>NC_133451.1:100878333-102168750 GCF_048565385.1 Saimiri boliviensis
TGGGCTTTCTTTAGCAAATTTGTGTGTTTTTGTGTTACACTGTCTGCTAATCAGTAGAAGATTGGTGAAATGACTCATTTTAAACCAGTTGCATACTTTAGAATCCTTCCTCAACTATGGATAATTGATGCTGCACAAAGCAGTAAATAATATTCAGAGTAACAGTTTGAGGACATCTGTCTGCTAGATGTAGAGGTTAAAAAGGACTTAGTTTTGTTGTGGAGGTGGGTGAGCAAATTTCTGTTAGTGCTTTGGACACATAGATGGAGTGTGGAAGGTGTTAAAAGTATAGGAACAAAATAGTTACGTGTTCTCATGTGCCTGAAGCATAGGGTTGCAGGAGATAATGGACAGCAAGACTAGAAAAGCCAGATTATGAGTCTTTGCAGAATGAAAAGTAGATTCACTCTTTTTTTTTTTTTTTTAATGGAGTCTTGCTCTGTTGCCCGGGCTGGAGTGCAGTGGCTTGATCTTGGCTCACTGCAACCTCCTCCTGGGTTCAAGTGATTCTCCCGCCTCAGCCTCCCAAAGTGTTGGGATTACAAGCGTGAGGCGCCACGCCTGGCCAGCTTAATTGTTTAGAATGGGAGAATTGCTGGATTTTGAGCAGGACAGAAGAACCCTTTGGTGTGCCAGAAACAAACTGCAGCAGGATGGGTGGTGAAGTCATTCCTTCTACGAAAGATGGATGTTTGAAACATAACATTTCTCTTTGTGAAGGATGAGGAAGTGGCACTTGCTTTAAGACTGAAGACTGGTCAGGGGAAGAGGAGAGTGTTGTGGGTAGTCTGCTTCTGTTGGATATGGGAAGGAATTTAGCTGTGGGATTTATGTTGGTAACATTTACATGACAAAAAACAAGTCAATCAGGAAACTTTCTATTCCTGGTTTTGTTTGTTTGTTTGTTTGTTGGTGAGGAAAACAAGACTTATAACATTGGCCAGACTGGTTTCAAACTCTGGGCCCGAGTGATCTGCCCACCTCAGCCTCCTAAAGTGTTGGGATTAGATGTAAGCCACTGCACCTGGCCAAAGACCTTACTGTTGGCTACATTAAAATGCTTCCTAAGAAGATACCAGTGGAAGGAATTGAGAGGTGATTCATTTTCATAAGTAAAGAAACTGATTGGAAATAGTTTTGCCTCTAATTTACATAGCTAGTTCTTTAAAGGGGTCTGGCCGAGGTGGGTTTGTTTTGTTTTGTTTTGTTTTGTTTTTGGGAGAAACAGTCTCACTCTGTCGCCCAGGCTGGAGAAAAATGGTGTGATCTTGGCTCACTGCAACCTCAGCCTCCTGAGTAGCTGGGATTACAGGTGTCTGCCACCATGCCTGGCTAATTTTTTTGTAATTTTAGTAGAGACGGAGTTTTGCTATGTTGTCCAGGCTGGCTCGAACTCCTGACCTCAGATGATCCACCCGCCTTGGCCTCCCAAATCACACCTGGGATTACAGGTCTAAGCCACCACACCCAGTCCTAGCTGAGTTTCTAAACCAGATCTTTAGACACCAGAACCTTGCAGTCTTCATTCTGCATTTTAGGAGGTAGTTTGTAAGAGAACAGTAAGAGATGCTACATTAATACTAGTAGAGGATAAATATAGCTTCTGTAATATACGGCAAAGCTTAACTATGATTGAAGTTAAAAGGAGAAATTACTTGGAAATAGCTGGGAATGGCATTTGAATTGGAACCTAAATGATGGATAAATTTTGGACAAAAGGCAGAGAGGGCATTCCAGGCAAGAAAAGTACAGATTGATGTGGCACATTGTGGGTGAGAAATGGAAATGTACGTTGAAGGTAAGTCATGAGTTTTAAGCTAAAGAAGTTTGGCTTTTATCTCCCAGTCTTTGGTTCTAAAACTTTGCTAAACATAAAATCAGATGGATACATGTATATAATTCTCAGGCCTTTGAAGATTTGAATTTAGGTTTACAGGATAGCCTAGAAATTAGCATTATTGGTTCAGCATTATCAGATGCTGAGCAGGTCTGCATATGGTCTGTGCTCTGAGTAAGTTAAGGGAATTTTTAAGTGACATCACTTGTATGTGTCTGATGATTACATGGGGGAGATTTCAAAAAAATAGAAAACCCAGAATTTTGGGGCTAAGTTATTTGATAACCAGGGTTACCAATGGGAAATGGGGTGGGGAAGGTTTAAGTGGAAGCAAGAGAAGTGCTTTAACCTCTGCTGGTAACTCTGATTTGACAAATGCTAGAAAAACCTACTTTTTGCTAGGTCCTATACAGCAATGAAATAGTTATCAGCAAAATGCACTCCTAGGTGGAGGTTCAAAGTCTAGAAAATCTTAATCTCCGCAGATTTAATCCTCATAATCTCCCTGTTAAACAGATGTGGAACTATTTTGTACTTTAATATAGAGAAGGTAACTTGTTCCATGATGCAGCTAGTATGTGGTAGAGTTGGCCCTAAACAAGCTCTAAAATCCTTGTTCTTGGTGAGGTGTCTCTTGCTAATACCCCTTTACCTTTCAATTTTAGTTCTTAACATATAGCCCCTTTTGTGTTGTTTTTTTGCTCGGAATTTTCAAAAGTATGGTTAAAATATTCTAAGACATTTTTGTGAATCAAGAAATACCACTATGCCCTAGATCCTAACAATAAATTAGAACTCTTATAAGTGGTCTCCGGATAACTACTGGCATGAAATTGAAGGATTGTCCTGCTTTAAATGAATTTCAGCTTTACTCTGTGTTTGTGGGCTTCCTTTACTTTCCTGGGTTCCCTGATTGCTTCGCTTAGTTCTTGTACCATGTTTGCCTTCCCTATGTTAAATAAAAAATGGAAGTTCATTTTAAAGAACGATTATTTTGGTGTTTTCCTTTCTAGGATTAAGCGTGCTTTCCTTATCGAGGAGCAGAAAATCGTTGTGAAAGTGTTGAAGGCGCAAGCACAGAGTCAGAAAGCTAAATAAAAAATGAAACTTTGAGTAATAAAAATGAAAAGACTTGCTGTATGTATGATTTTTTTTAAATGTGTGTTGTAATGTGTTTATATACAGATTTTGTTTCAGAATTTCTTTTTTTTTTTTTTTTTTTTTTGAGACAGTTTTGCTCTTCTTGCCCAGGCTGGGGTGCAGTGGCATGATCTCAGTTCTCCGCAGCCCCCACCTCCTGGGTTCAAATGATTCACTTCAGCCTCCTGAGTAGCTGAGATTGCAGGCATGCATCACCACGCCTGGCTAATTTTATATTTTTAGTAGAGATAGGGTTTGTTGGACAGGCTGGTCTCGATATCTCAACCTCAGGTCTGCCTGTCTCAACCTCCCAAAGTGCTGGGATTACAGGTGTGAGCCACCGCCCCTGGCCAGTGGATTACTTCTTCTGAAGAAACAATTGGTGGTCACTGATTGCTAGAATTCTGGGGGGACAGCTCTACCCACTGCACTGGAGCATAATGTCCTTCCCTTTGTGGGCTAAATGGGAAGAATGGCCCTTCTATCTGAACCTTTAATATCCCTTTGATTCTTATTTTAGCATCTCCTTTACATCACCAAGTTTCACAGGATAGAAACCTTGGTATTCTAGTTCCTTGGAATGGAACCTTTTTAAAGCTGTCTTTAAACCCTTTGTTCTGTTAAGTCACTTCAGTTCAAAAATGGTATCTTGGAGAGCTCAGGACTCCTTATTTAACAATGAGCTATACACAAAACCATGGGTCAAGAGTGTAGTTTCTGATCTATTTATTATTCTGATTTATTATCCAAGTCATAATATTAAAATACAGACCTCATTTTTCTTGGGATCTATAGTGTTTCTGCCAACTCAGGTAAGGTTTCGCTCCTCCTGCCCAACCTGGAGTTCAGTTTTGGCTTGCTGCAGTTTTTCATTTCCTGGGCTCAAGTGATTCTCCTGCCTCAGCCTCTCGGGTAGCTGGGTCTACAGGTGTGCACCACCATGCCTGGCTCATTCTTGTTTTTTTTTTAGAAACCATTTCGCCATGTTTTTAGGCTGGTCTCAAAAGTGGGCTCAAGCAACCTGCCTGCCTTGGCCTCCCAAACTGCCAGGATTACAGGAGATCAGACTGGGTATACAGGCAAGAGCCACCACACCCAGCCACTACTCAGTCATTTTTAATAGTTGGATGTTTTTCTTACCATCTTGTTTTCTAGGAATAAAATAGACATTTTAAATCAAAACTGGAAGCACACTACATGTATAGTATAAACTTTCAACTCTTTTTCTCCCGCATAACCCCTGTGATTATATTTCTTTTCAAAGACTCTTTTAGTAGCTGTTTGCAATATCAAGTCTACATGCCATAATTTAGACATTCCCTTTCTTTGGAACATTTGGGCTATTTCCAATTTTTCTCTATTTCAAAGTGATCATACTTATTTATTGTATTTATGCTGATTTTTAAAATTCACAAGCTGGTGCTGAAGTTAAGTATTTAGAAGACAGAGCATTGATTGGTGCGAACATAGGAACAGCTTATTCCAAGTGACCCAAATGGATTCTGTAACTCTTCTGGATTTTGATTTTTTTAAAAAACAAAATGAAGTTCTTACTGAATCCAGTTCTATGTGTGTGACAAAGTATTCTTGACAGGCTCCTAAAAGGACATGTGAATGTAGTCAGTGGTTTTCTTTTTAAAGTCTACTATTTCTCCTTCCATCGAAGTGCTTATAAATTCTATTAGAAGGTTGAAGGGGGTCCTTTATCCTTAAAAACAAAATCTCCAAGTGTTTAAATAAGTTGGTATGCTGGAGCTACCTCACCTCAGCTTGTGAGAGCCAGTTGTGTGCATCTTTTTCCAGCTTTGCATCCAGTGACATCTGGTTGGCACCTTAAGATTGGTATGATGAGAGTATTTACACCTGAGAAATCACCAAATGCTACAAAATCCTGTTTTCCCCCAGAGAGTTGGAGGTGAAATACTACCAAGCACATCTAGATATGACTCAAGTTACAGTCTGTGATACAGTATGCTCTTGGTACCAGGAGCTCTGGTATATATCTGGTACATGTTTGATAATGACTTTGCAAATTTTTGTTATAATACTTTGATTTTGTAAAGAGTTTGGGGTTTGGTTTTATGAAGTCCAAAACAAACCTTTTATTGAATCTAGTTCTCTGTGTGACCAGTTCTCTGTATGAATGGAAGGGGAAATAATTTAAAATCTTGCAAAGAGTAAAGTTTCGTCTTAAACAAAACTAGATGTGATAAACACTATTCTAAACCAAGAGTAGAAAAGTTTCTGAGCTGGACATGTTGGCTCACGCCTGTAATCTCTGCACTTTGGGTGGCCGAGTGGCCAACATGATGAAACCCCATCTCTACTAAAAATGCAAAAAATTGGCTGAGCGTGGTGGTGCATGCCTGTAATCCCAGCAGCTTAGGAGGCTGAGGCAGGAGACTCACTTGAACCCAGGAGGTGGAGGTTGCAGTGAGCTGAGATCTCACCTCTGCATTCCAGCCTGGGCAAGAGCAAAACTCCATCTCAAAAAAAGAGAAAATGCTATCTTCATGAGTTTCATTTGTGTCTCAGCTAGTTCACACTAATGTAACAAACTACCGTAGACTGAGTGACTTAACATTTTATTTCTCACTGTTCTGGAAGCTGAGAAGTTCAAGATCAAGGCACTGGCAGATTCTGTGTCTTCCTGGTTTGCAAATGGCCATCGCTGCTGTATCTAAACAAGGCAGAGAGATCGTCTATCAATGTCTTTTCTTAGAAGGGCACTAATCTTAACAGGGCTCCACCCTCACGATCTGATTAAAATGCCTCGCCATCCCATTGGGAGTTAGGATTTCAACATATAAATTTTGAGGGCGACACAAACATTCAGTCCCTAACATTTTCTAAATTAAAGGATAAGATCTGCAATAATTTTGCATGAAAAGATGCTTTTGGGTTTTCAAAATATTAGCTAGTCAGTAATTTTTAATACATCTTTTTTTTTAATCTTAAATGTTTCTAGTTAACCTGAAGGATTATGTATTTTTGCCAAATGTTTATGTTATTTTATAATTGCTTTAACATTCATTCACTCGACAAATATTTATTAGAAGCTAAAATGTACCAGAAACTGTGCTGCTTGATAAGTGTTAATAAAGTAGTGAACAAAGAAGATGAGACTCTTCCCTTGCCTCATGGCACACAGGAGAGACAATGTTAAATGGGGAACGAAAAAACACATTTGTTGCACACACTAGGATTAGAATCACAAAGGGAAAGTCCTTAGCGCTGTGACACAATGCAAAAAGGGAGAACCTCATGGGGGAGTTAAGGCAGGCTTTTTCTGAAAAAGTGATATTTAAGCTCAGAACAAAGATAAGTTGGCGTTGGCTGGATGACAAAAAGGGAGAACACTCCAGACAGAAACCAACGTGCAAATGCCTAAAGAAACAGCTTGTATGAAAAATAAAATCTATTTAGGCAATCCGATTCACTCTCAATTTTAAGAGCCCAATAAACCTGAAATGTGTGAACTAATTGTAAATCCCTAAGAAGGAACATCCCTGTCAGCACATAGCTTTTAGTATACCTATGTGGCCCCAGGGCTACTTTTCCATCCTAAGGGAGACCCAGCAAAAGAAAAGCTTTCGTAAACTGTTTTAGGAGCAAATAAATCCTCCCCTGCATTAGGGGACCTTTAAATTATGCAATCCTCTAGATAATTTAGTCACCAACCACTTACTATTAAGGAGGAAAAGGATCAAATTTATTGACCAAATTCCCTTGATATCCATTCAACTTCTATATTCCTTGGCCTGTGCAAATAGCCTGAAGGCTTTACTCTCAACTCTCTCATTCTGGGGTTGAAAATAAGCGTTCAGTTTGACTTGCCTGAAGAACAAATGGTATTGAAGAAAATTCATATGTTTTTTTGCATCTTAGTGTAAGTCATATAAATATGTCACAGGCCATATGGTCTCTCTGTCACAGCTACTCAATTCTGCCACTGTAGAGTGACAGTAGCCGTAGACAATACATAAACAAATGGTCATGGCTATGTTCCAAGAAAGTTTTATTTACAAAAGCTGACGTCAGGTCAGATTTGGTCTTTAGCTCATAGTATGGGAAGCTGCTCTAGACAACTCTGCTTCCAGCCACAGCTGCCATCTGATTGCCTTTGAATGAGAGACCTCAAGCTAGACCAGGAGAAAACTGCCTTGTTAAGTCTAATCAGCCCAATGGATGGTGGGGGAAAAAATAAAATGACTGATTTCTAAATCTCACTCAATTTTGAGGTGATTTGTTACATAGCAGCCTACCACTAAAACAATGGTACAGTGCAATCATTAAACATTTCTTTTTGCTTAGTACCCCTTGAAAATTTGGAAAGTTATATAGATTCTTGCACGTTTTCAGATTGTCATCTAAAACTTTCATTCAAAATGTAAATCCTTGCTAAGTATATCATATCCAACAGAGTGAAAATTTTAATAATTTTAAAGAGAACTGTTTATCAACTTTTAAGCATATCAAATAAAAGCTCCACAAGCAGCCATTTTTTGAGTGTTTCAAATATTTGTGTTTAACTTTTAAATTCATGTGGTATATGTGCACATTTGTCATATAAGTAAACTTGTGTCATGGAATTTTGTTGTAAGATTATTTCATCACCCAGGTATTAAGACTAGTGCCCATTAGTGATTTTTCCTCATCCTCTCCCTCCTCCCACCATCCACCCTGTGATAGGCCCCAGTGTGTGTTGTTTCTAAGTGTCCGTGAGTTCTCATCATTTAGCTCCCACTTATAAGTGAGAACATGCAGAATTTGGTTTTCTGTTCCTGCATTAGTTTGCTAAGGATATTGGCCTCCAGCTCCATCCACGTTCCTGCAAAGGACATGATCCTGTTCTTTTTTATGGTATAGTAGCCATTAAAAAAAAAAAGGAACAACCTCTTCTAACATTTGGATGTTTTATATTCTTTCTTTTTCTTTTTTTCTTTCTTTCTTTCTTTTTTCTTTTCTTTTTTTTCTTTGTTTTGTTTTTTTTTTTTTTTTAGAGACAGGGTCTTTCTCTGTTGACTGGGCTAGAGTACAGGTTGCCATCCTAGCTCACTGCAACTTAAACTTTTGGAGTCAAACAATCCTCTGCCTCTGCCTTCCAAGTAGTTGGGACTACAGGCATGTATCACCACACCTGACTAATTTTTAAAATGGTTTTTGTTTAAAAAGAAGAAAAAAGATAGAGTCTTGCTACGTTGCCTAGGCTGATCTCAAAGTCCTGGCCTCAAAGTGATTCTCCTGCCTCGGCCTCCCAAAGCAATGGAATTACAAATGTGACCCACTGTGTCACCCCTTTTTATTTTTGAGATATATTAGGCATAGTACTTTAAAAATTAAAATTAGAATTTTAAACTAATATATGTTTATGTTGAAATATTTTCCCGATTGGTAATATGCACAATTCTTTTTTTGAGACGGAGTCTTGTTCTGTCACTTATGCTGGAGTGCAGTGGCACAATCTCAACTCACTGCAACCTCCACCACCCAGGTGCAAACGATTCTGTCTCAGCCTCCCGAGTAGCTGGGATCACAGGCATGCGCCACCATACCCAGCTAATTGTGTTTTTAGTAGAGACAGGGTTTCACCATGCTGGCCAGGCTCGTCTCAAACTCCTGACCTCAGGTGATCCACCCACCTTGGCCTCCCAAAGTGCTGGGATTACAGGCATGAACCACTGCTCTTGGCCCCACAATTTTTTTTTTTTTTTTTTTTTTTCTTGTCTCACTTCTTTAACCACAATTCTATTTTTAAGAGAGAAGGAGCCAAAGAGAGAGGCATGGAGTCTTGCCACTCATTTATCCTATGGATAAGGCATTGATTGCTGCCTTTTCAACCATGCTCTCTGCTTCCTCAAGGGATTCCCTCTCAGGATGATTCATTTTTTTTTTTTGACAGTTTGGGGGAGATGAAAGAGGATAAGGTTGCTAAATGAAAATCGTCATTATTCTCCCTCACCCTATTTGACATTATCTCTGAGTTCAGGTCATCCCCCAGTGAGAGCCGGGGTATCCTGCTCCAATGCTTAACATTTCCCTTTTATGTAAGACAGGGAAAGACACCAAGCCCCTGGTTTCTAAAATTTCACAAAGAGTCAAGTATTATTATTCGTTGACTGTGTACAAAATGCTAATGTGAGCACCAAGATGAACAAAATAGACAAAAATCTCTGCCTTACTTGAGATTACATTCCAGTAAGAGCTGACAGACAATAAATGAAGGAAGGAATACGTAATACGTCAATAGGTAAGTAAGTAAAAAACATGAACAATAAACGCTATACAAAACAGAAAGCAGGTAAAAGGGATAGAATGCAGGGCAGAAGTAGGGGGTTGCAGTTTAAATATCCTGGTGTGAGGAGGCTTCCCCAAGAAGGGGACATTGAAGCAAAGACCTGAAGGCAGTGAGGAGGGTGGCCTTGGGGATATGTGGGAGAGCTTTCCAGCAGAAAGTAGTCCACAGGCAGGAGGATGTGCTGTGGCTGACGCTCAGGGAACGTGCATCAGAAGTGAAGTTAGGGAGTTCCTGAGGCACCAGGTCGTGTGGGTCCTTACCATTCATCTCTAGGACCAGTGTGGCCCTCAGACAAGGGCTTCTCCTCTGGGTCCCATCCTTTAGAGGGCAGTGCTCTGGCTTTCTCCTGCTGATACCTCACCCCAAAAGCAAAGAGTTCAGGGGACCAAAGGACATGTTAACCCTAAATGTATGCTCTCCTTCTAGACATAATTCTGGAACCCCTGCCCAAGGCACCCAAACCCATGCACATGCTCATGTAAGTCAATGTATTCCCTCCTCAGGGAGTATTTATATTTTGAGTTTTGTAATTCCTGATGGTGAGTTGAAAGATTGACTCCTGCGGAGGGAGTTTCAAGCAGAGGAAGCTGGTAACTCCATCTGTTTGGAGTCAAGGATCACTCTACTCAATGTGACACAAAGCTAACAGGTAGCGCAAAGGACAGGATCAGCAGTGAAGAACACACTTGGGATTGCCACATCTTTAGAAATTGACATCAGATGCTCCCATGAGGTTTGTCTTCTGAAATTTCCTTTTCTGTTTCAAAAATCTGAGCTTAACAATATTGTTAATGGTTCTCATACTTTAGATTCACTTAGGATTCTTCTGGGAAACATTAAAATTCAGATTCCTGAGCTCCAGCAAAGATGTCCCCAATCGTAACTTCTGAAAGTCAGGCCAAGAACTTTCATAATAACAGATCTCCAAGCTGATTCTCACCCAGATGGATCTTGAACTGCCCTTTCACGATGTGGTAGAAACTGTGTATGATTGGGTGTTAGACAAATATGTGTTTAAATCATAGGTCTACCATTAACCAGTTAGGTGGCTGAGCAATTTTCGTACCTTCTTTGCATCTTAGTCACTGCACCTATAAAAATGAAGATAAATAATCACAATTTTAGAGGTTCTGAGCATTGCTGATATACCTTGTGTCTTCCAGAGTGCACGGTTCATGGTGGAGATGCTCAGTAAAACTCTTTCCTGCTTGCAGTACAAGGCCTGCCTTCTTACCTACTTATGGGGAAACACAGAAAGTGCATCAAGATGGCTGGGTGAAATTTTCTCATTTTGAATGATTGAAGAACAGTGATATTATTGGAAATAAACCAAAAAGTCAGCTGCTATCCTCCTGTATCACGTTTTACCCAAAATGATTTTTTTTCTCTTTGTAAGGAATTGCGCGCGCGCACACACACACACACACACACACACGGGCTGAAAGTACCAAGCTGTCTTTCATTAGTTCTGGGCAAATGCATGTTAGGGCATCTGAAAACCACAACTGGAGACATCATTTCTGATGGGCCTAATGCTCTGAGTATTTCCTTTCAACTGAACTTGGGGAAAGTACTTTGATATAACTTACATATGGAAATGTTTTACAACATTCTTTAAAAGTTAGATACTTTATTCAGGATATATGTAAAACATACTTTTCTCTTCAATGTGTATGGCTAAATTCCTTGTCATTTCTAAGCTAGAATATTTTTGTTTTGTTTTGTTAAATTGAAATCAGTGTGTAAGAAAGGACCAGATTGCCAGCCCTGGAGACAGTGGTCTTTTTTCTGGGCTTCTGGCAGACAGCAGGAACAGCTGCTGCTTAAGCATATCCCAAATATTTTACCTCTGGAAAGATCATTTCTGGAGGTGAGTAGGTACTTTGATTTCTCATTCCCTCTGAAAGGTGTCGGTGGACACGGTGGGGATATAGTTGGCCATTTACTCAGGGTTTTGGTTCTAAGGCTATTGCCACATTTCACATGTGCAATCAAATTGCAGCCTGGGTTATGGTTCAAATTCTTTTGAAGTGATTAAACCCTGTTGTTTTAAATGCCATTCCTAATCTGAGGGTAAAACATTCCTTGGAAAAATATTCCTCAATCACAAGAATCTAACAGTGGTTACTTTCTTTTTTTCTTTTTCTTTCTTTCTTTTTTTGCTGCTTTTATGGTGGAAGTTTGTTCATTACAGTGGTTACTTTCAGGGAGAAGGAATAGGGAAGGGGAGAAGATAAAGGGAAGATGATATTTGCTTTGCATTTTTTGAATTCTGTGTAGTCTTTGTATTTTATAACTCTAAACATGTAAGTTTATTTTTTAAAAAGAGGAATCTCATTAAATTAGCTACGAAAAAGAAAAAAAGAGGAATGGTCTGTTTAATAGTGTTGTAGACCATTTTTGTTATTAATTCTCTTTAAATTTCTGAGCTGAAAAATGAAATCTAATAAGTATACTTTTGAAAGCCTAGTTAGAAATTACTCATTTTTAAGATTCAATTACCAAAACGTGCCAAATACGCTTTTTTTCCTTTTTTAGTTTACAAGCCTATATGTAAAGTATTTGTAAGGCAACTAGATATAAAAAATACCATGGGTTTGATATTTTATTCATCTGAAAATGATATTTTCACAAGATTTTTTCTTTCATCATTAAAGGAGTAAATCATTTGCATTTTAAAGATATGTTTGGATGCCCTGGGATGCAGCTTTACCCATTTTGTAATGTTTAATTGCATTTATTTGATCACAGTATTGAGGCAAGTTTCTTTAAAATAAGTTTGCCTTTTCATCATGCTTGTCAATATACTTTGTCAATCTCAAGGTATCAAAAACACACTTTGTGGAAGATAAAATTATGTAGGCCTATAATTCCTATGAAAGAGAACTCCTGCCCTACTGTGGCCACAGAAAGGAATTACATGTGGGCAGCTGTGAGAACAACGCTGTTATTTAGCTGAATTGCAACAGCTTTGCAATTGAGGTTAAAGAGTGTGTAGATCTACAGTTATTTTTCTTTAACACATTTTAATATCTACGTGTGTGGGGGGGTGTTTTTAAAAAATCTGGGTCCCTAGTGTTGCAAAACAATTTATTCTTCCCAGTGGCTGTTCCAACTCTTTACCTCTCTAATTCAACACTCACTCTCACTCCCAGCAGCCTTCTAATATCTGTAAATGTAGAAACTACCAGAAATGAACTTCTGTAACTCCTTTTTCATCTTTGGCACCTCAAAACTTTAATGTATGTAAAAGCATGGGCTTTGAAATTGGCAAACCAGAGCTCTGTCAATTTCTGGCTGTGTCAAGTTGATCATGTTGCCCAATTTCTATGAGCCTCAGTTTTCTTATCTAAAAAATGAAATTAATAATGCCTACTCCAAAGACTTATTGGATGGATTAAGTGATACAACCTAATACAACTCCTGTGCATAGTAGATACTATGTGTTGTTGCCTCATGCCTCTAATCTTCTTTCTGCTCTCTTGTCTTTAGAAGATGGCATGCATCTTTTCCGAGGTTAATTTTACCCCTGTTGAACTCTATCCCACACTCTCTTGCCATAGTCCTAATTTTGCTCAGTTACTTAACTCCTTCCCCTCCCTCTGACCTCTTTGGTCCCTTCCTCTCCATAGTTTTCTTCTCTCATCTTATACAAACATGCCCAAGTCTCATCATCCATAAAAAACTGTCATTACCACTTCAGCTCTCTTCTTCTGTTCATACCTAACTGTGTTGGGTGCCATAAATCATTCATTACTATTATTTTTAAATTTTTTTTTTTTTTTTTTTTTTTTTTTTGAGACAGAGTTTCACTCTTGTTACCCAGGCTGGAGTGCAATGGCGCGATCTCGGCTCACCACAACCTCTGCCTCCTGGGTTCAGGCAATTCTCCTGCCTCAGCCTCCTGAGTAGCTGGGATTACAGGCACACGCCACCATGCCCAGCTAATTTTTTGTATTTTTAGTAGAGACGGGGTTTCACCATGTTGACCAGGCTGGTCTCGATCTCTCAACCTCGTGATCCACCCACCTCGGCCTCCCAAAGTGCTGGGATTACAGGCTTGAGCCACCACGCCCGGCTGTATTTTTAAAATTCTTATCACTCCTTTTCCCTTCTGCAATCTGGCTTCTCCTGCCAACATGCTACTGAAATTAATGAATTAATTCATCTAATATTTACAAGTATTTATCATGATACCATGTCCAAGGCACTGTGCTCAGTAACTTAAGTCATTATAATACTGTGTGCTTGACAACATATTGTACTTACTGGCCCAAAGTCACCAATGTCTAATTGTCAAACTAAATGTCTTCTTTCCGTTTCACTCTGTCTGACATGCTGGAAACTTCCCTTTCCAAGGCTTCTTTGCTATGCTCCCTTGGCTCTTCTGTTCCTTTGATCTTGCTGTATTTACTTTGTAGTATCCTCCTAATCATAGGGGTGATTCCCTAGGCATCCATCTTCAGCTTTCTTCTCTTACCCCTTTAACTTTACTCTGTGAACTTCCTATAATTATATACTACATTTGGTGTGTGTGTACATGCATTTTTCTAGGAAAGAGTTCATAGCTTTTATCAGCCCTGCAAGGAGGTCTATGACCCTCCCAATAACAAACCTGACCTGTTCCTCCTCCTGTGCAGGCACGTTCTTCCACTGTGATGACTTCCATCACCCTCCACATGCTGCCGATTCCTGGATCAACTCCAAACCTCCTTCCCATGCTTCAGCGACCATCTTCCCAACCCTGCCAAGGTCCCTCCTGGAGGGTCCTTCTAGAATAATAGCTCTCATCAGGCAGGTGGCAGAACCTCTGTCTCCCACTCTTTGCATGCCCCTCTGTGAGGCTTGAGTGGGTTGGGGATGATGGGAAGCTCTGCTCTCACCCTGCCTCTTGCTATCCATGGAATTACTGCTAGACATTTTCCCATTCTCCTTCTCTGGTTCCAGGAAAAGCCTTCTCTGGTCCAGCTCTTTGACACAACCGTAGTGTTGCTTGGAGCCATTATTACAGAGTTCACTTTCATAAGTGCCCTCTCTTTCCAGAGGGTTCAAGCCCTATATTTATTTAAAATCAAATTCTCATATTTGTGTCTGCACAGAAAGATCTTCTGTAGTATTTGCTTTTCCACCACCCTCCCTGCTCTCCTCACTCCCAATCTGTCTCAGCCCCTCGCTTTCTCTCATCTGGACTTCCACACTAAGGTGCTAAAAGGCATCTCTGCTTTAAGTCTTTCTATCATCTCATCTATTCTTCCAAACACAATACTAATCATTTCAATGTCTAAAATCCTTCAATACTTCTTTATGCCAATATCATGAAATCTAAAAGTATCATGACATTGAAAGAGCCTCCCTAGTCAGGCTTCTTTTTTAGGTTGCATCTCCACTTTTACTCCCCCATCATCACCATCACTCTGTCATCACCTTCTTTGGGTCTTTCCTATCTCTCTGCCTTTGCTCAGGCTTTTCTGCATGCCGGAAAAGCCTTTTCCCAACCCAGGAATCCAGCTCCTCTATCAATGCTTCAGCTCAAATGTGAGCACTTCTGTAAGGCTACCTTTTCCTACATGTGAGAGGTTTCTTTTTTTTTTCAGATGGTGTCTTGCTGTGTCGCGCAGGCTGGAGTGCAACGGCGCAATCTCGGCTCACTGCAACTTCCGCCTCCTGGGTTCAAGCGATTTTCTTGCCTCAACCTCTGAGTAAAAAATTAACCATGCCTGGTTAATTTTTGTATTTTTAGTAGAGACGGGATTTCACCATGTTGGCCAAGCTGGTCTCCTATTCCTGACCTCAAGTCATCCATGTGCCTCGGCCTCCCAATATGCTGGGATTACAGGCATGAGCCACCATGTCCTGCCTACTGGTGAGAATTAATTGCTATTTCCTCAGGTCTCTCAAAGCCCAAACCTCCAATAGGTATATGCTTCTCAGGCAGTTCTGCCACTGTGTGCATTCTCTTCAGACTAGGATAACAGTTTCTTGGGGACAGGAGTTATGCATTAGTTATCTTAGCACTGCCAGCATTTAGGGCAGCTTGTTTCTGCTACATGCTCCATAAATGCTTGATGAATGAGTGAATGAGTGGTGAACATTGTCATCACCAGCACTATTGTTTACTGTCTTTTTGTTGGTTTGTTTGATTTTTTGAATGGACAGATTTCCAAAATAGCTGTCTCCCCAAAGATAGGAAACAAACTCCTTTTATCCATTTTTGGGTGAAAATCATCTCTCTTCTAGATGAGTCATATTCTCTCTTTGATATTCAGTGACTTAAACCTTGAGAGCTTAAACACTATCAACAAATTGTATATCACATTTGGTAGGAGAATGGGAGCCTGAAAAAAATTGGTTAATTTATTCAAAAATATATTTGTAACAAATTAAGAAAATACTCTTATTACAGGGCTTATTTCTAAAGCTGCTTACATGGTCATAGCTAGTATTTATAACTACATTCTTCTACTACCCGTTTCACATTCTCAGCAAAAATCTCAGCCGGTTTTGGTTTCTTGCCTGCTGGAGTGACCTAAACCTTAATCCCTGAAAAGTCTAAGCCACTAACAGTCCTGCCTCTACTGGGTTGTTGTAGTTTTCCATTGAAGTTTATTACAGGATAAGGGATTACTAAGGCATCTTGGGAGATCTCCTGCATTCTAGACACACTCCTCCTTGCTGCCATTTTGTGATGCCAACCTAATTTCCCCTTAATTGTTAAGATAAATCTGCCTAGACAATACAGCATTCTTTTGTTTTTTGACTCATTGGCATGAGGATTTGTGAAGTGGCTAGCCGACAGTCTCATCTCTCAAATTAATAGAAACATTAATGTGTTACTTGGTGGAAGTCTTCCTCCTTTGGTACTAATACTTCTAGATCAGTAGAGCCCAAAGTTAAGTAAAAGTGAGAGGAGCCATTCCCATTTCCTACACATGATTTCTGGACTTGTGAATTCTGACTGTGAGAGAAACATGCTGATTACTGATTTGCAGCACATATGCATCTTAGAAGACATGGGCCTGCTCCCAAAGGGGTTGCCATCATAACTGAGTTTTCAAAAGACCATTCCATCATTCCACATACTAAGTCTAGTGAGTTTCATGAACATGAGCCAATGGCCACAATTCATTTGCCGTCAGATGAGTTCCTTGGCAAAAAGCAATGCTGTATAGTAAACCATGGGGATGAATGTGGCATTCCCTAGGCCTACAGAATAGTGATTTTGGTAGCAGCATTGAGGGTAAGGAAGGAAAACTTTGTTCTAGTGTGTTTACTTCAGTAAAAACCAGGTCGGCAAAGCCTGGGTCCTGTCCTCTCACTCTCCTCCCCTCCTCACTCTCCTTCACCACTGGCTCCACCTTCTCCACCAACTACCGGTCTGTGGGCTCCATCTGGGTGCCCAGCTACGGCACCCGGCGGCCAGCAGCGCGGCCAGCGTGATGCAGGCGCCGGGGGCTCTGGTTCCCGCATCTCCGTGTCGCACTCCGCCAGCTTCCTGAGCGGCGTAGGGGTGGAGGGCCTGGCCGAGGGGATGGCCAGGGGTCTGGCAGGAATGGGAGGCATCCAGAACGAGAAGGAGACCATGCAAAGCCTGAACGACCGTCTGGCCTCCTACCTGGACAGAGTGAGAAGTCTGCAGACCGAGAACCGGAAGCTGGAGAGCAAAATCCGAGAGCACCTGGAGAAGAAGGGACCCCAGGTCAGAGCCTGGGGCCATTACTTCAAGACCATGGAGGTCCTGAGGGCTTAGATCTTCGAAAATACTGTGGACAATGCCCGCATCATTCTGCAGATTGACAATGCCCAACTTGCTGCTGATTACTTTAGAGTCAAGTATGAGACAGAGCTGGCCATGCACCAGCCTGTGGAGAGCGACATCCATGGGCTCCACAATGTCATCGATGATACCAATGTCACTTGGCTGCAGCTGGAGACAGAGATCGAGACTCTCAAGGAGGAGCTTCTCTTCATGAAGAAGAACCATGAAGAGGAAGTAAAAGGCCTACAAACCCAGATTGCCAGCTCTGGGTTGACCATGGAGATAGATGCCCCCAAATCTCCAGACCTCGCCAAGGTCATGGCAGAAATCCGGGCCTAATATGACGAGCTGGCTCAAAAGAACCAAGAGGAGCTGGACAAGTACTGGACTCAGCTGACTGAGAAGAGCACCATAGTGGTCACCACACAGTCCACTGAGGTTGAAGTTGCTGAGATAACGCTCACAAAGCTGAGACGTACAGTCCAGTCCTTGGAGATCGACCTGGACTCCATGAGAAATACAAAGATCAGCTCAGAGAACAGCCTGAAGGAGACGGAGGCCCGCTACGCCCTGCTAATGGAGGGGCTCAACGGGATCCTTCTGCACATGGAGTCAGAGCTGGCACAGACCTGGGCAGAGGGACAGCGCCAGGCCCAAGAATACGAGGCTCTGCTGAACATCAAGGTCAAGCTGGAGGCTGAGATCGCCACCTACCGCCGACTGCTGGATGATGGCGAGGACTTCAGTCTTAGTGATGTCCTGGACAGCAGCAACTCCATGCAAACCATCCAAAAGACCACCATCTGCCAGACAGTGGATGGCAAAGTGATGTCTGAGACCAACGACACCAAAGTTCTGAGACATTAGGCCAGCAGAAGCAGGGGACCCTTTGGGGAGCAGGAAGCCAATAAAAAGTTTGGAGGTAAGAAAAAAAAAAAAGTGCCTACTGGACTATAGAATAGTGCCATATTGTAGGCTCGTTGGTTTCTTCTATGGCCGACTGGGCACTCAGCCGTGGATCTAGCCAGATCAGCCTTAGTGAATTAAAGGCCGTGCATAGCTTCCATCCCTCCTGCCATGGCCACTTCATCTGTAGGCCCTTTGGACACAAATGGATAGGGAAAGAGGCTGACTGAAGTCCACAGAATGGGACATCTTGTCCACCTGATTCTAAAGCTCCTCCTACGCAGAGGTTGCTCTTTGGTAGACACTCACATAAGGCACAGATATCTTTACATTTTGTACACCTGCAGGAAGGTCTATCCACATGCCCATCCTCCAGACCTCCTCAGTAATTTTCCTGTTGTGTTTCTTCCCATTCCCCAACCATATAACCAAATGATTGAGCATGAATCACTGTAGATCTTCAACTCTTGCTATGGCTCCTTCCAGGCAAAATGAACAACAAGGTACACTGCTAACATTTACAATCTAAATGGATGAAAATATATGATGGAGAGTTAGTCATTAGAGATGGACTAGAAGTTCTAAAAGATGTTTTGTTTCTGTTTTGCTTTTTTTTATATACAATCTTTTAAGACTACAAATGTTAACTTCCTTTTGGAGCAAGAGTTAAGAGTCACTGATTACATAAAGTTTCACTATGTTGGTCAGGCTGGTCTTGAACTCCTGATCTCAGGTTATCCAACCACAGAGGCCTCCCAAAGTGCTAGGATTATAGGTTTGAGCCACTGTGCCTGGCCACTGCTAGCATAATTTTTAAAAACAACCTTCAAAATGTAAAATAACTACATCAGTAACACCAAACCCCACAATATTGCATTAGAAAGAGTTTTTATTTAGATCATGAGACATAATAGTGCTTCATATTCATGCTTATACAGAACCTAGCTGGAAAGAGCATAATTCAAGAGACTGTCAACCAAACTGCAAAATGTCTTCATAAATAAAAAGACACGTTAATATTATGTATTATTATCCTACAGAAAACAAAGCTACTAATTTCCTCTCTAACACATATTTAAATAAACAGAAATCAGTAATATTTGTAGCTTTTGTAATTCTGGTTTGTTTAGAATTTAGTTAAAAACTTATTTATGGGCTGGGCGCGGTGGCTCATGCCTGTAATCTCAGCACTTTGGGAGGCTGAGGCGGGTGGATCATGAGGTCAAGCGATAGAAACCATCCTGGCCAACATGATGAAACCCCATCTCTACTAAAAATACAAAAAAATTGTCTGGGTGTAGTGGGCGTGCCTGTAGTCCCAGCTACTTGGGAGGCTGAGGCGGGAGAATTGCTTGAACCCAGGATGCAGAGGTTGCAGTGAACTGAGATAGTACCACTGCACCCCAGCCTGGGTGACAGACAGAAATTCTGTCTAAAAAAAAAAAAAAAAAAAAAAAAATTTGTGGAGCTCTCCTTCTCTTTTGACTGGCAGAACCATTTCTAACTTCAAGGCTTTTTATTAAAATGTTCTACATTGAACATAGAAAGCTTGGTAGACATCACCTTTACACGTTTTTCTTCTTTGAATATGTATTTGCTTCTGGATGGTAAGAATTAGTAACTTTTGCTTTTATGTGTAGCTTAAAGTGACAGCTCTACTGTATATTATATTGTAAACTGTGTTCCTCTCAACATTTGTTCTTCTTCATTTATAAAATAGACACCCACTGAATTATTGGATTATATGTTTATTTAAGGGCATGCTCTAATGCTCACTGTTATAGTCATTGTTTCTTTGGTTTTCAGTTACAGAGTTTATGTTATGTTTAAATAGAATACTTTTCTGTAGGAATTGTGGGTTAGCACATGGATGATAACAGATATGCATATCTTACTCATGAAAGGTTTCTTTTATATATGGCTTATAGAATATTACAAACATATTGAAAAAATATTTCAAAGCTTAAGGGGCTAAAAAATAATAATGAATTGCTTCCTGGAGCAAACTTACTTTTTGGAAAGTGATAGTAATAATTCAACATATAAATTCAACATTTCATAAATAATAAAATTGCTGGCTGGGCGTGGTGGTGCACACCTGTAATCCCAGCACTTGGGGAGGCCGAGGCGGGTGGATTACGAGGTCAAGAGATCAAGACCATCCTGGCCAAGATGGTGAAACCCTGTCTCTACTAAAAAGACAAAAAATTAGCCAGGCATGGTGGCAAACACCTGTTATCCCAGCTACTCGGGAGGCAGAGGCAGGAAAATCGCTTGAACCCGGGAGATGGAGGTTGCAGTGAGCCGAGATTGCGCCACTGCACTCCAGAGCAAGACTCTGCCTCAAAAAAAAAAAAAAAAAAAAAAAAAAAAAAGCCGGGCGCGGTGGCTCAAGCCTGTAATCCCAGCACTTTGGGAGGCCGAGGCGGGTGGATCACAAGGTCGAGAGATCGAGACCAACCTGGTCAACATGGTGAAACCCCGTCTCTACTAAAAATACAAAAAATTAGCTGGGCATGGTGGTGCGTGCCTGTAATCCCAGCTACTCAGGAAGCTGAGACAGGAGAATTGCCTGAACCCAGGAGGCGGAGGTTGCGGTGAGCCGAGATCGCGCCATTGCACTCCAGCCTGGGTAACAAGAGCGAAACTCTGTCTCAAAAAAAAAAAAAAACAAAACAAAACAAAACAAAAAAAAAAAAAAAAAATTGTCAAGTCAGAACACACTTATAGTTATTTTATTATTTATGAAATTATTTTTATTTAAAATTATACATTAATAGTATATAATTACTATTATATATTAATAATATATAATTCTATTTTTCCCAAAATGTATATAGAAATTTTGTGGCCCCAGTATATACAGGAAGAAGGATAAGTATATAAACGTATACCATCTTAAACCTTTTAAATCTATTTTTCTTGTAAAGCAATTGCCTTTTAAGTCTCATCCAATCACAGACTATACCACACTTTTTGAGTTTATTTCCCTTTCCAGGAGTCAGTTTTGTCGTATGCAAAGCAGTCATACTAGTATTTACCTAACATAATTGTCATGAAGAGTATATAAGTACAAATGTAAATCACTTAACATAGTATCTGCCATGCAGTAGTGAATTAATGTTACATTCTTTTTTACGTTATAAAGGAAATTTTAAAAAATCTTTAATCCCTATGTTTTTCCTCATTTTTTAAAGCAAAATATTTTATTTTTATTTTTTCTTTATATCAAAGCAAAATACTTTAATTGTTCCAAAGTGTTCCTTATTTATAGGACCGTGGGAATTTCAGTAACATTCTGCTTTACAGTGCCCAGAGAAACTTCCTACGTATAAACGCTGGTTCTGGTGTAAATGCATTCATTATTGGTGTTATCATTGGCTTCTACATAAGCTAAGATTCGTGTAGCTCCGTTAATACATAGGTAACAAGACTCTGGGGGAGACTCTTACTAATGAACAGTAAGGGCAGCAAGCCTCATCTGTGCTTAGAATTGGATACTACAAGCCGGGCGCGGTGGCTCAAGCCTGTAATCCCAGCACTTTGGGAGGCTGAGGCGGGTGGATCACGAGGTCGAGAGATCGAGACCATCCTGGTCAACATGGTGAAACCCCGTCTCTACTAAAGATACAAAAAATTAGCTGGGCATGGTGGCACGTGCCTGTAATCCCAGCTACTCAGGAGGCTGAGGCAGGAGAATTGCCTGAGCCCAGGAGGCGGAGGTTGCGGTGAGCCGAGATCACGCCATTGCACTCCAGCCTGGGTAACAAGAGCGAAGAATTGGATACTACAATGTTTTGATAGTATTTTCATTATGGTCTTCAAACCATTTCTCAACAATTGAGTTGTGAGCTAATTAGAAGTACAGAACCAATACATGGCATCCTGTTTAAAAAAAAAAAAAAAAACTACTGGCTTAGCAACAAGCAAATAAAAAAATATAAAAACATTGGCTTTATAATGTGTCAGTATGCTCTGGATTTATGTAATCAGTGACTCTTAACTCTTGCTCCAAAAGGAAGTTAACATTTGTAGTCTTAAAAGATTGTATATAAAAAAAGCAAAACAGAAAACAAAACATCTTTTAGAACTTCTAGTCCATCTCTAATGACTAACTCTCCATCATATATTTTCATCCATTTAGATTGTAAATGTTGCCCAGACCAGAGATGGTGGTGGTTCACACTAGGGTGCTATTGGTGGAATGGTGAGGAGCAGATGAATTGGAGATATTTTGGTAGTACAGCCAAAGAGACGTGCTAATATTTTGGACGCAGAAGGTTAGTAAGGAGAGAAATCCAGATGACTAAGATTTTTGGCCAGTGATTTTACCATTTACTGACATACAGATGACCAAGGGAAGAGCAAAACTGAGAGGATGAGTTATTCAAAGTACTATTTTGGTCATGCCAAGCTATCGGCATTAAGGCATCCCTGGCGAGATGCCCTGTTGACATCTGTGATCCAGGCTGGATTTTTTTTTTTTTTTTTTAATTGGTAATAGGCCAGGCGCGGTGGCTCATGCCTTTAATCCCAGCACTTTGGGAGGCACCGGCGGGCGGATCACGAGGTCAGGAGTTCAAGACCAGGCTGGCCAACATGGTGAAATCCCTTCTCTACTAAAAATACAAAAATTAGTTGGGCGTGGTGGCCTGTGCCTGTAATCCCAGCTACTCAGGAGGCTGAGGGAGGAGAATCGCTTGAAACCGGAAGGCGGAGGTTGCAGTGAGCTGAGGTTGCAGTGAACCGAGATCGCGCCATCTCACTCCAGCCTGGGCCAAAGAGCGCTCCGTCTGAAAAAAAGATAATATATTACTTTAGCAATTATTCTTATTATGAAGTCTTATTATTACCATGACTACTTCGTGAAGTAAAAGCTCAGCAGCCTCTGGCTTTCCCTATCCCTTCAAAAAAAAAAAAAAAAAAAAAAAAAAAACGGTGAAAGACATTTCTACACAAAAGTTCCCATTCATTCTCCCTTTCTGGGAACCAAAGCGTCTCCTGTCCAATCAACTTCCAAATTTCCTGCGTCAGCGAGTGGGAGGGGCTCAACTAGATTTGTCGACCTCCGCTTCTCTAGCTTGGCCACGTTAGAAGTCCTGCAGGTCCTTCAAGGTACATAAATCACCTTTTATCCGTTAGAAAAAAGTAGAGCATATTGTCACAACTTAAGTTTAATTAAAATAAATAACTTATGCCACTTAGTTATATTATTTGTTGTTTTATTTAGTTTCTTGTTTTTTTTCTGTAAGTATGGAAACCACCTCCGAGTTTTACGGATCTGCGGGTCCTTTCCCCGCGCACGCGCAGTTGTTAGGGAGGGCGGACCTGTTTCCGGGTGGCGCGTGGGGTTTGAGGCCGCTTTGCTGCCACCAACATGGAGACTTTGTACCGTGTCCCGTTCTTAGTGCTGGAATGTCCCAACCTGAAGCTGAAGAAGCCGCCCTGGCTGCACATGCCGTCGGCCATGACTGTGTATGCTCTGGTGGTGGTGTCTTACTTCCTCATCACCGGAGGTAACTCGGGCGGGCCCGAGAGGCTGAGGCGCGGAGAACTGACCAGCCCCGGGAGGCGGGTCTGTTCCGCTGACTCTCAGCGGCGGGTGAAGGATCGCTCTGCTTTGGATCTTTTCTGAGGGTGAAGGGAGTTCTGGGGTTCGGAGTGTTAACGTCCAAGTTTATTCGCCCTCACGCCCTGTCCTTTGTCTTGAGAGAATTCGTGTTGTCACTTCTATTGCTTTTCCTCTCCTTCTAGTCCCCTATCCCAGGGATCTGAGTCAAATATATTTTTCAAGCCTAAATTGTTGCTTTGTATCGCTTGCCATACGTTGTTTAACAAAGGTCCTGGGAAAGTCTAGTTTGGCCAGCTCCGCTTCCATGGTTGGTCAAGAGCTTGTGGAACTTTTAAACTTGACTTTGTCTGGGAACCGTGGAAGAAACTTTACAGTCTTTAGATTTGTTGGCTCAAACCAACGGTCCTATGTTGCTTTTTGCACGACCAACGGTCCTATGTTGCTTTTTGCACGATCTACAATAAATATGAATGGAATTTTCTGAAAATCACAGGTTTGATAAGTATTTGAGATTGGAGATGAGATTTGCAGACGATACTGTATTTCAGTGGGCAGAGGAGAAGTAAAAAAGTAAGATAAATAGCATTACTATTAAATGCTTATGAATTATCTATCATCTTATTCTGTCCTTTTCAGATAGAAAATTGCAAAGGGGCGTTGCCTTATGTACTGGTGAGTTGGCAATCCGGCTACAGTCTTTTCAGAGCCACTACCCTTTCAGACCACAGTTCCAAGATCTTAGAGCTATGCTACTGTACGTTTAGATGTACTTAACTTGGAAATTATAAAATTAATTTAGATTTGGGGAAGTGGTGTAGTTGGAAATTATAAAATTAAAGCTATGGATTTGGGATAGCAAAAGTAATTCTGCTTTTAAGGGAGTGGCCATATAATTGTTATTTTCATAGATGTTTTGTGAGAATAGTAGACACTTGAAGGGGGAGGATTCAAACTGAGAGAGCTGAGTTCTAGAAGGCACCTTTGAATTTACCGCCTTCCCCCAATCTAGAATAGTGAGAATTAACTTACGTTCATTTAAATAAATTACGTTAAAATATCTGAGTTACTTTTAAATACTTTTTGTTAACAAGATACTATCTAGCATTGCATTAGCATTAACATTTGCTTAGCAAATTAATAGGTACTGTACTGAATAAACAAAATTTAAAATGCATGTGGCTTTTAAAAAATAGTAGAGTTGTGGCTGGGTGCGGTGGTTCACACCTGTAATCCTAGCACTTTGGAAGTCCAAGGCGGGTGGATCACGAGGTCAGTTCGAGAACAGCCTGCCCAACATGGTGAAACCCGGTCTCTACTAAAAATACAAAAAATTAGCCAGGCATAGTGGCAGGTGCCTGTAATCCCAGCTACTCGGGAGGCTGAGGCAGGAGCATCGCTTGAACCCGGGAGGAGGAAATTGCAGTGAGCCGAGATCACACCACCACACTCCAAGCTGGGCGACAGAGTGAGATTTCGTCTCAAAAAAAATAGAGTTTTAAAAATAATGTAGAATAATTTAATATTATTATTGAGTGCTCGCTTTGGCAGCACTTAAACTAAAATTTGAATGATACAGAGAAGATTACCATGGCTCCCATGCAAGCATGACTTGCTAATTTGTGAAGTGTTCCATATTTTGCACAGTTCACAGTTCATGTAGGTCATTAGACCAAAAAAAAAAAAGTCATTATTCAATAATAATAATGAATAATGCTAGTTTCTTTTTTGTAACCTTTACTTCCCTTGGAGTCGGATCCTTTGTGAGAAGCCTGTTTTCTTTGTTGCCCTCTTTTTTTCTCTGTTGATTATTGTAATGGGGAGATTCTTTGTCCTAACCTTGATGGAAAGTGGAAAGGATGCTTTTTAGTGGCCAGGTCTATCAGGTATCTTATATGATGATTTGGCTTTGCCACTGGAAGGGAAGAAGTTTCTTCTAAAAACTGAGCGCACCTTTATAAATAAACGATATTTATTGCTGACAAATAGCAAATAGATACTGAGTCCCTGTTAAGTTCCAGGCACTAGGTACTGGAGATAATTGAACAAAACATAAGGACCTTGACCTCCTGAAGCTTGTAATGCCATAGTTAAGACACATTAAATGTCACATAATTTCTTTGTCCATTAAAAATGGCCACAAAAATGGGCTGCGCACAGTGGCTCACACCTGTAATCCAGCACTTTGGGAGCCTAAGGCAGGTGGATCATTTGATACCAGGAGTTAGAGGCCAGTCTGGGCAACATGGTGCAACCCTGTCTCTACTAAAAATACAAAAAATTTGCCAGGCGTGGTGATACACGCCTGTAGTCCCAGCTATTTGTGAGGCTGAGGCAGGAGAGTTGCTTGTTCCTGGGAGGCAAATGTTTGCAGTGAGCCGAGATCATGCCACTGCACTTCAGCCTGTGTGACAAAGCGAGACTGTATCAAAAACAAGAAACCCCAAAATTAGCCAAGCTTGGTGGTGCAGGAGGTTGAAGTGGTAGGATCGCCTGAGCCTGGGAAAGCAACGCTGCAGTAAGCTATGATTGTGCCACTGCACTCCAGCCAGGGTGACAGAGCAAGACCTTGCCTCAAAAAATAAAAACAAACAAAAAAGTGGTTACAAATATGGTGAAAGAACAGGAGGTTTTTGAGAAAATAAAGGGAGTTGGAAGCATCATCTGGACTGGGTGTGGTTCCTGAGGAAATGATATGTAAGCCAAAATCTGAAAGACTAGGGGAAAGGATATGCTAGGCAGAGGAAAAAGCAGGACATATATGGTACCAAGATACCAATTAGGTGGCCTTTGAAGTTAACTTAGACTATACTAGGTTTATGGCAATGGAGATTAGGATAATAAAATGGAAGATATGTTGGTAGTAGATTCAGTAGGTCTTGAATTCATTGGGTTTAGGGGGAGAATGAAATGGGAAGGAATCTTACAGGTTTCTGGTTTGAGCACCTGAATAGACGGACGTATCATTTCCTAAGATTGAAGAAACAGAGTTTTTGGTGGAGAATGGTGCACCAGAGGTTGTTTTAGGATATAATTAGTTGGATATGTCAAATGTGCAGGTAGGAATCCAGACCTGAGAAAAGAGGCCTGTGTTGAATGAAGTTGGTCAACTAACAGTCATTTCTGGAACTCCCATGAAACATTGAAGAGCATGGGCCAAGTCCCTGTTCTTAAGGAACTTACATGTAATTCTAATGGTACTGGCATTATTTGAGAGACCTTGGCACATCACATTGAGAGTCTTTAGCACACAAAATTGAAAGCCCTGGGAGTTCACTTGAGAGACATAGAAGAGGACAGTGGACCAATCCCTGAGGGCCTCCAACATTTAGTAGTTTTATAAAAGAAGAGCCCCAATAGAGAGGTAGCAGGAAAACATGAAGAGGTGTATCACAAAAGCCATAAGAAGAGGTGTTTTTCAAGAACTGGGTTTAGTAAACTGGATCGAATGCTGCCAAGAAGTCTCCTAAGATGAGAACTGAAAAGTGTCCATTGAATTTGACAACATGGAGATCATTGGTGACCTTAGAAAGAGCAATATTAATGGCAGAAACCAAATTGGATTGAGTTAAAGAATGAAGGGTAAGTAAGGAAGGAGAGATGGCAAGTTTGCCTAAGTCTTTCTAGAAGAAAGTCTGACTTCCTTTCAAAAAGGAAAGAGAGAAATAGGATGTTATCCAGGAGGATCTGAAGTCAAGGAGGGTTGATGTAGGTAAGGAGATGTTGAAAATACAGGAGAGAGGAGAGATACCCAAAGGAATAAAGTCCCTGAGAGTCCAAGTGGGAGTGAACTCCTGCTAGCTGCAGAAGGGACCCCACATAATAGGAGGTGTGAATCTTCCTCTGTGTAGCTAGAAAGGAGGAGGTGAGGCTGGATTCAGGTACCAGGTATTTGTAGATTGGTGGGGAGAAGACAAGGGAATTCCTATATGATTGTTTTTGTCAGGCTAGAATGAGGGAGATAGGCTTGTTATACTTACGAAAAGCTGGAGATGAAGACGTTCGAGAACAGTGGAGAAGGTAGAGTAGATACTGACAGCGAGAGATTGAGAAAACTGTTAGTGTTGATGAACATTAATGTTAATCACCATGATGACATTATGACATAATCATGGATGTTAATGTTAATGATTATGAATCTCTAGTATTGCCATTCTGCCTGATAGCATGGTTTTAAAATGTCTCCTTGTTTTACATTTAAGCAATTTCTTTAGTTATTTTTCAATTTATAGAAACTAATCGTATCTAAGACAATTTTTGTGAACTAAAGTATAGCCTTTAATGTTAAATGTTTTTTATACTAAAGTCAGTCCTGAGTATTAGCAAATGTTATTGGGTGAATTTCCTTTATGAAATTTGTATTTCTTTTAGATATCATACTGTTTTTGAAGTAATTTTAAAACATTGAGTTGAATGTCTGAATGATTTATCAGAACCTTAGATTAGTTGGGCCTCATTTGTTTATGATAATATAATCAAAGCATTCCTATTTAAAAATAAATAAACCTTGGCTGGACACAGTGGCTCACACCTGTAATCCCAGCACTTTGGTAGACCGAGGTGGGTGGATCACTTGAGGTCAGGAGCCTTACTAATATGGTGAAACCTTGTCTCTATTAGAAATACAAAAATTAGCTAGGCGTGGTGGAGGGCACCTGAAGTCCCAGCTACTCCAGAGGCTGAAGCAGGAGAATTACTTCAACCTGGGAGATGGAGTTTGCAGTAAGCCAAGATCACGTAACTGCACACTCAGGCTGGGTGACAGAGTGAGACTCTGTCTCCAAAAAAAAAAAGTAAATGAACCTTAAGGGACAATGGAAAACTATAATCCTGTTTTCAAAAATTAGGAATACAATCTGATCTGTTCTATTGTCTTTCTTACAGGAATAATTTATGATGTTATTGTTGAACCGCCAAGTGTTGGCTCTATGACTGATGAACATGGGCATCAGAGGCCAGTAGCTTTCTTGGCCTACAGGTAAAAGATACCTTTTTGAATGATTTGGTGGTGGGAAGGAAAGTTGCTGGAGTATGCCTGCTTATTTAAAAATAGAGTGAAATCGGCTGGGCATGGTGGCTCACACCTGTAATCCCAGCACTTTGGGAGGCTAAGGTAGACAGATCACAAGGTCAAGAGATCAAGACCATCCTGGCCAACATGGTGAAACCCTGTCTCTACTAAAAATACATAAATTGGCTGGGCATGGTGGCACACGCCTGTAATCCCAGCTACTCAGGGGGCTGAGTTAGGAGAATCACTTGAACCTGGGAGGTGGAGGTTGCAGTGAGCCGAGATTGCACCACTGCATCCAGCCTGGGTGACAGAGTGAGACTCTGTCTTAAAAGAAAAAAGTAAAACCTATGGAATCCATCTGTATTTAGACAATAGCTGTTTTAAAATGCTGAATTCTCAAGAGCAAGAGTATATTATTTATTTATAAAGAAATAAAGTATTTCATAATGATTGATGTATCACCAATTTACAGTAGGGTATCAGTTTAAACAACATTTATTGACTGTTCTGGGGGTCAGTGAACTATAGCCACTTTTTTCCCGCCAAATAAAGTTTTATTGGAGGTAAGCATGCCCATGTGCTATATCTGATCTTCGACTGCTTTCAAGCTACGGTGGCCAAGTTGAGTAAGTATGACACAAACCATATGGCCTGCAAGCCTAAGATATTTACTATATGGGCATTTAAGAAAGTATTTCTAAACTATGCCCTGGACTATAATATTAAATAACAAAAATATTTTTGAGACTTGAGGGTTCTGTTTCAGCAGTGAAACCCCATTTTAGTGTGGTTTTGTTCTTCTGAATAATGCTTATATTGCTTTCTAAAATTTACTTGATAAATATCTACCTAAACATAGCCATATATTTTTATTTGCAGTAATGTTTATATGTAGAATATTTCTGGAAAGATTTACTGTTATTCTCTGTGGAGGGGAGTTAATGACAGGTTGATTGTTAAGGAGGCCTTTCATAGTGCCCTCTTCCATACTGTTTGAAT
Organism: Saimiri boliviensis; assembly: GCF_048565385.1. Lineage (NCBI taxonomy): Eukaryota > Metazoa > Chordata > Mammalia > Primates > Cebidae > Saimiri > Saimiri boliviensis. The sequence goes on from NC_133451.1 coordinate 100,907,853, forward strand.
TTTGAACTTGGTGCATATGTTGTGTTTTCAATGAAAAAAAAAAACAAAAAACCACACAGCCCTATTCACATATGCCTATGTGTAATCATGACTCTTTAACGAGAAATTTTCTTTCTGAGGTCCCTGAACTATGAGAATTTGATCAAAACTCTGTATCCCTAGAAAAATATCACACACACACACACACACACACACACACACACACACACTCTTTCTCTCTTTTACATATAATTATAAGGGCTTATAGCTCACTGAAGTTCTTGTGGGATTCATGGAACCTTAACTTAAGAACACTTGCTTTTTAAAATATTTCCATTTGAAACAAGAAGTTTATTATTATTAACATAAAACTTCAAGAAACACATCTGACCAATTCAAAATTAGTTTGAAATTGATAGTAGAAATTTAAATAGCATAACTTTTTAAAAAGCTAAGCTAAAGTTCTGGATAAAGCATTCATATACATAAAGTATGAGTATTTATATAAATGATTGTGTTAGTTGAGGTTTTACAACTTTTTTTGAATGTGAACTCCATGAAGACAGAGATTTTTGTCTGTTTTATTTATTGTTGTATCCCCCAGGACCCAAAACGGTGCTTGCTACCAAATAGACTTAATAAATATTTGTTGAATGGACAGATGAATATCCAGAGGTGTAGTAAAATGGTTGTAAGGGTAAGAATAAGAAATTTAGCACAAAAATGTCTTAGCACAATGGAAATAGGAATTTCAACTTAAGGGGAAACATTTCTATTTATTGTCTTCCTATGGTCATTCCTATGGTCATTCTTTTCTTTTCCAGAGTAAATGGACAATATATTATGGAAGGACTTGCATCCAGCTTCCTGTTTACAATGGGAGGTTTAGGTTTCATAATCCTGGACCGATCGAATGCACCAAATATCCCAAAACTCAATAGATTTCTTCTTCTATTCATTGGATTCGTCTGTGTTCTATTGAGTTTTTTCATGGCTAGAGTATTCATGAGAATGAAACTGCCGTAAGTTATTTGTGTAATCAGCAACTTATGAAGCAAACTGATAAAATGATTACCTGGAAAACATAAAGTCATAGAAGATTTAATTTAACTTTCATTTACACAGATGAAAAATCCAGAAACCAAATGTATCTGTGACTTGGTCAAGGGTATAACTGTAGTTATAAAATGGAAGCCAGTAGATCTTCTTAGTTGTTATAGCCATGAAGTTTCATGAGAAAATTTAGTTACGTTGTCCTGGCATCAATGACTGAAGATAGTCATTGTTTCTTTAAAATGCCTTTTGGCTAATCTGTAACACAGGATTCTAGTAGTAATAATGGTAGGGAATGGTGTCAAATCATTCATTGTTGCTGTTCTTTGAATATTGGTGGGAAGAAAACCCATTATGCCTTGCATGGGAAAGGAGAGTTATTGCTCTTAAAAAAGATGGGAAAAGAGTGTTTATATATGTGTGTGTGTATGTGTGTGTGTTTAAAGTGTATTTAAATATTATTTTTATTCAGAAAACTTTCAGTATCTGTAGAAGAAAAATAAATTGGCTTATGGCATCTTTTATAATTCTGTTTATGATTATTTACTTGAAATATAAACAGATATAATCACATTTCTATATATTCTGATTTAATCTGTGGGTATATTAGTAACTACAGTAACAACAGGAAATTTGGGCAAGCATAGTCCAAAGATTAGGTCTTAGTATTTTCTTGTTTAGGGACTGTGTTAAACATCAAGTGTCAACTATTCTGATTCTTAGTGTGTTTGAGTTTTACAAATTCACTTGTTTTATGACTTAACCTGTCCATTTTCTATAACACACCTGGAGTAGAATGGGCAAAAGTACTTATCCCACAATCATCTCGTTCTCATTTTAGTGCTGGCAGGATGGGAGGGAGAGTGTGGAGTTCTTTGTCAGCTGAATATCTGTGTGTCCATATAGCTGCCTCAGTTTTCTCTGGCAGCAGCTCTTATTTTCATTTGGGGAAAGCATTTCTGGCCGTTAGCTAAGTTGTATGAAGACTAAGGTACTCCAGCCTCTTCTTTTTGTTCCTTGTTTTTCTGCTCCTAGTGGAAGTAAGTCACCATAGCATGGTAAGTTGTACTGGTATAGAAGAGACTGAAGTTTTCATTAGCAGAGCAAGAAAAGAGGAGATTCCCAGGGAGGATAAAGAAGTTATTGAAAAACAATGAATCGTCATCAGATTGTCTTTAGCTGCCACTCTCAGGGCAGCTTTAACTTAAAAGCAGAATCTTTGTTTTTGTTTTTTTTTTGAGATGGAGACTTGCTCTGTCACCCAGACTGGAGTGCAATGGAATGATCTCAGCTCACTGCAGCCTCCGCCTCCCAGGTTCAAACAATTCTCCTGCCTGAGCCTCCTGAGTTGCTGGGATTACAGGCACCTGCCACCATGCCCAACCAAAAGCAGAGTCTTAAAAATTAAAAAAAATAAATAAATAAAAGGTGGCCTGTGGTGGCATGGTAATGCTCTAAAATTAGGCAAGGTGTTCAGTTGGAGAAGGAGGGATGGGTTCCTACATTCAGGCAAGTCTGTTATAAAGCTGTCTAAAACTGCTTGAAATACATACTATCATATAATTGAGGACAAAAGGCCTGCCTTATTCCAGCTGGCCTTTTAGCAATTTCACCTAGTGTTTGTTAAGCTTGAGAAGAAAAGCTAAGCAGCTTCTGGATAAATCCTGAGATCATGTTCGGAAAACAAGTTCTCTAAAAGGGAGAAAAGAATAAAAAATACGAATATAATAATATTTAAACTAACATCATTTAGGGAATGATATGATACATATATGTGATTTCATGTAATTGAAATTTAGCTCTATAAATACTAAATCATTTATTCATTTTTGGCAGACCTCTTTCTAAAGCATTTATTGTATTACACGTTAACACTCAAATTTGTATACAGCAAATATTTATTATTTGATACCTATTATTTACTGGACACTGTGAGATTAAGCATAATTTAACCTTGACTAAGGATCATTTTACATTTCTGTTATACATAGTACTACTTTTCAGTTTTGGGCTGCCACTTATTAACTCTGAGACTTTGAATTAGTTCTGTGAACTCTCTTGGCCTCAGGTTCCAAACCTGTTAAATGAAGTATTAATAATATAGCTTGGGGAGTTACAGTTGTCAAGATTAAATGAGAAGGTATGCAGTCAAGCATAATTTAAGTGTTAATCAATATCAGTGTTTTCATTCCAGAGTCCTAAAAGTTCTGTGTTTCAAGTTAGATTATGACCACAGTTTCAAAAATACATGAATAAACCATTACTGTTTCTAAAAGAAGAAAGTGAGGTTTCCATTTCTCAGACCATTGGAATAGGTAGTAGACCAGCAGTGAGGAGACTTGTGTTTTAATGCTGGTTCTGTTATTTTCTGGCCTTGTGATTTTGAGCAAACCACTCAATTGCTGTCACACTCTTCAACTGTAAAATGAGACTAATCCCTGTTTCACACACTTTTTTAAGATTGTTGCAAGGGTTAAATGCAGTAATTCATGTGATAGTGTTTTGAGAAATCTCTGTTAGTACTATTACCTAGCACAGTGCTTGCTTTCATTTACAGAAGGCACTGAGTGATTATTGAAAGAATGGCCTTAAAATAAAGATTAAATAGAAGATCCTTCATGATGGCTTCTCCTGTCTCTAGTTGGTTTTTGAGTTCTTGATTTACTTTTTATTGTATTTATCTACAATTTTACTTTTGTAAAATTCTCACAAGCCTGAATATAAGATTATGAAATTTTCTGGGTCAATGAGAGGGAGCTAATGATTGTAATATAATAAGTGTATTTCAGCCATTTTATTTTTATTCCCTACCATGAATTATAGTAATTTACTTGTTCTTTTCTTTTTTCTAACATGCTATCTTTATAGCATTATAATATTTTTTGGTACCTCTAAAATTTTCCTTAAGGTTTTAAGTTTGGCAGCTTTGAACAGGACATGTGTATTTAAATATTCTTTTCTCTGTACATATAGGTTGACAAGCATAGGTCACCCACTAGTTACAAGGAAGGATACTATAATATATGACTGAATTAAGAGATAGAGTACAAAGTGTATATTCATATATAGAAGTATGCACATGACAGGAAGTTACTCCTTAATACCCTTGTTTCATAGTGTAAGCTAACTGTTAGGTACCTTCTACTATAGAGTGCAGATATTAGTGGATACTTGCTTAAAATCTTTTTGAACCTTTTTGTGTGTGTGTGAAGCTTACGCTTTAAAGTATCCTTTTTGTGACATATCAGGCATTACGGTAGCAAATTTATGTGAGGTCTTTAAAGTCAGTGTATATAAAAAGTTTTTAGAGAACCTTTTTATTTTGTAATTTTTGTTCAGTTTTGGAGTTGGGAGGAGGTGAGAAGTAGCGAGTTGTAAAGGTGGTTGTGGTAGATGAAAGTTCTCTTTCCTCAGAGTATGGATTGGCCAGGCTGATATAACAGAAAGAAAAGGTTTGAGTTCTAGGTTGATTGCATTGGCTGAACATAAGTCTAAGTTGTGTAGGGAGTCAAGTGAGTTCAGAAGCTGAGAGGGAGGAAACTCATATTCTTGAGTGTTTGCTGTGTGCCAAACACTGGAGGAGACCTCAGTATTATCAAGTAGTTTTTAAACCCTATGTTACCAGTGAAGAAACTTGGTACTCTAAAAATAGCAGCTAACATTTTAGTTATAACTATGAGTAGCTAGTACTGTATGAGTAGATGCCCTTATAATCCTTAAAACCCTTTGAGGTAACTCCATTTTACAGATGAGGAAACTGAGTGAGGTTTGCCCAGGCTCATGCAGTAAGTGGTAGAAGCAGGGTCAAACGGAGAGGTGTTCTGAAGAAGCTGTAGGTGAGTATAGGGTATAGTAACCGCCCCCCTCCCCCCCGACCCCCACCCCCCGCCCCCCGCCTTTTGTTTTGAGACGGAGTTTTGCTCTTGTTGCCCAGGCTGGAATGCAATGGCGTGATCTCGGCTCACTGCAATATCCGCTTCCTGGTTTCAAGCGATTCTCCTGGCTCAGCCTCCCAAGTAGCTGGGATTACTGGCGTCTGCCACCACACCCAGCTAATTTTTGTAGTTTTAGTAGAGACAAGGTTTTGCTGTGTTGGCCAGGCTGGTCTCAAACTCCTGACCTGGTGATCCAGCCACCTTGCCCTCCCAAAGTGCTGGGATTACAGGCATGAGCCGCTGTGTCTGACCCAGTAAAAACCCTTTCTTAATGTGGATACTTGTACATAATTTTTCCAATTTTTCCTGATCCTGCAGATCCTTAATTAATAATGGACTTTAAGGGTTTATTGCCAAAGGAAAGGTTTGGAACTTTCGTAATACCAGATTTAATGCTTTAATTTAAAGGGGATTTCAGGGCCTAACGTGCACATTTAATAAAGGATCTCCTATTTGACCAGCATGAAGTTTGACCTTACCAGCAGGTACAACTAAAGCTCCTAAATTTTTTTTTTTTTTTTTTTTTTTGAGACTGAGTTTCGGTCTCGTTACCCAGGCTGGAGTGCAATGGCGCGATCTCGGCTCACCACAACCTCCGCCTCCTGGGTTCAGGCAATTCTCCTGCCTCAGCCTCCTGAGTAGCTGGGATTACAGGCACGCGCCACCATGCCCAGCTAATTTTTTGTATTTTTAGTAGAGACGGGGTTTCACCATGTTGACCAGGATGGTCTCGATCTCTTGACCTTGTGATCCACCCGTCTCGGCCTCCCAAAGTGCTGGGATTACAGGCTTGAGCCACCGCGCCCGGCCAGCTCCTAACTCTTATCCAGACATTTCCTAAAGTATTAGAGGTTCAGGGGCAGATGTTTGTGCACACTGTTTTTTGAAGTCTCAAAGGCTCACCTTCCAGGCCTGAATGGCTTCTGATTTTCCCACTTCTCTTCTGGTAATATTAGGGTTTTTAGAAATCCAAACCAGTTTCTTCCCATAAAAAATAGTTTGATTTTTGTTGTACTTCTGAGAACCCAAAGTAGATTGATTTTGGCTCTTAACTTTAACTTTTAGATACCATTTTCTTTTCTTTCCTTCCTCTTCTTATTCTGTGTTATTTAGCATATTGCTTTGTAACTTTAAGAGGGAAGGGCAAGGTGTGGTGGGTCATGCCTGTAATCCCAGCACTTTGGGAGGCTGAGGTGGGTGGATTACCTGGGGGGTGATGGGGAGGTGTTCAAGACCAGCTTGGCCAACATGGTGAAACCCCGTCTCTACTAAAAATACAAAAATTAGCCAGGTATGGTGGTGGGTGCCTATAATTCCAGCTACTCGGGAGGCTGAGGCAGGAGAATCGCTTGAACCTGGGAGACGGAGGTTGCAGTGAGCCGAGATCGCGCCATTACACTGCAGCCTGGGCAACAAAAGCGAAACTCTATCTCAAAAGAAAAAAATAAAAAATAAAAAACTTTGCTACGCCTCAGGCTTGTAATCCCAGCACTTTGAGAGGCTGAGGCCAGCTGATCGACTGAGGTCAGGAATTTCAGACCAGCCTAGCCAACATGGTGAAACATTGTCTCTACTAAAAGCTGGGCATGGTGTTAGGCACCTGTAATCCCAGCTACTTGGGAGGCTGAGGCAGGAACCGCTTGAACCAGGGAGGTAGAGATTGCAGTGAGCTGAGATCACGCCATTGCACTCCAGCCTGGGTGGCAAGAGTGAAACTTAGTCTCAAAAAAAAAAAAAAAGAGAGAAGGGTAGTAAAATAAAGGCTTAGTAATTTATTTGTATATTGGGGTGAGGGGGGCCAGATATGAAATAAGGACCATAATGAAGAATCATGTAGTTATATTTTTGGATTGTCAGTTGATACATCATAAAATTTGTTTTGGCATTTTGAAACGTTGCTTCCTTTTCACTTTTTGTACTTTATTTCTGCAGGGGCTATCTGATGGGTTAGAGTGCCTTTGAGAAGAAATCAGTGGATACTGGATTTGCTCCTGTCAAGGAAGTTTAAAGGCTGTACCAATCCTCTAATGTGAAATGTGGAAAAGAATGAAGAGCAGCAGTAAAAGAAATATCTAGTGAATAAGCAGGAAGTATATTGAAACTTGGACTAGAATTCCTTCTTGGTTTAAAGAGACAAGTTGATCACAGTATTTTTTTTTCCTGCTGACCTGCTATACCAATGATGTTGAGTGGCATTTTATTCTCAGTTTTTCATTTCTTAAAGAAAATATACTCCGTATCTACAACTATAATACCAAGTAAAGTGATTATTTTTTACAACCCCCTTAACATTTTTTGGAAATGACATTCTGATTTTCAAAAATTAACATAAAATCAAGAAGCAAGATTCCATAAGCTGAGAACTCTGGACAGCTGATCAGCTTTACCTATGGTGCTTTGCCTTTAACTAGAGTGTGAGATGGTAGATTATTTCAGATATGTATGTAAGACTGTTTCCTGAACAATAAGATGTATGAAAGGAGCAGAAATAAATACTTTTTCTAATTAATACCTTTTATATTTGGTTTTTAACTGACAGTGTTAAGTTTTTGGTCTGTTAATCAGCTAGTCCCATCTTACGACTTTCTGTAGCTACTATATAATTGGCAGGATGCTTTGAGAGGTAGCATCTTTATATCCTTGCACATATTCAAGCACAGACTGAGCATCTATGTCAGAGTAGTAAATGTGAATGTGCAGTTGAAAGTTCCCTTCAGATGTTCATTTTCAGTAGATGACACATTTTGAGCACATGTAAAAACATCTCTGGACCAGTCTGGTCTTAATTTCTTCAGTCCAGGCCTTTCGGTTCTTCCTCACTGGCCGAGGGCTTCACTTCTCTGATGGCTCAATCCATTCTTTCCTAAGGTCTTCAAGTTTATAGTGAAATTTCCTCTCAAATAGGCTTTTTTCCTGCTTATTCCAAGGCTGATTTAATTCTAACCATTTTTTAAGTAAAAAAAAAAAAAAAGACTTATTCATTTATTCAGAAAGTTCTGAGTACCTTTTTCATGCTAGGCAGCACTGAGGATGTCATGGTGAGTAAAATGAATAAAGGCTGTGCCCTTATAGAGCTTACATTGTTGTGGGGGAAATGAGTCAGTAGACCTAAAATGTTTTAAAGTGTCAGATACTAATAAGTGCAACAAAGGGGAAAAAAAGCAAGGCAAATGAAGGTCTGTATTCTAGAGAATAATTGGAGAGATGGAGAAAAAGGGTTCCTATATTCCAAGACTTGAGAAAGGAAAACAGGACCTGTATGTACTTACCAACTTAAAATGCTTGATTCAGTAGTAAGAACCTTTTTTTTCTTTTCTTTCTTTTTTTTTTTTTTTTGTCATTTGCTGTATTTTAAAACCTCGTTCAGGCCGGGCGCGGTGGCTCAAGCCTGTAATCCCAGCACTTTGGGAGGCCGAGGCGGGTGGATCACAAGGTCAGGAGATCAAGAGCATCCTAGTCAACATGGTGAAACCCCGTCTCTACAAAAAATACAAAAAATTAGCTGGGCATGGTGGTGCGTGCCTGTAATCCCAGCTACTCAGGAGGCTGAGGCAGGAGAATTGCTTGAACCCAGGAGGCGGAGGTTGCGGTGAGCCGAGATCGCACCATTGCACTCCAGCCTGGGTAACAAGAGCGAAACTTTGTCTCAAAAAAAAAAAAAAAAATTAAAACCTCGTTCAAACTAGATGGACAGGAACTAACTCATAGGTGATTATGGTCTCAAAAGTCTGCTTTTTGTCATTGATTGAGTAGGGAACAGTTCCTATTTAAGTACCACAAGATGATGCTGTTAAAGTTTGTTATGTCTTTTCTGTTTAAAAGCTCTTAAGGCTTTTTTGGGGGATAATAAATGTAGCTTTACCAAATACAGTGAAATAAATGTAAAACAATTATATTTTAAAATATAATAGAAACTATTTTAAATCAATATGTAAAGTGTTTTGCTGGTAAAAGTACAATGATTATGTGAAGAAACAAAATCATTGTACTAGGTTTAAAATGTTTTGGTGACATGAAACCAAAATGTCACAGTCTGAGGGAAAGCCTGCCAAGCAAGTAATGTAAAAGAGGTTAAATAGGTGAGAGAATAAATTTGGACAAAGTTGGAAATAAATCTTTGATTTTGTCACAGGAAAGATCCCCCAGGGAGAGGATACTAAAGTGTAGCTAGAAGAGCAGAATGTTGTAGTAGAGCAGAACTCCACAGCCAAAGAAGAAGGAAGGGTGCAGAATTAGGGGAAACTGTCAGAGAGTGAGAGAGAGTTGACACGGTTGCTGTCAGCCCAGTGGGAGCTCCAGAGCAGACTCCCTGTCAGTTGTTGGGGAGAAATGGCTAGACCCCTGTCCCACTGCATTGTCAGGTCATTGGCTGAAGACCACTTCACCTGGCTAGAAAGTTGAGGTAAACTCCAACAAAGCCAATAACAGGGCTATCAGCTAGCCACAGCTGGGTAGCAAGTCCTTACAGCTGGTTAGCGAGAGTCCTTTCTTGAGATCTGAGCAGCTCATCTCTGACAAAAATTTATAAAGAACACATCCTATTTATAAAATTAAAATGAAATTCTATATAATTTGTTTAGAATGATTATACTGTGATTGTTTACTTGAATTTAGTTAGAAGTAACTTAGGTGCTCAGTAAATAGTACATTTCTGAAGTGTGAAGTTGGAAGAAAAAAATTTTTTTTTTTTTGCTTGAATTTTGCTCTGAGTAGCAGAGCAGTTGTTTCTATTATGTGCAGCTATTTTCTGGTGCAGATCAGTTTTTGAACATAGTAATAAATACACTTTTATTTATTCAAAGGAAGGCATGTGCCAGATACTGGATTACATCAGAATGAGCAAGAAAGATACGGCATCTGTCCAGGTGGAACTTAAAGTCTGGTGAATACACACAAACAAAGCAAAGTCTCTGCTGTAGGAGCAACACCTAAACCCAGATTTGGGATAAGGGAAGGCTGTAATTTGTTGTTGGAACAATGGGTTTCTAGTCTGCTTAAAAGTATCAAGCACTAATGCACGTTCGTCCAAATCTTTTACTCATTTTTCTTATGTACTAAGACTTAATTGCAAGGAAGAGAAACAAGCTATCTTAAAGAGGACAATAGGATACTGGAGAATCAGGACACTAAAGACAGGAATGCAGCTGGGAGTATTAGAATGGGGAATGTAGTGCTGGAAGGACTCTTGTTCATTTCTGATATATTGTGTGGGTCTGTGTAATGCTTTCCTCTCAGACTGGTCACTTCTTTTTTTTCAAATTTATTTAGTTATTTTACTTCAGGTGCATACTATATCTGGCATTTCTCCCCATGTTATCCCTCCCCTTCCTCCCTCCACACCCCCTCCCTGCTCTTCCCCCCTCCCCAACTGCCCCCTGTATGTGATGCTCTCCCTGAGTCCACGTGTTCTCGTTCAACACCCACCTATGAGTGAGAACATATGGTGTTTGGCTTTCTGTTCTTGTGTCAGATTGCTGAGAATGATGGTTTCCAGATTCAGACGGGTCACTTCTTTAACCAAGAGAGGTTGGGTTCCATCTGTGACAAGGCACTGGAAACATTACCTGGTTGATCAGTGCCCCTCAGCTGGCTTTCTAGATGACAAAAATTATTTTTAATTCACATAGTCAACCAGTCTGTGGGACTTAAAACAGCCAAGGGAACTCTGGGGATATAAAACAAACAAACAAAACAAAACAAACAAACAAAACAAAACAAAAAAACCTCGTCTTGACACAGCTTATCAAAGAGCAAATCTTTGGGCTGTATTCAGAAAGTACAGTATTCCATCAATTTAGCTATCAGTAAAGTTGAGGAACATGCCTATGAAGTACCATTTCAAGTGAAGACCAGCTATAATGTCTGATGTAATAATTGGTGATATAGATTTTAAAAAACATTATGTCACACGGCATCTTTTCCTGAATCTATTAATGATGGTGTTGACAGTGCTCTTTTGTGAGCCCAGCCCTATATCACCAAGGACATACCTAGCAAGAAAGTGAGGACAATATTTTTGTTTAATGTTTTACAATTTTGGCCTTTTAAACTGTCTGACTTGAAGAAAATAAATCAGTCATATTCAAGATCAATCTATACAACATGTTTTACAGTATTGTTTATATTTTCAAATTTAATTGACAAAAATTGTGTATTTTATATATTTACAGTGTGCAACGTGTGTGTGTGTGTGTGCGTGTGTGTGTATGTGTGTGTATGTAAATGTGGAAGGGCTATGCAAGCTAATTAATGTGTGAGTTACCCCACGTATATATCTTTTTTTGGTGAGAATAAAGTCTCTCAGCAATTTTCAAGTACACAATATATTGTTATCAACTGTATTCACCACAATGTACAATAGATCCCTTGAACTTATTCCTCCCGCTTAACTGAAATTTTGTGCTGTTTGATCAATGTCTCCCCAATCCCCCCATTCTCCAGCCTCTAGTAACCAGCATTTTACTCTGAGTTCAACTTTTCTAGATTCCACGTTTCCAGGACAAAGGTTAAACTTATCAGATTGTACCTCTTAAGTACGTGTAGTTTGGGGGTTTTGTTTGTTTTGTTTTGAGATAGGGGCTCACTCTGTCGCCCAAGCTGGGGTGCAGTGGTGTGATCATGGTTCTCAATGCAGCCTCCATCTTCTGTGCTCAAGTGATCCTCCTAGCTCAGCCTGTCGAGTAGCTGGGACTGTAAGTGTGCACCACCATGCCTGGCTGGTTTTTTGCATTTTTTAGGAGAGATGGGGTCTCCCTGTGTTGCCCAGGCTGGACTGGGTCTCCTAGCCTCAAGTAATCCTTCCACCTCAATCTCCCTAAGTGCTGGGATTACAGGTTGTGGCTTACTTGGCCTGGCTCAAATATATGTAGTGTTTTTAAAATGTCAGTTATCTGCAGGAACAGGAAACAAAATAATAATAATAAAGATAAAAAATAATGTCAATTATATCTTAAAGCTGTTTTTAAAAAATCAGGCTTTTAATAAGGCACACCCTTGAATGTAGACTTCTACTTCTTCCGTCCTCTCTGGCCATCCCTCAGCCCTGCTGCACCCAGTGGTCTAGCTACCTCTTTGCAAGATTACCCGAAGTCCACTTGTTATCAGGTTTATGGAATTCAGTTCATTTAATTTGTTACAAAATATACAAGAAAATTCTAATTTCATTAGCCAAAAGAAGGTGTGCTCTAACTACTGTTGACTTTACCAGTGATGGGAACTTCCTTACCTCTCAAGGCAGCCCATTCCATCTTGAGATCACTTTGTCTTTTAGAAAGCTGTTTTTTGTTTTCGTTAATTGGTTTTGGTTCCACCCTTGTGTCTATACAGAACATACTCAGCTGCACACCATAATGACAGCCAGCGTTTCAGATATTAAAAGCCTGGCTTGTGCCTCCATTTTTTTTCAGGTTAGCCATTTCTAGTTTTGCAGGCTCAGAAACATAAGGTCTGGTTCCTTTATGATCACTCTTGTGTAACTGCACTCTATGTTGTTCTATGTTCATTTGAAAATAAAGTCCCCAAAAGAATATGTAGTGCTTTTAAAAAGCTTATACTTAGACCAATATAGCCGCTTTTGATAGCCAAATACTTCTCCTAAGCTATGTTAATGTTAGTGTTTAGGCAATACTTACTATTATTACAAGCAATACCATGACTTTTTAGGTGCTCAGCCTTTGGGACCAATCAGATTTGGATTCGTAAGCCGCCTCTGCCAGGGACCAGCTGTTTCACCTGTAGCAAGTTAAATATTCTCCAAGCATCACTTTCCTCTTGGTAAAATGAAGACAACAATACCCACCCCAGCCTCTGGAACATATGAGTTGCTCCACAAATGTTACTTCTCAGTTTATCTGCAGTTATTTTCCCCCTCACACTCCATATTTTTTTCAGTGCATGATTGTACATTCTTCTCAGGGGATGGAAGTGGTATAAATGTGTATACATTGGCAGGTGTGATAAATACAGTTGAAGCATGGAATGTCTGCTTTTATTGCTGTGTTCATTTAAACTATTGTTTTTATGGTTTATGTGGTATCTATTGCAGGGTGGAAATAGTTTCAAAGCAGCATGATGCCACTGCTCGACCGAAGGCCAAGGAGCTGCCTTTGGGTAATGGGTGGCACCTCCTCTTCAAAAAGTCCATTTCTTCAGATGCCTCCTGTCGAGGATGAATCTTTGCACATGTCATTAAGTACTTATGTTGGCAATTGCTCCATCTCAGAAAAAGAGTTTTCTCTTGACAGTGAAGTGTGAGCACCAGTCTAAATACAGAGCACTCAAGGTCTGAGCACGTTAATAGGAACAGCTATAAATCAAGAGTCCCCAGCGCTGTCTGCACTGTTTTAACTGAGATGAAAGGAAAAGAGCTAACAAGTTTAACCCCCCATGGCAATTGCTATACTGTATCTCTTCACATACACTTTATACTTGTATAATAACATATTTCAGCTAGCAAAAGTGGCCTCACATCTATCATCTCATTTAACCCTAGGAAGGGCCCACCCACCTCCTGGATCTTTTAATATCCTAGCAAGAAATAGCTGGCTACATCAGCAAGGGACAGTACCATGCTGGGTACTTTATACGTATTACTTCCAGCACTGACAGCAGTCCATTCTAGTAGATATTGCCTCCTTGTAATAGAGACCAGCTGGGATTGAAAGGAAGCGTGTCTAGTTCTAAATCCCTTGTACTTTCAACTAGGTCATCATACACTTATGTTCTAATTCATTATTAAAAGTCAGTCTTTCCTATGGATAGTGGTCACTTTGAGAGGTGGGGGTAGTGACCCGAAAAGGATATAAAGGGGGTTGCTGGTAATGTTGTTTCTTCATTTGGATGCTACTTAGTTGAGTGTGTACCCTTTGGGAAAACTCACTGTGTTGTACACTTAGGATTTGTGCACTTTATGTATGTTTGGAAGAAATATTTCAATAGGAAACATTTTAAAGCTAGTTTTTCTTTTGGAAGTGTAAGCTTTTTACCTATTTGTCTCCAGAATCTAACTCTATGTGCCCGTATGTTGCTGTGGAAAAAATGAGCTCATGACCATTTGGCTTATTTACAGTGGATAAATGAGATCGAAAAACACAGAATCAAGGGAAGAAGTTGCTTCTTCCAAGAGTAATGCTTAGTCTTTTGGGTCATGGATGAATTGGAGATTTGATTAAAGTCACAATCAAAGGAGAAATAAAGCATACGCATTCTGTATCAGGAACTGTGACAAACTCTTTGTATATATTAGTTCCTTACAGCTGTATCATAACACTGAGAGGTGGTGTGTTATTCCCTCTTCCGCCCTACCACACACATACACACACACACACACACACACACACACACACACACAGAGTTTTGCCTGTTACTTTCAAGGTATTCATGAATGTCCTAATGTACATCATCCAGAAACACAGCTTAAGATCCCCTATCAGACTGAAAAAAAATGACAGAGGAAATTTTTTTTTAAAGGAATGGATTATGGAAAAGGACTCAGATTGTTAATTCAATGAAGTTGTAATTTTGTCATTTTACATTCCTTTGTTTCCTCTATTAGCTCGATGTCATGTCATTTTTCTTTTCTTTTTTTTTAGACAGAGTCTTGCTCTGTCTCTCAGGCAGAACAATGGCAAAATCTTGGCTCGCTGCAGCTTCGACATCTGATCTCACGCAATCCTCCTGTCTCAGCCTCCAGAGTAGCTGGGACTAAAGGCACGTGCCACCACTCCTGGCTAGTTTAATTAAAAAAAATTTTTTGTAGAGATGAGGTCTCATGTTGATGAGGCTGGTCTTGAACTCCTGGGCTCAAGCAATCCTCTCATCTCAGTCTCCCAAAGTGTGGGATTACAGGAGTGAGCCACAGCTCTTTTTTTTTTTTTTTTTTTTTTTTTTTTTTTTTTTTTTTTGAGACGGAGTTTCGCTCTTGTTACCCAGGCTGGAGTGCGATGGCGCGATCTCGGCTCACCGCAACCTCCGCCTCCTGGGTTCAGGCAATTCTCCTGCCTCAGCCTCCGGAGTAGCTGGGATTACAGGCACGCGCCACCATGCCCAGCTAATTTTTTGCACCTTTAGTAGAGACGGGGTTTCACCATGTTGACCAGGATGGTCTCGATCTCTTGACCTCGTGATCCACCCGCCTCGGCCTCCCAAAGTGCTGGGATTACAGGCTTGAGCCACCGCGCCCGGCTCACAGCTCTTTTTAAGAGCAAAACTCTGTCTCAAAATAATCATCATCATAACTGAACTCTTTGCGGATAGTGTTTTGCCATGTATTTTCTATAACTTTCTTTGAAACTTTTTGTTCTTACATTTTAGGAGTATCTCTTATGAATATCATATAGATTTGTTTGTCTTTGTTTTGTCAATCTTGTCTTTTTTTGGGAGGGGGAGGATGGAGTCACGCTCTGTGGCCCAGGCTGGAGTGCAGTGGCAGGATCTTGGTTCACTGCAACCTCTGCCTCTCGGGTTCAAGTGATTCTCCTGCCTCAGCCTCCTGAGTAGCTGGGACTGCAGGTGTGCACCACCACACCTGGCTAATTTTTGTATTTTTGGTAGAAATGGGGTTTTGTCGTGTTGGCCAGGCTAGTCTCGAACTCCTGACCTCAGGTGATCCACCCACCTTGGCATCCCACGGTGCAGGGATCATAGACGTGAGCCACTGTGCCCGGCCAATCTTGTCTTTTAGTGAGAGAGTTCAGTCCACTTTCAGGAACTGTGATTGCAGATTCTCCTCAATATATGATGGAGTCATATCCAGATAAACCCATTACTAGCTGAAAATATAGAAAGCTGAAAATCCATTTAATATACTTAATTTAATGAACATTATAGTTTCACCTACTCTACCTTAAACATGCTCAGAACACTTACATAGCCAGTAATTAGGAAAACTCATCTAACATAAAGTTTATTTTATAATAAAGTTGAATATCTCACATAATTTATTGAAAATGGCACTGAAAATGAAAGAATGGTTGTATGGTTACTAGAAGTATGATTTCTACTGAATGTTTATCACTTTCAAACTGTCATAAAGTTGACAAATACTAAATTGAACTTTTCAATTTAGGATTGAACTAATTGAACTATTGGGGACTGTCTGTATTATATATTTGGACTGTTCTATATCTCCTCGCTTTATTGTCTATTTTTCCACTTCTTTCTTATTATTTCTTATTATTTTTGAGTTGGTAGAAATTTTTAAAAACATCTATAAATGGCAGATTGCAATTTCTAAAAATGGCTGCAGCAGTAGCTCTTAACTCATATGTTTTATTCAAAGTGACCTTACTGCTCCTCCTTAAGTGATGAATATGATCATTTAATTATTATTATTATTTTTTTTATTTTTTTTTGAGATGGAGTCTTGCTCTGTTACCCAGGCTGGAGTGCAGTGGTGTGATCTTGGCTTACTGCAAACTCCGCCTCCCAGGTTCAAGTGATTCTCGTGCCTCAGCTTCCCAAGTAGCTGGGATTACAGGCACACACCACCAGGCCAGGCTAATTTTTTAATTTTTGTAGAGATGGAGTTTTGCCATGTTGGCCCAGGCTGGTCTTGAACTCCTGACCTCAGGTGATCCACCCACTTCGGCCTCCCACAGTGCTGGAGTTACAGATGTGAGCCACTGTGCCCAGCCTTATTCCTTTTTAAGGTTTTGTTGTTAAATTGATGATTAAAATTTTAATCTTTGGTACGTCACTATTTCTGTGTCTAAGCACAGTAACTTCTAGTTGTATTACTTTGTCAGTTTACAAAGAACTTTCACATACATAATCTCAATTCTCCTGACAACCCCAGTGTGAGGCATGTAGGAAAGTTAGTCCACAGTGTTGATAACAGCAACAACCACAGCCACCCTTTCTTATTCTCCAATTTTGGGATTCCTACTATGTGCCCACCATTGTAGTTTAAATAGGTGATCTTGTATCCTCATGGTGGAGTATTATGACTCACATGTTAAGGATGAAGGATATTAAGAAAGAGATATTTGAACCAAGAAATAGCTAGCAGTGGTGGAGACTCCGTTTGGACATTAGTTTAACTACAAGTCCAAACTCTCATAATCCTCTTTTCTCCCTAGAATAGCAGGTAGTAATTTTAAACCAGAGAGTATCTTATATATGTAGATTATTTTCACCTCACAGAATTTCATACTCATTGTATGACAATGTTTTTTTCAGACTTACTCCATGTGAACTATAATTTTGATAAACTACAGTATTTGACTTTTTCCGCTTCTGGTTGGGAACGTGTCCGTGTTGTAACAAGTGTCTTCATTTGTAAAGGAAGTGGGTTGAGCAGATGATCCCTAATACCCCTTTCCTATTCGATATTCTTTTTAATATTTTCTAATTTTCTCACACATGAGTTTTCTTATCACTGTCTGCAGGGCTACAGATGAATTCTCTCTGACCAGCAGATGGGGCTCTTGATATCTGAAGAGTACTTGAGTTACGTTTGCTTGCTGGCTCGGTCATCATTTATGAGTCGTAGGAAGCATTTATTGAGCACCTACCATAATGTGCCAGGCATTGGCCTAAGCATAATCCTGCTGCTGCTTCAGATTTAAATAATTACGTTCTTAGGCCTGTCTCAAATTATTTTTACATGTGGTAAAAGTTTTCAAAGGAGCGCTTACCATTTTATTAAGAAGAAACTCCTCCCTGTGGAAGATTGGACTAGGTGATTTCTGAGATGTTTCCCAATACTAACTGCCATGATTTGAGGCCTAGGGTTCAGTGACCTTAGCAGTCTAGGACTCTTTTGCGAAGAATCTGATGTCTGATTTTCTGTGGTCTTCAAATACCACCCCAGGAGCTCAGTAACTGGAAAATGTATTTTAAATAGCAATTGTCATCATAAATAGGGTACAGAAGTCATGAGAAATTTGATAACATTTTCAAATTATACATAATTTTTAAATGATTAATGTCTTTTATTATAAATAGATAGCATCTTTTTTCCCCCTAGGTACCAATTAAGTGATGCTTCAAAATAAGGAGTAGAAAAATCCAGATGTTTCTGAATTTTTTTTCTCTTTGCCTCTCTCAAAGCTCTCTTATGGTTTTCCAGTATGGGTTATTATTTTATAAACAGCCACATTCAGTTGTAGGGTAGTAGTTATATTGTCCTTTAACATTTCTAAGTTATAGGCCGGGTGCAGTGGCTCACGCCTGTAATCCTAGCACTTTGGGAAGCCAAGGCAGGTGGATCACCTGAGGTTGGGAGATCGAGACCAGCCAGACCAACATGGAGAAACCCCATCTCTACTAAAAATACAAAATTAGCTGGGTGTGGTGGTGCATGCCTGTAATCCCAGCTACTTGGGAGGCTGAGGCAGGAGAATCGCTTGAACCTGGGAGGTGGAGGTTGCAGTGAGTTGAGATCGTACCACCACACTTCGGCCTGGGCAACAAGAGTGAAACTTTGTCTCAAAAAAATAATTTTTTTTTTCTAAATTATAGATGTCCCAAGACGGGCTGAACTTAAGCTGGCAATACCACTTAAAACTGCTTGAACAATAATCAAATAAGATTCATCAAACACTTAGATAACCTTTCAGAGATAAGCCAGGACAAACTATTAGTTCTTTCTCTTACTAAACCTGGACATGTGTCCCTTTGGAAAAGGCACATATCCCCTTGTGTATGTGCCTTTTCATGGAGGTACCCGGAGGTTGAGTAACCTGTACAGGTAATCACAGCATGCTCATCATCTGTCTGGACCATGTGGCTTGGTGTCCACTGCCTGTGTGCCACACCTGGTCAGCATTTTCAGAAGTGCCGACAAAAGGCCCAGAAAAGGAATCTGTATCTCTGGGTCTTTCAGGTCCCACATGTAGAGGCAGATCTACTTTTTCTTTTTCTACCCACTCCACCCCAGCCGACCTGCCTCAATGAAAACCTGGTTGTCACTAAAGTGAAACTTTAATATTGTCTTGAGGAGATTAGTTGTTTTCCTTGTCATTCAAGTTCATTTTGGATCTCTTCCTCTGAGCTGTTCATCAGTGTTGCTAACCAGACCAGGATAAACAAAGGAGAGAAAAATGCTGATTCATTCTTCAGAACTTTTAACCCTTTTAACCCCTAATTCTTCTCCTTGAGAAGCTATTCTTTGTGAAAACTTTTGTTGTTCAAGGAAATATGAGTAATAAACATAGCCAACATTTATTAAGAGCATACTGTGTCCAGGTATTGTTCCAGGCATTTTTCATATTAACTCACGGCGTCCTCATAAAACGTTATGAGGTGGTACAATTAAGTCCATTTCATAGATGAGAAAACTGAGGTTCAGACTGAGAGAGATTAAGTCACTTACCCAAGATTGCACAGGTACTAGGTGGCAAGCCTGCAGTCTAGATCCAGAGTCTTCACTCCTAACTGCAATGGAGTCTTCTAGGAATGTGCTCCTATTTGGCCTCAAAGGAACAATAATCTTTTAATATTAAAAAAAAGTTGACTAGATTGGAAAGGTGCTTAAGTTCAGGGTCTGATTCTGTTTCTTATTTACTTTACAAAATTTTCTGCACCATACCTCTAGCTATATGTTTATACCCACTTGTGTAGCACTTAGAAGTTTTATCAGTTTAGTCTCACTTGTCTTTGCATCTGAGCAATATGCACAATGGTTAGTACGTATTATTATTATTTTATATTTTTGAGAGGAAGTCTTGCTCTGTCACCCAGGCTGGAGTGCAGTGACGCGATCTCCGCTCACTGCAACCTCCTCCTTCCAGGTTCAAGCGATTTTTGTGCCTCAGCCTCTCGAGTAGCTGGGATTACAGGCATGTACCAGCATGCCTGGCTAATTTTTGTATTTTTAATAGAGACAAGATTTCACCACGTTGGCCTGGCTGATCTTGAACTCCTGATCTCAAGTGACCCACCCACCTTAGCCTCCCAAAGTGCTGGGATTACACGCATGAGCCACCATGCCCGAACAGTATATAATATTATATTATATATTTATCTTATATATGTTTTGATATATGTCTGGGAACTTAAGTAAAAATAACTTTTGGAGAATGCTTTAAAGTTTACAAAGTGTATGTTCATTGCTTCACCTATTACTAATTATAGATATTTAACATGGCCTCATTTATTTGGAATTTAGAAAAGTATTTTTTCATATAGCTTCCCTTTGGAAGCATGTTAGTTTTATTCTACCCAAATTGTATGTGCAAGATTATATGTACCTATGTTTCTTTTTATAATGCAGCTTTTATATTTCATTTTACTAAATTCAGGCATGAGAAGAGGATAAATCAAAGAAATTTACTTGAATAGGTGGGTTAATGGCTTCAGTAATAAGGTGAGCTGTATCATACACTTAGGAAAGTGAGAAACAAGAACCCCTTTATTAAACCGGTGAAAGATTCCTATAATAGAGGTAATTAGTTGTCTTGGATTATAGGCCAAGAAATCATAATGTGAAACTGAAAATTTGGGAACACCCAACTCCAATCAAGGTGAGCTAGGACTGATTCCAGGAGATCTGTTCACTTGTGCTGTGGTGGGTCTGCAGATAGACAGGAGATAGAAGCGGGAGGATCAGCCTGGACCATGAAAAGAAAATCCCCCAAACCAGGTTTCTCCTGCACTGTCCAGAGTAGAAGGAGCCTTTGGCAAGATTATTTCAATAAAGGAAAGAAGGCCTCAAACTCTTCTTTAAGAGACATTTTAGATTCACACAATTTTCCACTCTTTTGGTTCTACTCACCAAAGCCACTTCCTGATTTGATTGGCTGAAGTTTTACTCCTCTGATTAAAATACTTCAGATAGGCCAGGCGTGGTGGCTCACGCCTATAATCCAAGGACTTTGGAGGCCAAGTCGGGCAGATCACCTGGAGTTGGGAGTTCAAGACCAGCCTGACTAACATGGTGAAACCCTGTCTTATAAAAAAAGGAAAAAATACTTCAGATAAAATCTTTACGATTAAAGCCCAACTCCTAACAGTGGCCCTAAAGGCCCTATACATTGCCCCTTCCCCCTCTCCATTCTTTGACCTCATCTCCTAGTCCTCCAGTTCATTCTGTCCACACTGCCTTCCTTACTGTTCCACCGACACACAAATCAACCCTGCCGTGGGGCCTTTGCTCTCCCTCTACCCAGATGGCTCGTTCTCTCATTCCTTCAAGTGTCATTTCTCAATGAAGCTTTCCCTTCCTCCTCTGTTTAAAAATCACAACCTCTACCTTTCTAATTTTTTTTCCATAGCACTTAGTGCTGTCTGTCATACTACATAATTAACTTGTTTATTTTATTTATCTAAATTAGAATATAAGCTACATGAAGGCAAGACATAGATCAGTGCCTGGACATAATACATGCTTAATAAATATTCAATGGATGACTCCATGTAACCCTTCAGGAAAATATCAGATTTGGCTGATTTGCTATAGGCATTCCAGGACACTTGGCATTATTTTTTTCTGGCAGTTTTCTTCCCTGATAACTTTCTTACTCATAGTCTATTCCTCCTTACAACTTGAACTAATCTTAACTTTTTATATCCTTGACACATTCTCTACACATTAATTCCTTATATTTTCGCAGTCTCTCACTACGTATATTTTCAGGTTTGGCTTCATTTGCAGCAGACTTATTCTACTGATCATTATAATTTGTCCAGTTTATCTTTCCAAGCTAGGCCTCATACTTTGGTTATCCACACATTGGAAGCCCAACTCCAATCCAGGCAGTTATACCTAGAGGTGTGTGGTCACAAGGCCACCTCAGACAGGGCTTTGGGGTTGTCACAAACACCATGTTAGACACTCATGCAATAAATTGGGATTGGAATTTACAGATTAAATCTCATAAATGTGGTCATGTTCTTGAGACTGAGTAATTCAAAGTGCACACAAAACTGCATTTCTGACCTTGTAAAGCTGAGGAACTTCTAGAACCACACAGGTGATTTTTATCAGCTGGAGCCCCTGAGGGTCTGACTGACGATCTGCCAGGAAAACTTCTCCAAAACTTTGTGTTAACTGTCTCTGTTCAGCCATGCCACATTTGGCATGTAGTTGATTAATGAGTACTTAACAAATAATTGACAATAGCGGTCAGGAATGTACACACATTCAAGCTACCTAAAAACCAGTCGCATAGCCCACACCTTGTTAGGAAACAATTTATTCATCTAAAATGTCATATGAAATGTTACTAGCAAAATAAATTCTCAACTAACTTGTCTGCCATCTATGCCACTTGAGTCAATGAACATTTGGTAAATTGCTAGAGCTGCTGACTTGTGTTACAGTTTGTGCTTTGGTGTATTTCAGAATCTGATTTTTTCCCAAAGCTAATGCAGTGTCAGGATCTGGAATTTTACTCTGTTTGCAAACTATCAAGTTGGCCTATTACTGTTTCATGGAAACTAGCTGAAGACATGAGACTTCTGGGTCAGAGAGAAAGGGCTTTATTACTCACAATGGAGCACATTAAATGAGTTTTACGTTGGCATTGGTTTTCCAATGCACTTCAAGTCCCACGGGGCAGTGCAGAAAGACCTATGTTGATGCTTGCACATAGCTGGTTCGTGTGGCAGCCAGGGAGCACTAAGCTTGGGGAATATGCTGCTTTTATAGTAAGCAAACCTGCTTTCTATCTGGAGGGAGACATTCTTTTATTCCTCTGGGTTGCTTGCTGCAAGCACAACCCTGAGAAATGGTCTGGGTAAAGATCAGTCATGGCCTTGTGTGCCTTACATACACCCAGCAAGAAGGTGTGAGGATGCTTGGGGCCCATGGTGGATTGCCTTTCTCAACATATACTTAGTTGGTAAGGAATTTCAAGGTTGGCATAATTAAGTGGGTGGCTTTTAATGCTATATATTACTTTATTGATATTGTGTGCACAGTTTCATTATATACTTTATTATCTTTATTATTTTTTGATTGTGAAATGAATTAGTTCAGCTTCTTAGATAGTGCCACGTCTTTTGTCATTTCATTTACTAAAATGAGTTCGGATTTATATCTAATGGCTGTACCTACCTACATGTTTGTTTTTTATTTTCTTGCTATATTCACTGCCATGCAAACTGTTTACAAAGCCCAGATAATGGCATTAACCTTTAGCAATAGTCAATAATATATAGTTATGAAGCATCACAATACATCCGTTTTGAAAATTTGTTGAGTTTCTTCAAATAATCCAACTTTGTCCCAACATTTTAATCTCTTGTTTAGTCTCAGGTAGTTTATGTAATTCTTATAAAATCTCTATCTGAGACTATCCCTAGTGCACTTATTATGTCCATCATTACAACCCCCAGCTTTCTTCCTAGCCAAATATTTGTATCTTATTTAAAATAGTAGACTTGAGCATAGCTATACCCCAGTCAAGAAGAAAATTAATTTCTCTACTTTTTCTCCATATCCCACAACATGCAAGATGATGGATGTTTATTCTATATGACTAGTATCATGGGCACTGTAAATTAGGTAGGAATAGTATTGCAACTCTTAATGAAAGAGCTGTTTCAGTTAGCACAACCTAACCAGGCAACTGGAACTTGAGCCCCTTGGATATTTTCTCTCTCTTAAGGTACTGACATTCACTTTGGATTTCAGTTTGTTGAGTGAGT
This sequence comes from Saimiri boliviensis, assembly GCF_048565385.1. Taxonomy (NCBI): domain Eukaryota; kingdom Metazoa; phylum Chordata; class Mammalia; order Primates; family Cebidae; genus Saimiri; species Saimiri boliviensis. Next base: position 100,931,411 of record NC_133451.1, read on the forward strand.
TCATGCTTGCTCTCTTTTTCTTATGGGGTTGTTAAGTTCCTTGAGGGCAGAACCTGATTTTGCACAACCCCTTGTACAGAGCAGAATGTGGACATTGCAGGGGTTAAGTTTTGTTTAAAGGTTGTTTGTATTATTTGCTTATTTTTTTACTTTTACAGTGGAAATTTTAAACATAAGTAAAAGCAAAGTGAATAGTATAGTAAACCTCTCCTTACCCCTTGCTTAACTTCTTCTGTTATCAATGTATGGCCAGTCTTGTTTAATCAATGTGTACCCTCATTCCCCAACTCCCAACCCAGGTTGGTTTGAAATAGATGACAAATAAGGAGATATGTATTTACCTGTGAACAAATATATATTTTTAAATAAATACATTTCTTAGGATGTAGCTATCAGGCCAAAATTACAATATTCATTTGACATTCCATAAATATCAGTAATGTTTCATTAATTGTTATGAAAAGGAAATCATATAAGTCTACCTCAAATACTATAATTCCGATTCTATTTAAATTACTTAAATTATATTATTCTTCTCTTGACATGTTTACTTGTGTGGCTGGGTGCAGTGGCTCAAGCCTATAATCCCAGCACTTTGAGAGATTGAGGAGGGTGGATCATGAGGTCAGGAGTTCGAGACCATCCTGGCCAACATGGTAAAACCCCATCTCTACAAAAAATACAAAAATTAGCTGGGTGTTGTGGCAGGAGCCTATAATCCCAGCTACTCAGGAGGGTGAGGGTGGAGAATTGCTTGAATCCAGGAGGCAGAGGTTGCAGTCAGCCAAGACCACTGCACTCCAGCCTGACGACAGAGCAAGACTGTCTCAAAAAAAAGAAAAAGAAAAAAAAAGTGTTACTACCCAAGTTTAGCCAGCCACTTGTTTTTGAAGGTTTTTTGTTGCCTTAGATACAGTTGAAAATTTTTCCTCTGTGACAATCTTGATATGACAGTTTCAACAGGCTGCAAAGGAAGTGACCCTGACACTCCTCACTCTGGACACGTCAATGTGGAACACGTTCTTCTTTCTTGTTTGTGAAGAACAGATGGTTCATCTTTTGGAAAAACACAAACCAGCTGTCAAAAAGGCCTTTATTTTTGCAATGGTTCAGATTACAGCACCGTTGGGCAACCCCTGTGAAGAATCATTCACTTTAACTTTCTGAGATGCTGGTATTTATTTCATCACTTTTGTTGAGGTTCCAGGTGGTTCGGCTCTCTGGAACGGGCAGTGGCCCCTGACCAGGTATGTTTTTGGATATAGTGATTACCATGCTACTTCCCCTTCTAGTGGGAGGTAAAAGTTGTGCTGCCGGTGATCACAAATAGCACTAGTTCAAGAAATAACATTCTTTCTTTTTTTAGAACTAGGTCTGCATCTGACTCAAATAAGCAGGGTGAAAGAAAGGCTTTCTTCTCAGTGCACCTGGGCAGTGCCATATGCCAAGAGGCCGTGGAGGACAATGGCAAAGCATGGGAATTCCAGGGTTGGTCTGGGTTTTAATTTGGCCTTCACCACCTATTTGCTACGTGAATTGGGCTATTTGCTTGACTACTCAGTGCTAAACTTTCTTCCCTGAAATAAGGGGTAATCATAATACCTGGATCATAGGTCATTGGTGGGTTAAATTTATGTATTCAACAAATATTTAAAGGATGCTGCTAATTGTCAAGTATACTTGCAGGTCCTGCAATGTAACCGTGAACAACCATAGGTTCTTAAACTCTTGAAGATTACATTCAAGATTTTATATATATATGTGTGTGTGTGTGTGTGTGTATTTGTATATATATGTATATATATGTGTGTATATATATGTATATATATATACATATATATAAGTATACACACACACACATGCACACACACATATATGTATATAAAATCTTGAATGTAATCTCCAAGTTTTTATACACACACACACACACACACACAGAAATATATAATATATATATGTATATATATACCCACACACACATATATGTGACATCTAGGCATATATTTTATATATGCATAATATATAAAATATATATAATCTATACATATATACCTATATATTTTACACATGCATACACATATATGTGTATATATACCTATATATGTGTATACATGTATAAAATATATATAGGTAAGCTATATGTTTATATGTGTATACATGTATATGTGTATATTTGTATATGTGTACATGTGTACATGTGTATATGTGTATATGTGTATGTGTACATGTGTATACACATACACCTATGCATATATAGGTATATAGATGTGCTTTAGAGGAAGGGAAGGCACATTCATATCACAGTGTGTGGCCTTGGGTGCAGCACTTTTAAGTCCTTCAAACAGTTGTATAAGTTGGCTATTTTAAGCCCAGGTTTTAAGAAGATGAAACTGAAATGGAATTTTTCCTACTTCACGTACGTGTATGTCTCTTATACTTTCCTCCCTACATGACATTTCTCACAGATGCTGTTTTTCGTGGAAGGGTTCAGAGAAACCACAGAGTTTGAAACTGTGCATATGGAAGAAACCATTTGGGTTAGGCCTGCCATTTAGCCTGCCATTTACCCCGGCCCCTCTGAGATGACTGATTACGGATAGTTCTTTATATCCAGATCTCCATGTTCTGCGACTCGGCTGCCTTGATCTCACCAAAACCGCAGATGCTCCCTGAGGCCAAGGCAGTGAAAGAGAGACCAACTAGTGGCCTATATGAAGACTAACAGAAATGAAATGCATTAGACTGTAAAAAATGATATAATCATTTATTTTTAAATGGTGACTGGCAGCAACAGAAGAGGTAGACCAAGCATTAATAAAAGATGAAGTAGGCAGAGGGAAGGAGCAGAGGGGAGGTAATGGAGCAGAGATGACTGGATGGCCCAGACTCAGACTGGTGGATGACCAGTCTACCATGGTATCCTGAGTGCCTGCACAGCCCAATGATTTCACTGCTAAGAGGGCTTCCAGTTCTTATTTCCCTTTGGTACTTTAAATAAGTCCTCACTAATTCAGGCAACTTGAGCATGAAAACTGAAAGAGCCAAACATTCACATTAGCTGATGCATGTTCTATATCTAGGCAAACTCTGGAGGGTCTGTTTCCGTGAAGAATACCTCGAAGAATCTGAAAAAGTCTGCAATGCTGAGACGTGACAGGCTTTAACATCTGACAAAGACCTAGGTTTGAAGTTTGACTCATAAACCTTCAAGATACACCAGAACCTTTTTAAAAGCAAAGCTTGGGGTGATTCAAGGACTGTGTTAAAATGTGGGAAAGTGGTTAGTTCGGACTCCTGACACTGGCTTCTCCTGGCTACATAGATTCTTGGCAATCAAATTGGCAAGTGGGGAAAGGGCAGTAGAACAGAACATTGTTGCCTATTTCAAGTCTGTAGGGAAGTAAAACAGGCTTTGATGCTGGAGTTGTGTTGCATGAATTGATACAGCTTCAGATTAGGTTCTGTTGAGAGATGGGGTGACCTGAATCACCATGCACACTTGGGGAAGCTGTCACCTTCTCAAGGCCTTGACTCTCTCAGCAATGAAGAGGGTCAAGTTTGGGTAAAGCTGGTCTCCAAACTCACAGCTCTAATAGTCTGTGAGTGCAAGGTGAAAAATCTACCAAGTAGCCACTTTGGATTACTTTATCCAGGCTGATGATCACCAGAGAGGGGAATTCCTGGGGATGGATCAAATGCTATGAATATGAAACATATACAATTTTGTAAAAGTTCAAGTTATTTTAAACCAGAGCTCTGGAACACTGTTCAAACTCAAGACAAGCAGACAGTGACTCATGTGGTATTGGGTGAAGCAGGAGACATTGAGGGTGGGTTGAATCTTGTGCAGTTATTTGGACTACAATACACTTTACCTTTTTAGGAAGCACCTTGTCATCCTTCAAAACTCATTTCTCCTGCAGACTTCACCACTCTCTGCTCAGTGCTTCCGTAACCCTGTGTCTGTCACTGGGCTTCTAATGTTGTGCTGAGTCCTTCTACAAGTCTCCCTCGTCTTCTGGACTTTGATCTCTTCAAAGGCAAGGACTGGGTCTTATTTATTTTTGCATCCATTATACCGTGCCTGGAACCTGATAGCTCTATAAATGTTTGTTGACTGATGAATGAGATCTTACTTAAATGTTTATACTCAGGCTAACACTGAGACTCAAACTGGAGAAGCAGAAAATTATAATACAGCCCATTCCCTAGGAGTTTAATTAAGTCTGGATAGAAATCATCACCAGTTGCATTTGGAAACAAGACTAAGAGGCAAAAGCTAATAAGATTGGGACCTGATAACCTAGTTGAATATTAAAAAATGACAAAATCCTATTTGCCTCTGTTGATTAGTTAACAGTGATGAGATTGGCAAACCTCTGGGAAAGACACAATGTTCTCTGGGCATGTACCAAGCTACTGCAGGGAAGGATGTTGCCAGCAAGTGATGCTGTGGAATTGGGGTGAAGGTCATTCATCCAGGTGCTCCAGAGCCTGCAGGGCATATACATAGCCTAATCCATAGCAAAGGGGTGTTTTGATGCCAATATTTGGATTTTATTTTCTTTACAGTATGCTAGTTTTAATAAACGGGTTTCTTTTCTTTATTCATTCATTTATTTAGCAAATATTTGTATTGAGTGATTATTGTTTTCCAGATTTAATTCTAGGCGCTGGATAAAGCAGTAAACAAAATCAACAAAATTCCTGTCTGCATGGAGCTTATATTCTTGTTTGGAAGACAGATAATAAACAAGTGAGTAAACTATGGGTAGACATGAGAATGAAAAGGAAGAAAAAGGTAGAGAAGGGGGATATGAGCTGGGGGAGTGGGAGGTTCACAATGTTTGATAGGGTGGCTGGTGAGGGCCTTACCAAGAAGGTAACTCTGGAGGAAGGAAATGAAAGAAGTGAGGGAGCTCACCATGCAGCCCTTTGAGGGAAGGGTAGAAAGAGGAGCAAGTACCAAGGTCCTGAGTTTGAAATGGACCGGTGAATCAAGGATCAGTGAGGAAGCCAGTGTGGTGGAGTTGAGTGAACAAGGGGAGAGTAGCAGGAGAGAAGATGTTAGAAAGAAAACATAGGGTCACATCCCATCGAGCCTGATGGGACATGAAAATGACTGGCTTTTACTTCAAATGGGATGGAATGCCACTGGAGTGTTTTGAACAGAAGAATAACTCAGCTTGATATGTGTGTGTGTGTGTGTGTGTGTGTGTGTGTGTGTGTGTGTTTTATTTTATTTTTTTTGAGACCAAGTATCACTGTCTTGCCCAGACTGGAATGCAGTAGTGTGATCTTGGCTCATTGCTGCCTTTGCCTCCCGGGATCAAGTGATTCTTCTATCTCAGCCTCCCAACTAGCTGGGACTACAGGCATGTGCCACCACACCCAGCTAATTTTGTATTTTTAGTAGAGATGGGGTTTCCAGGATGTTCTCAAATTCCTGACCTCAAGTGATCCACCTGCCTCAGCCTCCCAAAGTGCTGGGATTACAGGCATGAGCCACTGTGCCTGGCTTTGACTTTTATTTTAACAGTATCGATTGGCTTCTGTTAAAGCAGTAAGAGCAGTAGCCAAGAGATCAATTATGAGGCTATTTGCAATAATGTAAGTGATAGATAATAGGCGCTTCGATAGGGCTAGGGACAGTCGGGGTGAGGCTAGAAGTGATATGTTTTGAAACTGAACAAACAAGGGAGACGGAGAATGAGCAACTAGAAAAGTCAGAAGAAAACAAGGGAAATGTGAAGTCCTAGAAGCAAAGAAGGTATTTAAGCAGGAAAGAGTGACTATGCTAGTTCAAGAAAGGTGAAGACTGAGAAATAATCACCAGGTTTAGCAATGCAAAGTTCACTGGTGACATTAAAAAGAGTAATTTCGGGGCTGGGCATCGTGGCTCAAACCTGTAATCCCAGCTCTTTGGGAGGCCAAGGCAGGTGGATCACCTGAGGTTGGGAGATCGAGACCAGCCAGACCAACATGGAGAAACCCCATCTCTACTAAAAATACAAAATTAGCCAGGTGTGGTGGTAGGTGCCTGTAATCCCAGCTACTGGGGAGGCTGAGGTAGGAGAATCACTTGAACCTGTGGGGCGGAGGTTGCAGTGAGCCAAGATTGTGCCATTGCACCCCAGCCTGGGCAACAGGAGTGAAACTCTGTCTCAAAAAAAAAAAAAGAATAGTTTCATGGGAGCGGTGGAGACAGAAACTTGAATGATGTGTTTTTGATGGAATGGAAGGAGAGAGATCAGATCAGTGGGTATATGCAATACTTATAAAAACTTTTACTGAAAAAGGATGAAGAGAAATGAATATTAGCTGGTAGGACAAGTGGGATTTAAAAAGTTACTTTTAGTTGGGAACATTAACAACATATTTGTGTGCTGCTAGGAGTAATTGAGTAGAGAAAGAAAAATGGATGAAGCAAGTGACAGTGAGGAGAATTCTGCTGCAACGTCCTGACGTAGATGAGAGAGGACGGCACAGCAAGTTCATTCATCCATAGGAAGAGGAGAGAAAGCAGAATATATCGCGATGGAGATTGTGGAAGTTCTCTTCTGATTGCTTCAGTTTCCCCAGCAAAGCAGGAAGCAGACTGTTCTCTTGGTGAGGATGAAGGAAGAGTTGGTCAGGGGAGAAGTGACAATGTGACACAGCCCTTTCCTAGCAAAAGGAGGGAATCTCTACGTGATAGGAAGTTTACAGAATGGAACACGTTGTCAACGGAGAGATGGAAGCAGAGACGGGACAACGGTTGGGATGTCTTAGGGGGAATTCGGGTATTGGGTGGAGGGTGCAGTGAGAGTTAAGTGTTCTTTTCTCAAATCTTTAATATTCATTCTTTCAGAAACTTTTACCTGGAAAAAGTTTTTAGTATTATATGCAAAATCACTGATGCAGTATGTGAGTATTCACACACACATAAATGCATATAAATATTTATATTTGTATATTCTAATTTATATAAAACTTCAGAATTCCATCTCATCAAAATATTAACAAAATGCTTAACAAAACTCTAAAGATGAAAGAAGCTGAGTTTACCAAAATATAAAAAATTAAAAGTAAGAACTCTTACCTAATAGTTTGAGGGAAATGCTATTTTATAAGCACTGAAAGCCTCAATAATCTTGCAATAATAAAATTCATACACTCTCAGCACTCAAAAAACTGCTGGGAAATTGCCTCATTAACCTTTAAAATACCCTTGTGAGGTCGGCAGGAATTTGACGAGATTTCCATCCTCCGTGGTGGGAAAATGGAGACAGGCCGATTTGAAGAAAATTGTAGACATAGCTCAAATATAAGTAAATCTTGTGTTGAATCCCATGAGAGTCATCAGTTTAGTGGTATATGAATGAATTAAAGTCTATCAATCACCTTAAGATGAACCAGCCATTTTTAACCTGTATCATAGATTTTAAGAACAAAAAGTCATGTTAGAAGAAATGATGAGAGGGAAGAGAAAAAAATCTAGTGAGTGCTTTCTATTCAAACTTTTTAAACTGTCTCCAATCATAGGTGTCAAAGAAGTAAGGACTCATTGCTGTGCAAAGGGTAAGAAGTTTGAGAAAAAAATGAATAAACAAAAACAGAAATTCTAAAGTTACTAAAATTAAAGAAAGAAAATGAGAATGAGGCCAAACAGAATTGTATGTGAGGTATATAGGGGAACAAAAAAGAAAAAGCTCTGAAACTTTGAAGTCTGGGAAAGCTGAACTGACTATAAATCATGTGATCTTGAACTGGAGTCTGTTTTGTGAGGGGAAGCGTAATGGAAAGAACGGATAATCTCAGCCAGGCATGGTGGCTCATGCCTGTAATCCCAGCACTGTGGAAGAGGATTGTGGTGTCAAACTCCTGACCTCAGCATTGTGGAGGTCAGGAGTTTGGCACTAGCCTGGCCAACATGCTGAAACCCCATCTCTACTAAAAATACAAAAATTAGCTGGGTGTGGTGTCGGGTACCTGTAATCCCAACTACTTGGGAGGCTGAGACAGGAGAATTGCCTGAACCTGGGAGGCAGAGGTTGCTGGAAGCCAAGATTATGCCACTTCACTCCAGCCTGGGCAACAAGAGCAAAACTCTGTCTCCAAAGAAAAAAAAAAGAACTGATAATCTCCTAAAAATAGCATTCCCAGTTTGACATCCAAATGCCCTTGTGTTAATAGTAAGCAGTAGTTAACACTTATTGAGAATTTACCATTTGCCAGGCACTCTTCTTAGCCTTGTACGTATACAGTGTTAGTTTAATCCTCATCACATATCTATAAGGTAATTTATTACTACTATCATACTCATTTTACCAATTAGTCAATTTAGGCATGGAGGTAAAGTAACCTGCCCAAAGTCAGTCATTACATGGAGCAACCTGATAATCCAGCCCAGTCATTTACTATATACCTGCTATGAAGAGCAGCTACACAATACGTGTATAATAAATATCTGTTGAATCAACAAATGAATGAACCTGTAAATAAGTGGCCAGGCAGGTTTCAATGCCACCGTGAGACCCAGGCAATGCTTAAAGTACCCAAGGACCTAAGAGAGGTGTCCTGCCCTCTCTTTCATCATCCTCTCTTCTTTTGGTACCTCCCCTTGCCCCATATCCTTGCTGCTTTCCTCCTGTACCCGATTCCTTGGGTGCTTCCCTCACCCACTGAAACCATCTTTTCCTCAAAGTTTAAGTTCTGTGATCCACCAACACCCTCAACCCTCTTTCCACTCTCTTTTTAGCTGAAAAATCAATACTGTTAATGATTCAACCATTCACACCAGTATTCAGAATTTACATACCAGAAACAATTCTCACTGGGCAGGGATTACAGGTAAAAATGGACTCCCCAGAAACATGTCTTCAGCCACATTTTACCGGGGATCCTCCTTCAATGGTTTTAAACCCACTAGGTCCTGACCTTTACGCCTTTGAATAAGGAAAGTTTTTCACAAATAACTTTATTGTTTCCGACTTTCATAACCTTCCTCAATTCATAAATATCTTGTATACAGAAGATCTGGAAGGCAAGTGTGAAAACTCCAAGCTTCTATAAGGAGGAAACTTGTCAAGATGACAGCTAGAAAATTAATATGCACAGATAGAAGTAAATATAGATGGAGATCTTTGCTACCCTTTTTTGCACATCTGTGAAAATAATCGCAATGATTTGTGGATTGCCTATTATGTTCCAGTAATTCTAAGCACTTCATATGTATTTTGTCATTTAATGACCCCAGTGGCCCCAAGGGACAAGGAAACTGAGGCTCAAGGAGTTACCTTGACTAACCCAATAAATAAGTGGAGAAGTCGGGATTCCAATTCTCCCTAACACCGAAACTGGTGCTTTTTTGCACTTCAGTCCTGTCTACTTTACTGGAGATAAAGATAGAAACACTCAGGGCTCCAGGCTCACAATTGTCTCCCTAGGGAGGCATTCACAAGAAATGCTTTTCCGCTTGCAATGAAAGCTTCACTCATCTGTTGCAGTAATTATAACATTTATTTTCTGAAAGCTCTTCTAAGTCAAGTCCCATAGGTCCCAGGGAGAGACACATTCCTGTTCCAGAAGTCATGGGAGTGTATAAGCCCTGGCCCCACTGTCACCTCTTGTCATTGAAGTGACCCTGAATGCTTCCCTTCTTAGGCCACACCACCCAAGGTATGAGTAATAATAAGAAAATAGGCAGTTGGTACAAATTCTAGTACCTGCTTAAACTTTGAATTTTAATACTTTGTAGAGAGTTATGTGTGTGTGTGTGTGTGTGTGTGTGTGTGTGTGTGTGTTTATGTGTGTATCCTCTACCCTTTCTCATTCACCAGACAGGGAACTTTATAAAGGTGTTTTTTGTTTGTCTTGGTTTCAGAGGCTGATGAATGTTATCTTGTTCCTACTGATGACTTTCAAATCTCCCCTAGGATAAGCCCTATAAGGAAGAGAACCTTATTTAATCATTTATTTATTTATTTATTTATTGTCATACAGTATGCCTAGTGCCTAACTCTGTGTCTAGTATGTCATAAAAACTCAATAAATGTTTGTTGAATAAATGAATATACTGGTCAAACTCCACTAGATTGGAGAAAAATCGCAAACTACCTTATCACCGTGACCCTAGGGTACTTAGGTATTTTGCAAATATAGATTTCAGACTTTGCCACAGATCTGCAGAAATAGAGTTTTAAGATTGGTATTTTTTACGCAGCCATCAAAAACGATGAGTTCACGTCCTTTGTAGGGGCATGGATGAACCTGGAAACCATCATTCTCAGCAAACTGACACAAGAGCAGAAAATCAAACACCGTATATTCTCACTCATAGGTGGGTGTTGAACAATGAGAACACATGGACACAGGGAGGGGAGCACTACACACTGGGGTCCGTTGGGGGGAAATGGGGGAGGGGCGGGGGGGTGGGGAGGTGGGAAGAGATAACATGGGGAGAAATGACAGATACAGGTGAGGGGACGGAAGGCAGCAAACCACACTGCCAAGTGTGTACCTATGCAACAATCTTGCATGTTCATCACATGTACCCCAAAACCTAAAATGCAATTAAAAAAAAAAAAGATTGGTATTTTTGATAAGAACGCTGAATACTTTTTAGTAGTAGGCAAATTGCGGAACACTGCTCTGGGATTTTGAATAAATATGCTTCATATGTGTCAATGTCTCATACAGCACTACTCCTTGTCATTTAACAGTCATTTATTGAGCAACTACTACAGTATTTCTGAGTCAATGCCAAGCGTATGTCTTTTTCTCCTGCTATATAACATTGTTAACATTGATTCCCAGGCTGTGTCACCGTTAATGCATTCTTTCACTTATTCATTCATTAGTTTGTTCATTCACTCAACAAACCCATATTGAAAGTCCATAAAAAAAAAAAAAAAAGAAAGTCCATGATAGACCAATTGTGTCCACATGTTTGGTGGTAAGGGGAAATGTTCACTGAAGTTATATCTCTGGGTCCCTGCTCAGCTGTTTTTACTCAGTTTGACAGGTAATTTATGGTGATAGTAGAGAATTGGGGAGAAGGGAGAAGCAGGAAGAGATGTGGCTTGGCCCTTTGTCAACATTATAATAGAATTCTGCCCTTGGCAGAGAACAGACTCTGAGGGACTTTCCAGATTCCTTTACTGGCCACAAATGTGGTTGGATGAAATATTGTGTGCCACTGGAGCTTGGAAATTATTATTTTTTCAATACGGAAATTTTGGAGGCAATGGCATCTAACTTGGAGTGATTCTCTCCTGCTTATGCAGGAATATACTTATTTAATCTCCAAATCTAGTTTGTTTTTGCCACTTTACCTACGATCTTTTCTTTATGAGATTCTTCCTGCTGGATGGTACTATTTACTATGTAGGGCTAAAATGCCAGCTGGAATTGTAGGCTTCCCCCTCTGAGATCCTATGTGTGTTAATGGATGTTTTTATTGATGAGTGCCAAAGCCAAGCTACACAGAATAGGTGTGTGGACAAGAAAGTACCTCTGTGCTCAAGAGATCTGCCTTTGGAACTGGATGTGTCTGTTGCTGTTATATAATCCACCCTGATGGCTTTGCCGAAGGACATATTCACCTCATCTGCTTCCGAGTGCTGGCTTTGCCCCTTCTCTGCCTCTAAGCCCCAGATCTTCAGGATTCCTCATTTTACATCTTTGACATCAAATGGAAAGAAAGACTGACAAATAAGCCCTACAGATATGTGTAGTGTACCTTTTAATATTTTTAACTATTGTGTCACAGCTGTCTCAGTTATTCTTGTAGCCAAGTCCCAAGTCCATCGCCCATCTCCTCTCCCTTCTTTTCTTTTTTCTTTTTCTTTTCCTTTTTTTTAGGCAGAGTTTTGGTCTCTTGCCCAGACTGAAGTGCAGTGGTACAGTCTCAGCTCACTGCAACATCTGCCTCCCAGCTTCAAGCAATTCTCTTGCCTCAGCCTCCTGAGTAGCTGATACTACAGGTGTGCCCCACCATCCATGCCTGGCTAACTTTTTGTATTTTTAGTAAAGATGGGATTTCTCCATGTTGGCCAATCTGGTCTTGAACTCCTGGCCTCAGGTGATCTCCCTGCCTTGGTCTCCCAAAGTGCTAGGATTACATATGTGAGCCACCACGACTGGCCTTCTTCCTCCTTTTTCTTTAGTATCTGCTATATTTGGGGAACTGTGCTAGAGGACACAGTAGAATCAGGAAACTCTCTCCAAAAGTCGTCTGTAAACCACCTGCATCAAATTAACCTGAGATACTGGGGAGGAAGATTTTTGAACCCATCTAAAGTTACTGAGTATACTCGTAGTGTGATAGGGCCAAACAACCCGTTGTTAGTTCACATTCCCGGTGATTCTCATGCACACAGAAGCCTGAGAACAAACAGTGAATCAGGAAAGATATAAACTCTGCAACTTAGGAGTTGTTTGTCCTTAACGGAGTTACTTGACCTCCCTGAGTTTCGGCTTCCTTAGCTAAAAACCCTCCATGGTCCCTGAGAGGAATGGAGAGGAGAAATACAAAGCATAGTTTCTGGCATATGACATTTGCTCTGTAGAGAGTCATTACTTGAAACTAGATGCTGTGGAGGGTAAGAGGTTTAGACAATGTAATTGTCATCACCTTTCTTTTTTCCTAAAACCTGTCCAACTCCCCTCGACATCAGCGGTTCTCAACCTTGGCTGCTCATTAGAATCAACTCAGGAGTTGGAGCATTTTAAAAATTCTGATGCTGGGGTCCCTGACTAATTCCATCAGAATCTCTGGGAGTGAGGCCATGGCATCATGATTTTTAGAAATTCCCCAGGTGATTCCAACAGGCATCTGTCTACCTTTCCTTCGTTTTCTGCCTTTCCTTTCTGTCCAATAACATACTTGAGCCTCTAATTCTGTTTTGGAAAATAGCCTGGGGTTATGTCATGCCCACCTCTAACCAATTAGAGAATTGTACTTTTTTGGTTGTTTTTATTTTTTTTATTTTTTATTTTATTTTATTTTATTTTTTTGAGACAGAGTTTCACTCTTGTTACCCAGGCTGGAGTGCAATGGCGCGATCTCGGCTCACCGCAACCTCCGCCTCCTGGGTTCAGGCAATTCTCCTGCCTCAGCCTCCTGAGTAGCTGGGATTACAGGCACGCGCCACCATGCCCAGCTAATTTTTTGTATTTTTAGTAGAGACGGGGTTTCACTATGTTGACCGGGATGGTCTCGATCTCTTGACCTCGCGATCCACCCGCCTCGGCCTCCCAAAGTGCTGGGATTACAGGCGTGAGCCACCGCGCCCGGCCTTTTTGGTTGTTTTTAGAAGGGACAGGTTCTGGTGTCTATCTTGTTTATTGTGAAAATGGACACCATACGATAAGTCTGAGATTAGGGCTAAATGAAGATGCTGGTGAGGTGTGTTATTAAATGACCTTCAAAGAGCACATGAGGAGCTTGACAGGGAAGCTTGGAGTAGGGATGAAAAGCCCCAGTGAAGACAGACATGGAGGAAAGCTAGGGGGCTCTGCTGGAAGGCTTGGCAAATAAATATTCTCTAAGCGCTGCTGTGGGGAAAAGGAAGAATTTTCTTTTTAACCTCCTGTTTACATTCAAACTAGTGTAAGACAAAAACCAACCAACTGGCTGGGTGTGCAGCTCAGGCCTATAATCCCAACACTTTGGGAGGCCTAGGTGGGAGGGTCGCTTGAACTTAGGAGATCGAGACCAGCCTGGGCAACATAGGGAGGCTCCATCTCTACAAAAAATAAAACACACACACACACACACACACACACACACACACAACCAACCAACACGGATACAAGTGAAAAGGATGATAGGATGGGAAGGAGATTCCAGGGCCACTGGAAAGAAAAAGCCCTCAAATTCTGAGTTCTTTCTCTTACCTCTGTTTTTCTGCTTCTTTTCGTACAACTGTTTTACTGCTCTTTCTCTGGTGAACAGATTTCTCTGTTCCTCTAGGCACAGGGCATATGGTTTCCTCAGAGTTCCTGAGTTTATGTGCTACATTTCCGGTTAAACAAAGAGACTCAAACCACTCTTTGTTCCAGTTTCAGATTTTGTAGCTGAGGATCTTAATGGTCTAGGGTCAGGCATCACTTGTGACAACACAAATTTCTCTAAGGCCAATGCGCAGCTAATTTTGTGTGCAGTTGGTAATTTTATTTCTTTCAGATGGTGGAATAATCTGACTATCAAATGTACTTGTATCTGGGGTTATAAGGTGTGTACTATTCCTCCTCCAAGATCTCATTTTTATCATGATAAATGAGAACTCATTCATCAATAATGTCCTAGTTATTTGCTAATTCTCTCTCTCTCTTTGTTTTTATGTTTATCTAATAAGATGAATCAATTATCTGATATGTGGCCATCAGCTGTAGATAAATGACACATGCTGGGGAATGTACTACTATTGTGACAGGCATTCACTGTAGGAATAGAACACATGGCATATGAGCTGGTTTGTATGCATTAGTGTGTGTGTATATCTACCATTTCAGTCCATAGCTTGTCATTGCACAAATTTAGATATTGAGTAAATGTTTCCAGTTTACTAGTTGTGGGACACTGAGTAAGTTATACCTTCTCTAAGGCCCAGTTGACTTATTTGTCAGATGGGGAAGAAAAATAATACTTATTATCATGTGATGGATAAACAAAACAATACACCTGAAATGCTTAGCAAAATGCTTGGCACATTTAATCATCATTGAAGGTATCTTAACAGTTACTGTTTTGGTTTTTATGATTAAGGGATAAATCTTGGTCCCTAACTCATAAGATCTGCAAAGGACAATATATAAAACCTATATGTCATAGGTGCTTTATGACATTATTTTAAAGGGATCTTAATTCAGGGTGAATTCTTTAAAAAAAAAAAAAATTCTACCACCACTTGTTACAATCTGGCAGTGCTTACCAGTATAAATCAAAGGCTACAGGTTCACTTTCTCTAGACCAGGGGTCCCCAAACTATGGCCTGTGGGCCACATGCGGCCCCCTGAGGTCATTTATATGGCCCCTGCCGCACTTCAGGAAGGGGCAACTTTTTCATTGGTGGTCAGTGAGAGGAGCACAGGATGCGGATTGTGCTCCTGGAGTACTGCATGTGGCTGCGGCGCAAAGCGCGGCATCACTCACGTACAGTACTACTTCTGGTGACATGGGACGCACATGTCACGGTTCCGGAAGCACCACATGACGCACATCCAGTCTGTGGCTGCTGCGCCCCACATCACCAGAAGCAGTGTGAAATAACAGCAGAAGTAGGAAGAAAGGTAAAGCACTATAACCATTACTACACAGTACAATGGCCCCCATACTCCCCCAAATGTACAACAACATAATGGCCCCTGTAACCTCCCTTTGCCCAAAAGGCTCCCCCCACATTACTACACACCATGTTTCCCCTATTATAAGACCCTGTCTTATATTAATTTTACCCCCAAAAGACGGGGGCTGTCCTTAGGAGGTGACTTATAATAGGGGAAACATGCAGCAGTGGGCTTCCCACAGTAGAGGCTGTATACCGCTATCTGGGATAGTGGAGGCAGCAGCGCTGGCTGTGAAGGGTGTCACACTTTGCATAGTCCAGCCCTCTAATGGTCTAAGGGACAGTGAACTGGCCCCCTGTGTAAAAAGTTTGGGGACCCCTGCTCTAGACTCAAGGACAGAGTGAAAGGGATGGGGAGAAAACTCTCTGCCAACTGGTGACTCTGGCAGAAGGCTTGTTTGGAGATAAGCATTATTAAATGAATTTCACTTTGCCCTACACCTAAGATGATGAAACTGATAAATGTCATGACTTGAAGAAAGAGCAAGAGATAACCTCACTGTCCAGTCAACATTGCTTTGGTATAGGACAGATGTAAGTCCAAGACAGCAGGTAGGGCACCTCTGACTATGTAAGCCTTGTAGAAGTTGTCCTCTCATCTCTGGCTCTAATCTTAGAGATTTTTGGGGAGGGGGAATGAAATCAGCATTTAAAAAATTATTTATCATATGCTAAGTACTGTACTATGTGCTATTTGTAATACAGTAATCTACTCCCATCCAGGATACATTCTGAGACCCCTAATGGATGCCTGAAACTGTGGATAGTATGGAATCCTATATATGTATATTATGCTTTTTTCTATATATACATACCTATGATAAAGTTTAATTTATAAATTAGGCATAGTAAGAGATTAGTAGCAATAATTAACTATAAAATAGAACAATTATAACAATATGCTGTAATAAAGGCCTGTTCTGCCTATGGAGTCGTCATTCTTTTACTCCTTTACTTTCTTGCTAAATTCATTACCACTTTAAAAAACAAAACCCAATATACTGTAATAAAAGTTATATGACAATGGTCTCTCTCTTTTTCTCTTTCTGTCTCAAAATATAATGGCCAGACTCAGTGGCTCATGCCTGTAATCCTGGGACTTTGGGAGGCTGAGGTGAGTGGATCACATAATGCCAGGAGTTTGAGACCAGCCTGACCAACACAGCTAAACCCTGTCTCTGCTAAAAGTACAAAAATTAGCCTGGCATGGTGGTGAATGTCTGTAAAACCAGTAGTATGGCTTGGCTGTGTCCTCACACAAATTTCATCTTCAATTGTAGTTCCCATAATCCCCATGTCTCATGGGAGGGACCCAGTGGGAGGTAATTGAATCATGGGAGCGGTTACCCTCATGCTGTTTTACACACACAGACACACACACACACACACACACACACACAATTTTACTGTATCCACCTACTTTCAAACCTCAATTGACCATAGAAAGTGCAAGGGCAGATAAGAAGGGACTACTGTACTGTATGAGGAGACAAATCTGTGATGCAGGTATTAGCTCCATTTGACAAATGGGAAAGCTGAGGAGAGAAAGATACTAATGGAACAAGGACTAATGTAACAACCAGCTAAGAGGTGGAGTTCGAATTTTAAAAGTATTTTATTATGAAATATGCACACAAAAATGAAACAAAACAAATATGCATTTTAATAAATAATTATAAAGCAGACATATAACTAATCAAGTCAAGAAATACAACAAAACTCTTTATGTATCCTTCCCAAATCATAATCCTTACATCTTTCTACAGGTAACCACTCGACTGACTTGTGCAGTAATCAATTCCTTGCTATATTTAAAACTTATCAACCCCTAAGAGCTATTGGTTTTTAACTTTTATATAAACTGAATCAAACTGTAAATATGTCAGTTCTCTCAAAATTGATTTATAACTCAACAATCACAATCAAAATCCCAACAATTATTTTAACAAGTTTTTTTTTTTTTTTTTTTTTTTTTTTTGAGATCAAGTCTCACTCTGTTTCCCAGGCTGGAGTGCAATGGCGTGATCTTGGCTCACTGCAACCTTCGCCTCCCCAGTTCAAGCAATTCTCCTGCCTCAGCCTCCTGAGTAGCTGGGACGATAGGCACCTGCCACTATGCCTGACTAACTTTTTTATTTTTAGTAGAGACGGGGTGTCACTATGTTGGCCAGGCTGGTCTTGAACTCCTGACCTTGTGATCTGCCCACCTTGGCCGTCCAAAGTGCTGGGATTACAGGTGTGAGCCACCATGCCCAGCCTACTTTAACAAATTGATTGTAAAATATATACAGAAATGCAAAAGGCCAAGAATTGGTGAGGCAGTCTGGAAGCAAAATAATTAAGTAGAGAAACCTGTTTTACTGAACAGAAAAACTTACAAGCCATACAGAGGAAGATAGGGTGGTGTTGCCCCAAGAATGGACACATAGACCAATGGGACAGAAAAGACTCTGAATCAGACTCATATTCATGTAGATACTTGATATGTAACACTGCAGGCCAGTGGAGAAAAGTTGGTCTTTTTGATAAATGTTGTTGGGACGATTGAGTAACCATATAGAGAAAAATCCCAAAATACAAGAGTCAATGATAGAATCATTACCTACTTAAATATTAAAGATTATAAAGCTTTTAGAAAATATATTAGAATATGTCTTCATGACTTCAAGTTTTGGAAGGATTTTTTAAGCCACAAAAGCAGAATTAAAGTCTATATTTGATAGGTTTCAAAATCCATGCTCTCTTGACCATATGTTTTAACAGAGGGACAGATATCTCTGCCCTGTGGATTTCTTGATGCTGCATTTATATTTGTGAAAGAAAAGAGGGAAAAAGAGAGTGGATTAAAAAATCTTGTACCAGCCTTGGAAGTAATGCTATTTTTTTTTTTTTTTTGAGGTGGAGTTTCGCTCTTGTTACCCAGGCTGGAGTGCAGTGGCGCGATCTTGGCTCACTGCAACCTCCACCTCCTGGGTTCAGGCAATTCTCCTGCCTCAGCCTCCTGAGTAGCTGGGATTACAGGCACGTGCCACCATGCCCAGCTAATTTTTTGTATTTTTAGTAGAGACGGGGTTTCACCATATTGACCAGGATGGTCTTGATCTCTTGACCTCGTGATCCACCAGCCTCGGCCTCCCAAAGTGCTGGGATTACAGGGTTGAGCCACCGCTCCTGGCTTTAATGCTATTTCTTAAAAACAAACACCATCATCTTTATATATACATGACTAACGCCACAAAATAGCGTCTCCTGTGTGCAGAATCAGGTGGACTGGATCTAATCCTGCTCCCTGACAGCCAGAGTTGAGTAGGGATGAGCATCGGCATGAGTCACAAGATTCTAGAGCTTGTCACTTCTTCATACAGGGATCTGGGGTCCCCATACACAATTTGTCTTTTGATTCTATTTCCTGCTGGACAATGCCAGGTCCACAGCCCTGAGTCTGTGAGGTAGAAGGGAAAGCAGAAGAACTGCAGTTAGACAGTGTTTGCTTCCTGGGAGGGGACCCAGAATAGTTGGGCTTGCAGAAAGGGCCATAACAGCATGATCCAAGAACACACAGAGACCATGAGAGCAGGTAGTTGTGTTGGGATTGCAGGTAGGGAAATGGAGACAGCCACTGCTAGGCTGTCTAAAGAAGCATCTGAGGGCAGTAATCAGATGATCAGACAAGCTGAGCTGTGGCCTAGGCTCTTGTGGCTAGCTTTTCAGATACATCCCATCAAGTGGGCATCCTGGTGTCATAGCAATGTCCCATTCCTGCTTTATCCTTCTGGACTAGTAAAGCAGTTCTCAACATCTCTCTGTGTCAGTGTTTCCTCAGCAGTCAACAGGCAAAGAGAGGACCTTGCTTGATAGTTTAGAGTGGAAGCAGAGTTATCCCAGCACTAGTATCTACTCACTTAGTGTAGAAGGTATTAATTAGTATTTTTTGGTTGCAAGTAATAGAAGCAAGCTACTTGAATTAATATAAGGGAGGAAAGGGGTGGGTGAGGGGGAGGAAAAGGGGCACCATGGAACTCGAGAGCAAGAACGTAGCTGGGCTAAGTGAGGGACTGGAAAGGGAATGAGAATGCCCAGGGCTCACTCTCTCTTCATGTTTTTCTGTGGTTTCTGCAACAGCTACTTAACTGTGCTGCCCAGTTTCTCTGTGCCTTTGTATGTAGGTACAGGGCAGGGGAATATGGTTGTCTAGCATATTTACAATGATATTTCCTGAATTTACAAATTGTATTTCGAACCACAGAGTCCTAATCATAGGTAGCTCAATTATTGAGGCAGATCAAATGATTGACACAGCTGGGTATACATCCCTGGCCCAATCAGTTATAGCAAGTGGGCTAAGGGCAGAGGGCACATCACGGCTCTCAGGGATCTGCTTATGTTAAGGAAAATTCCCACAGAAGGTGCGGGGAGGTTATTAGCTTACAGACTTGGCAGACCCACCAAAAGCTGTCTACTTCAGAGGGGCTCTGGACAACCTTGCGAACATCACTTACTCTCCTTAGGTCTCTCTTTTTTTTTTTTTTTCCATATAATAAGAAAGGATTTGAATCAAACACTTTTTTTTGTGACCAATTTGAGGTCACAAAATTGCTGAATTTGAGGATTTATAAACTCAGTGTCCCTCCTTTTCTCATTCTATGAAATTTTCTCAGCCCAACAACCAATCATCCCTGGTAACTACTGGCATACATCTTTACAAAAGAGCCCCCATGTTTTACCCAAGACTCCTTTCCCTGTCAAATTGGCTTGAATTATTTTCCTTC
This sequence comes from Saimiri boliviensis, assembly GCF_048565385.1. Taxonomy (NCBI): domain Eukaryota; kingdom Metazoa; phylum Chordata; class Mammalia; order Primates; family Cebidae; genus Saimiri; species Saimiri boliviensis. Next base: position 100,951,512 of record NC_133451.1, read on the forward strand.
TGGGAATTAGGACCAGATCAGGAAGACTATGAATATAATAGGTGGCTCTGGAGGCAGGGTCAGGAAGCCCTGTTTGAATTCCTCTGCCTCTTTCAACCTCGGCGCAGAGGAGTGACTGCTGACATCCTGCAGCAGGTAGGCAATGGTTAGAGCTGGATGGACTACACTTGGTCGTTAGCTTTCTCCTCACCTTATTACCTGCGTTACCCGCCTGCCAAACGACAGCTGATGTTTCATTTGCTTTAACTATGAACTCAATGCTAGCTAAGAGGAGCTGGTAGAAAGTTAATAGCTATTTCTGCAGTTAACCTCTCTCTCAGTTCCTCCCAGCCCTGCTCATTATCCACTTTCACGTCCTAGTATACATCAGATTGTTTTTGCACACTGGTCAAGTCTACGTAGCATCAAGCCTGGGGGTGCTGGCACTCAGGCGCAGCTCCCCAGCGATTGCTCTGCTCAGCCAGAGAGGCCGAGAAGTGGGCGGGACGCTGGAACCCCGCCCAGCTCCTCGGTGGCTGCACCCACTCATGGCTCTGGGTGCCACCCTACTCATCCCACCATTAATGACCGCTTCTGTCATCCCAGGGGAATTCTTTCAGCAAATACAACCACTTGCTGGCCTTCTAGATAAAAAAGTTAACCACTGCTGTGTCCCAGTATATTTCCCAGAATCCGTGGACCCTGGGACAGTCAGAGAATCCACCCTGGCATGCATGGGTGGACATATATGCAATTTGCAAGCCCCCGACATTGTCATTGTAATAATAACATGTCAGTAATAATAACATCCTACCTATATAGTACTTCTTATTTCCACACCCTTTTCTTCTCTCCATTTTCTCAAACAACCCTATCAGGTGAAGAAGCACTTGCATGGATGAAGACCCCTGTCCAAGGGTACAGATACATGGAGGCAGCAGTTAGATTGTGGCTAGAAATGGGCTAACAATGCTGGAGATTCCAGGCAGGGAGCTTTCAGCCAGGTTCCACCCCCTCCTTCATAGGCAGTCAGGGAGTCGTTTCTACTCTGCCACTGCCCTTCTCTTCAGCCTCTAGGTGAAGACAAGAATGGAGGAAGGAGGAGACCAGACGTTTTACAATGTGTGAGGACGTAGACTTGAGTGTGACTTGAGAAAGACAGTTTCATGTCTGAGGACCGCACTATTCCACACACCCCCGTATGCACACACACATACACATAGGATATTTAATATGAAAATCACATTGCTCTAGCTGCAGTTTGCTGATAAATCTCCACACATCCATTTCCAAATAGCTTTTTTTCTTTTTAATTTTAAGAGCTTTTACAAATGGATTTTTACATGGTAGATTCCTCAATCTTTTCCTTTTTTTTTGGTTTCTGAATTGCACAACTTGTTTAGAAAGACTTTCTGTACTTCATGATTATATTTTTTAAAGTTCTTCTATGATTTTTTTCTATGTTTTTAAATGTAAATCTTTTACTTAAGGAGATTTAACCCAGAGTAAAGTGTGGATAAAGATCTATCTTCATATTTTTTCTCTAGGAGCCTGCCTAATTCTGCCAACACCATTAGGAAATAATTCACCAATTACAAGCAGTTTAAAAATCACAAGTATAGGATCTATTGTTTGTGAGCTTTTGTTTGCATTTTGCTAACTAAATTCTATATTACTGCTATGGGAGAGTAAATATCCAGTTTACATACATAGTACATGAACTCCTCAGGAAAAATATTGTTTACTATGCTTAGATGTATTTATAGTTATAAAAGGGTGCTTTTGATGGAAAAAAAAATGCAGCGAGGACCCAGGAATAAAATAGTCACAGTTAATTAAAATAGTTAAGATAGGAGTAGCAGCAGTTAGCATATATGAAAAGTCAGCAGAAATTTTAAGTCTCTAAAAAGCTGTGTTTGGCACTTCCTTCTGAGAATCAGTAGAGTAAGACAAATTGACAAATCAGGCAGAATAGCGGGACAGATAAGAGTCTGGAGAAGTTTAAATGCTGGAGGAAGGCAATTTCTTAAGGGCTTTCTTAGGTCACCATGCAGGTGGCTTAGGCCTATCCTACTATTTTGGAGGGTCAGAAATGCTCAGCCCTCTGCCTCTCAGGGTGTTCATGGAAATGCAGTCGATTAGATGGAATATACGAAGTGAAGAGGAGTTAGGGAGGTGGTGGGCAGCCTCTACCTTTTGCGTTCTCCCTCCTTTAGCTGCCTTATTAACAATTATAAAATGACCTCAGGACTGGGCTCCTTTTCAGTGCTGCAATTGATTTTTCCATTTCCTTATTTGATATTTAATTACACTAAATAATTTTTGGAAAAGATGTGAAGAGCAATCTTTGCTCCAGGAATAGCATCAAGGAGCAACCTTGACATCCTCCTAGTCTCCATCAGTGTCTGAAGCCGTCACCCAAAAAATCATATACGCTAAGGAAATCAAGGTGCTTACCTTGCAAAAGCTGCTCCAAGGCCAGAAACTTCTCAATTATCTGACTGGGATTGCTGCCCTGTAAGCCCTCTATATAGAAAATCACTTCTGTCGTATCTCTATTTGACGTATATAATTCCAAAATTACATTACTATGTATTCCTGATTTCTGCCAAAACTCAGAAAAAAAAGCAGACATTTTGATGATATCTATACTAAAAATATCAGTCCAAAGAATGCTCTGAGTAGTGTTATGAAGAATGCGATAATGAAGGAGTTTTGTTATTCATTTATTTGTTTACATTCGTTCAGCAAGGAATAAATATGTCCCTGTTAAAGCGTTAGCTTGCAAAAACAGAAAACCTACTTCAAACTAGCTTAGTGAATAAAAAGATTAATTAGGCCATTTAACTGGAAAGTTCAGAGTAAGGGCAGGCTTTAGGGTTGATTTTTTTTCAGTAGTTCAATGACATGCTTCTCTATATGGAGATATCACTTTTTATTTTGAGACAGAGACTCGCTGTTTCGCCAGGCAAGAGGCTGGAGTACAGTGGCATGATCTTAGCTCATTGCAACCTCCACCTCCCAGCTTCAAGCAATTCTCCTGCCTCAGCCTCCCGAGTAGCTGGGACTACAGGCGAGCACCACCACACCCAGCTAATTTTTGTATTTTAGTAAAGACAGAGTTTCACTATGTTGGCCAGGATGGTCTCGATCTCTTGACCTCGTGATCTACCCACCTCGGCCTCCCAAAGTGCTGGGATTATAGGCATGAGCCACCGCGCCCGGCCTATCACTTTTATTCTTATGCTGGCTAAATGTTTATAAAAGTTCCAAATTCACACCCTCATAACATAAGAGGTCTTCTGTTTCATCACTCACTTGGCCTGGACCAGGTTAGGCCAATGGTCTGCAAACTGGCCCAAGGAATGAAACTTGCTGATTTGCTTCAGCATTGTGTGCATGTGTGGGTTGATATCCAACTGAAGATCTAGTAGTTAGGACGCAGAAAGGAAGAAGGTATACTTGGGTCACCCAACAACAAAGGTCTACTGTAGAATGTGTGTCACTCTGTGGGAGATAAAAATACGAATCAGAGGACCTCCTGCTCTCAAGGTCCTCAAAGATAGATAGTTAAGATATATTCCCTGAATATCTATACAGCAATGTGCTTTCACTGCAGCATTAGCCAACTTTGAGATTGTAATCAAAGCCTCATGAAAGAGAGCATTGTTCTGTTTTGCAGGACTCTGTGGGGCACTGCAACCCTGGATTTACAGCACTTACATAATTAAAGCAAACAAAAAATGTAGTGAAAGCATTGTATAAGAAGAGAAAAAGAGCCAGAGCATTCACAATACAAATTCCTCTCACCTGGTGTATTTGTCGACGGTCTGCTCATTTGTAACAAGCTTCTTATTCTGCATGTGGGAAAATAAAACGAAATGTTATATTCTTCCTTCCTGGAGCTCCCTAATTCTAAGCTATTCCCTTGTATTTTGTGGCTTCATTTGACTTGTCTCTCCCATGGAAGTTACCACTGTGACAGGCTGAATAATGGTCCCTGGGAGATGTTCTCACTAGAATCCCTGGAACTGTGAATGTTGCCTTACATTGCAAAGGGGTTTTGCAGATGTGACCACGTTAAAGATCTCAAGATGGGGAGATTACCCTGGATTATCCAGCTGGGTCTAGTTTATTCACAAGAATCCTTGTAAGAGGGAGGGCTATCATTGTGCTGTTTACTTCTCTTCTCTCAGTAGAAGCCAACACTGCTAGGCAAGGAACATGGGGAAAATCCAATAAGGAATTGCCAGAGGCATGGATGATCATGCGTGTGTCACCTCATCTTGTCTTCAGGTCTCTGGTGAACCATACCATCTCTCCTTTCCTCCTCTAGCATAGTGTAGATGGAGGGAAATGGTTTTAAAATGGTTCCTCAGGGTTGACATTTACTAAACACGTCTTCATTGTAGTCACAGGCTGAAGCCGGACAGGCGGGATATTGGATACTCTCAGTTTGAACGTAATCTTTGTACTTAGGGACACAAATACAGCAAGAGCAAGCCCAGCCTGGTAATATTTTTAGAAAGATAGACAAAAATTCTAAATCCTGGGGAGTTTGTTAAAATTAATATTTAGCCTTTAATTGATGACCTCAAAGTACTTTTTAAAAAGACATAAAAATGAGAGAAAATAAGGTGCTTTGTCCTGTCACCTTGTAGACACAGGACTTTGTCTACTGCCATTTTATTCTGACCCTTTTGTTCTTGGCACAAACGTGGTCTTTGCTACCACTACCACCCTTTCTTTGTCCCAGGTGCCATGAAGCCCTAGCAAATAACAGAAAGAGCCCAAGAGAGGAGGAAAGATTGAGAAAGAACAGGGAGGATAAAAATCAAGATTAGGCAATCAAAAATTAAAAATAATTAAATCAAAATTTGAAAAGTGTCATGATGTACTCCCAAATTATACAACCAGGGACTTAGGTGCAAATCCAGGTTGTGTGGGTTCTAAAACTCATGTAGTCTCTGGCCCTCTTGAAGAAAAATAGAAACATCTAATTTGCTAATTTCATAGAAACAAATGACCGAATGAACCTATTGGTAGGGACCCATGAAGGCCTTGGAAGGGGTCTGTACAAGAGGGCTCCTGAAGCTTAACCTTCATCTTACAGTAGATGCTCCTTTGCAGGGCCAAGGAACAGTCTGCAGATAGCACTGGCAGCACAGTGCACACACCACTCCCATCTCCTTCTCTGGTCTAGGGCAGGAGCCTGATGCCTCCTGTTAATGATAGCATTAGTGATGCTTCTTGGATCATAAATTGGCTGTTGAGGACTCTGCAAAGGCTCATGTCCTTGAAAAGTTGAAGGGATTTGGTTGGGTCTGAGGACCTTATCTAAGCAGAGTGGCTGTGCCAACAGCATCAATCTCACTCAAAGATGAGGGCTCAGTTTCCTCAAAAACATATCTTTTGGCCAGGCATGCACTTTGCAAGGCCGAGGTGGGTGGATCACTTGAAGTCAGGAGTTTGAGACCAGCCTGGCCAACACAGCAAAACACCATCTCTACTAAAAATACAAAAATAAGCTGGGAGTGGTGGCTCACCCCTGTAATCCCAGCTACTTGGGAGGCTAAGGCAGGATAATCACTTGAACTCAGGAGGCAGATGTTGCAGTGAGCCGAGATTGTGCCATTGCACTCCAGCCTGGGCGACAGAATGAGACTCTCTCTCTCTCTCTTTCTCTCTCTCTCTCTCTCTCTATCTATCTCTTTTTCTCTCTCTCTCTCTCTCATACACACACATACAAACATACACACATATACATATACATGTATGTATTTTATCTCTTCAAAATTCTGTTTGTATGTTTAGACAGAAAAACTCCAGTGGGCCTCACTGCGCCAAACACTGTTGATGTCCAATTCTCTCGGACCACTGAGTTCGCCAGGATGGCATCTGTGGGCTTTGGGAGCTTGCTTCAATGCAAACGGATGCAACCCAGAACTGTGCGAGGATTAACATCCCTGGGGCAAACTTCAACCGACGGAGGAGTAAGTGAGTGGAAAAATCCTCCACGTTTCCCCTCCTGCAGTGGGACAATTCTAAAATGTGTCCCACAAAACTTGTTAGACAGCCCTGTTCACCTGGGGTGACGATTCCCTCATGACTGCTTTTCTCCCATCCCCGTTGGTTCCCCACTTCCTCATTTCTGCTTCCTGGGATTATCTCCAATGCAAACTATCTGCTTCCAGGTCTTTATCTCAGGGTCTGCTTTTAGAAAAACCCAAACTAAGGCATTACTTAAAACCACATGGCTACTCATTAGGGAAAGTTGAGACTCTCTCTAATGAGGGATGGAGATAAGAACATTTTTCTATCTTTTATTTTGAAATCTCACTGCCAGTCTTAATCATCTGGTAACTTAGAGAAAACTCTGCTTCTCTTTCCTTCAACTGGCAGCAACTTCCTCTTTAGGGGCCATGTCCATCTGCACTCCCAAATTATAACACCCACAATCAAGCCAAATTAGATGCAACGCTAATGTGGGAATATCTAATGCAAACATGGCATTTTTTTTTTTTAAAGACTGTTTTATGTCAGTCTTAGATTTGACTTGCAAGGCTTTCAAAAAGACACATGGAAACAATTGCAATGAAAGGGTTTTGTGCATTTTTGGTGCAAAGTTTATTTATTCCGAATGTCTTTATAGTTGGATCTCATCATGTTGGAGGATTTTGGAGAACTCTTCACTTTCATTTTCAAAGCTATAGATGTCTTATTTGTATAATGATTATTTTTTGGTAGAGACAAAGTGACCCAGTTTGAGGGTTCAGTTAGAATTTTGTATTTCTTCACAGATTTTCCTATTGAATACACAAATTAATTCTTTTGTTTGACGATTTCCAAAGCAGTTCTTGGCAACAATAACTTTTCCCATTTTCATGTAAAAGCAAACCTTATGTAAGTAACCAACTGCAGAAGCTTTAGGCTTCATTCTAATCCACCAGAGACAACTTGACTTTTCTGAGTTTTATTTTTAAAACTTTAAATATCAGAGAAAATTCATTATCTTGACCCTCTTTTTAAATCGGACTAATCAGGGCCTCTTTGGTTAGAATAAAGAGGATTAAATTGAACTCAAATTGTCAGGCATCTGATTAAGGACTTCAAGAGCTGGGAAGAGGCAGGGCGGTGTGGCTCACACCTATAATCCCAGCACTTCAGGCAGCCGAGGCAGATGGATCACCTGAAGTCAGGACTTCAAGACGATCCTGCCTAACATGGTGAAACCCCGTCTCTACTGAAAATACAAAAAGTAGCCGGGCGTGGTGGCACCTGCCTATAATCCCAGCTACCTGGGAGGCTGAAGTAGGAGAATCGCTAGAACCCAGGAGGCAGTGGCTGCAGTGAGCCAAAATCAGGCCACTGCACTCCAGCCTCGATGACAAAGTGAGATTCCATCTGAAAGGGAGTGGGGGAAGCTAGGGAAGACTCTGATTTCCCTGAAAGCCAGAACTTCTACTCTCGAGTCACAAGCGATGACACTAAGGAGTAGTAACCCAGAGTCTCATCCTGGTATCCTTTAACCTGAACAGGGTGTAAGAAAACATCCAGCTCTTGTGTTGCCCACAGAAACAGTGAACCCTCCCTCACATTTCCACATTAAGACTAGAAAACAGGAGACTCTCTCAGTGCTTCTGTAGAAGTTGAGATTCTTTATTCCTACCCATGTCTAAGTCTGAAGCTGTGATCCTAAAATACACTCTGTGAGTATGGTATGAGTATGAGTATGCTATGGACTGAATTGTGTTTCCCAAAATTTATGTTGTGCCTTAACCCCTAATGTAATGGTATTTGGAGACAAAGGCTTTCAAAGGTAATTAGGTCTAAATGAAGTCATGGGGTAGGGCCCTTGTCATGAGATTAGTGCTTTTAGAAGAAGAGACACCAGAGAGCTTGCTGTCTCTCTCTGCCATGTGATGACAGGGAGTCAGGAGGAGAGCCCTCAGCAGAACTTGACCATGTTGGCACCCTAATCTTAGACTTCCAGCCTCCAGAACTGTGAGAAAATAAACTTTTGCTGGTGAAGTCTCCCAGCCTGTGGTATTTTGTTAGGGCAGCCTGAGTCGACTAACACGGTATACAAACCCTACAAGAACCACTTGGGTATATGGAAAACTCAAATATTCTCCTCGGCTCTCCCGAGGAGAGCTCTTTAATCGAACCTATAATTCTTCTGTTAACTGTATTTCCTAGAATCACACATTGACCATAGACCAGAAAGAAGGAGGTTTGGTTGCGTCCTGACTTTTCATATATGCAGTTAAATATGAAATATATTGTTATCAATCTGTACACCTAAAAAGGGCAGGTTTACTGTGTATAATTTTATTCTTTGATAAAACTGAACTTAAAAGAGATCAATGTGGCCAGGCGTGGTGGCTCATGCCTGTAATTCCAGCACTTTGGGAGGCCAAGGTGGGTAGATCACTAGAGGTCAGGAGTTTGAGACCAGCCTAGCCAACATGGTGAAACCCCATCTTTAAAAAAAACAAAAAAAAAGAAATTTAAAAAAAAAGATCAGTGCTTGGGAAACTGGTCTCTATGAAGAAAGCCTTTAATCAGAGGTGAAAGATTGGGGATTGGGGGAAGAAAACCTGAAATAATTGAGTTTATTTAATTTAGAAAAAACAAATTTAACAGTGGTTTAATAATATCTGAAATCCAAATGTCACTTTTTTCCTCTCCACCTTGAGGATCACTTTGCAACATTCTATTTGAAGGAAAAAAACCAAAACAACAGCAACAAAAAACAGATTCAACCATGAGTAGCTGACTTGGTTGCAGAACAGTGTGTGGTGAGCATTGGCTTGTCATCCCAGCAGGCCCACGTGGGGTGGCTGTCAATCTGCCCAAGTTCAATTCTTTTCACAGACTCCCTGCCTGAGTGAGTTTGCAGAAATACTTGTTTATTTTCCTAAGTGTCCAGGAGGTACGTGTTGGAAAAGAAATACACATACATATAATGCACACACACTTATTCCCATCTCCCAAGGACTAATATAAATCCTTAATAGACAGACTGAGCCGATAAAAAAGAAGAGAATCATTTTCCTAATGAACTCGTAATTTACAAGGTTTACTCTGCCCACAATAAAATTGGGTGACAGTTGGAACTCTTAACTGTTCCATTATTGAGTCACTACCCCGATGGGAGCTTTCTTGTTTCAAGTCTTTAGCCCAGTATTTCTCAAAATATGTCCTCAAATTGCCACTATCAGAATTATCTGGAATAATTGTTCAAAATCCAAATACTTGAAAATGAATTTCTAGGGGTAGGCCTCAGAAATCTGCATATGAAAAAAGTCCCCTGGTAATTCATGTAGCACCAAAATGTGAGAGCGATCTTTTTTTTCTTTTTTTTTTTTTTTTGAGACGGAGTTTCCCTCTTGTGACCCGGGCTGGAGTGCAATGGCACGATCTCGGCTCACCGCAACCTCCGCCTCCTGGGTTTAGGCAATTCTCCTGCCTCAGCCTCCTGAGTAGCTGGGATTACAGGCACGCGCCACCATGCCCAGCTAATTTTTTTTTTTTTTTTTTTTTTTTGAGACAGAGTTTCGCTCTTGTTACCCAGGCTGGAGTGCAATGGCGCGATCTCGGCTCACCGCAACCTCCACCTCCTGGGTTCAGGCAATTCTCCTGCCTCAGCCTCCTAAGTAGCTGGGATTACAGGCACATGCCACCATGCCCAGCTAATTTTTTGCACCTTTAGTAGAGACGGGGTTTCACCATGTTGACCAGGATGGTCTCGATCTCTCGACCTCGTGATCCACCTGCCTCGGCCTCCCAAAGTGCTGGGATTACAGGCTTGAGCCACCGCGCCCGGCCAATTTTTTGTATTTTTAGTAGAGACGGGGTTTCATCATGTTGACCAGGATGGTCTTGGTCTCTTGACCTCGTGATCCACCCACCTCAGCCTCCCAAAGTGTTGGGATTACAGGCTTGAGCCACCACGCCCAGCCTTGAGAACGATCCTTTTAACTGCTGTGATGAAAAGGTGTATTTTGTTGTTGTTGTTGCTCGTGGACATAAAGCAAGAGCAAACTCTCTCCACCACATTCTTAGTTTGGAGGTTGTGCAGACCCAAAAATGAGTTGGAAAATTGGGTAGTTCGTGTGTTCTACAGATTTTTAATGAAGGTTGATACTCAATCTTTTGAAATGGCATGAAGGGGCAAAGGATTAAGAAAGGTGAAGAAATAGAAACCCAACCAACCTACTATACATAAAGTATTAGTCTAAGTGTTAATTTCTGTTTCAAGTCCCCCAATGTTAGTGGTTTCTTCCTTTCATCTAGCTTTCCATCTTTTCTTCTTGTTTTCTTCCATTTAAAAAATTTGTGTATGTGCACAGAATTGAATTCATCAAAATCCTCATTCATATTATATCCTCATCATTGGTTCACACATGGCCTTTTGTTTTATTCAGTTATTTAATTACATATTTTAACTAATGCAATAAATACCTGAGAAAGCAACACCTAAATCAAAAGCTAGTACCTTGAGAATAACTATGAGCAGAACACTAAAACCACTGTGTTCTGAAAACTGTAGTCAAGGGAACTCAGGACCAGACAAGCCAGCATAAGGTTAAGAAGCTCGTACTGGCCAGGCACCTGGCCTGTCTGTAGGATCTGGTCAAGCAGACAGTGACATCACTGTTAGCCTCCTTTTCCTCTCCAAAATCTTGATTCATGAGAGAAAAGGAATTGTGTGACTAGTCTTAAGCATATCAACTCTGGTGTACCTTTGGTATAAATATTCACATTGCCTGGTCATTTTCCACCCAGAAGTAAACTATTCCTTTGTCTTTCTGTGTTTCATAAAGTGGGGTACCACAGGGTAGAACATGGGCCCACAACCCCCATACGCCCGTGTAGGGAACATTCCCACATGAGACCCCCAAAAGGCATGAGTCTCACTATACGGTGAGTTTGATCCCAAACACAGTTTCCTACTGGAGGCAGTCGAGCTATCCGGAAATATAGGAACTTAAAGATGAATGATCAGTTTCTAATATCAACCACAATATTGTTTGGGCCTAAAATTTTGCGTTGCTGCTAGACCTAGTGACCCCCTGCCGGCAACCAGTTCCTGCTTTTAACCTTTTTATGACTCTTTCTTTAAGAATAAGTTTTAACCTTTTCTTTACTTACCTGACTGTCTAATGGTTTAACTGTCGATATTTGCAAAGCAAATGCCACCGTAAGGGATGGCTTTGATTTCTGACTCAGAGACTCCTGAATGGGGAAGTTGAGTTAAGTTGAGTCAGGAGTAGACAAAGGAGAATCCGATTAAAAGATATTCTGATGAGCAAAACCAGAAAACCTTTTCACATCTCAGTTCTAAAACAAGGTCAAACCAGAGATACCTGCAGCCAGGGGGAATAATGTTTGGATGTAAACAAGCTTTGTGAATAATGTTTGGATGTAAACAAGCTTTGTGACTAATGTTTGGATGCAAACAAGCTTTGTGATTACAGGAAATACTGTTACTTTTTACTACCACTGATTGCATATCTGACGTCTCTATTGTATAGGCCATGTAAGGCATACATTTGCATTTCCTCTTGCTATGACGTAAACCAGAGCCAAGAAAGTGTATTTATTCCTGGCCTTTGAAAAATAAAATTTGCTGTTTAGGCACAGCCTATCAGCCCTCCAGACGCCTCGCTTTCTCTCTGTCTTTATTAGTTTTCCAGGCGCACTCCCTCTTCCAGGTATTGGGACCCTCTTGCAGGTCGAGAGACCCCCGGCAGACATGCCTGCCAGTCCCGGACGGTCCACGACACGCCCGTTGTTTGAACTGGTCCTGCTGATTGGTTAGTTTTTTTTGTTCTGAGAGACCAATGTCTATTTAGACAAACTTTGCTGTAGATGTCTGAAGTGTAAATTGGATGAGGTTCCCCTTTCATCCTGTTTGACATCCTTGAGACCTTAACTTGTGACCAAGTGAAAACACTTCCTCTTGGTCTCTGCCATTGAGGGGATGTGATTTTCAGCTCATGTCTGGTAGCCAGTCTGAAAATGGCTGGAAACCTGAGACCCAAGATTTTAAGTGGCATACTCTTTGTTCCAAACATGTCAAGCTCTTAGGGGAGTTTGCTTTAAGGAGTCCCATCCATAGAGGCTTTTTTTCCCATCCTAACACCCTGTCTCATTAGTCCTAAAGAAGTCAAATACCAGGAGGGGCTACCTGTCATCACAGACTAAGAGGTTTGTGACTGGTGACCACCCCTACCTCTCAAATCTGTGGGATACAGGGACAACATAAGCACAAACACCATCCTTAACCATCTGTGGCAACAAGAGTTTTTTTTTGCTATCTTAGCCTATTCCTGGAATGAATTTTTGGGGATTATGAGGACTGACTCTTCTATGTACTCTCCATATAACACCCGTTGCTTATATGTTATAAACTTACTCAAACTTGAAAAATTACCTCCTGGGCTTTCCATCCAGTAGTTTATTGGATTGAGTTACTGTTGAAGTAAGTACACCATTGGAAATTATTTGTGTGACTCTTTTTTTTTTTTTTTGAGACAGAGTTTCGCTCGTGTTACCCAGGCTGGAGTGCAATGGCACGATCTCGGCTCACTGCAACCTCCGCTTCCTGAGTTCAGGCAATTCTCCTGCCTCAGCCTCCTGAGTAGCTGGGATTACAGGCACGCACCACCATGCCCAGCTAATTTTTTGTATTTTTAGTAGAGACGGGGTTTCACCATATTGACCAGGATGGTCTCGATCTCTTGCCCTCATGATCCACCCGCCTCGGCCTCCCAAAGTGCTAGGATTACAGGCGTGAGCCACCGCGCCCGGCCGTGACTCTTATCTATTTGGAACAATCATTTGTTACTGACCCTTTTCCCTTCCATGAACAGCGTTTGATTTCCTGTCTTTTCTATCTGTGGGACACTCCAGGCTTTCAAGTCTTTGAGTATAGATGGTTAACAGAGAAGCTGAGACTCTAGACTGACAGAATTGTAGGTTATATACTTCATTTGCAGCTAGCGAAGTTTTTTTTTTTTTTTTTTTTTTTTAATTGTTTTTGGGGGTGGTTTTGGATCTTGGGAGGATTCCTTTGAACCTCTTTGGAGATGTCTCATGTATCCTTCTTTAAGCTGTAACCTTGGTGAAGGCTTACTGGTTTTGGTGAGTGAATTGGGAAGGTACTTTTGATTTAATGAAACAAAGCTTAATCCGGGATGGCTGTTTTTCCTGGTTGAAATCTGACAAGAGACTTAAAAAAAATGTATATATTTCTTAAGAGCTTTATAGTCCCAAGTCAGCTTATCTAAAAACTGACATTCAAGCTTAAAAAAAAAAAAAAAAAAAACTTTCTCTTTTGCATCCTGATTCTGGGAATGTTTTTCAATTGACTAAAAGCTCTTTTAATATGTTTGGTCTGTTTTCTTTCTTTCTTTTTTAACATGATTTTTGCTTAGAAAAATGTAAAGCTTTATTGGCCTTTACAAAGCTTAAAATCTCCACAGATTGCTTCCTTTAAGACTTATCCTTCTACTTTTTTCCACTTCTTCTTCTTCCTCTTGTCATCTTTGATAAGACCTAAAGAAATCTAGAAGAAATTTCTAGCATCCTTGAGACCCCTTGAAGAACATTTAGAATCTTCTTTGTTATTTTTTAAAAATAGAGACAGGGTTTTGTTTTCTTGCCCAGGCTGGTCTCGAACTCCTGAGCTCAAGCAATCTATCCACTTTGGCCTCCCTAAGTGCTGAGATTACAGGTGTCAGCCACCACACCTGTACTATATGCATAAATTTTTGGTACATGACTGATAATTAAAAATTACTTCATAGGTTTTCACTGTGAATTAAAGTTACTCAGGTTTAAAATTATAGGTAACATGTAATTCAAACAACTAGATACGAGAAAAATAATTCTATATACAAAGCTTACGAAGAGACTAGGATGTGTATTGGAAAGGAATGTTATAAGAAAATAATGAAAATGTAGTTTTGTTAAATGAAAAGTAATTTTGTCTCATTTAGAGGTTGTTTACAAGATGTTTTAAATTAAAGGAATAAAGTAAGAATGATAGATAAAACTGAATAACTATAGGAAGTTGGGGAAAGAAATAGAATGGGAAAAATTGGGAGAGTTTATAAAAGGTTTATGAAAATCTTATCTTTTGTGGGCAAACATTGAGATTAGATAGCTCTGTTTGTAAGATTTCATTAAAATTATCTTTAATATTAATAATAAACTGCCAGGCGCGGTGGCTCACACCTGTAATCCCAGCACTTTGGGAGGCCAAGGGGGGTGGATCACAGGAGATCGAGACCATCCTGGTCAACATGGTGAAACCCCGTCTCTACTAAAAAAATACTAAAAATTAGCTGGGCATGGTGGCACGTGCCTGTAATCCCAGCTACTCAGGAGGCTGAGGCAGGAGAATTGCCTGAACCCAGGAGGCGGAGGTTGCGGTGAGCTGAGATCGCGCCATTGCACTCCAGCCTGGGTAACGAGAGCGAAACTCCGCCTCAAAAAAAAAAAAATAATAATAATAATAATAAACTGATAGAAGGGTAGAGTCTTGTTTTATCTTTGAAACAAGATTTTCATTTTGTATTAATAAGAGATAGTAAAAGATTTTTGTTTACCTTTTGAGTAAACTTCATAAAAAGAAAAAGAGAGGAAGAGATAGACTTTGTTGGTCTCATGCTGTCTCTATCAGGTGTTTTAATTGTTTGGAAAATGGGGTCTTCTCTCTATTAAAGAGTAAAATTTTTGCTTTTTGGAATTTTTAAATTCTCATTTCAGCCAAATTATTATTTTATAGTGACTTATAATCCTAGTGACCCATGATCAAGTGTTTTCAACCTTTCTAATTTTGATAACAAAATAAACCTTAAGTATTTGACGAACTTCCCAAATCAAAATTTCATATTCGAAGCCATTTTTTTCCCTCCTGGAATTGGCTTTTGGACATTCAAAAAAGGGCCTCTGGATATCTAAGACACATATTAGGCTTATTTGTTATGTTAAAATCACATAGGAAGCATTGTCAAATAAGAAATGATATTTAACTCTGAGTTACATTTGTATGGATATGTTATGTGTTTCAAAATTATATGAGATTCTTAAAAATCGGATGTGTCTTGGTATATGCAGTGAATTGCTTTATTCTGATTTTTTTCTAAAAGCCCTTTGCAAATATTAAGGTCTTGTGTCTTCAAGGAGGTTAAGGGAAGGGATAAAAAGACTCTTACAGGTAATCTGAAATACAGGCCTTTGCTTATGACCTTGAGATCACACAATTGAACTGGGTAGGAATTTTAATAACTCCACTGAGAGAAAAACTGGACTCATAAAACTGGTAACTTAAAATCAAACAGAATAAGAATTACATAGGACTGAACTGATGGAGGACTGAAATAATTTTTTTTGTTTAAAACATTGCTGATTCTTTTTTTGTTTGTTTTCCAGAATTAATAACACTTTTTTTCTTTCGAGCTATTTATAGCTTTCAGCACTTGAGTACTTTTGTAAGCAAAATGGAAACACTTACCTTTCTCTCTATCTGATTTTTTCAGAATTCAAAAACTGTGAGTATTTTCATTTCGTGGCAACATAATTATTTGCATACATTCAATAAGAATCAGATTTTTATGTAACAAGACACAACTGAAAACACTGGCATTTTTACCAAGGCTTTTAATGGACTGTGGTAGTTTCATACTGATCAGGCTGCTTTGAGGAATTGAAATTGACTTTATGAAGCCAATAGACTTGGAAGAAAGATTGGCCTGGTACTTTGTCTACACAGTTCCCTTATAGGGTTCTTGACCTTGTATTAAGTAAAAAGTGTCACTTTCAGAGAGGCCACGTAGCTCAAGATATTGTGAAGGCATCAAGAAGACAGGAATTTATCCAATTTGTACAGGTATTATAGGCACAGGCTGATGGCAAATCCTTAGCTTGGCTTCATAGTCTTGAGAAGCTCCTAAAAGTTCAATCTGAAATTTCTTTATGAAAAAGTTTCAACAAAGCCAACCTTTAAAAGGCCTGTATAGCCAGCCACTATTCTTTCTATTTTTTACGCAAATAATTGGGCCAAGTATAATAAGAATAAAACTTATTTTACAAATAAGTTGGTCTTGCTATGATTTGTCATTGGTAAAAATAGGGGACTGGAGAGGAAAAATTATGTTTCAGAAAAGAACTATAGTACACATGTTATTAGATTCTAGTCCTGATCATTTAAAAATTATTATTTGCCTATAATTTAGACCTAATCCTTAATTCTTTCTTGGCTACAAGATTCAAAACTAACATTTCCAAATTTTTCTGACTGGGACTCACTGAAATTGCATCAATCTTTTTCCTGGTGCCCTGCAAGCTGAAGCTCATATTTCAACAACCCTGAGACATACAAACTACAAACCAGAAAAATCTGTCAAACTGCTATGGCTGCTTCCACTTTAACTAAAGTTGCTTTGAGTTTAACATTTTGACAACTCAATTGACTGCCCTGTAGACTCTAAGGGAATTGGTTTAGAGACTGTTCCAAATATTAACCTTTGCTTTTCTTTTGTTCAAGAATCTGTCTGCAATGCCATCTCCTGAAATAAGACACAGCTGTTTAAATTGGTCTAGCCCATACCTAGAAATGGGATACTGGATTAATGGAACTGGCAAATCAAACTTAGCCTAAAGCTGCCTCCTTACATATTTTAAGTTCCACCTAAAGGTTTCTCCATACATAGTGAACTGTAACCTAACTGGCTGTGTAGACAGACTGTAACCTACTCTTGTGCCAATCACTGAGTTTCAGTCAATCAAAGGCAGGCAACTCCTCAAACCATACTCAAATAAAGCACATTCTGAGCTGTAACCAATCTTGCTGTTTCTGTACTCACTTTCTTTTTCTGTATGTTGCTTTCCTTTTTCTGCCCATAAATCTTCTTCCACCACTTGGCTGCACAGGAGTCTCCCTGAGCATATTCTTGCTGGGGAAGCTGCCTGACTCACGAATAGTTCTTTGCTTAAACTCTGCTAAATTTGTCTAACATTTTTATTTTAACAAGATCCTTTGCCATTCAGCTATTAACTATATTTTTCTTTCCACAGCCACCCACTCAGCTTTTAATGTGTGAAACTTTTATGGAAGTTTCATAAAAGAGAATGTCAGGGTACAGAAAATGACTGCATGTCATATGGTGCTTGGGCAGGCTGAGTGCTTTTGAAAATTTAAAGGCTTGGCCGGGTGCGGTGGCACACGCCTGTAATACCAGCACTTTGGGAGGCTGAGGCAGGTGGATCACAAGGTCAGGAGATCGAGATCATCCTGGCCAACATGGTGAAACCTTGTCTCTACTGAAAATACAAAATATTAGTTGGGCATGGTGGCACATGCCAGTGTTCCCAACTACTTAGGAGGCTGAGGCAGAAGAATCACTTGAACCCGGGAGGCAGAGGTTGCAGTGAGCTGAGATTACCACTACACTCCAGCCTGGGTGACAAAGTGAGATTCCATCTCAAAGAAGAAGAAGAAAAAAAATTAAAAGATATCTGAAATAAGCCTCAAAATAAAGGTCCCTCTAATCTTGTCTTATTCCTTCCCTGCTAAGCACATGGAATTTCCTCATCTGACCAAGGAAAGAACCAGGGGAGAAGGGACACAGGACTGCAGAAGCAGGCCAACATATGCTTGGCAAGTCAAAAGATCAAACCATGCATTTGTCTTTCAAGTTGCCCACGTGGCCCTCTTCCAAGTGTACTTTACATCCTTTCCTTCCTAACCTAAAACTTTGTAATAAACTTTCATTCATGCTCCAAACCTGCTTCTGTCTCTCCTTTTACCTTACGCCCCTCAGTTGAGTTCTTTCATCTTTCATCTAAGGAGGCAAGAATTAAGGTTGCTGCAGACTCTTATAGACTCACCACCAGTAATACTATGACATATTCAAAGAGTGCCATATAATATAGAAGCCAAAACTTATGAACTACAATGCGCACAACAATATGAATAAATGTTATTAATATAAATAAAAAAATAAATCCAGAAGGTTATATAAAGCATGATATTCCTTTTTATAAAGTTAAAAACTAATATATGTGCGTATGTGCATGCATACATGATTTTAAATAATACATTTAGACATCCCAAAAAGTATATAGAAAGCAAAACAAGATCATGATGAACACAGGATGATGATTACTGTGGGTGAGGGAAGACAGAATAGCTTGATGGAAGGTATCATGTGGTCCCTCCTCCCCTGATGCTTCTATCCATATGTTCAGTGACATGCCAGCATTTGGGAGGGGCCATATGAGCAATGTGTTTACTGGAGTTGTACACTGCTCACATGAGGCATTTTTCCCTTACCAGTCTGAATGTTCCTTGAAGGTCATATACCAGTTAAACTCTGCCATTTTCCCTCTTAGCGTGTCTGTGTTTGAGCTCATTTTCCCAATTCCTGAGATATTTTGGGGAAGTTGCTGATCACCAGATGTTTCTATCTACTGGGAGATTGCCTTTCCCTGGTGCTGGCTGTGATCAATTATTATTTCAGAGAGACAGTTGGATAACTGCCTGACCATCACCTGATGGTTGCTTGACATTCCTGGTGGTGAAAGAACTTCTCCTGCCCTGCTCATGTCTGCCTATGTACTGTAACATTTCCCCCACTCCCAAGGTCCGAAACCCTAATTCTTTGGGGAAAATGGATGAAGATCAGTCTTCTGTAACTGCTTCCTGCTGACAGAAGGGTGCTTTTGGTTGCTTTGTGGGTCTTGGCCTCTTGCTAGCCATCAGGGCAGGGTGGCTTTGTGGGTTGGTGAAAGCAGTATTATGTGGTTGTGAAACTGCCTTTGCAAAATTATAACAGGAAAAGAAATCTCACATAGCTGACTCCATCTTGCTTCTAGCCTACAGGCTGGTTGTCTTTGTTTATTCCTGGGTGTGGGCAAAGCTAACTTTGGGAGTAATTAGGTTTATAGTTTAAATGATAATAGCCCTTCCCCAAAACTAAACTGTTCTTGTAAAACTAATGAAAGGCCACCAACTTAGAAAGCTGAGCGGGGCTGGAATTCTAAATAATTACCAGCCATTATTCCAGAGGTCATACGATTTGCAACTTCCCCATTACTCTTGCAGATAACACTGCTATTGTAGAACCTAAGATTGGCCTTTTGCAATGTCTTTTCAGGGTTTTGCATTTCTTACAACCAGATGGCTTCACCTGAATCCACCAACCACTATTGTAGCCCCCACCCAGGAACTGACTCAGCAGAAGAAGGCAGCTTCAATTCCCTATGATTTCATATCTGACCCAACCATGCTCTCTACCCTAGTCCCCTGCCTATCAAACTATCTTCGAAAAATTCCGAACCTCTGAGCCTTTTAGGAGATGGATTTGAATAATAACTCCATCTCCTGTATGGCACGGTCAGCCTTGTGTCAATTAAACTCTTTCCTTACTGGAATGCCACAGTCTTGGTGAGTTAATTTTATATGAGCAGCAGGTGGAAAGAACCCATTAGGCAGCCACAGTTGCAGGGGTGAAAGGCAAAGTTCCCCTTTGCTCTCTGAAGGTTCACTGAAAATCCAACTGAAAAAAAAAAAAGAAAGATTTATAGGAGAAAAGACATACAAAACTATTAATGTGCATGGGAGAAAATCAAAGCGTGATTGCCGCAGCCTCCTATGGAGTACCAAAGCTTATATACCTTGTTACGTAGGGGAGGGAGGAGATAAGGAATGTAGACAATTTGTTTCATAAATTTTTCACGACTTAGACCATTTGCAACATGTCTAGACTTTCGGACTTGTAGTAGATATCCCTCTCTCTTTTTTAAAACAAGAACAACAACAAAACACAAAAACAACCAGTCATTTTACCTTAGGACGAACATTTATCATACAAGACTTTTTTATATCCAAAATCTCTTTTCTCTATAACATTCGTTACCAAAAACACCTCTTTATCTTTATAACCTTTAAATTAGACAAAAGCCATTTTTCTTCTGTTAGGAAGTTAAGGTTTGTGCTGCATGTTGCTGTGCAAGACCTGTGAAGAGGGAGCAGATAAGAAGGTTATCTGCAACTGAAAAAGTTATTCTCTATCAATAAATTGTTTGGTTAGATTTTTGCTAGAGCTTATCTGAATAAGTGTGGGCCATTTCTAAACTACAGAGGTAGGACCATCTAAGTTGAAGTTATTGGTTAAACATTTAGGTAGCTTTCCAGGGAGAAATAGGGTGATAGGGAAACATAAATTTAGAGGTTGATTAAATATTAAGCAAGCACCCATCTTAGAGAGTATATTTTTGCCCAAAGGAGTGTAAATATTTTCTTTTAGAGGGTGAAGATACCATTTGTCCCCAATACCTGACAGGATTTAGAAGAGAGTTGCTCAGATAATGAGATGAGCACAGAGTAGGCAGCTCTTGAACCCTCAAGGGAAATATATAGTTTTAATTACCTTATTGTTACAAATAGGTATAGTTTTACTTTTACTTAGCTATTTTTTATGGCAAGGTCAAACTTTTCCAAGTAATTTAATCCACTTCATTTTCTGTCTCTTGCAGCATCATATATATATATATACATATATATATATTTCCTGTTATTTAAACATTTCATCTAATACTGTCTTCAAAGTGAATTTTTGTGTGCACAATCTAGCTAAAGTTCATGTATGCCTGAGCAAAGATTTATGATGCCTTCATATTTAAATGTTAGTTTTGCTTGGTATAAAATTCTAACTGCATTTCTTTCAAAATTTGAAAATATTATTTTATTGTGTCTTGCTTCTTAATGGTGCTATTGAAAATATTTGGTGTCACTCTAATTTTAATTTTGGTAGGTGATCTATTTTTCTATTCAGAGGATTTTAGAGTTTTCTTATTCTAGGAGTGGATATATATATATATATGCATACATATACATATACATATATGTATATATTATTGCAATTTAGGTTCTGGAGTACATGTGCAAAACATGCTGGATATTTGCATAGGTACATACATGGCAATGTGGTTTGCTGCCTCCATCCCCCCGTCACCTATATCTAGCATTTCTCTCCATTATCCCTCGCTGACCTCCCTACTCCCCACTTTCCCTCCCCTATTCCCCCAAAGTGACCCCAGTGTGTGATGCTCCCCTCCATGTGTCCATGTGTTCTCATTGTTCAACACCTGTCTGAGTGAGAACATGCGGTGTTTGATTTTCTGTTCTTGTGTCAGTTTGCTGAGAATGATGGTTTCCAGATTTATCCATGTCCCTACAAAGGACACAAACTCATCAATTTTGATGGCTGCATAGTATTCCATGGTGTATATATGCCACATTTTCCTTGTCCAGTCTATCATCAATGGGCATTTGGGTTGGTTCCAGGTCTTTGCTGTTGTAAACAATGCCACAATGAACATACATGTGTATGTGTCTTTATAATAGAATGATTTATACTCCTTTGGATATATACCCAGTAATGGGATTGCTGGGTCAAATGGAATTTCTATTTCTAGGTCCTTGAGGAATCACCACACTGTCTTCCACAATGGTTGAACTAATTTACAGTCCCACTAACAATGTAAAAGTGTTTCTATTTCTCCATATTCTCTCCAGCATCTGTTGTCTTCAGATTTTTTAATTATCACCATTCTAACTAGCGTGAGATGGTATCTCACTGTGGTTTTGATTTGCATTTCTCAAATAATCAGTGATGATGAGCATTTTTTCATATGTTTGTTGGCCTCATATATGTCTTCTTTTGAAAAGTGTCCATTCATGTCCTTCACCCACTTTTGAATGGGGTTGGTTGTTTTTTTTCTTGTAAATCTGTTTTAGTTCTTTGCAGATTCTGAATATTAGCCCTTTGTTAGATAGGTAGATTGCAAAATTTTTTTTCCCATTCTGTGGGTTGCTGGTTCACTCTAATGATTGTTACTTTTGCTGTACAGAAGCTCTGGAGTTTAATTAGATCCCGTTTATCTATTTTGGCTTTTGTTGCCAGTGCTTTTGGTGTTTTAGTCATGAAGTCCTTGCCTATGCCTATGTCCTGAATGGTTTTGCCTAGGTTTTCTTCTG
Organism: Saimiri boliviensis; assembly: GCF_048565385.1. Classification (NCBI taxonomy): domain Eukaryota; kingdom Metazoa; phylum Chordata; class Mammalia; order Primates; family Cebidae; genus Saimiri; species Saimiri boliviensis. The sequence continues at coordinate 100,973,548 of NC_133451.1, forward strand.
GGGTTTTTAAGGTATTAGGCCTTATGTTTAAGTCTTTAATCCATGTGGAGTTAATTTTAGTGTAAGGTGTCAGGAAGGGGTCCAGTTTCTGCTTTCTGCACATGGCTAGCCAGTTTTCCCAACACCATTTGTTAAACAGGGAATCCTTTTTCCATTGCTTGTTTTTGTCAGGTTTGTCAAAAATCAGATGGTTCTAGATGTGTGGCATTGCATCCGAGGCCCCTGGTCTTTTCCATTAGCCTATATCTCTGTTTTGGTACCAGTACCATGCTGTTTTGATTACTGTAGCCTTGTAGTATAGTTTGAAGTCAAGTAGCATCATGCCCCCAGCTTAGTTTTTTTGTTTGTTTGTTTGTTTTTGTTTTTGTTTTTTTTTTTTGTTTGTTTGTTTGTTTTTTTGCTTAGAATTGATTTGGCTATGCAGGCTCTCTTTTGGTTCCATATGAAGTTTAAGGTGGTTTTTTTCAGTTCTGTGAAGAAGGTCAATGGTAGCTTGATGGGGATAGCATTGAATCTATAAATTACTTTGGGTAGTATGGTCATTTTCACAATATTGATTCTTCCTAACCATGAGCATGGAAAGTTTTTCATCTGTTTGTGTCCTCTCTTATTTCCTTGAGCAGTGGTTTGTAGTTCTTCTTGAAGAGGTCCTTTACATCCTTTGTTAGTTGGATTCATAGGTGTTTTATTCTCTTTGTAGCAATTGTGAATGGCAGTTGGTTATTGATTTGGCTTTCTTCAAGTCTGTTATTACCGTATAGGAATACTTGTGATTTCTGCACATTGATTTTGTATCCTGAGACTTTGCTGAAGTTGCTTATCAGTTTCAGGAGATTTCAGGCTGAGATGATGGGGTCTTCTAAATATACAATCATGCTGTCTGCAAATAGGGACAATTTGACTTCCTCCTTTCTTAATTGAATACCCTTTCTTTCTTTTTCTTGCCTGATTCCTCTGGCTAGAACTTCCAATTCTATATTGAATAGGTGTGGTGAGAGAGGGCATCCTTGTCTAGTGCCAGTTTTTAAAGGGAATGCTTCCAGTTTTTGCCCAGCCAGTATGATTTTGGCTGTGGGTTTGTCATAAATAGCTTTTATTAATTTGAGATACATTCTGTTGATACCTAGTTTATTGAGAGGTTTTAGCATAAAGGGCTATTGAATTTTATCAAAGGCTTTCTCTGCATCTATTGAGGTCGTTGTGGCTTTTTTCTTTGATTCTATTTATGTGGTGGATTACATTTATAGACTTGAGTATGTTGAACCAGCCTTGCATCCCTGGGATGAAGCCTACTTGATCGTGATGGATAAGCTTTTTGATGTGCTGTTGCAGTTGGTTTGCCAGTATTTTATTGAAGATTTTTGCATGTATGTTCATCATGGTTATTGGCCTGGAGTTTTCTTTTCTTGTTGAGTCTCTGCCGGGTTTTGGTATCAGGATGATGTTGGTCTCATAAATGATTTTGGAATGATTTCCTCTTTTGGGATTCTTTGAATAGTTTCAGAAGGAGTGGTATCAACTCTTCTTTGTATGTGTGGTAGAATTCAGCTATGAACCCATCTGGACCTGGGCTTTTTTTGTGGTAGGCTATAAATTGCTGCCTCAACTTCAGCCCTTGTTGTTGGTCATTCAGGATTTCAACTTCTTCCTGGTTTAGGCTTGGGAGGGTTCAAGTGTCCAGGAATTTATCTATTTCTTCCAGGTTTATTGGTTTATGAGCATATAGGTTTGTAGTAATCTCTGATGGTAGTTTGTATTTCTGTGGAATTGGTGGTGATATCCCCTTTGTCATTTTTTATTGCATCTATTTGATTCTTCTCTCTTTTCTTTTTTATGAATTTGACCAGCAGTCTATTTTGTTGATCTTTTCAAAAAACAAACTCCTGGATTTATTAATGTTTTGAAGGGTTTTTTGTGTCTTTATCTCCTTCAGTTCTGCTCTGATCTTAGTTATTTCCTCTTTTCTGCTAGCTTTTGAGTTTTTTTGATCTTGCTCCTCTAGCTCAATTTTAATGATGGAGTGTTGATTTTAGATGTTTCTTTGCTTCTCATGTGGGCTTTTAATGCTATAAATTTTCCTCTAGACACTGCTTTAAATGTGTCCCAGAGATTCTGGTATGTTGGGTCTTCATTTTCGTTGGTTTTGAAGAACATCTTTATTTCTGCCTTCATTTATTGTTTATCCAGTCAACATGCAAGAGCCAGTTGTTCAGTTTCCATGAAGTTGTGTGGTTCTGAGTTGGTTTCTTAATCTTGAGTTCTAATTTGATTGCACTGTGGTCTGAGAGACTGTTTGTTATGATTTCCATTCTTTTGCATTTGCTAAGGAGTGATTTACTTCCAGTTATGTGGTCAATTTTAGAGTAGGTGTGATGTGGTGCTGAGAAGAATGTATGTTCTGTGCATTTGGGGTGGAGAGTTCTGTAAATGTCTATTAGGTTTGTTTGGTCCAGATGTGAGTTTAAGTCCTGAATATTCTTGTTAATTTTCTGTTTCTTTGATCTTTCTAACATTGACAGTTAAGTGTTAAAGTTTCCCGCTATTATTGTGGGGGAGTCTAAGTTTCTTTGCAGGTCATTTAGAACTTCCTTTATATATGTAGGTGCCCCTGTATTGGGTGTGTATATATTTAGGATCATTAACTCTTCTTGTTTCATTTATCTTTTTACCATTATGTAATGCCCTTCTTTGTCTCTTTTGATCTTTGTTGGTTTAAAGAGTATTTTATCATAGACTAGGATTGCAACTCCTGCTTTTTTTGCTCGCCATTTGCTTGGTAAATCTTCCTGCATGCTTTTATTTTGAGCCTATGTGTGTCCTTGCATGTGAAACGGGTTTCCTGGATACAGCATACTGATGGGTTTTGACTTTTTATCTAATTTGCCAGTCTGTGTCTTTTGATTGGGGCATTTCATTTACATTTAAGGTTAATATTGTTATGTGTAAAAAAAAATATTGTTATGTGTGAATTTGATTCTGCCATTTTGATGCTAGCTGGTTGTTTTGCCCATTAGTTGATGCAGTTTCTTCATTGTGTGTATGCTTTTTACCATTTGGCATTTTTTTTTGCAGTGGCTGGTACTCGTTGTTCCATTCTATATTTAGTGCTTCCTTCAGGAGTTCTTGTAAGGCAAGCAGTAGTGAAGAAGGTGGTGATGAAATTGTTCAGCAATTGCTTGTTCATAAAGGATTTTATTTCTTCTTCGCTTATGAAGTTTAGTCTGGTTGGATATGAAATTCTAGGTTGAAAGTTCTTTTCTTTAAGGATGTTGAATATTGGCACCTAGTCCCTTCTGGCTTGCAGGGTTTCTGTGGAGAGGTCCACTGTGTGTCTGATAGGCTTCCCTTTGTGGGTAACCTGACCTTTCTTTCTTTCCCTTAGAATTTTTTCCTTCATTTCAACCATGGTGAATCTGACCATTATGTGCCTTGGGGTTGCTCTATTTGAGGAATATCGTTGTGGTGTTCTCTGTGTTTCCTGGACTTGAATACTGGCTTGCCTTGCTAGGATGGGGAAGTTCTCCCGGAAAGTATCCTGAATAGTGTTTTCCAGCTTGGATTCATTCTCTCTGTCACATTCAGGTACACCTGTCAAATGTAGATTATGTCTTTTAACATAATCCCATATTTCTTGGAGGCTTTGTTCCTTTCTTTTCACTCTTTTTTCTCTAATCTTGCCTTCTCATTTTATTTCATTGAGTTGATCTTCAATCTCTGATATCTTTTCTTCTGCTTGGTCAATTCGGCTATTGAAACTTGTGTATGCTTAGCAAAGTTCTAGTGTTGTTTTTTCAGCTCCATTAAGTCATTTATATTCTTCTCTAAGCTGTTCATTCTTGTTAGCATTTCATCAAACCTTTTTTCAGGTTCTTAGTTTCTTTGCCTTGGGTTAGAACATGTTCTTTTAGCTCAGAGAAGTTTGTTATTACCCACCTTCTGAAGCCTTTTTTTCTGTCAATTTGTCACACTCATTCTCCATCCAGCTTTGTTCCTTTGCTGGTGATGAATTGTGATCCCTTGGAGGAGGAGAGACGTTCTGGCTTTGGGTGTTTTCATCCTTTTTGCACTGGTTTCTTCCCATCTTTGTGGATTTATCTACCTGTGCTCTTTGTAGTTGGTGACTTTATATGGGGTCTCTTCTTGGATGTCCTTTTTGTTGATTATGAAGTTATTTCTTTCTGTTTTTTAGTTTTTCTTCTAACCGTCAGGCCCCTCTGCTGTAGGACTGCTGGAGATCCACTCCAGACCCTGCTTGCCTGGGGATCGCCTGTGGGGGCTGCAGAACAGTAAGGGTTACTGTCAGTTTCTTCTTTTGTTATCTTTGTCCTAGAAAGATACCTGCCATATGTCAGCCTGAGCTCTCCTTTATGAGGTGAGTCTTTGGATATGGGGGGGTCAGGGAGTTGCTTGAGGAGACAGTCTTTCCCTTATAGGAGCTCAAGTGCTGCACTGTGAGCTCCATTGTTCTGTTCAGAGCTGCTGGGCAGGTACCTTTAAGTCTGCTGCAGCAAAACTCATAACCACCTTTCTTCCCAGGTGCTTTGTCCTCGGAAGGTGGGGCTTTATTTGTAAGTTCCTGACATGCTGCTGACTTTTTTCAGAGCTACCCTGCCCAGCAAGGAGGTAGCGTAGTCACAGTCTGCCAGCAGAGGTGTTGCTGAGCTGCTGTGGGCTCTGCCCAGCTGCTGTGTGAACTTCCTTGCAGTTTTGTTTATAGAGGTATAGTTAGAACTGCCTCAGTAATGGTGGTCTGCCTCAGTAATGGCAGACTACCTCTGTAATGGTGGACTGCCTCGGTAATGGTGGGCTAACTTGGTAACGGTGGACTGCCTCAGTAATGGCAGACTGCCTTGGTAGTGGCAGACTGCCTTGGTAATGGCTGACGCCCTTCCCCCAACAGAGCTGGACTGTCCCAGGTCCAGCTGTGCTTCCTGCGAAACTCAATCCAGAGCGTTTCAGATTGCTTGTCTTTGTGGGGGTGGGACCCCCTGAGCCAGATCACCTGGCTCTTTGTTTCAGCCCCCTTTTTTTAGTTGAATGGGTGGCTCTGTCTCCCAGGTTTTCCAGGCACCAGTTGAAACAGCTGCCCAGATTTGTGTGAGATTTTGTGCAGAGACCCACTGCACCGGCTGAAACAGCCATGCTAGAAACTTGTGGTGCTTTTCAGCCTGGGAATCTCCTGGTCTGTGGGCAATAATAACCAGTTTGGAAATGCAGTGTTCACTCACCCTCTGCATTGTTCTTGCTGGAAACTGCACTCTAGAGCTGTTCCTATTTGGCCATCTTGGATCCACCCCAGGAGCGGATTTTTATCATGTTCCCCACGTTTAGTCCTCTATGAAGCCTTTCATTCTGAGGTCTTTTATTGTTGCCCCCCTTAATTTTTGAAGGTTTATCTCCTTTATTTTTTTGAACATTACTATTATTATTTTCTTTATTTATTTTTTGGACAGAGTCTTGATCTGTTGCTCAGTCTGGAGTGCAGTGGCATGATCTCGGCTTACTGCAACCTATGCCTTCTGGGATCAAATGATTCTCCTGCCTCAGCCTCACAAGTAGTGGGAATTACAGGTGCACCACCACACCTAGGTAATTTTTGTATTTTAGTAGAGATGAAGTTTCACAATGTTGTTCAGGCTGGTCTTGAACTCCTGACCTCAGGTGATCCACCCAACTCGACTTCCCAAAGTACTGAGATTACAGACATGAGCCACCATGCTTGGACTTAAACACTATTTTAATTTCTCTTTAGGACTTCTATTAGCTGGCATACATCTTTGTCTTATCATTTATCCTTGTTTATATATTAATGGTTCATGGAACATGGTCTTCAGACTAGCAGCATTGGCACCACTTGTGAGCTTATTAGAAATGAAAACTTACGTTTCTTCCCACAGTGTAATGAATCAGAATTGCTTGGATTGAGGGTCAAGAAACTGGTTCTCAATCTTTCAGGTGATTACTATATGAGTTAAGATTTAAGAACGGGGTCTGCAATCCCAGCACTTTGGGAAGCCAACGTGGGTGGATTACCTGAGGTCAGGAATTTGAGACCAGCTGGCCAACATGGTGGAACTCCATCTCTACTAAAAATACAAAAATTAATTGGATGTGGTGGCAGGTGCCTGTAATCCTAGCTACTTGGGAGGCTGAGGCAAGAGAATTGCTTGAACTTGGGAGGTGGAAGTTGCAGTGAGCCGAAATTGCACCATTGCACTATAGCCTGGGTGACAGGGTCAGATTCTAAGGCTCAAGCCTGTAATCCTAGCACTTTGCGAGGCTGAGGCAGGTGGATCACTTGAGGTCAGGAGTTTGAGACCAACCTGAACAACATGATGAAACCCCATGTCTACTAAAAATACAAAAATTAGCTGGGTACAGTGGCACACACCTGTAATCCCAGCTACTTGGGAGACTGAGGCATGAAAATCACTTGAACCCAGGAGGCAGAGGTTGCAGTGAGCTGAGATTGTGCCACTGCACTCTAGCCTGGGTGACAGAGGAAGGCTCTGTCGCAAAAAAAAAAAAAACAAGATTTAAGAACAATTGTTTTATGTTTGTATTTTCTTCCTTGCTATGGGTGGGTTTCTCAATATCCTAATTTGCTGACTTTTTTCCCTCAGTTGTATATATTCTTCCATATCCCAACTATATGTCCTACTCTTTTTTTTTTTTTTTTTTTTTTTGAGACGGAGTTTCGCTCTTGTTACCCAGGCTGGAGTGCAATGGCAGGATCTCGGCTCACCGCAATCTCCCCCTCCTGGGCTCAGGCAATTCTCCTGCCTCAGCCTCCTAAGTAGCTGGGATTACAGGCACGCGCCACCACGCCCAGCTAGTTTTTTGTATTTTTAGTAGAGACGGGGTTTCACCATGTTGACCAGGATGGTCTCGATCTCTCGACCTCGTGATCCACCCGCCTCGGCCTCCCAAAGTGCTGGGATTACAGGCTTGAGCCACCGCGCCCGGCTATCCTACTCTTCTTTAATTTAATCTTAAAATGGGTTCAGCAGACCAGCAGCCTCACCATCACCTGGGAACTTTTTAGAAAGGCAAAATCCTAAGCTGGATGTGGTGGCTCATGCCTGTAATCCCAGCACTTTGGGAGGCCGAGGTGGGTGGATCACTTGAGGTCAAGAGTTTGAGACTAGCCTAGCCAACATAGCGAAACCCCATTTCTTCTAAAAATACAAACAAATTAGCTGGGTGTGGTGGTGCACAACTCTAATCCCAGCTACTCGGGAGGATGAAGCAGCAGAATCACTTGAACCCCGGAGGCGGAGGTTGCAGTGAGCCAAGATCACGCCACTGCACTCCAGCATGGGGGACAGGACGAGAGAGACTTCGTCTTAAAAAATTAAAAAAAAATTTAAAAATGCAAAATCCCTGGTTCTCATGTAACACCTACCAAATTAGAAACTCTAAAGGCGGGGCCCAGCTATTTGTTTTAACAAGCCTTCCATATGATTCTTCTAATCCATGCTTAATTTTCAGAACTATTGCCAGGTGCGGTGGCTCACACCTATAATCCCAGCACTTTGGGAGGCCAAGGCGGGTGAATCACCCGAGGTCAGGAGTTCAAGACCAGCCTGACCAACATGGTGAAACCCTGTCTCTGCTAAAAATACAAAAATTAGGTGAGTGTGCTGGTGCATGCCTGTAATCCCAGCTACTCGGGAGGCAGAGGCATGAGAATCGCTTGAACCCAGGAGGCAGAGGTTGCAGTGAGCTAAGATCGTACCATTGCACTCCAAACTGGGCAGCAAGAGGGGAGCTCCATCTCAAAAAAACAAACAAACAAAAATTCAGAACTTGTATTGCTCTTGTATTTTTTAATGAAAATATTCCTGGCTTTTTAATGTCTTTTTGTCTTTGTGTCCTAATGTCTTTTTAATGTCTTTTGTCCTAATGTCTTTTTGTCTTCCTGTCATTATCTTCCCTTAGTTATTTTATTATGTTTATTAAGCTAATTTAAAACTCTCAATTTTTTTTCTAATAGTTTGGCCAATTTTGCTACTTGTAATCTTTTGTGTTTGTTTTCATTTTTGAAATGCTTAGGGTTTTCAAATGTCTTGCTATTTTGGCCTGTGACTGTGTTCACCCCATGGGTTATTGGTTGCTGGGTGGGGCAGTGCATATGAGGGAAGGCCAGAATCCCCAAGCTCAGGGACCAGGGTGCAGCAGGTGGAAGAGCACTCGGCTTCAGAAATCTAGTCAAGCACACTCCACCTCACACAGTCACTATTCCAGGCTTTACACCTAGGAGAAGAGCCTTAGGACAGAGAGCCTCAGTTTAGATGGCCATTCTTGGCCAGAAGGCTTGGAGGAGGAGGGATGGGAAAGGAACAGCATGAGGTCAGTTCGTCCTTACACACATTCCTACTGCAGACTTTAAACTACCATATTACTCCTGAGGACACCTGGACCTGAGTTCTGAAGACGCTGTATCGCAAGGCAGTGACAGAGATGGAGCCAGTGCAGAACCCAGCAGTTTCTCCTCCTAGTCTCTCTTAACACCAGGCAGGGCTGCCTCTTTCCCAGTCCTGCCCTTCCCCAAATTTCAGACACCAAGCTCGAGACACCTCCACCCAAGGATGTCACACAGTGTCCTCTGTTTTCCCTTGGTAGTTTCTGCTGCCTTAATCTTTGGGGCAGAAACCAGCAGTTGTTCAGTATCCTGGCCAGATGTGTTGAGTTTTCAAAGTTGGTACTAAGAGCTTACATTAGTAAAGCCTGGTTTCTAAGCATTTGCAAATGTATTATTTCATTCTCACAATCACCTATGCAGTAGCTTGCACATGTGTTATGATTCTTATTTTGCAGATGAAGAAATGGATTCCAAAAACAGTGACTCACTAACATCACACAGTGGTTGAGTGGCAGAGCTGGGAGAGAACTCCAGTCTCCCAGCGCGTTGAGCAGATCCTTCTGTGACCTCTGACCTGTCAGCCAATGTGCTTGTGGTCTGGACACACGGACCATGAGCCCCGCCCTGCAATTGTGATTCTCTGGACTTACCTTACTCATGCAGATGAAAGTTCACACCGAGGAGCACATCTTACTGTTTCCTGCCTATGACTAGATTTGTGTCTAACAGAAAGAGGAGTTTCTTATTGTTCTGGGCCCACTGGACCCACTGCTAGGATGCACTGATTTAAAAATAAGCAACAACAATGTTTTTTAAATGTTTTCCACATGCTTAGAAACCTTATGCCTCAAAAAATGAGAAAATGCATTAAAGATGTCAAAACAAATAAATGATGTTTAAAATCTCTTCCGTGCCTGCCGGGCGCGGTGGCTCAAGCCTGTAATCCCAGCACTTTGGGAGGCCGAGGTGGGTGGATCACGAGGTCAAGAGGTCGAGACCATCCTGATCAACATGGTGAAACCCCATCTCCACTAAAAATACAAAAAATTAGCTGGGCATGGTGGCGCGTGCCTATAGTCCCAGCTACTCAGGAGGCTGAGGCAGGAGAACTGCCTGAACCCAGGAGGCGGAGGTTTCGGTGAGCCGAGATCGTGCCATTGCACTCCAGCCTGGGTACAAGAGCGAAACTCTGTCTCAAAAAAAAAAAAAAAATCTCTTCTGTGCCTAAAAGAAGAAACCCTTTTTCATGGATGCTGTTGGTGCCCCATCCAGACCCCTCTATCAGGCTGGTGCACTCAATCCCATTTGTTGTAAGCTGCTGATGGCCCACAGCTGCCCCTTTCTCTGGAGAATGGCCTTCTGCCCAGTGGGGCTGGCTGCCCCCAGAGATATCTAAAAATAGCCTCATCCTTCGTCTGTAGCAATGACTGCCTGATATAATAAAGGCCTGGATCCTTGTTAAGGCGGGTTAATTGTGCAACGTAATTTTTGTTCTAAAGATCTTTCTGAGGCCAAATAAATTTTTACACATGAATCCCTGTTCTTAGGCTCAGCTTCTAGGAAACCCAAACCAAGACACTCTTTAATCAATAGAGAACGTATTAATGCACTCCAGGTGCTATAGGGCAACGCTGAAACTTGGTATAGTCAATGTTTAACATTTACCATTTCTAATATCCCTTGAAACTTCCTCTTTGACCCATGACTGAAAAGTGTGTTGTTTAACTTCCTAGCGTTTGTACACTTTTTTGTTATTATTCTGTTACTGATTTCTGGATTAATTTCATTATGGTCAGAAAATACTTTGTATAATGTATCAGAGTTCAACAGTAAAAGAAGAACCTCTAGGGTATCTGTATCTATCTACACGAGACACATACACACACATTTATGCTTACACATAAGGACCTGTTATGGAGAATTGACCTCATGCAATAACTGTGGTGCCATCCCCGTAAGGCAGGGCAAGCTTTGGGAAAGGGAAGATAAGTGTAAGGTGGATAGGACAAGAAACTGGAATCCAAAACCTAGCAGGGTGCCATGAGGACAGATTAAACCCTAGGTGAATTTTGGTTGCCTCTCACCCTAGTGGTATGGGTGCCTTGCATGGGCTGGGGCCTTTGTCATGAAACTTAATTCATACCTCAGGTCCAGGAGTTGGAGGACCTAAGAAGGAAGCATAGGAGGTGGAGGAGTTGCAGGCTCAGTCACTGCCTCACACCAAGGAGGTAAGTCAGTGGCAACGTGTGAAGGCGACAGAATAGTGACTGCTTCATTTCCTCCCTCAAAATGTTACAGCAGAGCCTCTCTGGTCTCCCACTCTAACCATTAAAAACATCCAGGAAAAGGAATTCTTGGAAATGACAAGAATCCAGAATTTAGTCCAAGCAAGTTGACACATTACAAAGTCACCACAGTCCTTCCCACTTCAAACTGGAACCTATGCATAGCTTGTAAACCATACTGAATCTCCAAGTAAAAAACAGTAACCGCTTCATGTTTCCACCTAACATGATACATCTATACCACTTACAACCAAAAACACGTTATTTCTTTTCCCAGAAGGGGACAGAATCCCCATGGTCCCTTTAAAAATTTTTGGGGATGATGTTTATTTTTCTCTTGCATTCTAGCCATATTTTTCCTTACCCTAATTGTGTACCAGTAACAACAATTTCCCTTAATGATCAGGATCAGCCACCCTAATGAGATAAAGTAACCCCCTTATTTACGTGTTGGTTCAATGTCATGAGAAGCCCTAAGTGACCAGGTGGAAGTCTCAGCTTCTCTTTCAATGGAATAATTGTTGTGTTCTCCAGTGGAAGGATTATTTTCTTGGAACCACAAGCTCTAGAACAGCAGAACTTGAAGTTGCAGGAATGGGATGTGAAATTTTTTTCTAGCAGATCATTGGGGTAAATAGTGAGAGGAGCCACTTCATTTCTACTCCTTGATACCCAGTCCCGTGAATCCTGGGACTCATATATATTGGTCAGATTTACATCATATACTACTGTATATATAGGTCACTGATTTAGATCTTATACAACTATGTCCCTGAGAACAATTTCTCTAGACACACAAGTTGTTAGCATCTAGCTGACACCATAAGTGGGTCTTCAAAAGGCTGTTTTACCAGTTTTGCAAGACAGTTGTTTCAGGATGTTGGAGAACATAGTGAGACCAATGAAGTCAGTGAGCACAGGCCATTTTCCACATTTATTTCCTTGGTCAGAAATAATGCAGTGTGGGATACCGTAACAGTGGGTTAGTTATTCTATCCACGAACGGTAGTTTTGGAAGAGAAGCATTGCAGACAGGAATGGAAAACCCATAACCAGAGTAACTGTCTCCTCCGGTAAAAATAAAGCACAACCTCTTCTATGATTGAAGCAATACAGTGTAATCAACCTGCCCCAAGGGGGCTGGCTGATCTCCTGGGGAAAGGTGCCAGCTTGGGGGTTCAGTATTGGACATTGCTGTTGGCAGAGTGGGCACTCAGTAGAAGTTATAGCCAGTTCGACTTTGGTGAGTGGAAATCCATGTTATTGAGGCTACGTATAACCTCCATTGCCCACCACCGTATGCCCATTTTTTCATAAGCCAAAGTGAAAGGATGGACAGTGATAGGAGTTACTGACTGATTCACTCTGACCATCATGGGGAAATTGGCTCTACATTGCTTCTAGAAAAGCAATCTGCTAATGAAAACTCTTTAGAACGGAGAAATTAAATAAAGAGGCAGTTCAGAAAGGGAAAAAAAAATTGGAAATTCCAAGATAGATATCCTAAGTCAGGAATCTCAATTATATCCCAGAGCAATATTAGATGACAGTTAAAAAAAAAAAAGCAAATCATTGAGTATTTGAAAGGAATGAGTGATTAATTTTCTCCCTTAATCTTCTTTCTTTTCTTCTTTTTAAATTCTGATCACACCTAAAACATGAACTATGTGTGAAGCATGATAAGGGCATGGTTCACATCAGGTGCATCCTCAGTGTGTCCTGAATGAGCAATGTTAGAAGACCTTCGCTTTCTGCAAACCCTTCTTGCTTTCTAAATCTGTACTTCCTACTCTCATAGTCCCATTTCCACTTTTAATCATGTGCTACTACTGTTCCTGTCTTCTCTACAGGGAATGGAAAGTGAGCTTTGGATTTCTACTTGCTTGTGGTAGCTATTTATTTCAGTTCACAGATGATATTGCTCTTGATATAAAGAGTAGTAAGCATGCATAAGTCAACATCTGGTGGCCAATGTTTCACTACATTCAAGTCAATATTACCTGGTAGAATTATAGTGTATTGTTACTGTGTCACTTGGGTGAATTTTCCTAATTAAGATTTTCAAGTCTGTTACTGATTGATAAACAGTTTTGCTTCTTGCCTGCTAGCAATTGAGAATCAATTCATCAAAATAACTGGTTTGGTTGCATTTCATTAGGAGAGTCAACCATTCATGCCAGTTGATGACTCTTTATGTGTCTGACTTTAACATTTTTAAAAGATGCGACTGGCCCAGGAGTCAGAGTCCTCTGGGTGCTAGTTGCAGCTCTGCCTCTGAGGCTGTGGGGCACCTCATCCAGAAATGAAAGCAATTGTGATATATGTAAATCTAATATAATACCAAGCATATAAAATAACACAGATATGGCAGAAACCACGATTACTTTTGCACCAACCTACAGATTTATAAATATAGATGGAGTTAGACCCAAAGTTACAAGCTTAAAAGACACAAAAGTAACATTCCAGTCAGGGTGTGATAAATGAAGTCAAAGTATTCTAAAGTCTTTGCATGAATCAGAAAGAGGACAAAAATCTCAGTAAATATTGGATTTTAATGAGTCAAGGATGCATGCTATAATTTCTGGAGTAACCACTTAAAAATGGTAAAATGGCAAGTAACTTCCAGATTCATGATGGGTGAGAAACAAGTGGAATGATAAAAAAAAAATGCTTAATCTAGCCAGATAAATTGGATAAGTAAAAGAAATGCTCAAATATTCCAAAGAAAGAAAGAAAGGAGAGAAAACGGAAAATGGAACAAGTAGAGCAAATGATCATTAATAAAAACATATATTTAAATTCACATATATCAGAAGTACATTACATAGAAATACTCAATTTAAAAGACAAAAATTGTCAGACTGAATAAAAAATGCAACTCTATATGCGATTTATAAGATGCCCATCTAGGCTGGGCATGGTGGCTCACACCTGTAATCCTAGCACTTTTGGAGGCTGAGGTGAGCGAGCAGATCATCTGAGGTCAGGAATTCGAGACCAGCCTGACAAACATGAAGAAACACTGTCTCTACTGAAAATACAAAATTTTTTGCAAAGAAAATATCAGCCTCAAATGGCCACTCAGTAAGTGGTGATGCACACCTGTAATCCTAGCTACTTGGGAGGCTGAGGCAGGAGAATCACTTGAACCCGGGGGAGGTGGAGGTTGCAGTGAGCCAAGATCGCACCATTGCACTCCAGCCTGGGTAACATGAGTGAAACTCTGTCTCATTTAAAAAAAAAAAAAGATGCCCATCTAAACTCATGGACACGGAAATTGGCAATAAAAGAGTAAAAACCTCTTTCTTAGGAATATTTAATAATTATACATTTGTATGCATATAGTAATATACTCTGAATTTTATAAAGCAAAAATTGATGGTATTACAGATAAATAAAACAGTCATGAGTATTATAGGAGACTTTTACACCTAACTCTCTATAACTTACAGACAAGCGAATATTCCAATAAAGATATATAGAAGCTTTGAACAGGATCAAAAACTTAATGACACACATAGAACACAGAATTCATATTCTTTTCAAGTACACAGAACACTCTTAACAAAACTGACCACATGCTGGGTCATAAAGTAAGTTTCAACAATTTTCAAAGGAATAATAGCATGCAGAGTATGTTCTCTGACCAAAATGGAGTAGGTAAGAAATCAATTAAATTTATAATGAGGCCCGGTGCGGTGGCTCACACCTGTAATCTCAGCATGTTGGGAAGCCTAAGCAAGTGGATCACAAAGTCAGGAGCTCAAGACCAGCCTGGCCAAGATGGCAAAACCCTGTCTCTACTAAAACTACAAAAAATTAACCGAGCATTGTGGCACATACCTATAGTTCCAGCTACTCAGGAGGCTTAGGCATGAGAATAGCTTTAGCCTGGGAGGTGGAGGTTGCAGTGAGCCAAGATTGCACCCCTGCACTTCAGCCTGGGTGACAGAGTGAGACTCTGTCTCAAGAAAAAAAATTATAATTTATGACCTTCTCACAAAAAATACCAGCCTCAAATGGACAATCAGTAAATTCTACCTAACATTTAAGGAATAAACAATGCTAATCTTCACAAATACATACAGAGACTAGAAAAGTAGACTTTGCTTTATGAAGCCAGCCTAACTCTGATACTAAAAATTGAAAAGGACATTATCTGAGAGGAAACGTTCAGGTCAATCTCACACAGGAGCATAGACATGTAAATCCTAAACAAAATCCTTGCATACCACATGTATATGTAATAATGCATCATGACCAAGTGGGTTAATTTCAGGCTAGTTTAGCATTTGAAAATCCATTTGTGTACATCATCGATGTAATTTTCCTGCCAAAAAATGTTTAACCTGAATTTAATCATGAGAAAAATTAAATTCAAATTGGCATTTTTCTAAACAACTGTCTTAGACTCTTAAAGAATGTCTATGTAATAAAAAAAAAAAGAAAAATATTCTGGATTAAAGGAGAGTGAACAGAAGCAAGAGCAAAATGCTATGCAAGATCTTAGAAAGGATTCTGAATTTGTAAAAAAAAATGGCACAAAGGACATTATTAACACAATTTAGGAAATTTGAATATAAATTATACATTAGATAATATAACTTAATGTTAAATGTTCCAAATATAATCATTGATTTGTAGGAGAAAGGGCATTCTCTCTTGCTTTTAGGGCAGATAGAGAAAAATACTCCTTGTTTTGGGGAGAGATAAAGACTGTGCTCCCCACTGTGCTGTCCCCTCTGTCTCTTTTTGTAGATATAGGGTCTCATTATGCTGCCCAGGCTGGTCTTGAACTCCAGGACTCAAGCAATCCTCTCTCCTTAGTCTTCCAAAGTGCTGGGATTATAGGTGTCAGTCATCGCACCTGACACCAAAGGGAAATATTTAGGGGTAAATTGCTTTGATGTCTGCAACTAAATCTCAAATGGCTCAGCCAAAAACAAATCTTAAATGGCTCTACTAGCTGAGCCAAAACCAACTCAGTATTTGTGTGCTTGTGTGCGTGTGCATGTATATGTGTGTATGTGTGTGTGTGTTTGTGTGCACATGTGTGTGTGTGTACATAGTAGAGCAAATGGGGCAAAATATGAACAATTGGTGAATTCAGGTGAAGGATATGATGTGAAACTTCACTGAAGCTTTGACAGTTTTTAGAATAAAAACTTGGGAGAAAAATATATAGAAAAAAAACTATAAGGATTTTCCTGGAGAAGGAGAAGTTTAAATAACAAAATGTAAAGTGGCTACTGAGGTGAAGAAGATTAACAATTTAAATAAAGTGATAATGTAAAGTATCTTTAAAAGAATACACAATGAGGTTGCGGTGAGACGAGATCACGCCATTGCACTTCAGCCTTGGTAACAAGTGTGAAACTCCGTCTCAAAAAAAAAAAAAAAAAAAAAAATACACAATGAAAAGGATTTCCTCGCAGAGGACTGAAAGCATAGTCAGTTAGAAAAAGATCACATGCTGGGCCGGGCGCGGTGGCTCAAGCCTGTAATCCCAGCACTTTGGGAGGCCGAGGTGGGTGGATCACGAGGTCAAGAGATCGAGACCATCCTGGTCAACATGGTGAAACCCCGTCTCTACTAAAAATACAAAAAATTAGCTGGGCATGGTGGCGTGTGCCTGTAATCCCGGCTACTCAGGAGGCTGAGGCAGGAGAATTGCCTGAACCCAGGAGGCAGAGGTTGTGGTGAGCCGAGATCGAGCCATTGCACTCCAGCCTGGGTAACAAGAGTGAAACTCCGCCTCAGAAAAAAAAAAAGAAAAAGAAAAAGATCATATGCTTTAAAAAGAAGAGAAAATCAATATAATCACCACATGTACAGAAGAAAGAAGAAAATCATATCATCCTTTAAATAGATACACGTATCCATTGATAAAATTCATCATTCACAGCCTGACCAAAATGGTAAAACCCCATCTCTATCAAAAATACAAAAATTAGCCAGGCATGGTGGTGCATACCTGTAATCTGAACTGCTTGGGAAGCTGAGGCAAGAGAATGGCTTGAACCCAGGAGGTGGAGGTTGCAGTGAGCCGAGATGGCACCATTGCACTCCAGCCTGGGCAACAATAGCAAAACTCTGTCTCAAAATAAATAAATAAAACAAAATCACTTTCTAAATATCAAGGACAGTCAGAAAATCCTTTTTAAAAGGATACCATTTGCAATGGCACCATAATATATCAAGTACCTCTGAATAAAACTAACCAAATGTAGCTTGATGTCCTGTCTTGGATATTGAGAATATTTTTTTTCTCGCTCTTCCTGGAAAACATCTCTCCACCCTCTTTACAAAGTGCCCTGTTTAAAGTCTTTTTATGTGCTTGCCTGTACTGCCCCTAAGAGAGCTTTATCATCTTAGTCAGGTAAATATGTGCCTTGTCGGAGTATCTAGGCAGGAAAATTCACTGCTCCTCAAGGCTTCACTAGGCAAGGCCACCTGTGTCATTTCCACAGCCCCTGAATGCATAATTGGGATGGACATACAGACACTCCCTAACACACCATGGTTCACTTGGAATTCTTTCACTTTACTGTGGTGGGGAAGCAATACTCATTCAGACCCAATTGTACTTTAAATTTTGAATTTTGATCTTTTCCTGGGCTAGTGCTGTGTAGTAGGATACCCTCTTGTGATGCTGGGCCGTGGCAACGAGCCACAGCTCCCAGACAGCCATGGCATCACAAGGATAGACAAGTGACAGTCTACAGTGTGCTGTGCTGCCTGATGACTGTGCCCAGCTGCAGGCTAATGTAAGTGTTCTGCGTGTGCTTAAGGGAGGCTGGACTAAACTAGGATGTTCGGTAGGTTAGGTGAATTAAGTGCATTTTTTTTTTAACCTATAGTGCTTCTGAGCTTAAGGGCCATTAAGTGCATTTTTGACTTAGAATATTTTCAACTTACAATGTGTTTCTTGGGAGGTCACACCATCATAAGTTGAGGAGCATCTGTACTTGGCAGTTGGAGTAAACTCCCAGGTCCTTGGCCTGTGGAATAAGAGCTATCACAGTTGGGTAGGCAAGGTTGGAGCACCTGAAACTACATCTCCACATACCTGTTCCTCAACCAGCCAGAGGATAAATCAAAGACAATATCACATTCTAGGGGGTTGATGGGAGGAGACTAGTGCCACTCTTACAAATTTAAAGGATGCAGGGGTGGTGGTTTCTATTCCTCATCACATCTTTCTATTTGCCAGTAGGGCACAGAGACTAGATGACAATTATGGAGAATGACTGCACATTATTGCAAACTCAGCCAAGCAGTAGCCCCAATTACAGCTGCAGTGCCAGGTGTAGTATTGTTGCCAGGGCAGATTAATAAGACCTTGCCTACATAATATATGGCTGTTAAATGGGGGGAATATATTTATTTTTAAGCACATCATGAAAGAAAATCAGAAATAATTTGCATTCCTATGGAATGGACACTATTCTTTATACTTTTGCCTTAGAACTATGCTAATTCTTCTGCCCTCTCTCATAACTTAGTACGAACAGATTCAAACCATCTGATCATCCTGCAGAGGATCACAGTGATCTGTTATGCTGACGATGCCATGCTGACTCAGCAGGAGGGGCAAGAGGTGCTCCTCAGTGTGGCCCAGTACACTGGAGGCCTGGGTAAAACAAGCCTGCTGGCGAGGGTGGGAGACAAGCTCTATGAAGATCAGAGTCCTGCCATTTTGGTAAAATAGATGGTGGCTGCTTTCTAGCCACACTCAGCGGTGGCCTTGAAAAAGCAGCAATAAAAAAATCTTCTCATGGCAGCATTTTGAGTAGCACACCTGGTCATCCACCTTCTGTGTTGGGAGGAGTGAGGTGTATGAATATATGGAGTTATGAGCAGTGGTGAAGTGAATGGCCTGGATAGCTAGCTAGGGGTCTGAACGTATTAGAGTATCTGAGACAAAGGAGATACAGGATAGAGGCATATAAATGGATTTAAGGAGTAAATACCACTTGTTATTTTTGTATCACGTGTAATGTCCACTAAGAAGTGTCCACCACAGAAGAGGGATTGAACAACCAAGTAGGCAAAATGACTTGACTGGCTGACATTAGCTAGTTTTGTCATTAGCCACCTCACAACAGGCCCAGTGGACTCATGAACAAAGTGGAGCAGTGTCGGTGATGGAGGCCATGTATGAGTCAACGGCATGAACTCCCACTTACCAAGACAGATTTAACTATTGGTCCCTGGCGTAGCTAATCTACTCACAGCAGAGAACAACACTGAGCCTCCGATATGACACTATTCCTTGAGGAAACCAATCAGCCACTTGGTGGCAAGTTGACTTCATTGACCCCCTTTCATCCTGGAGGAGCCAGAGATTTATTCCCACAGGAATAGAGTGCCTGACGCACAGGCATGGAATCCCGCAAGTCAGATCACCCAAAGAGCAGAGCCACACTACAGTGAAGACACGCAGGAGTGGGCCCGTGCCCATGAGATTGACCAGCTGTACTATACTCACAACCTCCAGAGGCAGCCAACTTGGTAGAATTGGAGTACACTGTTGGAGGTACAGGTGAGGCACCAGCTCAGGGGCAATTGTCTGCAAGCATGGGGTGCTATCCTTCAGGATGCAGTAGCTGTGCTGAAGCCGAGATTTCCATGTGTCACTGTGTCTCCAATAGGATCCCAGATTCAAAAAGCAAAATCAGGTAGTGGCCCGGCTTACCTTCAGTGACTCACTGGAGAATTTTATTCCCTCCATCCCTGCAACTTTGGGGAGGGTGGAGGCCCTGGTCCTTTAAGGCAGTGCACTTTTGCCAAGAGACAAAGCGAGGGTCCTGATAAACTACAAGCTATGACTGATACCTGAGCATCTTTGACTCCTTATGTCTAGGGAGCAGCAAGAGTCGCTGTGTTGGCAGGGTTCATTGACCTTGATCAGCAGGTAGGCAGGGCTGCTGTTCCACAGTGGCAGCAGGAAGGATGTGTGTGGAACCCAGAGGACATGCTTTGGTGTCCTTGGTGCTTCTTGTCTAATTGTAGCTGTGAATGGAGAAAGATAGCAGCCCTGGCCCAAGAAGGGTATGGTCACTAGGGGCTCAGACTCCTTAGTAATGAGGATTGGTACACGTCCAGGTGGGTGGAAGTGTTAGCTGAGGGTGAGTGGAGTTTCAATTGTGGACAAGGGACATGATGAGTCCAGCTGTAGCCCTGAGATTATTTGCAGTGTCTCGGGTCCAAGAGGACCACACTGACACAGCTTTGATTCTGATACCATGGAAACGAGGCAGCTACCTGAAACCTCATTCACAAGTGGTATGTCTGTTGTATTCAGGAAGGAGTCACTTATTTCTAATTTTTCTTCCTTGTTATAAAAACCTAAATTATAGGTAATAAAGAAGAGTGGAGTACGTCAAAAAGTAAAGCCTTAGTTTTCAATTATTTTCTACCTGGAGAGCTCACAACATAGGTATGAGGATTTCTTCTTCCTCATCTCTTGAGCATAATAACTAACAGCTCTGATACAATAAGGCACACACTCTCTGAGCATGCTACCAAAATATGCTCACAGGAGTGGCAATCTGGGCTGTGAAAGTTCTGACAATCTCAAAATGCTCTTGCTCCCCAGAAGCAAACCACAGAGACCTCTCTTCCACCTCCTCCTCACTGGCTCCTGGCAACCAACCTCAGTATTATCCAAGCAGGATCCACAGAGTCACAAGTGTAGTTTTAGGAGCAAAAAGTGTTTAACAGTAAGACCCTGCATTTTTATGACGAACTCAGGAAGGAAGCTTTTTACAGTTAATTTTCTTCTCAACCTCCCCTTTAGCCGTCATTAAACGGCTGTAGCAAAATTATCTTTTCTTTATGAAATAAAAAATAAAACACAGCTGGGTGCAGTGGCTCACACCCGTAATCCCAACGCTTCAGGAGGCCAAGTTGGGTGGATCACTTGAAGTCAGGAGTTGGAGACCAGTCTGAGCAACATGGTGATATCCTGTCACTACAGAAAATAAAAAAATTAGCCAGGCACAGTGATGTACACCTGTAATCCCAGCTACTTGGGAGGCAAAGATGGGAGGATTGCTTCAGCCTGGAAGATCAAGGCTGCAGTAAGCCATGATGGTGCCACTCCACTCCAGCCTGGCAACTACCCTGTCTCAAAAGGTAATTTCTTATCTGGCAGGTAAATGCCTGGTCTGGGTGATACAATCCGTGAATAGACAAAGCAGAAATCTCCTGACTCTGAATGCCCTGCTTCAGTTAATGCTGCTGTTCCAGAAACATCTTTATGCATGTGTTTCTGTGTATACTCCTTGTTCTGTTTTCTTTTTTCTTTTTTTCTTTTTTTTTTTTTTTTTTTGAGACGGAGTTTCGCTCTTGTTACCCAGGCTGGAGTGCAATGGCACGATCTCGGCTCACCGCAACCTCCGCCTCCTGGGTTCAGGCAATTCTCCTGCCTCAGCCTCCTGAGTAGCTGGGATTACAGGCACGCGCCACCACGCCCAGCTAATTTTTTGTATTTTTAGTAGAGACGGGGTTTCACCATGTTGACCAGGTTGGTCTCGATCTCTCGACCTTGTGATCCACCCACCTCGGCCTCCCAAAGTGCTGGGATTACAGGCTTGAGCCACCGCGCCCGGCCAACGTTCCGTTTTCAATCCCCACAGCATGGTGATTATGCAAGTTCCTTGCCAGAGGTCTGAATTATTCAATCACTTTTTAGTATTTACTGTTTGTGATTTTTTTCTGAATGACTTTGCTTTTACCATGCCAACCCTTAATATTCTCTGCAAAGGATAGGTAAACACTTTTCTAGTAATTTTTTTAGTATTTTTTTTGTAATTTTTAAAATAATTAACCAAGTTCCTTGCCAGAGGTTTGAATTATTCAATCACTTTTTACTATTTACCGTTTGTGATTTTTTTCTGAATGACTTTGCTTTTTTTTTTTTTTTTTTTTTTTGAGACGGAGTTTCAGTCTTGTTACCCAGGCTGGAGTGCAATGGCGCAATCTCGGCTCACCGCAACCTCCGCCTCCTGGGTTCAGGCAATTCTCCTGCCTCAGCCTCCTGAGTAGCTGGGATTACAGGCACGTGCCACCATGCCCAGCTAATTTTTTTTGTATTTTTAGTAGAGACGGGGTTTCACCATGTTGACCAGGATGGTCTCGATCTCTTGACCTCGTGATCTACCCGCCTCGGCCTCCCAAAGTGCTGGGATTACAGGCTTGAGCCACCGCGCCCGGCCGACTTTGCTTTTACCATCCCAACCCTTAATATTCTCTGCAAAGGACAGGTAAACACTTTCCTAGTAATTTTT
Source organism: Saimiri boliviensis (assembly GCF_048565385.1). Lineage (NCBI taxonomy): Eukaryota > Metazoa > Chordata > Mammalia > Primates > Cebidae > Saimiri > Saimiri boliviensis. The sequence goes on from NC_133451.1 coordinate 100,995,495, forward strand.
TTTTGTTTACATCATATTTTATTTTATTACAGTCAATAAATACACTTTTACATATAAAATCATTATAGAAGACATATTTTAAGGCACTAGGTCTCAAAAGCAAAGGAACCTATTAGACTTTGCTCGCTAATTTGAAACATTAAAACATGAGAGGTAAACCTGCCAACTTAATTTTGAGTTTGCAAGCTTGCATTTAGTAGAATAAATTAGGTAGCTTCAGAAATCTTAAGTAAGGAAATTAACAGGCTGAACTAATAATCTTGACATGGTTTGATTATCACTTAGTTTATATTGATGACTCATTTACCTTTTTATTTATGAATCTAAACTGAGTGACAGTAGAGCTATTAGAGGTACAATAGAGCTATTAACTGATGAGAAACATCTACTCATTGTCTATAACTCTGGACATCGCATCTTGCTTTAAAATGCAAATTGTTCATGTCTTGACCCTCTTACTGAGCAGCGCATGTGTATCTGTGTACATTCCATTTCTCTTTCTGCTGGAATTTTCTTTGGAGTCAGTGATGCTGTCCCTAAGCAGTTCTCCGTGTTCTTCCTTCAGCATCTGCAAGACAGGCACACAAAGCTTCAGTAGGCATCCATCTCTAATCCCAACCTATCTCCACAGGACTGACTTAACAAGCCTACACACAAACAAAGGACACAGAAAAACCAAACAAAGCAAGACCGCTTGCTCCTTTGTACAACACCCTCTCCTCAGTATCTTCAACAGACATTTAAAATGTGATGCCAACGGAAAAGCTGGGACTCCAAGTCAACTTTTCATAAAATGTGTGCCAACTTTGCTAACCCCAAAGTGGGATTTTTTCCACTGAATACTTTTTTTTGTTTGTTTGCTTTTGCAGGACTCTTTTTAATGCTTAAGGAACCAGTTTTTACAGCTTCTGTCTTGGCCTTGATAAACTACTCTTGACATCAAAGAATAATTGATTCCTATAATTGGTTTGTGTTGTTAGACAAGACAGAAGTCATGCCGTTAGCAAATCACTTGCTCTCATTCAAACAGCCTGATGTTTTCTAATCACGGAAGAAGACTGCTGACTCCACTGCATGCGCAGGCAGGCTTGAGGCACTGAGTGTTCCTTTATGCATCTAACTCGTAAACAAACAACAAATTATGCAACAAAGCGTCTCAAGTTTTTGCCTTTCTGTTTCCCAGCCCAGGGTGCTCTTTCTCACACCCTGGGCAGCTCAGAAGAGAATGGCAAGGCCCTCTGCTGGAAGCACATCAAATGCAGAAACTAGGCCAGGCAGTGCCAGACGGTTCCCAGGCCCGGCTGCCATTCGAAGCTTACATCTTAGCTTATTTCAGAACCAAACTCTGGCACTTCAGAACCTCCCTGCTAATGCTTCTGCTGATTGTAAAGGCAGTGTGTGAGAATCGGAGGCAGTGTCAGGAGCTTGGGCTGTTTTTATCATCTCTCTATGTATTTCATAGGCCCTCTTTGCAGGTCCTCGAGGTTGTCTTTGGTATGGGAATGATCTTGGAAGAATGGTTCTTTGGCTTTGGTCCTGTCAAATGATATACTTGCTGTGGAAATTTAATTGTGCACTCAAAATTGCAATAATAAGCCAACCTAATACAGGCTGGTATTGTTCTAATGGTCATTGCGCAATTTTTTGAAAATTTGTATTCCTTTTTAAACATTCCTCAAATTTCAAACTTTCCCCCTAAAAATGAAGTAGCCGACTCTTACCTTTGTTTTGCATGGAGTATTTTCAGAGGTCACGCTTTCAGTTTTGGTTCCCGTGGCTTCTTCTAAAACTAAATCAAGGAAGGTATTATGGAGAAGACAGAATAACATAAAATCCTTAAAAAAAAAAAAAAAAACCTTTTTGGTATCTTAGCAATATCTTTAATGAAGAATAGAAGGAAATGTAATGTGTTAAAATAATGTCACTATTAAATTGCTTTAAGATATTTTTGTAGTATTTCGCCATTATCATTTATAAATGGCACTAAGCCCATTATACCTATGCCTCATTCACTTTATTCAAATTCTTCTGGCCCACTATTACTAATGCTCAAGCTCTGAGTTGATGCAGACATACAGTGACAGATTGCCCCAAGCTGCACTCTCTCTTCTACCCGGCCCTATGAGACCAAAGGACACACCTGCTTGTGAGAATGCTTGCCAGGTCTGGCTGTGAGCATATTCTCTGGGTCCAAAGACAGTGACTGTATTATGAATAACTTACATGAACTCTCAAGTTTCCAAACATCCACTGTTCACTATCTGTTTTGTATGCTATATTGATTCCTGGCTTCCGGGCTTTATCATAACCCGAAAAGGCTGAAAGGTGAGTAGAGAAGTTGAATCTTTTCCTTCCTTCCTTCCTTCCTCCCTCCCTCCCTCCTTCTCTTTTCTTTTTTTCTTTCTTTCTTTTTTTGAGAGATAGAGTCTCACTCTGTCGCCCATGCTGAAGTGTAGTGGCATGGCTCACTGCAACCTCCACCTTGCAGGCTCAAGTAATTCTCCCATCTCAGCCAAGTTCCAAGTAGCTGGGACTACAGTAGCACACACTGCCATGTCCAGCTAATTTTTGTATTTTTTTATAGAGACAGCCTTTCACCGTGTTGCCCAGGCTGACCTCCAACTCCTGAGAGATCTTGATCTCAACTCAAGTGATCCACCTACCTCAGCCTCTCAAAGTGCTGGGATCTTAGAGGTGTGTGCCACCATGCTGGCCTGAATTGTAAAAATACAACTAAAGCAAAAACAACAATATCTATCATTTTGATTACGCTTTATGCTCTTCAACATGGTTTTACAGTGCTAATTTACTTTCTAATCCAACATATGTTCATAAAAGAAAAATAAATTAACCTGGTTACATAACACAGATAAACAAAAGATACATTTTTTTGCTAGACTGTAACTCTGAATAACAAAATTCCTCAAAAGTTAAATAGTAATAAAACAAGAATATTTTAATATTTTAAATATTTTTAAATAAAAAAGCAAAAGAAAAAAATTAAAAATTAAGGCTGGGTGCGGTGGCTCACATGTGTAATCTTAGCACTTTGGGAAGCTGAGGCCGGAGTTTTATACCAGCCTGGCCAACATGGTGAAACCCATCTCCAATAAAAATACAAACAGTAGTTGGGCATGGAGGTGGGTGCCTGTAATCCCAGCTACTCAGGAGGCTGAGGCAGAATTGCTTGAACCTGGGAGGCAGAGGTTGCAATGAGCCGAGATTGGGCCACTGCACTCCAGCCGGGGTGACAGAGCAAGACTCCATCTATGAAAAAAAATAAAAATAAACACTAAAAATTAAAAGTGCAAAGTTAGGCTGGACACAGTGGCTTATGTCTGTAATCCTAGTACTTTGGGAGGCTGAGTTGAGTGCATCACCTGAGGTCAGGAGATCAGTGCTAGCCTGGCCAACATGGTGAAACCCCATCTCTATTAAAAATACAGAAGTTAGCCAGGCGTGGTGGCACGCACCTGTAATCCCAGCTACTTGGGAGACTGTGGCAGGAGAATTGCTGAAACCCGGGAGGCAGAGATTGCAGTGAGCTAAGATTGCGCCACTGCACTCCGGCCTGGCCGACAGAGGAAGACTCTAACTCAGAAAAAACAAACAAACAAACAAACAAAAACCCTGCAAAGTTAAATGATTCACCATATAGCAAAGAATTGTCATACTGTAGCCTATAATTTTTTTTTATTAGGAACGTTTCATGTATTAATGGTACAATGCTGAAATACTATACACTGCAGTTTTTGTGGTACATGGCACAATGCAGACATGCACTTTTAAATAGGCTAGCTAGTCTAACGTAAAAATAAATGACAAAACAGTATGCTCTTTCAGCAAAAACTTATATTTGGAGTTATATGAGTACAAACTGAAAATTTCAGTTTAAGAGTCCATGTAGTGATTTTTTTCAGCTATCTTTTTCTAGTCCTAAATGGAAAGTTACACATTTATTTCTTCCCTGCCTCTCTTCCATCATGAATAACAAGATGCATATGGTCATTAGGGCTAGGCCAGGGGTTGGGGGATGGGTCTGGGTGAGGGAACAAGGAGACATTTTAAAGATCCATGGACCCACCTGTTAGAATCCCATCAAGTTGGTCCACCATGAACTTCGCATCTTCTTCAGTGAAGCACATAGGTGGTTTTATTTTAAGTACATTTCTATGAGGTCCATCAGCACTGAGAAGCACACGTTTTTCTTTCATCCTAATTTGTGCAGGAAATGCATGTGAGTGCATGCAAAGGATAACTACAATTACTTACTGAAGAATGATTTAAAAATAGAGCAGTTAAGTATTTTGCATTTAAGGAGCCCACATTATAAATAGGATATATTTTAAACTTTCCTTTTTCAGAGGGATGGGAGGAAGCCAAATAAGCTTTCAAGTGGGTAGACATTAGGGAGCCAAGATACCAAACAGGTGGGGGTGAATTACTTGTAGATGATGTGCTGAGCTTCAGCTGTGGCAGGGGTCCTTTTCTGATGGTCCTTCACTAAATCAATTCCAATAAAAAGGCCAATGCCCCTGCGAGAGGTGAAGCAAAACTTGACACACAATCTGTCCAACATTTGATGGTTACAAAACGTTAACACTATCCCCAAACTTGCATTTAATTTCAAAGTTCAATTCTAACCAATCCAAGATACCAGTCTGTTTACAGTTGTTTCTACTTTTGAAAATAAATTAGTTTTTGTCATCCAGTTTTCTTTTCTCAATTATAAAAGAAAAAGGCTTAAAAAACAACCCTTTCATGCTATTTAATTTCTTAGGATGTTTATGATGGTAAATGTTGACATATATATGAAATATATGAATATGAAAAATATCCAGCTTTTCAGAATAGCACTTTAAATAATTTTCAATAAAACATTTAGAGTTACATTAAGTTCCTTCTTTTCCTCTTTTGGGTGCTGACATTATCCTAACTTTATTTAAAAAGTGTAAGTCAAGAAAGACATACCCAAATATTTTTTGTTGTTGTTGCTTTATTTATTTATTTGTTTATTTAATAGTAACAAGATCTTATTATGTTACTATTAAGTTGCCCAGGCTGGTCTCAAACTCCTGGGCTCAAGCAATTTTCCTGCCTCTGCTTCCCAAGGTGCTGGGATTACAGATGTGAACCGCTACACCTGGCCCCACACAAATGTTAAGTGAATTCTGGAATAAGAATAATTTCCGCTATCTCTGTTTTTTGGTGTTTTTCTATATGTAGTTATATTGTAAACTTATAAGATAAAATACAAGCTGCTATTACTATTATTATTAGAGAAAGGATCTCACTCTGTCACCCAAGCTGGAATGCAGTGGTACAATCTCAGCTCACGGCAACCTCCACCTCCCAGGCTAAAGCTATTCTCATGCCTCAGCCTCCTGAGTAGCTGAAACTATGGTGTGTGCCACCATGCCTGGCTAATTTTTTGTAGTTTTAATAGAGATGGGATTTCACCATGTTGCTCAGGCTATAAGCTATTACGATTTTGAAAAAAAGGAGTAACTACATGACAACTTCATAATGAACTTACCTAATATCTCCTATCAAAGTGTGTTTAGCCTTCTGTTTTTTCAGTAACTCAGTGAGAAAATTCCCTACTCTGGTGGCATTTTCTTGGAGGTCTTCATTTTCAATTACATCCAGGACAGCCAAACCAACAGCACAAGATACTGGATTTCCTGCATACTGTAAAAAAAAAAAAGGACAATTGAGAAAATAAACCAGTCGAATTGGTGGTATTCCCTCATCCCTGAGAAATCTGACTCATACATACTTAAGTGAAGATATAATTTAATAAAATACTCTCTTGTAATATTAGTTTTTCATATTTAGAATAGATCATGATTCTATTTATGCAGCATTGAGTGAAAATTCATTCTGAACTATATTCTCCAAGCTGCATAACTCATATGAAGGACTACCAGAGAATTTATTTGCTCATCCAAACAAAACACCAGACATTATTTTGGGAATTAAGGATTTCACAGTGTTGCCCAGTGAGAGAAACAGGGGCTCCTGCCCTTGAAGAGCTGAGTAAAAACAGCTAAGCAGTGACAATTTTCTCGAAATAATTTATGTCCTCAGACTTTTTTTTTTTTTTTTTTTTTTTTTTTGAGAGGGAGTCTTGGCCTGTGGCCCAGACTGGAGTGCAATGGCAGGATCTAGGCTCACTGCAACCTCTGCCTCCCAGCTCCAAGTGATTTTCCTGCCTCACTCTCCTGAGTAGCTGGGATTACAGGCATGCACCACCATGCCAGGCTAATTTTTGTATCTTTAGTAGAGATGGGGTTTCACCATGTTGGCCAGACTAGTCTGGAATTCGTGACCTCATGATCCACCCACCTTGGCCTCCCAAAGTGCTGGCCTTACAGATATGAACCACCATACCTGGCCTGTCCTCAGATTTGAATCTTACTTTTAGCTGTAACAAGTCCTATTATATATACTACACAAACTACAATAATTTTTCCAAGCTTAAAGCTTATGGGAATAAAGCAAAGAAATATAATTTCCCTAAGATAAAAATACAGTATCTCTTATGGCAGCCATGTAACATTTATAGTGCTGAGTCATCAAAACACTTTAAAAGTGTTTTGGAAATTTAAGTATGGTATGAAACAAAGAAATGACAATATCATAACCTCTAGAATTTAGCAGGGCAACCATCTATCATTGGAAAAATTAATAAGACTGTTTTAGGATAGGTAAAGATATACAAGGAAAATATAAGGAGCATTTTGCCAGATAGATAGAATGAAATCTGGTTAAATAAAAGTTTGGCCATACCTAATGCACGTGGGGCTTAAAACCTAGAAGATGGATTGGTAAATGCAGCAAACCACCACGGCACAAGTATACCTATGTAACAAATCTGCACATTCTGTGCATGTATCCTGGAACTTAAAGCTAATATATATATATATATATATATATATATATATATATATATACATACACACACATACATATATATATACACACATATATGTATATGATATTTTATTAAAATAAGAAAAAAACAGTTTGGCCAGAGTTCTGGGTGGTTAGCTGGCAATACTGAGCTTTATTCTTCACTACATTGGCAAAAAATACAAGAACAGGCACTATTTTTCCTTCTTAGCATTAAAGATGGATACCATAATTTACCGTATTAAAATATTCCATCCCAGAGCTACTGAAGGCTTCTGCAATTTCTTTGGTTGTTATCACACAGGCCACTGGGTGGCCGTTGCCCATCGATTTTCCCATTGTGACGATGTCTGGAACAAAGTCTTCGCCGTGCATTTGGAAGCTCCAGAAATGTTTCCCAACTCGGCCAAAGCCCACCTGAACTTCATCAGCTATAAACACACCCCCTGCGCCGTGTACATACCTGAAAAGCAAAGCAGCAGTCTAATGCCTTCAGGTCACTGAGAGTCCCGAGACCCACCCACAAAGATGCCAATTATTGACGACAAAAAAAATTGTTAACCTGAAGCCTTAATTTTTGTTAAAAACATTTCAGCACTCTAAATCCCACATATATATCACTGACTTTACAATATAGTCACATAATTTTTAGATGAAATATATTCCATACTATTTGGGTTTATGCGCTTAAAGTAAGCTATATTGCAGTATTTTTTATTTATTTTTTTAAGAGATGGGGTCTCACCCTGTTGCCCAGGCTGGAGTGCAGTGGTGGGATCAAACTCCCTGTAACCTCAAATTCCTGGGCTCAAGCCATCCTCCCACCTCAGCCTCCCGAGTAGCTGAAACTACAGGCATGCACCACCATGCCCAGATAATATTTTAAAAAATTTTTTGTAGAGAGGGAGTCTTGCTATATTGCTCAGGCTGGTCTTGAACTCCTGGCCTCTAGTGATCCTCCTACCTTGACCTCCCAAAGTGCTGGGATTATAGGCATGAGTCACAGTACCCAGTCCTAGTGCATTATTTTAAGTGGGAAGAGAAAGAATCAAACAAGTAGTTGTTAATAGGGTTAATCTTCAAGTATTTACTAATTGGGCAGGTTTGTGTGATGGTTAATACTGTCAACTTGATTGAATTGAAGGACATCAGGTACTGATTCTGGGTGTATCTGTGAGGGTGTTGCCAAAAGAGATTAACATGAGCCAGTGGGCTGGGCAAGGCAGATCTATCCTTAATCTGGTGGGCACAATCTAATCAGCTGCCAGCGGATATAAAGCAGGAAGAAAACCATGAAAAGGAGAGATGGACCTAGCCTCCCAGCCTATATCTTTCTCCCATGTTGGATGCTTCCTGCTCTCAAACATCGGACTCCAAGTTATTCAGTTTTGGGACTTGGGCTGGTTGTCCTTGCTCCTTGACTTGCAGACAGCCTGTTGTGGGACCTGTGATCATGTAAGTTAATACTTAATAAACTCCCCTGGATAGTTCTGTCCCTCTAGAGAACGCTGACTAATATATATTTGGTATTAGTCAATCAGAGAGGATGTAGGCTAGGGGCTGGAGTGGCGTTCTGAACCCCTGCTGTTGGACCATGTGTAAACCTTGTACTTTCTGGATCTTGGGGAGGGCTGAGAGAGCAACCAGGAGTCCTGGGGTGGCAGGCATTCGGGTTTGGCTATTTACCAGCTAATCAGTAATTATTTTAATATTTTTGCAACTCGTATGACCCTACAGAATTGTCACCGTGCTCTCAGTTTGACCAGAGAGGCCCAAGTCAAGTACATACTCCGCCACTTTCTGGAAGTAGCCTGCTGGAGGAATTATTTGTCCGCCACAACTCTGCATGGATTCAGCAATAAAGGCAGCAATCTATACAAGAGAAGATGGGGTCAAAGTCCATTAGGTCCCCCTACAACCCCTCCCCCCCAAAGAGGATATCTTATAGAGCAGGTTATTTTAAAAATGGCTAGGAATAGAACTAGGAATGGCAAGTGTCAAATTGGCTATTTGATTAAAGAAAAAGGAAAAGGTGTCTATGTTGGTAAAGCAATTGATTTAAATCATTAACTTCTGAAAATCTAGAATACCAATAAAGCTACCATAAGAAATAGAGGAGATTGGAGGGCAACGTCCATTTCTCCATCATTACATGCAGCGGTTTCATTAGGATGAACTGAAAATGACTGACACTTTCATTAGTCTTTGATTATGAACCTGTAAAAAAAATTACCTAGGTTCCAAAGGCATTATTGTGATGCCTGTTTCTTAAGCTTGTAAAGTGGGGCGACTTGAGGCTGGAATTTGCACCGTGGAAATGGGAGGGTGGTTGGTGGACACACACTATAGTTACTATGCTGTATTTCTAGGTTTTGCCCTAAACCACGCTTAACTCAACAATTAACAATAGAAACTACAGATGAAGCATCCTAGAGGCTAAGAAAAGGAAAGTAGGAAATAGATAATGTTGAAGAGAAAGCACAAAGCATGTGAGATAAGAAATCAAGAGAACCCAAGTTCTAGTTCAGACTACCCCTTAATCACTGTATGACCTTAGATTAAATCCTTCACTTTTTAGATATTTAGTTTCTTAGCTGCAAAATGAGGCTGTTGGACTCAAGATTTCTACTATACGATTCCATGACTTTGCAAGCACATCTAATATTCTGAAGGACTGATTTTATTTGTTCATTGTTTCCATCACTGCTAATATGATAACAACAATCCAATAAATGCTGAATGCTAATCTTCTCAAAAAATTATTCAAACCCTCTGTTAGCAGCAGTGGTCCATAAGATCTTGTTAATGTAAATAATGTAATTTTTTTCCTAAAAGCATTGTTTGCCTAAAAGCATTAAATTTTTTCCTAAAAGCGTTTGTGAAGAATTGACATTTGTTTAAACAGGTGTAGAGCACATTTGAAGAGGAAGAGTATGAAGCTCCCCACAACACGTAGAACTTCAGGTCTACTTGCACAGATGTTTCTCGTCAGAAGATATGAAAAACAAATGGGTTGGAAAGAAAAAGAAGCAGCTAAGAAATGTGAATGGCTCTCCAGTCATGAAGACACAAATATTTGAGTTAATTAGAAAAAGAAAAGTACTCATTTTTATTTCAATTAAGATTGTTTTTTTCAATAGCCAAGTCTATGCCATAAGCCAATTTTAAGGCAAAATATTGTCAAGTTGCATCAAAATCCACATAAATAACCTACAGATGGGCTGAGAGTTGAACATTAAGCTGAAGACAGTAGGGTGATGACTGAGAAAGTGAAAACACTTTCTCCTGCTCAAGGATTTTGTTTCTGTCTTAGAAGTCCAGGCCCAAATGGGAAGAACATTTTCTGCCTTGGGTTACCCAGGTGCAAACCAACCCCAGGCACTATGGCTTCAAGGAGGTTGAAGTTCAAGAGAAGCACCAAGGCTCCCTTGTGGGTCTGGAAGTCTGCATTGGTCCTGAGGTCCCAGGGCTGCTTTGTTTGCCTCTTCTCTTCCCTTTACCATATAATGACCCCTGGTGTTACTATCAGTTGAAATAATCCATCCCTGAGTTACCACCTTTTAAAATTCTCTCTTCCCCTATCCCTCTAGACTAGACCCTGCATACCACTGAAAAAGTCAGAATTAAGCCACCAGTTCTGGAACTGGATAATGATTGTATTTCCCAGATAAATACAAATAGTCTTAGAGGCATGATTGTAATAATGCATTTCTTCAGTGAATTCCAACAGTTTCAATCCCTTTTATAAAAAATGTTAAGATTTTATAAAAAATGTTAAAGCTATAAATACAAACCGTCCTTTCACTGCTCTGAGCATCTTCAATGATTTTCTTCACTTCATCTGCGTAAGCACTGGCTGGGTCTTCATGGTCTTCTCTATATTTTCCTCTGTAAGTATCTGGAGTTGGTGCCTGAAAACATCAAATGAGGTGGTTGCTTGTAATTTGTCCTTTCTACAACCCTTAAAAGAAAAGGCATTTCCTCACAAGGACATGTTAGCATGGTGATCACGTAAACTTAAGATACTTTAGGTTTTTCTGTTCTTTTTTTTCTTAACATTTCTAAATTCTGTGAAGAATTGACATCTTTGAATTGTGAACAGAAACTTGGATTTGCTTCCAGACTATTTTTTTTTTTTTGAGACGGAGTTTCACTTTTGTTACCCAGGCTGGAGTGCAATGGTGCAATCTCGGCTCACCGCAACCTCCGCCTCCTGGGTTCAGGCAATTCTCCTGCCTCAGCCTCCTGAGTAGCTGGGATTACAGGCACGCACCACCATGCCCAGCTAATGTTTTGTATTTTTAGTAGAGACGAGGTTTCACCATGTTGATCAGGATGGTCTCGATCTCTTGACCTCATGATCCACCCGCCTCGGCCTCCCAAAGTGCTGGGATTACAGGCTTGAGCCACCGCGCCCGGCGCTTCCAGACTATTATATATCAAGACTGTATCCCTGTTCACATAAATAGAAAATTCAAATCAACAAATGTGATGATACTATTTAAAAATGTTAGTGAATGGAAACTGTATTAACTAGTCTATATTTAAAATGAGCCAACACTTATCAACAATACTACAAATCGTAATCATTCAGAAAACTAGAGTGTGTTAGCACTTACTCCAGATCTTAAAACCTTGAAAGAAAGTATTGATGATTCTCAACAAATTCGGCCAGACGCAGTGGCTCAGGCCTGTAATCCCAGCACATTGGGAGGCTGAGGTGTGCAGATCTCTTAAGGCTAGGAGTTTGAGACCAGTCTGGCCTACATAGTGAAACCCTGTCTCTACAAAAAAATATACAAAAATTAGCAGGGTTTGGTGGGGTACTCCTGTAATCCCAGCTGCTCAAGAGGCTGAGGCTGAAAAATCGCTTAAACCTGGTAGGTAGAGGTTTCAGTGGTGCCACTGCACTCTAGCCTGGATACCAAAGTGAGACTCCATCTCAGAAAAAAAAAAAAAAAAAAGAAAGAAAAAGAAAATAAATTACACTGATCCTCAGACAACACACCAAGTATATTTCACTTTTCAATAACTTGGTTGGTTTCTTTATTTTACTTAATAAAGCTATATAATAATTTAGCACTATTATATGGAGCAATTTACTTTTTTCTTTTCTTTTCTTTTCTTTTTTTGAGATGGAGACTTGCTCTGTCACCCAGGCCAGAGTGCAGTGGTATGATCTTGGCTCACTGCAACCTCCCCTCTTGGGTTCAAATTATTCTCCTGCCTCAGCGTCCCAAGTTGCTGGGACTACAGGCACCTGTCACCATGCCTGGCTAATATTTGTACTTTTTAAAACTAGAGACACGGTTTTGCCATGTTAGCCAGACTGGTCTCTAACTCCCAACCTCAAGTGATCTGCGTGCCTTGGCCTCCCAAAGTGCTGGAATTACAGGTGTGAGCCACTGTGCCCTGCCAAGAACAACTTAAAGACATTCATACACACTTAGTTCAACTCTGAATGTTGAGCTGGCATCTGTGATAGAAAATGAAAAGGAAGAAGCAAGAAAAATAAAATGATAGTTCTGAACAACTACTAAACTAATTTGCCTATTGTAATACTCATCAATAGACTTTAAATCACATTCTGTCATTATTTAGCCCTTTGACCTTTAGCAAGCCACATAACTGCTCCTGATTTTAGTGTTCATGGTTCATTTAGATGAAAGTATCGAGCTGGATTATCACGAAGCATTCTTTCAGTACTAACATTCAGGTTATGATTCTAAGACACTTACCACATGTACAAATTCTTTTTTGACATCTTTCCCTTTCAGAAATTTATATGGGCTAATCTCAATTAAGGATGATAGGTGACCATGGTAAGCACTGAAAAGAAAAAAAAAAAACAAAAACCAGTAACCAAAATAACTCCAAGAGAGATGTTTTCAAATATATGAAAACCAGTGTTACATTTCATCCATATGCATCCATTGGAGAATCTCAACGTTGTTGCCAGATTTAACTATATGGGATCTAATTTTTCTTGGCAAGACTGGCCCTTAAGGTGTCCAATTCTTCTTTTACATGTAATAAAATCCAGAAAGCCAAGCATGTGTCCTCATTGACAATTTCTTTTTAGTTGGGAAAAACTGATGTATTTAGATTATATCGCTAAATTAGATTGTCTAAATGTGAAAAATTGTTTTCTATATCTTCATGCAATACTTTACATGTATGTATTTTTTGTTTGTTTGTTTGTTTGTTTTGTGGCGGAGTTTTGCTCTTGTTACCCAGGCTGGAGTGCAATGGCGCGATCTCGGCTCACTGCAACCTCCGCCTCCTGGGTTCTAGCAATTCTCCTGCCTCAGCCTCCTGAGTAGCTGGGATTACAGGCATGTGCCACCATGCCCAGCTCAATTTTTGGATTTTTAGTAGAAACGGGGTTTCACCATGTTGACCAGGATGGTCTCGATCTCTTGACCTCGTGATCCACCCGCCTCGGCCTCCCAAAGTGCTGGGATTACAGGCTTGAGCCACCGCACCCGGCCACATGTATGCATTTTTTAAGTGTGTTAAAAGAATATGTGTTACATTCTACTAAATTTAAAAACAACTTTATATCACAGAATGGGCCTCTGTTTCTGTCTGGGATGATTTCTAAAGCATGTCCACTTGCAAATATCAGGAAAATACTAGTTGAGAAGGAAAAGGAGGTCTTTTTAAGAACTAAGATTGAAGCTAGCCATATGCAGAAGAATGAAGCTGGACTCCTGCCTTTTACCATATACAAAAATTAACTCAACAAGGATTAAAGACTTAAATTTAAGACTTAAAACTGTAAAAATCCTAGAAGAAACCCTAGGAAGTACTATTCTGGACATCAGCCTTGGCAAAGAATTTATAAGTTCCCAAAAGCAACTGGGAAAGGCGTGAAATGAGGTGCATAGGTAACGTCACTCTCTACATCTGAGGTTAGTGGGGTGGGGTGGAGGAGTAGACAGAAGTTTTTTTTTTTTTTTTTTTTTTTTGAGGCGGAGATTCGCTCTTGTTACCCAGGCTGGAGTGCAATGGCGCGATCTCGGCTCACCGCAACCTCCGCCTCCTGGGTTCAGGCAATTCTCCTGCCTCAGCCTCCTGAGTAGCTGGGATTACAGGCACGAGCCACCATGCCCAGCTAATTTTTTTTGTATTTTTAGTAGAGATGGGGTTTCACCATGTTGACCAGGATGGTCTCGATCTCTCGACCTCGTGATCCACCCGCCTCGGCCTCCCAAAGTGCTGGGATTACAGGCTTGAGCCACCGCGCCCGGCGACAAAAGTTTAAAAGAAAAAAAAAATCCCTAGGCTGGGCTAGATTACGCCCGTAATCCCAGGACTTTGGGAGGCTGAGGTGGGCGGATCACTTTAAGGTCAGGAGTTCAAAACCAGCCTGGCCAACGTGGTGAAACCCTGTCTCTACCAAAAATATAAAACATTAGTTGAATGTGGTGTTGGGTACCTGTAATCCCAGCTAACTCAGGAGGCTGAGGCAGGAGAACCACTTAAACCCAGGAAGCGGAGGTTGCAGTGAGCAGAGATCATGCCACTGTACTCCAGCCTGGGTGACAGACCAAGACTCTGTCTCAAAACAAACAAATAAACAAACAAAAAAAACTCTAATAAAGATGGAAGTTGCCAGATTTCTTGTTTAAAATGTAATAAATTCATTTAATAATACATTATTAAAATGTAATAAATAAAAATGTAATGAATAAACTCAATAAATTGAGAGGTAAGATTAGATAGTGACTGATAATAATTATAAGCTAATGAAAAAGTTTTAAATTTTACCTGGCTGCTTGCTTTCTTTAAAATTTGTTCTAAATTGTTATCTTTAAAATTAGTGACTGTGGATAATGACGGTAGTGAATTTTTCAGAAATTCATTGTGTTTTTATCTGGAAAATGATTGAGTTACTTACATTTTAATAATAGCTAAATAAATATGTGTGAAAAGTAAGCCATGGTTCATGCGAACTCCATGAAGCTACATCCCCTATAGTACCCAAGAGAACCTCTCCTACTTCCTGGTACTTAGAAGGAATTAAGTATCCCTCTGGATTTAAGCTGACCTTGACAGCTTAATACATAATTTTAAAAACATTGCTCCATATATCTGTCTTCTTTCACATGTGTTTATGGTATTAGTATGGATAGGATCAATACAACTTTGTCTCTGAAGAAGCCTCTTGCTTAGAAATCGTGTCCAAGACTTACTGGTCAAGAGTGATCACATCTTGGTGGCCCGTGAACTGCTGAGCCAGGCGTAAGGCTAAGTCGTTGGCTTCGGATCTATTAAGATAACACAGAGAGAGAGCACAGGTTGATACAATCTCTTTTTAAAACATTTAGGATGTACCACGTGTGGTAGCTTACACCTGTAATCCTAGCACTTTGGATGCTGAGGAGGGCTGACTGCCTGAGCCCAGGAGTTCGAGACCAGCCTGGGCAACACAACGAAACCCTGTCTCTACTAAAATACAGAAAATTAGCTGGCATGGTGGCCTTCACCTGTAATCCCAGCTAATCAGGAGGCTGAAGCGGGAGAATTGATTGAACCTGGGAGGTGGAGGTTGCAGTGAGCCAAGATTGCAACACTGTACTCCAGCCTGAGTAACAGAGTGAGACTCCATCTCCAAAAAAAAAAAAAAAAAAAAAAAAAAACCCAAAAAACATTTAGGATGTTAATTACAAAAGTTGTAAGATTATATTTATTCAGAAACTTACAAAATAATAAGTTGAAGTCCTCTCCTACCCCTATCTTGCCCGTCCACTTTACTGTTTTTTTTTTTTTTTTTGAGACGGAGTTTCGCTCTTGTTACCCAGGCTGGAGTGCAATGGCGCGATCTCAGCTCACTGCAACCTCCGACTCCTGGGTTCAGGCAATTCTCCTGCCTCAGCCTCCCGAGTAGCTGGGATTACAGGCACGAGCCACCAAGCCCAGCTAATTTTTTGTATTTTTAGTAGAGACGGTGTTTCACCATGTTGACCAGGATGGTCTCGATCTCTCGACCTCGGGATCCACCCGCCTTGGCCTCCCAAAGTGCTGGGATTACAGGCTTGAGCCACCGCGCCCGGCTCACTTTACTGTTCTAATACAAGTTTCCCTAGATGTTTTCAATAAAGAATGGGACATATAGAATAAACCCAATAAAAATTAAGGATACATTAACCACTTCAGACTTTAGTCCAGTTCAGCCACATCATGACTGAGAACACAAAAAAGCTGTCATTAAACCTGATTTTCACAGGAGGAATGGGAGGCTGAGTGCCCATTAGCTTGGCTACCAACCTATGCTGTGTTTACCTGTCATTTGACTAGCTTCCTTACCTATAAAATGAATATCAAATTTTTTCCTATATATTTCAGACAACCTAAATATACTACCCAGACAAAGGAAGAAAATAATCATAAGTGGAATGTTTACTATCTGCTAAACATCATGTTGAGGATTTTACTTGTATTTATTCTCATAACAACATTATAAGTATTGATATCTCCTTTTTATGGGTAAGAAAACAGCTTCAGAGAGGCTAATCAGAATAAGATCTCATAGCTAATATGAGGTAGAGCCAGGATTCAGACTGAATACTTTTTTACTTTAAGAATATTAGTTGACCAGGCATGGTGAGGGTGGCTCATGCCTATAATCTTAGCACTTTGGTAGGCCAAGGCGGGAAGATTTCTTGAGGTCAGGAGTTCAAGACCAACCTGACCAACTAGCAAAACCCTGTCTCTAAAAATAATAATAAAATAATTTTTTAATTAAAAAAAAGAATATTAGTTTTGGCTGAGTGTGGTGGCTCATGTCTGTAAATCCTAGCATTTTGGGAGGCTGAGGCAGGCAGATTGCTTGAGCCCAGGAGTTCAAGATCAGCCTGGGCAACAGGGTGAAACCCCATCTCCACAAAAAAATACAAAAATTAGGCCAGGAATGGTGGCTCATGACTGTAACCCCAACACTTTGGAAGGCCGAGCTGGGCACGGTGGTATAAGCCACCACACTGGCTATAAATTTGGTTTTAAAATATCTTAATGAAAAGTGAATCACAGAAAGTCATTTAATCAAATATTCACAGAATGTCTAATAGTTAAATTTCATATATATTTATTTCACTTTAAAAATAGAAGTTTCTACTGGATATCTATATAGTTTTCCCCTAATATTGCATTTTGAGCACATATTTTGGCATGCATTTGCAAAAACATACTTCTGAATATTTGCATAATAGTCTGGATATATAAGAGAATGGTTATATAATGATTTGAATTTACAGAAGTTGGGGCCAGGCACGGTGGCTCAAAGTGTGATCTCTGCACTTTGGGAGGCCAAGATGGGCAGATTGCTTGAGCCCAGGAGTTCAAGAGCAGCCTGGGCAACATAATGAGATCCTGTCACTAAAAAAAGAAAAAAAAAAATTAAACTAAGTTAAAAAGTTGAGGCAGCCTAAGGTGCCTGGGTGGGGACAGCAGCCCATGTGCATTGGCACTGGCCCCAGGGTCCCCATGCTGACCCTGAGGTACTGCTGGTGGCCTCACATGTGGCCTTTCCACCCAGCCCACCCCTCTTGGGGCTTCTCCTGGTCAGGGCAGTGGCTCATGCATGTAATCATAGCACTATGGGAGGCCAAGGCAGGCAGATCACCTGAGGTCAGGAGTTCAAGACCAGCCTTACAAACATGGAGAAATCCTGTCTTTACTAAAAATACAAAATTAGCCAGGCATGGTGGCATATGCCTGTAATCCCAGCTACTTGGGAGGCTGAGGCAGGAGAATCACTTGAATCTGGGAGGCAGAGGTTATGGTGAGCCAAGATCGTGCCACTGCACTCCAGCCTGGGCAACAAGAGCAAAACTCCATCTACAAAAATATGCCTCAAGTGGGGCATGACGGCTCAAGTCTGTAATTCCAGCACTTTGGAAGGCTGAGGTGGGCGGATTACCTGAGGTCAGGAGTTTGAGACCAACCTGCCCAGCATGGCAAAACCCCGTCTGTACTAAAAATACAAAAACTAGCCTGGTGTGGTGGTGGGTGCCTGTAATCCCAGCTATTCGGGAGGCTGAGGCAGGAGAATTGCTTCAATCTGGGAGGTAGCAGTTGCAGTGAGCTGAGATCACGCCACAGCACTTTAGCCTGGATGGCAGAGTGAGACTCCAGCACACACACAAAATTAATTAATTTTTTAAAAAAAGTTGATATGTATCTGAGTTTCCTTCTTCCTTCTTTTCTTGTGTTTGTATTGGGGAAATATGCTCAGTTTTCAACAATAAAAAAATATTTAAAAAGTTGTAGCTTGTTTAGTAGCTATTTTATGGCTCAAGTTCCTTATACACTCATTGAAAGAATACCTTGGCCTATTGACTCTTTAGCTACTTATTGCATTGCCTGAAGAGGTGAGCATCCTTTGACCAGTTAGATTCAGAGTCATGCAATAAAGCGGGAGAATCAGAAAGGCCAGGCCCCTAATGTATGATCACTTTGTGAATGACAAGACACTCAGCAAACCTTTTTGGACATACTCCACAAGGAATCAAAAGGAAAGATTCGTGTGAAAGTGTAGACAAAGTTTTATAAGATTCACAAGAAAAAGGCAAAAAATAAAAATAAAAAAAAAGAAAAGAAAAGAAAGTGTGGACAAAGTTTAGTAGGAATGGGGAGGGGTGGGAAATCATGAAACATACCCTGAATTTGTAAAATAACAAACAGAGAGTTTTTCCGGCAGAGTTGCTGAAAGGCGCTTGGCATACTCAACAATGTTGTCGTGGAGGAATCGAGAATTTGTATTTAGCAGTTCCATCTGCTTCAGAGCAGCTTTCACCACTTCTGGGTGACAGTGTCCCACTAAAATTTATGAAACAAAAGTCCAAGAAATAAGTTACAATTCTAAGTGCCTAGGAATAAGAGGAATTATGAAGCAAACAAACAAACAAAAGTTGAATTCCTGGAGGCCAGGTGGGTTGGCTCATGCCTGTAATCCCAGCACTATGGGAGGCTGAGGCAGGCAGATCACCTTAGGTCAGGAGTTTGAGACCAGCCTGACCAACATGGAGAAACCCCATCTCTACTATAAATACAAAATTAGCTGCCTGTAATCCTAGCTACTCAGGAGGCTGAGGCAGGAGAGTCGCTTGAATCAGGAGGCAGAGGTTGCAGTGAGTGGAGATCACGCCAATGCATTCCAGCCTGGGCAATAGAGCAAGACTCCACCTCAAAATAATAATAATAATAATAATAATAATAAATAAGGTGAGTTCCATTCTCTTCTACATTTTGCTACGATTTTCCCTGCTAGGACTACTGGCACACTCAGCAAAGGAACTGCAGCCACTGCAATTCCTGAGACAAATACTAAGTGTTCCAAGTCTGCTTTATTGCATGAAGATTGCCTTCGAAGTCCCTTAAGGAGAGGATATTTACCATGGGCAACATTGTTGATGCAGTCCAAGTACTGTTCACCGTTCTCATCAAACATGTACTGCCTCTGGGCTCTCACTATTTTGATGGGATCCGAAGCAAAGAAAACTTTGCATGAGGGCCTAGAAGTAATCAAAGGAAACACTTTGGTCTGGTAAGACTACTCTCAGTATTTTTCCTTCTCAATGAAGGTCACCGTCAGTGGAAAAGTACAGTCACATAAAGGAAAGGGAAAACACAACCTGGATGACATACATTTATTTTCATTTCATGTAAAACTGGAAACTTTTATGTTAATCCCCCATTCATGACATTGTTCACATTTCTTTTGCTTGTTATACTAAATGTGCAGTGATTTGACAATTTATTAGAGGCACATAAATCCACTCCCTGATGGTTCTAATCACACTAACCAATACCTAATTTTCCTTTGAGAAGTTTCGTTCTACCAGAAAAAAAAAAAAAAAAGCAAGCTTTTTGGGGGGCTTAATGTGTCAGAAACTGTTACATATTTTGTCAATATTATTTAATCCTCTTGGCAATCCTATGAAATAGAGGTTATTATCATTCTCACTTTTGTAGGCGAGGAGACCAAGGCACAGGGAAATTAAGAAACTGGACATCTCTGTCTCCCCCTCAATCTAATATAAAAAGACATGAACAGCACTGAAACCTAAATACAAAGAAGCTGGAGTTGAATATTATGAAGGAAGTTTTATAGATCATTTTCATTTTCATTTATTTTGAGTGGTACTTGTTCTGTATCAAATGGATTTTCCATTATTAAATAATGAAATTCAATTATTCTTCTAACCCCATAATATGTTTTTTTGAGCATAATAAAGTCCTCCATACTTTTATTTGGATGAATGTCTGGAGTATACATTTTAGCACATAGAAATATCATAAAGGCTTCTAATCTTGGCTTTATGAACATTTGAGAACTAAAGTTAAATACATTTATTTATTTTGGTGATTTTTGCATGCACAGACACACACACACACACACACACACACACACACACACACAGAAACCCTCACACACATTGGAGGTAGTTCTAGGAGAAATATATTCAATCAATATGTTTAGAAAGAATTTTGATTATTACGAATGATAGGTCACCTCAAAATTTAAAATTGCATAAGGTTGTGTTATATATTGATTTTTTAAGCATCATCAGCTAAGATGAAAATAATATTTTATAAGAATTTCTTATTGGTTCAAACTCAGCTGTTAGTTTATAGCTACAAGTTAAAAAAAAAAAATCTGCTAAGGATGTGGGCTGAAAGCTGCAGACTTCACTTTGTTTTTCTAACACACTTTCCACCTTGGCCGTTAAACATCAGGCAAAACTCTCCTTCTTCCAGTCATCCCACGGGTCCTTTAGAGAATTTGTTCTGCTCATGTCAGAAACCATTAGGCATTCACTGGAATCTAAGTAAGATCGAAAACTAATGGAGTGAGTGATTAGAAAAAGTAGGGTGGTTATTGATTAACGGGGGAATAACTGGACTATTTTGACCCCATTTCGCGGCTGAGAGAGATCAAACTGTCTTCCAAAGCATCCAGAAACTTTTCTAGTTGAGGCGAGGAGCTTCAGTCTGAGAAAAGAGCTTCAGTCTGAGAAACTGCCCAGCATTCCTAGGAAGACGATGCTGATCGTTTTCTTCCTTGTATCCCCAAGTGCTCTCTCATGGCCACTGGCCCGGCTGCAGTGGTTCAAGTGAATATCGCAGACGGCTGATTTTACAGTTTTCGGGGTCGTTCATCATCATTTATATGTACACGTACCTTTTTAAAAACCACATACAAAACACTAACATATGAATTTCATCTGCTTGCTCCTGTGAGGTAGAATGTCATTCCTACTTTCACAGAAGAGACAATTGAAGTAATTTGACAGAAGTCACACCGGGAATATGACACCCGACGAGGGCTAGAGCCCCGGGCAGTCATCTATGCTCACCATTATATTACCAAGTCGTTTGTGACAGGGCAAGACAAGCGGACTGGGGAGAACACAGCTTGGAAGACCAAGGGGCTTCACTGAGAAACTTCTAAATGAAGTCTCTGCTTTTCTAACAGAAGGTGGTTTCCAGTTTTTCTACTGGCTAGATTAACCCTTCACCGCTTAACCAAGCATGCAAAAAGAAAACGCTCACTTTAAGTAAAAATTGTCAGGATTAGTTTGTTTGCAGAGCCATCACGAAAAAGTATTTCTGAGTTCATAGTGTCCAAAAACTTTCGAGCTGGTTGGGGGTGGCGGGGCGCTATCCTCCTCCCTTCCACCCCCCATCCTTGGAACGGTGTCTGCTAGGGCTACTGGCCGTCATCGTCATCCACCAACCCCTCTAGGCCGCCGACAGCCCCCGCTCGTCCGCCAGCTGCAGAGCTAGCCGGGGACTTTCGAGCGGGCCGGGAGCCCAGAGCTCCCGGGCTTCAGGAACGTTTCTGGGAGCCCGCGCGGCCCCGGCAGGTGGAGGCGCAGGCGCCGCGTGCACGGAGGACGGCGGCGGCATCCAGCTCTCGCCAAGCCCCCAAGCGCGCTTCCCTGGCTCGCCCCCTACCCGGCTTCATCTCTCCACCCTCTGCACTGGTATTGCCCCTTCTCTGCACTTTCTTCCCGGCCAGGGTGCCCTTACCCGATGTGCTTCCCCCTCAGCGCCAGGGTGTCCCGCTTGCTGTACAGCTCGCACATGGTAGCGGGGTGCCGGGCGCCCCGAGGACGCCCCTGTCGGGTCTGCGCACCTCCCTCACGAGCCTGGGACTGCCTTGGCGGCCCTGGCCTTTCTCCCGTTATCCCTCGTGGTGGCGTTCTCTTGCCCTGGGCGTCGGAGGTCACTGGTGGCATCAATAGCTAAGATCACCTCCCTTTTAAATCTGGCCCTCGCCGTGCCCTCCGCCAAGCCCCTCCTCCTCCCCCGCCCGGGCAGGTCTCGGGGCTCGCCGCGCAGTCGCCACCACCCAGCCCGGCCTGGCGCGCCCCTGCCCGCCCTGGCCCGCCCGGGCCATCCCTCTGAACTCTCTTTTCATTCTCCTAACTTTGCCTGTCTTTGCTTTTCCTCTTCCTCTGCCTGCGAATTCCCTCCTCCCCATGTTCTTTCTGTTTTGTTTTGTTTTTTAGTGTATCCTTTTATTTTCTGGTAAAAATTCATGAGTTAGGCCCTCCCTGGATCAGGACTCACTGCACAGTAACCTCGTGTAACCTACCATTTACTTAGCACAAGGACGAGTCCTAAGGAGAAATAACACGGACTCAGCCTGTTACCTCCATTGGCAGTGACGACGTATGCAGTGTTTCAAACATCTCCTTTAACAGTAATTACACTTCTAATTTCTCTAACTATACAACTTACAAAGCACATTCACATGACTTATCTTGTTCAGTCTTCAAAACAACCCTGAGAGATGACCACGAGTGTTACTCCATTTGATAAATGGGGAAAGCGAGGTTATTCCCTGTTCTAATGATTACACATTTACCTGATGCTTAACAGGAGGCTCATTCTTAGATTTCTTGACTTCCTTAAAGATGATCTTCTCACATTGATCATATTTGAAGTTAAATATGTGCACAGGTAGAACCTTAATTAACTCTATCATTAAATCATACATTATTTTAACTAGAGGTCATCTGGTTTAACTGCTCTGTGGATAAGAACAGTGAGGCACAGGAAAAGTGAAGGTTTATTCAAGTTCACACAAACACTTAGCCATTGAGTTAAGAATAGGTCATTTTATTCTATGTTTTGAAAAGGCAGCAGGGAAAGCCTAATTTTCATGTCTCAACACATTTGATAAATATTTGCAACTGATCTTTCTCTTGAAAAAAAGTTATTAATATATATTCTTGCACTGCAGAAGGAGTAGAATTGGATTGCCTAAGGTAGAAAGAGAAATGGAGTCCTATGAGGAACAGTGTGTTAAGAATTTCAGGTTTTAGGCCAGGCCCAATGACTCACGCCTGTAATCCCAATACTTGGGAGGCCAAGCTGGGTGGAGTTCCAGAGCAGCCTGGCTAACATGATAAAACCCTGTCTCTACTAAAAAGATACAAAAATTGACCTGGCACGGTGGCTCACACCTATAATCCCAGCACTTTGGGAGGCTGAGGCTAATGGATCACAAGGTCAAGATATCGAGACCATCCTGGTCAATATGGTGAAACCCTGTCTCTACTAAAAATACAAAAATTAGCTGGGCATGGTGGTGTGCACCTGTAGTCCCAGCTACTCAGGACGCTGAGGCAGGAGAATTGCTTGAACACAGGAAGTGGAGGTTGCAGTGAGCCAAGATTGCATCATTGCACTCCAGCCTGGGTAACAAGAGCAAAACTCCGTCTCAAGAAAAAAAAAAAAAAAGGAAAAAAAAAGAAAAATTAGCTGGGTGTGATGGCATGTGGCTGTAATCTCAGCTACATGGGAGGCTGAGGCAGGAGAATCACTTGATCCTGGGAGGCAGAGCTTGCAGTGAGCCGAGATCGTGCTACTGCACAGCAGCCTGGGCTACAGAGTGAGACTCCAACTCAAAAAAAAAAAAAAAAAAAAAAAAAATTCTAGGTTTTGTAAATGAAGGACAGAAAGCACTTTGGAGACTTGCAAGAAATCCCAGTCATGTAATCCTGGTCTAGTTCTGTACCTGGAAGATATTGCCAACTGTGTATATACTCTCAAACCACCTAGACCTGGTGAAGTCATAGTCACGCTTCCTTCACAAAACGTTATGGTTTCTTGTTATTAATATTCCCAATGCTTTAAGAAACCCTGGATTAAGAGTCTTGGGTTCTAGATCTGGTTCTTCCATAACCCAGCTGGGCTTCTTGACCTTTCTGAGGCCACATTTCTTTGTACTGAAAACTAAGCTCTCTGGCTGGTGGGGAGGTACACAGCTGTAATCCCAACACTTTGGGAGGCTGAGGCAGGTGGATCACTTGAGCTCAGGAGTATGAGACCAATCTGGGCAACCTGGTGAATTCCTGTCTATAAAAAAATAAAAAATTGAACTAGAGGTGGTGGCATGTGCCTATAATCCCAGTTACTTGGCAGGCTGAGGTGGGAGGATCCCTTGAGCCTAGGAGGAAGAGGCTGCAGTGAGCTAAGAGTGTGCCACTGCACTCTAGCCTGGGTGACACAGTGAGACCCTGTCTCATAAAAAGAAGAAACTCAAAGCATTACAAGTAGGGCTTGAATGAGATCATGATTTGGTGTTTATAGGGGTAGAGTCCTGAGCCCTCTTCTTTCCCAAGAGTGCTAACTTAATGTTTTAATCATTTCTTTAGGAAAAGGCTTCTTAGATTCATTATCTTTTATGGGAAAGCAAGTCACTGTTACATAAAAGATAATTTCCCCATTATTTAACTATTTTAACAGTAGAATATATAATATTGACTAAGTACCAAGGACAGTCTTTAAATAAAGAACTGACACATAATGGATCAAAATAAGGATGAATAAAAGTCAACAGACAGCCACACTGTACAAAGCTATATCAAAAAACAAATCTCAGGTGGGCACAGTGGCTCACGCCTGTAATCCCAGCATTTAGGGAGGCTGAGGTGGGCAGATTACAAGGTCAAGAGATCAAGACCATCCTGGCCAACATAATGAAACCTCATTTTTACTAAAAATACAAAAATTAACTGGGTGTGATGGCATGTGCCTGTAGTCCCAGCTATGTGGGAGGCTGAGGCAGGAGAATCACTTGAACCCAGGAGGCGGAGATTGCAGTGAGCCAAGATCAGGCCATGGCACTCCACTCCGGTGACAGAGCAAGACTCCATCTCCAAAAAAAAAAAAAAAAATCCCAAGACATTTTGGGGTATATTTTCTCATGTACTTCTCCAACATATGATTCTTTGGTAGGAATGTATGCTGTAGTGCCTTTCTCTCCAGAAGTTGACATGTGGGTCTAGCACAGTGGCTCACACCTGCAGTCCCAGCACTTTGGGAGGCTGAAGTGGGCAGATCTCTTGAGGTCAGGAGTTCAAGACCAGCCTGGCCAACATGCTGAAACCCCATCTCTACTAGAAATGCAAAAAAATTAGCTGGGTGTGGTGGTGTGTTCCTGTAGTCCTAGCAACTAGGGAGGCTGAGGCAGGAGAATCGCTTGAATTCGGGAGGTGCAGGTTGCAGTAAGCTGAGATTGTGCCACTCCAGCTCCAGCCTAGGTGACAGACAGAGCAAGATTCTGGCCAAAAAAAAGTTGACGTTGATGTTCGCTCAGTTTTGGCCCTGACCCTATTGATTGGCTTACTCTATTGAGTCCTGATCCAAAGGTCACAGATTTCTCAACAATCTGGACTTGGTCAAAAAAACCATACCTGTGCATGACCGAAATGAGGAGGCACAGCCTACACAAGCTCGGGAAAATAAGAATTCCATTCAATAGTCCAACGAGAAGAGTCTGAATGGAAAGTTTTAATTTTCTTGTTGGCAAAAACCCTGCAAAAATGGATGGGTGAACTGTATGTTCCCAAGAACAGAGATTCTTTAGCTTATTAAACATTACTCAAGATGGAACATGGGCATTGGAAAATTTTCACTCCTTCCTGTTACCCGTCATGCCCTAATCTACCCTACTCTTCTCATGGATTTGTATTTTCTGAAAATCATACATCATCTGGGACAAATGCTGGGTGTGGTGCTTTTCTGACCTGACATATGATATCAAAGAAGGCATCCTTGATCCCAGACAGAACTTTGTATGAGCAATATAGTTCACATGTCTAACCTTCACCTGAGAAGTCTACACTGCTGTCAACATGTGCATATAACTGTGCACACAACTCCTAGTTCAGATTAAAAGGAGACTGACAGGCTAAAACAGGCGTCCATCTCTATGAGTTCAAAACCACTTCAAAGAAGCCATTTGCCCACAAACAATATGTGTGGGCTGGGTGCAGTGGCTCACACCTACAATCCCAGCACCTTGGGAGGCTGAAGGGAGTGGATAACTTGGGGGTCAAAGGTTTGAGACCAGCCTAGCCAACATGATGAAACCCCATCTTTACTAAAAATACAAAAAATAGCCTAGCATGGTGGTGCACACCTGTAGTCACAGCTACTTGGGAGGCTGAGGCAGGAGAATCGCTTGAACCCAGGAGCTGGAGGTTGCAGTGAGCTGAGATCATGCCACTGCACTCCAACCTGGGTGATAGAATGAGACTGTGTCTCAAACAAAACAAAACAATATGTGTGAATATAAGCCACTATTGTGTATCTATGGCACATCAAGATTGTGTAAACTTGCTGGATACAATGGCTCACACCTCTAATCTCAGCACTTTGGGAGGCTGAGGTGGGAAGATCAGTTGAGCCCAGGAATTTGAGACCAGTCTGGGCAACATAGTGAGATCCCATCTTTATTTTTTCTAAATAAATTAATTAAATTTAAAAGTTGTGTAAACATTTTTCTCTACTTCCTTCATCTTCAAGTTCCCTTCCAAATTAAGTCCAAAGGAGTCTTCCAGACTTGTGTTTGCATGTGGTGCGGGAAGACTTTGGAAGAGGGGGCAGTAAGGTTAGATTTTAAATACCCCAAGCTCATCTTAGTTCTTACTGAAACCTCTAGCCAACCTAGGAGCCACATACAAAACCCAATAAGCTGATCACTGGTACTTGTACTTCATGATGCCCCAGATGGAGACAGGGTACTAGAATATGGCTTCAGTTTATTTCTCATGAGTTTATCTCCAGTGCTGAAGTGCAGCAGAATATATCACTGTGGAATAAAAGCTGATTTGAGCTGAAGGCATTTGAGAATCAACAGATGACAGAGAGGCTTGTTTCCTCAACTCCCTAATCTACCTAAAAGCAGGTAAATCTCCCAAAGTAACTCGGTCATCTTAAGTCTCCTCCCTAGGGTTTCACAAAGAGGGAAGATTGACTCTTGTCACCTGAGCCAAGAACCCAGCTCTGGGATAAGAGATCACCTAAGCAGACATTGCCACAAACCTATCTTATCTCCCATCTATTTTCCTAAGGGCCCATTTATTATTCCTAAAAGTCATTTGATTTTTTCTTTTCTTTTTTTTTTTTAAAAGGTGGGGTTTCACCACGATGGTCAGGCTGGTCTTGAACTCCTGACCTCAGGTGATCCACCCACCTCAGCCTCCCAAAGTGATAAGATTACAGGTGTGAGCCACAGCGCCCGGCCCATTTGTTTTTTTCATAAGTGCTCTTCCTCTCTTTCTCTCCCTTCTTTTCTTCTCTTAAGATGGTTTAAAAGCCCCTAATTCTTTCTTTCTTTTTTTTTTTAAGATAGAGTTTTGCTCTTGTTGCCCAGGCTGGAGTGCAATGACCTGGTCTCAGCTCACTGCATCCTCTGCCTCCCAGGTTCAAGTGATTCTCCTGCCTCAGCCTCCTCAGTAGCTGGGATTACAGGTGCTTGCCACCATGACTGGCTAATTTTTGTATTTTTAGTAGAGACGAGGTTTAACCATGCTGGCCAGGCAGGTCTCGAACTCCTGGCCTCAAGTGATTCTCCAGCCTTGTCCTCCTAAAGTTCTGGGATTATAGGTGTGAGCCACCATGCCCAGACACTAACTGTTATTTTTTATTTATTTTTATTTATTTTTTTTTTGCGATAGAGTCTCGCTCTGTCGCCAGGCTAGAGTGCAGTGTTACAATCCTGGCTCACTGCAACCTCCAACTCCCTGGTTTTTTTTTTTTTTTTTTTTTTTTTTTTTTTTTAATAAGAAAAAGAATAAAGAAGAGGAAGAAAGAGAAAGAGGAAGAGGGAGAGAGAGAATGGGGGTATTGCTTTATTGCCCGGGCTAGAATGCAATCTAAATATGGGTATGCCTATAATTGTCCTAATAATGGAGATATAAAAGAAAATGAGGGAAGAGAATAACAAACAAGGAGCCAACGAACATTTCGTTTAAACTTCTAAGTTGATATGATGTGGTACTGATCTACGTATTCCTGTATTGGATGCGTATATATTTAGGATCTTTAGCTCTTCTTGTTGTTGCATTGATCCTTTTATCATTATATAATGTCCTTCTTTGCTTCTTTTGATCTTTGTTGCTTAATTTTAACTTCTGCTTTTTATTTATTTATTTTAGCTCTCTGTTTGGTTGGTAAATCCTTCTCCATCTCCAGTTTTAAATCTTTGTGTATCCTTGAATGTGAGATGAGTCTGGATGCAGCATACTGATCGGTTTTAGTTTTTTATTCAAATTGCCTGTCTGTCTTTGGATGGGGGATTTAGTCAATTTAAATTTAGAATCAATAATAATATATGTGAGTTTAATACTTCCAGTTAATATTAGCTGGCTATTTTGCCCATTAGTTGATGTAAATTCTTCATTATATTGATGCTCTTTTTGGTGTTTTTTTAGAAAGGCCGATACTGTTTGTTCCTTTCTATGTGTAGTGGTTCTTTCAGAAGCTCTTGTAAAGCAGGCCTGGTGGTGATGAAATCTCTGAGTGCTTGCTTATTCACAAAAAACTTTATTTTTCCTTCACTTGTGAAGCTTAGTTTGGCTGGATGTGAAATTCTGGGTTGAAAGTTCTTTTCTTTAAGGATGTTGAATATTTGTCCCCACTCTCTTCTGGCTTGTAGGGTTTCTGTTGAGAGATCTGCTGTAAGTCTGATAGGCTTCCCTTTGTGGGTAATCTGACCTTTCTCTCTGGCTGCCCTTAGTATTTTCTCCTTCATTTCAACCCTGGTGAATCTGACGATTATGTGCCTTGGAGTTGCTCTTCTTGAGGAATATCTCTGTGGTGTTCTCTGTATTACCTGGAATTGAATATTATCCTGCCTTACTAGGTTGGGAAAATTTTCCTGAATAATGTCCTGAAGCGTATTTTCCAGCTTGGATTCATTCTCTTCCTCACTTTCAGGTACACCTATCAAGCGTAGATTAGGTCTTTTCACATAGTCCCATATTTCTTGGAGACTTTGCTCGTTCCTTTTTATCCTTTTTTCTCTAATCTTGTCTTCTTGTTTTATTTCATTGAGTTGGTCTTCGACCTCTGATATCCTTTCTTCTGCTTGATCAATTCGGCTGTTAAAACTTGTGCATACTTCACAAAGTTCTCGTATTGTGTTTTTCAGCTCCATCAATTCATTTATATTCCTCTCTAAATTGTGTATTCTTTTTAACATTTCGTCAAATCTTTTTTCAAAGTTCTTAGTTTCTTTGGATTGGTTTAAAACAAGTTCTTTTAATTCACAGAAGTTTCTCATTATCCACATTTTGAAGGTTGCTTCTGTAATTGGAACACACTCATTCTCCATCAAGCCTTGTTTCGTTGCTGATGAGGAACTGTGATTCCCTGTTGAGGGAGAGGCGTTCTGATCTTGGGTATTCTCAGCCTTTTTTGGCTGTTTTCTTCCCTTCGTTATAAATTTATCCATCTGTGGTCTTTGTTTTTACCGTCTTTGTAATTGGTTTTCTGAGTGGACGTCCGACTTATTGATTCTCAGCGCCGAAATCTGAGCAACCCACTGCACCGACTAAATCAGTGGCATTAAGACTGATGGTGCTTTTCTGACTCTGCACCAAGAACCGACGCTCCGAGGCGCCGGCAAAACCGCCTCGCCGGTCACAAGAGTCGCGCTGGCGACCCGTGGGGCTCCTCCGCTGGGAATCTCCTGGTGCGTGAGCAACAAGAATTCATGTGAAGGTATGGCATCCTCTCGTTCTTTGCGCTTTCACTGGGAGCTACAATCCCGAGCTGCTATTGATCAGCCATCTTGGATCTCTCTCCTCCAACTCCCTGGTTTAAGTGATTCTCCTACCTCAGCCTCCTGAGTAGCTGGGATTACAGGCACACGCCACCATGCCCAGCTAATTTTTGCATTTTTAGTAGAGACGGGGTTTCACTATATTGGCCAGGATGACTAACTGTTCTTTTAAGTCACATTTTTCTTTGTGCTCCCATGTACACATATGAATAAAAATTTGTCTTTTTTTTCCATCAATCTGTCTTCTGTCAGTTTAATTCACAAGCCTCAAGCACTGAATTTAAGTGGGTAAAGCTTTTAATCTCTGATAGTGTTAACATCTAAGAGCAAAGGTTGGCAAACTAAAACATAGGGGCCAAATCTGGCCCACTGACTGTTTTTGTATGACCCATAAGCTAAGAACAGCTTTAACATGTTTAAATAGTTAAAACAGATCAAAAGAGGCCAGGTGCGGTGGCTCACGCTTGTAATCCCAGCACTTTGGGAGGCTGAGGCTGGCAGATCACTTGAGGCCAGGAGTTCCAGACCAGCCTGGACAACATGGTGAAACCCCATCTCTAAAAAATTAAATAAATAAAATAAAATAATAAAAAACAACAGATCAAAAGAAGAAGAGTATTACATAATACTTGAAAATTATATGAAATTTAAGTTAGTTGTTAGGTGTGGTGTCTCATACCTGTAAATCCAGCATTTAGGAGGCTGAGGTGGGTGGATGACCTGAGGTCAGGAGTTCTAGACCAACCTGGCCAACTTGGTGAAACCCTGTCCCTACTAAAAATACAAAAAATTAGCCGGGCGTGGTGACACATTCCTGCAATCCCAGTTACTCAGGAAGCTGAGGCAGGAGAATAACTTGAAGCCAGAAGGTGGAGGTTGTAGTGAGCTGAAATTGCACCCCCGCACTCTAACCTGGGTGGCGAGAGACTCTGTCTTTATAAAAATAAAAAATAAATTTAAATTTCTGTCCGTAAATAAAGTTTTATTGGAACATAGCCACGGTCATTTGCTTATATATCATATATGACTGCTTTTGCTTTAGAACAGCAGAGTTGAGTAGTCGTGGCCTACACAGCTGAAAATATTTGCTATCTGGTTCTTTAGAGAAAGAGTATGCCCATCTCTGCTCTGCTGTGTTACTGCTCTATCCTATTACTGTGTCTTAGTCTCCTCACAGCACTTCTCACTGTGTCCATTTTTGTTTACCTGTTTTGCCTGCCCCACTAGAACGTGAGCTCCCCAGGGGCAGAGACCTTAGAAGCTTTTTCTTCACTGCACCCCTAGCACTTCAACCACAGTCCCTCACACATAACAGGTGCTCAGTATGAATGAGTGGGTAACAATAGACAGCATTTCTTTTTTTCTTTTTTTTTTTTCTTTTCTTTTTCTTTTCTGAGACAGGGTCAGGCTCTGCCACCCAGCCTGGAGTGCAGTGGCATAATCTCAGCTCACTGCGACTGCCACTCCTTGGGCTCAAGCAGTCCTCCCACCTCAATCCCCCATGTGTCTGGGACTACAGGCATGTGCCACCATGCCCGACTAATTTTTGTATTTTTTTGTAGAGATGGTGTTTTACCATGTTGCCTGGGATGGTCTCAAACTTTTAAGTGCAAGCAATCTGCTTAAGTAATCCATCTGCCTTGGTTTCTCAAAGTGCTGGGATTACAGGCATAAGCCACTGTGCCCAGCCAATAAACAGCATTTATTAGGCACTAACTATATGTTGGGCACATGCAGTAGGTTTTTTAATCCTGGCAATAACCCTGTTGGATGGATACCATTTGTTATGGCCTGACGAGCGTCCCCCCAACAAAATTCTATGTTGAAGTCTCCACCACCAGCACCTCAGAATGTGACTCTACTTGGGGACAGAGATATTAATGAGATAAAATGAGGTCACTGGTGAGGGGCCTTAATCCCCTATGACTGGTGTCCTTATAAGAAAAAAAGATTAAGACACAGATATACACAGAGAAAAAGACCATTTGAAGACAATGAAAGACAGCAGACATCTATAAGCCAAGGGAAGAGGCCTCAGAAGAAACCAGGCCCACCAATATCTTGGTCTTGAACTCCAAGACTCCAGAACTGTGAGTCAATACATTTCTGTTGTGAAAGCCCCCCAGCCTGTAGTACTTTGTTATGGCAACCCTAAAAAATTAATATACCCTTACTGTGACCTTTTTCAGATGAGAAAACTGAAGAACATAGAGAATAAGTAACTTCTGCAGTTAATAAGTAAAGGAGCCAGGATGTGGACACTGGGAGTCTGATTCTTAGGCTCCTTCTCTTAACTACTACACTATGCTACCTCTCTGTGGGTGAACAGATAGAAAAGATAACAAGAGAGTTTACTGTAAAAAGTTTCCTTCTTATGCCAACTGGATAATACATAAGAATTTTCCAAGGTCTTGATATGTTCTTCTGGAACAATTGGCAGAGTTTGGAAGATGAGTAACAAAGTCCCGAGTTCAATGACTTGGCAGAAAAGTACTGTATCCTTGAGGTGAACTGGGGAGGTGCCATTTAGCTCTGCAGGACTTTCATAGAACACAGACAAAGACGGATGCTTCATTCTTTCACTCTTCATTCCAGCTGCTCTGCATAGTTTTGGCAGACACAAAGTATCCACTTCATGCCTACCTTGAAAGCCGTACCTCCATTAATACTCTGAAAAATTCATATTTCAAGGAGGCGCTTCAAGAAACACGGATCTAGGTGATCTGAACATTGGAAATATGATAGATGAAGTGCTTTTAGCTCTAAATAGGGAAGGCATAACGTGAACTAAGAGTTTACACCTGCAACCTGGGTTGGTTAGGGTCATGAAAAGCACAATTGCTAGAAGTATGGATTTATTTTGCAAAGAAAAGGAAAGTGTATTTCTCAGTGTATACAGCAGGTTAGCATACGACAAACTTGCCTAATCACCCAGGAAGCTTGTGGAAAGTACAAATACCCAGTCCCATCCTGGACCCACTAAAACTGAATCTCCAGAGTGAGGTACTGGTAACCAATATTTTTAACAAGTTTCTTAGATTCTTTTTATCAGACAAGTTTGAGAAGCACTGTAGTAGGAGTTAGCATAGAGCCATGTGGTCATTTGAACATATTCCTAGTCTCAGACACCACTGTCTCTTGCTTGATTTATTATTATCATTTTCAAACAGGGTCTTGCTCTATTGCCCAGGCTGGAGTACAGTAGCACAATCACAGCTTACTGCAGCCTTGTGTTCATTGGCTCAAATTATCATCCCACCTCAGCCTCCTGAATAGTTGGGACTACAAGTGTGTGCCACAACCCCTGGCAATTTTTGTATTATTATTATTATTATTATTATTATTATTGTAGAGATAGGGTCTCATTATGCTGCCCAGGCCAGTCTCAAACTCCTGGGCTCCAGCGATCCTCCAGAGTGGTGGGATTACAGGCATAACCACTGCACCTAGCCCACTTGCCTGAATCATAATAACAGTCTCAGAATTGTGGCTCTAGGTTTCTTCTTGGGTATTCTTCCGGTGTCTCATCCTCACAGCAGCAGGAATGACACATCTATTACAAAAGCTGGGGCACCGCTCTCCTCTGCTACTACTTCTGAATCGTTTCCCATTCTCCTTAGGAATAAAATTTGTGAGCCTGCAAGCCCTGTGTCCTCCAGCCTCACTTTGTGCTCTGTCCCTATTCCTGGCTCAACTCTAGCCACACTGGCTCTCATTCAGGTTCTCAGCTGTGAAGCTCTCCTGGCACCTGCCGACTGTCACTTCACCTCTCTCCATTTCACTCCACAGCTGTTGGCTGCAGCATCAACGAGGCATGCTCGTGGTGGCTTCACAACCCTATCGCCCTTCTCTCCTGCTTAGGAAATCAAGTCTAGCCAGTCTATCTCTGTTTGGTAGTTTCCTGGTATCCCATTTTTCTTTTGCAGCACTTGCCACAATTGTAATTAATAAATTAGAGGCCGGGCGCGGTGGCTTATGCCTATAATCCCAGCACTTTGGGAGGCCAAGGTGACAAATCACCTGAGGTCAGGAGTTTGAGTCCAGCCTGGTGAAACCTAGCTGGTAAAACATCGTCTCTATTAAAATACAAAAAATAGCTGGGCGTGGTGGCGGGCGCCTGTAGTCCCAGCTACTTGGGGGGCTGAGGCAGCAGAATCACTTGGGAGGCGGAGTTTGCAGTGAGCCAAGACCGTGCCATTGCGCTTCAGCTTGGGCAACAAGAGTGAAACTCTGTCTCAATCAATCAATCAATCAATAAGGAGCTTCCTAGCAGCTGAACACATGGAGGTTCCTGGAGGATAGTGACCCAGGTAGCACATGGAAGCTCCACACCCCTTCCCTCATACCTCTCACTATGCATCTCTTCAATCTCTTCATCTGTATCCTTTGTAATATCCGCCCCCCCCTCTTTTTTTTCTGAGATAGTATCTCACTCTGTCACCCAGGCTGGGTGCAGTGGTGTGATCTCAGCTCACTGCAACCTCCACCTGCCTGGTTCAAGCGATTCTCGTGCTTCAGCCTCTTGTGTAGCGGCAACTACAATTGTGTGCCTGTATTTTTTGTATTTTTAGTAGAGACAGGATTTCACCATGTTGGCCAAGCTGGTCTCGAACTCCTGACCTCAAATGATCCACCCAGCTCAGCCTCCCAAAGTGCTGGGATTACAGGCATGAACTACTGCACCTGCCTCCTTTGTAATATTCTTTTGTTTGTTTGTTTGTTTGTTTGTTTTTGAGACGGAGTTTCGCTCTTGTTACCCAGGCTGGAGTGCAATGGCGAGATCTCGGCTCACCGCAACCTCCGCCTCCTGGGTTCAGGCAATTCTCCTGCCTCAGCCTCCTGAGTAGCTGGGATTACAGGCACGTGCCACCATGCCCAGCTAATTTTTTGTATTTTTAGTAGAGACGGGGTTTCACCATGTTGACCAGGATGGTCTCGATCTCTTGACCTCGTGATCCACCCACCTCAGCCTCCCAAAGTGCTGGGATTACAGGCTTGAGCCACCGCGCCCGGCTCCTTTGTAATATTCTTTGTAATAAACCAGTCAATGGGCCTAGTAGAGAAAAAAAGAGATGAAATTAGTTTTAAGTAAGTTAGAAGCAACACAGAAATACTTAGATGTATCATTATATATACACACACACATATATATATGCAAATTTATTAGGAAAGTAAAGGAATAAAAGAATGGCTACTACTCTGGCCAGGCCCGGTGGCTCATGCCTGTAATCCCAGAACTTTGGGAGGCTGAGGCGGGCAGATTACAAGGTCAGGAGTTCGAGACTAGCCTGACCAACATAGTGAAACCCCATCTTTACTAAAAATACAAAAATTAGCTGGGCATGGTGGCATGTGCCTGTAATCCCAGCTTTTCAGGAGGCTGAGGCAGAAGAATCGCTTGAACCTGAGAGGTGAAGGTTGCCGTGAGCCAAGATTGCACCACTGCACTTCAGCCCGTAGCAATTACAGCTACAAATTATCGGTGGATAGCAGTCACAGCTACAAATTATTGTCTCTTCCTACCATGTGGTTGGCATATCCTGGGTACTTGGATTCACATCTCTCCTCTCTTCATATCAGCAAGGTAGATATTATCTCCATTTTCACAGAAGAAAATTGAGACTCAAAAGATTGTTTGACTTGCCCAAGGCCACAGAGCCGCTTTGGGGTAGAGCCAGGACAAGATCCCGTCAGTTTTACTTTAAAATCCATGCCCCTCCCATTCTGACTGACTGCTTTGAGGCCACCTGACGTGCCATTGTTATCTACCCTCTTCTCCGTAGTCCTGGCTTCAAAATTTCGTGTTTATTCTCTTCTTTGCACTACCAAGATAATCTCTGCTAACATAAAGTTACAACAAGCTCCGTGCATCTTTGGCTGAAGATGACAGCATCAGCTGATTTTGCTGGAGAAAGTCTGTTTGAAAATCATAGTGAAATGAAACAATCTTTTTAAAAAGCCATCTCTGCAGCAGCATTCAGTTGACAAATTTTAGTTCCCTTTTACGTGGAAGAAGTCCAGAAATGTCAGTAAGTCTCTAGGTGAGTAGGTACAGAAATAAAGGGTGACACTGCAGTAATAGACATGGCCCACACGAGTGTCCAGGCCACCAGGCAGCTCTCCAGGAAGCAGTTTCACTGGGAACTGGCAGGCCTCAGGAGTCATGCGGCTGCCAAGTTCTCGCCCAGTGAGAGTCCCTCCTTCCTGGCTTGCCCCGAGACTGCAGGGACGTGGAAGCAGGCCAGAAGCAGCAAAAGTTGTACAGTATGTGTGCTCAATTTTTAAAAACGGAAGTAAAGTGAATATCTAATTTATTTTATTTTATTATTTATTTATTTATTTATTTATTTATTTTTGAGACGGCGTTTCACTCTTGTTGCCCAGGCTGGAGTGTAATGGCGCGATCTCGGCTCACCGCAACCTCCGCCTCCTGGGTTCTGGCAATTCTCCTGCCTCAGCCTCCTGAGTAGTTTGGATTACAGGCACGCGCCACCACGCCCAGCTAGTTTTTTTTGCATTTTTAGTAGAGACGGGGTTTCACCATGTTGACCAGGATGGTCTCGATCTCTTGACCTCGTGATCCACCGGCCTCGGCCTCCCAAAGTGCTGGGATTACAGGCTTGAGCCACCGTGCCTGGCCTGTGAATATCTAATTTAATATTATAAATTAGGTATAAACTTTTTGTTTGAAATTTTTATGTGTTTATTTATTTTTGAGACAAGGTCTCACTCTGTTACCCAGGCTGGAATGCAATGGCATGATCACAGATCACTACGGCCTTGACCTCCCTGGGCTCAGGGGATCTCACACTTCAGCCTCCTGAGTAGCTGGGACCACAGACATGCGCCACCATGCCTGCCTAAGTTTTATATTTTTTGTAGAGGCAGGGTTTTGCCATGTTGCCCAGGCTTGTCTCTAACTCCTGTGTTCAACTGATTCACCTGCCTTGGCCTCCCAAACTGTTGAGATTACAGATGTGAGCCACCACGCCTGGCCCTAATAAACTTTTAGAAAAGGTAAATATACTGAGGTTTTCATGGCATTTAAATTTGTAGGCTTGAATCTTTAAATACCACTCCTTCTCCCTTAGTTTTCCTGATTATAAAGATTTGTGGTATGATTTATAGCCAGGACAAAATTGGTACTGTGAAAACCAGTCGTGCTTCCTTTGGGAAACAGAGGAACGCAAAATGCCTAAGGCTTCTGGATATAAAATTGCAAGCTTCGGGGCAGGGTCTTAAACGGGTGGGGTCAGTGACTGAATTGCTCTGACTGGAAAAGAGGAAGAGAATTCTTGCTCTGGAGATGAAGGGCTCAAGGAGGAGAGACTGGGAGAAGAAGAGAGAGGAGATGAGCCTGCAGAGAAGACAAGGGCAAGGAATCTTTCTGTTACTCACATTCTGAATTGCTTGATTTGATATAGTCATAGGGACCTTTCATCCTACCAAGTTTAGGCGAGTGTATCATACACACCTGCTGTGCTTACCATGTCACTGTTTTGTGGAAATCATGAGAACAGGGCCGAATTTCATGCCTGCATGGCAAGAGTGGAAGCTAGGATTTTCCGGGCATGGGAAAGCAAGGCAGAGATGGCAGGGAGAAAACGGCAACGGCGGCCGTGCCTGGGAACCATGGGAGAAAACGGCAACCGCGGCCTTGACTGGGAACCGTGGGAGAAAACCAACGGCGGCCGTGCCTGGGAACCGTGGGAGAAAACGGCAACCGCGGCCGTGCCTGGGAACCGTGGTCTTCTGGAACCAGTGTGGGACTTCTCCCAAAATGCAGAAGTGGGTTTTTAGACACTATTTCCCAGATTTTGAGGGGGCAAGGTGACATCTGGGATGCATCGGTGGGGTATCCAAGGCCTGTCTCTTATATTCATCATTGGTACCTCTTTTCCTTTTAGAGAAACTGTAGAGGAAAGAGGAGTGTTAGAGCCAGACTAACTTGAATTTGCAACAGATCTCTGTTTCAATTGCTTAACCCATTTGAGCCACATTTTTTTCAGCAATAACAAAAATATTACAGGACACAGGATTGTGAAGAGGCTTAAATTAAATGACATCTCATCATACACTGGTGAGAAGTTCACATCTTGACGTCAAAGTGCTTGATTAAAATCCTGGCTCTACCAATGGCTAGCCATGTGACTTTGTGTAAGTTATTCAATTTCCTCTTATAAAAAATGGGGTGGCTGGGCGTGATGGCTCATGCCTGTAATCCCAGCACTTTGGGAGGCTAAGGTGACCTCAGTCACTTGAGGTCAGGAGTTTGAGACCAGCCTAGCCAACGTGGTAGAGAAATCCTGTCTCTTCTAAATATACAAAAATTAGCTGGGTATGGTAGCGCATGCCTGTAATCCCAGCCACTTGGGAAGCTGAGGCAGGAGAATTGCTCGAACCCAGGAGGCGGAGGTTGCAGTGAGCAGAGAGTGCACCCACTGCACTTCAGTCTGGGTGACAGAGTGAGACTGTGAAAACAAAAAAAATAAAGAGAAAGAAATGAAGAAAGGAAGAAAAAGGAAGAAAGGAAGAAGAAAAAGAAAGAAAGAAAGAAAAGAAGGAAGGAAAGAAGGAAAGAAGGTAGAAAGAAAAGAAAATGGGGATAATCATTGCATTTACCTCCTGTGTTGTTGAGTCAAATGAGATAATACAGTAAAGCACTTTAGTGTAATTGCCAGACAAGTTCTTCTTGCCCACTGCACAAATAAACCCAATTCACTGAGACACGTTATTGCAGTAGATAAATAATTTAATTATTGCAAGGCAGCTGAACAGGAAGATGGGATTTATTATTCAAATCCACCTCCATGGTTAGTGACTTTCGCACTTTGGTTTTATCGACATACAAGAGCTGTGAATTCCCATGCTACCGACACCTCTTTTTCCCAGAGGAATTAAATAAAAGAGAATACATTGATCACTTATGTCAGTGATGATGGTTCACAGAAGCTTAAAAAAACCTCTACACTTTTTAAAAATAAAGACCTCTGACCAAAGAACTCAAAAATGTTGATACATACATATATTTTATCTGAAAAAAAAAAAAAAAAGATGCTGTCAGTTCTAAGAAATATACTCTGTGCTTTTCTTTGCATTTCAACAATTTCCTTGTCATTTGTCCTCCAATACAGAATCTCTGATCTGCGTGTGCGCCCTCTCCCTGTGGACAGCACACTGCCTTTTCATGCTGCTCAGTTTTCCTCACACTTCAGTCTGCTTTCCTATTATTGCTTCAGGTTGATAGCAACTTTCCTTGATATTTGAGGCATACACCCAAATGCCAGGATTTTGAATCCCATACTAAATAAAGAGGGTTTTTTTTGTTTTGTTTTGTTTTGTTTGTTTTTATTTTGTAGTCTGGGTCTCACTCTTTCATCCATGCTGGAGTGCAGTGGCGCAATCTTGGCTCACTGCAGCCTTGACCTCCCAGGAGGTTCAAGCAATCCTTCCACCTCAGCCTCTCAAGTAGCTGGGACTACAAGCACATGCCACCACACCCATCTAATTTTTGTAGAGACAGGATTTTGCCCTGTTGCCCAGGCTGGTCTCAGTCTCCTGACTCAAGCGATCCTCCCACCTTGACCTCCCAAAGTGCTAGGATAAATAGTTTCTGTTTTGTTTTATTGCAGTGGCACAATCTTGGCTCACTGCAACCTCCATCTTCCAAGTTCAAGTGATTCTCCTGCCTCAGCCTCCTGAGTAGCTTGGATTATAGGGGCGTGCTACCATGCCTGCCTAAATTTCTGCATTTTTAGTAAAGACAGGTTTACTGTCTTTACTAAAAGACAAGTGACGTTGGCCAGGCAGGTCTCCAACTCTTGGCCTCAGGTGATCTGCCCACCTCTGCCTCCCAAGTGCTGGGATTACAGGTGTGAGCCACTGTGCCTGGCAAAGAGTTTTTTAAAAGTAAGTTCTGGAAAAGAAAGAAGCTTTCCTGCCTGCCGCTTGTCATGGTGGAGCAGAACTATTGAGTGTTCTGATTGTGAAGAACTCTGCTGAGACACAGAGTAGCTTTGTGTGAGAGTCCAGGCTCTAAGGTAAGAGGGCTTGGGTTCAAGTCCTACTCTGAGCTTACTTGTCTGAGCTTGGTAAAATCACTTAGTTTTTCCTCTTTTTTGGTTTCCTCAGGTAAAATAGGGTAGCGGACTCTGCAGGGAGGAATGATAAATTAATAATCCTGATGAATGGTAAATGTTCCGTATGTTGGTTCTTACTGTTAATTTGCTAGGCTATTTTAGTCAATTATTTCTGACCCAAACCAGTTTCCCACCTGCAGTTTCAGGAAGATAATAAACTAGTAGTGCTGAATTACCAGGATGCATGTAGGGCTAGTGGTTCCTTATTCCTGAATGTGCACCACCTGCACTTTGCTGTAATCTTGGATTAAAATGGTTCCGAACCTCCTGATATTAACTCATTATTTGACAGCTTCAGCTTTCTTGAGAGGTCTCGTGAGACATCTGAAACTCTTTCTGCCTGGAGCGGGAGCCAGGAAGCTTGGATTCTAGCCCCTGTTCCTCACTTCCTATGAGGGATTGGCAGCAAGGCAATTCACTTTCCTGAGCTTGTTTTTATAGACTGGGTAAGATTCAGATGAAATTTTATGGGAAATGATTTTTTAAATTAATTAAATAATTAATTAGTTTATTTTATTCAGTCCCCGTAGAGACTGCCAAAAATTGCCAACACCGACTATATTTCAAGTCATCATGGCGGGGTATTGGGAAAAGTTTTCAATTTGCAATAACTTCGCCTCGATTAAACCTTATTGGCTATGATACTGCCAGTACGCAAAGCTGTGAAATGATTTTTAAGTTGGGAAATGTCCGAAAGGCAAGTTATTGTGTGACAGGTTGATAATAATGTTAACAGCAGTAAGTGCACTTATTCTATTACTAGGTGTGACCTCAAGGCTTACCTAGAGCATGTTTTTAGTTATTTTAGTTGTCGTAATGCCGAAGATCTTAGGCATCTGATTCTTTTCCTTTTACAGTGGGGGTAGCATTTGGGCAAGATACTTTATAGAAGAAAGGTTATAAAATGTATAATAGTCAAATGTTGCTAATTATTTGCAGTGGTATATAATTTGAAGAAGGAAGATAGAGTTTTGGGGAGATTATTATGTGGAGTTACACTAACTATGTGCTTTTTGGATAACTTTGAAGAGAGTAGAGGGGGCATATAGGCATTATATTTATAGGTTCTTTGTAGATTTTTTAATTTGTATTTTTATTTGAGACAGGGTCTCACTTTGT
Source organism: Saimiri boliviensis (assembly GCF_048565385.1). NCBI lineage: Eukaryota > Metazoa > Chordata > Mammalia > Primates > Cebidae > Saimiri > Saimiri boliviensis. The sequence continues at coordinate 101,036,760 of NC_133451.1, forward strand.
CGCCCAGGCTGGAGTGTAGTGGCATGATCATAGCTCACTGCAGCCTTGACCTCTGGGCTTAAGCGATCCTCCCACCTCAGTCTCCTGAGTAGCTGGGACTACAGGCGCATGCCACCACACCTGGCTAATTTTTACCATTTTTTGGTAGATATTGGTTTTTGTAGATTTGTCTCACTTTGTTGCCCAGGCAGCTTTCAAACTCCTGGGCTCAAGTGATCCTCCTGTCTTGGTCTCCTGAAGTGTTGGGGTTACAGGCGTGAGCCTCTGCACCTGGCTCTATAAATGCTTTCATACTCAAAAATAAAAGAAAATACAGTCTCCTTTATTTCCAAATGTACCTTTTTTTTTAATCCTTTAACTACTTTCTTATTTTGTACCTCAGTGAACACACTTAGTGATTAGGAGAGGTTGAAAGGAGAAAGCAGAGGGTGTTTTCCATATATATATATATATATATATATATATATATATATATTTTTTTTTTTTTTCAGATGGTGTTTCACTCTGAATTTCATTACCCAGGCTGGAGTGCAATGGCACGATCTTGGCTCACTGCAACCTCTGTCTCCTGGGTTCAAGCAATTCTCCTGCCTCAGCTTCCCAAGGAGCTGGGACTACAGGCGTGTGCCACCACGCCCAGCTAATTTTTGTATTTTTAGTAGAGACAGGGTTTCACCATGTTGACCAGGATGGTCTCGATATCTTGACCTTGTGATCCACCCGCCTAGGCCTCCCAAAGTGCTGGGATTATAGGAGTGAACCACCGCGCCGGCCTTGTTTTCCGTAATCTTAACTACATTCTGTCATGGAATAAAAATGATTGATTGTCCCATGTGTTCCAGCAGAACTATTAGGTGCTCCATTTTCTGAGAACCCCTCCTTTTGAATTCTTCTGATTTTGAGGGTCACCATGGCCCAAAGCCACCACTGTTATCAGGGGACAGTCTAAGACTCCAGTCCACTCCCAAACAGGAGTTTGGAAAAGGAGTGAAAACCTTTCCCAATACCCCGCTGTGATGACGTGAAATACAGTTGGTGTTCGTGATTTTTGGCAGTCTCTACAGGGACTGAATAAAATAAATAAATTAATTTAAAAAAATCATTTCACATAAAATTTCATCCGAATTTTACCCGATCTATAAAAACAAGCTCAGAAAAGTGAGTTGCCTTGCTGCCAATCCCTCATAGGAAGTGAGGAACAGGGACTAGAATCCAAGCTTCCTGCCTCCAGCTCGAGGCAGAAAGAGTTTATTTATTTATGAGATGGAGTTTCACTCTTGTTACCTAGCCTGGAGTGCAATGGTGCTATCTCAGCTCACTGTAACCTCCATCTCCCATGTTCAAGGGATTCTCCTGCCTTAGCCTCCCAAGTACTTGGGATTACAGGCATGCACCACCATGCCCAGCTATTTTTTTTTTTTTTTTTTTTTTGTATATTTAGTAGAGACGGGGTTTCTCCATATTGATCAGGCTGGTCTTGAACTCATGACCTCAGGTGATCCCCCTGCTTTGGCCTCCCAAAGTACTGGGATTGCAGCCATGAGCCACCTCACCCAGCCAAAAGATTTTTATATATTAAATATCTACCATTGAAAAATGGCAAAATCTACCATTCAATCGACATTAAAAATCTACCATTGAAAATGAATTTGTGCAGAAACAAATTCATTTTCAATTGGAACTGAACCTCTGTTAAATCCTAGTCGGAATGTAATCATTCACTAAGAAAACCCTGATTCACGGCTCAAAAACCATGTAGATAATATAAAAGCACTTTTTCCTCAGTTTCAGAACCTTTAGTTCAGTAACTATCTATGTTTCTTTTCAGTTTTCCCCACACTTTCTTTGTGCCACTAATATAGAATTTATTTTATGCTACTGAAACATTTCAAACGCGTTGATTTTATATTGCTACATAGGTTGCACATACCTTGAAGGTGGGAACCTTGTTTTCTTTTTCTTTTCTTCCTTTTTTTTTTTTTTTTTTTGAGATGGAGTTTCGCTCTTGTTACCCAGGCTGGAGTGCAATGGCGCGATCTCGGCTCACCGCAACCTCCGCCTCCTGGGTTCAGGCAATTCTCCTGCCTCAGCCTCCTGAGTAGCTGGGATTACAGGCACGTACCACCATGCCCAGCTAATTTTTTGTATTTTTAGTAGAGACGGGGTTTCACCATGTTGACCAGGTTGGTCTCGATCTTTCGACCTTGTGATCCACCTGCCTCAGCCTCCCAAAGTGCTGGAATTACAGGCTTGAGCCACTGCGCCCAGCCTTTTTTTTTTTTTTTTTTTTTTTTTTTTTTTTTTTTAAGATGGAGTTTGCTCTTGTTGTCCAGGCTGGAGTGCCGTGGCACAACCTCAGCTCACTGCAACCTCCGCCTCCCGGGATCAAGCAATTCTGTGCCTCAGCCTCCGGAGCAGCTGGGATTACAGGTGCCTGCCACTATGCCTGACTAATTTTTGTATTTTTAGTAGAGACAGGGTTTCACCATGTTGGCCACGTTGGTCTCGAACTCCTGACCTTGTGATCCTCTCACCTTGGCCTCTCAAAGTGTTGGGATTACAGGACTGAGACACCACACTCAGGCTCTTTTTTTTTCTTTTTTTGAGACGGAGTCTCTCTTTGTCACCCAGGCACTATCTCAAGCACTATCTCGGCTCACTGCAACCTCAGCCTCCCAGGTTCAAGCGATTCTCCTACCTCAGCCTCTTGAGTAGCTGGGATTATAAGCGCACATTGCCACGCCTGGCTAATTTTTTCTATTTTAGTAGAGATGAGGTTTCACCATGTTGCCCAGGCTGGTCTTGAACTCCTGGACTCAGGAGATCTGCCTGCCCCGGCTACCCAAAGTGCTGGAATTACAGGTGTGAGCCACCATGCCTGGCGGGGCTGTTTTCCTAATCTTATTCTGGTGCTTTGTATAAGTTGTGTGCTTGAAGTGTTTCTGACTTAAATTGTGAGGGTGGGAGAGAGAGCTTGAGAAAGATAGGAGAAAAATATTAAATAAATTTCACCTTTGGAATATAATGAAATAATTTTATATTAATTGAATTTTTAGAACTTGCTCTCAATTTGATAAAGGTGACTTTATAAAATGTAATATTACTATTTTTAAAAGAACCTAAAAATTCATTTAATTTTAAAATTTAATTAAATTTTTAAATTTTAATTTTAAAAGTTAAGAATTTATTAACACTCAAGCAAGTTCCTTATGCCAGTTTTCATTAGATGGGACTTCCTGTGGCAAATATACTTGTTAAGAGCGTATTATTTTAATTGAAATATAAATGTTTACATAGTTACCACCTAGATTTCTGGATTTTTGTTTTGTTTTTGAGATGGAGCCTTTCTCTGTCACCCAGGCTGGTGCGATTTCGGCTCACTGCAACCTCTTCCCCAGGTTCAAGCGATTCTTCTGCCTTAGCCTTCTGAGTAACTGGGACTACATGCACGTGCCACTGCGCCTGGCTAATTTTTGTATTTTTAGTAGAGACGGGATTTCACCACGTTGACCAGGCTGGCCTTGAATTCCTGACCTCTGCTGGCTGTGGTGGCTCACGCCTGTAATCGCAGCACTTTGGGAGGCCGAGGCAGGTGGATCACCTGAGGTCAGGAGTTCAAGACCAGCCTGGCCAACATGGTAAAACTGTGTCTTAAAAAAAAAAAAAAAAAAAAAAAAAAAAGAGAGAGAGAGAATTCCTGACTTCAGGTGATTTGCCCACCTCTGCCACCCAAAGTGCTGCGATTACAGGCGTAAGCCACCACACCGAGCATCTGGATTTTACTAATACACATCTTTCCTTGGACTTACAAGAAAAACCTGCTAGTTGTATATGTGAAGTCTTATTCTGATCCTTGCATTATTTGGATCTGGGACTTGTAGAAACATTTTGTTTGCTTATTTACTTGCTTTTTGTTACATTTTCTTAAAAACAGAAAATTATTTGAAAGATAAGACGTATGTGTAGAGAAAATATATTTCAAATAAGTGCATTAGATTTGGGGTCACTGACGAAGTGGAAAAACTGACAGCTGTAATTCTTTGTTATGTGTAAGCTTGTAAGAAACTGGGCTCAAGGGCACTGAAGGATATATAACTTGCCTTGGCATTCAGGGTCTGCTCTCTATTGGTGGTATGTGCATAAAAATACCTTAATCCCTCAGAATTCTGCACTAGATTGAAATAACTTTTATCAGTTAGGCATAGTATATGGGAAGTCAGATATGAATGAGGTAGAAAACTCTTTAAAAATTCAAACTTAAATTATAATGTTTCTTACTGTGGGATTTGCCATTAATGCAGAAAGGATAGGAATAATGATAAAGAAAAATAGGCAAATTATGGACATTTTTCAATTTCACATTTAGAAGAATTACTTTAAAAATCTTGAATAAAATGAAGGATTGGATATCTTTACTGATTCAGGAGTAAAGTCCAGTCCATTTTTTTCCGTACATCAAATACACTATTTAATTTTACGTAAACGCGTCTTGATCCCTTTTGTAAACCAGTTACTAATAATAAACCCAATGTTCTTTTTCATTATTAATGAGACTCTAAATATTCAGAGAGATAACTTTTTTAGTTCATTGAGTAATACCACCAATGTAAGGGTTTCTGGTTTACAATTATATTATAACTTGGTGAAACAAAGTTATATTATAACTTTATTAAAAAATTAAAGTTTAATGGGATTATAAATAGTGTAAAAATACCAAAATTCTATACTCTTTTGCATTGTTTTATTATGTAATATTTTCTTTGGCATTAAAAACTAACATATCACCGGGCACGGTGGCTCAAGCCTGTAATCCCAGCACTTTGGGAGGCCGAGGCGGGTGGATCACGAGGTCGAGAGATCGAGACCATCCTGGTCAACATGGTGAAACACCGTCTCTACTAAAAGTGCAAAAAATTAGCTGGGCATGGTGGCACGTGCCTGTAATCCCAGCTACTCAGGAGGCTGAGGCAGGAGAATTGCCTGAGCCCAGGAGGCGGAGGTTGTGGTGAGCCGAGATCTCGCCATTGCACTCCAGCCTGGGTAACAAGGGCGAAACTCCGTCTCAAAAAAAAAAAACAACAAAAAAAAAAACAAAACAAAAAAAAACAAAAAAAACTAACATGTGAGAAATCTTGAAGAAGAAAAATACGTTTTCATATATTATTGTCTAGGGAATAAATGCTATATAAGTGGGCTGTGAAATCTAACTGGGTTTGCACATTGGCCCTTTCATAATTTAAAAACTATCTTTGCTGGCCATAGTGGCTCATGCCTATAATCCCAGCACTGTGGGAGGCTGAGGCGGGCAGATCACTTGAGGTTTAGAGTTCGAGACCAGCCCGGCTAATGTGGTAAAGCCCCATCTCTACTGAAAACGCACAAAAAATCAGCCACATCTGGTGGCACCTGTAATCCCAGCTACTCAGGATACTGAGGCAGGAGAATCACTTGAACCCAGGAGGTAGAGGTTTTAGTGAACCAAGATCATACCACTACACTCCAGCCTGGGCAACAGAGTGAGACTCCATCTCTAAATAAATAAATAAATAAAATAAAAACTGTCTTTGTTTTTAAAACTGACTTCAAAATATACTACAAAGCTATAGTAATAAACAAAACAGCATGGTATTGGCATAAAAGTAGACACATAGACCAATGGAACAGAATAGAGGACATAGAAAAAATTCACACACTTATAGCCAACTGATTTCCAATGAAGACATCACAAACACATTGGGGAAAAGGTGGTCTCTTCAATAAGCGGTGGTAGTCTCGACAATAAAGTCAGTCTCTTCAATAAATGGTGCATGTGAATATCCAATTTTCCTACCACCATTTATTGAAGAGACCCTTATTTTTCAATGTATACAAAAGTCAACTCAAAATGGATTAAAGACAAATGTAGTCCAGGCATGGTGGCTCACCCGTGTAATCCCAGCACTTTAGGAGGCTTTGGTGGGAAGATGGCTTGAGGCCAGGTGTTTGAGAACAGCTTGAGTAACAAAGCAAAGATCCCTTATCTACGAAAAATTTAAAAACTTTGCCAGGTATGGTAGTAAGTGCCTGTAGTTCTAGCTACTTGGGTGGCTGAGGTGGGAGAATTGCTTGAGCTCTAGAGATTGAGGCTTCAGTGAACTGTGTTGACGCCATTGTACTCCAACCTAAGTGATAACAAGACTCTATCTCCAAAAAAAAAAAAAAAAAAAAAAAAGCACTGCAACTATGAAACTACTAGAAGCAAACCCTGGGAAAATGCTTTATAACGTTGATCTGGGAAAAGATATTTTTGGATAACAGCTCAAACTTATAGGCAACAAAAGCAAAAATAGACAAGTAGGATTATACAACACTGAACAGCTGCAAAGCCAAAGAAACAATAACTGCATCTGACCAGTGGTTAATGTGTAGAATATGTAAGAAACTCAGACAATTAATACCAAGAAAATAAATAGTATGATTGAAAAAATGGGCAAAAACGGGCACAGTGGCTCACACCTGTAATTCCAGCCCTTTGGGAGGCCAAGACCAGCCTGACCAATTTGGAGAAACTCCATCTCTACTAAAAATACAACAGTTAGCTGGGCATGGTGGCAGGACCCTGTAATCCCGGCTACTCAAGGGGCTGAGGCAGGAGAATCGCTTGAACTCAGGAAATGGAGGTTACAGTGAGTAGAGATCGCACCACTGCACTCCAGCATGGGCGACAGAGTGAGATGTTGTCTCAACAAAACAAAACAAAACAAAAATAAAAAGCCACTTATGTGAAGTGTTTACTCTGGCCGGGCGTCATGACTCATGCCTATAATCCCTGCACTTCTGAGGCAAACAGATCACCTGAGGTTGAGAGTTCGAGACCAGACTGACCAACATGGAGAAACCTCATCTCTACTAAAAATACAAAATTAGACTGGGCACAGTGGCTCACACCTATAATCCCAGCACTTTGGGAGGTCGAGGGGGGCAGATCAGAGGTCCAGAGTTCAAGACCAGCCTGGCCAACATGGTGAAACCCTGTCTCTACTACAAATACAAAAAAAATTAGCTGGTGGTGGCAGGCATCTGTAGTCCCAGAAGGCTGAGGCTGGAGAATCGCTTGAAGCCAGAAGGTGGAGGTTGCAGTGAGCTGAGATTGTGCCATTGCACACCAACCTGGCAACAAGAGAGAAACTCTGTCTCAAAATAAATAAATAAATAAATAAAATGTTTACTGCAAGAAATATATATATATGTATGTATGTATGTATGTAGATATGTATGCATATAATAAGACAATTATAGTACTAAACCAGGCACCTTTGACCAAATCATAACCTCCTCTTTGATTCTGCTTCACTCTAAGCCTCTTTCAAATTCTTTTTCCTGAGCTGGAAGACCGATCAGATGCCCGTGGGGTCAGTGCCAAGCACGTTCCCAGCTGGGCGACTGTGTACCTTTCTCTAGGATTGCAATATGCCCTTCCCCCAAACTCCTTGTTTTAAATTTAACCCACTGGGAAGTTCATTTTTCAATCAAAGCCAAAAGGAGATGTGGGACAAGTCAGTCTTCACTTTGAATGTCCTTTTCCTGCTCCCGTCCCTGGCAAGGGTTCCAGAAGAGCCTGGCTGTTGGGTTTACATGAGGTCACGGGAAGATCTAAGCCCAGTTCTGCCTAGAGTGGCTCCTGCAAAGGCTGAAACCATGAGTGCTGCTTCCTTAACCCTCTCAGTGATCATGACTCAAAGGAGAGACCTCAAGGGTGCCAGGAGCACAGGTGCTTGGGCTGTGTTCCAGGAAAGAAACCTGTCCAGGCAAACAGATCAGGCTGTCATATGGAAACATGAATCAGAGATGGTGGTTTTGGGGTGATTTGAACAAATCAGGTTAGTTTAGTAAAGCTCGGAAGTGGCAGAAGCTTCTCCCCTGGACTACTCATTGAACACAGAACAAGACATGAGCGTGGACTCAGACTGAGTCTTAGCGAGATGCAGGCTTGTCTCCTCCCACAGGGCCTTGGACTGCCAGGACAGACACTGCTACATGCCTTCCACCACGCAGGAGTCACGGTAAGAGGAGTGATTGGGTGGAAAATGGGGAAAAAAAGCAACAACAACTAGATTGTTTTTGGCTTTTTAACATGGAGACAGTGATAAGTGGCAACAACAGCAAAAGAAAAGAAAACTTGAAGAGACCAGTATTTAACTTTCCCATCCACCCAAGTCTCACACTTAAGTTCTATTTCCATCTCCCCCATAAGCACCACTGAACTAAATATATATTTCAAAGCACCCAAACCAGTCCAGACCTTCTGGAAACCAAGAGCCTCAGCCAGAGCTGTCACCTCTCTTGGGTCCAGGGGAGAAGAGGGCTCAGGGAAGGGCACGTCGTAACTCACTTAGCGCAAAGCACAGGGCAGCGGTGGTGAGCTTGGGCATGGGCACTTGACAGGGACCCTGTTGGCAGTCACAGCATCCGTGCTGACATGTGAGGAAGGGGACTCTTTGATAATTCTACTTGGTACCAGAGCCAAGCAAACATGACTAAAGGGAGCTGGGTCAGCAGAACAATAAACTGAGTCTCAGGAACACGACAGACCCTTCGAGGCAGGATCCAGGCAGGCAAGAAAAAGAGACCAAAGCACAAGGTGATCAAGGCCGCTACGAAAGGGCTGATCCTTCTTGCAAGGACTGGAGAATGCACTCGACTGCTGGCTGATCAATTGGCGAGTATGCATGACAAGGCCCAGCCTTGGCTCCACAGAAAGCCACGAAGCAGACTTAATTGATACAAAAGTTTCCACTTCTGCCCCACCCCAAGTCCCCATGGCTCCATCACCTGATTTTCATTTGGACTTCTTTTACAGCTAAAGTAGATATAAATGGGTAAACACAAACCCCCAACCCCACCCCCCACCAGGGAGGACATGGCTGTAGATTCTATGTCACAGCTAGAAGGGTGTGGGTGCCAAGGAGAAAAACAGACCAATACTGGCCTCGGCTGATGTGTCAGAAAACGTGGGAAAGGAGTGTCATGGATGCTTCTGAAGCATGTGAGCATGATTTTGGATGGAGGCCGGCTGGCAGGGACTGCCTTCGCCTAGCTACTGCTGCTTCCTGTAAGGGACATCTTTTTTTTTTTTTTTTTTTTTTTTCCCCTGAGTAAATGATGATTCGTCTTCCATGTAGCATCCGTTTGGATCACCATGCTAATTATATCTGGAAAGGGGTGTTTTAGGGGAGTGTATTTAGGAGACGGAGAAAGAAAAAACTTTAAAACAACCTAGATTGCTCCAAGTTCTCAAAGTTTCTGTCTCTTTTGTAGGAATGGTAAGTCAACTATAAGAAAATATTTTAATTCAATATTAAGAGGAAGAAAAACACACTTTGGAAAGCATACAGAAAAAAGGTGCTTAATGTTGGATCACTTATAAAATGGAAACTCAGGGAGTCTAAATAAAAATGCACCTTTGGTCAACTTTTGCATTTTTTTTTTGAGATGGAGTTTCACTCTTGTCACCCAAGCTGGAGTGCAATGGCGTGATCTTGGCTTACTGCAACCTCCGTCTCCCAGGTTCAAGTGATTCTCCTGTCTCAGTCCCCCAAATAGCTGGGATTACAGGTGCCCACCACCATGCCCAGTGAATTTTTTGTATTTGTAGTAGAGATGGGATTTCACCACGTTGGTGGGGCTGGTCTCAAACTCCTGACCTCAGGTGATCCACCTGCTTCTGCCTCCCAAAGTGCTGGGATTACAGACGTGAACCACCGTGCCCGGCAACTTTTGCTTTAATTCCTCGTTTGACTTCACATCCCAGTGCGCACGGAAAGGACAGCTGCCATGAGAGGTGTGGAGCTGGAGGAGTCCCAGGAGCATCAGAAGATTCAAGGGTTGTATTCTGGCAGTTTCTTGATCTTCTCTTTCTCAGTCTCGCTTTCGTCATCACTTTCATCAGCAAGGAGTGTGAGTAGCCCATGACGACCTGCTCTGACAAAATGCCATCCAGAGTCTTTACCTCCTGGGTTGCACTGGAAGACTTGGGCTTGTGGTTTCTGTACCTCAGTACCCTGAAGGCCGGGGATGGGTTCCAGCTGATGGTGCTCTTGTCAGTGGCCACAGTGATGCTGCTCTTCCCACAAGCCAGGCTCCGCAGTCTCCAGCCACAGAGATCCTGCACTGCTTTCAGGTATGGTAGATTCAGGGGAGGTGTTGGTGGCACCCCCAAAAAACAGACAGGCCATCTACTTCACTGATGGCAAAGGAGCAGGTATAACCAGCACAGATCTGGGAAGCCCCACTCCCAGAAAAGTCAAACAGCTTCACCAGGCGGCAGACCATCTCATCCTCTGCTCTGCTTGACATAGCCAGCCATAGCCACCAAAGTCCCAGAAGAAGACCCGCTTCTGGGAGTCCAGGACCAGCGTGTGGTTAGCATCAGAGGCCACATCTCGCATAGCCACATTTGGTACAGGCAGAATCTGTCAATCTTTTGTCTTCTCAATGAACATGGCTACTCACTTGGGCACCAGTTCACAGTCGTACTCTATCTGCTGTGCCCAGGCAATGAACTTCCCATCCGAGTTGTGTCCCAGCTGACCATATTGAGGGCACCCAAAGGAATAGAGGTTTCCTTTGCACACTGTTATTATACTGAATTCAGCCCCACAGGCCACTTTGGTAATTGGCTAGCCATGTACATTATCTGCGCAGGGATCTGGACAGCGTGTATTTGGTTGCCAAGGCCCAGCTTCCTGATCTTGTTCTCCCCAAGCCCAAACACGGAGCCCGTTTCCGTCAAGGCCATGGTGTGGTTCCGCCCACAGGCTGCAGAGACGATTACTTTGTGGCTGAGACCCTCGATGAGTCTGGGGGATTCCGCTCTCAGTGTCTCCATTTTCCAGCTGCCCCTTCTTTAAGGAATTTTAAAAAGCTAATCCTAGCACTTAGTGCAGGGCTAATAACTTGCAGCGAATGCCAGAAACTAAGTACTCAGACAAGTCCAGCTGAGCGGGGCTGGGGGTAGCTCTTCCAAGAGAGTCCGCTCCAGCATTCGTCCACCAAGGACGAATTTTTTGAAAGGGCTTGTATTAAGTACAAACATCCACTAGATGGTTCTTTGAGGTGGGTTGCTGAGGTACCTGTGACCTTGTGCACACTCAAACTGCATTCTCAGGGGCTGTTTTCAGCATTCCTTATCACACCACACACTCCACTCCCTGTTCTGTTTTCAGGGTCAAAGAGTTTCATTCCCATGCACAAATAACATACACAGTGCTTCAGTATTTCTTCATGCCTCGACCTCAAATTCCATGAACTTAAGCTTGAATATGTTGCCATGCACCCCCTACATCTCCCCTTTCTTTAATTCTTAGACCATTCTAGTCATCCAATGCAAGGTAAGCCTCTATCGTTCTTTCCTGGTTGTAGATGCGTCAGGTGGCAGCACCCAGCCATCTGCAGATGCCTAGCAGATACAAGAAAGAGTAAGTATAGTGGCCATCACCCGAAAGTGTATCTTTAACCCAGACAACCAAGTGTTGGGGTTTAACCACTGAAAGCCTTCTTGTAATTGCTGAAGGGGACGTGTAATTCCTGTGACCATTCTTCAAGTTGTTTATCTTATTCACATTTAAGAGTGGAAACTTGAGAAGATAAATGGTTGTGATAAGCCCCCTGCAGGTGTGCTTTTCTAAATAACTACAAGGTGGAATCTCCTTCCCAGCTTTGGGTTAAATTTACAGGCAGCCACAATTCTGCATGCTGTTTTAAAATCATGACACAGGTTATATTTAACTGTGTAACCTTTTGAAGAGACAAGCATGTAGCATACTAGCTACTGGAAGAGACTTTAGCACTATAAAAGGATTGATTTGGCTCTATGTTAGGAACACCTTGCCCAAGCAGAAGTGTATCAGGGTGTGTAGTACAAATCCAGACCGTAACAGTAACATTACTGTGGAAAAGGAGGGTAGAGTTGCCACTACTAGTAATGTACTCACCATGTGAAAGAACCCTTTCAAAAAAAGGAAGTCCTAATCTCCAAATTGGGGTATGAGCAGGGCTTAAAACTTGTTTCCATTTTAGCTGTAATATAGATCCTGAAAGCCCATACTCTGACCCGCTGATAGAATTATTGGAGGAATTTCCAAATTCAATTGTTTGATTTGCCCCCATAGGGTCTCCAATCAAGTAAAGTGCCATTAACAAACAGAGGCCCCTGGTGTGGCGCAGCTTGTCTGTGCGGAGACCACTGGACAGCCTCAAACTTATACCTTCAGTTCCTACTCGGATGGCGTAGAGGAAGATGAGGCACTTGTGCAGCTTTATAAGAAACCTCACTAAGATGAGTGGTAACAGCAGAAATAAAGGTCAAATTTACAAGCTTAGCATTCCTTTTGGGCAGATAGTGCAGATATCCTGAGGAATGAGAGTAACACACTTGTCATGTGCTACTGTGGAAAAATAAAGAGGGAGATGACTAGACATAAGGTCAAGGAGTCATTAAGTTTAATCCATCTCAAATTTTCAGTTAAAGGGTGAGACAGGGATATCCATTGACCTGTCCAAGAAATATCATTAGATGACAAAGGCGGGTCAGCATCCCACCATGTAATAACATTAAAAACAAGGGGATTTATTGTTTCCTATGATCCATGTTAGAGGAAGTAAAAAAAGAAGAAGAAAAAAAAAAAAAGTAAAGAAAAGGGGATTTAGAACATGACTCCAATAAACGTGTTCTTAAGCTGATCCTACTTGGCATAGGACAGGAATTACCAGCCACCCTAACATCCATGGCTGTCTTACTTTCTCAGAAATTTCCCCAGTTACCGCCAGATACATAATAAACTGGTTCTCTGCAGTTGCAGGCACTTCCACGGTGGCAAGCCAGTTAGTTGCTTGTTGATCCAATTTCTTTAGCTGTCCTCAGGTAATGTCAGGTGACTTCCAAGGCATGACCATCATTGCTGGTCGATTCTCCAACAACAGGTCCTGTTTTGAAGGAGAGAGCCCCGTATTTCCCCTTTTTTGTTTATTAAGATACACTTTAAGAGTTTCTTTTCTTTTTTTCTTTTTTCCGTATCCACACATCTATTCTCTGATACCTTAAGAGTTTTAATGAGTTCATTTAATAATGGCCTGACTGGTTGTCACAGGGGATGCCAGTTTTGTGTTGTATATGTGAAAGTTGCAATGCATATGTAAATTGAACGCTAAGATAGTAAGATCCATTATCAGTTTTTATAGTTTGTCAAAGGCCTAAAATCATAATAGATTCAAACAAATGAGCCATTGCATCTTTAGTTTTTTCCTCTGGTCCAGGGGCTAACATCTATTAAGCCTGTATAAGTGTCCATGGTAACGTGGAGAAATTTAAAGCATCCAAAGGGTGAATACTGAGTAACATTAGTTTGCCAGGTAACATTAGGCACCAAACCTCAAGGATTGACACCAAGCCCTAAGGAAAAAAAAAAAAAAAAGAATGCCATTGGCCATTAGGATGAGTTTTAATAATCATGTGAGCTTGAGCAAGTGTCAAATGAAACTGTTGTTGAAGACTGTGAGCATTCTGATAAAAAAAAAAGCATGATCAGCTTGAGCTTGAAAAAATGCAGGAAAGTCTGCAAACCACATTTGTGGTTGTACCAGAGCATCAGCGCGAGCGTTCCCTTCTGATGAGGGACCAGTTAATCTAGAATGAGAGCCAATATGGGTGATGTAAAGATGGTGATGATGGGAGAGAGGAGCTCTCGTGCTGCAAGAAACGAAGCTAGTAGAGATTCATTAGTAATGCCCTTCACGTGTGCAAGATTTAAATGAGTAATGCTATACACTGCATAAGCAGAATCACTAACTATACTTATGTCTTGGTGAGAAAATGTATGTAAGGCCAATATTAGGGCACCTAACGCCACCTCTTGCATTTTAAAATGTTCCTGGATTTTGTGTTGCCAGTTTTGCATGGCACCTTGCCACACTGTAGCCGTCTTTTCAGGTTTTTTTTTTTTTTTTTGAACCATCTGTAAAGACAGTAGTGGTGCGAAGCAAGGGCTCAGAAACAATAGACACAAATTTAACAGTTTCTAGAAAGTTCAGGAGCTTAGAGGCTGATAAATGGAAGCTGATATTATAAATAGAGTCAGCCATTGCTACTTGCCAATTGAGATTACAAGCTAAGCGTATGAAATTGTTCCTTGCTTAATGGTAGGAAAAGAGTAGCAGGATTATATCTTTGTAACTGGACAAATGCTGGCACCCCTTTGTGAGAAGAGAAGCCATTTAATCTGTGGTCTTTTGTATATGTTTGGAGGGATTATGAGACAGGTAAATAGCACATAAAATACAGAAATGGCAAAAGAGAAAGCCTACCTGTCGAACTAAGGCATGGAAGGGATGGATATTTTAAGTGATTTTTATCATATTTTGGCCCTTGAAAGTTATTAGAATGTGACTGCAAGTTGCGAGGATAATAAACCTGCATTGAGTTAGCTTAAGTGTGCAAAAAAAAAAAGAAGAAAAAAAAGAAGAAAACTTGTTTTAAAAGTCTTTAGGTGCTGGCTATTTACTTGCATTAGCCCTCAGCTGGAATGTCTTAGAACTGAGCTTGGGGAAGTAGGGCCATGGCCAGTTTCTTCCCATCTGCTCCGGGCTCCTTAAGCAGCTTCTTTTCTTAATAGCCTGCCACCTGTTGCTGCTCTTGCCCTGAGAGGAAGGAAGGAAGACTACAAGTAGCAGCAAGAGGCCAGAAAATAACCAGGTGGTAAAGTACACGTATATAAGCACAGAGACTAGAGGCAAGAGGGTAAGAGGCTGGGAGAAAAGCAGTCCCTCATCCTCCAGACCGCCTACGCTTGGAGCCAAGCTTGTAAGGTAAGGTCCTGAAAACATACTGGGCTTTTTATGATTTTTACCACCCCAAGCAGAGAGGCTCTGGGGAAGAGCAGACATGCAGCACAGGGTCTGCTTTGAAGTTTCCCAGCCACGGTGTTTTTAAACATTTTATTTAAACGAACAAAATTCCTCACTGCTGCATCTATTTTCTGAAGACAACAGTAGCTGGTAGAGCTCGTCCACCTTTGGCATGTAACATGTGGCTACAGGAAAGTGCCCGTCATTAGTAGGCTTCTCTCCCAGAGCTCGGTACTCTAGGCTGCTCCACACCCCGGTGCCCACCTTAGGCTAGTAAGGTGGGGGTGCGTATGGACTGTTTCTTAGCCCTTCCCTTAAGGATCCAGGGAAGACAAGAAATTGCTTTTCAGCTGTGACTTGCGACGGGTAGCAGGGAAGGGTAGAAGTAGGAAAAGCAGCAGCACAGCAAGCAGCAGGCCACTTTCTGGGCACAGTTACCAAGGCAAGTGACCACGGTGAAGAGAATTCTCAGGACCAGGCTGGAGCTGACTGCAGCCACCTGGGAACATGGTCTGTGTCTCTTGGCCTCCCCTCTGTCACCACAAACCCAGAAAGGGGCAACTCGCCTAGGCTGCCAGTGACCAAATCGGTACTCCATGGCATCTTAGCGACTCTCCTGCCCCAGGCCTCTGTGTGGCAGCAAGAAAGCCAGAGCTTTCTGAGATAAAACCCAGAAGGCAGCATGCAACTTTCCCTTATACTCCAGGGAAACCGAAGAAGACAAGGCCAGAAAGGCCGATACTGGAAGTAAGAGGTGAGAACTTGCATATTAGAAAGACAATCATAATTAGCCACCTTCCTTCCCGCCTGGAAGCACCGCTCCAGCAGGGGAGTTTGTCAAGGAGATGCCACCACCCAATCATATAGACGTTTGCTGCCCGGCGTCTTATCCAATAACCATCCCTTGGACTGCTTCCAATCTCCTTAAGGGGGATGAGAGGTGCTGCTGCCTGAACCAGGCCAACAGATGCAGGTCCCTTTAAGGGTAGAGGAAAAGGTAGCTTTTCTATTGGGGGAGCAAAAGGCTGCAGTCAGCCCTTATCCTCACTAGAAAAAGCCTCTTTCTTATTCCCCATGAAAGGGAATGATACGGGGAGAGAAGTGTCTCCCTGTTGTTCTGGTTTCTGTTTTTCCTTCTCCTTTAAATCTCCTGAATTACTTTCAGTTGGAGAAGATGGGCAGTTTGACTCGCCACAGTCTGGCAGACAGAGAGGCTACAACGCAGAGCGTACCAGCACCCAGGTGGTCAAAATGTAACATTGGTAAAATGACCTTGCTCATATCCTCTTCTCAGGCAGCAACCTACCTGCTCCCGTAACTCTAAATCTAAGGTTCCTTGATCAGAAAACCAACGGCATTCCCACTGAATTAAGAGCATAAGCTTGTGTAGAGCTCCAGGCTCTGCAGTGCACTGAATAGCCTTAAGTAGCTGTTGCACTGTTTTAAAAAAATACATTCTGCTCTTTGGTCATTTCTTGATCCATGAGAATCTAGCCCCTTATATTTAATGTGTGCATCCCATCCTCCTGATGGTAGTCAGGACTGTTTCTTACCAGAATTCCCTGAAAATTGATGAGCTCTTCACTTTCATGTGTAAATTTAAGGCGATCATGTTGGGGCACCAGTTGCAGAGCTTATGGCTTGCAGTGAATGCCAAGAACAAAGTACTCAGACAGTGCCAGCTGAGTGGGGTTAGAGGGTAGCTCTTCCGAGAGTGCCCCAGCATCCATCCACCAAGTATTTGTTGAAAGGGCTCGTATTAACTATAGACTAGATGGTCATTTGAGGTGGGTTGCTGAGGTACCTGTGACCTTATACACACTCAAACTGCATTCTCAGGAGGCTGTTTACAGCATTCCTTATCACACCACACACTCCACTCCCTGTCCTGTTTTCAGAGCCAAGGAGTTTCATTCCCATGCACAAATAACATACATAGTGCTTCAGTATTTTTCTATGCCCAATCTCAAATGCCTTGAACATAAGCTTGTATATGTTGCTGTGTACCCTCTACACTTTGGGAGGCTGAGGGGGTCAGATCATGAGGTCAAGAGACTGATATACTGGCCAACGTGGTGAAACCCTGTCTCTACTAAAATTTAAAAAATTAGCTGAGTGTGGCAGCATGCGCCTGTATTCCCAGCTACTTGGGAGGCCGAGGCAGGAAAATCACTTGAGCCCAGGAGGCGGAGTTGCAGTGAGCCAAGATCATGGCACTGCACTCCAGCCTGGTGACAGAGCGAGACTCCATTCCCCACCCTCCCACCCCCGCCACTCCGCCCAGAAAAAAGCTGATCTCATAGAAATAGAGTGGAATAATGGTTACCAGAGGGTCAGGGTGGGGTTGGGGGTAGGTAGGGGCAATTGAAATGAGAAGAGGTTAGTGAACACATACAGGATTGCAGCTAGTTTGAAGAAATAAGATCTGGTGTGCTATTGCACAGTAGAGTGACTATATTTGACAATACTGTACATTTCAAAATAATGAGAAGGTTTTAAATGTTCTTACTACAAAGAAATTATAAATGTTTGAGGTGATGGTAAGGTAATTACCCTGATTTGATCATTTCACGATGTATACACATATTGAAAGATTACACTGTGTCCCATAAGTATTCACAATTATGGGTCAAAAATAAAATGTAAGAAATCCCTGTCTTTGGAAATTATCTTTTTCTTTTCCTTTTTTGAGATGGAGTCTTGCTCTGTCACCCAGGCTGGAGTGCAGTGGCTTGATCTTCACTGTGGTCTTGCACTATGACTTCTGCCTCCTGGGTTCAAGCAATTCTCCTGTCTCAGCCTCCAGAGTAGCTGGGATTACAGGCACCTGCCACCACACCTGGCTAATTTTTGTGACGGGGATTCACCATGTTGGTCAGGCTAGTCTCAAACTCCTGACTTTAGGGTTCCACCTGCCTTGGCCTCCCAAAGTGCTAGGATTACAGGCATGAGCTACCACATTCAGCTTGGAAATTACTATTTAAAGCTATGAGTTATCTATCTACTTATTTGTTGTCCCTGTTTGACTTGTAGACTTTGGTACAGACTGAAGAATAAAATTCCTGTTGTTAACTGCATAATAACCTGTTTTGTTTTGTTTTTGAGATGGAGTTTCGCTCTTGTTGCCCAGGCTGGAATGCAATGGTGCGATCTCTGCTCACCTCAACCTCCGCCTCTTGGGTTCAAGTGATTCTCCTGCCTCAGCCTCCCGAGTAGCTGGGATTATAGGCATGCACCACCATGCATGGCTAATTTTGTATTTGTAGTAGAGACGGGTTTCTCCATGTTGGTCAGGCTGGTCTCAAACTTCCAACCTCAGGTGATCTGCCCGCCTCAACCTCCCAAAGTGCTGGGATTACAGGAGTGAGCTGCCGCACCTGGCTAAAAACCTGTTATTAATAAACAAACTCAAAACAATATCAAAACGAAAGTTTCTTTGTTATGAAGACCTCTGTTTTTAAAAAGCATTCAGCAGAAACAAACAATATACTGTATCCCAGAATATCAGCATCACTTCCAGAAAA
Source organism: Saimiri boliviensis (assembly GCF_048565385.1). Taxonomy (NCBI): domain Eukaryota; kingdom Metazoa; phylum Chordata; class Mammalia; order Primates; family Cebidae; genus Saimiri; species Saimiri boliviensis. The sequence goes on from NC_133451.1 coordinate 101,055,164, forward strand.
TTATTCCAAGTTTCACAGCAGTTTACTGGGTTCCATGGTTTTGGGGAATTGAAAAGTCCCTCTGTTATACCTGTATTCAGTTTTTCCTTCTATTGTATCCCCCTTTTATGGGTTGAAAGTGTCTCCTCAAAAGATGTTAAAGTTCTAACCCCCAGTACTTGTGCATATGACTTTATTTGGAAAATAGGGTTTGCCGATGATCAAGTTAAGATGAAGTCATTAGGGTGAGCCTTAATCTAGTATAATTGAGTCCTTACAAAAAGAGGAAATTTTTGTCACAGAAACTGACCCTTAGAGAAGACAATGTGAATACGCAGGGATAAGGCTGTCTGTTTAATAACAGTCGATGAACACTTGAGGCTCCCAGAAACTAAGAACTCTTTCAAATAATCAAAATGTTAGGTTGTTTGTTTTGAGACAGAGTCTCACTCTGTCACCCAGGCTGGAGTGCAGTGGCACAATCTTGTCTCACTGCAATCTCTGCCTCCTGGGTTTAAGCAATTCTCATTCCTCAGAGGCCTCCTGGGTAGCTGGGATTACAGGTGCATGCCACTATGTCCAGGTAATTTTATTTATTTATTTAGTTAGTAGAGATGGGATTTTACCATGTTGGCTAGGCTGTTCTTGAACTCCTCCTGGCCTTAAGTGAGCAGACTGCCTCAACTTCTCAAAGTGCTGGGATTATGGGCATGAGCCACCACACTTTGATCACATGCCAGTTTTCTAAGTGTTTACATTTTGGTTTCCTGCATATACCCCAACATCCATATCTTTTACCTGCCCACCATGTTCTCACTTCTGTTTAAATCAGATTTTACCTGCCCACCATGTTCTCACTTCTGTTTAAATCAGATTCTGTTTAATTCAGATTAAATCTGAATGTTGAAGTCACTGGTGTCCTGGAATACATTGCAAATGATTCCTACTTACTTTTCACTGACACTAAGTTTCCTTTCCCTGGGTAGGTTCTGCTTGCTTAAATTTTTTATGTGAAGGTACCCTCAGCATTTAGAAGACATATGAATTCAAAACAATTATTTTGAGGAGAGTACATAAAAGTACTCTGAACCATGGAGTACTATTACACGGAAGCTTTGATTATAACTACCAGTTTTACATGATACATGTAGTTATCTATGTACTATGATTCCTATCTCCTCCCTTACTGTGAAAGGGCTGGTTAATTGAGGAGAATGTGAAGGTCATTCCATCACAAAATGCTCTAACTCGGAGTATTGAAGCATTAACAAGATTTATTCTGATTACCAGTGTTTTTTCTTATGCATCTCTTTTCATTATCTGATTCACATCTCTCACCGGTGGTGTCAGTCTAAATGGTTGAATATTCTCAGAGTGTAGTAAATATCACAACACAGCCCCTTAATCTCACAATAAGGTTTTTTTTTTTTTGTCTTAATTTTATCCTATTTTATCCTTGTCTATTTTGGAATATGGATTAGTTGCTTTTTTTTTTTTTTTTTTTTGAGATGCAGTCTTGCTGCTCTGTTGAGCAGGCTGGAGTGCAATGGGATGATCATAGCTTACATTACAGCAGCCTCAGTTTCCTGGAGCAAGTAGATCCTGCCACCTCAGCCCCCTGAGTAGCTGGGACTACAAGCATGAGCCACACCTGGCTAAATCTTACATTTTTGGTAGAGATGGGGTCTCACTATGTTTGCCAGTCTGGTCTCAAACTCCTGAGTTCAAGCAATCCTCACACCTTGGCCTCCTCAAGGTGCCAGGATTTCAAGTGTGAGCATTACTTCTAGCCAGCTGCTTCCATACCATAGGATTTGTTCTTACCATGTTTCCTAATGTGCTTTGTGCTATTTCCTACTGTTCCAGGACACAAAAGTAAAAAAAATTCATATATTTACAGGTATATAATGTATAATGTTCAAATACATATATATGTATATATGTGCTTTGTGTATATATATGTATGTGTGTGTGTGTGTGTGTGTGTGTGTGTGTGTATTGTGTTTGGTGTCTGGCTCCAGAGTTATACCTTTTATTAGTTTAACCATTATAATTGGCATCATCCTGCTGTCAGATTTACTCTAATGAAGAAATAGATTCCTGTTTATTATTTATACTGAAGGAAGGGTTTATTGAATGATGACTAGTTTTTGAAATTAAAATATCACGAGATAGTGACCCAATTTATTATGGGATTTGATATGTTTGATGGAGGGGACAGAAAATATTTTTAGCAAGTATGATTCCTAATTTTTGGGGTTTGGGTCTGAGAGGAAAGACTTCACCTTCAAGATCCCCTATGGACCAATTCCAGATATTGGAAACAGACACTTGGCAGATCTTTGGAGTCCTGTGTGGACTTGTGACCTCCTATCCTAAGTCCAGTCACAAATTTTTTACCATCTTGAATTGTACAGTGAGAAATGAAGGGCCTTGGTCAAATGTTTCTCCTTTGTGCCATGGTGTACTTTGGGCATATCTTTAACTCTGCATTGACTGTAAGGCTCTTCATTTTAGCTTTGTAGATGAGTGTGGTGCTTAGTTTCAAATTCTGTCTCTGCTACCTTCTAGCTGTGTGAACCCGGGTGAATTACTTATCTGAGTTTTAGTTTTCTAATGTGTAAAATGAGAATAATAAAGTGCCCAATTTACAGTGTGGTTGTAAGAATGAAATAAGACATATGATGGTTCGGGATAACAGTATGTGGTAAGCGTTGAGTCAATGACATCTATTACTATAACCTCTTGTGCTGCTCATGAATTCATGTCGTATTTGCAAAGAGCTTGGCTGCAGCCCTCTGAGGAACTGTTAAACTGAACTGATTGATCAGAGTTTGGTCACATAGTGCCCACATTATACAGAGCCAAGGAACCAGTTAGGTCTGGACATGTTGGTGGATCACTTAAATTCATGCCACTGGCCATGAAGGACCTTGAACAAAAGCATTTCCTTGGTTCATTGCAAACCTATCACTAGTGTTAGAAGAACAACCTATGCATATGTGAGTTAGAGGCATCACCTCTGTGGAGGAAGCATCATTGCAGTTACTTATTGACTTCTTGCTGTGCTATATTTTATATAATAATGCTTTAATGTTTTAGTCAAAATGAAAATATCTTTAAGTGAACTCAAGCACACACTGAATTGCTAAAAAGTTGTATGACAAAATAAAGTGTTGTAATGACATTTTTATGAGTCAATATTTACTGCATGTCAATAAAATTCTGCACTATTTTAGTTGAACAGGAAGACTAGTTCATAAAAAGCCTATTACCCTAAGCTGGGTGTTAATAATCTCTTTGTCTGTGTTAATATTACAATATGCTGCATAATGCCAGGCTTGGAATACAAAAGTTCAGGGTTATATAAATGTTCTGGCATGCATAACTGTTTGAGTAAGACACTTGGAATTCCAGCTTGTCCAGCAGTTTAACTAGGCTATGCAAACAATAGGGGTGAGAACATAACAAAATGCCCCTATTTCAATGATTCTTAATACAGCTGTCTTTTGATGGCTCTCTCACAAATTGTTCAGTCCTGAGAGTCCCATATCGTTTTCCTGTTGATAGTTCACTGTCTTTACACAAGGAAACTTGCTAAGTGTCTTAAGAGGTGGTGACAGTCGTTATTTTTTTTAAGTTATCTGAAGAAAACTACCTTTTTTCTCATTAGATTTTATATAAAAATTAGTCCTTAAGTTGGTATATATAGTGTATAGGTACTTTTGGGACACTAGTCATTAAAATGCAAAAAAAAAAAAAAAGCAATTAGCTTTTAAGAACAAATGTCTCACTTTCTTAACATAGAGCAGACCCTTCTTCATCACTGCCAACTTTCTACTAACCTGATAGATATGCAAGGATTCTGTTCTGAAGAGAAAAATAGCTAGTGGTTCATTGACAATTGACTCTGGGCCAGAGTCTGACCTAAGCGTGTATATGTATTAACTCACTAAATATGTGTATTAACTTACCACCTTGAGGTAGGTAATTTTATCTTTTCCATTTTACAAATTAGGAAACCAAGGCCCACGGAGATCAGATAACTTGCTTTAGTAAGTGGTTGAACAGGGATTCAAATACAGGCTAATTAGGCCAGGTGTCGTGGCTCCCCACTATAAGCCCAGCATTTTGGTAGGCCGAGGCAGGTTGGATCACCTGAGGTCAGGAGTTTGAGATCAGCCTGGCCAACATGGAAAAAGCCTGTCTATTAAAAATATAAAAATTAGCTGGGATTGGTGGCACGTGCCTGTAATCCCAACTATTTGGGAGGCTGAGGCAGGAGAATTGCTTGAACCCAGGAGGTGGAGGTTGCAGTGTGCTGAGATCTCCCTCCAGTCTAGGAGACAGAGTGAGACATTATCTCAAAAAAAAAAAAAAAAAAAAAAAAAAAATCCAAAAACAAAAACAAAAAACCAAATATAGGCTAATTGGCTCCAGTATCAGAGTTCTTCAACACTAAACTATTTGTGTTTTGGATGCCAAAAAAGACTTTGTGAACATCAGCTGAGAACATTCTAGATATAATTTTTTCCTAATATTTAAAAAAGGGGGAAAAAGAAAATGATGAAAATTTAGAATAGATTTTTTTCTTACCCAAAAACATCTCATGGAAAATACATGTCAAAAAGCCTTTTGGAACACTGCTCTTTTGGGCTTTCATGCTTCATGTCTTGGTGAAAGGACAAAGTTCGGAGTCAGGAGGTTCTGGTTCCAGACTCTGTGGTTAATAGTTGTATCACATTGGCTAAGTCGCTCTTTCTCTTTGGACTCTTTTTTCCAAGTGAAAATATTAATGTACTGTTATTAATCATATAATTATTGGGAGAATCGGAACTGATAGGAAATGATTTAAATACCAAGTGTAGAAATATAAAGTGGTATTTATAGCTGTTTATTATCACTAGCCACATGTGGGATCATGTCACCTCAGACTTAGAAAAAGTGTTAGTCACTTAGTAACAGGGTGTAGTGGTGGGGTGGAAAGAGCTGTAACATTTGTCCTGCATTAAAATCTCTTCTCAGCCACTTATTTACTTAATAATCTTGGGCTGGTGATTCAACTTCTCTGAGTCTCAGCTTTATTTGTAAAAGAGGGTTATACTTTTCTTTCTAGGGGTATGAAGATTAAGTGTAATGTCCTGTCACATGCTCTCTCAGGAAATCCTCAGACAGCCTAAAAGAAAACAAAACAAAGCCCAAAACAGCATGCCGACTGAAATCAATACAAGCAGCAAAAATTACACACCATAATATTTTGAAGATAAATGGAAGTCAATAAAAATTTGCTAAGTATTACTATAATAAGCGTTTCAAGTATTCTTGCTAGAGGAACATGTGAAAGGTATGAGATGTCAATGGCATCTTTGTTTTACCTGCAGCCCCTGTTTTGGCTAAGTTTCTATAAAAACATAGCAATGCTATGCTAATTACTTGTAAATTTTAGAAGATGACAATACCACAAAATCTGATGGTTTATAGTTTCTTTAGGTTTATCTATCTATACAACTTGTGAGATTGTGGCAGTGTGGTAGGCAGAATAATGACACACTGAAGATATCCATGTCCTAATCCCCAGAACCTGTGAATATGTTATGCTGTATGCCAAGGAGAAATTAGGGTTGCAGGTGGCATTAGGTTGCTATCAGTTGAACTTAAAATAGGGCGAGTATGTTGGGTTATCCAGGTGGGCCCAATGTAATCATAAGGGTTCTAAAACGTGAAAGAGGGAGATAGGAAAGAGAGATCCAGGACTTGGCCTAACGTTGCTGTCTTTGAGGAATAAGAAAGGGGTTTATGAGCCAAGGAATGAAAGAAGCCACCAGAAACTGTAAAAGGCACGGTTAACGATTCTTCCCTGGAGTTTCCAGAAAGGAGTGCAGCCCTGCCAACACCTTAATTTTAGCACTATGAGATCCATCTTGGACTTCTGAATGACAGAACTGTAAGATAATGCATTTGTGTTATTTTAAGCCACTGAGTTTTGTGAATTTGTTACAGTAGCCATAGAACTAGTACAGGCAGTTTTCTTTGTTTTCAACCCTTTTATTTTACTTTTCTAATTGCATTGGCTAATTGCATTATTTGCATTGCCTAATTGCATATTCTAATTGCATTGTTGCTTATATTAAATATACTATTAATATTTAATAGTATAATTAATTAGACTAATATTGCCTCTATTAATTTAATAGAAGAAATAGTGTTAAAATGTTCTTGTTTTTCATTTTAATAGAAATGTTTCTAACTTTTTGCTAATAAGAAATGTTTGCTATAGATTTTTAATATATTCATCACTATGTCAGGTTAAGAAAATTCCATTGTATTTCATCTTTTAAAATCGGAGAATACCTATTAAATTTTAATAAATATTATATCTTAATTTCCCCTTTTTTATATATTTCTTATTCTATTTTTGTATCCAAAATAGTATAATTAGGCTTTCTCCTTCTTTCTTACATTTTGGGAAAAGATAACTAGTCAGAGAGGAAAGTACTTTTTAAAAATTAATGAATATTTTGCCGGGCGCGGTGGCTCAAGCCTGTAATCCCAGCACTTTGGGAGGCTGAGGCGGGTGGATCACGAGGTCAAGAGATCGAGACCATCAGGTCAACATGGTGAAACCCCGTCTCTACTAAAGATACAAAAAAAAAAAAAATTAGCTGGGCATGGTGGCATGTACCTGTAATCCCAGCTACTTAGGAGGCTGAGGCAGGAGAATTGCTTGAACCCAGGGGGCAGAGGTTGTGGTGAGCCGAGATCACGCCATTGCACTCCAGCCTGGGTAACAAGAGCGAAACTCCGTCTCAAAAAAAAAAAAAAAAAAAAAAAGAAAAATTAATGAATATTTTAACCCTAAAAGGAGAAAAAAAAAACTTAATTGTTTTTGAGTTCTCAGAGCAGTACCAAAATTGTTAGATGAATTAAAGAAGAGAGAGCTGATTGTGGCAGTAAATTGTAGACAGTAAGTTGTGGGCAGTAAATCTAAAACAGCAAAAAAATGTGTGGCTGAAACTATTTAATGCTAAGTTTTGTTTTGTTTTGTTTTGTTTTGTTTTGTTTTGTTTTGTTTTGTTTTAAGATGGGGTTGCACCATGATGGCCAGGCTGGTCTTGAACTCCTGACCTCCGGCGATCCACCCACCTCGGCCTCCCAAAGTGCTAGGATTACAGGCATGAGCCACCATGCCCGGCCCTCTAATGCTAAGTTCTATAGTCAAACATCAGTGGTGGTGGTGGTGGTTGTTGTTTTGTTGTTGTTGTTGAGACACAGTTTAGCTCTTATTGCCCAGGCTGGAGTGGAATGTGTGATCTCCACTCACTGCAACCTCCACCTCCCAGGTTCAAGCGATTCTCCTGCCTCACTGACCTTAGGTGATCCACCTGCCTCGGCCTCCCAAAGTGCTGGGATTACAGGCATAAGCCACCACACCTGGCCTGTATTTTTTTTTTTTCTTTGTATAGATGAGATTTCACCATGTTGTCCAGGCTGGTCTTGAACTCCTGACCTCAGGTGATCTACCCTTGGCCTCCCAAAGTGCTGGGATCATAGGCATGAGCCACCACACCAAGCTGAGTCAAACATCTTTATCCATTTTTTTTTTTGTTATCCCCTGCTTTTATGTTTGTTCTCATTTTCTGAAGGTAGATGGAATAGTATAGGACTTTCCATAATTATTCAGTGTCAAGACAGCTAAGATATTTGATTCTTTGTCCATTTACTAAATAACCATAGATGAGGTCAACAATTATTTCCTCCACAGTTTGACCTTTCAGAATTCCTTTCTTAGCCAGTGACTTGATATATTTGCCCATTATAAATACGACTAATTTTCTTTCATTGTTTCTGTATTCCAACCTTATTTTTAATTTGTAAGTATCAACTCATAATTTGGAAAAGTTTATATCTACTTGACTGCCTTTTATGTACTCCACCGTAAAACGTTTCCCAGATGGGACTTTATTACTTTAGAACTTGTCATTGCCTGTGAATGATGGATTTGGTGGATGCTGAAAGCAGGCTTCAATTCAAGCTAATAAGTGAATCCTGGTGCATTTAAGGGTGGAGCTATGAGAGGGGATTGCGGGTTGAGGGCAGTGGAAATGAAAAGGAAGTGGAAAAGAATGCCAAAGAGTGAGGAGTTATAGGGGAAGACAGCTCTGAATAGTCACTCTTTGGAACAACTCCTGTGATGGGAAAGCCAGTTGAGCAACAAGGCTCTGCATACCTCAGTTACAGGAAGTTTGATTGAATTGGAGCAAATACTGCTGTAGAACAGCATTTCCTAAACTGTGTCTATGAAAGATATATCTTCTATCCCTATAATAGACATTCCAGTTCATATTCTTTTTGTTTTTGACACCAAGTTTCGCTCTTGTTTGCCCAGGCTGGAGTGCAATGGAGTGATCGTGGCTCACTGCAACCTCTGCATCCCAGGTTCAAGTGATTGTCCTGCCTCAGCCTCCCTAGTAGCTGGGATTACAGGCAAGTACTACCATGCCTCGCTAATTTTGTATTTTTAGTAGAGATAGAATTTTACCACATTGACCAGGCTGGTCTCTAACTCCTGACCTCAGGTGATTGCCCACCTCTGTCTCCCAAAGTGCTGGGATTACAGGCATGAGCCACCATGCCCGGCCCCCGTTCATATTCTTATGTTGCATTATCTTCTTTGTGGAATACTCAGTACTATTTTGTTGGATAATTATTTTCTGGAGGACATAGCTTGGTTCAGAAGAAGTAAAAAACATCCCCCGCCTCCCCACCAAGTCTTTTCTGCTATCACTATTGGATGTTGATACTACATAGAATAGGAAGGAAAATGCACAGACTCATGTCCCTTGTATTGAGGGATTCTTTATTATCAATTATGAATCAGTAGAAAAGTCATGCAGATTTTAATATGCATTACGTGCTCACTGTTGCATTGCATATTCACACACCCAGTTGCTCGTATTATCCCTGGATGACTTGTTCTCTTTTTTTTGGGGGGGGGGGGTTAATTGCTTTCATTAATATATTTAATATATATTGAGTGCCAACTATGTGCTGGACAATTAAAGACATCAGGGCGGACAACATAGAGCTCTCTCTCTTTATGCAGCCATAGCATTTCTTTCTTTTTTTTTTTTTGAGATGGAGTTTCACTCTTGTTACCCAGGCTGGAGTGCAATGGCACGATCTTGACTCACCACAACCTCCACCTCCTGGGTTCAGGCAATTCTTCTGCCTCAGCCTCCTGAGTAGCTGGGATTACAAGCACATGCCACCATGCCCAGCTAATTTTTTGTATTTTTAGTAGAGACGGAGTTTCACCATATTGACCAAGATGGTTTCAATCTCTTGACCTCGTGATCCACCCACCTCGGCCTCCCAAAGTGCTGGGATTACAGGCTTGAGCCACTGTGCCCAGCTGCCACAGCATTTCAAAAGTGCTATGATCCATGAAGTGCAAGAGGCAAAGGGAGCACAGAGGAGAGCTATGCAACCAACACTGGAAAATCCAGAGATGCTTCCCCAGAGGCAGCAATGTCTAAGATGAAACTTCTCTCTTTTTTTTTAAGACCTCCGCCTTGGGTTCAAGCAATTCTCTTACCTCAGCCTCCTAGTGGCTGGGATTACAGGCACCCACCACCAAACTTGACTAATTTTTTTTGAGATGGAGTTTTTCTTTTGTTGTCCAGGCTGGAGTGCAATGAGGCAATCTCAGCTCACTGCAATCTCTGCCTCCCAGGTTCAAATGATTCTCCTGCCTCAGCCTCCTGAGTAGCTGGGATTATAGGCACATACCACCACACCCGGCTAATTTTTGTATTTTTAGTAGAGACAGGGTTTCCCCATGTTGGCAGGCTGGTCTCAAACTCCTGAACTCCGGTGATTCACCCACATTGGTTTTCCAAAGTGCAGGGATTACAGGCATGAGCCACTGAACCCAAACCCAGCCTCTTTTTTTTTTTTTTTTTTTTTTTTAAAGCCTCTAGACAAGTTCAACTACACTGAGACTTAAAGGATAAGTAGAAGGTAGGGAGGCAAGGTGGGCTTTTAGATTAAGGAGGGATAAAGCAGTGGCAGAGAGAAAGTCTGGAAATGATAGAGAAGAGCCTGGTTGAATAACAGAAAAATAAATGCACAATGTCTAGATGAATTATAAGGAAAAGAATGATGAGAGGTAAGGCTAGAGGAGTAGATACAGACTGAATAAAGAAGGGCCTTATAAATGGTAAGGGATTTGAGATTTATCCCGAGAGAAACAGCTTCAAGTTAAGTGTTTTAAGCAGGGAAAAATTCTGGCTACCGTATGTAGGGCAGGACCAACCACTGTGAGACCTGCTATTACAGTAATTCAGACAAGACACAAGTTACCAGGCCTTAGCTTCTGGCCATGCAGTGCTGTGAAGATGGCAGTTGTAGTTTATATTGAGTCAGTAGAATCTGCTGGTCATGAAGAGTGACTGAGGATGATGAGGGTAGAGTCAGATGTGACTGGTAAGTTTTGGTTTCATCAACTGTGTGAATGGTGATAATATTCCCTGTGATGGGGGCAGAGGAGGAGGAATGTGGCAGAGGGGCAGTGGGCAAGATCAGTTCTGCACGTGTTGAGTTTGAGGTGCCTCTTGCACATCCAGAAGCACGCAGCTGTAATCAAAACTGGAGTTTGGGGAGAGATAGTGCGTATTGGTGGTAAGTTAATTTCTAAGGCTTTAGGAGCTCACTAGGGGAGAGAGTAGTTTCACTATGTGTTTGGGGCACGGCTTAATGGCTTGAGGAGGGCCGGTCACAGTGGCTCATGCCTGCAATCCCAGGACTTTGGGAGGCCGAGGCTGGTGGAACACCTGAGGTCAGGAGTTTGAGACCAGCCTGACCAACATGGAGAAACCCCGTCTCTGCTTAAAATACAAAATTGGCCAGGCGTGGTGGTGCATGCCTGTAATCCCAGCTACTGAGAAGGCTGAGGCAGGAGAATCATTTGAACCCGGGAGGTGGAGGTTGTGGTGAGCCAAGATCTCACCATTGCACTCCAGCCTGGGCAACAAGAATGAAACTCTGTCTCAAAAAAAAAAAAAAAAAAAAAAAAAATTGAGAAATGAATGAAAGGTGAGGCAGTGGGTATGGTGAGTACATAATCACCTTCCTAGAAGTCAGTCTTGAAGGGGCAGCAAGAAAAAAAAAAAAAAAAAAAAAAAATCCCAGTAGCTAAAGGGGCTCACAGGATTGAGGAAAGGCCTTTATAAAAATGGAAGATATCCAAATAAATGTTTTAGTCAAAGGGAAGGACAAGTTGAAATAACAGGACACGCCGGGCGCAGTGGCTCACGCCTGTAATCCCAGCACTTTGGGAGGCCGAGGCGGGTGGATCACGAGGTCAAGAGATCGAGACCATCCTGGTCAACATGGTGAAACCCCGTCTCTACTAAAAATACAAAAAAAATTAGCTGAGCATGGTGGTGCGTACCTGTAATCCCAGCTACTCAGGAGGCTGAGGCAGGAGAATTGCCTGAACCCAGGAGGCGGAGGTTGCGGTGAGCCGAGATCGCGCCATTGCACTCCAGCCTGGGTAACAAGAGCAAAACTCCGTCTCAAAAAAAAAAAAAAAAAAAAAAAAAAAAAAAAAAAAAGGAAATAACAGGACAAAGTCTAAGAAACCTGGGGTGGATGTGGAGCATTTGTGGCAGAGGTTAGCCTTAAGCAGGGAGAGTGACATCATTTTCAATTATAGTAGAAGGGAAGAAGGAATCAAAGATGTAGAGGGAAGCACACTTTCAGTCTGCTGGAGGAGTGTGAGACAGTCTCTGTGGATTTCTTTTCTTTTGTGAATGCAAGATCATCTACTGAGAATGACAAGGGAAGAAATTAAAGGAGAGCAGAAAAAGTTTGAATTACCACCACGATTAGGGAAACATAGACGGTTGGTTGTTGGTAGTTGGTTGTTGTTGTTGGTAGAATGCACAGGTGAATTTGGAGACTTCGAATTTATGATGAACCAATCTGGGCTACTGAGTGATTTTTCTGCCATAGCACTGAGTGGACAGCACCAGGAAAAGATGCGGAAAAGGTGGACAGCTGGGCTATTATATTTGGCTTTTGCCAAGTGGGCACACGAAAGAACAATGGGGTAAGGAAGTTGTTGGCAACAGTGTAGGTGAAAGTTTGTTCTGTGTAACCTAAGTTGGAGAAAAGTGGAGCTGTGGGGCATGGTGAGGTGGGCCAAGACGTAAAGGCAATGGAGGTGGTTGTTAAGAGCAAGAACGGGTACAGTGTGAGTCATTGGGAAGGAAACCCTGGCAGGATAGGAGAGAGTCCTCAGATTGGGAGATTTGAATGCATTATTTCAGAGTTGGAGCAGCTTCAGGGACTGACAAAATCAGTGTGTCAGGGAAGTGAGTGGCAGAATTGGAGAGAGCAAAGTCATTAGAAACGAGGTCTGAGAAGATACCAGAATAAGCTGTTGGTTATATTGCCCATGTTGACGTGTAAGCCACCTCAAATGATAGCATATGGGGGGAAAATAAGACTGTGAACCATGCACTAACAAATTCAATGAATGAAGGGAATGACCGAGAAGATGGCTGCAAAGAAGGGCAGAGGGTGCCCGTAACCAGTTAGCATAAGACTCAAAGAAGTGGGGCTTTCTACACATGGGCGAAAAATTAATTGTGTGGGATCGGCAATAAGGAGCAATGTGAATGCCAAACTTCCCATCTAAGCAGGAGAATTGTGGAAAAATTAGCACCCTCCACTTGAAGGAGCTGCAAAAGAGTGACCTCAGAATTTCAGTTAAGACACTGATAAGGAGAGAAAATTCATAGAAGAGGTTTATAGTAAAAGGAAGGTCACCACTCTGAATTAATGTCACTTATATTTTAGTAAAATAGCTAAACTAGCGGTGCTTCTCAAGGTGTGGACCTTAGATTAAGTGTATGACCACCACCTAGGATCTTGTTAAAAATAGAAATCTCAAGTCCAATATCAGATCTCTTGATTCAGAAATTTAGTGGGACCCAGCTCTTTTCACAAGCTTTCCAGGTGATTCTGATAAATGCTGAAGTTTGAGAACTCTCAGACTAGATATACCTTCCTAACATGAAGAGTCAATGAAAAGCCAACAAAGGCAAATAGACAGAGTTAGAAGGCAAACATTTGATGTTTAAATAGGTAACATGCACACTGTACAAAAGTGCAGAGGGATCGCAACAAAATTGTGGTCCTCAGTTTTATTGGCTTGCTCTAAACGCATCAATCATCATGGGCTTCCTGCTCTTTACTCCTGTTCTCCATGGAGTGATTCAAACCTTCTCTACTTTAAGTTCTTCATCCTCCATGAACACTTATTAGGTGATATTCTACCTACCACCAAGCAGGTGATATTACACCATACTTTATATAAAACATATCTTTAGACTTGAAAAAGGTCGTAACACGTCTTGCCTTAGTTTGAGAACTAGCTATCATATTACAGACGAGCTTTGTGGATTGTTTTTTTGTTTTTGTTTTTCATTTCCTTGATGAAGAATATTTTTATTTTTTAAAATTATACTTTAAGTTATGGGGCACATGTGCAGAATGTGCAGTTTTGTTACATAGGTATACACATGCCATGGTAGTTTGCTGCATCCATCACCCTGTCACCTACATTAGGTATTTCTCCTAATGCTATTCTTTCCCTATCCCCCGACCCCCTGCTATCCCTCCCCAGCCCTCCACCACACCCAACGACAGGCCCCAGTGTGATGTCTCCCCCCAACCCTGTGTCCATGTGTTTTCATTGTTCAGCACCCACTTGTGAGTGAGAACATGCAGTGTTTGGTTTTCTGTTCTTGTGTCACTTTGCTGAGAATGATAGTTTCCAGCTTTCTCCATGTCCCTGCAAAGAACATGAACTCATCCTTTTTAGTGGCTGCATAGTATTCCATGGTGTATATGTGCCACATTTTCTTTATCCAGCCTGTCATTTATGGGCATTTTGGTTAGTTCCAAGTCTTTGCTATTGTGAACAGTGCTGCAATAAACATAAGTGTGCATGTGTCTTTATAATAGAATGATTTATAATCCTTTGGATATATACCCAGTAATGCGATTGCTGGGTCAAATGGTATTTCCAGTTCTAGATCCTTGAATCACCACACTGTCTTCCACAATAGATGAACTAATTTACACTCCCACCAACAGTGTAAAAGTGTTCCTATTTCTCCACATCCTTTCCAGCATCTGTTGTCTCCAGATTTTTTAATGATCCCCATTCTAACTGGTGTGAGATGGTATCTCAATGTGGTTTTGATTTACATTTCTCTACTGACCAGTGATGATGAGCATTTTTTCATATGTTTGTTGGCCTCATATATGTCTTTTGAGAAGTGTCTGTTAATATCCTTGGCCCACTTTTTGTTTTTTTTTTCTTGTAAATTTAAGTTGCTTGTAGATTCTGAATATTGGCCCTTTGTCAGATGGGTAGACTGCAAAAATTTTTTCCCATTCTGTTGGTTGCTAGTTCACTCTAATGATAAGAGCTTCTGCATGGCAAAATAAACTAAGTTTAATTAGATCCCATTTGTCTATTTTGGCTTTTGTTGCCATTGCTTTTGGTGTTTTAGTCATTAAGTCCTTGCCCATGCCTTTGTCCTGAAGGGCATTGCCTAGGTTTTCTTCTAGGGTTTTTTTCGTGTTAGGTATTACATTTAAATCTTTAATCTATCTGGAGTTAATTTTTTCATAAGGTGTAAAGAAGGGATCCAGTTTCAGCTTTCTGCATATGGCTACCCAGTTTTCCCAACACCATTTATTAAATAGGGAATCCTTTCCCCACTTATTTTGTCAGGTTTGTCAAAGTTCAGATGGTTGTAGATGTGTGGAGTTACTTCTGAGGTCTCTGTTCTGTTTCATTAGTCTATATCTCTGTTTTAGTACCAGTACTATGCTGTTTTGATTACTGTAGACTTGTAATATAGTTTGAAGTCAGATTGCATGACCTCCAGCTTTGTGTGGTTGCTTTGTTTTGTTTTTTGTTTTGCTTAGGATTGCCTTGGCTATGCAGGCTCATTTTTGGTTCCATATAAAGTTTAAGGTGTTTTTTGTTTTGTTTTGTTTTGTTTTGTTTTCCAATTCTATGAAGAAAGTCAGTGGTAACTTGATGGGGATACCAGTGAATCTATACATTACTTTGGGCAGTATGGCCATTTTTACAATATTGATTCTTCCTAACCATGAGCATGAAATGTTTTTCCATCTGTTTGTGTCCTCTTTTATTTCCTTGAGCAGTGGTTTATAGTACTCCTTGAAGAGGTCCTTCACATCCCTTGTTACTTATATTCCTAGGTATCTTATTTCTTTTGTAGCAATTGTGAATAGGAGTCCACTATTTTGATAAGAGTCAAATCCACTAGATTTGACTCTTTGTTACTGGCATATAGGAATGCTTGTGGGTTTTGCACATTGATTTTGTATCCTGAAACTTTGCTGAAGTTGCTTATCAGCTTTAGGAGATTTTGGGCTGAGATGATGGGGTCTTTTGAATATACAATCATGTCATCTGCAAATAGAGACAATTTGACTTCTTTTCCTAATGGGATACCCTTTATTTCTTTTTCTTGCCTGATTACCCTGGCTTGAACTTCCAATACTATGTTGAATAGGTGTAGTGAGAGAGGGCATCCTTGTCTTGTGCCAGTTTTCAAAGGGAATGCTTCCAGTTTTTGCCCATTTAGTATGATATTGGCTGTGGGTTTGTCATAAATAGCTTTTATTATTTTTAAGATATGTTTCATTGGTATCTAGTTTATTGAGAATTTTTAACATAAAGGGCTGTTGGATTTTGTTGAAGGCCATCTCTGCATCTATTGAAGTAATCGTGTGGTTTTGTCTTTGGTTCTGTTTATGTGGGTTATGTTTATAGATTTGCATATGTTGAACCAGACTTCCATCCCAAGGATGAAGCCGACTTGATCTTGATGGATAAGCTTTTTGATGTGCTGTTGGATTTTGTTGGGCAGTATTTTATTGAGGATTTTTGTATCAATGTTCATCATGTATATTGGCCTGAAATTTTCTTTTTTAGTTGTGTCTCTGCAAGGTTTTGGTATCAACATAATTTTGATACCAAATTTTGATACCAAATTAAAAATGAGTTAGGGAGGATTCCCTCTTTTTGTATTGTTTGAAATAGTTTCATAAGGAATGGTATCAGCTCCTCTTTGTACCTCTGGTAGAATTTGACTGTGAACCTATCTGGTCCTGGACTTTTTTAGTTGGTAGGCTATTAACTGCTGCCTTAATTTCAGAACTTGTTATTGGCCTATTCAGGGATTCAACTTCTTCCTGGTTTAGTCTTGGAGGGTGTAAGTGTCCAGGAATTTATCCATTTCTTCTGGATTTACTGGTTTATTTGCACAGAGGTATTTGTATTATTCTCTGATGGTAGTTTGTATTTCTGTGAGATTGATGGTGGTATTTTATCATTTTTTATTGCATCTATTTGATTCTTCTCTCTTCTTAGTCTGGCTAGTGGTCTATCTATTTTGTTGATCTTTAAAAAAAAAAAAAAAAAAAAAGCTCCTGGATTCATTGAATTTTTTTCTTGAAGGGTTTTTTTGTCTATCTCCTTCAGTTCCACTCTGATCTTAGTTATTTCTTGTCTTCTGCTAGCTTTTGAATTTGTTTGATCTTCCTCTTCTAGTTCTTTTAATCATGATGTTAGGGTGTCAATTTTAGATCTTTCCTTGTTTCTCTTGTGGGCATTTAGTGCTATAAATTCCCCTCTAGACACTGCTTTAAATGTGTCCCAGAGATTCTGGTACATTGTGTCTTCGTTCTTGTTGGTTTTGAAGAGTGCCTTCATTTCATTATTTATCCAGTAGTCATTCAGGAGTAGGTTGTTCAGTTTCCATGTAATTGTGTGGTTTTGAGTGAGTTTCTTAATCCTGAATTCTAATTTGATTGGACTGTGGTCTGACAGACTGTTTGTTCTGATGTCCACTCCTTTGCATTTGCTGAGGAGAGTTTAACTTCCAATTATGTGGTCAATTTTAGAGTAAGTGTGATGTGATGCTGAGAATAATGTATATTCTGTAGTTTTGGGGTGGAATGAACAAAGATGAGTGCTAGAACTCACCATTCCACAGTGTGTATATTTCAAAACATGTTTTGACCATAAAACACAAAATTTTATCTTTCAATTATAAAAGCATAATATAAGAAAAGTAAGCAGTGAGAAGTATTTTATTTGGGACTTGCAAATAATTGGTATCTTTGTGGAAGCATTTGGTCATTCACCATTCATTAAATACTGAGTTATTATGTGCTACATTCTAATAATATACTGATAACTAATTTGGTAGGAGGATGGTAACAGGCAGCTAAATATAAGGTAACTTAATTCATCAAAATGGGAAATAGTGGAAGAAAATTAGGAGGGGAAGATAAGTTTGCGTGCATTATTACTTAACAAAGTTCTAGTTTTAGAAAATCCCTACAGCTAGGTATGTGCACCAGGATAAATGAGATTACAACATCGTAGAAGAGTAGAATAAAATTCTTTATGAATAGCGATTTTTTTTGTTTGTTTGTTTTGTTTTTTTTTTCAAAGCACAGAGTTTCCCATGAGTCATAGTGAGTGATATTAAGTGGGGCTACACCTATTTCTGCCTGTTGGTTTCCAGACTCATGTGTGCTTTCTACTGGGATAGAAGGCCATAAAGAATTCCCTAAGCAGAGCATGCATTCTATTTTTTTTTTTTTTTTATGAATAGTCTTTAAATAAAAGAGGCCAAGGTTTTCATGAACATCAATAAAGCTTTATAACAATACAATTCATTATCATTGTTTGGATTAATATTGTAATAATTACACACTTTTTACATTATGAAAATAAAACATAAATAGTGTAAAAATAATTCTGAAGATCAACTTCTCACAAACTAAGAACCCTGAAAACAAGTTAAAAAGCAAATAAAAACAAATTCAAAACTGAACACAATGCAATTATCTCCAAATCGCAAATCAAAAAACTTATGCATCTTTTGATTCAGTAATGTCAGCTGGAGAAATTACAATGAAATTAAAATAAGAAATCGAACAGGGAGAATTCATTCTTTCAATTATTTACACTACTGAGATAAACAGGTTTGTGCCATATTTACAGTGATAAAACATAACACATTCTTAGAATAATCAATTACATAAGACTGGCCCACAAACATTTAAAAAAATATGCAGTGTAATGCTTGCCAAAATATTTTTTTGCATATTCCACTTATTTGTATTTATGTGAGTTTTTGGCAATATAAAAATAGCTGCACATAGAGATGAAATTTAAAATGTAGAAAATACAAATAAAAATATATTTTCTAAAGAAAAATCAGATACATCTTTTAAAAATGTTATTAAGTTGAATGAAACATTTACAACAGCATAAAGAATATTCACATAAATGTCAACAATATGTAAGACATTCTTTTGTGAATCCAATTCATTAATATTTCTGAGATAGGTGAGAATATCAACTACATTTTCAGAAATGTTAGTACTTTTTTTGTTAAGTTGTTAATAAATCACGTATAACAGTTTAGGTTGAAAAAGTCTTCTTATTCCCAAAAGGATAGTTCTGTCAATAAGCAACATAGGCTATTTTATGCACTTAAATATTTTGAAATGAAAAAGCCATTAAAGTGTTTATTAGTGTGGAGTTAGCAAAAACCAAACTCCACTAAAAATGTAAGTTAGAGGAGTGTCTCTGCTGTGGCAATTTATTTTGGCAACAGATCCAGCCAATATAAAGATATCCCAAGAAAAATGGAAAGAAATAGGAACTGACAGTCCTTTTTAGTCTAAAACAATTGGCATAATCATAATTGGTCAGGCTTGTTAATTCCACTAGGGATATATGATTTTTTATAGCCTGAATCATGTATGATTGTTCTATTTTTAGAAAGATAAGTTCATAGAAACACTGTCTTAACTTCCAAGAGATAGAAGAAGCTTTGTTTTTACAAATTAGAAAATCTGATTTTTTTGTAGTGTGAAATATTAATATAATTTGATTATTAGGAAATAAGGAAAAACGGTATTTCAAATATCAGCATCTGTAAGTCACTCATGATCTCTTACTAGAAGATGTTAAAGTACCATCACACAAGTGTAGCCCAATTCTGGGTAAGAGAATATATAGTGGGGAAAGAAAGGATAACAAATGATGTTAACTTTTCATGCATCAATAGTAACATTAGAAAAAAAACCTTGGAAATTAAGTGCATTTCCTAAGTGATAAAGATATAACATAGCAAGGCAATTTTGCCATTGGTGCTGACATGCTGATTTGACAATTCTCTAAACCAGCATATATACATATGCTAGCATATGTATATATGTCTATCAATGTAGATAGAAATATATAGACGGGGACATGGAGTATAAACTACTTGATGTGCAAGTTCTTGCTGTTCCATCAGAACATCGTATACACAAACTGTTAAGTTCAGAAACAAGACCCTTCTTCTGGTAGGAATTAAAGATATTCTAATGTTCTCTATAAAATCACATGAGAAAATCCTCCGACTGCTTTTGTTAATGAAAAATGAAATTTGAAGAAAAAAAATTAGGTGTATTTGTGCACTGGGTACTCTATACGGTGTGTGTGCAGACTTTTCTAATGCTGGTTTTGTCATGTTTCATCAAATATCAGCCAAAAGATGAGTGAATGAAAAAGATGACACGTGAAAGTAGATAAAGCATATGATGCATGAAATGAATATGAAATAAGAGGATCCATGATCCGAGTAAACACACATCATCTATAGGTACACTGTTTTGTTTTACATTAAGAAAGCCTGGTCATTGGACCATAATTATAGCAAATTCATGAACTTTAAAAATAAAATCACACACTAATGATTTAGGAATGCTATTCAAAGGGAAATAAAATTATCCATAGTAGTTGCATCGTCCATAAGAGAAAAAGGAAAAGAAATACATTAGCACCAACCAACATAAATGAAAAACAATTTTAAATCTAAAGCACATATCAATTTGCTATCCTTGATCAGAAATAGAAACTGATCTTGCCTTATTTCCAATGTGTCTTTCATGTATATTTTCTCAACCCTCTATCTAATAATGTAAATTAAAAGAAAGAAATCTTTAAGGAAAGTATGTTATCTACCAACATATATCAACAAGCAATTCTTTCGTTGACTTAGAAATTAAGAATTCTCTATATTGATGACAAATGGATGATTGAGAACATTTATAGTAACCAAAAATTTAATATTATCCACTGCGGTTAAGACCTAGCAATTCCACTGAACAAAGATGAGTATTGTCTTCTGTTTGTTTTTCCCAAGTAAATAAATGTAATGGAATTTTATAACCTCATCTAATCATGAAATAAGTCCATGTTGTCAAATCAGTTATAGCACGAAAACTCAATGTACACACAGAACAGAAAAGTATTCTTTGAAGGGCTGTATTTCAAAAACATTTTTTTATACATAAAGTGTTTTCTTTTGATGTTGAGGTATCATCTCCTGCAGCTGTGCAAGTTTTAAATAGTGATCCATCTCAATACCTCTTTCTACTAGAGGAGCAGAAAAAGAAAAGAAAAAAATATAGCCACTGGACACTGTAGTTTGTTTTCCTGAAGAGAATGTAGTTCTACCCACTTCAGTTCATTTTTTCCAAACCATTTAAGACAAATTGTGTCAGACACTGAGCAAAAAATACCTTATCCTAGCGCCATGCCATACAAGAAATTGTTAGAAAATGCCCTCCATTATTTTCAAAATGTTAAACTGGCTTAGGGGTGTGGAATGTTACCAGAAATGTTACTAATTAGACTGATCTAATAGTTTAAACATCTTTCAACCTTAAAAATGTAATAGGAAAAGAAGATGCCATTTTGTATGATTGTTATTTGGTTACATAGCATACATGAGATCACGAGGATTTTAGGTTCCTTGTCTTACCGTTATATCTTAACTATAAGCCAATGATGAGTTAATTTCCCTTCTGGTGGTGAAACCTATGCATGAAACTAAAAATCTTTCCACAAGATGGCATCAAGTCAGAAGAGAAATTAAATTTTCTAATGGGCTGAAAGGGTGCCTAGCTCCTCATTGATAATGTTTCTTTTAATGTAACACTTCCACTTAGAATAAGCCATTTTGAAACATGCTGCCAACTCTTTACTGTGCAAAGAAATGCTCTAATACGGTTAGGTAACATTTGAGCAAGTAGATGAAAAATACTGTTGATGGCAACTATATTTCACAGCTTTCTGAGATCTCAGATTTGGTCTGTGGATATGAGGATAAGACAAACATTTAGAAATGTTAAAAGGAGAAAGCTAAATATAGACAAAACTTAAAATCATAAAAATAGAAATTAGTTATCAAATGTGACAATCTTGGCTTTATATTAACCGATAATCTTCACGTACATTACATTTATCAGGTAAAAAAAGTCAAAACATACTAGAAAATGCTAAGCCTTCATGCTTTACAATGATTAAACTGAAAGCGGAGCTTCTTTTATATCCAATTATCCAAAACAAGAGAGAAGTCAGTAAAAGGTCATTTTGACTATTGGAGCCAAATTTTTATGATTTGAAGACTTCTTTTAAAAAAAAATTGTTCAAAACAGATGTGACGAAAACTGAAATGAGTATTTTCTCAATATTCCTGGGACTAAAGAAAGAAAAAGGAAAAAGCATTAAAAAGAACAAAAAATATCTTTGTTTCTAGAACTCTGCAGGAAATGTTTGATATGGGTTGGATCTTAGGAGGAAGGAAAGCTCTCACAACTTTGGCACAGATTGTCCCAGTAAGCTCTCCTACATTTTCAAGAGAGGCGATTTTGGTTGATCCCTTCTCAGAACATGTTATTTCTTCAGCAACCCAAGTTTGGGTGGGATGCACATCCCTTTTTCCTCAGGGATAGGGGCTGCCATTCCAAGAGTCTCCTATTCCAAAAGAAGTGCTGCACCTCTGTCATTTTTCAAAAGCACCCATATTAACACTTGCTGAAATAGTTTATTTTTATATTTTTAAAGTCTGCGATTCTGCACATTTGCATTTGTAAACCTCTTTCCTACTTGGTCACACGAGAGACAGTGCTGGAGGCTGAATCGGTCCTCTTCCCGTGTCTTCACTGCCAACGGCAGCCCAAGGAAAACTGGCAGCAGCAACAGGCTCAACCCCTTCGTATTTTCAGCCAAAGTGGCCACGTGAGCCCACAATAATGGAAGCTGTGGATCTGCAGTCAGGACTGCAACTCCCTCAAAATACAAGACAAATTGTGTGTGTGCTCTCCACCACCTTATCTCTTTTTGGCAATAAGCCACGGTGTAACCCCCTTGAGATGACAAAAGGAATAAAAGCTCAGACGTGATGGAAGGACTTGTGATTAGCATGCTAGCATCTGAAGTTGCACAGCAAGCAGGTTTGGCACACAGTCATGCTTTTTTAGTCAGTTTCAACAGGTGGTGTAGGTTTGAGTCCACACCAACATGAATGGTGAACGGGAATGTGACAATCAACTTTAACATCAGTCAGTATAGTATATTTTCATAGCTTCTATATTTGGTCACCATTTCATGTAAATTATTTCATGGCACTTTTTGTTCATGCACTTAGCAAGCCCAAAGAAGGAAAATAGCTAGTACAATCATTCTCTACCACTGATTTGTCCATATAAATACATATCTTCTCATGAGATAGAGATATTGATCTATATTTTTTGCAGGCTTTTCACTGGTTTCACAAATTGCCCAATTTCAGATGTAAGTGGAGTAAAAATGGACATGTATACCACTGCCAACAGGAAGAAGCAGCCCTATGTAAACATGTATCAGACTCGTAAAATCTGCAATATAGTTTTCAACTATAAATATTAAAAGTGGACCATTATATACACAACTTCATGCTTGGAAGGTTAGATTCATCACTGCAGAAAAACAGACAACAAAAAGACAAATACATGGAATTAGTAGTCTTGAATTAAAATTTTAAATCAAGAAAACTGGTAGAACCTTGAATAGAGTCTATGAGCCAACTGATTGGCTTTCAATGAGCCAATTGATTATATGTGTGCTATATATTACTTCCTAAACTCGAGTATCATGGCAATTTCCATCTGAGGTTCATTTCACATTTTTCTTTTGCCACTGAGAATTTTGGGGTAAATGTTTTGCTCAGTAACTGTTCTGAGAAAGCAGAAAATTAGGATGTTTATCACATGTGCCATAATTAAATTTAATTCTGTATTTGTTACTTACATAATCTTCTGCAAGCTACAATACAACTGTGGAAAGGGCTGAGGATTGACCTCGATAATGCTGTTTACTTAAACACCTGACAGTAATCCTCTGTTCTTCAGTTCTTGGTTCCTCCTCCTCTTTGCTAACCCTACTCCGCTGTGACTATTGTGCAAGGTAGACCTGCCTGCTGTCAGGCCTTCAATCTATTAACAGGTTCCTTTGTGACCTAAGGTACCACAGATCTCTGGTTTCTCATTTTGAGCAGTCATAATTACTAAGGTTTTCCTAAAACTGCAGTTAAGTCAGAGGTCTGAGGAACAGAGCTCTTTGAGATATACATTTACAAAGCAGATCTTAGAGACTTCTTTGACATTTACTCAAAGAAAAATCAACAAGAAAAGTAGAATGTACAGAGAAGGAGAATAACAGGTCTCTTCATTCACCTTCCACAATGTATAGGGTCATCTTTAAATTTACTTATTAACATTTGTTTTTCTCTATTCAAGGAAAATAGATAGATGCTCTACTAGGTGTGCTTTGGAGGCTGCTTTCTGATCTCAGAGATGGAGTTCACTCAGTATTCTTGCATGTCATGCCAATGCCAAAAAAAATGTCTATAGGAAGCATTCCTTTCTCCAAACCCTCACTTAAATCTCTTAACTCTTCCTGTGTCCGTAAATTTAGAAAACTCAACTATATCTAGAAAGAAAACTAATTTAAACAAAGATCAAATAGTTTTAATATATAAATCATTGAGAGGAGCATGACCAAGAAGACATGGTAATTAATCACAGTGATTTACATGACTGCCACAATTTGAATTTTAAGTCGAACATTGCCACTGTGCCCTGCAGCCCAATAAACACAGCAGTGTTCAAAAGGGTGATAGACCCAAAATAGGACTCACTAAAAGTCATCTCCTGACCTTAAAAAATATGAACAACTTTATTTGATTATTTGATACAACAGCTAAGTTGACCACATAAGAAATTTGAGAAAATTTCATTTTCTAATTGCTTTTTTTCTCTCTGGCGATGGGTGGAAGAGGTTGATCAGAATGATTTGCATTTGTATGTGTTGGGTGGGTGTGGTAAACCGTACTAAAGTTTAATCATTTTTATTCTTTATGTAAGAAGATGCTAGATTCATAAGATCTTTTATGTAGCATACAGTGTCTATTCTGTGGAAAAAGTATTTAAAAGGGAAATTTCTGAATTTCTGATTTTATAATAGTATTCATACTACTACCAGGTTTGGCCATTTCATGAACCAAAAAGATGATGAGTCCTTTGATTGTTGCCATTTAAGGGTATAAACCCCTTTTTTTAAAAAAGGCAGTGATTAAGATGTGGCTAAGAACAATTGTAAACCCAAGTTCTGAGTGGTGTCAGAAGGCTGGATAAAATAAGCCTATTGAATCTCTTCTATGTAAAGTCTGCTAATGGCTGGATTAAAAAATCATTATACTATTAGATTACAGGGTAAAGGTTAGAGAGTAAGTGGTAATTCCAGCTCAAGATAGTATTAAAAATTCTGTGAACGGGGGTTATGATGGTGAAGGGATAGTTTTCTCAGGTGAAGAAGAATATGATGATAGATCCATTTTCATGAGACCCACTTGACCCCCTGTGTGATCAAGCTAATTATCTAAGAGGCTGAAAGTGGAGTATGGGAAGCTACTAAATAAATGACGCTACTGAGAGAGGTTTTTCTTTCCCTGGTCAAGTAGATGAAACTGATTAAGAAAGAGAGTGAGTTAACACTGCGTTTTCTCACCAATGGAGTTGCTAAGGTAAGAGGCAACTAAGAGTCAGGTTTCCCATCTTTCTGCATCGCTACATAGTTGTGCTATAATTTTGCTAATGAAGCATGCCTGTCCAAAATTACTGAATAAGCCTCAAAGTGCTGGAGAAAAAATTTCCAAATGATCGAAGCATCTTGTGCATTTCCTCAGCTCATTTTTACATTCTTGGAATGCCTTTATCCTTCAGTAGCATGTGCTTGCCTTTTATAATTAGATCCTCACCATTGTTGCATAAAGGTTTGGTATTCTCTGAATAGCACAGCTCATATGGATGAGCTCTTTCCTGCTTACAGTTCTACTGTTGCCTTCCATTGTTTCTCTCTCTTAGTTCTGGGTTCTTGGAAGGTCGTTGACCTATCTGAATTTGTTTCCTCATCTGCATCACTGAGGGTAATAAGACATTATGGGGTCATTGTGTGGGTCAAATAAAATGATATTCTCTATATGAAAAGGCTTATCATACAGCCTTTGCACATAGAAGATTCTCTATAAAGAATATACTCCCACAGTGACTATGGGCGGCCATATGAAGAGGCTAAAATAAACTGATGTCATAAAGGACACTATTTAAATTTAATTTAGTTTCTACATAACTCAAGACATCATTAAACAAATGATGTTTATATTTTTCTGCTTTCTCAGCTCTGTGACTAATATTGACAGGGTTCTACCATGTATTAGCATGTTTGTCTATATAAGTAAGTATAAATAGAAAAATAATCATAATTAAGAATAGTTTTGAACAGTAGGAAGAAAAAGATTTTATTGAGCAACAAGCAAAACGTTATCAAAGTGCACTGGCCCTTTCTATTCCAAAGAAAGGATTAGATAGAAAAGGTTCCAAATTGCAACGTTTGCTAGGAATTGCGTTAGCCGATCAGTTTTGGAAGAAATCACCAGTAAATATACCAATCAAAAAATATTCTGGAGATGAAATCTTTTGCTTTTTAATATCCAGACAACTATTGGGAATGTCACATCCAAAGGTCTGTTTTGAATGGAAAAGGCCACTCCAGGTTAAAAGATAGGGAGAGGGCTTCTTTTGAGAAATTATTCTGTAAAGCCTACCTTTTGCCAACAGCCAGGCATGGGTAAGCCATCTGGCCCCTGTTTTAAAGAGAAAAGAGAATTCCTCAGGTTCCACAAGAGTGATTAAACCTCATTTTTCACATGCTCAGAGGCTTAAACATAAATTTCTACCCGTTAGTGGCTTCTGTCATGGGCATCTTTTAAAAATTAGCAACTCCCAATATATTATTCCATTGTTAGGTAAAAATAAAGAAAATTCAAATGTTTTCCAGAGTGAGCACACATTTTGAAAACATATAAAGTATGGAAAATGTTATGCCTAATTTTGAAAAAGCAATTTACAAAGCATATCTATATTTTTAGATAATAAATCTATACTCTTAATTTCATTAAAACACATCTCACTGTTATCTCTATTAAATAAACCAAAATAACTTCTCTTCCTGGTCACTATTAGACTATGGCTGAATTCATGATAATGATGAAGAATCAATGACAAACCATTTCTATCTGAAGTTTATAGTTCTTCACATTAAATACAATAAACATACTCAATTGAGTTAAAAGACAGGCAGCCTATCTGTAGACTTATGATAAAATATTATCTATAGCATTCATCAGTTTCTCTATTTAAATACTTCAGAAGTCAGTTAACAAATTCTGAATAAGAAGTTCCTAAGTGTTGCAAAATTTAAAGTGTACAGATTCTTCAGATACAAATGATACAAGTAAGGCAGGAAGAGCTGGTGTATCAAGAAGGCATGCTTCTACTTTTTCCCCAACAAAATGATCAATAAAATATGATTTATCATCAATACTAAGCAAATAAAATAACTGGGAACTTCATATTGAGATTTTTCTAACTATAATTACTGACTGCTTAATTTTTAGAAATGTAAATATCTCTTAAAAGAGAAATATAAATTTATCTTTAAAGAATCATGCTTATAACTGAAGAACAATATAAGAACATGCAGACCGGTATAACCATCAATGCAAACATCAAACTTTTTATTTATACCTCAGAAAATATGAATATACTTTCATTTTAAATGTAAAAAAAAAAACTTTAAAAAAGCTTCATAAAATATTTGGGAAAACTGATAATGCCAGATTGGTACAAGGAAAAGGTTCAACCAGCAGAATTTTAGATTTTAGTATTAGGAGGATTTTGAGTTCATGCCAATGGAGATAAGGGAGTTTGGTCTACTTTAGGAAAGTGAGTTTGAAAAGGAGAGACCATTAAATTGAAAAGGTTACGTGACAAAGCAGAGGGTTTGGGCTGCAGACTATTATCTTTAGAAGCTCAGAGAAGTTTGGTCTTCTTCTCTATGGTCTCTTAAAGCATTCTCTTGAATTGGTTAACGCTTGACCACAGAAGCTGAATTCCCATAGGTTGGGCCTTATTTACAGCCTGATAGAAATTTACTGAAAGAGGCAGAAATACCTTCATTTCTTTTAGAGAAAAAGAAAAAAAGTCAAACTTAGGTGGAAAACCAAAGACGGTGTAGCAGTGCCTTTGCATCAAATATTTTCATGTAATTGTAATCTCTAAATATTTAGCGAAAAAACTAACATTCCAAAGAACACAGAAAAGGTGGTCATGTCAGTTGTGAGAACAACATCAGGAGATTAATTTGCATTCATTGATAGAAACTCGTGCTTGCTCTCTTCCTCTGCAGAGTAGCAGAAGGAGCCTGTTCATGCACATGCATGTAGTGTGTGTATCATGTAAAGCTTGCCCAGACAGCACCACTTTACACTGATAGAGATGAACATGTAATAAACAAAGGAACTGCATGCAGGGTGGTAGGAAAGAGAAATACTGTACCAATTGGCAAGGGGCATCCAGCCCATCCAGGCCAGGCTGGCCTGGCTCCCCTTTTTCCCCCTTAACGCCACGGAATCCCTGTTTGTAAAGATTAACTCATAATGTTACTAACACAAGAAATCACTTAAGCACAAATTCTGTGAAAGAAGTAACTCCAACGAAAGGCTGGGAGAGGAGCAACTCTGAAGGTAAAAGTAACATTCAGTGAAGATGGACAAAGTAAAATGGAGGGACGCATATGCCTACAACAGGGGCTTGTTGGAAAACAGTGGCCTTTGCTTTTGAGGGGTATGGAATAGTGCCGGCTCCGTTCGGATCTTACAATCAGATTCCAGGTGCACCATGATATTTGGGGGTTAAGAAACCAGGCAGAGCTAGTGACCAGAGATGAGATGTGGAACATATCAGGATAACTGTGATAAATGTTTCTGGGTGCCTTGAAGTCCGTCTTAAAGGACCCCGATCAGACACCCTCCTGTTACGGATGCCTCCAGCTTGCTCTTCTCCCATCTGATCCCCTCACACAAACATCCGGAGACAGTTGCACGGGTCAGACATACCAACGGGCAGGGTGCATCTAATCCAGGAGCACCCTGTTCTCCTTTCTCCCCTTTAGGCCCCTTTTTGCCTTTCTTTCCCTTTTCCCCCTGTGGATACAAGGGTTTAAATAAAAGACAAATTTTTATTTGGGGGGAAATCATGGTAATTCAAAAGATGGTTTAGGTAAGAAAATTCTGGAAGGGCATTTACCATTGTTTTCTGATTTAGGTACGGCATGATATTATAAAAGCTAACTTACACTTTCAGCGTGACAATGGATTCTGGGCAGCGGTATATGGGATTTTATTTAAGATACGCAACAAGACAGAAGAAGGAGACTTAAAAGCGGATACATCAGAAGTGCTAACTTAGCGCTAACGTAGACCACAATGTCACGGTCATGAATTAGGTGTCTGAGTCATAGATCTTATGAGGATGACAGGTACCAAAAGTATTGAAGCCAGCCAGTGGCAGATGAAGTTCAGGGAAATAATGGATACTTCACTCATTTTCAATACCAATTTTTTTTTTTCCTAATCCTGTAACAGATGAAAGCTGCATTGAATCAGAGGAAAAGGAAAGAATATTAACAGCATGTATTTCTTTGAAATGTATCCAACTTTATGATTGATACTACTTGTGTAACTCTCATTCAAAATATTCCATGTCTGAAAATACGCTTCTATTTCTTTTAACATTTTTTACATCCTTTTGTTACAGAAAAACATTTTTTCAAAAGAAACTGAAAGCAAATACTTTCCTTATTAAATCAGGTAAACAAATGTTAAAGTGCTGATACTTTGCAGCAATGACAACTGGAGAAACAGACTTATTTATAAACCTAGGGATCTTCTTTAAGTCACTCTCTTACTGATCTCATGCCATGTATTTACAGTGGTAAATGTTTCCAGCTTACTCACAATGTAACAAAAGCAAAAAAAAAAAAAAAAAAAAAAATCTGTTCAGGAGAGGAAAAGCAGCTTGGACTCAATAAAAATGAGGTAGGCAGGATAATTACATAGTGGGAATGTAGCTATGGAAATTAGTATTCAGGAATCAAGGTAAAGGTTGTGGGAAATCTACATGGATCATAGGACCAGAGGAATTAAGGAAAGGAGGCAAAAGGAGGAGAAGGAAGGAACGCACCACAGCTGTTTTATATTAACATCAGTATCTCTGCATATTTATAGACAGGGAGTTGGTGCCGTGCAGAATTCAAAATCCTATATAATACACACTTAAATAAATGTATTCATTCTGCAATCAGGATGTGAGTTACAATAAAACTGAATCTCTGAAGCAAAGCAACATAAATATTGACAGGTGAAAGGAGATATACATAACAGAAATATACAAGATATACATTCGAATTAATACATTCATTCCGACAGCATGAGCAAAAGCTCCTCATTTATCTCCTGTGTGCCAAAAAGATTGCATCAGAAGGCTCAGAATCAAAAACACTTGAATTTCTTGAATAAGGGGCAAAGAGACATTCTGTGTGGCTTGGTTGATCATGATAAAAGACAATGATGACCCCAGATGCCAAGGTGAAATAAGAGCAGTTGTGATAGGAAGTAAGATGGGAGGAGCATTCAGGAGTAAGTTGCTCAGTCACACAAGATGGATAACATCCTTCCTTAACAAATCACTTCAGTACCATGACATAAAACTGATGTAAACTCGTGTGGGTGAGCTATTCCTTCCCAGAAAGCAGTGGATCATCTTCACATAGGTGTGTCTGAGACCAGCTGTGTTGGGTATTATTACTTTAGAATTCAATTCATTATTTGGTAAATCAACACAGATTAAGAACTCAACAGAAAAATGTCTTATGAATGTTACTGTGTCAGGCTATAGGAATCATTTTTCAGTAATATTTTAGTGAGTCTCGAGCTTGATGGGAAAGAAACACTAGTATGAAGAATAACGTGCCAATCTTATTCATCAGCATTGTTATGGCATATGTACTGATTCTCCATGCAATACAAAACCATCTGTCGTTGTGGGTATGAGTACATAAGAGCTTTTGATAACTTTTATTTTCCATGTCAAAGACTTATATACATGAATTATTCTCATTTAGAATCTAATTTTTGTAAATTTAAAACTTGTAATCATGGAAGCTGAACATGGAAATACTTTTGTATTGGTGATTAACATTATTCTGAGGATCAAGTTTCTAGCTTTTATGCTTTCATATGCTGTAATGTTGGTAATTTCTTTCTCATAAACATGAGTATCCTCCTAATGGTTATATTACATATAATTTATTTATTTATTTTTGAGATGGAGTCTCACTCTTGTTGCCCAGACTGGAGTGCAATGGTGTGCAATCTCGGCTCACTGCAACCTCTGCCTCCTGAGTTCAAGCGATTCTCCTGCCTCAGCCTCCCAAGTAGCAGGGCTAACAGGTGCCTGCCACCACGCCTGGCTAATTTTTGTATTTTTAGTAGAGATAGGGTTTTGCCATGTTGGCCGGGTTGATCTCAAACTCTTGACCTCCAGGTGATCCACCTGCCTCAGCCTCCCAAAGTGATGGGATTATAGGTATGAGCCACCATGCCCATTGGTAATATGTTTTTGAGTGATTAAGATTTATACATACGTGTGTGTGTGTATGTATGTGTGTGTATATATATATATGTATATGTGTATATATATATATATATATATATATATATATATATATATATGTATATGTATAAATAATGCTTTTAAGTTTTTTCAGAGACAGCATCTTGTTGTATCACCCAGGCTGGAGTATAGTGGTGTGCACATAGCTCACTGCAGCCTCAAACTCCTGTGTTCAAGTGATCATCTCACCTCAGCCTCTAGAGTAGCTGGGACTACCGGTACACGCCATCATGCCCCATCGAGTTTTTCATTTTTTAGTAGAGATGGGGGTCTTGCTATGTTGCCCAGGCTGGTGTTGAACTCTGGGCCTTAAGCATTCCTCCCACCTAGGACTCCCAAAGCCCCAGATTACAGGCATGAGCCACTGCACCCAGCCACATATAATCTTTAAAACACACTCATCTTGGGCTGAAAACTTATATGCACAATTCATCTCAAAACATATTTTATAGTCAGAATTTACAATTCAGAATAAAAGAACTTTTTATACCTCGGTTTCCTTGTGAAATGGGGAAAATAATGCCAACTTCAGGTACTAAAAGTGTTGAAGCCAGCGAGTAATTTTCATCCTTTTGATGAGGATTAAAAGACTTATCATATGTAAAGCTCCTGGGAAAGCACATATGATCAGTAAATGTGAGGATCCTGGTGTCGATGATGGGGCTTTCAGATAACCACTTACACAGGCTCTCTTGCCAATGGGTTGGGGAGGGTCTAAGCAATGCTTAAAGGCCTAAAACTTAACACTGCAAGCTTAATAATCTTTGACAACTCATTTAGCCTTGCTTGTCAACAGCTATTAATGTCACTGTTCAAGAAACTTTATAGGGTTATAAAAACTGCTAAATAGAGCAGGGACGTAAATTAACCTGAGAAATAGAACAGGTTTAAATTTGTGCTGTGAAACACAGTTTCAGTCACTTTAAGATTTTCACTATTCTATTGAGGGATTGAGTTTTTGATGGCTTCTTTTGCTGTGTCCGGTGTAAAAAATTCTCCTTAGATCTACTACCAAGTAAAAGATCCAAGCAAAATACTGAGAAGGGCGGGGGTGGGGGCGGGGGTGGGGGCGGGGGAAGGGGTGGGAGAGAGAGAGGGAGTGAGGGAGCGAGGGAGAGGAAAGGAGGGAAGGGAGGAGAAA
Source organism: Saimiri boliviensis (assembly GCF_048565385.1). Taxonomy (NCBI): domain Eukaryota; kingdom Metazoa; phylum Chordata; class Mammalia; order Primates; family Cebidae; genus Saimiri; species Saimiri boliviensis. Next base: position 101,087,364 of record NC_133451.1, read on the forward strand.
AGAACAAAGGAGAAGAAAGGGATGAATTACTTTTAAAATCCATAATCCAAACTTCTCTTTCAAGTCACAAAACCATATTGCTTGATATTGGCTCCTAAAGACCATGGAGCTGACGGTTCTGAGATAGAACTTCAACATCAACCTCATAAAATATACTAATACCTCCATTTAAAAAATCTCTCTTGCTCTAAATCTAAAACAGCAAATTCTAGTCCTGTGTATGAATTTACTGTTATCAGTCACACCGCTTCTCCATTTTCAAATAAAAAATATCAAGGTACAAAACATATCTCCATTTCTCTACCAGGAAGTAGTGAAGATAAGTGGATGCTGACTCTGCAGGCTTCAGTGAGCTCTGCCAAATACTATTGCAGATTTGTGCTATTCAATTTTACTTTTTTTAAAAAAAATTTTTTTCAAAAATCATTTTTCAATCAATTAGTGTCTGATATTTGAAAACCTGTAGCTTGAATATCTGGGGATAATATATTTTTTTCTATGCCAGGCAGTGCGCTTATATCTGGCAGTACAGCCTTCTTCATTCGTCTCTGAAGACCCGATTCTTTATATCGGGCATCAGCATGTTTTTGGAGCACAGGATAGAGAAAGATTAAATGTCAAATGGAATCACGCATGCTGAACAGCAAAGCAGACAGCAGGAGAAGAATCAAGGCACATGCTGGGATGGAGGGGTCACCTTTTCTCCCTTTTCTCCTGGGTCACCCTTCTCACCCCGTGGACCAGGGAAGCCCTGTAAAATAAAAAGCAAACCAAAAAGATCTATTGGTGTAATGGTGGCAAAATCATACAGAAACACGTATTTTAGGATTTTACATTTCTGAACTGAAATATAACACAAAATGGGACACCAGTCATAAGATTTAGATAATAAGGTGGTGCCGAGAAATACCTGTTTTCTAATGTCTCCATTATCTAGACACAACAGGTTTCTTGCTTTTCCTTTCAGAAATACAGAGAGGAAAGAATACCAGGATATTATTTTGAATTCTGGCAAGTTCACTGATTTGTGCGGACTTGGGCAAATCACTTACCGCTCTGCACTTGACTCCCTTGACTGTAAAATGAGGTTAATGATATCTACCAGGCAGCTGTTGTGAATGTGAAATGTGATGATATACTACAAAGTACCAGAATGATGCCTGCCCATAACAGGTGCTCATAAACAGTAAGTATTACTTTTGGTATTCTCATTATTCATGTAATCCAGGATGAGCAGTGATTGTTTCTAGAGGCATTTACTTTTGACATATGACTTGACATATTTTCACGGGATCATGTTAGCATAAGATATATAGAGACTAAATGCTAAAAGGAAAAAATATTGCATAACTGCTTTGAGAAAAAAACATACACCATTCCCTAAGGATAGCATATGAGAGGGATATTGAGTTTATGCATATTTTTCATAAATAGGTCATGCTGATGTTAAGAGAACCCTTAATTTGGGAAAGTATTTTAAACTGCCACCATCCACTACCAGTTACTAATTTTCTACAAGATAATTGTGTTTTTTGCTTTTCTGTTTATCTCATGTGAACACTAGTGTATATTTTATATTGCTGTTTACATGCACAGCAATATATGTTCTATGCATACCTATATGCACAGAAAAAAATAAGTATTCTTTCTGTTATTGATGATGGAGACCACCAACATCTATTATAATAGGATGATGTTTATTGTACTTATTACTTACATCAAGACCAGGCTCTCCATCCTTCCCCTGCCAAAGAACCATAGTAGCTACATTAGTGTTGCTAAGTTTTATGAATAGGTTATTGCTTGATTTAAGGCTGTCTGAACATGCAACACTAGTACTAGAATGACGACTTCAGAAATGTGAAAAAGATTTCTATGGATTAGTGGCTGTTAGTGTTGCAACTAAGGGTAATTAAAATTTTATATATTGGGTTAAATAGTCTAATGTTTTGCTGATGTTTAAGGGTTGGTAACTAAGTTATCAGTCCAAGAGTTAAGTTAAAAGCAAAAATACTGGTTAGTCAATTTAAAAACACACCAGCACTAATAGGGGATGTGAATCAATGCTACTTTAATTTGATAACTTAGTAGTTAGCTCATAAATGAGTAAAGAATATAGAAACTGTTTCCTGTTAAGTACAGTTTTAATTTGGCTAGATGTGCACACTGTGTATGAAGGGTTTGAAGGTTGCAACTTAAAATTTTTTTTTAAGTAAGCTTTGTAAATGAATAATCCCAAATATATATTTTTAAAGTCGTAAGACTATTAGGCAAGAATGATAAATTCACTCCCATAGTGCGTGCAGATGATCACAGTGATGACCCTATTGTGTCATACTATGGATCCATCCAAAGTTCACAAGAGGCTAGTTTGATTCCGTCAATTAGATTTTGAAACCTATTTCAAAATCAGCATCTTTTTTTTTCCTTTAGCACTGAGGTAATCATGGTTTATGTTTATTATTTCAATTCCTAAAAAGCATACGGGAAATACGAAAAGGTTAAAATTCTTAATGCAACATATTCTTTTACTGTAGTCCTACCCTGTCTTAATGAATCAATTATAATTCTTCCCAAGATAATATTTTAAAAGCAAACCAGAGGTCTTAATTTCAATTCTGTGTAATTAAGAATTTTCAGGCTGGGTGCAGTGGCTCACACCTGTAATCCTTGCACTTTAGGAGGCCAAAGTGGGTGAATCACTTGAGGCCAGGAGTTCAAGACTAGCCTGGCCAAGATAGTGAAAATCCCTGTCTCTACTAAAAACACAAAAATTAGCCAGCATGGTGGCACATGCCTGTAGTCCCAGCTACTCAGGAGACTAAAGCAGGAGAAATGCTTGAACCCAGGAGGTGGAGGTTGCAGTGAGCTGAGATTGTGCCACTGCACACCAGCCTGGGCAAAAGAGTGAGACTCCATTTCAAAAATAATAATAAAAAGAATTTTTAGAAGATAGAACACTATCAATGTTCTATGTTCTGAACATCACTTGTCATCACAGTTATTTAGAAAAACATCATCATAAATATCAATTTAATTTGGGGAATAATTTTTAGTAGCAAGTCTCATTTTAGTAAATAGCCTATAGGAACAGATAAAGTCTGAAGAAGGCTGTTTTCAATGAAGCTTCCACAGCCATTTTTGGATCCAGTGACCTTTCAAGGAAGTGCCAGTTATGAGTGTCCAGTAAGACGTAGGGAGGGCATCTTCTGACAGTCAGAGTCCTGTTCTTGGCTTAATAGTTTATTCTAGAGACAGTCTTTGATCCTCTCAATCTCGTGAAGTGACTGGATATGGGTCTGTATGTGATGAGTGGGCGAGAGACTGAGTATAACCTGTTTGTGAAGGACATGGAATTGCTGGCATCATAGATCATTAGTGGACTGTTGTTTTCTTGTCTAACATGAGTCTGCCCCACAAAGGAAGGGTTAACCGTGTCAGTGACTGGTCAGCTATGCATGCAGGAGGTGGGGACGCGCATGCGACTGGGAACTCACAGGCAGCCCATAGGGCCCCCTCGGTCCGGGCTCTCCCACAGCTCCTTTTTCGCCCTAAAATGAAAAGTAGAAAGTTCAAATCACATGCACCTACATTCACACACTTTCTCTCATGCCCTGTGTATAAAGCCTCTATGTCAAGGACCATTCTATGAAAATCTCAAAGATTTAGGCTCTTAGAGAGTCACTTCCAGTGACAGTTGGAAAGTAATGCACAGAAGCATCTTTTACTAAATCACCTTTGAAATAGAGGCAGCAGAAGATTGCCGCTGCCCAGCTGTGAGAAAGCATTTGCATATCTCAGATGCCATACTTGGGTTTCTTTGGCATTAGTGTTAAACATGTATTTGTTACTATGTTGTTAGCACCCTTAAATGTAAAAATAAATTGCCTTTTCTTTTTTTAAATTATACTTTAAGTTCTGGGGTACATGGGCAGAACATGCAGATTTATTACATGGGTATATGCTTGCCATAGGTATTTACTTGCCATCCATCACCCCATCATTTACATTAGGTATTTCTCCTAATGCTATTCCTCTCCTAGCCCCCCACCCCCAGCTATCCCTTTCTAGACCCCCAACCCCCAACATGCCCCAGTGTGTGATGTTTCCCCCGCCCCCATGTCCATATGTTCTCATTGTTAAACATCCACTTATGAGTGAGAACATGTGGTGTTTGGTTTTCTGTTCTTGTGTCAGTTTGCTGAGAATGATGGTTTCCAGCTTTATCCATGTCCCTGCAAAGGACACATGAACTAATCCTTTTTTAAATTTTTATTTATTTATTTTACTATACTTTAGGTTCTGGGGTACATTTGCAGAACATGCAGGATTGTTGCATAGATACACACGCGGCAATGTGGTTTGCTGCCTCCATCCCCCGTCACTTACATCTGGCATTTCTCCCCATGTTATCCCTCCCAAACTTCCCCACCCCGCCCACTATCCCTCCCTTGCCCCCCCCAACAGACCTGTTTGTGATGCTCCCCTCCCTGTGTTCATGTTTTCTCGTTGTTCAACACCCGCCTATGAGTGAGAACATGCAGTGTTTGATTTTCTGTTCTAGTGTCAGTTTGCTGAGAATGATGATTTCCAGATTCATCCATGTCCCTACAAAGGACATGAACTCGTCGTTTTTTATGGCTGCATAGTATTCCGTGGTGTATATATGCCACATTTTCCTTGTCCTGTCTATTGATGATGGGCATTTGGGCTGATTCTAGGTCTCTATTATTGTACGCAGGGCTACAATGAACATACGTGTGCATGTGTCTTTACAGTAGAATGATTTATAATCCTTTGGGTATATACCCAGTAATGGGATTGCTGGGTCAAATGGAATTTCTATTTCTAGGTCCTTGAGGAATCACCACACTGTTTTCCACAATGGTTGAACTTCCGCAATGGTGGGAGTTTATACTCCCATCAACAGTGTAAAAGTGTTCCTATTTCTCCACGTCCTCTCCAGCATCTGTTGTCTCCAGATTTTTTAATGAGCGCCATTCTAACTGGCATGAGGTGGTATCTCAATGTGGTTTTGATTTGCATTTCTCTAATAATCAGTGATGATGAGCATTTTTTACTATGTTTGTTGGCTTCATATATGCCTTTTGAAAAAAGTCTGTTCACATCCTTCGCCCACTTTTAGACGGGTTTGTTTTTTTCTTGTAAATCTGTTTTAGTTCTTTGTAGATTCTGGATATTAGCCCTTTGTCAGATGGGTAGATTGCATTTTTTCCCATTCTGTTGGTTGCCGGTTCACTCTAATGATTGTTTCTTTTGCTGTACAGAAGCTCTGGAGTTTAATTAGGTCCCATTTGTGGATTTTGGCTTTTATTGCCAATGCTCTTGATGTTTTTAGTTGTGAAGTCTTTGCCTATGCCTATGTCCTGAATGGTTTTGCCTAGGTTTTCTTCTAGGGTTTTTATGGTATTAGGTCTTATGTTTAAATCTTTAATCCCTGGAGTTAATTTTAGTGTAAGGTGTCAAGAAGGGGTCCAGTTTCTGCTTTCTGCACATGGCTAGCCAGTTTTCCCATCACCATTTATTAAACAGGGAATACTTTCTCCATTGCTTGTTTTTGTCAGGTTTATCAAAGATCAGATGGTTGTAGATGTGTGGCATTGCCTCCAGGACCTCTTTTCTGTTCCACTGGTCTATATCTCTGTTTTGGTACCAGTACCATGCTGTTTTGATTACTGTAGCCTTGTAGCATAGTTTGAAATCAAGTAGTGTTATGCCTCTGGCTTTGTTCTTTTTGCTTAGGATTGTATTGGCTATACGGGCTCTATTTTGGCTCCATACGAAGTTTAAGGTAGTTTTTTCCAGTCCTGTGGAGAAGGTCATTGGTAGCTTGATGGGGACAGCATTGAATCTATACATTACTTTGGGCAGTATGGCTATTTTCACAATATTGATTCTCTCTTAACCATGAGTATGGAATGTTTCTCTGTCTGTTTGTGTCCTCTCTTATTTCCTTGAGCAGTGGTTTATAGTTCTCCTTGAAGAGGTCCTTTACCTCCTTCGTTAGTTGTATTCCTAGGTATCTTACTCTCTTTGTAGCAATTGTGAATGGGAGTTTGCTCATGATTTGGCTCTCTGTTAGTCTCTTTTTGGTGTATAGAAATGCTTGTGATTTCTGCACATTGATTTTGTATCCTGAGACTCTGCTGAAGTTGCTTATCAGTTTAAGGATATTTTGGGCTGAGATGATAGGGTCTTCTAAATATACAATCATGCCATCTGCAAACAGAGACAATTTGACTTCCTCTTTTCCTAACTGAATACCTTTTTTTTTCTTTCCTAATTGCTCTGGCTAGAACTTCCAATACTATATTGAATAGGAGTGGCGACATAGAGCATCCTTGTCTAGTACCGGATTTCAAAGGAATGCTTCCAGTTTTTGCCCATTCTGTATGATATTGGCTGTAGGTTTGTCATAAATAGCTTTTATTATTTTGAGATATGTTCCTTTGATACCTAGTTTATTGAGAGTTTTTAGCATAAAGGGCGGTTGAATTTTGTGAAAGGCCTTCTCTGCATCTATTGAGATAATCGTGTGGTTTTTGTCTTTGGTTCTGTTTATGAGGTGGATTACGTTTATAGACTTGCATATGTTGAACCAGCCTTGCATCCCCGGGATGAAGCCTACTTGATTGTGATAAGTAGGATAAGCTTTTTGATGTGCTGTTTCAATTGGTTTGCCCATATTTTATTGAAGATTTTTGCATCTATGTTCACCATGAATATTGGCCTGAAGTTTTCTTTTTTTGTTGAGTCTGCTGGGTTTTGGTATCAGGATGATATTGGTCTCATAAAATGATTTGAGAAGGAGTCCCTCTTTTTGTATTGTTTGGAATAGTTTCAGAAGGAATGGTACCAGCTCCTCTTTGTTCAGCTGGTAGAATTCAGCTGTGAACCCAACTAAATTCTTTGGGTTCACAGCTGAATTTGGTTGGTAGGCTATTAATTGCTGCCTCAACTTCAGCCCTTGTTATTGGTCTGTTCAAGGTTTCAACTTCTTCCTGATTTAAGCTTGGGAGGATGCATTTAGGAAATTACTTGTGTCTTCCAGGTTTACTGATTTATGTGCATAGAGTTGTATGCAGTAATCTCTGATTGTAGTTTATATTTCTGTGGAGTCAGTGGTGATATCCTCTTTATCATTTTTTATTGCATCTATTTGATTCTTCTCTCTTTTCTTTTTTATTAATCTGGCTAGCAGTCTATTTTGTTTATCTTTTCAAAAAACCAGCTCCTGAATTTATTAATTTTTTTAAAGGATGTTTTTGTGTCTCTATCTCCTTCAGTTCTGCTCTGATCTTAGTTATTTCTTGTCTTCTGCTAGCTTTTGAGATTTTTTTTATCTTGCTCTTCCAGCTCTTTCAATTTTGAGAATAGGGTGTCAATTTTACATCTTTCCTCACTTATTTGATGTACATTTATTGCTATAAGTTTTTCTCTAGACACTGCTTTAAATGTGTCCCTGAGATTCTGGTATGTTGAGTCTTCATTCTTGTTGGTTTCAAAGAACACCTTTATTTCTGCCTTCATTTCATTGTTTATCCAGTCAACATTCAGGAGCCAGTTGTTCAGTTTCCATGAAGTTGTGCAGTTCTAAGTTTCTTAATTCTGAGTTCTAATTTGATTGCACTGTGGTCTGAGAGACTGTTTGTTATGCTATCTGTTCTTTTGCATTTGCTGAGGAGTGATTTACTTCCAATTATGTGGTCAATTTTAGAGTAAGTGCCATGTGGTGCTGAGAAGAATGTATATTCTGTGGATTTGGGGTGGAGATTTCTGTAGATGTCTATTAGGTCCATTTGGTCCAGATCTGAGTTCAAGTCCTGGATATCCTTGTTAATTTTCTGTCTTGTTGATCAGTCTAATATTGACAGTGGAGTGTTAAAGTCTCCCACTATTATTGTGTGGGAGTCTAAGTCTCTTTTTAGGTCATTAAGAACTTGCTTTATGTATCTGGATGCTCCTGTATTGGGTGCGTATATATTTAGGATTGTTAGTTCTTGATGTATTGATCCATTTACCATTATGTAATGTCCTTCTTTGTCTCTTTTGATCTTTGTTGGTTTAAAGTCTATTTTATCAGAGACTAGGATTGTGACTCCTGCTTTTTTTTTTCTCTCTCCATTTGCTTGATAAATCTTTCTCCATCCCTTTATTTTTAGTCTATGTGTGTCCTTGCATGTGAGATGGGTTTCCTGAATATAGTACACTAATGGGTGTTAAATTTTTATCCATTTGCCAGTCTGTGTCTTTTGATTGAGGCATTTAGTCCATTTACATTTAAGATTAATATTGTTATGTGTGAAGTTGATCCTGCCAGTTTGATGCTAGCTGGATGTTTTGCCCATTAGTTGACACATTTTCTTCATTGTGTCAATGTTCTTTACCATTTGGTATGTTTTTGGAGTGGCTGGTACTGGTTGTTCCTTTCTATGTTTATTGCTGCTTTCAGGAGCTCTTGTGATGCAGGCCTGGTGGTGATGAAATCTCTCAGCAATTGCTTGTTTGTAAAGGATTTTCTTTCTCCTTCACTTATGAAGATTAGTTTGGCTGGACATGAAATTATAGGTTGAAAGTTATTTTCTTTAAGGATGTCGAATATTGGTCCCCAGTCTGTTCTGGCTTGTAGGGTCTCTGCTGAGAGATCTTCCGTGGGTCTGATGGGCTTCCCTTTGTGGGTAACCTGACCTTTCTCTCTTGCTGCCCTTAGCATTTTTTCCTTCATTTCAGCCCTGGTGAATCTGACAATTATGTGCTTTGGGGTTGCTCTTCTTGAGGAATATCTTTGTAGTGTTCTCCGTATTTCCTGGACTTGAATGTTGGCCTGACTTGCTAGGCTGGGGAAGTTCTCCTGGATAATATCCTTGAGAGTGTTTTCCAGGTTGGATTCATTCTTTCTGTCACATTCAGGTATACCTATCAAACGTAGATTAGGTCTCTTCACATAATCCCATATTTCTTGGAGGCTTTGTTCATTGCTTTCACTCTTTTTTCCTCTATTCTTGCCTTCTCATTTTATTTCACTGAGTTGATCTTCTATCTCTGACATCCTTTCTTCTGCTTAGTCGATTCTGCTATTGAAAGTTGCGTATGCTTCATGAAGTTCTCGTGCTGTGTTTTCAGCTCTATCAAGTCATTTATATTCTTCTCTAAGCTGTTTATTCTAGTTACCATCTAACATAACCTTTCTTTAAAGTTCTTAGTTTCTTTCTATTGGGTTAGCACATGTTCTTTTAGCTCTGAGAAGTTTGTTATTACCCACCTACTGAAGCCTGTTTCTGTCAATTCATCAGATTCATTCTCTATCCATCTTTGATCCCTAGCTGGTGAGGAGTTGTGATCCCTTGGAGGAGGAGACATATTCTGGTTTTTGGTGTTTTCATCCTCTTTGTGCTGGTTTCTTTGCCCATCTTAGTGGCTTTATCTACCTGTGGTCTTTGTAGTTGGTGACTTTTGGGTGGGGTCTCTGAGTGGACGTCCTTTTTGTTGATGTTGAAGCTATTTCTTTCTGCTTCTTAGTTTTTCTTCTAACAGGCCCCTCTGCTGCAGGACCACTGGAGCTCCACTCCAGAGTTTCCTTGCCTGTGGATCACCCTCAGGGGGTGCAGAACAGTAAGGGTTGCCACTGGTTTCCTCATCTGCTATCCTCGTCTCAAAAGGGTTCCCGGCCGGGCGCGGTGGCTCAAGCCTGTAATCCCAGCACTTTGGGAGGCCGAGGCGGGTGGATCACGAGGTCAAGATATCGAGACCAACCTGGTCAACATGGTGAAACCCCGTCTCTACTAAAAATACAAAAAAACTTAGCTGGGCATAGTGGTGCGTGCCTGTAATCCCAGCTACTCAGGAGGCTGAGGCAGGAGAATTGCCTGAACCCAGGAGGCGGAGGTTGCGGTGAGCCGAGATTGCACCATTGCACTCCAGCCTGGGTAACAAGAGCGAAACTCCGTCTCAAAAAAAAAAAAAAAAAAAAAAAAAAAAGGGTTCCCACCAGATATCAGCCTGGGCTCTCCTTTATGAGGTATCTCTTTGGGTATATGGGGTCAGGGAGTTGGTTGAGGAGACAGTCTGTCCCTTATAGGAGCTCAAGTGCTGTGCTGGGAGCTCCATTGTTCCATGCAGAGCCGCTGGGCAGTCATCTTTAAGTTTGCTGTAGCTGAACTCATAACCGCCTCTTTTCCCAGGTGCTCTGTCCTAGGAAGGTCAGCTTTATTTATAAGTTCCTGTTGTGCTGCAGCCTTTTTTCACAGATGCCCTGCCCTGTACGGAGTAGTATAATCACAGTCTGCCAGCAGACGTGTTGCTAAGCTGCCGCAGGCTCTGCCCAGCTGCTGTGTGAACTGCCTTTTAGTTGCGGACTGCCTTGGTAGTGGGGGATGCCCTCACTCCCACTGAGCTGGAACGGTCCTGGGTCCAGCTGTGCTTCCTGCAAAACTCAATCCAGAGTGTTTCAGATTGCTTGTTTTGTGTGGGTGGTACTCGTCGAGCCAGATCACTCGGCTCCCTGTCTCAGCCCCCTCCCTTTCAGTTGAATGTGTGGCTCTGTCTCCCAGGTGTTCGAGGTGCCAGTACAAACAGCTGCCCAGACTTGTGTGAGTTTCTGTGTGCTGACCTGGCACTGGCAGAAACCACCGTGGTAAAAACTCTTGGTGCTTTTAGGCCTGGGAATCTCCTGGTCTGTGGCAGTGAAAACTTGTTTGGAAATGCAGTGAGCACTCACCTTCTGTGCTGTTCTTGCTGGGAACTGCACTCCAGAGCTGTTCCTATTTGGCCATCTTGGATCCTCCTTCAAACTCATCCTTTTTTATGACTGCATGGTATTCCACAGTGTATATGTGCCACATTTTCTTTATCCAGTCTATCAGTGATGGGCATTTGGGTTGGTTCCATGTCTTTGCTATTGTGAACAGTGCTGCAGTAAACATATTTATGCATGTGTCTTCATAATAGAATGATTTATAATCATTTGGGTATATACCCAGTAATGGAATTGCTGGGTCAAATTGCTAGATCCTTGAGGAATTGCCACACCGTCTTCCACAATGGTTAAACTAATTTACATTCCCACTAACAGTGTAGAAAGCATTCCTATTTTTTCCACATCCTTTCCAGCATCTGTTGTCTCCTGATTTTTTAATGATCGCCATTCTAGCTGGTGTGAGATGGTATCTCAATGTGGTTTTAATTTGCATTTCTCTAATGACCAGTGATGATGAACTTTTTCTCATATGTTTTTTTGGCCACATAAATGTCTTCTTTTGAGAAGTGTCTATTCATATCCTTTACCCATGTTTTGATGGGGTTATTTTTTTCTTGTAATTTTTTTTAAAGTTCTTTGTAGATTCTGAATATTAGTCCTTTGTCAGATAGGTAGATGCAAAAAATTTTTTCCCATTCTGTTGGTTGCCAGTTCACTCTAATGATAGTTTCTTTTGCTATGCAGAAGCTATTTAATTTAATTAGATCCCATTTGTCTATTTTGGCTTTTGTTGTCATTGCTTTTGGTGTTTTGGTCTCTAAGTCCTTGCCCATGACTATGTTCTGAATGGTATTGCCAAGGTTTTCTTCTAGGGTTTTTATGGTGTTAGGTCTTATGTTTAAATCTTTAACCCATCTGGAGTTAATTTTTGTATAAGGTGTAAGGAAGGGATTCAGTTTCAGCTTTCCCCATATGGCTAGCCAGTTTTCCCAACACCATTTATTAAATGGGGAATCCTTTCCCCATTGCTTGTTTTTGTCAGGTTTGTCAAAGATCAGACGATTATGGATATGTGGCATTATTTCTGAGGTACCATGATGTTTTGATTACTGTAGCCTTGTAGTATAGTTTGAAGTCAGGTAATGTGATGCCTCCGGCTTTTTTTTTGGGCTTAGAATTGTCGTGGCTATGCAGGTTCTTTTTTGGTTCCATATGAATTATAAGGTGGTTTTTTCCCAATTCTGTGAAGAAAGTCAATGTTAGCTTTATGGGGATAGCATTGAATCTATAAATTACTTTGGGCAGTATGGCCATTTTCACAATATTGGTTCTTCTTAAGTACGATCATGGAATGTTTTTCCATCTGTTTGTGTCCTCTCTTATTTCCTTGAGCAGTGTTTTATAGTTCTCCTTGAAGAGGTCCTTCATATCTCTTGTTAGTTGTATTCCTAGGTATTTTATTCTCTTTGTAGCAATTGTGAATGGGAGTTCACTCATGATTTGGCTCTGTGTTTGTCTGTTATTGGTGTATAGGAATGCTTGTGGGTTTTGCACATTGATTTTGTATCCTAAGACTTTGCTGAAGTCACTTATCAGCTTAAGGAGAGTCTGGGCTGAGATGATGGGGTCTTCTAAATATAAATCATGTCATCTGCAAGTACAGACAATTTGACTTCATCTTTTCCTAGTTGAATACACTATCTTTCTTTTTCTTCCCTGATTGCCCTGGCCAGAACTTCTAATACTATGCTGAATAGGAGTGATGAGAGTTGGCATCGTTGTCTTGTGCCTACTTTCAAAAGGAATGCTTCCAGTTTTTGCCTATTTAGTATGATATTGGCTGTGGGTTTGTCATAAATAACTTATTGTCTTGAGATAAATTCCACTGATACCTAGTTTATTGAGAGTTTTTAGCATAAAGGTGCCTTTTTTTTTTTTTTTTGAGAGAGGGTCTCCCTCTTTCATCCAGCTGGAATGCAGTGGCACAATCATGGCTCATTGAAACCTCAAACTCTTGGGCCTAAGCGATCCTCTCAGCTCAACCTCCTGAATTGCTAGGACTACAGGCATACACCACTATGCTCAGCTAGTTTTTAAATTATTTGTGGAGATGGAGGTCTTACTGTGTTGTCCAGGCTGGTCTTCAACTCTGGGCCTCAAGCAATCCTCCCACCTCAGACTCTCAAAGTGTTGGGATTACAGGCGTGAGCCACAGCGCTTGGCCTGAAGTGCCTTTTCCTCTTTTATCAAAAAAAAAATTCTTCAGGGAAGCCCTTCCTCAATTGCCTACTTCCTATCCCCAGCTATATTTTATTTCACAGCCCTTAGACACCAGAAGACACATAAAGCTTATGACCTGTTTATTCTCTGCTACTCTTACTAGAATATGCACATGAGGGTTCTGGGACCTCTAGCTTTGTTGTTCCCTGTAGCATCCCCGTAGCTTAGAATAGTGTTTGGCACTTCAGTAAATGTTTGGTGAATGAATGAATCAAAGAAAATCTGTATAATTATGTACACAGTTTGCTTCCTTTCAGATAAAGAGGATTTGTTTTTTATTTTTATTATGATTTTTTTTGAGACAGAATCTTGCTCTATTGCCCAGGCTAGAGTGCAGTGGCATGATCTCGGCTTACTGTAACCTCCACCTCCTGGGTTCAAGCAATTCTTGTGCCTCAGTCTCCTGAGTAGCTGGGATTACAGTTGTGTGCCACCATGCCCAGCTAATTTTGTATTTTTAGTAGAGACAGGGTTTTACCATGTTGGTCAGGCTGGTCTTGAACTCCTGACCTCAGGTTATCCACCCACCTCAGCCTTCCAAAGTGCTGGGATTACAGTTGTGAGTCACTGCACCTGGCTTGAAAAAGAGGGTTTAAAAGCTCTCAACCCTTCTGAATGTTACATAAAGAAGGTATATGTTATCTCCCTCACTCTCTTTCCAAGTGCCTATTTAAATAGAATAGCTTTCCCCAGCTTATATGATATTCTTGAATGCTTATAAAGAATAAATGTTATAGGACTTAGTCTTGTGAATAAAATAATTGTGATAATAATGAAAGATGTTCTGTATTTCAAATGGTGTTTTCTTCTGTGCCATCTCCAAATTTAAGTGTTTGTCAGTATTTAGTTGGAAACTTCAGGAGTAATAGTGATTTTATATGAGTAGCCAAACAGAAAATCTTATCTCCTTTTATCATACCCCTGAAGGAGTTTAAAGGCAGCAAATATTTTTTCATGGCAAAATGCCAGGTTCAGCTGATAAGAGTGCCTGCAAGAGCCACCTGATATGCCTGTGTTCCTCCAGATTCCCATGTGAGCAAATTTCAGGTCCCTGTTAGCATTTTCTTTATCTAAATTTGAGGGGTCAGTGAAATGAATTAACACTGTCACCTAAAGGCAATGTAACACAAGTGAGATTACTGAAAATAAATATAAAAATTCAAGCTTTTATTATATTTATTTTATTTTTATTTTATTTTCAGTTACTACCTTTAGTAATAACTAAAGCAGAAGCAATTGTACTCAACAGAGTGACCAGATTTTAAATAAAACATTAAACATTTTTTTAAGAAGGGAATTACCTTAACTTGTTAAGAGGCATCTATAAAAAATATCTATAGCATAGGACTTAATAGTGAAATACCAATCCGGTTGAGAATGGAGAAAGGGACAGGTGTGGTGGCTTACGCCTGCAATATCAGCACTTTGGGAGTTCAAGGCAGAAGGATCATTTGAGGCCAGGAGTTTGAGAGCAGCCTGGGCAACAAGGTGAGACCCTATCTCTAAAAAATGAAACAAAATAATCAGTAGCGGGTGAGTGTGTGTGTGTGTGTGTGTGTGTGTAGTGGGAGGTGATGGTTTTAAGGGAAGAGCCACAAAAACTGGACCATGTCTAGTTTGAAATAACTCTACAGCTTAGGGTGGGCCTAATTGGAAAAGTCTCCACAGATTATTTTGATATAACCACTCCCTTCTCCCCTAGGAATCTTGGCTTTGTCTTATTCTTAAAACAAATATATTATGGCTTATTCAAATAAAGCTGTCACTAAGACAGTTGTTTGTGAAACTCCTCTTCTAGAACAGCCCACCCCAAATAATTACTTCAAGCTATTAATGGCAGTTCCATTTCTCTTGCCAGTGACCGTCTCAGAAATGGACAGCTGACCCATCTCTGGCAAAGGAGGTGTCAGGGGTATCAGCCGAGAAGCTCTGTGGAAGCTTCCTCCCTGCTCAGGAAGAGACATGGGGGTAGTCTCTCTGTTCTCTGCCAGTGTCTCACGAGAGAGGATGCTTGGACCACTGTGGGCAGCTTGTCTATCGTCAGAAGACAAAGCCAACATGTGGAAAACGGCCCCCAGGCAAAACCTTGAGTCCTCCTTTAAATATTTTCTTATATAAAACAATATATTTCTTTATTGCGTAAGCCATTTTGAATTTGGGTTCTATCACAGCCAAAAGCATTCTAATGATTCCAGCTTGAAAACTTTTAGGAATGAAAGATTAACACAGGGATTTGAATGTGCAACTGCTTTACCTGGATTAAGCAATTCCAAAGTGTTTTTCAACCTCTCAAACTTAACACACTATAGAGTTCCAAAGCCAAATGAAGAAATCAGCCAAGGTAGGGAGCATCAGGTGCTTGCAGAGTGGAATATTCACGCTGTCAGTCATACATTTGAAAATGTTTGAATAACACTGCCTGACAAATGTGTGGTTTCTTTTAGGTTGTTCTAATTTCAACGGAAAGGCAAAGAAGAGCAAAAGCTCTAGACGTCAACACTAAGGTATTATTCTAGAATGCCTCCTTTTGCTGTTTCTGACTTCTTTAAAATTGAAACTTTTTCAAGAGAGTCCAGATGGTACCTCCATCAATTAACTCTGAGAATCACACTCCAGTTTAGCACTTCCAGTGAGGGGCACTTGGAGAGTACTGATACATGATCCAGTTAAGATAGTTAACATGCTGAGTAAATACAAGAGCAACACTTCACACTGCACACCATTTGACTAAAACTATGCCTTCAAAATTCTTAGCAATTTCGTTTGCTCTTCTGGCTAATTCTACTCCAGCACTGAGACCTGATACTCTTGTGACATTGCAGAGCTATCGGAAGTAGCAGCTGATTTACCACACGGCAAACCCTCATGAGCCCCAGGGCACTCTGCCAAAAGACTGCCTGAGATTTGCTGCTCCATTTTTAGTACATGGGCTGAGTTTCTTCATACAATGCTTGAAAGCCAATCTCCGTCAGAAGCATTGAGACTTTTAGCTTTTAAATATTTTTAATTAAGATGATCTTCAGAAGTCGTTGGCTTGATCTTAGAAATATGACAATTGCAAATTCAGATTCTATGTTCCCTTAGAACTCATCTCCTTTTACAAACATTCTTGGATAAAGCCAATCTTCATCACTGTACAGATTCTACTGTTTGTATTATTTTGGCCTCATTCTCTGGTTATTTCCTGTATGCATTTTTTTTCTTTGCAATTATATTGCAAACTCTTCTAGGTCAGGAAGAATAGTTGCTTTCTTTGCAGCATTCAGTATATATTTGTAAATATTAGTAAAATATCAGGAGATGATTAATCATAATGGTATTGTTCAATGTACTGAAGCAAATTAGCAAAATAGGCTTGACCTAAATGGGAAGAGAGTGTTTCCATTTCACACAAGGAGTAATACCACACTTTGTACATAGTAGCATTTGATAAATATTTCCTGAATGAACGAGATCACTATACACAACACAGAATTATGGAACCAGAAGGCATGGCAAAGAAATCACTACTGGGCCTCTTTTTTTTTTTGAAAGCAAATTACCCAGACTGTTGAAAATCTATCTAGTTTTTAAAAGACCACAAAATTGCACAGTGAATCATTCTAACGTTTTGAAGCCCTCCCCATTAAAATACTTTCTTTATATCCTGTCCTAGATGGTAGGGAAATTGATGACATAATTCCACTCAGACACACAAAAATACTTCTAAGATTTCCAAGGTGAGGAAAAGAAAAAGTGGGAGGAAGAGAAGAGAGAGAGAACGTCCCAGACAGACGACCAGCTGATGATTCTGCAGTACATTTCTTTGTGTCAGATATTTATCTTCCATTCTGAATGTCATTTCCCCCCCTCCCCAAAAGATATGGAAACATGGCTTAGCAATAGAGAGGTTAGTGAAAGGTTTTTGTTTTATAATGCACTGAATTATTTCCTTATGGTTAAAGAAAAACAGCCTATCCTTTAGGAAAATAATACTTAAGGTTCATAATTTCCTTTGAAAAAAAGTTATAACCTAGTCTGAATGACTACAGTAGCTTTATATAAAAGATTATCAACCAGAATACATACTCCTGGAAATTTTAGTTCCATTGACTTCGACTTTCTGGATGAAGGCCAAATGAAAATATCTTCCTTATGGGTAAAGGAAGAATCATCTGAACTATTTATTTGAGCTATGTAAATGAATGTATTGTTTTTATTAAGGCAGCCATGTTTTATTTTATGCTCTGTGGTTTTCTTCTCTCAATATTAGGACTCTGAATAGAACTTAGGATGGTATCTATTTTTATTTAGTATTAGATAGCCCTTTATTTCTTCTGAAAAATGAACAGTTCAACTAGTATGGAAAAGTCATACTCTGTGTTTTCTTTAGTACACAGCTTAATAATCTCAGCAACAACTTACTCTTTCTCCTTTGGGACCTGCAGGGCCATGGGGTCCCATAGGACCATCTGTACCCTAAAAAAAAAAGATAATATGAGACATATCACAAGGGCTGCAAGAATAGCAGTTATAATTTATCCTGGATTTTTCCTGGGTGAATGGTGCCTAAGAATGTCAGTAAGACAACTCATCTCCTTTCAAAGCTTTACGCTTGATTATTTCAGGCCAGTGGTTTACAAGAAACTCATGCAAAAAGGATGAATTATATAACTGCATATTTCAATGAAAGGGACACAGAAAGCTGCATATCATTTTTTTTTTTTTTTTTTTTTTTTTTTTTTTTTGGAGACGGAGTTTCGCTGTTGTTACCCAGGCTGGAGTGCAATGGCACAATCTCGGCTCACCGCAACCTCCGCCTCCTGGGTTCAAGCAATTCTCCTGCCTCAGCCTCCCGAGTAACTGGGATTACAGGCGTGCACCACCATGCCCGGCTAATTTTTGTATTTTTAGTGGAGACGGGGTTTCACCTTGCTGACCAAGATGGTCTTGATCTCTTGACCTTGTGATCCACCCGCCTCGGCCTCCCAAAGTGCCGGGATTATAGGCGTGAGCCACCGCGCCCGGCCGCATATCATATTTAATTGTGTATTTTCCTCTGACTTAAAGAAAGCATCATTGGCTCTGCGCAGTGGCTCACGCCTGTAATCCCAGCACTTTGGGAAGCTGAGGTGGGTAGATTACCTGAGGTCAGGTGTTTGAGACCAGCCTGGCCAGCATGGTGAAACCCCATCTCTACTGAAAACACAAAAATTAGCTGGGCATTGTGGCAGGTGCCTGTAGTCCCAGCTACTCTGGAGGCTGAGGCAGAAGAATCGCTTGAACCCAGGAGGCTGAGATTACAGTGAGCCAAGATTATGCCATTGCACTCCAGCCTGGGCAACAGAGTGAGACTCTGTCTCAATAAATAAATAAAGCATCTTCACTTTGCCCCATAATCTTAAGAAGAAAAATGTAATTGTTTTTCCTTCCTGTCACCTCTTCCTCAAGCCCCTTCTCTGTGCCCACTGTCACCCTTAGCTGGGCAGGCTCTAAACTCTTGTTTTCAGCTGTTTAAGAGGCTTGAACAGTTACACAAATGGAAGAAAAATATTAAGTAAGTAAAAACAGTGTGTAACTGTTCAATCCAAACTCTCTGTGGCTCTGTTGGGGGCAGCAGTGGCTTATAGGAAAGGAATCATTTTTCTAGATTCTGAGGCAGTTGCTGGTCACTAAGCTTCTAACTCACAAACCAGGCAGCCAAGATGACTTAAAGGTGTAATTGCCTTTTATTCTCCTGCTTAGTTCAGGATTAGGATTTCTGTGGTAGAAGAGAGAATATTTGAATGAATGGAATAACACTGAGGTCCAGTGAAAATAATAATGACTGCCTGAAATAAGTTTTTAGAATTGAAAAGGTGGAAATTTCTTTTCTTTTTTTTTTTTTTTTGGAGACTGAGTCTTGCTCTGTCATCCAGGCTGGAATGCAATGGCATGATTTCATCTCACTGCAACCTCTGCCTCCTGGGTTCAAGTGACAGCCTCCCGAGTAGCTGGGATTACAGGCACCCACCACCACACCTGGCTAATATTTGTATTTTTAGTAGAGATGGGGTTTCACCATGTTAGCCAGGCTGGTCTTGAACTCCTGACCTCATGATCCACCCACCTCGACCTCCCAAAGTACTGGAATTAACAAGCGTGAGTCACTGCACCCAACCTTAGATTCTTTTTTTGTTGTTGTTGTTGTTTTTTGTTTTGTTTTTTTGTTTTGTTTTGTTTTTTCTTTGAGACGGAGTTTCGCTCTTGTTACCCAGGCTGGAGTGCAATGGCTCAATCTCGGCTCACCACAACCTCCGCCTCCTGGGTTCAGGCAATTCTCCTGCCTCAGCCTCCTGAGTAGCTGGGATTACAGGCACGTGCCACCATGCCCAGCTAATTTTTTGTATTTTTAGTAGAGACGGGGTTTCACCATGTTGACCAGGATGGTCTCGATCTCTTGACCTCGTGATCCACCCACCTCGGCCTCCCAAAGTGCTGGGATAACAGGCTTGAGCCACCGTGCCCGGCCGAGATTCTTAAAACTATAGCCAGGACTTCAAGTACATTTGCTCATTTCCAGGATAACTATGCTTAGATTCACAAACAATTGATTACAATATTTGCAAATGTAGGAACTATTCCAGCATAATTTTTCTTTAGTATTCCATTTCTGTTCTACTATTCTGGTTTATTCTATTAGAGCCTTAGGATAAGAAAGAATTCAGAATTTTAAACTCATTCTAATGTTGCTGAATTCTCATCAGCTTAACTGATCTTTTTCTTACTGCCTGAATTCAAAGTTCACCTTCAGAAGACTTCTAAATACTAAGTATCTGTCGCTGAAGTTTAAGAGCTGGAGCTGATAAGAACTAAAGAAAAAAGACAAAATGACAGAAGACAGACAAGTCATTTCTATGAACAGAAATCGAAAGTTAGTGCCAAGGAAGAAGCCACATGTGTAAAATGGACGTAAGTCTAAAAGGAAAAGCAAGTTAAAATAATTTCACATTATTTTAATCTCTTCAGAGGGCCTCTCTTATGAAATTGTAGGGCTTGCCTATTGGTTCTGGAAAGATTCAGCTGGGATTCTAAGACAATAAAGCCAATTAGTCTGGTCATTCTTCCCACCTAGCAAATTATCCGGACTTGAACATGGGCTTCAAAAAGATATTCTGGCAGTTTCGCTGATCTCCAGAGTTGCAACCGTCCTCTGTCCAGCTTTCCCCTTTTTGCCACCATCTTTGTCCACCTTCTCCTCTTACTCCAGCTCTAAGTACTCCCTCACCATTTAATGAGAGGACACAGAGCAAAGGGTCTATCCTGAAGCACATGATCCACATCCACAAAACATGTCAGAACAAGACGAGCGACTGACTCACCCGGGATCCTGGCTTTCCGTCTAAGCCAGATGCTCCCTGTGTGATTTGGTTGGTAGCAGGGTTGGTGGGTGTAACACGAATGACAAGAACAGAGATTAGTATGAGGTACTGATGAACAAATGTAACACTTCAAACAACATAATATGCAGTTACAGGGTTCTGGGATGAATATCACATTGCTACAAATTGTTAGTTAAAAAAAAAACAAACCACATGACAAACACCCCACAGATGATGGCATTTTAATGACATTTCTATTTGACATTCTTATTTAGAAATCAAGATAATGAAGTGTATAAACTGAGCTACAAAGCAGTTACTCGTAACAGTCACAGGCTTTATCTATTTTCCATATGAAATTCGTTTTCTCAAGACTGCTATTCACCATATATTTCTTTAGGTTCTGAAGAGAAAAGAATAGCAATTTCCTAAGAAAGGGCTCATTATAATAATCAAATTTAGCATTTCAGAAGAGGAAAAAGAGCTCTGGTTATACTTGTTAAAATAGTGTTTATGAATAACAAATGCAGGGTTTTCACATGTTAGGATGACTCTTGGTGGAATTTACATCCACAATTACTCATGGTTTTCTGGATGGTTCCTACTGTTCACATTACTTTCCACTAGAGGGACTTCTAGGAAAGGGAAAAAGCCAGAAAACAAATTGTGAGGGTGAGCAAAAAATAACTTCCAAACTAAATTGTTTGTCAATTCCTTCAAATAATCTTTGCATCAAAGCCTGACTGGGAAAATAACTTTAAAAATCTAGTGTTGTCAGACAATGAATGCTTTTCTTTACTTTGAACTCTAGGCTACTCATAGATAGTGTATGATTTAAAAATGGCATTTTCAATGCTTGTTTCAAGAATATCTCTTTTGTTAGCAATAATTACAATAAAAATGTATATTGTTGGCTGTTTAAGGTTAGCATAGGCAGAGCTTAACTAAATGTTGCATAAAAATTATCAGTATCCCTAAATTTTAAATTAGGTCAGACTTTAAAGAAATCAGATTGAAAGTTAAAATCCAAACTTTGTCTTTTGATATTTTCTTTCAGTTATTGTTATTATAACAACAACATTTGAAAATAAATGTAGGCCAGGCATAGAGGCTCATGTCTATAATCTCAGAGCTTTTGGAGGCCGAGGTGGAAAGATTGCTTGAGGCCGTGAGTTTGAGATCAGCATGGGAAACATGGTGAGACCCAATCTCTATAAAATATTAAAAAAAAAAAAAAAAAAAAAATCACTTGAGCCCAGGACTTTGAACCTGCAGTGAGCTATGCTTCTACCACTAAACTCTAGCCTGGGTGACACAGTGAGTCACTGCTTCAAAGAAAAAAAAAAATGGGGAAATTTTAATAATTTTATACCAATATTATATCTACCTAGAATGCTGAATTAATGACTCACATACATTGTAGAGGTTTTATAACTGTGGTCCATTGATCTAACTGGTGTGATTAAACCTATATTAGGCTGGGCTGGTGGCTCATGCCTGTAATCCCAGCATGTTGAGAGGCTGAGATGGGTGGATCACCTGAGGTCAGGAGTTCGAGACCAGCCTGGCCAACATGGTGAAACCCCATCTCTAGTAAAAAATACAAAAATTAGCTGGGCATGGTGGCATGTGCCTGTCATCCCAGCTACTCAGGAGGCTGAGACACAAGAATCACTTGAACCTGGGGGGTGGAGATTGTAGTGAGTCAAAATTGTGCCACTGCGCTCCAGTCTGGGTGACAGAGAGTATATCTCAACAATGAGTAAGTAAAATAAACCTATGTTCTAACACAAGGTTTATATCATTCATTCATTAAATAAATACCTATTGACAATCTACTGTATGCTGGATGTATGTAAGGCACTTGCTATCAACTGCATAAAGCATAATACCCATGGCAAAAATAAACAGTCATCAACTTTTTTTCTCCCATATTTCAAATTGCGTATAAACTATATTGTTACTGATCTTATGTCATATTTTACTAAAGTAATCCATATTGTTCTTTTTTGATTTGTATCCATATTCACTGAATAGATAGTATATGAAAGGCTTGAAATTAAAGCCTCATATTTAATAACAGTTTTAAAATATCTCTTCTTAGTTGTTGTGGAAAGAACGCTGACATAAAGAAAATGAAGAGCCGGGGGGAGATTCCTTCATTACAAATAAACGTCTCTAAACAACTGCAAAATAATTCTTTCATACTACCCACTATTGCCACAGGAACCTCATAACAGGGAATTTTCAAAACAAACAACATAAAACACGCAGAACATAGTATGACTGATTAAGGAGCCACAGCATCAACCTCACGCCATCAGCAATGGCCAATTGCATACCTGCCACCAACAGAGGGCTAAGGTTTTTGGTATCCAAGGAGAAAAAACAAGGAAGCATTTTAAACTGTACTAGATTATAAGAAGCGTTTGGGAGAAACTATAAAATTATGAGCATAACACTTTTAAAAGAAGGGGATCATGGGAGAAGAACTGTCAGCCCTAAAAGAGGAAGGTTGGCATGTATGTAATTGAAAAATGACAGGACATTTATAGCATTGTCTGTTGTGGGTCTTCCTTTGTCACAAGAGCAGACATCAGAGAAAACAAAACTGGGCTGAGCTCTGCTCTAACATGATATGTTTTCTAATTACGGAAACCTCAACAGTATGAGCTGCTGAGTAAACCAGAGTTATCACGTAGGGTAGAAAGAAAAAATCTGAGATTTGCACTAAAATGGAAAGTTTTCTTTACTTACTGGAAGACCAAGGGGTCCTCTGTCACCCTTTTGACCTGGTTCACCCTTCAATCCTTTAACACCATTTAACCCTGGTTCACCCTAAATGCAAAAGCAAATGCCAATTTTGGTTGCTATTATGGGTGTTTAAACTGTGAGAGAAGAGAACCAGTCTCTGAAATAGTTGCAGATTCCAGTTTTAGGAAACAGCAGAGTCAGGCTAGATTTGTCTTGCACCAAACATTAATTTTAAACATTAAAATAGTTACTAAACTGACAACAATTAACATTCTAGAAATCAAAACTCCCAAGAAAGTGTCCTCCTTACAATAAAAATATGTATGATTGAATTCCTAAATTTTTCAGTTCTAGCTCAAGGAAATTCACGTTATACCACATTTTTATGATCAAATACAATCGAGTACAGGATGCTGAAGAAGATTCGGAAAAAAAAAAAAAAAAAACCCACTCTGCTGGAATCGAAAACTGGAATATACAGGACAGGGTTATAGACAGATATTTTAAGCCTTTAAGCATTTTGCCCAAGGGAATGAGCTAAAAACGTAGCAGCTGCTGTTTGAAGTAATGCCATTTAGCAAGTCCTCATTCACTGCCCCGGCCAAGTCAGATCCCTACATGGACCAATCACCAAATCACCAATCCCAGGAGAAAATGAAGATCAAAGAACTTAAATGTAGTTTTATTAACTGTCATCTGCCCAGTGTTAGAAAAAGCATGAGTTTAACTCAGGGTGACATTACAAAAGATACAAATGATAAAATTCTTGACTGTTTTTAAAAATCAAGAAATATAGCACACCTATTTTTCATCAGTAACAGCACGGGTGATATCAAGTTCTGACCTGTATACTTTTCAACTTTTACGTGTAGACATTTGTCAAGAAAATCTTCAAGGACTTGTGAAAGAAGGATGATTTCAGATACAAATGCCCTATAGAGTCTTACTGGGTGGGGGTGGGAAGGGGAGAGACTATACTCACATGGCAGAAGCGGTTTTTAACCTGGGTAGTATTTACTCAACTTGCCTGATGATGAAACTCACTGTAGTGCTTGTTAAAGAGTTCAGGGCCCCACCCAGTTCCTGGGAGCACAGAAATGGGTATCTTTAATAAGCCTCCCAGGTGATTCTTATCAGGAAATTCTGGGAAACACCGAGCTAGATTCATGCATGGAATCATGCTCTATATGTGAACTTTCAAAGGGGGTCACAAAGTGATGAATACATTGGCATGGCATAAAACATTTTCAGGATTTTGAAGATAGGATGTTTGCAGTGCAGCCACTATAGCAAGTCTGAACGTGCTGGTGTTGGTAAGGTGCCCTTCTGGGAATGCTATGATTGAGGACACAATATTAAGGCCAAGACCCAATAGTCAGTGACTGATTTGAGATCCGTGGCTTGGCACGTGTGTGCACTTTCAGCAAGTGGCCTTGTGAGGTCCTTGAGGTTAAATCCAGTGACAGAAAGACCGAATTTCAAGTCTGGACCTAAGTTCAGTCCCTCATCTGTCACGAACTAGCTGTGTAATTTGGGGGCAAATAACCTAAACTGTTCAGGCCTGTAGTTTCTCATCTATAAAATCGGGGAACTTGCATAGATATCTATGAAGTCTTTTCAACTTCATAATTATCTGAAACTTACGATTTAAGTAAACATTGAAGTTGTATGGACAAAATGTTGCATTTTAGAAATCAAAAGCATCTTGGGCATCTCTTAATCCAATGGTGATGGCATATCTGAATCATTTATGAAATTAAATATCTTGGTGGCATTATCCTTAGTCATTATGACAGGCTGGTGTTTGGTGGCATCTTAAAATCCAAGAGTAGGAAGGATCGATTTACTCCAGATGGGGAAAAAGGCCCAGAGAGATTAAACGACTACTAAGATCACAAAGCTGATAGATGGGGCTCTCTCTTTTGACCACCCCACCAGATAGTGCTCTCACCCCAAAGTCTAATTCATGCTTCTGAGATACTGTTACTCCCTGGCCTTACCAGAAGGTAACGTAGTCTAAGAAGAATAAAGAGGCGTGACCTTCTCCTATTCTTGGATGTCACCTGCCTGCTGGGAAAAGGAAACCCAGATTTTCTGAGTCAGACCGATACCTGCCACCACCCCTGGAGCTGGGTGGGCCAAAGGCAGCCAGCCTCCCCCAGAGGAGATGGTGGCCTATCTCTAGGCTTTGTGACACTAGTGCCAACATTGCCTATATGTGTCTCCCCAGCCCCTACCTTTTAGTTGCACCATTCACTACTGAGGCACTCTCAGGGGTTCATGAACCTTCTTTCAAGCAGCCTTGAGGATGAGTTATAGAATTTTTCTGTTCAGAACAAAGTATCACATAGCAACAAGAACAGCTGTCTTTTGATATTTATCAATAGCTGTACCAGATATTTTGCTGAGTGTTTTGTAATCATACCTCACTAAGTTATCACAGCACTGGGCCAGATGCGATGGCTGACACCTGTAATCCCAGCACTTTGGGAGGCTAAGGCCAACCTGAGGTTGGGATTTCGAGACTAGCCTGACCAACATGGAGAAACCCTGTCTGTACCAGAAAAATACAAAAATTAGCCAGGTATGGTGGCACATGTCTGTAATCTCAGCTACTCAAGAGGCTGAGGCAGGAGAATCCCTTGAACCCGGGAGGCAGAGGTTGCAGTGAGCTGAGATTGTGCCATTGCACTCCAGCCTGGGCAACAAGAGCAAAACTCTGTCTCAAAAAAAAAAAAAAAAAAAAAAAAAAAAAAAAAAAAAGTTATCACAGCACTGCAAAGTGAGTTACCTAGTTGAGTAAATAAAGGATCAGAGGGTCCATAGCCTGCTCATGTTGATACAGCCTGGCAAGACTGAGATTAGAACATAGGTCCTCCTCATGCCTGCTCCTTGAAAGGGGCAGCTTGTCTTTCAGGGCTTATTTTAATCCTCCAGGATCTCCTTGTAGTCTACGATAAGGCATAGGGCAGGTGGAGGCCATCTTCATGATGCAAGCTACGCTAATTCTGACAAAGAGGAGATTTCCGCCATTGTTCTCTCTTTAATGCAAAAGTATAGAAGGCATGTAAGTGATTTGATCTTCTTCCCAGTATAGCACACCTGAAATGCCCCACCCCCTTCTAGACCAATAACCTTCGGGAGAGTACAAAATTAAGATGCTGAAGAGGCAAAGCATTTAGATGTGGTATGAACTACATGGCAAGTAAGAAATATCAATAGCATTCAAATATGCAGCTAGAGTCACCATTAAAAAAAAGCATCTAGACTAGTCTGCGAATCTCATCAGATTCACTTCTAAATGGTAGACTTGAGTACATTATGATTTGCAATTTAAGAAGCTTACATAGTGACCAGGAAAAAGGCAAAATGAGGAATAATTTATCTCCAGGTGATATCTCTTAAATTTGTTATAAGTCATTTTGTGTTATGAGATCTAAACATCTGGATGCTTAAAGGCTCAAAGATTATCAACATTACTTGACAAATAAGACAGGACAGACATGCTTCTGTCATGCTTCTCCACGATTATCAAGGAAACAGAAATCAAATAAGGGATTTGTTGGATTACCTTTGGTCCAGGAAGTCCATGAGGTCCCTGAAAATGGAAAACAGAGCTTTTAATTAAGAATCGATTCACTGTTTCCCCGCAGAAGTGAATATTATATCAAGTAACAAAAGAGATATGTAAAACAAGAATCTTCTTGTTTGGGCTATATAGCTAGAGGCAGGCTAGTAGATGTTATTTATTACCTACCAAAAGTTCCTTCCAGCTCTTGGATTGCTCTGTAATAGGAAATTCATTAATAGCCATTCTGTCTGCTAATACCTTTGAGGAGGAAGAAATCTGCCAGGGAAACGTGGAAGAAAGAATATTTTATTCTGAACTCAAATTACCGTTAAAAAATCTGAGTGGAATACATGAGATATTTCAAGAGTTTAAGTAAAATGAAAATATGACTTCAAAGAGAAATTTGCCAAAGAGAAGGCCCAGATTTTAGGTGCCAGGGAAAGAGGAGACATTTTCTATTAACTCCTCCAGACCCAAGGTGTTGAAGAATCTAAAGGAGACTAGTGAGGAGATGACACCCAAGTTTGGGATTCTGTAGCATCATTTATTTAGTTTAAGATTAAAGAAAAGATCATTAGGTAGGAAAGCTAAGCATTATTATTTACATTGCATTTACTTTTACAAAACAAATTCTTCAAGGCTCCTGTAATAATTATTGGTGGAAGAAAATCATAATACGTGCATGAATCAAGATTACAAAATGTGTATTTTGTAGAAAATCTAATTATAGAGACTAGTTAACTACGCTTACTGTGGATTGCTGTAAACTTTTCAAGTGTTTTAAACTATTTGGAGAAAGGAGTATTTAGATACTTGTCAGTAAAATTATATAACTGCAAAAAAAAAGTTTTTATTGAGCAATGCCTAGATATTTGTTACATATGTCCACATTAGAATAATATTTTGCTTTTCGATAAGTTTCAGATAAACGTTTTCAGGAAAAGGCTGTTACTTTATCAGGTATTCTTATCTCATTTTAATAAGGGTTTAAAATTCCTTTAGTTAATTTTATGATATGAACAGGATATAGCATATTCTAACTTAACCTCCTATCTTATAGTAGACGGAGTATTTTTAAAAAGCGGAAAGTATGCCATTTGCTTAATTCTTAATGAACCATTTGGTTTTAAGAAAATAAGGTCACACCAGGCGAGGTGGCTAAAACCTATAATCCTAGCACTTTGAAAGGCCAAGGTGGGTACATCACTTCAGCCCAGCAGTTCGAGACCAGCCTGGGCAATGTGGTGAAACTTCATCTCTTCAAAAAACACAAAATTAACTGGGTGTGGTTGGTGGCATGTGCCTGTAGCCCCAGCTACTAGGGAGGCTAATGTGGGAGGATCACCTGAGCCCAGCCCAGGAGATAGAGGTTGCAGTGAGCCATGATCGTGCCACTGCACTCCAGCCTGGGCGATAGAGTGAGACGCTGTCTCCAAAAAAAAAAAAAAAAAAAAATTAAAAAAGAAAAGAAAATAGGGTCAATAATAATTGTTTAGAAATGGACCTAGTCAGAAATGGATGACTAGCTACCTTCTGTGGCTTAGATCATTCCAATAATGCTCTTTCTTGGAGTGCAATGGGAGGAAAGAGTGACCACAATTTACTTATTCTGTAATACTGAAGTCTTTTGATTTATTAACACCTTAGAGACACACATCTAGCCTGCCTGACTTGATCCTATTCTGCCCCAGTCAAAAGCACTTGAAGCTCTCTGCCTTTGACATTCTAACCTTAACACAACTGTCACTGGTTTGTCATTTAGAGAATTATACTTGGCTTACTGACTGCCTTCCTCACTGGACCTCAGTTCCTTGAGGGCAGGGTCACTGTCTCCATTGGCCACTGAAAGACACCTGCAGCTAGCACTGGCCCTGGCTCAGTGAGTTGATCAAAGTACCATAAAAGTGAGAAGGAGAAGTTCTAACAATATACATTATCTGTGGAAGGAAGCTTCAACTTTTACCACACTATTTTACAAATATTCTTCTTAAAAATGGATACATAATAACTATATATTTATGGATACAATGTGATGTTTTGATGCCATATATTAAAATGTTTTTATTGAGCATTTCATTAAAGAGTTCAAACTTCAACCTTTGTAAGAAACATTCTTTAATGGCCATTATTATTTTATTTTTTTATTTTTTGAGATAAGGTCTCAGTGTCTCCCAGGCTAAACTGCAAGGGCATGATCACAACTCACAGCAGCCTCAGCCTCCCTGGGCTCAGGTGATCCTCCCTCCTCAGGCTTCTGAGTAGCCGGGACTACACGAGTGCACCACCAGGCCCAGTTAATTTTTGTATTTTTTGTAGAGATGGTTTCACCATGTTGCCCAGGCTGGTAACTACTGACCTCAAATGATCTGCTCGCCTTGGCCTCCCAAACTGTTGGGATTACAGGCATAAGCCATTGTGTGCAGTCGATTCTTGATCTTATTCTACTGGTATCAGGTTAGACCAGCAACTGGATAAAATGATTTGCCAGTGTTCATGCTGTAAGGTTATAGTAGAGCTTGCTAGATCTGTCTGTCTTTCCTCACCTCTGTCATAGAAGAGAACTACTCTATCTATTCCCAACATATGTGTTTGGGAGAGTGAAAGACAACATGATAAAGTTAGTATATCTCAGAGCACCTGGTATTTTCCATCATTCCACAGAGAGTAGCACAAAATGCAAGCTGGCTGTTTAGAGGGATGTGTTCATGTTTTCCCTAGTAGCATGCTCATAAATAAGCAATTACATTTTAGAAAAAAGGGAAACTTACCATGGGGCCAGGTGGGCCATGGGGACCTGGTGGGCCTGGTGGGCCTATGATCTGTATGTTCAAAAAATAAAAATGTATTTGGTTACTTCATTTAGATAAGGCAGTTCAACTTCAATCTTGTGCTGGGGTTCTGCTAAGACCATTAGTAGTTGCAGAGGAAGAAAGATACTGAAATAAGTGATGTGTTTGATTCTCTTGATTTAGAAATTCCCTTGTGAGAATAAAAAAAAAATACTCCAAAAAAAGTTCTACGAAAGCCAGAATAAATTAAAAGTATGCTAAAAGAAAACAAAGCAACTAATTACCAAGAAATGCTATAATGTCACTACTATCAAACTCAAATATGTCACTAAGCATAAGGAGGGCTCTGGAGAAACTAACAAGCATGTTCTGTATTCACGAAGATCTATCCATTGTTACGGGAAAACCATTGATTTTTTTCCTTAGAATTAGATAGTCCTCTGAAAACCTACTTCTTCCTCGGACCTCTGAGATACTTCATCTGTCACTATGCAAGGCTGATGAATGTTTCTCCTACAATTTGACAAACCAAGAGGTTTAAGGTCTTTGTGATGTTGTTCAGCCTGGCAGAAGTGGTATAGGTAAATAACAAGTCAGCATGTGAGAAGGTTCAGGAACCATGGCAGTTCAGCTGCCAATGGACTTACAGAAGGACCCTGTGGACCCGGCATTCCAGAATCTCCTTTTTCTCCTTTCATTCCATTGGCTCCCTATAAATAACCATTAAGCAAGTTTATTTCCAACATAAGAGACAACTGAATTTTCTCCCCAACCCCATTGTTCTCTTGACATTTTATAATATTATGCACTTGCTACAGAAAAAAGGGATTTATCTCCTTACATTCTAGCTTAAAAAAGCAAGCTTACTAAAATCCCTAGGATTATGGGTGATATGTAAAATAAAACACAGAGTAAATAAAAACTAGTTTGAGCTTGATAGGTTAAAGTTCTCCAGTGTTAAATATATACTGAGTTATAAATGTTATATCTTTTATGGTGGTGTGCAATTTAAACAGCATAGGTAAGTCTTTTAGTTTTTACTGATATTTATATACTTTTTTGTTTTATAAAAAAGCCTAAGGCAATGGAGCTTACTGCATTTTTTTAAAACAAGTTTACATTTTCTCATCCAAATTCTCAGTAAGAATTATGAGGAAAACCATAAAACACTATCACATAGGATCATACACACAGAGGACACTTTCCAGAGTAATTTGTTTTTTAATTGTAATTTGTTTTTTAATTTAAATATTTTTTGGCTCGTTTCTTTATTATGGTTTATTTTATAATCAGTTACCACCATCTTATGCATGCTAAATTAAAGTGGCCAACTATGTTTATTTTATTATCTTCTAGGGAAAACAATTCAGGAAAACATGAAGGCTTACTTCATAATTCATTTAGTTACATGCTTTACAATTTGTGTTCCCTAGAGCAATTAACCAATAATACTTCAAATATTTCAAAATAAAAATATTAGATGAGCCACTAGATGAGATTGCAGCTAATAATATAACTGTTTTCTGATTGTTTAATTGATCTTAATAAGAACATAATATAAAAGTATAAACGTACCGGCAATCCAGGAAGTCCAATTCCTCCTTTTTCACCTGGCATACCTGGGTCCCCCATGTCTCCCTTTGAGCCTTTGAGTCCCTAAAAATGATAGATAGGGTTGGCACATAAGCACCATACTGATCTCTGATAGTTACATCCTAGGGAAAATAGAATTCTGGCTCAATTTGGTTAATAGGTGGGTTCAATGTTGAGATGAGTCTTTTTTGTTTTTAGGTAGAGTTATTACTTACAGCCACTTTCTACATGCAATCAATACTATTTCCCCTTGTAAGGAAATATATTAAGTTATTTTAGGCTATTTAAGTATGAAACACCAGGTTTTTCATGAACTTAGGTTTTGACATAATTTCTCCTGATTTTATATTTTTACCTGGCAGCTAATTCTATCTCACCAGACCAGAAAACAACTTAATATATTTAATTCTCAATAGTACAGGATGTATTTTGAACTGGGACCTAGTGTTATATAATAATAAATACCAGACAAATTTTTCTCAGCTCCACCTGCTATACTCCCCTCCCTCCTAACTGCGGCAGAAGTTCCAGTCACCACCAGTGTTCAATGGTTCAATCTACAGACTGGTAAATCATTGGATCATTTGCTGCACACTAATGCTCAATCAATGCTTAAAAGTACAACAACCTCTTCACAGTGTTCTTATTTTGTTCTCATGATCTCTATGAGGTGAGCCAGAATGTTAGTTTTAGTCTTCTTTCACAGTGAGGAAATAGATAAATGTGCATTATAAATGTTAAAGAATCTGAATTTTGGATTTTTTTTTTTTTTTTTTAAAGACAGAGTGTCTCTTTGTCACCCAGGTTGGACTGCAATGGTGCAATCTCGGCTCACTGCAACCTCCGGCTCCTGGGTTCAAGCCATTCTCCTGCTTTAGTCTCCTAAGTAGCTGGGACAACAGGCATGTGCCACCATATCCAGCTAATTTTAGTATTTTTAGTAGAGATGAGGTTTTACCATGTTGGTCAGGCTGGTCTCAAACTCCTGACCTCAGGTGATCTGCCCACCTTGGTCTTCCAAAGTGCTAGAATTACAGGCATGAGCCACCATGCCAGGCCTGAATTTTATAATATTAATACTGGCATAAATTTATATTTTTAAGCATTTTCATCCTAGAAAACTCACTTCAATATGACCGATGGCTCATTCTTCAGTAGAGATGATCATAGTTAAATGGTAAGGGGCTTCTAGGCTGCACAAATGTTTATCTTTTTTAATTAAAAATTATTTGTGGAGAAAGATTATTTATGGAAAGGCACTTTTCTTGTTAACTGTACCTATTTCATAGCACCTAGTCCAGAATTACCCACTGGGTGGGTAGGTGCCTGAATGAATGGATAGATCTTACTGGTTAATCAGACCCAGTTATTTTTTAGGGATCTAGTGATAGAGAGCAGCAGGATGGCAACCCACTGGACTTGGTGACAGAAGAAAACCTTGCAAAGCCTATAGAAGAAGAAGAAGAAAAAAAGCAAGCTACTGTATCTGTAGGGGCCGTATTATATATCACCATGCATGTCAAATTAATTACTTATAATGACCAACGGTGAGACAAGTAACATAGACAGATTTTAAAAATCTATGTGGTCTATGATATAGCAAATCATCTAGGGTATCTTTGTTTTTTTTTTTTTATCACATATTCATTTAGTATGGCATTATATTATTTAAACATATAACTCTGATATTAAAAAAATAATATCTCCTAAACCTAATTTTCCTATCTAATACTTTCTTCTGAGGAGTGTATGTTCACTGACTGCATTAAGAACTCTTTTGATTAAAGGAAAAAAAGAATCTTTTTGATTTCTTATGATTTTCCTGATTTTAGCCATTTCTTGAGCAAATAATGGAAACAGAGAAAACACTAAAGATCTTAAAATGAATCCTTTTGATTCCATTCCAAATTCTGAATGCTGTCTATGTTCTCCAGCTCAGATGCTTTTAGGGTAAGTGTTGCCAAACCATGGCTCACAGGCCAAATCCATCCGAGGGATTATTTTTGTACAGGGTGAATGTTTTTTTAAAAAATGCTAAGAGGTATTAACCAGAAAACAAAGTAAAATAAAAAGGAAACTAGAAAATGTCAACATAGACTGTATGTGGTCTGTAAAGCCTAAAGCATTTACTATCTGGACCTTTATTAACAAAGCTTTCTAACCTGTTTTAGGGGAAACCCTCAGAGATATATCACCACACTCTGCAAAGCTACACGTGCCCTGCTTGTTTCTGTATTTTCTAAGGATCTACAGATTAGGTGTCATCTTTATTTGGGGGGAATAAAACCATTATCTAAATAAGGCATATAGGCAAGATTTAGTTTTGTGGAAACTATGGTCACTGATTTTAATCTTGACATATTTGTATTCACTTATGAAAATTAGGCTATTTTTACTAACTTGGTAATGATTTTACAAGTCTATTAAAAATTTTCAGAGGAGTCACTGGTAGGTTGATACAAAGTATTAAGAACAAAACTTAAGTATTATATGGCTTAGATGTTTCTGTGAAGAAAACTAATGTCTAATTTCAAACTAATTGCTTTTTAGAGTCAATGAAGTCTCTAGAACAAATGGTTAAAAGAAAGAGGGTATCAAATATCAACACTCTTAACATTTTGGCTTCAAACCTACAATAAAAGCATCCAGAAATGACAGATACAGGTGAGGGGACGGAAGGCAGCAAACCACACTGCCATGTGTGTACCTATGCAACAATCTTGCATGTTCTTCACATGTACCCCAAAACCTAAAATGCAATAAAAAAGAAGAAAGAAAGAGAAAAAAAAGAATGATGCTTTAAATAAAAGCATATGTCTTTGAAAAATACCTGCTCTCCATCCATTCCTGGGATTCCTGGAGATCCTTGCTCTCCCTGTTAAGATAAAAATAGATGACCTACCTCCATTTCTCATTAGTAACATCCTACACTACATTAAAAAAATGATGCTAGTTGGTTAACAGTACAATTTGACTTTCAGAAAATGCATCATAACCTGAGAATATTCTATTATAGCACATATCTAAACTAAGGGAAGTAATAATCTTTCTTTGAGACTATACGCATGGTATTCATATGTAGCTAAGATCCAGTGCTTTTAGTGTTTTTATTTTTTCTCCATGTGAGATGCAGGCTAAAAAAGAGTGGTCAAAGAAAACTGACAGACATAATTTGATAACTGACCATATCCTATAGCAACAACCTATGTGCCTCAGTTAGTTATTTTTTTTCTCCATACAATATCTGTATGATTTCTCTCTCCTATTTCAGTGAAAAGGAAAACATTAACAGTTAACCTAAAAAAATAAAATGCAAAGCCTCGTGAATTTGCAACAGTATTTTAATTGGCATAGTTCGAACAGTTAGTTACAAATTCATGATTGTGAGTGTGCAATTTCCAGAGAACCCTCACTAAAGGATATCTTAATCCATGTAAAATTACTTTTGGATCAATTCAATTTCTTATACTGTGCTATAAATGAACTAAAATTTACTATTCGTATTTTATTAGTATTTTTGACAAACTCAAAATACAGAGTTTTTTGCTTTTTTAAACTAAAGATGTTCCATTATAAACAAATGTATCACATATGCCAGAGAGTTAATTGAACAGCAAATGTTTAGTCACTTTTCAGTTTTGAAAGGTAACTACATAAACAAATTACTTGAAAAGTAAGCATTATTTTACATCAATGAGTCATTTATGTGGATCCCATTACAAATATCCCTGAATCCCATACTGTGGAAACTTTGTAAAAAACAGTTCTGACTGTGAGAGGGCTGCCTCACAGACAGGTTTCCAAGGGAGCTGACCTGAGGCTGTATTTTCTAGAAAGGTCTGTTTGGTGATACTATAAACCACAATATTGAAATAGCTAGAGCTCCTTTCCCTGGTAAAAACTTTAAGAGCTATGAGCTACAGCATGAAATTTGAGCTTTCCAATGTTTAAGGAAGGCATGATCTTGTGGTTCTAAACAAATGAAGCAAGAAAAGGGGTTGGGGAAGGGCCTTTTCTTATTTCAGATTTCCTGCTCTTTGTGGTAGCAGCAAAGTTTATTTTGCCACAAACAAGTCTGCTGAGGTTGGATGCACCTGGCTAAGCCCTAGTTTCATTCAGGGTCTGAATACTTGTCAGCACCATGGGTCCAATAATGATGGCTTTGCTAGGCTTTTCCCTTTAAAATATGACTCACAAGTGTTTAAAAGAAAAACATAATTCACGAGTTATTCATTTATTCTTCACCGCTCAAACGGGGTTTCTAAGAGTTACTTGATGTGTAAGGAATCAAACAATTCTTGTGTGATAAATAAAGGGGAAACGCTAACTGGGTAAGTTCCCATTCAGTCTGAGTTCCAAGATTAGAAGGGGTTCTCTACTAAGACTCAGGCTACATTTTGCTATCTCTTGGTCATAGCTACATTCCACCCCAATTATCCCAACCTTTTCAAGGACAGATCATGGAAAACATAGAGGACTGTATCAGCTAACACAAGATCTCAATTCTAAGACCATTGCAGATTGGGTGGGGTAGGGACGATAGTATAGTAGGAAGGATGGCCAGGGTAGGAGGTGAGAATGACTCAGCCCTTCCTCCATATTTCTTGTCTAGATAGTCATCTGGGCAACTTCTTCCTGTCTTTCAGTTTCAACTCAAAGCCACCCTTGACTCCTAAGACTTAGAGAGGGGCCTTCTATGCACTTACTCTACCTATTAATAATTGTCCCTTTACTTGCCTATCTTCCTCCCTAGACTGGAAGCTCCTTATTGGAATGCCTTTCTAGTATCCTTACTAGATACTATTCCTTACCATAGAGTAGAGGTTCAAAAATTACTTACTGAATAATTGAATTAATATATAAATAGCAATTGGATTATAAAACCAGGGGAATGTAGGTTTTAGTGATACAGATTTTTTATCTAAGAGGTCCTGTTTGCCTTTTTGGGTCAAAGAATGGATGCCTTTGGGGCTTCTCCAGGCCTTTGGGCTGCAGAGAAAAGTCCTAGAAGCTTTTGAGGTTTGTGGGAAATGAGATATGTATTTAGCTTTGGGGACAATTTTGGTTCTGGAGACTTAGTCAAGTGAGGAAGTAAAGTAACGAACTTAGACCCTTGGTTGATTCTACACAAAGGAGAAAAGAAACTGCAGACTTCTTTCTACGATATCGAGTCCAGCTCACCAAGATATTACAGAAAGGCAAACCAGGCAGTATCGCTCACCAAGAATAAAAATTATGTGTAATTTTTTTGTGTGTTATATCTCTTAGGGACCAGAATGTGCTGAAGAAATATAAAGTTAAAAATCCAACACCTTATATTAATGTTATACATGAAATCTGTTTGAAATTAGAATCTATGTTCTAAACGTATGGGTAAGGAGCTCAGTAATACTGTAATTTATATTCCTTTATATAATAGAAAAATAAATTTTCTATATACTAGATTTCTGTTTTTAAGTAACTCAAAAGGGTACAAAAGCTGATATGTGTGCATGTGTGTTATGATAAACTTAGCAAATAAACTGCCTTAAGAAGCATAAACAAAAGATGAATTTTGAAATCACTTGACTCTCCTACAAGAATCCAATGACGAAAGTCATATTTCAACACATGTCGCTCAGTTCTGAAAAGCCAGGATCACTGGCCATGTGTTAATTGATCAAACATGGTTGAATGACTAAGCTTCAGTCTGGAGGGCGAAAGCCATCAACAAAGTTTAGATATAAGCAAGCAATTCTAGCTGCCTTCTATTTTTAGTTGGTATGTTTCATTAGATGAGATTTAAATGGAAAAATGTCTGACAAAGAATATAATAAAGAATGCATTATTAAAAAAGACTGAAAAATTTTTCCTAAACTTTTGGTTTGTGAATGCATCATACTAAATCTTCCCTTACTCTTTTTATTACAAAAGCATTAGAAACGAGGACTTTTTCTTGGTGTCGAATTAAATTTTCTCCAATCCTCCTTTAATTAAATATTTTCTTTTCCTTTCACATACCCACATTTAGTGTTTTTTTACATTTATAATTTCCCTGAAACTTGTTTTTCCCTTGTTTAATATTCTTGTTCTCAATGTCTTCCCCCAAATTAAATTTATCTCTCTTCTTTTCCTACTTTCCTTTCTTCTAATTTTTTTATCTTCCTTCAGTCCAGACCTCAATTTCTTTTCTTTACTCTCAAAAAAAATATTAAAACAATCTCAGCTTCTCCAGCATTTTGTAAGACTGATTTTCAAAGATGCATATACTTAATGTAGCATTCTCTGCACTGTATGTGATAAATGGAAACAAGTAAATAAAGAATAACCTTTGGCCCTTGCAGTCCTTGAGGTCCAGGAGGTCCAGGGGGACCCTAAATCAAGAAAAAGCACAGTTTTTAAAAGTGGTAATTATATGTATTAAAATTCATGCCTTAAGTAATAGGCACACTATACACCTCCCTTATTTCTATGGTAATCGGATAACCCCAATCATAAATTTGCAATGAGGAAAAATTTCACTGGTTAAATAATTAGAAAAAAACACCTATTTATATACTAAAATATTAACATACTTTAGGTCAAAATAATATGGAAGGTGCTTTTGGATAGATTTGGTAAGGCAATGTAAAATTGCTACCATGCTCCACATTCATCGTCTTGGGATGAATTAGCCAATAAATATTAGCTTCGTTTCTATATACACTCCTTACCCCCCGACCCCAAAGGCTGTGATTTCCCAAATTATTGTTCAGGTAAGGCCAGAGATTTTTAAGAAAATCAACAGTCACTTTTTTCTTGACTTTTTCACTAAGCAGACAAAATGGTTCAACTGGAGCAAATGTAAAAGGTTATTAATAAAAGAAAACATGAAATTAAGTATCAGATGAAAACAATGGCTACATTAGTACCATTTTGGCTGGCATGCATCAATACCAAATACAAAACCACACACCACAGAAAGCATGCAATAGGAGTTACCGTGACAGTTAAGGTGGTAATCCTCTGTTGGGAAAATGTATTGATAAAGACAGAGTTATCTATTTTGTGTGCCACAGTAAAGTAACTTATTTGTGAAATAATCAACTTTTTGAATATGTTTTGGCTAGTCTGTTATCTTATAAGTATCTGACAAGATACTGAGGATATATTATCCTATCTTCAATACAGTATAGTTGTAGAGATGTTTAAAAAATTATATCTAGAATCCTATTTTGAAAGTCTATGGCTGAAGAAAAAGAAATGTCAAAGTTTTAATTCACCTGATTGAAAAAATAATGCAGTAAAGTTGTAGATGCTATGGGTTTGTCAGTATAATTGTGAACTGAGAAATTTTGCTATTGATGAAAGCTCTATTCTAGATAGCACTTCATTAGAGAAAACTGAAAGACACAACTGCATATTTTTTCTCTTTTAATCCGCAGCTCATTTGTTGCATTAAAATTAACTTTGTATGTGTGTGTGTGCCATGACTAAAGATATTAGTTGACATAGAATTAATCTAATTTCTTTTTTTTTGCATTCCAATATTTTTTGTGAATTTAATCAGAAAAACAAATGAGTTTTTTTTTCTTTTTATTTATTTATTATACTTAAATTCTGGGATACAAGTGCAGAATGGCAGATTTGTTATATAGGTATACATGTGCCATGGTGGTTTACTCACCCATCAACCTAATAACTACATTAGGTATTTCTCCTAATGCTATCCCTACCATTCTCCCCTACCCCCGACATGCCCCAGTGCATGATGTTCCCCTCCCTGTGCCCATATGTGCTCATTGTTCAACTCTCACTTATGACTGAGATGCCATGTTTGGTGTTCCGTTCCCTGTGTTAGTTTGCTGAGAATGATGGTTTCCAGCTTCATCCATGTCCCTGCAAAGGATATGAACTCATTCTTTTTTGTGGCTGCATAGTATTCCATGGTTTATATGTGTCATATTTTCTTTACCCAGTCTATCATTGATGGGCATTTGGGTTGGTTCCAAGTCTTTGCTATTGTGAATAGTGCTGCAATAAAATATGTGTGCATGTGTCTTTGTAGTAGACTGGTACCAAAACAGTTTTAAAGACCAATGGAACAGAACAGAGGCCTGAGAAATACCACCACACATCTACAACCATCTGGTCTTTGATAAACCTGACAAAACAAGCAATAGAGAAAGGATTCCCTATTTAATAAATGGTGTTGGGAAAACTGGCCAGTCAAATGCAGAAAACTAAAATTGGACCCCTTTCTTACACCTTATACAAAAATTAACTCAAAATGGATTAAAGACTTAAAATGCAAGATCTAAAACCATAAAAACCCTAGAAGAAAGCCTAGGTAATACCATTCAGGACATAGTCTTTGCATGGGCAAAGACTTCATGACTAAAACACCAAAAGTAATTGCAACAAAAGTCAAAAGTGGCAAATAGGATCTAATTAAACTAAAGAGCTTCTGTACAGCAAAAGAAACTATCATTAGAGTCAACAAGCAACCTACAGAATGGGAGAAAATTTATGCAATCTATCCATCTGACAAAGGGCTAATATCCAAAATCTACAAGGGATTTAAATAAATTTACAAGAAAAAAAAAACCCATTAAAAAGTGGGTGAAAGATATGAACACTTTTCAAAAGAAGAGATTTATGCAGCCAGCAAACATGAAAAAAAGTTCATCATCGCTGGTCATTAGAGAAATACAAATCAAAACCACAATGAGATACCATCTCACACCAGATAGAATGGTGATCATTAAAAAGTCAAGAAGCAACAGATGCTGGAGAGGATGTGGAGAAATAGGAATGCTTTTACAGTGTTGGTGGGAGTGTAAATTAGTTCAACCATTGTGGAAGACAGTGTGGTGATTCCTTTGATTCCTTAAGCATCTAGAAGTAGAAATATCATTTGACCTACCAATCCCATTACTGGGTAAATACTCAAATAATTAATCTCATTTCAGTAACAAAGCACACTGTCTTAAAGTCTGAATCTCTGAAACATAATTCCTAATCCATAAATCATATTTTTGAATTAACATTTTCTGGTCTAGGTTCTGTGCTGAAAGTTCTATGGGGTTGATAATCACTTTATGAAATCACAGAGGGGAGAACATTTTTTTTTTTACGGAATCTAGACATAGAGAAATATTATTCAATTACATTCAAACTTGTGGATATCAGTTGAACACCATCCTTCTGTTTTCCACTACTCCATTCCAATCTCTGATTTGAGCTGTTGTAACTGTTTTTTTTTTTTTTTTTTTTTTTTTTTTTATTGTTGTAAAAGGAAAAATGTCCGCAAACTGGGGGCAAGGATATACGAAAATAATAAGGTCCCAGAATTTTACACCACCATATCTGTGGAATATAATACTATTTACTTTATTCTTCAGAGATTCACCTAGAACAAGAATTGGATTTCTAGTTACGAGAAAGCTACTTTTTTTTTTTTGTTCCTATAGTGTAGATAAGTCATTTAAACAAGGCTATTAGAAATTTACAGAGTAAAAATAATATCTTTATCATTGTCTTCCAATTACGTGTTACTTTTTAACTAGAAAACAGGATCATAAAGCCCTAAAAAGGAAAGAGAGCTTCAGATTTGAGGTTTCTGAGATTTTCCAACATGTGCCATATATGAATTCATTTTTCACCTGAACATAATGCTAGTTTTATTTTTTTTTAATTAAGGATAACAACATGTTTAATAATGAGCCGCAAAATAAAAGAATATTATTAACGGTAACTGACCTAACAGATGGAGTTTAAATGATTTTGTTAAATAAGTATACTTGTAAAACTTTAAAAATTGTATAGTGTTCAATCCAGCTAATAGGAAAACAAATGACAAGCTGAGCAAACTTCACAAATACATAGTCTTGACCACCATCTGGAAGCACCAGTATGCAGACACACAGAGAAGTCCTAACGATGTTGGCTCGCTGTGCATTTCTAATATGTGGCAAATCCAAGTTAAAGCTTTATAAACTCAGCAGGATTCTCTCTTGAACTCAAGTAATGATTTGAAAATCAGAATTTTTGGTAGTGATGGAAAAAGACATGCCATTCTCTGGTGAGACATGATGTGAAATGGGAGGCATGAACTATAGAAACTGCAAATTGGGTAATCCCAGCAGCCTGCTTTGTGATTTATTCCCTGAAATGTTTATCTCAGTCTCTTTAGAATTAAAGGTTATTTTCTCTCATTTCCAATAATGATGAAAGCTTAAACTCACCCATGATTCATACTAGAGAACAGGTTTGGTTTAGATGGTAACGAGAATTTTTTTAAAGAGTCAAATAGGAAACAGAGGTTTTACTACTAATTTGTGGAAACTTAACCATCTTAAATAAAAATAAATAGCTTATGGCAGTGTTTATGTAAATAACAATGTTCAATAGAGGCAACAATATAAATTTATATTTCTAATGTGGTATGATTATAACTGTAATATGCTTCTATTTTTCTGATCATCCTAGAATATTTTTGGTAGATTGTTTTAAAAGGAGTAATAATGACATAAAACCTGCAAAACTGTAAATATCCATCACTGGTTAGAGAAGTAGAAGAATAAATGTCTACCATCTCTTCTCAATCTAATGTAACTAATTTTATTCGGAACTCAATTCACTAGAGCACTATGTTAGGAAAACCAGTAGTTCTGATGTAAAACAAAAAATAACTATAAGCTATTTATAAGCATGGCATTTAGTTGAATAACAACCAACCCCTTGAGAAAAATAAACCTTTAAGTTGAGACATAAGCATGAACTAGTTGACTAAGATGGATATTGACTGCTTTGTAGTCATACAGAACTAAAGATGAGAAAAAAAATATCTTTTCATATCAAGATATAGGTGTCATATGTTTTTAAAAAGTACAGTGCTTTTAGGCATATCAGTAAAAGGTATTCAGAAGCTCTGAAAAATCACCCTAAAAATAGTATGAGGTTTCATGGACTCAAAGAAAAAAAATATTCCAATAACATCCTCATTTTGCAGATAAGATCAATGTATCTATACCATAGACAAATTAAGTGATTTCCCCAAAAATGACTCAGCTAATAGAGGAGAGATGGAAATAGAGATTTGCATTTTAGACTAAGGGTAGCTCGCCTCATGCCAGACCCAGCTCATGTAAAGCACGTTTTGAGAACTTAATCACAGTGTTGCAGAAAATGCCAATTATATTGGAGCAGTTCTTGGATAATAAGAAAGTAGCTACCTCTTAAAGGTGGTAGCAGGAATTATGGGGCCATTGGAAGTAGCTGAAGGGCAATTTACAACATTGCTAATAAATAAAGTTTTTAAAAACTTCCTATATTTTGTAAGAACTTTGAAAACATAGTAGGCACACCAAAACTTTGTGTTCTCTGTCTCTGTCTCCATTTTCTTCCTTACATAGTTATCAACTTGTGGGGAAAAGGGAACAATTTAGAAAACTAGTTCTAGAACTTGACCATAACCCAGAAGCTACTGCTTGTATCTAATCCAGTTACACAGAGGAACACTAATTTAAGCTCTTGACTACAGATACTGTCCAAGCAACATTTCTCCAAGCAGTAAACATGCTTCTCTTTGCATTTTACCAGAAGAAAAATAATGAAAAGGCCAAAAAATAGACTGAGCTGAAGATAGATTTTTAAAAAATGACTTAGTACTTTGCTAGTTAAAAATGATAGTTGTAGCAAAGAACCTATAGAAGTAGAGATCTGTCATAATTAGATTGTGTTAGTAAAATCATAAAGATGGAAAAATAATTCAGACAGGTACAAAGTGGCAGAGAAATATTTCAAACAATGAATCTGGCTTACAAGCAAAGAAATGGCTTGTAAATATGAATTAAGTATACTTATTCAACTGGTAACTGTTTACTTAGTATTTATGTACCTAGACAATATAAGCATAAAATGTTTTCCTGTCACCAAGCTTACAATTTGGTAAGAGCTAAGACTAAAAATCAACTATGGAGTTTGATTTTAAATGGTAAACCACTGGACCTTCTCTACTAATGTTTAAAAAGAGTAAGAGGAAGAACTCACCTGGGCAGCAGCAGTGAATTGTTGTGTAGAATTTACATGGGAAAGAAAGGAAAGAAGAAGGGGATGAACCCAGGCAAAAAGAAGGAGATTTGTATGGATACGATAAAAATGATTATGCCAGGAGAAACTGTGCCGTGGAGAAATGAAGAGTCCTACACAGGAAGGGCATGACTAGAGAGGCTTAAGATGGAGAAGCTTGGGATTGATAGAGTAAGCAACAGGGGGTCATTACAGTTTCTGAGCAAATCAGAGCTATCGGAGCCATGATCATTTATAAAAATTAATCTTGGAGTGACACACAAGATGAACGAGAAGGACAAGGAGGCACTAGGGAAAGAGTCATTGGTCAGGGAGCTGCTGCTGTATTAGGCATGAAGTAAACACGATGCGGACTCAGTCGGGAATGGAAAGAACAGGCAATCTCAAGAGATACTTTGAAAAAGAAAATAGCAGCCCCCTGGTGAGAAAGAATAAGTGAAGGACTAAGAATAGCTTAAAAATGGCCCTAAAGTTTCTATCCCCCAAAATTCAGATTCACAGTATCACTAACAGAAACTAGTTACTTGAAAAAGGGACTCATTAGGTAGGAAAGGTAACCAGTATAATTGTGTGAATTGATGGAAGTTGATAGGGCATTGATACATCCATAATGGGAATATTCTTGGACATCTGGGGGTATATACAGATTATATCTGGAGATGAAAGAATTGAGAGCCACAATGTGGAAGAACCCAGAGGGAGTGACTGTACCAAGAAAAGATCAGAGACTTGAGGATACCAAAACCTAGGGAATGGACAGAGAAACCAGAAACACAAAAATAAAGGTGATATGCCAAAGAAGAAAAATTAAAAAAAAAAAATGAAATGAAAGTAGAAGGTCAGAGAGACCCGAAAAAAGTTTCAAAAGGAAAGTGGTTTGATATAAATATCACAAAAAAGTCAAGGGCGATGGGTCTAGTGGAGTTGACATATAGGTTATCATTGACCTCTGTAAGAGAAGTTGCAACAGAATGATGGTACAGGCTAGAATGTAGGAGTCTACACATGAAAAGAATTAATAGGAAGCAAAGGTGATAGAGACAAGCCAGATAGTCTATTGCTTACTTAATGAGAAGAAAAGAATTATATGGTAACAATAATAAGAAATACTTACAGAGGGCTTACTATATGCCAGGCACTGCTCTAAGAGTATAGTATATATTGTGCCATTTGCTCTTCTCAACAATCCTATGACGCAGATACTACTTCCACTTTCATTCTGTAGATGGGAAAACTGAGGCACAGAGAAGTGAAATAACTTGCCCTAGGTCACACATTTAGTAAGCAAGAGAGCTGAGATTGGAATGCAGTCAGCTCCAGCCCCAGAGGCACAGAGATCTTGATTGCCTTGCCGAGCTCCCTCTGCAAGCAAGGAGGCAAACTTTGGCCACACACGCAAGGTTTATCCCTCATAAGGCTTAACTATATTTGATGGTGGAAGGGAAAGGAAAGAAGGGATTGAAAAATGCTATAAAATTCAGAAGATAAACTGGGGCAGAAAGAAGGAGATGGGTTCTTGAGAACAGAAAGAAGGGGTGCCTTGAGCAGGGGACTCCTCTGAGGTTAGAGGGTATGGAAACTCATATCTGCACACATTACATGGATGTCTTCAGCATCCTTCTCAGTGTGTTAGGGCAGGGAGCAGCCACTTGCCTGTAAGGCTTCATGGAGGTTGCCGTTGTAGTCTATGATCTCAGTGGCT
The DNA here is from genome assembly GCF_048565385.1 of Saimiri boliviensis. Taxonomy (NCBI): domain Eukaryota; kingdom Metazoa; phylum Chordata; class Mammalia; order Primates; family Cebidae; genus Saimiri; species Saimiri boliviensis. Next base: position 101,132,161 of record NC_133451.1, read on the forward strand.
CCTTGATCTCCTTTTTGACCAGGTGGACCCTGTGACAAAAACCAGCCAGGGGAACATCATGGGTGTTAGCTTAGCACATAGGGTGGACTGTCGCAGAAACAGAAATATCAACTCACAGCTCTCTCCGACCATCATTTCCCCACTAAGGCCCAACTGTACTTTTTAATATATAAATAATTATATTCAAAATTTATCCTTATTTCAAAGGAGACAAACCATTTCTTACATCCTGTCTGTGGTAGGGTCAAGATAAGAAATCTGATTTTTAAAATATACACAATTTAATTTTTGAAACTATTTTCTGAAAATCACAATATAGGCTAATCTGACATGACCTGTAAAATTTTATTGGCTTTATTCATATTTATTAAAGCATCCTCTAACCTTTTGTTTCTCATCTATACCTCATACATTGCTTCCTCATTCTTTTTTTTTTTTTTTTTTTTTTTTTTTTTTTTTTTTGAGGCAGAGTCTCACTCTGTCACCCAGGCTAGAGTACAGTGGCACAATCTCAACTCACTGCAGCCTCCGCCTGCTGGATTCAAGCAATTCTCCTGCCTCAGCCTCCCCAGTAGCTGGGATTACAGGCACGCACCACTATGCCCAGCTCATTTTTATATCTTTAGTAGAGATGGGGTTTCACCATGTTGGCCAGACTGGTCTCGAACTCCTGATCTCAGGTGATCCACTCGCCTCAGCCTTCCAAACTACTAGGATTATAGGTCTGAGCCACTATGCCCAGCCCTCATTCTTTAAAAAGATAGAACATTGTTCTGTAGAAAAATGCTTGGCTTTCCCATCAGGAATGAATGCCACAAAATGTAAACCAAATAGGGAACAAACAATATAATACATGTATATTTTTAAGACTGCTACCCTACTTATTAGATCTGCTACTTAATTTCCATTAGTCATGTCCTAATTCCCTTTTTTTAAAAAAAAAAAAGGCTGTGAATATAAGTGTTATTGCTTTCTTTATAATTGAGTTAATCGAAAAGTGGAAAATTCCATTAGCTAGATGGGTATGGGCTCATTTAACAGAGGGAAAGGAGACAGGGAGAGTTCTTCAGACCTATTAAAATAAGCTTATTTTATGTTTTGGAATCCCTACACTCACTGATCCTAGTGAGAAAAATAAAGGAGGTAGGGGTGTTTCAGGCATAATGACAGTAATCTACCTTTAATACTATTATTTAATATGATTAATACAGATGTCATAAGAATAGACAGGCAGGCACAAATTCAAATCTGGGCTTGTAGGGAGCAAAAGTTTAGATGGACGAGAAGAACACTCACCCTTGGTCCCTGAGCTCCAGTGTCCCCTTTGTCTCCACGATCCCCCTTTTCCCGTTGGAAAGAGAAAAAACTTGATTAGAAGTGGGGAAGTCTAGAAATCTCTCATCTGAGAATGTATTTATACCATACAGCAGCATCTTTAATATGAATTTCTGAAGTGAAAAACAATAGCAGCCACCACCAAAATGGCAAATGCTTTTTAAAGATGCAGCTTGAAAAGAATTAAAATTCCTTTTTTAAAAAAGACTCCCTTTTCAGGCAATACGGTATCTTGAAATAACAATATATATGGTAACTGTCCCACGAGGTAGGATCTGCAAAAGCAAAACAATGGTTTCTATAGCACCCAAAGTAAGCTTCTACCTTGCAGATTGAGCCACATTCTTCCTTTTACATGAAGAGATTTAGGGCAAAGGGAAAAAGAGCCAGCAATTGTGTTGTCTGTCCTCTGAGAAGAAAGTATAGATAATTGGGACAGGAAAAGAGTAGACAGCTCATTCTAGGGAGAATAAGGAAAGGAAGGTCACAGGCTAGTCATCCCTCTGATGCTGGGGATCTAGGGGAAAGTTCGTCTGTAGGTATAGGCATTTTAACTTTCAGACTGTGCCGAAGTGGACAGCAGCCAGCTGGAACAGGTTGGCAGGGCTGAAGGTCAAGGGCAGGGCAAACTCAGCTCTCTCTCTTTTTTTTTCCAGTGCAATACGAAATTTATCTGAAGTTTCATTGACGGTGGCATTACCTCAACTGTAGAGACAGCAGGAATTCTCTAAGCCCACAGAATTCTTAGAAATGTAAACTGAAACTTTGGAGGAGAGATTTGAACCTGTATAGATTTAAAGGTTCTTTAAAACCACCTTAAGTTTATAGGGTCCTTTTTTGGTATAAACTTCAAAGCATTTTTATACATCTTTCTACAGATTCCTATAAACCGGGTAAGGATGAATGAAGATAAGCAGGAAAAAGGATTATAATTTTTCCCATCCACATTATGCTAATAACATTGATCATAATAAATTTGCTATGAATGAAGCATTAAAAATCTTTGCTCTCTGTTTTCTTCATTTTGCACACATTTTTTCCATGATAATAGCTAATAGCATTTTAAATAACATGATTCTGCTGACAGTATATATGTTATTGCACATAGTATAAAGAGTATGATATAGAAGAGAATTTCAATTGGCAGTAAAATTTTAATGCAACAAAGGGAGTCAACTAAAAAGCAGAGCATAATTTGAGCATTTATCACAAAGATAGCTGGGAAATAATAAGATTATACAATACATAATTTAAGGAAAGTTCTTAATTTTTTTCTAAGAAGCTATTTCTATGAAATAGGAAATACAACTTCTCTTAAAGAATTTTCTGAAGCAGAAGACTATGCAAAAACAAGCAAGATGAAACAAACCCATTGTTTTGAAATATCATCACAGAGATACTGCAATCCCTTTTGCAATAATTATTGCAGTCCCACTGTATGAAAGAGTTTATTTAAAAACATGAAAAACACGCCTCTGTGGCAAATGCAAAAAGCACAGATCTTGAAGGCCTCATGTTATATTTAAATGGTTATCTGGTTACTGACCTTTGACCCCTTTGGGCCTCTAGTTCCTGATTCACCTTGTTTCCCCTATTATACGAGAATAAGAGGGTGAAAAATATAAAATGATAGAGGAGATAAGAACAGAAAAAAAGAAATTAGCAGTGACTCAGAATAATGAAGAAAAATGGAAACACTTTATTTTAACTGCCTCAATATATGGCTCCACAGAATGTTGTTTATTATAATACTAAACATAAGTATCACCACTATCTCATCAGTTCATTCCATTATTATTCTGAGGGCTGCCCTCCCATCAGTGGATGAGAAGAGTTCTGTGAATAATTCTCAATAGTCTCAACAGTGTTTGCCTGCATCAATTTCCTTTTCATCAGAGAGTAAATCATTTCCTGTGTCTTCAGGATGGGCTATTAAAATAAAGTGTGACCACGTTAGTTTGCAGGAAGTTTAAATGAGTAACACTGAGCAGTCAAATAAATCCTTACCTCTAATATTTTCAAGGTGTTACACTCTATCAAATCGCCATAGAAACTAATACAGCACTTATCAACAGAGATTTTTTTTTCCTAAGTTTTAATACACATTGAGTGATAATGTGTGAATATAACAGCACTTCTACATTTGGATAGGCTATCAATTTGCTCACTGAACAAACAGGGTAAACAGGGTGAGATGAATTGTAAAAGCTCTTTTGAAAAGAACCAATTGGTGTGCATTTTAACAAACTATTTGTGATTTGAGCTGTTCATGTTTGAATATAAAAATTTTTATTAACTTTATATATTATAGCATTAACAATACTCATAATTACTGATTAATGTAAATGACTATTATTTATTAAGTACCCTTCTATACGTTCGGATTTTAGCATCTAAGAGGAGCTAGTAATTTGCTTTGGTCACATAGCTGCAAAGTGGCTAAGCTAGAATTGGACTCAGGTTCAACTTGCTCTCCATGGTTTCTCTTTGCTTGGAAGACAATCCCAAGACTACCATGGCTTACAGGGCAGTGGATAGTCAGGCCTGCTTATCGCTGTGACCTCATTACTAACCCTCTGGCCCTCACTCAATTTTCCAGCCATACTGGCTTCCATGTTGTTACTCTAATGTGCCAGTCCCTTTTTTTTTTTTTTTTGAGACAGTTTCATTCTTGTTGCCCAGGCTGAAGTACAATGGCATGATCTTGGCTCACTGCAACCTCTGCTTCCCAGGTTCACAATTCTCCTGCCTTAGCCTCCTGAGTAGCTAGGATTACAGGCATGTGCCACCATGCCTGGCTAATTTTGTGTTTTTAGTAGAGATGTGGTTTCTCCATGTTGGTCAGGCTGGTCTCAAACTCCTGATCTAAGGTGATCCACCTGCCTTGGCTTCCCAAAGTGCTGGGATTACAGGTGTGAGCCCATGTGCCTGGTTGTTTTAGCTTTTTGTGTTCTAAATCAAATCACACAAGAGAATGGTTATTTTCGAGTGTAAGAATCACTGACCTTTGGTCCGGGGGCTCCAGGTTCCCCTCGCTCACCTCTTCCAGGAGGCCCTGCTTCTCCCCGTTCACCCTGTCACAAATTGCAAAACACGTCAATGGCCATTCCCCCCACACAGGCTGGTCCCTGTAGATTAACAAGTGAGTTGAATGAAACAAGAAAGCAGAATGTTTTCACTGATTTACCCTGTACCAAGCACTGTATTAACCTCTTACCATGAATTATCATCTCATTTTATAATAAAAACAATTCATGATGGGGTTAATTTTAGGTGTCAAGTTGACTGAATTAAGGGACACCCAGAAGGATAATAAAGCATTGCTTCTGGGTGTGTCTGTGAAAGTGTTAGTGGAGAACACTGGCAGTTGACTCTGTTGACTCGGTAAGGAAGATCTGCTTTCAATGTGAGGGGGCGCCATCAAATCTGCTGGGGGCCCAGATGGAATAGGAAAGGCAAACTCTTCTGGAGCTGAGAGCCCTTCACCTCCTGTCTTTGGACATCAGAACACCAGGTTCTCTGGCCTTTGGATTTTGGGACTTGCACCAGTGGCCCCCAGGGTCTCACGCCTTCAGCCCCAGACTAAAAGTTACACTGTCTGCCTCCCTGGACATGAGGTGTTCAGACTTGGACTGAGTCATGCTACCATCAACTCAGGATCTCCTCCAGCTTGCAGATAGCCTGTTGTGGGACTCTCAGCCTCCATAATTGCGTAAGCCAATTCCCCTAATAAATTCCCTCTCATCTAGCTATTTCCCTATATAAATATCCTATCGGCTCTGTCTCTCTGGAGAACCTTGACTAATATGCAATTATTCAAGGTTTGTATTATCATCCCCATTTTATGGATAAGGAAATAGTTTGGTAAATGCCTGTCAAATAGCTATGTTGGTAAACAGAAAGACCTTTAAAGGGAATTGATAAGGACCATTATTATACGTCAAGATAGGAAGGGATATCCATTTTCATTCTGCAGCCACTTTTTAAGCACTATTGGCAAGAAGCATGGCAAAGTGGTTAAGTTCCGGGCTCTGTAATCCAGCATCTTAGGTTTTACTCCTGGCTCTGCCATTTACCAATTCTGTGTTCTAAGGCAAGTTAGTTAGGTTCCGTACACCTCAGTTTCCTCTGTAAAATGGATAAAGTTATAGTACTCATCTCATAAGTTAGAATGTAAAAGTGTTCAGAATGGTGCTAGTCACACGGGTTTTACAGTTTTTTAATATGTTCACCTCTTTGTGAAGTATAAATACGGCTACTGTCCTCAAGGAGCTAGTGATATAGTTAGGCAGACAGGAACCCCAAAACCCAAATGGTTAAGGATTAAGGAGTCATGTAAAGCCATATGTGACAGAAGGGGAATCCCCACTGGTTTCTACTGTGGGCTGGATCCCTGGAGATGAGACTTGAGTCATGTCCTAAAGCATGAGTAGGGTCTGTTTTATAATTATTGCTGTTGATGACTGTAGCATGGATGAGTGCAGGAATGGCACAAAACTCTTTATACGCATGATCCTATTTAATCCTCAGGACAAAAGAGAAAAGTCTTATTATCCATAGTCTACAGATGAGGAAGCCAAAGTTTGGAGAGGTGAAGTAACTTGCTCAAAGTCACAAAGCTTTTAAAGTGGGTAAAACTGATTGTACTTGATCTTCAACTTGTGCATAAATGTTTTAAAATGTAAATCTTTTGCACATCTTTGATCATTCTCTCAGGATAAATTCCTAGCTGGAAAATTGCTAGGTCAAAAAGTATGAATATTTTTTTAAAACTTGTGAAATTGCCCTCCAGGAAGATGGTACCTTTTTATACTCCCTAAACACAGAGTAAAGAGTGTCTGGCTTCTTGCATAAGGGGTAGAATTTCAAGAGTCAAACATTTAGAATTCAGACTGTTGATGGCATATTTATGGATAAAAGAGGTGCTCTCCTCACTGGAGCCACTTCATTTGGGAAAGGATAAGAAAATAGAAATGAATCTGTGGTGGGTCATGCAGGGCTTTACATTTCAAGATCTTTATCTGTATCATGCCCACTTGAGGAAGCCTTTGTGGTTTTGTAGGGGAGGTGGGATAGGTTAGCCAAGGGTTAAGAAAGGCAGGAGGCAAGAGTTAAGAAAGACTCAGTAGGTTTCTCAACAGCAACTTAAGAGGTTGTGAAAATAAAGAGGTTGGGAGAAAGATGAGGGACTTCTCTAGATACAGGAGATAGACACAATGGCCCAGAAACAGAAGGGCTTTCTGCTTTTTGCTTTTTTTCATCCTCCTTCCCATCACCCTGTTGAGTGAGACTAAGAAGCTTCTATTGGCATATGAAAGTTATTAAAAAACTAAGTTATTTGGTGTTTCTTTCAATAATTTAAGAATTACAGAATAATTATGAAGCAGTCCACTATGAAAAATAAAAACCCTTAAAAATCATTTGTCTGTAGTTTGCACAGGAGCGAAGTCTATACGTCTTTACTTTTAACATTTATATATTTTTAGAGAGGGGATCTTGCCATGTTGCCCAGGATGGAGTACAGTGGCTATTCACAGGCACTGTCATAGCACACCATAGCGTCAAACTCCTGGGCTCAAGTAGTCCTCCAGCCTCAGCCTCCTGAGTAGGAAGGATGACAGGTGTGCACACCACACCCAGCTAGAATCACTTTTTGTTACAATGTCCCTAATTAGTTCCCTGCCACTCTCTGAAATTATATTATTTGTTTACTTCTTTCCCTCCTTCCATCTCTTCCTCATTCACACTGGAATGCAAGCTTCAGGAAAATAGACACTGTTGCTGTTGCATTTACTTCCCATGCTCAAATACAGAAAAATACTTGGTAAAAACATTGGTGTAGCTGGGCACGGTGGCTCAAGCCTGTAATCCCAGCACTTTGGGAGGCCGAGGCGGGTGGATCACAAGGTCGAGAGATCGAGACCAACCTGGTCAACATGGTGAAACCCCATCTCTACTAAAAATACAAAAAGTTAGCTGGGCATGGTGGCGCGTGACTGTAATCCCAGCTACTTGTGAGGCTGAGGCAGGAGAATTGCCTGAACCCAGGAGGCAGAGGTTGCGGTGAGCCGAGATCATGCCATTGCACTCCAGCCTGGGTAACAAGAGCGAAACTCCGTCTCAAAAAAAAAAAAAAAAAATTGGCGAATTAATGAATAAACAGTATTAGTGAAAGTATTCTAAAATATCTGATTATAGCCCCATTTCTTTTCTTCTTTTTTTTTTTATTGAGTTAGGGTCTTTTTTAAAAAAATTTACTTTACTTTTGGTGCATACTATATCTGGCGAGATAGGGTCTTACTCTGTCACTCAGGCTGGAGTGCAGTGGTGTGATCTCTGTTCACTGCAACCTTTGCCTCCCAAGCTCAGGTGATCCTTCCACCTCAGCCTCCTAAATAGCTGGGACTACAGGCATGTGCCACCATGCCCAGCTAATGTTTGTATTTTTGGTAGAGATGGAGTATTGCTATGTTTCCCAGGCTGGTCTCAAACTTCTGGGCTCAAGCAATTCGCCTGTCTCAGCCTCCCAAAGGGCTGGGATTACAGGCATGAAATACCATGCCCAGCACCCCCATTTCCTTAGACTGATACAGGTCCCCCTCAAGTACTAATGTAGGTACAAAAGATGCAGCATTTTTTAATGCCATTACATATCTTTCTTCATTATGAGTTCTTGTCACTGTGTTGGGAATAAGAAACATAGTCCATTTGTTACTTTATAAATCCGAATTTAGTGGTACAAATCCAGACTGTCTACACTAGTGGAAGAGTTGTGTTGAGCTGAAAGAGACTTTTAAAATAATCATGACTTTCCCATTATGATACTGAACCAACCATGACATTTATACTTAAAATATGTAGATTCAACACAAATTAGATGTTCAAATAATACTGATGTGTGTATATGTGTGCACGTGCATGCTGCTGTTTTAACGCCTGAGTTAAGATAGGTAATTCAGCGGACAACCTCAAAATAATGTTAGTAAAATGAATTTCCTATCCATATCCCTTCTGTGGAAATACAAAATAGGTACAGTACACTCTTTACTTGTGTTTGGGGTTCAGGATAGTATCTGTTATGAGAGTATCTGGTCTATAAAATCATGCTAGGTTCTTCACAACAGTAATTAATGTTGATTTTATGGCTCTACATCTGGATCTTTTTCTGAAACTGCAGAATAGTTTGAAATCAGGTAACTAAAGAAAAGATATTTAGGAATGAACTCTGTTCTCTCTTGCTTGTGTTTTTTCTATTTTCTCTTGTACCGCAAACAAAATGCCACACACGTTTTAGATCCAGTTCACTCCTGGCTCTCTCCTTCACTGACCAGATCTCCCTTCTTTGTGTATCGTGCCCATCTGCGAGGCTGCCTTTTTGCCTCCCCTGGCTCTGAGGCTGCAAACTTGAATAAATACAACAGTTCTCAAATTAACAGGGAATGCTCATTATTTTCTTGCTCTCACTCTCTCTTTTTATTCCAGAAAGACATTTCTTGTGTGAATCTGCTCAGGCTAAAACAGGCATTCCTCATATTTCGTTAATAAGCCTGACAGCTCACTATGTGAAGAAATTTCTTAAGAAAAACAATTTTGCATAATCCGATGGCATTTCAGTCCCCCCAGGACATACATAGTTTCCTTTTACTAGGCTTAGAGTTTTTTTCACTTGACCAGCAGAAATGAGGACGCTTCTGTCAGAACAGACCATGAACATATTTCTGCAACTCTTGGAAATCATCCCTGACTTATTTCTGTTGAATGCAATACACATTAAGGCAAAGACCACTATGGTTTAAAAATAAAAGAATGTAGTTTGATGTAATTTTGCCCCTTCTTTGATTCATGAGTCTGTCATGAGTAAAGTTCCACCATCAGAGCTGCACTTTTATGTCTTTCAGGGTAGATGAAAAGAGAACTCTGAGTCTGACTATATTCATAGCAGCATATTTTTTTAATATGGCAGCATACAGAGTTTGCTTTTAGAGCCCTCTCTAGGGCTGCCAAGTAGAAGATAATGAGATGGTTTTCATTATAGAGTATTTTCACAGACGTTATTCAGGGTAGATCCTTTTGGGATGAGGCACTTAGGAATCTATATGACATCAGTTCTTGCCTTTGAAATCCAGGGAGTAATGGGCAGCATAACCTTTGATTTACAAGTATATCCTGAAATTGGTGACGAGGAGCAGGAGTTAATAAGTTCTATCTCCACTCCTCAGAATTCTTCTACCTTTCCTTATGGCCAGGAGGCTAACAGTAACCTATTAGTTTAGGAGCAATTTGGAGGACAAGAGGAACAAGTAATGTATTGTACCATCCTGTTGTCTTGCCTGAGGCTTTCTAGAAGTCACTTTTCACTACTCAATATTGAACATGGTGGTTCCATTAGAAGTGTTAATAATGAGTGAGTTAAGCTGCTTTCATTCCTATTGGGCAAAAATATATGGTCACCTAAATTATGGAGTTACCCCACATTTCTTTCAATATAGTGGACTAAATATATATGACAAAAAAATCAGAAAGAAGGAAGGAAGGAAGGAAGGGAGGGAGGGAGGGAGGGAGGGAAGAAAAGAGAAAGAGAGATAAGAGAAAGAACAAAGAAAGGAATGAAGGAAGGAAGGGAGGGGAGAGAGAGAAAGAAAGAAGGAAAAAGAAAGAAAGAAAGAGAAAGGAAGGGAGGGAGAAAGGAAGGAAGGGAGGGAAGGAGAGAGGGAGGGAAAGAATGGGGGAGGGAAGGAAGGAAGGAAGGAGGCAGGGAGGGAGGCAGGCCGGCCAGCCACTTACTTTAGTTCCCGGTAAACCTGGTAAGCCTGGTTCTCCTTGAGGACCAATGAAACCTGGTTCTCCCTTTAAAAACATGGGCATATGAGATTGTTAATGATTTGATAATAAATAAATAAAGCTAAATTCACTGTCTTCTATTGAGATTTCACTTCCTTGATTGTATATAGCTTTCTTGCTGAGATCTAGCCACTGACTATAAAATTAATCAAAACTGGTTTTGTTCAGTGAAGACACTTTGAGCAAAACTTTGGAGAAGCTTTAAAAAGTAAATGTGACTAAGTAATCAGATAAATGTCCTTCCGATTTCCTTTCTAATCTGTTGTCCAGTGTTTCTTACCGCTTACCAAAACAAGCCGCATTATGTTTGGGTGAATGTGGTAGGTAGCCTCTAAAATGGGCCTTGATAACCTTACCCGCTGTTGTTCATTCCCTTGTGTAATCCTCTCCCTTTGAGTGTAGACTGGATTTACTGACTCACATCTAATGAACAGATGGCAGAAGTGATGGTGTATCACTTCTGAACCTAAGCTGTGAAAAGCCTGTGGCTTCCATGTTGGGGGCCCTTTCTTGTTCTAACTTGGATCACATGTTGTGAGGACTGAGGTCTGCCAGCAACCACACGTGTGAGCTTGGGAGCAAGTGCCTCACCCTTATGGAGTCCTCACATGAGACCACAGGCCTGGCTGACGGCTTCAGCCATCTCATGGGAGACTGAGCCCGAAGCACCTAGTTATGCTGTGCTTGAATTCCTGTCCCTCAGAAACAATAAGATAATTAATGTTTGTTTTTTTGGTTATTGTCGTTTTGTTTTGCTTTTTGTTGTTGAGACAGAGTCTCACTCTGTTGCTCAGGCTGGAGTGCAGTGGTGCAATCTCAGCTCACCACAACCTCCAACTCCTGGCTTCAAGCCATTCTCCTGCCTCAGCCTCCTGAGTAGCTGGGATAACAGGTGCCCACCACTATGCTTGGCTAATTTTTGTATTTTTAGTAGACATGGGGTTTCACCATGTTGGCCAGGCTGCTCTTGAACTTCTGACCTCAGGTGATCACCCACCTTGGCCTCCCAAAGTGCTGGGATTACGGGCAAGAGACACCGCGTCCGGCTGATGTTTGCTGTTTTATGCCACTAAGTTTTACGGGTAATATGGTAGGCAGCAATAGATAACTGATGCAATGAATGTTGTTAGGGAAGAGTTTCAGGAATGTTCGGCATGAAAAGAAAACTCTCTCTCCTGGCCATACCTCCAAAAAACCTTGTCTCCACTACCTAGAGGAAACTCAGCAGTAAAATAAAAACACATTTGGTCTTAGTCTCCAATTCCTGGCACCAACCTCCTAAAATGGAATTTTCTGAGTGATAAGAATGAGAAGAAGCATCTTTTGTTATTCAAACCAGTTCCTTTCAACCATACCTGAGTCTATGTCACTGAGGTGACTCTTATGGGTGCCCTAGACAGCTTCAGGATAGGAACTGCTTGTCAGAGGGTGCAACGGTATAAAAGTGTGGGAACTTTCTGCCCTACCTCCCAGCCTCTGGGGAAGGGACAGTGTCTGGAGATGAGTCTAGCCACCAATGGCCAATGATTTAATCAATTATGCCTACATAATGGAACTTCCATCAAAGCCCCTAACCAACAGGGACTGGTGAGCTTCTGAGTCACTGAGCACATCCATGTGCTGGGAGGGTGGAATGTATCAACTCCGCAGAGACAGGCAATCTTGTGCTCTGTCCTCTTATGGACCTCGCCCTCTGTACTTCTTCATCTGGCTGTTCATTTTTATTAACTGTAATATTATATAGCATCTTCCTGAAAATTCACGGGAAAAGTTTATTTCTAGATACAAAATGAGCAATGCATTTGACAATCTCAATGACTTCTGTGAGTTGCTGTAGCAAATATCATTCCTGAGTCAGAGAGGGTATGCAAACCACTGAATCTGTAGCTTAGTTAGACAGAAGTACAGGTAACCTGGGGGCTCAATATCTGTGGCTAGTGACCCAAACGAGGTCAGTCTTATAAAACCAAGCCCTGCTGGGTCCGGTGGCTCACGCCTGTAATCCCAGTAATTTGGGACGCTGAGGCGGGTGGATCATCGGAGATTGGGAGTTCAAGACCTGCCTGACTAACATGGTGAAACCCTGTCTCTTTAAAAAAAAAAAAAAAAAAAAAAAGGCTGAGCCCTTAAATCTGTGGAGTCTGATACCAACCAGGGGAGTTAGTGCCAGAATAGGATTGAATTGTAGGACACCCAATTGGTGTCAGAGAACCAGAGAGGTAGAGAATTGGTGTTGGAAAATACACCACATATTTGGTGTTGGAAAATACTCGAGATCAGTGTTCACATTGACTATCCATAAAGTTTTATTTTCTTTTTAAACTATTTGAGGTCAAATATAAGAGTTTGACTACCCAAAATCTATAAGAAAATTTTAATGCAAAAACCATAATGACCTTGTTCTCAGTTCCTGTTTTTTCTCCTCTTGGATTATTTCTGGAGCAGTCATTTTATTTTTTAAATATATTTGATTTCTTTCTAAGGCAGAATATTTCAACCTTTGTTTCCTAATACTTGGAACTGAGCAGGAATGTATAGAGAAAATGTTTTATAAGACATGATAAAATGTCGGGCTGGGCACAGTGATTCAAACCTATAATCCCAGTACTTTGGGAGGCTGAGGTGGGTGGATCACTTGAGTCCAAGAGGTCGAGACCAGCCTGGGCAACACAGGGAGACTCCAGCTCTACAAAAAATATGAAAAATTTGTCAGGTGTGATGGTGCAACTTAGGAGACTAAGGCAGGAGGATTGTTGAAGCCTGGGAGGTTGAGGCTGCAGTGAGCTGAGATCCTGCCACTGCACTCCAACATGGTTGACAGAGCATGACCAAAGAAACAAAACAAAAATTTATGCTAAAATGTCATCAAATATTTTTCACACAAGTCAATCTTTAAAATATGCTATAAAAAACCTTGGGTATTGGATAGCGAACAAAAGGATATCACCACCATCAGACATATTTTGATATGTAACTCAAATAGATTTATCTCTAGCTCTGGTGCTCATGAGACTGATCGAAGGAAAAAAAGGCAGGAGTGGGGAACTAATGCTTTAGGTTTACTGCCTGCGCATTTTCTGTAACTCCCTGGTCTACCTGCCCCATACTCTTACACCTATTAGAAATCAGAATCTGAAAACATAATTTTAGGTGGATCTCTTAATGGTCTAAAATGAAAATCTGAACTATATTCAGAGAAATCAATGGTGATTATTCTACTTCTAGTAAAAGAGTTTAACTTAAACAAAAACCTTACAAGGAATACATTTGTTTACATGTAAAATATTTCCCCTAACAAAATGATATATACAAATAAATATTTCCTCTCCATCCCAAGGGAAATGCTGTGTTAAAGTCAACGTGTATTTTGGTAACAACTTACTGTCAGGGAAATGTAATGCAAGTTAATAAGTTGAAAGTTTACAGGGAGACAAGAACTCTTGCATATATTCAAGTGAAAATAACATCATCTCACTCTTTAGAAAAACACATAGATGTGCCATTAAAGCACACTAATAAAAGAGAAAAACAAAGAATAAATGTTGCAAAAACATATTTCTTATGTAGGTTAGTGTTTAGTTTATAAAAAGATGAAGCATGCAGGTACGTAGTTCACAAGCAAATAGATAAGGCTTTGCGATCTCAGATGCCAGGCAAAAGTGTTTTTTAAGAAGAAGATATATTATTTCCTTTAGTAAGTGTATAGAAAGTTCTTTTTTTTAATGTGCTGGTTGAAAGCATCAATAGTTCTTTTAAATAGAAAAATCAGGGGAAAAAGTTTATTTCTAGATACAAAGTTAGCACTGCATTTGACAATCTAAATGATTTTAGCACAATTAATACATTGGCTAATTTTAAAGGCTTTGAGTATGAGAAATTACACCTGATCACGCCACTTTAAGTGTCTACCATATCTATACATTCTGGCACGCTTATTTCGATTCATTCAAGGAGAAAAACCACTATTTAATTTTAGGATCACAGTTTTTGTCTATTTACTTCCAGAGGTCTGAATCACTTTAGAAATATTATCTCCATTCTCTCTATATCTTAGCAGAATGGGGAGGAGTTAATTATTGGTCTCTTTTCTCTCTCTCAGGCTTCAGAAACAATTGTTGAGATAATTAAGGCATGGATATGCTGACTCATGGTCTTCAGCTAGTTGGGCTATTTCTTACTCCCCGGACTTTGTACCAGAGGTGCTCAAAGTGTGCTCTGGGGACCTCTGGAGATTTCTGGACCTTTTCAGGGAATATTTAAGGTCAAACTATTTTTACAATAACACAAAGACATTATTTGCCTTTTTGCTTTTATTTCTTCATGAGTACACGAAGTATGAAAAGTTCAATAGGCCAGGTGTGGTGGCTCATGTCTGTAACCCCAGCACTTTGGGAGGCCAAGGCAGGCAAATCACCTGAGGTCAGGAGTTTGAGACCAACCTGGCCAACATAGTAAAACCCCATGTCTACTAAAAGTACAAAACTAGTCAAGTGTGGTGGTGTGCACCTTTAATGCTAGCTACTTGGGAGGCTGAGGCAGGAGAATCACTTGAACCTGGGAGGCAGCAGTTACAGTGAGCTAAGATTGCACCACTGCACTCCAGCCCAGGCAACAGAGTGAGACTCTGTCTCAAGTAAACAACAAACAAAAAGAAAAGTTTATCATACGGTTCTAGATTCCACATTGCACCTAACCTTTAGGAAATTACCACTTGTGGGGTTCAGGATAGTAGCAAAGAAAAACATCAACAATGATCTGAATAGGCTAACATTCCCCTGTCCAGTTACATACCTGCATGAGGCCGGTTTTTATTAATATACTTCAACCAAAACAACAAATTGAATGTAGAAGCAGATAAGAGAATCTAATTGCCTCCTATTAAGTCAGGCATTAAAGAGATTTGCTATATACATATACTGTATCTCACTATATATATATATGTGTGTGTGTGTGTGTGTGTACACACACACACACATACACAATCACATATCTCACAATGTCATTTTTCCTGCTCTTTTTAAAAATCTTGTCTTAAAAAGCAGTTATATTTCATAAAACATGCTATTTGATTAACATGTAATGGATTTTTGGAAATTTCTCAGTTTTAACTTCTTTTTTTACTTTTGTTTTTATTTTTGAGACAGGGTCTCACTCTGTGCCCAGGCTGAAGGCTGAAGCCCAGTGGTATGATGATGGCTCACTGCAGGCTTGACCCCCTGGGCTCAAGGGATCCTCCCACCTCAGCCTCCTGAGTAGCTTGAACTATATAGTTGTGTACTATCACACCTGGCTACTTTTCAAATTTTTTGTAGAGACTAGGTCTTGCTATGTTGCCCAGGCTGGTCTCAAAACTCCTGGCCTCAGGCAATCCTCCTGCCTTTGCCTCCCAAAGCACTGGGATTACAGGTGTGAGCCACTGCCTCCAGCCAGCTTTAACTTCTAATGCAGAAATAATAAAAGATATATTCTACATAAACAAAAGCTCTTTCAATTCTAATTTTTAAGAATGTAAAGGGATTCTGAGACCAAAAAGTTCAAGAACTGCTGGAACAAAAATGTAGAGTTTTATTAAAGGCTGACTTTTCAAGCTCAAGTCTTGAGGTACCAAATTATAGAAGGTTCTGGCTTTGTTAAAGTGTGGCTTAGTTACGACTCACCACACAAAAATGCAAGCAAAACAATTAGCCTCTTCCTAGAACTAAGCCAGTTTGCAATAAATGCTTGTTATTATTGTTTCCCTTATTTTTTTTTTTTTTTTTTTTTTTGAGCCGGAGTTTCGCTCTTGTTACCCAGGCTGGAGTGCAATGGCGCGATCTCGGCTCACCGCAACCTCCGCCTCCTGGGTTCAGGCAATTCTCCTGCCTCAGCCTCCTGAGTAGCTGGGATTACAGGCACACGCCACCATGCCCAGCTAATTTTTTGTATTTTTAGTAGAGATGGGGTTTCACCGTGTTGACCAGGATGGTCTCAATCTCTTGACCTCGTGATCCACCCGCCCTGGCCTCCCAAAGTGCTGGGATTACAGGCTTGAGCCACCGCGCCCGGCTGTTTCCCTTATCTTACAGGCTTACACACATTAGCTGTCTGGTAGTAGCAGTAGCAGTAGTAATAGTAGTAGTAGTATTACAACATCTCTGCAACCTAATAAAGGTGGTTTCTTGTCACCTTTTAACCTGCCTAGGGTTATACTCAATACGACTTCAACTTCTTTCAGGAAGTAACCCTAAATATTCTCAGGTGAATATATCATTAGTTTGTGAGACAATATCTATCTGCCAGAGCAGTTGGGATTGCAAAACCAAAAGAGATTTAAAACATATCAGAACTGCGTAAGACAGAGAAGTGACAAATTTACTAAAAATGAGTTTTCTTCATTCAAAGAAGGAAAGAAGAAAATGTTCCTACCCATTAATTTCCCTAAATAAATGTAATCTTAAAAAAAAAAAAAAAAACCCATCCTTTTGAAAAGAATTGATATATGGATTAAAGGTTCTAGAATCTCCTAAAATGTCTAGGTGAAAGGCAGTGACAACAAGTTTATAGAAATATAGAAATACTATAAATAAGCAAATGACTACTGTATTGGAGTCCCAATTAGTCACAATTTTTGTTAACTGGGATAGAGGAAAGAAACCAGGTCGGGGAGGAAGGCAAGAGGAAGTAGCTGAAGTAAGATTCAAAGGCAAGGGACTTTTTTTTTTTTTTTTTTTTTTTTTTTTTGAGACAGAGTTTCGCTCTTGTTACCAGGCTGGAGTGCAATGGCGCGATCTCGGCTCACCGCAACCTCCGCCTCCTGGGTTCAGGCAATTCTCCTGCCTCAGCCTCCTGAGTAGCTGGGATTACAGGCACGCGCCACCACGCCCAGCTGATTTTTTGTATTTTTAGTAGAGACGGGGTTTCACCATGTTGACCAGGTTGGTCTCGATCTCTCGACCTTGTGATCCACCCGCCTCGGCCTCCCAAAGTGCTGGGATTACAGGCTTGAGCCACCGCGCCCGGCCGGCAAGGGACTTTTGAGAAATCATCTTTGGAGTCAATCAGACTTGACAAAAATGAGCTTATCTAGGTTTTCAGGGCAACAAACAGAAGAAATAAATGTTTATATTGGAATGTATAATGATTGTCACAGCTCTTTTACATATTTAATCTCCCTTATCAATGGAGAATAGGAGAGTACTAAATTGAAAATTATCCACATTGTTGATTAGGGTATTTGTCTGAGTAGACAAAGTGAGGGAGGAAACTGGAACTATAGTATAATTAAGTTCCTACATTACTTTTCATGAAGGAAAAAAAATCCAGAGAGTTTTTCATTTTTCTTTTTTTACTGGGCAATTACCTAAATTAAATCCAAATCATAATTTCAAAATGAGACATTTTAGATATAACATGAGAGCATAAAGCAGAGAGCCTTTGAAAAGGGCATGTACTGCTCCCATTATCAGGGAAATGTGGATTTAAACAGGCAGACTGCAAGCAAGATAGCTATACCATTGAAGAAAACAATAAAGTTGGCCGGGTGCAGTGGCTCACACCTGTAATCCCAGCACTTTGGGAAGCCAAGGTGGGTGGATCACAAGGTCAAGAGATCGAGACCATCCTGGGCAATATGGTAAAACCCTGTCTCTACTAAAAATACAAAAAAAAAATTAGCCAGGCATGGTGGCGTGTGCTTGTAGTCCCAGCTATTTGGGAGGCTGAGGCAGCAGAATCACTTGAACCCAGAAGGCAGAGGAAGTTGCAGTGAGCTGAGATCGGGCCACTGCACTCCAGCCTGGTGACAGTGTGAGACTCCATCTCAATAAAATAAAAATAAAAATACAGTAGGACATTTTCTGAAAGTATTTCTCTTTAAAGTCAATGATCTGTTAGTGCGATTTAAAGAAAAGAACAAAAATGTCTAAAAAAAAAATGGGGTAAAGACAACTTCTGGCTTGTCGCATATATCAGGACACAATGAATAGCATAAGTTTAGTTGAGTAGAGCACAAATTATTTCAGAGTTAAATCTGCTTTTTTCCCTCAGGTATTACATATCTACTTCTTCTCTCATTTAATAGATATTCCACATTCGCCATCCATCTATTCACTCAGTATCCCAGGTTAGATAGCATGGTAGATTTTTACTTTTGTTATCACTGAGAATGCCAGATGACCAAGTCAATTGGGATTCCTCACACTGGTGCTGAGGATAGAGTGTGTGTGGAAGCAAATGGGCGAAGGCAACTGAGAGACAGATCTGAGCCCATCGCTGCTTGCAAAGTTAGTGCCTGACTAAAGAGAGAGAGAACAGTAAAAAGAAGGAAGAGAAAGAGAAGGAGAAGGAGTAGCGGAGGAATGCAGGGGGGAGAGAAGGAGAAAACGAAAGACAAGAGGGAAGAGAAACAATGGAGAGAAACAGGCATTTTAGTATGTTCTGCTCCCTTCCCCATTACCATAAAAATTAAATCCAGATTTAATCTGTTCTCTTTGTTGTTTCCTGCTGTTTCATTTTGTTTTCATGTGTCCTGGAAATCTCCAGCTAGATCTACTCTTGGGACAAACAGAAAAATCTAAACAATGTATTATCTAACCCTTAAAATAAGCACAGAACGATGATTTAATCAAAACCTGGGGATAAAATATATATAACACTATTTATCAGAACCTTAAGACAATCCAAAATTTCCATTGCTAAAACCTAATAGCTGGCATCCTATTCTGCTCCTCAAGCCACATGCTAACCAGTGACTGAATGGGTTGTCTGCAATATGGTTATCGCAGCCCTACTGGTGTTATTATAGCATGGGACTCGTGCAGCTTCAAATTCTAAAATGAAGACAAATTTGGTCTAATTTTCTGGTCTTGTCCTGAATATTGCATCTGATTTCTTCCTGAATTATTTCATGAGTTTTATCCTTTGGTTATTCTTAACATTAATTAACTAGCTCACCATCAATGAGTTAAAAACAAACCAGGTCTCAGAACTAAGACTACAGCACATTTCCCTGTATTGACCTGATAGAAAAGATGAATAATAGAATAGCTGTGGTTTTGGCAACTAACCTGGGGTTCAGTTAGGAAAGAAGAAATGCTATTAATTCAGGATAAAGGACAATGCAGGCCTGACAGTAAACTGCTGGGAGCAGCTGCAAGCTGAAAATCTGACGCAGGCTGCTAATTTGAACAAAAGCTTTAAACAGCCAGGGCACATAAAGACGCAGAAGCAAGTCTGTGGAGAATAACTACAGCTGAAATCAGAGGTGTGTCTTCATATGACCAGCTGTGGACGTCCTCACCGTCTCACATTGATCTTTCCATTTAAGATTGAATGGAATCCAAGTGGTCCATAACTTCAATCTTATTAAGTTCAGCGACTATCAGCCACAGTACCTAATGTGCACTATATTTGAAACAGGATCCTGTTTTGCATCAAACAAAAAGTTCCATTGTTGATGAGGGTATCAGTATTAAACCTCTCTTTCTCCTTTCCTCTTGCATCCATCAATTGGCTATATGTACACATAGAATTGATGTAAATTACACACGATTTAGCTACAGGAAAGTGGGTCCTATTCATTCTGTATTAGATGCCTTAAAGGTAAGAGTTTTGACTGAAGCCGCTTCTCCTCAACTCCTTTGCTATTACTTTTTAAAAATTCAATAGTCTATTGAGATACCAGCTTAAATACTGTCTTCTGGCCAAAACACAAAAAGATAACATAAAAAAACCCACACAAACAACTACCATCCCTAGCAACCACAAGGGACAGCAAACACGCAAACAAAAATTGGTCTTCTATTTTACAGAAAGGCAAGGCAAAGCTGGAAAATTCCTTAGGAACATCACATTTCTGAAATCTAACAATGACCACCAAAGGTCTCAGTAAGTCTTAGAATTCCAAAATAAAATCTTGAGTGACTTTTCTTCAAACCTACATTTAATACATAGCAAGAAAGTATTTCAGGTGACCTTATTTTACCTTCTAAAATGGTTATTGGAACAGTTCACGTAACACTTTTTTGCCAAATTTCCATAATGATGAGAAGAATCAACAAATACTTAGATAACTTAGTCAATGTGAGAAAGGAGGAGACAGCTTCACTCACACAGAAATGACTCATCAGGTGTTTCCCTATAAGCTTCCAGGATTTACCATCTGCTAAATGGAATGGTGGCCAGAATGTCCTGACTGATTAGCTGCTGCCCATAGAAAAATCTCTGGTTTTTCATTTTACCATTTGTTTTATTTTTATAAGTCATTATCAATTATGCTTTGAGTAAAAAAATTACTTTTTAACCTGTCTGAAAAAACCTCTAGAATACCAGCTTAAACCAAGTCATGTTTTCCATGATATTTATTACCCCTGAGAAGATCCAGTTTTCATTGCCCTAATAAATAGTACAACAGGACTTGAAAAATATGTGCTGATCTGCCTGGGTGCTAAAAGTATCACCAACAATTTTGATTAACTTGTCTTGACACTGAATGCATTAGCTGTACAATATTCTTCTTGCTTAAAGGCTAATTAGAATTCAAGGCAGCATGATACCTGCTTTTGAGGATTACAGTAAGAACATTTGTTGTAATAAGAACCACCAGGCAGCCAGTTTTGGTAATGATTGATATGTAAAATTATTGAGGGGAAAAAAGAATGAGAAAGTAGAGTCTGCCCCAAAAACATTTATTTCCCTTAAGGATCAAATTTTAGTATAAATTAAAACATCTTGGTGGCACTGATGAAAATGAACTATAATAGCAGGTTTATTTAAAATCCAGAAAGCATACCTGTCTGACTTTTTTCTTAACAGGATTACATCATGAAAGCATATTCCTTATATTTATCGGAGGTTTCATTCTGGCTGCTAAAAATCTCTGATTTCTGCTTATATGAGTTTCCTAATTGGACTCTCCAATTATTCAGCTTCTCAGATGAACTTTGTGCAGGCAGGAAATAATTATAAGGAACGATAACACAGTGTTATTCGTTTAACCGGTACTCCATTTTCTTTTCCTCTTTTAGGAATTCATTTCACATCCTATGTTGCTTCCAGAAGTTTTTCTCTGCTATTTTTAAACTGTGATCTGATGTTTGTGAGGAAGGAACCTCATCTCTGGTGGATTTAGAAGATAAGATTCTATTAGATTACTGAGGACTGTACTTAATCCTAAGAATGCCAGAGTAAATGCTTCTGCCACCTGTAAAAGCTAGTCTTTATATAATTTAGTGGCAAGAATGATTTCACATGCTGGGATATAAAGAGTTAGTTACTGTCTCATACCCTCCTCATCCCCAAATTCTTGATCTGAATGTCGAATTTTCACTAATGTGGAAGCCAGGAAAAAAAAAAAAAAAAAAAAAAGCCAATCTTTGAAGCACAATAATACTGTGGAAACGTATTTGCCAACAAAATTATTTCACATAATTTTTCGTGTATTACATCTCCCTTGCTCCACAATTTTCCCCCCTAATTTGCCTTCTGAACATGGTGAAATAAACTGGTGGACAGTTATTTTTTTTCTTTTTGAGATGGAGTCTCGCTCTGTCACCCAGACAGGAGTGCAGTGGCATGATCCTGGCTCACTGTAACCTCCACCTCCCAGGTTCAAGTGATTCTCCTGCCTCAGCCTCGCAAGTAGCTGGGACTACAGGTGTGCACCACCATGCTTGGCTAATTTTTGTGTTTTTTAGTAGAGACGGGGTTTCACCATGCTGGCCAGGCTGGTCTCAAATTCTTGACCTCAAGTGATCCACCGGCCTCGGCCTCCCAAAGTGCTGGGATTACAGGTGTGAGCCACCGTGCCCGGCCTGGTGGTACATGTTGAAAGAAGGAAAAGCAAGTGCTGAAAATCTGTATTTATGAAAAATTTATTGGGTTAGGCAACATCGACTGGAGCCTGGAGAATTTTCATCATTACGTGTCAAGAGTTGTTTTTGCTTTTCCTGTGAACAGTACCAGGAAGGAGAACACTGACAGTGCCATGTCCTATGTCCACAACATTGTGCTCCTTCATCCTTTGTTCCTGGGACACATTTGGGTAATAGGAAAGGGGTATAGTGTGAACGTCATGTTTTGAGAAAAACCAGGTGATCCTTACTGCTCTTAAAGTAACATCCCCCCGTCACTGTAAAGGAGTTTTCAGAATTTACATCTACTAACCTACGGAGTACACATGGCTTTATACTCTCTAGCTTAAAATTACACTAGGAAAGACTGTACAGAACATGTGCATAACCAATGTTTCCAATATTTTGAGCTGTCCTGAAAGAAAGAGATAACAATAACCAAAACTAGTATAGCAATTACTACGTGCTTGGCAATATTTTAAGAATTTTACATGGATTAGTGCCTTTAATTTTCACAGCTCCCTGAGTTATGGTCAACGAGTCCCATCTTAGGAAGAAAGGGAAGTACAGGGAGATGACAGAAGTTGCTCCACATTATATTATTGATAAGGGGTGGACAAGGATCTGCACATTGGTGGTCTGTTCCAAAGTCACTGCTCTATCCTGCTTACTGCTAGGGTAATGTAACCATAGAAAGGGCATAAGTAATATATTTACATTTTTCAAAATAAGTGTAGAGAGCAAAACCTAAAAAAATAGGAACTTAGAATTGTACTCTTTTATGTGATATCAGAAAAGCTGGTTACAATAATTTTACCCATTAAAAATATGTGAAGGGTAGTTTTAGAAACTAATTTTCTGGGCTCACATCTTATTCCAGAAGATCAATGACTGCATGGTACATTATACATAATTTAATTTTCCCAGTTGAACATCATGACACTATATGAACCATGAATGCACGAAATAGGAATTCCAAATGTTTTCCATATGGTAAGAGGACTTTTGGATACTTCTGCAGGAAGCTTAAGAGTAGCTCAAAATTAAGTTATGCCTGTTCTTAGTGACTTTTATTATGTATGCCTAAGATATTAGCACTTTTCTCTGAGTGGGACCCTGAGGTGATGGATAGATGACTCTGCTGTCTGTATTTAGGCACTTTGCTCATTTCCTGAGTGCTGTGGAAGGCATGTGGATGCTCATTAAGTTTCCGACCATTCCCCGAGAGCAACAGGTGGTGAATCAAAGCTTCCCTGGTATGTCGTGGCTGGTTTCCTCAAAGTCTTGGAAATAATGGGTGGTATTTGCATACTCTCTGTAGCACCAGCAGATAAGAAGGAGATGAATAGCAACAGGAAGTATTTCCAAAGCATAAACAAACACACAGGTCTAGGAAGATTATGAGTAACATTCTGGCAACTACACATTCTATATCCATACACGGTGGTTTCATCTTTTAAATACCGTTACTTGTTCAAACTATAAAATCATAGTTAACTGTCATGTTAACTGTGTCATGTGGCTACCTAATAGAATAAATGTAAATTAAAGGAAAAAAGAACATTCTAAGAAAACTATGACATAAAATTATAAGCCTTTATTTAATTCTACATTTATAAATATCTAATGAATACTAGTAGATGTGATGTACCTTTTTTTTTTTTTTTTTTTTTGAGATGGAATCTCACTCTGTTTCCCAGGCTGGAGTGTATGGGCATGATCTTGGCTCAATGCAACTTCTACCTTCCGGGTTCAAGTGATTCTCCTACCTCAGCCTCCCAAGTAGCTGGGACTACAGGTGTCCGCCCCCATGCTTGGCTAATCTTTGTATTTTTTTTAAGTAGAAACGAGGTTTCACCATGTTGGCCAGGCTGGTTTCAAACTCCTGACCTCAGGTGAGCCACCCACCTTGGCCTCCCAAAGTGCTGGGATTATAGGCGTGAGCCACCACACCCAGCTGATGTATCTTTAAATTGTCTCCTTTTCAAAAGTACTGATTTACAGTGAGCACTGACTACATTATAAGCACTGACTACTCCCACATCCTGATTAGAGTAAGAAGACAAAGTTTAATAAACCAAAAACAGAACCTAAGATTTAAATCAAATACCAGATAGTTACCCAACAGTACTTGATAATTATGTAGAAAAGTATCTCAAGTGATTGATGAAAAGATTTTTTGCCAATTAATAGCTTCTTTCTACTATAGTCAGCAGTCAAGGAGAGGAAAATAAAAGAAAACATCAGAGCTACCTGACCTCGACAAACTACATCTGGGCCATTTCCTATGACCCTAGGAATAAAAGCATTTGCTAGAGGTGGCAAACCATTTAACATCCCTCCCAGCTAGAAAAAGCTCAAAACATTCTGACTAGTCCACAGATGACTAGGCAAATTCCGAGGGTCCAGTGGGATATTTTTTGTGGTGGAGGATATAAGACTGAAGTAAGATGATGATAATATAGTATAGAGTAATCAAAATTGCTTTTGTATAATCAGTATCAAAATTGCTTTTTTTTTTTTTTTTTTTTTTTCTTTAGAGGGAAATAATCAATTCCCATTCTCAGGTACTCTTTCTCTCTAAGAAAGTGCTTCAAGCTCAGAAGAGACAACTGGATTTCAAAGCACACAGGCTCCTGTGAGAGGAGCTGGTACCCTGATAACCTACAAGCACTTGCTGCAGGAACTGCTTCAGCCCTTCCTAAAGCCTCTCCTTTAAATGCCTTCTCCTTTATTTATAATGCTACAAGGGTCTTTTTAATTAACACTAAATACCACTTTCTTATTTGTTTTAAAGTTGTTACGATCTTCCCATTATTTGTAAAATGCCATCTTTTTTTTTTTTTTTTAAGTGTGGCTGAACTAAGGAATGCCATAATTTAACTCTATAATATGAAACAACCTATTAATTTGTGAAGTTATTTTTGCTACATGTCAAATGATAAGGAAGTGACTTTAACTCTTTAGCAAACTGTTATCAAAGAAGTCAAAGACTAAAAATCTATTAAAAGGACATATCTGAACTTTTGTGATAATAATCTAGACACATCAAGCAAAAAGCCAGAACTAAAATTGCTGAATGCCAACCAAGAAGACATAGCTTTGATGGCTACTAATTACACCAAAATATTCATAAAATATTATATGTGATATCACATGACCTTTGAGAACTCAATAATTTCATGTCTATCCTAAAATCATATTATTTCACATAACTCACACTTGAAGCAGAACCTTCATAAAACAGTATACACAACTCTCACACTAAAAGTAGGAATGCTAACCTTCTTCTTCTTTTTTTTGAGACACAATCTTGCTCTGTTGCCCAGGCTGGAGAGCAGGGGCATGATCTCAGCTCACTGCAACCTCTGCCTCCTGGGTTCAAGAGATCCTCCTGCCTCAGCCTCCTGAGTAGCTGAGATCACAACTGGCTAATATTTTTGTATTTTTTGTAAAGACAGGGTTTCTCTGAACATTTTTATAACTATAAAAACATTATATATTTTTATAACTATAAAAACATATAGTTATAAAAACATATTTTTGTAACTATAAAAATAAAAATAAAATAAAATAAAAAGACAGGGTTTCACCATGTTAGCCAGGCTGGTTTTGAACTCCTGACCTCAAGTGATCTGCCCACCTCGGCCTCCCAAAGTGCTGGAATTATGGGTGTGAGCCACTGTGCCTGGCCTAGGAATGCTAACTTTAGAATGGACTAATGTACAACAGAAATTGATTCAAAACTTTGGAAGATGAGAACAACAAAAGGAAAATGTATTTGCATTATATTAACCCCTATTAAGTATTTCTAGAATATAAAAAAGCTTTTTAAAATAAGAAGCTGATTTTAGAGGAGCAACTCTGGCTAAGGCAGTAGAACTTTAAGCCTTGTTGGTTGCCATGCGAAAATTTTTAAACAATTTTTTTAAGTGCTTTGAACATTTTTAAGTGATTTACACCAATTTAAAACAAATGTTTCCAAACTAAGCGTTAAGCAATTATTTCAAAAGATACTTAAAAAGTTTATGGAGACAGTGTATGTGTTGGGTCAAAATATTTTAGTGATATGATTTGTACTTTGAAGGGATAATTATTGAGAGGAAGTAGAAGATAAATGTTTTAGAGGGATTATATTAATGAGTGAATCACAAAAACAGCTGCCTAACTGTTAGATTTATGGGGTTGTTAAGATTCTAATTCTGGACAAAATCTGATAGGGTCTTAAGAATAAAATTAAAATGTGAAGGTAAAGAGACATTTTAGACTTTAAAGAATTTCTGTGACTTCAAATGAAGTGACATTTACCTTTATTTAAGGGGCAGTGGTAAGTTAAATGGAGAAACAAACAATCCATACAGCCATCACAAACTTTAGAGGTATCTGTGCTTAATTTTTAACTTAAAAATTCACTTAGTTGAGATGGCTGGAGAGTACCTAGAGAACAGCATTATATTTTTAGCTTCCATTTTTTCCCTATTTTCCTCCAATTTGGGTGAATCTCATAATTACAATTCTATGAAGCCAAGACTGTCCGTGCAGTATTTACCTTTATCCCCGGAAGTCCAGGAAGCCCAGGAAGCCCTGGTTCACCCTACATAGGAAAATCATACAGCATTATAGAATGATATTCATTCAGTCACAATATCTGGAGAAAAACATGGCAAATTTGTTCCTAGCTCAATACTTTCTACAAGGATAAATATAAAAACTGTCTACTTTCAGAAAGTTTGGTGAGATTCTACAATTCAGTCAACTCTTGATTTAGAAATGGGTTGACCACTTCACAGACTTTTCAAGATTTTCTCTCTTCCTCTCAGTTCACTGCACATTGGTATCTCTGTCAGATGGTGAGTAAAAGAAGGAGAAACTCCCATATTTTATTATTTCTTTATTAAATGATTTGTTGGGGAGGCTGAATCTATTTGCCCAAATGAGGATAATGTGTGCATTTCAACAATGCATCCTAGCCCAGTATTCTCTCACCTTAGAGAATCAAGAGTTGGCTGTATGAACAGATGGTCACATCAAAACAATATTCATTAAAAGTCTTTCTCACTTAAAGAGCATAGTAAGCTTTCCTTTTCATTCCTGAATTATGAAAAGATAAATGAATACTTAAGATTAAACCTAACTCCAGTCTGTATTCTGACAATTGTTGAGTCTGA
Organism: Saimiri boliviensis; assembly: GCF_048565385.1. Taxonomy (NCBI): domain Eukaryota; kingdom Metazoa; phylum Chordata; class Mammalia; order Primates; family Cebidae; genus Saimiri; species Saimiri boliviensis. The sequence continues at coordinate 101,159,333 of NC_133451.1, forward strand.
GCAACCCTGCTTAGCAGCTTAGGGCTAATGGTACCATGCAGCTGTTGCTGCATACAGGTTTGAGATTAAGTAGTACATTTTGGGTGAGCATATCGGAGTCAAGCTTAACCTTCTCATTTTCACAGAGTTGTCTACATTATTTTAAGCCCAAAGTATGACAACAAGAGGTTCCATTGCTTAGAAAATCTCCTGAATTCTACTAAAGAAGTATAAAGGAATCTCAGGAGAAAATGAAAGTCTTTTCTGTTGGACAGAACTGACTATTTTTTGTGGAAATAACATTTGAAGGCAAAAGGATGATACTATTTCATGATGACCAGTTAGTGGGACAACAATTGTATTAAAAGATAAGGAGCATTAAACTAACAGTGAAGTGACAAAAGAAAGCATTTCCTTTCATCTAAATGCCTTAACAATCCTCATTTTAAGGAATATCTACCAAGTCCAACCAGAAGTTTCATCTTTAGTATTATTACTTTCAAATTATGAAGCACCATAGTTTGTTCGGGTATGATCACAAAGTGATGTCTGATACTGCTTGTTAAGCTGTGTGATTAGACCAAAAAAGGATAATGGATTTCTTGATGTTTTAGGTCAAAGTTACTTCAGGAATGTAAAAGAAAAATGATTCTGTCTGAAACTGTATAAATCAAAGTTTGCATTGTGAACAATAAGACTAAAATGAGATTAAGCTAGAGGAGAAAGGCTGATTATCAAGAACTTGTTTGTTATTCTGTTCAAAGAATGCTTAAGTAGATTAAACTTCACACAGATAAAACCTTACGTATTTGATCTTCTTTTACTTTCTTTTTTACTTTTCAATCAGTGAGTTTAAGAGGATCCAGCAAAAAGAGCTTGTGTACATTTTTTGCTTAAAATTCTCTTTTATGTTATGGCCCTTGAAAACAGTAAATTTCAATAGAATATACAACTAATAAGAACAAACATACTGATGGCAAATCTATGCTTTGTATTGCTTCAGAAAAGTACCCCGCACTCATTTTTGCAGACATCCTATCTGAAACATTTGTGAAAATATATAGGTTGTTACATTATTGTCCAACAGGTGTTTTCATCACATCTTTCCCTCCCACCAAATGAAAGGACTGGATGACTACTTTAAAAAAAGATATTTATCTTTTCACATGTACCCCAAAACCTAAAATGCAATAAAAAAATAAAATAAAAAAGATATTTATTTAAACATGCACAGACACATAAACACACATCCATTTTTCTAATCAAGAAAAAGATGTGTAAGACATTACAGAATATTTTATAATGTAGATTGACTACTTACAGATATTGAGCATTTAACGTTTCTCTACATCATATGTGTACTATGTATATGTGTTAGGTAATAAGCGTATTTTTTAGTGAACAGATACTTTATAAATTCTTATTTCTTATAGTTTTTATATTTCATAATTTGACCTTTCCAAATGTATGTTTATTAGTTGACATGATGAAAGATTATAATACATGTAATGTTACCCTTTGTGGAACATCACTTAACATTTTTAGGAAGACATTTGTTCCCATATAAATTCTCTGTCTTTATGCCATAAAAGGTTATCTTCTAACTAGGATAAGTGTGTCCAACCCAAAGCCCACGGGCCACATGCAGCCCAGGATGGCTTTGAATATGGCCCAACACAAATTCATAAACTTCCTTAAAGAGTTATGAGTTTTTTTTTTTTGCTCATCAGCTATTGCTAGTGCTAATGTATTTTATGTTTGGCCATAGACAATTCTTCTTCCAAAGTGGTCCAGGTAAGACAAAGGATTGGACACTCCTGAACTAGGCAATAGCTTTTCAGTAACTTACCATTCTCGCCTATTCCTTGGCTCAGGAGCTTCTCTCAAGAACTCAATTTGGGGATGCACAGCCCAAAATTTGAGATCAGATCTCAGTCAGAATTAGGATTTGGTTCATTATTCCATTCAAAGGTGATATCAACATATATCAAAAGTGTGACTTACGTGTGTCAAGTTTAACCTTCAGGTTTACACTTCTGCTTTTTTTTTTTTCTTTCCTTTCACCTTTCACTCCCCATTACAGGAGACCCTCAAAATCAGGACTCTGCTTTCACCTCATGTCCCTACTAGAGTGCCCTATAGTTTTAGAGAGTTCAACTCTGAAGGGCCCTTCTGATAGGAGATCAAGTAATTTTACTCGTTTAAAATTAAAATATTGACTTGGAAAAGATGTGGGAAAGTTATGAAAGAAAGAATTAGGCGATGAAACACAATACCTATTTTATAAATCTACACACTCACTCTACAAGCACATATATACACTCCAACTCACATATCAATCACATACTAAACTCCTGAGGCCATAAAAGAAAGAAAATTCAATGGAATTATTCCTACATTATGAATGTAACTCTAGATATCAAACCCTTATCCTGTAAAAGACCACACAGTGGGAAGTTAATTGATGAGCTTTTTGCTGTGTCACAATATTCTGTACTTTTCTGGGAGTGTCTCTGACACAGGACCCTCAGTGCCAATGAACCCTGAGCATAGTTCTGCAATGGAGAGGAAAATGCTGTGGAAGATCTATTGAAGCGATTCTGTACTCAGTGCAGTTTATTTCTCTAATATCCATCAGCAGCAAGCATGGGCATACTTTACTTTTAAATCAATGTTGGGCTTAATATTGCCAATTCCCAATATTAGACAAAGGAAGTCATCATAATGTGAGAATATGAGATCATATCAAAGGGTATAATCTGGCCTAAATATTAATGAAAAAGATGATGCTCATTTTAGGACACATATTCATTCAGGAAGACTGTAAGCTTTTAAGGATTCTACCCCTTCTCTCAATATAGTTTTAAACTGGTTTTTAATGTAATGCAAAGGAAATCCAGTGTTCCCATGTGTAAATCTATAAACTTCCAGAATGAATCTAAACTGTATTTCTAAGTAATCATTATGATAAGGCAATGTTTTATTAAGCAATTGAAAATCTATTTGAATATTCCACTCTGAAAACAGTGAAAACTATATAAGATTATAGCAGATTTGTTTTGGTTTATTTTTTTAGAGACACAACAGTCTTGCAGACTTTTTAGCAAATCATGGATTTGGAGAGCAGTAAAAACTTAGCCTTTAAATTTGAAAGACTAAGGGAACTAAAATTAGATTGTCTGAGAAGATCAGTTGCTTTTTCAAACCAAAGCAGACCATGGATCTTTATTTAAGAAATTTGGAATTAGTGATTTAAAGAATTGATAAGAAATCTTAGAAAATAAATAGTAAAATTTGCAGAGTTCTGCTAGGCTCTTTGAAAGTCTCAACTTTACCTCAAACTGGGCCTAATGAGTCATTGCTCAGACTCAGTTTTAAGAGAAAAATCTGTTTTTAAATTAGAGAAATGTTAAAAAAAAAAAAAAAAAGTGAAAGAGCTTCTCAAAAATTATGTCTATCCTAAGTGTTTAAAACAAAGCCATTATCCTCTCAATGACTTCACAAAAGTGGGAACATTGTTTTACTATGTCTTAAGGTTCCAAAATACAAGAAGGGATTTATTCTCTTTTCCCTTTCCTGCCAATGAAGTAAATTTATTTTTCTGTTCATATGTTTATCTACAACATCAGCTACTGCTAGACAAAGGCAGAGTCATGATCTTAAGAGGTTTAACCTAGTGTGGAATTCACATTTACTAGCCAGCTACATCTGTGGTCTAAAATCTGACTGTATGGGCATTGATATCCAAATGCTCAGACAATAAACTGCTAGCATGTGTTTCCTGTTTCAGGCTCAAATGAGAGTATGAATCGAAACATATTCACTGCATGTCCTCTAATTTTTTGCTAAAGTGACGTACAAATGAAAAAAAACAAAAACTAATGTATCCAGAAAATGGTATGGCTAGTGTCTCTAATTAAAATTTAGTTCATTAACAAATTTAGTGTGTTTAACAATACCATAGCACAAGTAGATATAAATCACATACAAAATTGTCAGCATGAAAGCATTTGCAATGATAGGAAAAGGAATATAGTTCATAAAGAATTGCCCATCACTATTGAGACAGTTTACTGACAGAAACATCAAAGCAACATAGCCAGTTATAGAAAGATTTTTTCTATTAAAAAAATTATTTTAAAAAGATAGAAACATGCATATTACCATGAAGCATGCAAAGAAAAATTGTTGGCATTCCATTCACCTGATCTTTGTTAGTTTCAAACAGCTAAATGTGTGTAGACTTCATTTCACAAAGCATCCTTTTACATGTATAAAGTTTGTTTGCACATCGTGCTATGGTCATCATCAAGACTTTTTAAAATGCAAAATAACCAATAACCCTCTGTAATGCAAAACATGAAAACCGCATCGTTTTGTAATAATTGTTTTCATATTACACAGTGGATGGTAGATATAAAATGGTGAACGTGAGACAGTAAGATCACACTAGAGACAGAGATATTACCTTTTGCCCTGGACGACCAGATTCTCCAGGTTCTCCCTGATCAAAGAAAACCAAAGATGAAAAAGGAAGTCTTCCAAGAATTTTCTAAAACCCTGAGGCCTCTGGCCACCATCACAGGGATGGGCTAGCCCCCTTCTTCACCACATGTCTTTTATTTCCTTTATCCTGCGACTCTACATCTCACAAGACATAGGGATTTTTTTTTGTTTTTGTTTTTGCTATAAATATACCTATAGATCACATATAAACCCACATTTCCATAGAAACCAATCAGAAAGGGAAGAGGGTGCAAGACTTCTTATTTAAACCTTCATCAAGTTTCCCACAGATATTCCCTGTTGTTTTTGGAAGCCCAGTTATTGCAGGAGAATAGAAACAAAGTTATAATCATGGAAGTTGCTAAAAAAGGGAGAGAAAGTAGAGGCCTATAAAAATCAGTACTGTAACTCCTGGAATACAAATACTTGCAAGGTTATACTTACCTTAATTCCTGCAGCAGATGATCCAGGGTCACCCTAAAATAAAACACAGGAGAGATTATGCCACAAGTTATGGGAACAGGAAATATCACAAGCACCCAGAGAGCCATTACCGACACAGGTACTCAAAGGGACCTCATGACTAATGGACCAAACTATGCTCCATAACACTTTGTACCAATATCTCAGCTGTTAAGATGTCAACAATTTACAGGATAAACAATGCACAAAGTAAAAACATTGGTTTACTTTGAATACAGATACATAAGGACTACATTCCCTGAAATAAACATAAATACGAATTTCTTCTTTTGATACAGTGCTAAAAATACATTGTGAAGCAATAAATTATAATTTAGGGATATGGAACTTTTGGCTTTCTCTATTCCTGGAATGTATTACTGCCATTAGCTATCATTTACTGGGAGTTCCCTGACCCTTTTGCTATTCAGTGAGTCAAGGTTCAACAGATGAAGTCAGAGGTTAATGACGTCGAGTTAGAAAAAGCCACGCAACAGATCAGTTTGTTTTCCTCGTGAAGCACCATCACAGTTACAACAGGCACGTTTTTTCCAGCTTTACACTTATTTCATTGTAACTCAGTCACCAGGAAGTTACAGGATGATGGATGACTTGTGGGTGAGGGGGACACATGTGAGCTCTGAGAGAAAGTCTTGAGTCAGAATCTGTTATTTTAAAAGGCACTGTATTCCAGCCAGATTTCATAGAGGGTGACTACTTCTCTAAAGGAAACGTGTTATAAATAAGCAGATAGGAACTAATGGAGAAAAGAAAAAGGGGGGTAGCTGGGAATGTTGCTTATTTCTGAAATGAGGCCAGCAAAGGGCCTAGAATTTCAAGTTCCTTCTAGCCCTCTCCGTCTCATGCATATGCCAGAAGGAAAAAGAAAGGTCATTTGAGACTGTCAAGGAAATAAAAACAGCCACAGGAGGGAGGCACATATTGGGATTTCCTCAGCTGTCTCATCTGTACAAATGCTCAAGGAGCTCCGGGGGCCCATTTCCTTGTTCTAGATTCCAGAAGCTGCTCATCAATCTCTTTTAGAGACAGACATAAGGACTCAGGCCTCTGTATATGGGCCACTTGCCCCGCTCCCTCAATTTCTCTCCCCTCTGCCCAGGGCTGGCACTTTCTCCCTTCAGATGTTGCCTAAGCAGCTTTGCCTCAAAGAGCCCTTCACCAACCAGCCTAGACACCTCGGACACGTGCCCCTCATGCACACATCTTAACTCCGTAGCATCATGCTCTGTTCATGTCCACCGCAGCCCGCTTTGTAATTGCCTATTTATGTTTCCTGCCTATTCACTGTGTGTCTCTTCGTTATATAGTCAGCTGCATGTGAGCAGATTCTGGATCTATTTTTATTCAGTGCCCTGGCCCATAGTATATGCTCAATATATGTATGGTGAATGAATGACCAAATCTCAAAAAATGTTTAAACAGGTCAATTTTCAAGGATCAAAATGTAAAATTCTTTAGGAAGGGAAAAAATAGCTTAGAAAAAAGAAAGAAATAGTAAATTAGCTTGTTAAAGAAATAGTTATGTGAGTTTCTTGACATCATAATTGCTATTCCTACTGTTGAAAATTAAAATGTAACTAAACAGAAAGAGGACCCTAATACTGTCTTACTGTGGAATGAGACTGATTTATCTTGCCGATCATTAATATCCCATTGAGTTTCAAATGGGAAGCAACATAAATGTGGCCAATAAGAATACTTACTTCTATTTCTACTAAATTAAGTCTGAAAGTCATCAGTACCAATGAATCAGGTTTACAATATTTTATACAATAAATAACATCTTTGAATTCATAAAAGCAATCTTGACTTTGCAAAGTTCCTACTTTATCTCATTTAAACCTCATTAAATTCTCATGAAATAAAGGGGGCAGATATTACTATTTCCGTTTAATAAACAAGGATATAAAAGCAGCTAGAGGTTAAATGAATTTGGGGCTTCCTAAGTTCTACTGCCATGTTATTTTTTCTTTCTTCTTTTCTAAATAGAAAAGAATTGTTGGCTTATTTCATTTCAACAACAGGACATAAAGGTTGTCGTAAACTTGTAAATGCAAGGAAGTTGCTTGTATTAATTGTAGTTTAATTCAGTATCTTAATGGAAAGCATCCAGATAATCTCTAATGTGAGTGAAGACTAGATTTAGTTCTCATAAAAAGTGAATGGAAAGAAAAAAACAGTTTCTTGAAAGGCCAATATATTTGTGGAAATCTGAGCCATTTCATTTGATGGACAACTATGAGTGATTTTATTTTTCTTTTTTAAAGACTTAGAACTGTGAAATCGCAAGGAATTTTTATAACTTTTCAGTGGTAACATGACTTCTGGAAGATAATCATAAGTTAAACATTTTAAGGGATAATGCTACAAGCAGTGGAAATAAAACAGTGTGTGTTTATAATCCTCCTTCCCTCAAAAGTGAAAATTAATACTGGATTACAATTGGGGGAAAAACCCCAGCTATGTCTTAAGTATACTCAGCTTCATCAGTCATTTGGCTTGGAAATAAAAATTTCTACAGGGTAAGTTATAGTTATAGATGAGGAAATACTATGAGAAGACACTTGAGGTAAATGAATTTGACTTTACTATTTTTCATTCATGCACAGTTTCCATTTTTGTGATTATTTTCAAAACAACAGTCAGTAGATAATTATATGTATGTGTTAATAAGGCACATGTGGATATATGAAGTGAGTGTAGGGACTTATTTTTATCATTCATTAATTCATTCAACAAATATTTATTGAGCACTAATTATGTGCCAGACATATCTATTAATAGATGCTGAGAGCTGGGAGATAACAATGAACAATGCAGTTACAATCACAGCCCTTGTCCTGCATTAAAATGATTATTTTCCAATATATGTAGTGCAAAAATATTATGGATGGAAAGCATGAAAGATCATAAATTTCAATCAATAATTTATTTTTGATGGAAAGCATGAAAGATAATTTTTCTTTCTTTCCATTTTTTTTTTTTTTTTTTTTTTCTGGAAATCTGGTGTGGGTAGAGATTGCCATGTTTGGAAAATTCTGTGTCACTATGTATGCACAGAAGACACGATAAGCAAATGCATGGCTATCAAAGGAATTATAAGGAGGGTGGTGGGAGCATATAGCAGGTGACCTACCCAGTCTAGAGGAGACTGAAGGCTCCTCTAGGGAAATGATTTCTAAATTAAGTTTACAGTCGACTGAAGAATGAATAAGATTAGAAAGTGGAAAAGTGGCGCTAAGGAGTCAGGGGAAGGAGGACAGACAGCAACAGTGTTCTAAATTACGAGACTGACATGTGCTAATTAGAGAAAGCTCAGCACTGATTGGGGTGGGAGTGCCCACTGGGATAGGCTGTCGTGTGTGAGTTTATAAAAAGAAGACAGTTTGGTTGGCTCCAAATATGATGTGCCTTCTGAAAAGGCTCAGAGGATGCAAGTCAGAGATGCATTTTCATACTTCATGTTTCATGCATGCATCTTTGCTATATAGATGTAAAGTATGAAGATGAAGATAGCGTGAATACACACAAGAATGGAAATGGGGAAGAGGGGGGCAAAAAAATAAAAAACAAAAAAAACAAAAAAAAACAACAAATCATGCTAAGAAAGTGAAAGCAGAGTTTTTGAATCAACAGACAGAATTGTGAAGAGTAGAGTGACGTGGCCAAACCATTCAGTATTTCACACAGGTGAAAACAGGTAAGAAATCAATTTCTACATTTGTTGGTGGGATTAACACTCCAAAGAGTGGGGCATACCCTTCGATAATAACTCTACACATGACTGAGTTCTGTCTTTGGCAGCTTTATGCTCTTAAACCTGGGGTGTACCACGGTGGTTGGCCAGAATGTGCTGAAGCTGCTGGCCAGAGAAAACCCAGCCTAGTGGTTTTTATAGTTCCACAGTATTTCCAGATGACCAGTCTGGAAAGGTTTAGATTACTTTACCATCCAAAGGCGCTGAGGTGAATCAAAAGGAAAAAAAAAAATCCTATAAAGTCAATCAATGACGTAATTTACTATACCAATGGCAGAAAAGAAGCATTTTTAAAAAAATGTTTTACATCTCAAACTCGGTAAATGATGAATGAGTTTCACATACTGAACACAAAAGCCATGAGAATAGTGTTTCCAACATGCTGGAAACAAATTATATGACAGAAGCAGGAAATGTTTAAAAAACACATCAAAAATTATATTCCAATTACAGCATTTTTGGGATAAATGCTACAGGTCGGATTACATATTATACACATTACAGATTCCTATTTACAATCCCCTGTTTAGACCCATTAAAGGTTTATAGAAATGATTTCCGTTTTAACTGAAGCATTTCTTATACTTAATTTCAGCTGACTAATAAAATTTTTTGATGAAAAAAGAAAAACAATCTAGTTGATTTCAATTTCCATGTGGGAAGAGAAGCTAATATTTATTGAGAGTTTATTATGTGTGAGTCAGTATGGTAAATGATTTGCATTAATATATAAAATAAGAACAGTATTCCTTTGAGATGACCTTGGTCTTTTCACAGAAAAAAGCTGTTTTACCATTGTAAAATTAAATTTCAAAATATTTAACTTTACAAGGTGATTAAAGAAACAATTATTGGCCTACATTCCAAAAATGAAGCTTTAAAAAGACACATTTTAAGCATAAAATTCTCTACACAAAGCCACATAGGCATAGTTCAGATGTAGTATAAATTTTTTTCACTTGAAAAAAATTGCCCTCTGTGTAGAATATTTCCCTTCTTTTAAGTGGAACGAAAGGAAATATTCTACACAGAGGGCAAATAGTTGGTTAACTATGGCCAAATGCAGTTGGCCACCTGTAAGACCCAAGAGCCAAAAATGGTTTTTAAAAATCAAAATAACAATAATATTTCATGACACATGAAAATTACATGAAATTAAAATTTCAGTGTCCAGAAATAAAGTTTTATTGGAACACGGCCTACTCACTTGTTTATGTATTGTCTATGGTTGCTTTCACGCCACAACAACAGAGTTGAGTAGCTGTGACAGAGACCACATGGCCCACACAGTCTAAAATATTTATGTTCTGGCATTTTACTGACTTCTGCTTTTAAGCAAAAACAAGCAAGTTAGATATAACACCCAGGTTTATGTTCTTAGGGTTTCAAATTTTGTCTCTGAGAGTAATCAGGGTATATCATTGGTCTCATTTGTATTAAACAGATTCATGCCATATTTGATTGCAGAATGACACTTAAATTTGGCAGATAAATAAAATGGGACTACAGCAGTGAATCTCACCTGTGGGTGGCTTTGTCCCCCCAGGTAACATTTGACAATGTCTGAAGACACGTTTGATTGTCACAACTTGGAGGTGCTTTAGGCGTCTTGTGGGTAGAGGCCAGAAATGATGCTACACATCTGACAGTCCCATAACAGAATTATCTGGCCCCAAATGTCAATAGTGCTGAGGCTGACAAACACAGATCTATAAGAAACTGAGAGTTCACTCTAATTTCTAGACTCCTTAAATATAAATACAACTGCTACTTGACCCATTCAGTCCTATCACACGTGCCATATTTATATTAATATTTATGAGAAGAAGAAAGATAAATTTCTTTTTATTTTGTGGCTATGGTTTTTATGACTAACCATTATCCATCTGTACTTTAATCATTTTCAAAGTGGAATAGTCTTAGTCTCAAGTGTAAGCCTAAATAAATAATTCTTCATCATTCAATTACTTAGCTTGATTTAAATTAAAGCCCATCTGACTTTATTCTATTTTCAATTTCTTAAAAGATCTACTTAATCCTTAACACATAGCACAAGCAAAGTAAAACATCCTTCCTATGTCAGAGATATCTATCAAGTATGAATCCAAGCAAAAGCTATGACAGACTGAGGAAAAGTAAGAGGATAGGTGGCAGAAGATAAGACACAAGACTACTGTGGTATAAAAGCTAATAATGGTTTAAAAGACCCTCTGCCCCAGGATAGAATACAAAGCCTGACAAAATATCCAGATTTAGTGGAATTTGAATTTAGGTAAATTTTCAAGACTATATTAGAGGGTCTAATCAAGTGACATTAACTTATAATCAAACTTTTCTCTTCCTGTTCTTTTTAAAATTATTATTTCAATAGTTTTTTGGGGAACAGGTGGTGTTTGGTTACATGGGTAAATTCTTTAGTGGTGATTTCTGAGATTTTGGTGCACCCGCCACCCAAGCAGTGTACACTGTACTCAATGTGTAGTCTTTTATCCTCACTCCCTCCCACCCTTTCCCCAAGTTTCCACAGTCCATTATATTATTCTTATGGCTATAATCAAACCTTCAAATCTCATTCTAATCCTTTGACATGTTCTCTCGTAAAACTGGTACAAGCTGATTCACTTTAGGATCTCTATTTTCATATCCCTGCATATGAAGGGAGTGTCCCATGTATACTTCAGTAAGTGTTTTCATTTCTTGAAAGCCAAATTACTGAAAACTTAGCTACACATTTTCTAGAATTTTTGATATATCATTTTACTTTCAAAATATTTTTATTTATGAATAGGAGCTTGTGGAATAATCATCTTTTATAAATCAAATATTTAAATGTTTTCTAATCTTGGAGAATGATCTCTGGCCTTTTCATGTTAAGCAATTCTCACTCATTTTCATGAGATGGAGTTTCGCTCTTGTTACCCAGGCTGGAGTGCAATGGCGTGATCTCGGCTCACCGCAACCTCCGCCTCCTGGGTTCAGGCAATTCTCCTGCCTCAGCCTCCTGAGTAGCTGGGATTACAGGCACGTGCCACCATGACCAGCTAATTTTTTGTATTTTTAGTAGAGACGGGGTTTCACCATGTTGACCAGGATGGTCTCGATCTCTCGACCTCGTGATCCACCCGCCTCGGCCTCCCAAAGTGCTGGGATTACAGGCTTGAGCCACCGCGCCCGGCTCATTTTCATAAACTTGAAGTAATACTTATTGCTCAAGAAATGAAATGAAAAAGAAAAAAAAAGAAAGAAAAAAATACTTATTGCTCAAATATGTACCCTTTCATAGCTTACAAAACTGTACCTTTTCGCCTGTGTCACCTTTGGGGCCATTCTCTCCAGCATCTCCCTGAGGAAGGGAAAAAGTGACACATGTTAAATACACTGGTGACATTAAGGGAAGAGTATTTTTCATTATTTTAAGCTTTCCTTAATATACTTATACTTGACCAGTTATCTGATATTAAGAAAAAAAATTTTATTCAGTGAACACAGCTGAACAGTATTAAACTATTCCACAGTATTAACTGAAAGCAATTACTTGTCTGTCTTCCAATAGCTTATTGGGACACTTAAAACCTTAATTCTGTCTCTGCTCAAAGCTCCACTCAAAAACAAAGGCTTTCTCTTGACAGTTCCCTGAATATGCCATGAGCCTTACCACTCTGCATCCTTCTTCGCACCATTCCTGTTGGCTGGATCCCTGCCCTCTCTTTCCCTTTCCATCTGTATAAATCCTGCCCTGTCTTCAAGCATATCTCAAATCTCCAGGGCCTCAAAGTACATGACAGGCCCTCAAAACCTGTGGACTGAGTATTTATCTGGGCCTACACGGTTTGCATGCATGGAATGAATGTTTTATGCTTTACTAGAAAAATTTTTTAAAATTATAGTTGATGCTTTTTTGTTGTTATTTTTGAGACTTCCTATGCTATTCCTCCACTGACATCTCCTTTCTACCCACAAATCAATGCATTATGGAAATAAAGCATTCGTTTATTATCCATGCGTTCTTCCTTAAATTCTGAATTCGATTTAGTCTTAAAATATGTTATGTGGAAATGTGATAGACTTTGGAGCCAAGGAGACAGTCCAGTTGCAGCACCTACTGGGCAAATGAAATTCTCTTTGCATCAAGTTTCTCCTGTGTAATATAAGGCCAAGGATAATTTACACAGTTATAAGAAATAAATAGTACACTGTGTCGAAAGCAAATAGGACAGTATCTGGCACATCATAAGCCATTAATGATAACAATGCATTACTATTCACATATTCCATAGGCTGGAATGTAGTCACTTTCCCATTACTCAAAAAGTTTCTCAAAATAGGACAGACACTATTGATAATAACTTTCTTGGGAGAGGGGAGAAAGAAAGTAGGGGAGGGTAACTTTCACTTTTTTCTCTGTATTTTGTTTTATTCTTTCAAATAAGGATGAAGTTAGTTTGCTTGGGTGTATGGTGACAAATACACTGCCACGGCCACAAGAGCCCGGGACGCTTGCTCTGATGAATGCCTGGTATGGTGCTGCTATTGCTCCTTTTCCCGCCTAATTTCTATACAAAAGAGGCATCCAGTGACTAATTAATTTCAAGTTAATTACCATGAACTGATTGGATACTAAATAATGTCCTAGTAATGTGTTACGAGGGACCTTTGATAGGCAGTTGATGTGCAGGCTTTTTATAAAATTGCTCAAAAATCCCTTTATTAAAGAACAAAACAAACAAACAAACCTTCTTAGTAGGGAAACTGGCTCAGAATGGTTGCGAAGTGAAGGGTTTAACTGAGCTGCCGCCTCAGGGAACTGCCCTTTCCACCCACACATTTTGCTCTCCTTCCATTAAATAATTTTTTTCTTTTTCTTTACAATGCTGAAAAATACAGTCCTAATCAAAAATTTTCCTTGATCTTTAGATAAACTTCTTTTGAGATTAGAGGTTATAATTCTGATTTGTCAGAAAGATCATATCACTTATGAAGAGCATGATGTAGTATTTTGGTAGTTTCCTACTCAGCATATTTTTCAAACACTATTAAAATAAGTAGCATGAGAACCAGGAAAGTAAGTATCATAATCCACAATGAGAGCCTAAAAATAATCAGGACAGGCCCAGGTAAGAAAAAGAGTCTAAGAATAATTTAACACTCTGCTTTTCCTGTTTCTCTTTTTGGTTTTTATGGGAATTCTTTGTGGGCAACCTTCAGATAATTGCTGCAGGTAAACATCTGTATCCTCTTAACCCAGTGACATTAGAAGCAGTAGAGAGAGATGTGGGTACTTGCAAAAGAATTAGAATTGTTTAGCAAGTAGGCAGATCAGATTTTGCAGGCCTCAGGATTTTTTAAGCCCATTTAAAAACCAGACATAAAATGTTTAAATTTGTTCCTTTTCTCTTCATTTTAAATATTTGTTCTGAAGGTGTATCAGCAGCTTTCTCTTTATGTTTTAAAACTTTACCCAGATTTTGGCCGGGCGCGGTGGCTCAAGCCTGTAATCCCAGCACTTTGGGAGGTCGAGGTGGGTGGATCACAAGGTCAAGAGATTGAGACCATCCTGGTCAACATGGTGAAACCCCGTCTCTACTAAAAATACAAAAAATTAGCTGGGCATGGTGGCACGTGCCTGTAATCCCAGCTACTCAGGAGGTTGAGGCAGGAGAATTGCCTGAACCCAGGAGGCGGAGGTTGCGGTGAGCCGAGATCGCGCCATTGCACTCCAGCCTGGGTAATGAGAGCGAAACTCCGTCTCAAAAAAAAAAAAAAAAAAAAAAAAAACTACCCAGATTTTTGTCTGTACATAAGAATCACACAATTTCTTCCTTCTACTAATTAACAGTTTAAAAAAAACATAGGAGTCACTATATCTATATCTATCTATCTATGTATATCTATCTACCTACCCACCTATCTATTAATCTACTCACCCATCCATCCATCTGCACATCCATTCATGCATACAGTTTAGTTTGGGTACTTCTTTGGTGTGCTAGTGCTGGGGAGTAGGAGGAGAGAAATACAGGCAAAAACATTCTTACCTTTTCACCTTGTTCTCCGGGTTCTCCCTGAGCAAAAGGACAGAGATGGAGTGACATCAAAGCATAAAACATCTAATTTTATTATTAAAGAAAGTAGATATTGAACTTACTAGGGAAATTATGCATGACATTTTCTATTTTGGCTACATACAGTTGCTATATGAAAACAAATGACGAGTTTCCTGGAGAATTTGAGAATGAATATAAATTATCAAATGTAGTCTTAATTTTTTGCTTTTACAGCATATAGCACTAAAGAAATGTATTTTAAGACTATCATCCAGAAACTGGCTTTTGGGGCACTAAGGAGAAGGATGGTGTGGCAATTCAATACCTTGAGAGGCTTCTTAGCCTACAATTTTTCATTCTGTTAAAACTCAGAATTAATAAGGTGGACAAGCATGTTTTTATAAAAATCCTTTTATTCAAAGCATCACCTGGTTTATAGATTATTTCAAGGGTCTAGGGTGCCAGGGTAGTTACCCAATCTGTCTTGCCCTAACATGATCATAAGCAGTACTAATCTTGAACCCCTTCATAATGTCATGAGCTCTCTTTGGCTTCTGGTAACCAGCATGTTCCAGATCAGTTACATTTCAGGAAGCACCTTGAGGAAAGACACTAGAATGGGGCAGAACTGAAGTGAGTTTTGGAATGACGTCCTTACTCAAAATGACCTGGAGAGCGTGAGGACTAAAATGCCAAATGGTGCCCTGAAGAGAATCTCATTTTCACTTTGCCCAGGAAAGGACGGAGGTTGGAGCAGCGCGAGTAGGAGAGTTCTAAAGTAAATCATATACATTATGAAATAGTTTCCTATGAAAAACTTGAGTAAGTGTTGCCATGAGATCAGACTAGTTTGAAAAAAAAAATGAAATAAGGTGATTATTGTATTTTTAAAAATGTATAACCCACTGCAGAAGTTAGTTTGGAAGCAAGACTCTTTTCTCTGGAACTCAACCTGACCCTTTGGCTTTCTGTATTTCTGGTCACCTTCACTGCTCAACACCCATCCTGATGGTCACTAGGCAACACAAGAATAGCACTGTGAACATGCATTAAGCATTAACTCCTATTGTTTGGCTTTTTAGCATGGAGAAAGAGACAGAAGACAGGAAAACAGCTATAGTCCCAGAAGGAATATTTTCTTTCCTCTCCTGCAAGACAAAGGACAGGTCTATAAATTTAAGGTCTGTCCTAGGCGCCTGTCAATAGCAAATGATCTGTAAAATCAGCTGACAGGCATCTGTGGGTACGAATACACACCAGCACAGCTGATGGGATTAGACATTAGTTTTGTACTTCAAGGGATGTTCACTCATCAAAGGATTTGGGATTTGGCTGCCTGCTTGGTTCAAACTAAATTGCCGCCAATCTTTTTATATTTAACTGATTCAATTTTTTTTTAAGAAACAAAGAAAACCTGGAATAAAAAAAATCTTCGTTACATTTTTTCCCTTTTTCGTAATTCACACTATGTCCATTTTTAAATTTTAAACATCTTTATTCTGCCTTCATCTGATTAACTGGCTATGTTGTGTAAGAGTTGGAGGTGGCCAAATATTGGGGAAAAGCCAGAGTGAATGTCATCTTTAGTAAGGCATGTAAATAAAATTTTAGGTAATATGGACATGGTCTATGTTTTTATATATCCATTAAGTGGTAAAATGACAACAGTCATATTTGAAACACAGGCCTACTCATGTTAAGTATCTTAGAATAAAGATGTTAGGCAATTACACCCCATTTATTTTTCTGCATTTTAATGCTAATGAGAATCACAAACATAATTAATTCATTAGTAACAAAGTTCTGTACTGCAGCATATTAATTATACTATTCACAAAATACCCATTTAAATACAAAAGGTGAGATTGTTAAAAAATATTATATTAAATAAAAGCTTATGATTTCCCGACAATTCATGTGTCAAATGATTCTGCTTGGCTTTACTTGTACTAACCTTTGGTCCTGCTATTCCACCCTGTCCTGCTGCTCCAGGTAACCCAGGCTCACCCTCAAAATAGAAAAATAGACACGGCTAAGTAAAATAGACAAAATCAATACATTACATGGACCATTCGAGGAAACAGCCATCTAATAATTCTCCAGACATAGATAAAGAATAAGTGACTACTAGTTTAAATTCAAGCTAGCTTCCATGGTCCAAAATGCTGCATGTAATGGAGTAAGGATACAACGGGGTTAATTCCTTTGTTCAGTTTTCTCAACATTAAGAAAACTGAGGCAACTTACCAGTGGAAATTAGTATCTAGCATGTTGCTGGGTACATTGTGAGCCTCAAATAAATATTTTTTGAATGAAAAGACACCTGAAAAATATAAGACTGTCTTGGCCCAAACCATTTTTTTTTTTTCTTTTTTGAGATGGAGTCTCGCACTGTCATCCAGGCTGTAGTGCAGTGGCACCATCTCGGCTCACTGCAATCTCTGCCTCCTTGGTTCAAGCATTTCTCCTGCCTCAGCCTCCCAGGGAGCTGGGATTACAGGCATGTGCCACCACGCCCAGCTAATTTTGTGTGTGTGTATATTTTTAGTAGAGATGGGGTTTCACCATGTTGGTTAGGATGGTCTTGATCTCCTGACCTCGTGATCCGCCTGCCTCGGCTTCCCAAACTGCTGGGATTACAGGTGTGAGCCACCATGCTTGGCCACGGCAAAAAAACTTTTAAGTGATTCATCAGCTCAGAAAAAGAAAGAATAAATCATTTTGTTTTCGCGTTAGACCTAAATGAACATTTACAAACCTAAATATTGAAGAACATACACATCTTTGAACACCTGCTTAATTCATTTAGACACATTTGACACAAAATAAACACTAAAAATAGCTTTGGTTTTTCTTTCCAATTTCATTTTAAAAATAATTAGAATAAAATATTCAGACTTATGGATCTTATTATCATATTAAATGATAGGCTTTTGGGCAAAAGATCATGGCTATTAGGCTAGAAAAATTTCCTATTTCAGAAGGATGATGATGTATACCAGTCTTTCAAGACTCTGAACCAGCAATTGTTTTCCAAAGAGGGAAATCTCCCTGAACTGCCCAGAAACAAAGAAAAGATACTTTGGCCCTGTATGCTTCCATGTGGCTCAAACTTACAGCAATTAGAATTGTTACCATTTTAAAACATTCTGAAAGCTCTTCACTGTGTGCCTCAATTATTGTACAAATTTCTTCTTTCCATTGAGGCTAGTAAAGTTGCTCCTTAGTTGATTTTTAAAAAGTAGACTATATTGTTAGAGCCGTTTTAGGTTCATTGCAAACTTAATTGATTTTTGAGAATGTTTCCTAAGTCACCTGGATGGCAGGAATTCTGTCACTTTTATATTTGTGTTCTTAGCTTCAAAAACATGTATATTAATAAAAATAGTAACATTTCTTGAGTGCCAGGATCTTTATATTCATTGACTCAATTCTCACAAATGTCTTTGAGGTAAGTACTATTTTTATCTCTATTTTACAGGTAAAGAAATTAAGGCATAGAGCAGTTAAGTCATTTGTCCAGATTTGCATAACTATCGTCAGGACTTGAACCTTCATGATCTGGCTTAAGAAGTTATGTTCTTAATACCATGTTACACTGATAAGTGAATGAATGTATCTAGGAATTTGATGACAAATATTTCAGTCCCATTATTTTGTTTATAATCCCACTTATAAATGACTGTCAGAATGTATAGAAATCTGAATTAAATATAACCTACATAGAGGTGATTTTTTAAATATCTACCATATAAATTTGGCAATGTGAAGCCTATGGTGTCATTCTAAAATAGCAAAAAGTATTTTACTATTATAGTAGATTATTAAAATTGCTAGAGTCTTAACGTCTTGGAAAAAAAATCTGCTTCCTATATAAAGTCACACTGTAACTCTAACTCTTGCATTTTTCTTGGTAAAATGGGAAAAAAATGTTGACTTAGAATAATGATGGTCATTGTGTGAAAATTTTGATATGCCATTTGTACATAACAAAGGATAAGAATTTGGAAACAGAATACACCCTGAAAGAGAACTAGCATTTACTGTGCAACCAGAAAAAGAGCTCTGGAGTCTGCTTGCTTCAAAGAATCCACAACAGGAAGCACTAATATCATAACTCATGGTTTAATGCAAATAAGAGATGCCGCCAGGAAACAATGCAAACTTTGTTTAGACTTTCAAAGAATAACCATGGTAGCCAGAGTTATTTTTTTTTAAACACAGTTAAGCCCCTGGAACCGGACAAAATTCATGCTGAGATTTCAAAGCAAGGAAGAGAAATGTTGCTTAGGTATCTGCATAACATTCTCCTTAATATATGAACATTGAGGGACTAAAGCCTAATCTCTTTTTTTCTTTGATAATATATATTGTTAATCTTTAACATAAAAGGCCACAAAAAATTTTACCTGTAATCCCATCACTCTATAATAATTGTTTTCATTTTGTCCTGTCTCCTTCTGGTCTTTGTTATTTACGCTTACATATTTTCAAGCAATTGTAAGCATATTGCATAGCGTGATGTTCTGATTTTTAAAATCTTTATACCACGCATTTGTTTTCACATAGTATTTATGAATACTGCCTTGTGCATAGTTTAATCATCTATCAAAGTCAGGTGTGATCATTTGTTTAATCAGTCCCACATTGTTGAATACTCGTGTTCTTCCAATTTTTACTATTAAAAACTAAAATAAACATCTCTGTAAATATATTTTTCTGTCAAATAATTTAATTTTGATAAATTATCTGAATTTGTTTTGTTAGTCAATGCAAACATTTTATGGCACAGCATATTTCTAAATTGCTTTCTAAAAGGGCTCTGAGTTTTATTTGCTTTTGTAGGCAATTTAAAAAATTTTATAGGCACTGCTTTTATAGGCATCCACTGTGTTACTTTTTCACAACTTTTTACAACAATTGTTTTTCACAACAACATTGAATATCACAATTTTAATTATTTTTGTGGCTATTTTAATAAGCATAAATGAGAGCTAACTATTGTTCAGTTTTAAATTTTTCACATGTAAGATTAATTTCTCATCTGTTCATAATTTAAATAGGTATTCATAAATGTTACAGCTGAAAAATGAATAAAGCTAGAGGAAAAAATGGCTGACAGCATTTTACTTCCAT
Source organism: Saimiri boliviensis (assembly GCF_048565385.1). NCBI lineage: Eukaryota > Metazoa > Chordata > Mammalia > Primates > Cebidae > Saimiri > Saimiri boliviensis. The sequence continues at coordinate 101,179,238 of NC_133451.1, forward strand.
AATAGTTATATCAAGAAACACATACTCCAAGTTAGATTAAGGGATTACAGAGCATTCTGTTATTGTCCACACTTAGTTTCCCAGGTTCTGTGAAAAGAATATAAAAGATGAACCACTGTACAAGTCTGAGTGCCAAAGCCAAGCTATAAGAATCCGTAGGTGCTGATTATTCAACTAACAGTGAAAATTTAATGCATGTTCTACTCTGGACTGAATGTTTCCGGAGACATAAAGATCAAATAGACATGACAGGTGCCTGTACGCAAAGAGCTTATTTTTGAGTGCGGGAAATACATATATACATTAGGGGGCATCTAACTGAGTTCATGAAACATTTTTGGGGGCAAAGTTTTCTTGCACTTCATGAAGTAAGAAGCATAATAGGCTGGGCGCGGTGGCTCAAGCCTGTAATCCCAGCACTTTGGGAGGCCGAGGCGGGTGGATCACGAGGTCGAGAGATCGAGACCATCCTGGTCAACAAGGTGAAACCCCGTCTCTACTAAAAATACAAAAAGTTAGCTGGGCATGGTGGTGCGTGCCTGTAATCCCAGCTACTTAGGAGGCTGAGGCAGGAGAATTGCCTGAGCCCAGGAGGTGGAGGTTACGGTGAGCCGAGATCGCGCCATTGCACTCCATCCTGGGTAACAAGAGCGAAACTCCGTCTCAAAAAAAAAAAAAAAAAGAAGCATAATAAATAGAAATCAAAGAGAAATCTTACTGAGGAATAAAGCATACATCTTATAGTATTAATATATTTCAATAAATCAGGCCAAAAATCATCATCATGAGTACTCTAAATAATGTTATAATGATATTAAACTATTACATAATAGTGAACATGTATATATACAGAAAATTATATCAGGTGCAAATGAAAAAAAACAGGAACCAGGTTGTGTGTGTGTGTATGTGGGTGGGGGAAGCGGGTCTCATGTTTGTTGCATAATCTATCCATCTATTTCTGAACACATTTTATACTTAAAACACTGAGGACATTCCACAGATAAAGTAATAAAGAAAAACGGCAGCTAACATCTTAACCACAGGTAGATTAATGGGGTTTTGTCTACTATACTTTAAATTTTAAGGCTATTCCCAGTATGACCATTCCCAAATGGCCATTTCCATTTTAAGCTGAAAACAAGTTGGACTGACTTTTAAGAAAGATGGCTTGCTGCTTTCATTTTTTTTTTAACCCAACTCTTTTAGAACTCTAATGTAACACATTGCTCAAGGCATTACAATTATTTCAGGTATTGCCATTCAAGGGCAACTTGAATGAATAGTTAAGGATAAAAAGAAGTGTAGTTTTCTTACAAATACTGAGTGCTCAAGGAAAGTAGGTCATCTAGCAGTAATATTGCTCATCATCATTTCAATCACAATAGTCTTCCTTTCTGGAAATTGGAATGAATGCAGTGGACCTATGTGTTATACCTGAAAAATGAGCAGAGTTTAAACCTGTGTTGTTCAATTGGTACCACTAGCCACTGGCAGCTATGGAGCAGTGGAAATGTCGCTAGTCCTAATTGAGGTGGATGTAAATGCAGAATACAATTTTAAAGATTTAGTAGGGAAAAAATGTAAAATATCTCACTAAGAATGTGAATATTATTAATCTTGAAATATTAATTCATATCATTTTCAAATATTTTTAATATTGAGTTTTAAAACTGTATTATTAATACGACTTGTTTCTTTTTACCTTTTTTCAATGTGTCTAACAGAAAATTTAAAATTACATATGCAGCTTGTGTTTGAGGCTTGCATATTTATGTTTCTGCTGAGCATTGGTTTAAACTATAAAATTATTTAATTATTAGAAGGCAATGATGAACCGAAAGCCTTTAAAAGCAAGGAAGGAGGGCCATCAAAGCCAGTCAACATACAGCAAGACTTCAAAATGGAGATGTCACTCCACTGCATATGGAGTTAGAATGCACCAGAGAACTCTGCGAAGTTAGAACGGCATGTAGGGGTGGACAGAGCAGAAGCAAGCTCTGGGTCAGGCCAGAGCAGCTTTTGTTGGGTCCGGGAGATCAAGGTCTTGTGAATAACATGGCATAGCCACAGCCTGTCTCTGTACTGTCTGTACAGTCAGCCAGTGCTTACAGGCTGACTCTAGGGAGAAACTAATGGAGCTCTTTGCCACCCACCAGCTTCCTACATTCTCTTAAAAGCAAGTCAGGCATAGAGCTCCTTCACTCAGTTCTCTGCAAGCGTGTTCTGCCTCACTCAGACTAAGAGCAAGAGCCGGCATCCTTACAATGGCCCCAGGCCCATATGATCTGACCCCTGCTGCTCCTCTGACTTCCCTTCTGCTGCCCCCTCACGTACCCCAGCCACACTGACCCCCCAACCCTCACCCACCTTGCTCCAGTGCACTACGCAGACACCTGCTCAGGGCCTTTGCATTTGGGCATTCTCTATTGGACCTCCTATGTTTTTTCCTCAGATAGTCATAGGTTGCTCTCTCACTTCCTTTAACTTTGGATCAAACATCACCTTACTACAGGGGTTACCCCTAAGGTCCCCCTACTCCGCTAACCACCCAGCATTCCCTATAAAGGCATATGCCCGTGCCTTTCTCTATTATACCAACTGCTGCCTGAGATACAACTTTGTGTTTCTTTTCTTTCTCCTGCCATTAGGACTTTCAGGTTTGGCAAACAAAAATATAGGAGACTGCGTTAAATTTAAATTTCGAATAAATAATGAACAATATTTTAGTTAAATATATTTCAAATAGTAAATGGGACATCATCACATTAGAAATTCTGGGTTGTTTATTTGAAATTCAAATTTAATACGGCAGCTTATATTTTATCTGACAACCCTATTTTCTACTCCCACATCGCCATCACCACTAGACTGTGAGCTGCTTGGGCAGAAGACTTAGTCTATTTTGCTCATTACTCTTTCACAGTGCTAAAAACTACACTCACCCATAATAGCTGTTCAGTACATCCCTGTTAGAGGAATGAGTGAATACAGGAGAATCAAATGCATTAAGCCTACATGAAGATATGAAGCAATGTATAGGCCAGGTAGAAAATAAGACAGCAAGGCTGCCCTACTGGGAGACTGAAAAATAATATAACTGTCATGGCAAGAGATGGCTCTGTCTCAGGCACTGCAAGGCAGCCATCACTGGGAAAAGAGAAGGGAGTGAGGAAAAGATGAGAGAAATGCTAACCCTGCAGCGGCCCACCTCCAAGTCACTAGGATTGAAGGACACAGGCACAGCACGGGGTAGAGTGAAGTGGGGTGAGTGTGAGTTAGGAGAGGAGTCTGTGAAGGGCAGGGTGACAGGAAGGATAACTTTAATGGCTTCCAAGAAAAACCCTCCAGGACTCTGTTGGGGGAAGCATAGTCACCCAGAGGACTAAAGGCTCTAACAATTCAGCCTGTGGGTCCAGAGCCTGGGCCATTGTCAACATTTCATGTACTGCTCATCTCTTCTCTTCTGTCTGCTCCTTCCTTCACTCCAAGTGCCTCAGGTGAGGGGTAAGAAGTAGCAGGGACGATGCTGGCTCTATAAATTTTCATGTCATCTAAAGCTCCCCAAAGACCCTCTCAGAATTTACACAAGTGTCATCATTTACTCCATGAACTCACTAACATCTGCTTTTCCCTAAGTAGGAGCACTCACAAAACAGTGAAATATTTTAGTGAAAGGAGCCAAGCCAGTCATTCTTAACAGAGGAAAAAACACATTCAAGAGAGAGGAAGTAACTTTTCCAGAAACAAAGAGCTACAAAGAGGTAGATGGGAGATTAAAACCCAGGTCTTCTGATTTCCCATCTTGTGTTTCTTCTATTCAAACAGCTTTTGTCTAAAAATCTCATTCAATTTTATCATGTTTCTTTCCTGTTTAATTTTCATATAAAATTGTAAAGTGGCTTTAGGACACTAATACCAGCCTAATACCATAGTAATAGTAGCTGTATACTTCCAGTTCTATGACAAAGGGCAAATTACTTATGCTTCTATGGGGCTGGTTTTCTATTGCAAAGGGTGTGGGGCCGAATCAAATATTTGCTTTCTCCCAACTCTAAAGGAGTAAGATTTATTACTATTATTATTTGTTGTTGTTGCTATGGTTGTTGTTGTTGGACTAAAGATGTTACCTGGTCGTTCTTTATTCTGTAGAGATCTGACTAAATTTGGCTCAAGTCTAAGACTTGCTTTTTCCAGCTCCCTGCTCAACTTCTTGCATGTACACAAGTCTCTGCTTTGACCCACACCAATTCAGGTGGTTCAGTCAATTCTTCACCAGTTTTCTCAAGAATTCCTCTCTGCGGGCATTTTGTGAATTCAGGATTCACTATTTGGTACTCTCAGGAAGGCATCATCACAGAGCTGAGTCTGTCTTCATCTTACTGGTTTCTCCCCTCTCCCTCTTCCACCTCACTGGCCTACTCCCCTCCCTCCTAGACCATCCTGGGAAATCAGCTTCTTTATCTGTGTAGCAGTTCAGCAGTTTTCAGCTCCTACTTGCATCCCCAATCCCTAATTCCTTTTCTTTATCATTCCTGAATGCAAAGGAAGCTGTGCAATACGCAAAAGTAAAGAGAGAAAACCCTTAGCCTGGACAATTAGGTTTGATTATGCATCAGAGAATTGGCATCCCTACTGGGTTATCTAAACAGTAAACTCCCTCCCTCAAACTAGAATCCAGTTTGAGGTTTACTTTGCCTGCTGCCCAGACAAAGCCAATTTATCAAGACAAGGGAATTACAATAGAGAGAGAGTAATTCACACAGACCTGGCTATGTGGGAGACCAGAGTTTTATTATTACTCAAATCAGTCTCCCTCAAAACTTGGAGATCAGAGTTTTTAAGGATAATCTGGTGAATAGGGAGTCAGTGAATTGGAAGTGCTGATTGGTTGGCTCAGAAATAAAATCATAGTGAGTGGAAGCTGTTCTCTTATGCTGAGTGAGTTCCTGGGTGGGGGCCACAGAACCAGTTGGCAGGTCCAGATGGGGCCATCCAGTCAGCAATGCAAAAACCTGAAAAGACATCTCAAAAGGCCAATCTTAGGTTCACTATAGTGATGTTAAGTTGAAAATCTTATGACCTCCGAAATAATAGCTGGTAACATTTAGAGTTCCAGCTCCTCTCATCCTTATCATCCTTACTTGGTGGCTGGTGGCTTTTCACTGTTTTACAAGAACAGTTTAGCTTTTGGGAAGGGCTATTATTTAAACTGTAAATGAAGTTCTTCCCAAAACTAGTTCAGCCTACGTCCAGGAATGGACAAGGACAGTTTAGAGGTTAAAAGCAAGATGGAGTTGGTTAAGCCTCAGATCTTTCACTGTCATAATTTCCTTAGTTATAATTTTGCAATTTCAATCTCTTTGTCCACACTGGTAATGTGAATACTAAATAGTAGAAAAGTAGACAAACATATCATCCAGGAACTTAATACAAATACCCTATTTTGAGTAATTTGCTGAAATAGGTCTTAAACTGTCTAATAATTAAATTTAACCTAGTAACCTAACCTTCCTTATGCTTTTTTAAAAATTACAAATTTCTAAAAATAGTAAGAAAACATGATAGTTGTATCAATAATATTATAGTATGAGGTGTTTCAGAAATAAGTCTGTTGTTTATACTTTTCATTTTAGATTTTTATATTGTTCATGTAGAGAGAAATGTACACATTACAATGTGAACAAAGGAAATGTAATACAGAGAGACAGAAGGGAGGTCATTGAAGACGGCTAAATTGACTTTACTTGGGTGACATTTACATACATGAGAGGAATTATTTGCCTTGAGCACACTCACAAAATCTGAAGGTCTAGGTAGGAGTGTGCATGGTCACATGGATGACTCCCTCATTCCACTCCCTGCCTGATAATTTCCTCTTTTCTCTTCTCATCCTTTCCATCTCTCCAGCCCTAGTTCTCCCTAGGAAGTGTCTTGGGGATTACATGAGAATACCACAGCGTCCAAGCCCTGCCCACAGCTCCTCATCAACAGTGCTCCATGGCCACCCAAGGGCTTAGGGGTGCACATGCCAGCGGTATGGTCCCCTCTTCGGAATATAGATCTGGGGAGGGCCCATAACTGGCATTGGAAGCAGACTTAAGACAGATGAGGCAGGAACTCCTGGCTTCCAGATACCTAAGACATGATTTGGAAGTGGGAAGACAGGGCTATGAGCATTTAAATCTCCTTGGCCCTACAGGCTCCTCATTTGTGAGGAGGGTGATACAAGATTGACAAAGGAGGCTTAGAAGAGGGGCACTGCTCACCTGCATCCAAGAGAAGCACCACCCAGTAGTCCCTTTTAAAATAACATGAAAGGTGCAAAAGTGAGCCAAAACTAGCCAGAGAGCATAAGGTCACAGAGGGTTCTCTGCTCTGAATATAAAAGTATTGTCCTCAGTGTGTATGCTTATGGGGAAAAAAGATTAACAGTAAAAGCTTACAGGTTAGGAATATGAAATATCAAAATGGATGAAGGGGGTCATATGAAGTAGTTTCTTAGGGCTGGGAAAAGTCAGATACAACAGTTTTTTCAGCTCCCTTCTGTTAATAAGAATCTCTTCTAAATTAGACAGTTAGTGTTTATTGCAACTTTCCATTGGACTGGGACCATGAGAAATGTTTCAGCAGCAGTGGCCAATCCTTGTCTGACATTCACCTGGCAAAAGGTTGAGGAAAAGACCTCTACCTACATGTCTCCAGTCAGAAAGGAGCTCAGCAGTGTTTTTGGATATTTTGGGAAGGACACTCTTTCACCCTCTGAATGTAGATATGAAAGAATGCAGCTCCAGGGGTGATTGGCAGCAAGCTTACAACTAAAAGGGAAGCGGGAACTAGGTTGACAGCAGGAACATGGAAGAATGGCCAAGAGATGAAGGAACCTGGGTTCTTAGTGATGACGTTGAGTTGTCAGAACAAAGCCAAGCCAAAGACTGCATTAGCGCTGGACTTTCAAGTTCATGTGACTTAAAGAAATACCTTTATTTTGTCATCTGGTTTTCTTAAGTTTCCATGACTTGCAACATAAGTGTTCTTGAAAATATATCCATTTTTAAAATTTTAAAAACCCAGCTAATTCCTTATGGCTTAAAGTATAGTTCTTAAAGATACTGTGTACAGTTTGAATGACAAATTACTCTTTCTCTTGGAAAGAGAATGTATTTAATTATTAATAGAAATTTCAAGTGTTTATATCCAAGTAGAAAAATTCTAAAGGTCAATGAAGAGTAGAATGAGATAATATTTCTTACTGACATTCACTTGAACACCCAAGGGGCTTCTAAATCATGGAGGTATTAATGCCTCAAATTCTGAGAGGTAAACAGTCTACACTCATTTAACAGTCTTTTAACAGACAGTTCTATGTATTACTTCCTTTATTTTTTTTTTTTTCTGATTAAACTTAGAGGTAAACATTATAATTCCTATTTGAAAAATGAGAAAACTATGGCTCAGAGAAGGTAAGCAATTTGTCCAAGGTCAAACAAACACTGAGAGGCAAAGCTGGGATTTCCTGAATTTAAAAATCCACACTTTTAACCACTACTATGCAGTGACAGCAGACTGCCTGGCTTTGAAGCTCTACTCTGCCACTAACACTTAAGTGACCTTGGCCTTCTTTTATTCTCTCTGCACCTCGATTTCCTCATTAATAAAATGGAGATAATCATAGTACCTACTTCATAGAATTGCTATGAGAACTAAATGAGCTAAGATGCCTATAACACCTAAGATGCTGCCCAGCAGTTAATAATCACTGAATACATTTTAGTAATTATGATATACTGCTTCTATTCTCTGCACTAGGCACAGAAAGGATCCTGAAAGGAATTTAGTTTCTCATAAACTAATCCCACCAATGCTGTTTCAGTTCGATCATGGTTACCCCCTTGGCAATGTGGCCTGGTGTCAAATAAATGGAACTGGGTAGATTTCGCAAATTATTATATTGTAGTCTTATTTTTAATACAAATCTTGAAATCAAGATTTTCAGAGATAAGACCTAATGATACAAAAACAGGGTTTGTGGTTTATATTGATTTAATAATTTAGTGGTCAGAAATTTTAAGGAAAAGTTAAATGATGAATACAAAACCGTATCGTGATCAATTATACCAATAATATGGTGTTTTAGGAACAGAGTTCTAAGACCAGGGTTATCTGTAGTTTAAACTGCAAGTATTGCAACATGGTGATAGCCTCTCTTCTTTTTCCCATTCTTGTTTATACTGTGAGCCTCACCGAAAGTCTCCTATTCAGGGAAGTGCTCTTACTCAGCCCTTTGCACAAGGCCAGGGAGCCCTGTGCTTTTCTGTTATAATACTTAACAATATTCTAAATTAAAAATCTATGGCTTTTTCATATGATTGTTCATTTAATGCCCCTACCACCCATTAGCCTAGAAATTCTGTGAGGCAGAGACGCTATAAACTCAGTGTTCAGTTGGTGCCTCACACTTAGTAAGGGCTGAATAAATATTATTGAGTTGAATGAATGATCAAGGAAATTAATAAATGAATCAATGAATACATTTAAGGAAAATTTCTTTAAAAAGCTTTTCCAAATTATGGATACAATTTAATCAGATGTAATATGCATTTTTGTGATTTCTTCTGTAAAACAGTCTCTTTTACATTAAAATAGAAAATAATAAATTTCATGATGTCATAATTTATTCATAAACATTTGCTTGGTAGTTTTTTTGTTTTGCAATAGCCAGTGAGTAAGTTTCTCAGCTACCCCCTTCTCCCAGCAATCCCAATCCCTCAACTTTTTATTCTCCCTTCTTCCAATATTTTCATTTAGTAGAATAATAACTGGTATTAAAATTTATAGTGACGTGCCTAAATAAAGTTGGGAGGAAAGTGTTTTAAAGAAACTCTTACTATAATCGTTTTATTTCAAGTGACTAGGAAAAAATCGTCTTCAACTAACTTTTTGTTTCCTTCTAAGGAAACTAAAAAATAATTATATGAAGAAAAGAAATATCTTTTGTTCTGTTTAACAAGTAAAATTGAGTGAAAAATGTCTTTAAGAGTAGAGTAGACTTTTGTATGAAAGTGTCTGAGAATGCATAAATCATTCTCAAGGATGAAGTGATTTGACTTTATGAAATATCTATAACAGGAAAATGATGGTGCTTCTTTTAGGAGGTAAGTATGCATTCTCTTTTTTTTTTTTTTTTTTTTTGAGACGGAGTTTCACTCCTGTTACCCAGGCTGGAGTGCAATGGCGCGATCTTGCTCACTGCAACCTCCGCCTCCTGGGTTCAGGCAATTCTCCTGCCTCAGCCTCCTGAGCAGCTGGGATTACAGGCACACGCCACCACGCCCAGCTAATTTTTTGTATTTTTAGTAGAGATGGGGTTTCACCATGCTGACCAGGATGGTCTCGATCTCTTGACCTCGTGATCCACCCGCCTCGGCCTCCCAAAGTGCTGGGATTACAGGCTTGAGCCACCGCGCCTGGCCCTGCATTCTCTTATTATAGTTACTAGAGGAAAATGGTCACATAATCTTGAAATTCTAACCTATACAATTATTAATGTTAAAAAACAGAAAAATTTAAAAACATAATTCTCACTTTTAACACACAAAAAGATTGAATTGTTGTAAGATATTTTCCTTGAACTATTAACTAATCTGGATTCATCAATCAATCACTTAATTTAGACTCAGTATCTTTTCTTAAAGTTTAACATTAGAAAGTCATAAATACATTTGATAGTAGATCATTGGGTAAATTCTGCTGAAGGAAAATTCAAGCTAATTAACCAGAAAACAAAAACAGCCCTACAACATATTGAAACCCTTCAGGAATATAGGTAACAATAAATAAATAACAACAACAGAAAAAATCCCTGCATTTAGTGTTTATAGTAAGTGAATGGAGAATAAAAAATTTTGGAATCATTGTATCGCCCCCCTGTATAGACTCAAATCAATGGCTTGAGCTTTGAAAGTCTGAGAGCTTCAATTTATCTGTTCTCTAAATATACCTACAATGAAAACGGCATTAAAAGTATGCCATGAAGATTAATGTCAGTGAAGAACTGTGTGACCCATGTATAAGAGATTAAAAGGAATCTCAAATGTCATAACCAAAAACTATTTAAAATTTAATGTTACTTAAAAATCACATAGCTATTTGTGATGGATTCATGGGTGACACACTAATAACAACTTTTAATTTATGTTATAGTTGAAGTTTTAAAAATAATAATGAATTCTAGAAAGGACTTAAAATTGCATGACTCAAGATCATCTGATATTTATCTTTTGTTTCAGAAACAACACCTATGACTCTGCCGGCCTCAGAAAAATTCTAGCTTGCACAGAAATAAATAATTTTATTCTAATCCTAAAAATCTTCATTATTTTTATAGTAAGGATGTAAACTAAGAGCAGCATAAATGGGACTTCGTATGGACTCTACCGTCTCCACCTCCTCTTTCATGGCATTTTCAGTGTTGGGCACTAATTGCTATCCAAATAAATTGTCATTATGATTATTTGTTCTTATGGATGCCAATAAAGATGAACATCAGGAAAAAGTGAAAAAATACAGAACTTTAATAACACTTTTTAACAGGTCAGATTTTTAAAAACTGACATATAAGTATATAAACAAAAATTGTAGGCAGCAATCTATTTTGCCAAACAATTCTTCAGTTTAAAAACATGGTCCTACCACAAAATTATGTTAAATAGCTCTATTTCTCCAGAGTATTTGAAGTAGGAATGAATTGGCAAATATTCAAATATACATCACTTTATGTATGTGTGTGTGTGCATGATGGGGGAAAGAATTAATTATGGAGGACAAATAAAATGTTAATTATATGTTTAAACCAAGAAGATCTTCATGAGAATTACAAGATTATTTTTGTGTTCAATATAATTAGCCAAAGAAGAAATAGATTACAGTCATATTTTTAGGTAGGATTTGCATTAAATCTGCCATAACTGCTTGGTTGGTGGAAACAAGTCCAAATTATGAAACCATCAGCTTTCAGAACTGGGAACAGAGGATGCTAAAATCTGGTTGAATTGGAAACAAGACATGGGTACTCATAGCATCTCTGAGAAACTTAGAGATAAATTGGTACAGCTTCTTCTCTCATTTAACAAAGGAAGCCCCTTTGAACCCAGAGATAAAAGGGATCCTTCAAAGGCTACACAACAGGTTAAAGAGCACAGAGTGTTCTGATGCCAGGACAAGGCTCCTACATCAGCCCACTGGTGACTGTGCTTTCATAATAATGTGAAACGTGTCTTTCTCTTTCTTGTATCTATAGCACCATCATTCCAACTACCCACTCCTTATCGACTGGGGCCCTTAGTCCTCACAGTCAGGGAGACAGCAGGGGACAGAGAACACATTCTACCTCTATGAATAATTTTGCGTATTCATTTTCTCTCTATGAGGAATTCAACTGGCTTTTGCTCCCTGCTTAAATGTAAGTCTAGGGCTCATTTGCTGAAACTACTTTTTTCTTTTGAGATAGGGTCTCACTATGTCACCCATGCTGGAGTGCAGTGGCACGATCGTGGCTCACTGTAACATTGAACTCTTGGGCTCAAGAGATCCTTCCACCTTGGCCTCCCAAAGTATTGGGATTGCAAGCATGAGCCACTGTGCCCAGCCTGCTGAAAGTCTTAAGGCATGAAAATACTACTAGAGATATTTGACAACATTTATTGGGCATCTATTATATAATATTCACTTTAGATATATTGTCTAATTAATACTGCAAGGACTGTCTCTATACTGTACACTAGAAACTTTAGAAAGGTTAAGTGATTTGCCCAAATGAGGACACACAGCATTCTCTCTCAGATATAGAGACTACGCCCTTTTCTCTGTATCACACTGCCTCATACTTTTCATAGAAGGATGCTCTGTAGCCCTTGATCAATTGTGATGCCAGAAGGGGCAAGATTGGAGCCTAATGCCATGCCACTGCTTATGAAGTCTTTTTTTCTAACACAAACAGAAGAACTGAAAGACCATTACAAAAATAACTATTCAGATTAGCAATCAAGGGTGATCAAAATGTAAAACATAATGTGTAGGAAAAACATCACCACCAAGTTTATGTGCTAAGGCTATCACCCATTTTGCCAATTTGAATGCATGGAAATGTTCTCTGGGGGAAAAAAAAGCATTTTCGTCCTCCCCTTCCCTCCCTCCCTCCCTCCCCTTTCTCTTTCTCTCTTTCTCTTTCTCTTTCTCTTTTTCGGAGATAGGGTTTCACCATGTTGCCCAGGTTTTTCTTTAGCTCCTGAGCTTAGGTGAGCCTCCTGCCTCAACCTCTAAAAATGCTGGGATTACAGGCTTGGGCCACATCACCTAGCTAGTATTTTCTTAAAATAATATACTTTTATTTCTTTTTTCAAACATAAGAATTTTTTATTTCCTAGTTTTTATTTGCCATATTTCTTACTTTTTTCTTTTTAAGCGATAAGCTGTCACTATGGTGCCCAGGTTGGACTCAAACTCCTGGGCTCAAGCAATCCTCCTGCTTCAGCTTCCCAAGTAGCTGGATATTATTTGCCATATTTCTGATGGCTTAATTATATCGTCCCCTAACCACTGTCTGAAAACTTTTCTAAGTATCAAAAGTACTTTTCTGGAAAAAGCAAAATTGTAATGGAGAAGAAAATGTTTTCTCAAGACAATTTAAGAATATTGAGATGCTTTTACAAAAAAAAAAAAAATATGTCATTGTAAGCTCCTTTCTTGGAAAAACAAATTCTAGAGTTCAAGACTCCAGAAAAATGAAGTCTAGAGCTCAAGAAATTTGTTTAAACACAAATTCTAGAGTTCATTTCATATGCTCTAAGTATGTAATTATTACTCTATTGCCAGCTGTGTTTTTACTGTCTACGAGACCTGCTGTTTCAGTGAAGGAGACTTGTGTTTTTTATACTTTATTTTCCTAAAAATGATATAGCAAATATTACAAATGTTAAATAATGATAGGCCTAACAGAAAGTTCCATAAACAAACTTTTAGGTTTAGTTCTCTAAAGGAAGGAAAACAAATTTAAATTACATTTTGCTGATACCTTCATAAAAGTGTGAAATCATTTCATTTCCCTGGGTTCTACAGAAAACACTTTTAAAATGCCACTAAGATGTATAACAAGACATAAAACTGCAAATATTAACTGTCTATTTCCTTGAAATATAATTTAAACTTGGTGACTAGGACAAGGAAATGTCACATTCCTTTCTCTTGCTAAGGAAATTGCATATTTCCTTTGCAAAAATAAAGAATATATAGTCTTCAAAGGAGTGTATGTGACAGCTTTAAAGTTGTTTGGTTTCATGTTAAAGGTTTCTATAAATTTTCATGATTGTCTCAAAGTTGAAAAATGAAAAGAAAGACGAAAAAGGAAGACATCATTAATCTTAGGCATACAAGTTTTGTTTTTCACCAATGTCGAAAACAGCAGTTAGGGCATATCTATATTTTGTTCTTTCTAAATGCTATCTTGAGTTATATAATTTTCAAATCCATCTGAGAATGAATACACTTTTAAATTTTTGCTTAGGTTTCCCTCCATAATCTGCAATATTCTAAACAGAAAGTTTATCTTCTATCTTTGCCAGGATCTGTGAAGCAAATGGATATGCATTTTACTGAGTGGAAAATGTAGCTGCGGCATGGGCGGTTAACTATTGGTGAGTGTGTGGTGTTTAGTTTATGGACTAGAGGACATCATAAGCCTTGGCTGAGCACATTAGTTTCATGTGGAAATTGAGTACTTCTTGAAACACAGAGCCTCTTAAAAACACAGATTAACTGAACTTTCGGAATTTCACTAAACTGAAGTGAAGGAAAAATTTAACAGTAATATCAAATACTAAGGGCTTTACATCTATTTACTCTCTTAATTCTCATGGACTCTATTAGGTAGGCACTGCCATTGTCTCCCCTTACAGATGAGAAACTGAGGCCAGAGAATTCCAAGGACCTTGCCAAAATTCACACAGCCTCTGAGCAGTAGACTTATGCTCTTAGCAACTTACAAGGTATAAAATTGTGGTTGCTTGTTTTACTAATAGAAAGAAAAGATAGACGTGATGGAAAAGGTCACAAGGAGATTTATTTCTGAAAGAGTTGAGTTACGTATAATTTCAGAATTTGGTCCAGGGTGCATGGATTTAAAATACTCTGGGAAGGCAAGATAATGGGTCTCTGGGTATAAAAGGGCCAGCCCAAGAACTCTGAGAGAGACAGGACAGTCCCTCGCTCAGCTCCCTGGCTCCTGACAGACTGGCTCAGTAATGGGCTTTGTTGGCTGCTACTTGGCTTTCCTGGTTTCTGTGAAGGTTCCAGACTGAACAGCCAGTCAGGGATGTTGAGAAGCTATGCTTTGTCCAACTAGTAATTATGTCGCAGCTGTAAATACACACAACATATAGATATGTGTATATACAGTGTGTTGTCATTTCTTTCACTGCATTTTTCTCCCTCATTATTATTAACAGTACAATAAAAGTGGATGTGATACCAAAGCAGGACAAATCTATTTAACATCTACATTTGCTTAACAGGAAAAGAGCTTCCTTCTGGATTCAGAAAGTTTGACTAGTTTCCTTCTATGAGAATAACTTTTGTTAGTCAATTATTAATACATATTACTTTTATAATGGCCAGAATAAACTAGACTGTATTTTTTTTATCACAATCAATGTTAAACATAAATTTTTCCAATTCCATCTATATTTATGAGAAAGATATAGTTGTATCACATACATAATTTATTGAAAAGTAACAATCCAAAATAGTTGAAATGGAAAATTTCCAAAGAATTCCTGACTACTGAATGCATCTTTAAAAATTAAACTAATTTGATCATTTGTACCAGAATTTTCCTGTCTTTCAAAAGTACACATAGTGTTTTTATAAGCATATAAGCTTACTACTAACATTATGGACTAGAATAATTTTGTGATTTCAAATGCTCACCAAATTATTTTTAAAATATCATATTCTATAGAACTCACCTTTTGCCCATTCATCCCTGGAATTCCAGGTGCTCCAATAGAACCCTGAAGAGACACATGTTTAAATTGAGTTGCTATCATACACAAAATATTCTAAGTTTATATTGTATGAATTATATAAGCCTTGCTAAAACATTTCTAGGAAGTTTTATTTTTCAGAACGTACCCATAGTGTTCAAATACATAATGTAAGCAGATTCCTCAGCCTTACCCAGAAGCAACAAAGTTAAAACTAAACCTTGCTTCTAAGTACCCACTTAACTTTAATATGATTTTAGAGAAATTTATATGACAAATTGATCATACCTAGCAGAGGGCCACATGACTCTAAATTTTGATGTTTTTAAGAATAAATAGTATAGTTCCATCTGGAAAAATCCTACTGGTATCAGTAACATTTGCATTTCATGAGTTAAAATACCATAAAACAAAAGGTAATTAAAAGAACAACCACTTGTTCCACAGTTAAATAAGGGGCCTGTGTCATAAACACAAATTTGTTATATTTTAAGTATTTTCCACCCAGACGTTCAAGGAGCAAGTTTAAGCCACATGAATGTGAATGTGTCTTCCAGAGTGGCTAAAAAAGGTGTAATAAATGTTATACACTGACCAGGAACAACACAACTTCTGTACAAAAAAAGTTGGGTGTGTGTGAACACATGTGGGCGTGTGTGCGTGCAGGCACATGTGCATACTGGTGCCTAAGTATAAATGACTGGGCATAGATGGGTGAGCTGGAGAATAGGAAAGCTAATTATTACCTGAGAAAATCTATGACATTTAACTGGAGACAGAAACATTAGCAAATATTTTCAAACACTGATGTCATTTCCCTCCATTATACCCTCCATTCAGGCTCTGGAGAAACCATTTTAAATACAATGTGCTTATTCTTTGTCTAAAACTAGAAAACAGATTTTTCTTAGTAGATGTATGCTATTACATCTCTTTAATAACAATGGAGAAAAGCATTTTTTAAAAAATAGTAATTATAGACCAAAAACTCCCCTAAAAAAAAGAGTCTCCTAGAAAAACAGTAATTATAATCAAAACAAATTGAAATGGCAAGTTCCTTGGCGCATTCAGTGATTATATTGAACGGTTCATTAAAGGACTTCCCGAAGTCTGAAGCAGTAATTTTATCCTGGTCGTATGTGGATTAGAGTAGCTTTACAATTTCACACCATGCTTAATAGAGACATTATTGCGAAGGACAAAGTGTTCCTACACACAAGTTGTCTCGCAACCCCATGGGCTTTTACTTGGTTTGTAGGATTATGTTTCAACAGATGCCACATGCCCAGTGCTTGGGGGATAAAATGTCTCTATCTTGATGGATTCCAAAGATAAAGAATAATCACTTTTCCACCTGTTATAATACAATTGTTTTCTTTAGTTTTCCACAGGTTAAATATCCCCCTCCCCACTTAAAGGGGTGTAAGGACGGAGGAATGGGGACTTAGTGATATTCTGTTGGCAAAATGCCATCTATTTGCTATTAATATATTTACTGCTGTAAGATAGGTGTAATTTTGGAAACCCTAGATCTTCTCCATCTGAATTTATTTTTATTTTTATTTTTTGAGACGGAGTCTTGCTCTGTCTCACCCAGGCTGGAATACAGTGGCGCAACCTCGGCTCACTGCAGGCTCCGCTCCCGGGTTCAAGCGATTCTCCTGTCTCAGCCTTTTCAGGTTACTTCATCAAAGAAGGACACCAGTTGGCCATTTGAATATAGTGAACTCAGCAGTATCCTTTTTTCTGGTCAGTTCTCTGGCCATTTGGCAATCATATAATTGAGGAAGGCCATGCATTCATTTTGCAATGTGAAATAATCTTTCACATTTTAAATTTTGTTGCAATGTTTTACCAGTATGTGAATTAAAAATTCAATAATGTGCAAGTTCAGTAGACAACAAGAGTCTGCTCTGGATTTATTGATTTTTTTTTTTATAATAGAGTCAATCAGAAATCTAATGCTCACATTCTATGACCATATTTTTAGAAAGCAGAATGCACAAACCAGACTAACTGCTTACAGTAGCTAATTTCATTCACCTCTCTTGCTTGCCATTAGGTCATGCGAGCACAATTACTTTCACAGTATTGTTTATACTTTACCTTTTGTCCTGGAGGCCCTAGAGGACCCTAAAAAAGAAAAACAAATCAATTAACATAATACTGTGGCCACTTAAGCTTAGATTACCAGTTTAAGCTGTGCTATTCTCTTAAGATTTTCTTTGTTGTACTGAAATATGCTGACATTTCCTACATCAGGAAAAAAAAAATTCAGTTGGAAGTGCAAAATAGATCTTTTCTTCTAGTTTCCTTTTGAAGATCATTAAGCATATGCAGCAAGATTCTGATTTTTCCTCTTTATTAAAAAATAATCTTTGCTGTTTCAGCACATATGTTTTTTAAAAAAATACCTATAAATGTATCACATCAATCTCATTTAGTAGACTGAAGATAGAGTCCCTAGAAGCAGTTAAAATGCAATGGAGTTCCTCAGCAAATGGACACGTTAGATGACTTCTGCACCTGCAAATCTTCAGTGAGCAGATTTGTAAAGGAAATAATTCAATAGCATTACAAAGAAACATGTTTTTTTTGTTTTTGTTGTTGTTTTTTCTATTTTTCCTCTTAGGAAATACGGTCAACTAACCTGCACAATAACTTGTTTACAAACTAGGGGAGGCCAATGTCAACTGTGATACCGCGTATATACTAGAAAGGGGAATGAAAGAGGCTGTCAGTTGTTTCTTAGACTAAGATACAGGATGGAAGAGATTTAGTGAGATAAACGAGAATATTATTTACGCAGCATGGAAATGTAGCAGTTTTGAGATTTAGCAGTTTTTCAACGGCAAAGTCAGTGTTGGGATTCTTCCAACTTTATTTAGAGCAAGGCAAGGCTTTGAGACAGTGGAAAATAACTCAAAGAGATATAGCCTTATTTCTCACTATTTGTATATCTTTTTAAATATAACTATAGCACTTTCTTCCAGTTCTTTCAAAAATATATTTTACTATGTTTTAGCAAAGTTATAGACACTCGTCATTTCATGTTAAAAGTTCTTTATTCCACGACATTTAACTAATGACCAGCTTATTTTCAGTGTGTGACATTTCAGTTAATCAGCATGTTGCATTCGCACTCTGTAACACTAAATAAAACACTAGGGTGGTCGTTAGAAGAAGATCCGGTCATGCATCCTTTTTATTAAAAATATATAATGTTTAGGAAGATTCACAGAATCTGCTCCCCATGTTATTTTGTAATCCTCACAGGAAGGCTAACAATTTCCTCATATAATCAGCTTTAGGTTATTGAAAGCACACTGTGCAATATTGCCTTTATATATTTCTATTTAATGTACACAAATAACCAACTGTTTAATGAGTTTGTTACATTGGTTGATCTGTGTGGTCATTCTCCCTACTTATTTCACTCCCTGTATTTAAAATTCTCCCTGTTTAAGATTTTGCAGAGAAAATAGAGACTATCAGGTGTAAATTCCCTCGACATCTTGTCTCTCATCAAACGAAATCTACATGTACCTCTTTCCTGTATCAGAGGAAGAAGAGCCCCTCCTCCTACACAAGGCAAAGTCATCTGGTGTACTCTGGAATCCATCCTTGTCTCTGTCCTCAGGGATCTTTTGCAATCAGTTACTCCTGCATCTGTATCAGAGGCTCCACTTCTTCACTAGTTCTTCCCCTTAGCATATAAACATATTTAATCATTTCCTCACTTGGGTAAATTGTTTGGGAAGCAAATGTTCATGCTAAGTAAGGGCAGAATTTGGAGGTTGTGGTGATAGGTGATCTGAGAACGAAGAAAAGACTTGGGTTTTATCATCGTCTAGGATTCCATTTTCTCCAGTGTCTCTAGAGTACTTTACTTCTTAAAATATTGATGTTGGGAAATCGTAGAACAAGGAGTACATTAATTCAGTATTTAGACTGAGAATGTGTATGCTCAATTCACAAAGGCTTGTTTCCCTAAGATTGTCTATTTCGTTACATTGATATATAACCCTGGAAGGGAATATTTTAAACGAAAATAAGAGTAAATTCAACATCAAATATTTTAACTAGAGAATAACATATCTGATATTTTAAAATTTGGTCTCCGCTGCATAATCACATAAAATCAGAGATTTAGAAAGACAAATCAACTCTGAAATTCACAAAATTAATTAAGTTGCCTATTTTAACACATTATTTAATGAAAAGCTAAGGATGGCTACAAAGACCATAAACAGTTTCCTTCACTGTTAAGAAACTACTGCTACTTCTGGTAACCTCTAAAAATAAAAGCAGTTTCTTTAAGATTTAATGTTATTTTGAATTGGAAATATATGTCTTATAGAGCTTTCAAAACTATGCTGGCAAGAATATATTCACAGTTACCAAAAATGTGCATATACTTCTTTGATCTCTCTGGCAGGAAAAACGGTAGGGATCTAACAAGAGTGTCATCCATTACTAGTGGGGGGACCTGGGAGTAGGGCAGAATAAAATATAGAACACTTGAGTAAGTAAAGACAGACACAAACACACACACATACACACACACACATGTGCATATGCGTGCACACATCCAGATATACCAGTTATTTTTACTCAGCAATATTTTGCTGATATGCATTTGTTTCGAGTATCCTTAGATTAATAATACCATTATGTATCTGTAACATTGTGGCAATTAAATTTAAGCTTACAAATCAAAGTTTCCCTACTCAAAAAGTGATTTTGAAATTAGGGTATGTTGTTACCAGTTGGTTAAGATGACTACATTTGATTAGTCCTGTGGTTTCTGGTACAAATGTTAGTTTATAAAGTAATTTGAAAATTCCATAGAAACATTCATGAATTTATCAATTTTTTTTAATTTTTGTTTTTTTCTTTTGAGACAGGGTCTCACTCTGTTGTCCAGGCTGGAGTGCAGCGGTGTGATCATAGCTCACTGTAGCCTCAAAATCCTGGGCTCAAGCAGTCCTGCCTCAGCCTTCCAAGCAGCTGGCACTACAAGCACATGTCACCATGCCTGGCTAAGTTTTTAATATTTTGTGGAGACAGGGCCTTGCTATGTTGCCCAAGCTGGTCTCGAACTCCTGGCCTCAAGCAATCCTCTCAGCTTGGACTCCCAAAGTGTT
The DNA here is from genome assembly GCF_048565385.1 of Saimiri boliviensis. NCBI lineage: Eukaryota > Metazoa > Chordata > Mammalia > Primates > Cebidae > Saimiri > Saimiri boliviensis. The sequence goes on from NC_133451.1 coordinate 101,199,423, forward strand.
GGGATTACAAGTGTGAGCTACTACTCCTAGCCTATCTAATCTTTCTTATACTTGTTTATATTTTCATCCTGCTCAACAACTTGGATGAATAATGCCATAAATTCATTATTCACTAGTCAAAAAAATGCTTATTATTACCAAAATTAAAATCATTTTTTCTAGTATTTGAGATTTCTAAAACAATGCCATTATTGTTATCCTCATAATTTAATAAGTTCGGATCAAGCAGATTTCCAACCTAGAGTCATAATCTTTATGGTTCCCCTTTATTAATTGATGAAGTGGTCTTTCCTTATTTATATTTGCATATACTTTGTATATAACCAGTTAAGATGAAAATAATCTACTTTTATTTTTCAAAATAATTTCTTTGCATACATCTTAAGATTAAAAATTGACATACAGAATATCAACATATTAAGCTATATTTCTTTAAACTCCAGAAATGTCAACTATAATTGAAACCTTAAAACACATTAAATTTAAATACAGGTTCCGGGTGATATAAAATATAAAAACTTTTCATTAAAGAATTTTGCATCATGAATATAACTATCAAAAAAATAAAAACTCAAGGAGTCACTGAAAAATTCTAAGCATAGAGTAACATCATTAATCTGCAGGTAAACCTTTACAGCAGTTTTAATAATCTTTCAGCAAACACCATGGGAAGTTATGCAAAATAAAGTTCAGATAAAAACTTATAAACACAGTAAGAAATTATAGAGTTACTTGATTTTCTTTCCAATTTTTTTCCCTCTCTCTTCCTAGATTCCATATCTAAAGATTTATGTACAATATTCAGAATATGGTGAGAAAGTAAGTTAAAGAAACATGATAGACCCCATGTTTGGTGACTGTCTTTACCAGAACCATGTTACTCAGGCCTCAGAGTCAAGTTTTACTCCTCCTACTTCAGTCCATCAGACACTTAAGAATATCTCTATGATCCAGCCCTCTTCTTCAGCCACATTGCTACCTTCCTGTTAAACCCTCCCTTCTCTCCCTCAGCTAATATAATGTTCACCTAATGACCACCCTGCTTTCAGTCTCCTCCAGCGCTTTCTGCACACTGCTGCCTGCCTGAGCTTGCTTAAAGGCCAATGGGTTCAAACCTTTCCCTTACTTAAATATCATTCAGTGGCTTTTCACAGCCTTTTATAAGAGTCTGGGCTTTGGCAGTAGTTGTAGTTTTCCGCATAAGCCAGGCTTCCACATTTCTGCACCTCTGTCTGTTCCTATAAGGGGCTTTCTTCTCCCTGGTCCTCTCCTGCACCCATTCCAAAATCAGAGCTCAGTGCCCTCGCCCTTGTGGTAGGTGCTCCTCTTTCATTGTTCAAAGCACCCCTATGAAGTTTTCATAGAATTTACCAACAATAATCATAATTGTCTGGTTACCTCTTTATTCACTCTAAATTACCTTTATCTTGCACAGTAGCTGGCACATAGTAATTGCTCAGTGAATAATGTTAAGGGGTTAATTCATTTATTCGTTCACATAATAGTTTTTGAGTGCCCACTGAGTGCTATTTTGTCTACAAAACAAGACAAAACAAAATGATCACTCAGTGAGCACTCAAAACAAAGTAAGACAAAAATGCATACCCCTGGACTTTGTATGCTAGTGAATACACTCAGACAGTAAACAAATATAAAGTTGTGTCAGGTCACAGTGCTAAAGCAAAGAGGGAGATATGGATTGGGAGAAGTAGATGGAATAGTTTAAACTGGGCGGAGATCATTTAGTGAAGCCCTCAGTGATAAAGAGGTCAGGAAGAGAGTGATGCGTATAGAAGGGGGAAGCATATTCCAGGCAACGGAAGAGCAAATGCAAAGAGCGAGAGTTGGGCACATGCTAAGCATGTTCAAAGAACACCCCAAGGAGGCTGTCAGTGAGTAGTAGGAGATGGGGATATAAATAGGGAAGAGAGATTGTATGTGTATGGCCTTGTAGGTGCTTGCAAGCACAATGATGTTTACTTTGAGTAGGATAAAAATTACAGAAATGAACAAACGGACACATAAAGCAATTCAGGTTTTTTGTTTGTTTGTTTGTTTGTTTGTTTGTTTTTCTCTTAAGCTTGAGGCAATAGTGTCTCAAGATAGGAATGGCGGGATTTTTCACCCTTTTGTTCACCTGACTCATTCTAACATTGCTGGCCTATTCTAATAGCCTCCAGATTACCTCTAATTGCAAGCATGATTGGAGAAATTTAGGTCATGACTTCCATATGAACATAGCAAAGCCAAAATCATCCAAGTTACATGGTATCATTAACAATCAGAGTGTTATATATGTGTATGTGGGCCTAAGGTCTCTAATGCACTTCAGAAAACAATTATGCAAACAGTAGATAGAATTATCAACCCAAGTAAATCTTCAAAGCAGGCTGTTAAGAAAAGGATCACTCTGTGACCATTATGCATTGGCTGTACTTTGTAGTTTGTGAACCAAAAAAAAAAAAAAAATAACACAGAAAACCCTTCCTTGATAGATCATGGGATGGAAAAAAAAAATAATGAATTTTTCTGACACTACTGATGTTAGCACAAATTTGATTGAGGTATTAATTACTTAAACAGGATGCTGAGTTCCTAAATGATGTGCTTTAGGATGCCTCTTGGGACATGTTTCAAGGCAAGTTCTGGTTGCCTGCTATTAGGAAATGATGTAGGGGGCGGACACAGTTCCTGTTCTGTCCCTGATGGCTAACAGTAAAATTTGAAGCTCTGAGAGCTGCTGGTCATTTCTTGACAGAAGAATATACAACTAGCTTCTGGTAATAAAAAACTTAGGGAACAAAAAAGAGGTGGTCCATCTGTAAAGGGGAAGATAAAAGCCCAAAACTATTAAACCATTTAAAATTATTTCGTTTTTTATAATTTTTCCATGATTTAGGCAATGAAAGTTAGGCAAAATGAATAAAATATCTTTAAAAGTCTAGTTCCAAAGGGAAGAATGATAACACATATAATCTAACTATGGAGTCATAAAACATTAGTACCAGACTTTCTCAAGGGTTTGGTACAACAGACTTAAACTGCAATATTTTGAAAGATATTAACCTGGTGAAATGCATCAAGAGATCACAAAATATATAAACTTGGCTTATAAAGAGTAAGAGGAAATTTGTCTTACTTAAGAAGTAATCATTTAAGATGCATATATATAAAATGCCATGTTCTGCTTGGATGTTTGATGTGGGAAGGTTAAGAAACATAAACTCTAGCCACAATTATATGTATGTCTGGAGTGTAATTCAAGTGATGTTTTACAAGATTTGGATTTCATAGCTTAAGTGTGTGGAAATACCAACTAGAAACTATGGGGAAATGTTTAGAATATAAGAGAGTGCACTGAAATGCTTTCAGCGTAAAAGCCAGTGATTTAGTTCAAGTGGCCATGAAGGAACACAGCATAAACAAGAACAGGGCAAGACAGTGCTGAGAAGGGAAAGCCTCATCTCTTGTTTCTAGTCTTTCATGGATCCTGTCTTCAGTCACACTTCATCATGTATATTTTCCCAAGAAGTCTATATCCTTCTCCGATTAGTCTTCATGTGAAGTTCTTAATCATTCTTCAAGGCTCAGCAGTCATAACTCACTTCCTTTGTGAGCCTTCTCCAGCACACCCAGACAAAGCTTGTTTTTATCCTTTGTGTTTCTTTAGCACATTTCAACTGGCTATATTTTAACATATTTACCTATTTTAAAAATCCACTTGACTAGGAAGCAACTTCCTCAGGCCATATATTTCACATAGTCAGGATTAGTGCCTAACATATAAATAATTATTGACTAAATGGAAACAATGAATGAATGAATTTAAAAAGTATTAAATTCTGTTTACTGGCTTTCCACCATTATTTTAACACTCATACTATCATACCTCTATCACTGGAAAGAGTTCTCAGTTTTGAGACAGTTGTTCTGTTTAAGTCTCTGAGTTTTTTGTTCAGTAATATCACTTCATAATTTCTATTATTTGAAAAAGTTCCTCTACAACCAAGAGCCTGTTAGTAAGATGGCATGTCATTATATTTATTCATGAGCATTTGATGAAAAAAGGTTCTACATGCAGTAATTATTTTTTAAAAGAGTAAATTCTTTCTGACTTTTCTATCTCATGTGCTGAATTTTTGCAGAAAATATTAAACCAGGATGATTCATTTATTGGTGTTTCTCATAATCATGAGGCTATGACCTCTTTAAGGGAGGTCTCTTAAAGTTCAGGAAATTAAAGCAGTAATACATTTTTCTCACTACTTGACAAAACCAGAACCCAAGACTAAATATTGAGCTTTAAATACCATAGATTAAAGATAAATCTGGGTATATAAAAACCTTATTTTTTATCAGATTCTAAAACAGAGATTCTATATTACCTCTTGCCAGATATCCACACACTAAAATTAGCTCATTCCATCTCTTCTAAAATTTTAATAAATTGTTTCTTATTGCTAAACCTAAAATGGAAATGATCCGAAAAGAAAGAAAAATTAACAGGCTTCTCTGCCCTCTGTGATTAAACATACTTCCCTCGAGTACTATAAAGGAAACAAATTTATGGTTCACAAAGGCCTATCACCCTACACTACACTCAGTAAAAAATATTTCCAATAAGCAGTGTAAGTGTTTTTCCTATTTTAAATCAACAACACTGAGAAACCCTGGCGGCTAGAATTTAAATAAGTCATGATCCACAGAAAAAGATCTTAAATTTAAGATTATAATATGTAGCATATCCCATTCAGATCTGTTTTCTACCTAGATGGATCAGCGCTGTCTCTTAATAATAGAACTTTCTATAGAATAATGGAAACATTCTGTAGTTAATAATAGATCAATGGATAGTTAATAACAGACCAATGGATAGCCACTAATCACATAAGTCTAATGAGCATTTGAAATGTGACTATTACAATATTTAGACACTGAATTTTTAATTTTATTTATTTTATTTTATTTTTGCAACAGGGACTTACTTTATCACCCAGTCTAGAGTGCAGTGGCGTGATCTTGACTCTCTGCAACCTCTGCCTCCCCCTTCCAGGCTCAAGCGATCCTCCTGTCCCATCCCACAAGTAGCTGGGACTATCTACAGGCATAAGCCACCACACCTGACTAATTTTTGTTTGTTTCTTTTGTAGAGATGGGTTCTCACCATGTTGCCCAGACTGGTCTCAAACTCCTGAGCTCAAGTGATCCACCTGCCTGGGCCTTCCAAAGTGCTAGAATCACAGGCATGAGCCACTCAGCCTGGCCAACTTTAAATTAAATTTAAATAGCCACATGTAGGTAATGGGGACTGCAAGGGACAGTGCAGTTCTAGACAACAGAACACATAAGACAGAAATCAAGTGAATTGGATTCTAGTCTGGTCCTGCCATTAACTATTTTGTAACCTTGGCCAAGTTACTTTTTCACTCTGATGCTGTTTCTTTATCTGTGAAACGCTAAGCTACATGATTTCTAAGATTTCTTCTAAACTTTTTTATATCCTACTTAATATAATAGCCATATGGTATGACTAGAATTTTTTTTTTTTTTCCTTTTTAGCTAAGATTACAGGCACCATGCCCGGCTAAATTTTTGTATTTTTTGTTTTTTTAGTAGAGATGGGGTTTTACCATGTTGGCCAGGCTGCTCTCAAACTTCTGATCTTAGGTAGTTCACCATCTTGGCCTCCCAAAGTGCTGGGATTGCAGGTGTGAGCCACCGTGAGCCACCCAGCTGATGTGACTAGAAATTGATACAATTGCTTTTCCATTGTCCTCATGAAAATCATCCTTTTAGTTACAACATGTATATTTGTAAGCACATATGTATTCTAAATAATCTATAATACATATATAACTATAAAAAGATGCAGGCCGGGCATGTTGACTCATACCCATAATTCCAGAACTTTGGGAGGTCCAGGCAAGAGGATTGTTTGAAGCCTGGGCAATATGACAAGACTCTATCTACATAAAAAATAAAAATTAAAAAAAAATCCAGGTGTGGTGGTGCATGCCTGAGTCCTAGCAACTTGGGAGGCTGAGGCAGGAGGATTCCTTGAACCCGGAGTTTGAGGCTGCAGTGAGCTGTGATCATGCCACTGTACTGCTACCCGCATGACAGAGCAAGACCCTGTCTCTAAAACAAAACAAAAAAAGAAGAGCAATTTTGTGTAATTTGTTGGATTTGTCCTACCCCATCCTGCCCTTGGGGAGTAATGACATGACATCAATTAGGAGAAAAATATAAAGCTAATTTCTTTGTATAAGGGCCTGATTTATCCATTGATTAATTCATATCATTCAATCACTCTGTTTATTAAACACACTAAGTACCAACAACTATTATATGATGTGATAAATGCTGTGGAGGAAGGGAGAAGACAGCTTCTAACTTAGCTTGGGGGAGTGTGAAAGTGTACGCATGTGTGAGATTTTTCTCAGAGGAGGTGATTAAGCAGAAGGCTATTTCTTTTTTAACGCTCCACTCAGACACAGGGATCCTGTACTTCCCTTAGATCCAGCAAGAAGGTTTTTGCCTTGGGGCCCATACTGTAAAGGGCTCTTTTCTGGTTGTACTTCCCAGGGGGTTAGGAATCCGTGAGTCTAAGAAAACATGCTCATCTGTACACACACCTTCCACCCTCAGCCCTCCCACCCTCCAGCCACCTGACCTTCAGGTACTAAGGACTCCAGAATTCTCTGCCTCAATGACTTGAGCTCACTTCAAAGACTGTGTGCTGTCCCTTCCCAGGCCTGTTCTTCTGGAGGTCAACCATACTGGTATGCACCACAACAAATTGGAAGAGAAAGCAAAGAGATGGGTATTTTGAGGGGTGTAGATGAAATTTGGTCTTATGAGCATCCACGAACCTGATTCTTACAAATTTAGAGCTTGAGTCTTATAAAGCTGAAGAATAAAGTGTGGGAAAGTAGGGAAGGAAGCAGGCCAAGGGCTAGGGCTAGTTACAGCTCTCCTCATGTCACCACACTGTGGCTCTGAACTCCAAGGAGTGCAAGAATTCTGGATTTGGACTTTCCAAGTTATCATGAGAATATGTCTGTAAAGGTTAGAGGATAAAACATATTTTACTGAACAGTTTTAATAAGTTGGTTTATAACTTAAATATTTAGACATTTTGTACAAAGACTCCCATTTTTCCTCTTGCCCTAAAATTTGAATATTTGCCCTAAATCTGCAAATGTAAAGCACATTCAAACAGGCTTTATTTTAAAAAGTTTCTTCTTTAATGATAAAATATGAGAATTTGATGAGATCAATTATAACTTAATATTCTCAAACAAGAGTCACATATTTTGCTTCAGTAGAGCTATAATAAGCTGGATTCTAAAGTTAGAAGAAGTGACAACTAGAGAAGCTGATCATGGTTTTGGAGAAAGAGACAATTTTTAAGACTTTCTTCTATTATAAGCTTAGCATATGACTGTCCATTGATTTTCTATTTTACAGAAGATATATAATAGATACATATAATATGTATCTGTGCATTCATAATGGAAACAGAGTTGAATGACGGGACTTTAGAGTCAGAAGGGAACTCATGCTGTTTAGTTTCACCATTCTTTACAGATGAAGCATCTAAAGCTTAGCTACCTTAATTTGTCCAAATGATAGAGCTTATTAGACCCTGAACTAGAACCACCGTAATAATAGAGCTGATTCACAGCCTAGAGGTCATTAAGGAAAACAAAATGAAGTAATGAGAGAGGAATACAGACAGCATCATCTACCCAGCTGTTGAGACTGGCTTTCTTTTACATAATCATGCTTCTAAATCATTGTTTAAAATGCTCCCCAAGTTGACGTTTTGTTTCAGGGGACAGAACCAGCTTCAAAGGAAAGTCAAATGTTCCTTCCTATCACCTCACTAAGTGACCTTTAGACACCACTAGAGAAGTCTGTGCACACAGGTATCAACACAGAGCTGGTCCCCCCGAGGCTGAGGAGAGACAGCTCCACTGCGTTGATTCTATGGCAGGACTCCCTGGAAGGGGTGGTGGGGCAGCACCAGAAATAGAAGGCATCACTTGTCTACTTTCTCTGGTCCATTTGAAAAACAGCACTACAGGCTCTGGGCAAAAGCCCCCAAGGAGGAGAGAAGAGCCCTGCAGGTGTGCCATTTATATGTACTTCATGGACAATCAGATTAAGGGAGGCTGATAAAGCATTAGAATGGTTGTGAAGGCATCTCAGCAGGCAGTGTGCACAACTGAAGGACAGGCAGTTTTACCAAACAAGATTTTGTTGTCAAAATCTAGTCTAATAACTACAATAAGATGATTTCAGTCATTTTTGTTATTCGTGATTTGAAGGTTTGGGGGTTTTGCTTCCTCTGCCAGATCCAAATCAGGAAGTCTGCTGTTGTCTCCAGTGTCTGCCATCTGCTGATCAAGATAGCAAGCAGATCAAAGCACAATGAAGGAATACCATGAGTTTTATCAAATCCGTGGGATAGCAATGCATTATAAATTGAACATATTTAAAGTAAACCTTCACGTACTGGTTCCTTCAATTTTATTTTAAATGCAATGGAAACATTTTCATGCTTATGTTATTGACTGATATTTTTTAAAAACACTATATTCACTTGACCTAAATGTATTAAATGTGTTTGCAGGTAAAATGAAAATCAACTAAAAATATCTGTAAACTGTTTGGACAGATGTCCAAATTTCACTTTAAGACAGTACAACAGGAAATGTTTGAGTTTTGAACTCTCAGATATAACCAGAACCCAATGAGTCATTTTAAGTATTCTTATCATTCAGTGCAAGATAAAAGAATATGTTATGGAGCTTATGTATATGTAGGTAAGGGGAAGAAAGGAATAAAGAACTTCAGAACAGGAAATTGGTCTCTGAAACTTTGGATATAGACAACTTGGAACAAAAAATAGTATACATGAAACTGGAACGTGTGTGTGTGTGTGTGTGTGTGTGTGTGTGTGTGTGTATTTTTATTATTATTATTATTTTTATTATTTTTATTTATTTGGAGACAGACTCTTGCTTTGTTGCCCAGGCTGGAGTGCAGTGGTGCAATCTCAGCTCACTGCAACCTCTGCCTCTAGGGCTCAAGCGATTCTCCTGCCTCAGCTTCCTGAGTAGCTGGGATTACAGGCACATACCACCATGCCTGGCTAATTTTTATGTTTTTAGTAGAGACGGGGTTTCACCATGTTGGCCAAGCTGGTCTCAAACTCCTGACCTTATGATCCGCCCGCCTCGTCCTCCCAAAGTGCTGAGATTACAGGTGTGAGCCACCGCACCCGGCCACTATTTGGCATATTTTTTAAAAATATCATCTATCTTTCATGCTTTCGAAAATTTCTGCATTTGTCAAAGAAAGAAACAGAATATCAAAAGGAAAGATACCTATTAAAATACTATTTTAACAACCATTTGAATTTCTGAAGAACTGAAAGATAAAGATCATTTGTACTAGGATTCAGAACGTGATCACTTTCAATTATGTTCATTCCTTTATTTCATTCTTTGGTCTACTTTCATAAGATACAGCAGTTCTTATTTGGGTGGAGTCAAATTTATTTGAGTGCAAGAACTGCGTTTCAAAAGCTCATCCTGAACTTCTCGGAAAACCCAAAGGTCATGTTTACAGAATAGATGCATGGCAGGGTTAAATAAATGCGGAACTACGTGAGCTGCAGGTTTTGTTTTTCATTCTATCATAGATGCTGTTAATCTTCAGATGGTAGCTTTTGCAATATAAACTATATATCTTAGATTATGAAAACTAATCCCCTACCTGATACACTCATAAACACTTTTGCAAGAGCTAATTTTAGATTGTTTCTAGCTTCTTCATTTCATCATCAGAGACAGTTTAAATTTATAACAATTCTCCAGTGCCTCGTAAGACCCTTATGTAAGCAAGCACTCCTCCATGACACAAACCAACAAGTGGAGTGGGGTTTACATAATGTGAAAAAGATGAGAGCAGTGGTATTTATTATGTTTTGTTTGTCTTAATAAGTGGGTGACAAGGGGAATGCCATGAAAAATTGATAATGGAAGATGATATGATGTACAGGAGAGGAAGGCTAAAACAGCTAAAATAGGACAAAAGCAATAAATCACACTCTTCACTGCAGCATTTGACATGTTGTAACTTAATTGGTAGCTGTTATTCAACTGTTCTTAGTTCTTACATTTCTTAGAGCAGCCTTTCTGAATGCCAAGTTATATCACCAGACATTTGTTTTAATAGTAATACTTCTCATTTATGGAACTCTTTGTGGTTCATAAAATATTTCATATTATCATTTCACTTGCTTCTCACCATAACCGAGTGAGAGAAGTAGAACAGGAATTATTACCTACATTTTATAGATCAGTAAAAAGGATCACAGACTATAGTTATACACCACTAAGTAGTTCTAAAACCAGAACTACTTATACAGTATACTTTGCTCCCTACCAGATTTCAAGTTCATGGACATAAATGCACACACACACACACACACACACACACACACACACAATGTGTGAAAGAAAATTTCTACGTTTCTAAGAAAAATTTCCTCCTCATTAAAATTGCAGTTGTATTTCTAGCATCCTCTTCTCTCTTTGATATGAGTTAAAATACATAGGTGCTATTCAAGTGAACATGTCATGATTTCTTTTTAAAAAGATAGATTTTTAGATTGGAGAAATATTTCATGTTAAGGAAACACAAAATATAGAAATTCAGTTAGCTGAATTAGGGGATTATACTGATTTATAGAAAGATTCTGAATAGGATTGTTTTAAACAGCAAAATTCCCTGGCACATTCAAAATATGTTGATATAAGAAAATCTGATTTAGACAAAACTCTGCAGGAATACATCTGTTATATAAATCCACACTCACCTGTTATTTACTCTGGAGAGAACAATTGAGCAATAATAATAACAACACAGTCATATAGTTCTTCATTATATGTTTTAAAGTGCTTTCCCCTAATTTATTGCATTGTTTTTGACAACTTTTAAGGCAGTCAGAGAGGGTATTGCTATCCTTTCTTCACAGATGAGAAATTGAGAGGTTAAGTGACTTGCCCAAGGTCAGACAGACATTCATTCATTTACTGCTATCAGAATGATTTAGTTTTAACGGGGTACTCAAGGAAATATGGTTCTTCCTCTTATTTTTTTTAAACAAGCTGTGAAAGCCATTAAAACAGAGGTTGATGATCTCACAAATATAATGTTGAATGAAAGAAGCCAGACACAAAAGTGTACATACGGTAGGATTTGATTACTATAAAATTCAAATGTAGGCAAAACTAATGTATAGTGACAGAAGTCAGGATGATGGTTACCTCTGGGATGGTAACAGGGGTAAAGGAGGGTTTAAGATAATGTCCTCGTTCTTGATCTGCTTTTTATATAGTTATGTTCACTTGGTGAAAATTCACTTGGATATATATACTATAATTTGTCTACCTTTCTTTACGTACATTAAAGAAGTTTCCTCTTTGAAAAGAATCTTACATCTTTAAAAACAGTAATTTTAAAATGCCATTTAGATCATTTAATATCCATATCCTTGAAACATTTGCGATTTCCATTAGGTTTCTTAAATGCATTTAAAAAATAAGAACATGAACTAAATCATAAGAGTTTAAAGAGTGAAGAAAAGTTTGTAGAAAAAAAAATCCAGTATTATTTCACCTGAGAAAGTTTTGATATGAAATGGGAATTGGAGCACACTAAGATAATAATGCAGGTGATTTAGGATCAGGTTAAACATTTGTATTCAACTTTGTCAAACTGGGAATGGTAAGAAAATGAGATTATATTGTTAGTCACATAATATATCTTAGAGAACATATATAAATTCAAGGAAGATAAGAATTTTTAAAAAATATATCTATTTTAATTTAGAACACTGTATATTAGGATGCTGTGTTGGGCATCAGAGAAAAAAGCCAAGGCCAGCAATAAAAATATGAGTAATCTGTGCACACCTGGGGACAAACAAAGCCTCCTGAGAAGCCCACATAGCTTTCAATATAAGAATATATGGGAAGAATGTGTTTTCACCATTTTCCAGGAAAAAAATTACATATACCTTCAACTGCTTAAAGTAATTGCAAAATTTATATTGTCACCCTCCCAGAATTCTTCACTCTGTAACTCCATACCACTGAGAGCTAATGCTACATTCTATGCAGTTACCACTGATGACAAAGGTTTTGTTTAAGTTTTACATGTGGTCTTCTTCCCGTTTCTTACACTTTTTTCCTTTTTCAAAAAATCCATTATAGTACCAAAAAATTATCTGTATCAAATGTGCATTTTGATATTACAGGTCAGGAACAGAGAATTTCCAGGCAGTGGGTGATATCTGGACCCAGGGTGCTTTCATTTCACCAGGGCTCCTGCAAAGGCAGCTCCACCGACAGCTGACTCCCTGGGAGAGCTGCTGAATGCATCTCAAGCCCAAGGAAGACTTGTTTGTTCCTGACCTTATGCATTAGTTTCACTAGGACGTGTTTCTTTAAATATATATGTTTATTTATTTAGAATATATGTGTGTGTGTGTATACACATGTGTGTGTGTATGTATATGTATATATATGTTTAGAGACAGGGTCTCATCATGTTACCCAGGCTAGTCTCAAACTCCTGGGCTCAAGTGATCCTCCCACCCTGGCCTCAAAGTGCTAAGATGACAGGTGTGAGCCCCCATGCCTGGTCTAAATTTTATACTTTGAAAATCTGCATACTGCATGCCAAACATTTTGCAGGATGGACAGAGTCAAGCTGACTGTGGTTACCTGCCAGCTTTCTGGCAATCTCTGGGCCCACTCCTTCAGCATCCAGGATGAGTGTGAGCCGTCCTCAGGCATTTAGGTTATTAGAGAGTTACCCTGTGATTCCCAATAGTGTTCATATCATAACATAGATTAGAGCGGCAGCTCAGGAGACAGAGAGAAGGGGACAGGAAGAGGTAGGTTGGAGGAATTCTACTCTTTCCGACTCATCAACCTGACCAAACATCTCTTCTACCAGCAAAAGATAAACAAATCACGGGGAATTGGGATCTGTGTGTCTATGAGTAAGTCCATGTGGAATCATTTCAGGACCACTTTTTTTTTTTTTTTTAATGACAGAAAACCAAAAGCCACAACTATTTTACAACAGTGAAGTAACTCTTTGAATCATTTTGCAAAGTTTGCTGTGCTAATTAATTTACTCAGACCTGATCCCTTTGAAAATGGAATTTCTATTTCTATTTAAGCTAATAGGCATGCCCCTAAATTTAATCTCTCTTACAGCAGAGTCAGTAACTAAATCGTCTCCTTTGACCTGCAGGGTCTCTGTCGCTCCCGACACCTGGAATCTCTTCCTTTTTCTCCTGCAACACCAATGTAGATATGTAGTCTTATGACACTTAGCATGTAGTAGATAGGTCGTGTTACTTTTAACTTTTACTAATTTTCTTTATTATAGTCTGTCATATCACAGATACATCTGTCACATATAATCTTGACCATAGTTTTAAATAACCTGGCTTAGTATAGAAAAAGATAAATTGAGATACTTGCCATCAAGCCTTGTTCTCCTGGTTTTCCTGGTTCACCCTTAAAAAAGAATAGTGATAATTTTAGTAACGTTGTAAGCATTTTTTTAAAACCCTTAATAATTCCTTTTTCTTTTTCCCTATACCTGTTGGGGTATGTAAATATCAAGTATATTCCTTCAGGTTAAATAGAGGAATGTAGCACATTAAAACAGAGCTGACTTCCCTTCTACAAACAAACTTCACAAATTTAGGGTTTAATAAAATTAGTCTAGATTATCATGTCTTCTTTAGGGTGACACAAAGATAATGACATGGTGTCTTCTTTAGGAAAACTCAGTACTTTCATACATAGGACAAAAAGATAACTGCTCTTGGTACTAGAATTAAATAATAAAATGAGCAGAGACTGATTTTAACTTTTGGTCTTCCTGGATTAATAATGGCTGAAGTAACATGTTTGATTAAATTTGACAGAGAAAAATGCACTATATCATGAGATTACTATCATTTCCTTATATTCAAATGGATTTAGAATTATCATGTTTTATTGTCATAATGATAGTCATTGGCTAAACATATTTTTTGTCTTAAAAAGCCTATAAATGTAGATATTGCTGGTCTTTCAAAATAAGTATTTCACAGTTTATTTTTATAGTCTTTTTCTAGTAAGGCATGATGACATACCTTCTCAGCTATTTGGGAGGCTGAGGCAGGGGAATTTCTTGAGCCCAGGACTTCTAGGCTATAGTGTGCTATGATGATGGCACCTGTGATTAGCCACCACACTACAGCTTGGGCAACATCGCAAAGACCGCAATGCACACACAAAAAACTTTTTCTAGCAGTCATGATAGTATATATAAACTCTGAGACCATATACAGTTCAAGTAATATGTTTGAAAATTTTGAAACAATTTGTCCTATGTATAGAAAGCTCCATTTCTTACTTACATGAATTAACTATGTTCATTTAAATAATGATATAATTTTGGATTCTGTGATTTGTTATACCTTACCTTTAATTTTGTTTTTATAAAGGTAATTTCTATCTTGAATTTGAGTATGATGCTCAATGATCTAATGTTTTACCATCAAAATGGTTTTAACTACTTTGTGAGAGACACTCATTGTATCTCTGTTGGCAACCAGCAATCAATGGGAGAACTTTAAATATCCCTAAAGCTGTAGCTGTCTCTGCCTTTTGGAATATTATTATGGAAAAAAGTGAGGCATTAGAAGACAGTTATAGAATTCAACTATTGTCTTTGAAGGTTGAGTGAAAGCAGTCCTAACAACTAGCAAATCATATGTTGGAAGACCATTCCTCATTTTATAACAGTGAATTCACAGCAGCCTTTAGAAAGAGCTATGGGCTTATGAGGCTGACTCAGAAGTTCTAAAGTATGTTATATTCTTATAAAGAGTCATTCTTTTTAAGAATGCATAAACATGCATATAAAAATGAAAGAAAATACACCAAAACAATAAAGACTATTGCATATTTTTATTTTTTTCTTTTTGGTCTTATTTTCAAAATTTTCTGCTTTAGGGATAAATATTTTCATTATTATTATGTACTACAAAAACAATGAAAATAATTTGTTAAATATATTGAAAAAATAATTTAATCCAGTAATAAACCTTAATTTCTAGTCCTAAAGTCATAAAATAAATCTAAAATTTTTGACCTTTTCCATATAGTTCTTTAAATTGCTGGATTGCCTCTATGAAACCAAACTGTTTATCTTCTGCCTTTTACATTCATTGACACTTGACCAAACTTAGTAGCCAAACATTGAGATTGCTTTTAAATTATTTCTATGAATAAGACCTTCATACAAAAGACAAATGAGATTTAAACCATACCCACTGATGTTTTAATCATTCATTTTATGGTTTTTAGCAATTTTGGAGGTTCAAGTTATTTATAAGGGATTAAATACTGGAATATTTCACTTCTTCTATTTTCCATAAATAACATAGAACTTTATCAGTCTGATCTTGAACCTTTGGAAAATGTTATTAGTCTCCTACTTAGTTTTTCAAAGGAATCTCCCATTTAAACCAAAGGTCCTGGTGCACACTATGGCAGTGAAGAGACAAATGGGGTCAGGCAACTCCAATCACAGACTTCTTGAGGCTTAAAAACAGGGTAGTGGCTGCCTCTAGGTGTCTCTAGTGGTTTGCTTGGGATCCCCAGTGGATTGTGTGGTAAAGAGGAATGCACCTGGGAGCGCCCCAAGCTGCTTGGGGACTTTCCCATCATCCCACTTCCCCTAAACCCACGCCGCTCACTGGACCCCCTGACCTGATGCCCCCACCACCCTACTCCACCCTAGTTCTCAGCCCTTAACACGAAACAAAACTTGTGAGAACAAGTAATCCAAAAAGAAACTCACGGGTACTCCTGGCATTCCACGGGGGCCATCTTTCCCTGTGTCCCCAGGTGGTCCTCTTGGGCCTGGAGGGCCTGGGGGTCCTGGAGGTCCTGCCTGTCCTTGGTCACCCTGTGATGGAGAAGGGAACAGACCAGCAATAACCATGAAAGATAAAGACTCAGGTCTTCTTTTCAGCACCTTAAATTTGTATTATCTAATCCACATTTACACTATGAAAAGAACCACAACAGTCACAAATATAAAGCCTGTAGGCAATTTGCCTCCCAGCAGGCAGCAAATAAATATTCATGCTGGGTGACTGAGTAGATGCTATTAAAATCAAAGCAGTGCAGGAACCAGAGCTTACAGTTCTTGGAAATAGGGTATATGTTACCACTGTAGTCAGAGCTGGTATAAAACGTGTGCATTACTTTATCCATAACAACCCTGCATCAGGTACATGCACCACATTTAACAAAATGGCTGCATTTATAGTTAGACAAATGTGTTTACTTTTTCATACCCTATAAAATTAAGCATATGAGGTTCCCATCATATGGCATAATAATTTATAAATTAGCAAAGCTGGAAAGCTTAGAAACTGGATCTGTTAGTGGTTACAATTTAAATTTTTTTTTTTTTTTTTTTTTTTTTTTTTGAGATGGAGTTTCGCTCTTGTTACCCAGGCTGGAGTGCAATGGCTCGATCTCGGCTCACCGCAACCTCCGCCTCCTGGGCTCAGGCAATTCTCCTGCCTCAGCCTCCCGAGTAGCTGGGATTACAGGCACATGCCACCATGCCCAGCTAATTTTTTGTATTTTTAGTAGAGACGGGGTTTCACCATGTTGACCAGGATGGTCTCGATCTCTTGACCTTGTGATCCACCCGCCTCGGCCTCCCAAAGTGCTGGGATTACAGGCTTGAGCCACCGCGCCCGGCACAATTTAAATTTTTTTAACTAAGAAAACATTTGATAGGCTTTTAATATCTTTTTTGGTACTGTCATCTAACATTTCAAACAAATGCAGCTCACTAAATGCAATTTTGTTTGAGGATATTTCCAAATAAATACTAACCCGCCACCCACACCCCACCCATAAGAGATAAATTGTAAAGCAATAGGAACACAGAGCAATATCCACTGTAAAGAAGAAATCAGACTTCAGCAAGAACAAGCACTACCTTAATCAGGCGGCGTTTAATGAGCTGCTGATCAGCAGAGAGAAACCCATGATTGATTTTAGGAAACACCATCTGATCAGTCAGGTGAGGTCAAAGGTTGAAGTTCAGAGATGAGAGAGTTGAAGAATAGACATCAGAAGGCCCCAAGAAAGAAATAAAGATATATACATTAGACTTACAATGATTTAAAAAAATAGAACTGGCACTTATGTCTAACATTAGACCCACTGGCTCTTCTTGAAAGAAACATCATCCTGAAATGGGATGATGAAACCAGATATCTTCAGTAGTAATGAACATTTTTTGTACCCCATCATTTTGCTGTGGATGTTGGATCTTTTTAAGGTAGTTTATTCCCAGAAGCAGGAAAGCAGGTGCACTCCTGCATTCTTCACTCTGAGAAGAAAGTCTAGAGACAAAATGCCAGTTCCATTTCCGTCAGCCTTGTCAACCAGCATAACGTGGCATGAACTCGACTGCCATTTCATTGATGCCCGAAGTCCAGAGAGAGTACTTAGGATTATTTAATTGACCAGAAAAATATTACAGAGCATTAGAATGCATGCAAATTAAGCCATCAAGGCATGGTATGGTTCTAGATCGTTATGCCCACCTCTCTTCACAGTACCTGCTTGACGTCAATATCCTCCTCTCAAGTATGCTCAGAATACACCCTCTTAATTGACATTTGACCTCACTTATGCAAGTGGGGTCTCAAATGCCCAATAACTTGATATACATGATGAGAGGAAGCTAACGGGCTCGGCAAGACAATTAAATGGTTCCTGCTCACGCTTATGCTGATTGCAGCTCTGACTATGCAGGCACAGGTGACAACCACAAACCTTGACGGTGAGGATCTGATTACTGTGCAGGGCAGCAACTGTGGGGAAGCCTGGCAGGCCCTATGGACGTAGCACAGCACCAAAACAACACGACATAAAACGTCACACAGACATTTCACTGGGGGACAAACAAAACAAGTACATACCTAGTGTCTCCCTTTCCTGGCTCTAAGTCTTGCCTTGTCTGACACACCATAAACAAAATTAGATACTTGAGACCCCAAAATAAACCTTTCCTTTTTTTGCACGAAGTCAACCTCCACTTCTTGGGTTCAAGTGATTCTCCTGCCTCAGCTTCCCTAGTAGCTGGGATTACAGGCATGCATCACCATGCCCCGCTAATTTTTGTATTTTTAGTAGAGGCAGGGTTTCACCATGTTGGCTCGGCTGGTCTCATACTCCTGACCTTAAGTGGTGATCCACCTGCTTTGGCCTCCCAAAGTGCTGGGATTACAGACATGAGCCACCACGTCTGACCTTTTTTTTTTTTTTTTTTTTTTAAAGAGTCTTGCTCTGTCACCCAGGCTGGAGTGTAATGGCACAATCTCAGCTCACTGAAGCCTACACCTCCTACGTTCAGATGATTCTGTCTCAGCCTGCCAAGTAGCTGGGATTACAGGTGCACACTACTATGCCCAGCTAATTTTTGTATTTTCAGTAGAGACAGGGTTTCACTATGTTGGCCAGGCTGTCTTGAATTTCTGACCTCAAGTGATCTGTCTGCCTTGGCCTCTCAAAGTGCTGGGATTATAGGCATGAACCACTATGCCCAGCCAAACCAATCATGTCTTAAAGCCTGGAATGGGGAGAGTGAGCGCTCATTGTCACTGAGCCTGGGGCAGGTACAATAGGGTCTGGGTCCACAGAGGGTAAGAATTTGCTACATGGAATATTTCTGGAATCTTACTTACAAAATTGCAACAGCTTAATTACAAAATGTTAGTCCAAAATGGAGATAACTACAGACACTGTTACGAAAACAACAATTTCCTTCCCGTTGACATTCTGTTTACAACTCAGGACATACAATACATGTATTAATTCTTTTTTGGACAACAACAGGGAACAAAATTTTGCCATCAGATCAGACTTATTCCCCAGAATAAACATGGTACACCTCACAAAATATAGCCTTGCCACCCACATATCAAAATTTCTCTCTCCAATCATATGACGTATCTCAGATCTCTCCTGTTTCAGGAATTCATGCAGAGGTGGTGGATGAAAATCTGTCTTTTATAACATGTGTATTTCATGTCAGGGGGATTTATGGCCACACTCTGCAGTAATCACTTCTGTCACATAACTTTTCCAAAAGAACTTGACAGTTCACACAACCCCTTGATGCAGAAAAGCAGTTTTGAATTCCTTATCCAAGGAGAACAGGGGAGAGAGGTTTTTGAGAGTCATTCTTCAATAACTCCTACTAATTCTTCCTCATAGGTGTTATCAATTGGGTAAGTCTGGGAGAGAAATTTTGTCTTTGTTCTATTTCTTTTCTAACAACACGTGAAACTAAAGATTTTTATTCTCCTACCCACCTGCCCCCCCCACCCCCGCAAAAAAAACACAGAACATGTTTACCATACAAATAAAATAAACCACCACCACAGCAAAACATGGCCTGGGCACCCCTCCTGCCCTTTCCCTCTTCCCACCCAAATTTATCTTACAGATATTTTTAGGAAAGCCTAGAAAATTCCAAGATTTTTAATTTTATTAGTTTTGTGGATATTTTCTTACCACATTCCTCATTTTAGAGATATGTTTTTCTTTTTAAGAGAGGCAGCAAAATTAGTTTGCAGTCTGAAGACATTTCTTCAGCCCTAATGGCTTTGATTCTCAGTCTTCAGTACTACAACTTCTCAGGAAACAAAACTGAGAAAATCTCTCTCTTGCCACATTTGTTCTGATAAGGCTACTAGGTGGCTGCGTCGTTTTGAGGTGACCTATGTCCTCTTTTTCTTCTCTCTAAATGCAAGTCCTTTAAATATAGATTCTGCATAAATGCAGAAATGCTACAAGTTGGAAAACAGATGTATACAATTTGCTTTTGTTTTACTATGGAATATGAGTTTAAAATGTTATTAGATGGTAATGTGCCAGCATCTTTCCATCTGTGACTCATTAGCCCTATATTACACAGTCAGAATTTTATATATAAATCTCATATTTATGTAACAAAGAACAAAAACAGATACAAATAAGAAGTCTATGAGGAATCAGAATCTTGATTAGTGGCGATAAATCATAATGTCACTTGAAAAAGGATTATCTAACAAAATAATTGTAAATTAAAAACCTTTTAGCAGCACACATGGTAGGCCTTACAAATATTTTGAAATCTGAATGTATAAATAAGTCACTTCTTGTATTCATATCTAAGCATGACCAGCTTTCTATCTGATCACATTTTCTAAATGCTCTCTCACACACACACGGCCTCAAGTTTTGTAACTCCTTAGTTTGGGTTCCAGTTTTAATGAGCTCTAAAGAAACAAGTGGACAGGTAATTCTCACCTCAGAAAGATCTTTTTCCTCAAACAGAATAATTTCTATTTGAGAAAGCTGACTTATATTCTTTAATCACCTTGACTGTGAAAATGCTGCCAAATAGGTATTTACAGCTACATTTTAAAGATTTCATTAGCATGTAGGCAAAATAGTTTTTCAGGAGTTTACATACAGCAAAGTAAAAAGGGGACATGTGGAAGGATTCTTTTAAATTCTAACAAAAATCCCATTATTTGGGCTGCAATGTACTAGGACCCTGTGCTTTTCAAACTGGGGTAAAAATAACCCTCAGATTATAGGCCAGTATCCTAGTGAGTGTTTCAAAGCAATAACAAATATGGTATCTCTTCTTAAAAGGTCTATTTAATTGATGGTAAATAAATTTAAACATTTTTATGTAAAGCAAATGTCGATATATTATAGGGTTATAGCATTCAAAATTGCAGATGTTTTAAAAATATTCACCATTTTGATGGTGTTAAAAAAAAAATCCCATTTCACAGGGGCTCCCTCCAGATCCTGGGTAGACACTGACTCTGCTTCTTGTAGGAGTTCTTTAGAGGGTTGGTTTGTAAAGTATAGGTGTTGACACCCATCCTTAGGGAATGGCTTTGAGTGGCCATAGCTGTTGGGCTTCTCTAGGCATTCATACAGAGAATACAGTTTTTATTAACTATACCACTTTTTCCCACAGTATCATTAGTCATAGTTCTCTCTAAACAAATAAAATGGACATATTTTACTTGGTTTTGCATCTCAGAAAATTTGCCTGGTACACAGATGGTTTGAGTGGGTGTGGAAAAACAAATGTGTCTCCAGAAAAATACGGAGAAAAGAAGTCCAGGAATAAGCTAAATACTGAAATAATTTGTGGTTGTTTTTTGTTTTTTGTTTTTTGTTTTGAGATGGAGTCTGGCTTTGTTACCCAGGCTGGAGTGTAGTGATGTGATCTCAGCTCACTGCAACTTCCACCTCCTGGGTTCAAGCAATTCTCCGGCCCCAGCCTCCTGAGTAGCTGGGATTATAGGCACCTGCTACCACAGCCAGCTAACTTTTATATTTTTAGTAGAGATGGGGTTTCACCGTGTTGGCCAGATGTCTCGAATTCCTGACCTAAAGTGATTCGCGCACCTCAGCCTTCCGAAGTGCTGAGATTATAGGTGTGAGCCATCACACCCAGCCTGAAATAATTTGTACATATTTTCACCCCCAAATATTTTGGATTCTTAAAAAATTGGATGTATAAGAGCTATAAAACTACCTTATATAACTCATTTTTCCCCCTCCTGAGAGCATAAAGCCTCAGACAGCTTCATGAATCTTCATGGCATTCTGTAAAGTAGGCAACCATCTCACAACAAGTATTTTAACATCCTTACAGGAAGGGCTATATCTCCCCCTTTATTATTATCTAGAAGAAACAATGCAAGCCTACCCCAAAGGGATATTGAACAAATAAATAATTCATAAGAAATGCTTCTAACTACTTAGGGGCTATACATTCAAGGTGTTACTGTCATTTTTATTGTGTACTCAGTAATAATGAATGTTATAAGAATTCAAAATATTTTCTCCTACCTGCTCTACAGTTTAAATATTAAAAAGCTTAAAAACTGACTAACATGCAGCAATATTTAGAAAGCATTTGTTGAGCACCTTCTGTACAACAGTCACTATGCCATGCTCTGGGGATTGAATGATGAGCAAGATCACAAGCTCACAGGGTTTACCATCTAGCGGAGAAACAGAAATAAGCTGGCAGTTATCATACAGAGTGTTAAGTACTGTGGTGGAGAAGTTGTGGCAGGAGGGGTGGGTGGCTACAAAGAAACTAAAATGTGCACCAGACACAGATTGGTGGAGCCACGGTAGACCTCCCAAGCCAGGTGAATGAGGGGCTAGGGTTTGGTACAGGAAGAGTGAAACTGATGATAGACCATTTAGGAAGCTATTACAATAGTCTAGTTGTGAGATTATGTCTTAGAACCAGAGGACGGACAAATCAATAGTTTCAATTGTTATAAAGGAAGTAAAATTTGTAGGACTTATAACTTGGCTGAGAACACAAGGGTAAATGAGGAGCAGAGAATGGTCCTAGGTCTCTAGCTTGGACAATGTAAAGACATTAGAAGGAACACAAGGAAAATGCTTTCCGGGGTAGGCAGGGAGTTATGAATGACCAATTCAGCTACAGATTTGCTGAATTTGAGATATCTATGGAGAGCCAAGGGGTAGCAGCTGACATGCATATAAAATGGAAGAAAGGAGAGAACTACCATCTGCAGGGCTATATGAAGTCACCTAGGGAGGCTGCAGAGAGGACAGACCTAGGAAAAAGTCGTTCGAAAGACTTAGGTTTAAGGGATGAGCAGAAGAGGCAGCTACAAAGAGGATGAAAAGGAGTGGCTGTAGAAGCAGGAGGAATGCTAATTCTCCTCACAAAAATTCTAGACATGCAAATGACTCAAAATGATAGATGCGCATACTTTACTTTGCTGTTTATTGCATCATCAATAATGCTGCATAAATGCACATAAATGACCCGTAATAAGAACAGGTTAACTGACAATGGCTGGTCATTGATCAGCACAAGGGAGTATACCTGAGATTGTACAGCAATGGAGGAAAAGATTATAAAGGGTCAAGGGGCCCCAATAGCAAGTCATAGTGAAAGAAATAATACACATTATGCAGAGAAATGAAATCTCTAAGTTTCTCCATAATGTAAATACTATCATGATTCAGTTTGCCCAAAATACATCATGCATTACAACATGAGCATTACAGTGGGCATGTGTGCAGCATAAATAAAGATAAATATTCCTCAAAGTTGATAAAATAATTTCTAGCTAAGAGAGACCAGATGGGGAAATACTATAATAGGATACAAAAATATTTAGGTAGAAGAATTGCTTTAGTTTAGTCGAAACTGTTAGATGCCTAAATAAGGAAAGAAAAGAAATTAAGAGAAAGAAATCTGAAGCTAGATCATTCCATATTGCAGTAGATGGTATAATGTGTCTGTCTGAATAGAAAAATCAACTATATAAAGCTAAACAGCTAAAGAAATATTTTTTGAAAAATCTTATAATATAAAAATTGGAGCCTGTGGAAATCAGAAATTCTAATGGCTGGTAAAAGATTGCCTGATGGTAGTATTAATTATGGAAAGAATTAGCCTTCTGTAGTTGAATATGATGTTTTCAGCTGGCTAAGAAAGTTACAATTTTCTTTTTTATTGATACTCTACGTTCCATTCTACTATGTTTTATCATAAATATTAACCCTATTCACTCCAGGAATTATCTTTTTATATGTAGATGATAAGAGTAATTTTATAAGTTATTTGGAAGAGAAATAAAAAAATGCAATCTCTATATTGACAAATGTCATTAAATACTGTAGCTACTAAAATGCTAAGTAAGTGAAGACAGCCTGCAAAAGATCTATGAATAAGTAGATGGCAGATAAACTTCAATACTGGCAAGTTCGAGGTATAAGAAAAATGCCTAAACTACTCATATAGTGCCAAAGGCCAGGATTCCAGGGCTTGTTGTCAAGTGTCTCCTAATGACATACAGCTAAGAAAGGCCAATAGAAGATGAGACCCCATGAAAAGAGGTAAAATTCCTGAAGAAGCGTCTTCCTGGTCTGAGTGGCCAGGGAAGTGTAGACACAGGATATGGGGAAGAAAAAACAGCCTTGCAGTCTGGGAAGATGTAGAAAAATAAAACTATATTGATTTTATTTATATACACCCTGCTACAACTGGATCAGAGCTATTCTCTATAAATAAACATCAAGAGAGCAGTCCTGTCTTAGGGTTTCTTAATAATAATTAAAATAAATAATGACAATGGTGATTATGGTAATAATAGTGGCCAATGCTTACATACTTTCTATGCGCAAGGTATTCTTCTCAGAGTTTTATAAATATTAACTCTTTTAATCCTCACACCAACTATTTGACAGATGAGGAATCTGAGACACAAAAGAGGTGAGGGGTCTTGCCCATCCAACTGTAAGTGGCAGAGCCAAGAGTTACCCCCCTCCCCAACCACCTGCTCCAGGGTCAACCATCTTAACCAGCGTATT
Source organism: Saimiri boliviensis (assembly GCF_048565385.1). Taxonomy (NCBI): domain Eukaryota; kingdom Metazoa; phylum Chordata; class Mammalia; order Primates; family Cebidae; genus Saimiri; species Saimiri boliviensis. The sequence goes on from NC_133451.1 coordinate 101,223,989, forward strand.
TTCCATAAATTTTTCATAGTCTCTGAATTTCATTTCTACTTATTCACTTATTCAACAAGAATTTGACAAGATTACACAATGATCAAGACACTATTTGGACATTGGGATTAGAGATGTAAACTAAGATGGACCTTATACTGGGCCTTCTGGAGCTTAGAACATATGAAGGCAGGCAGACATGAAACAAGCAACTTCAAATGTGACTGGGATCTCTTTTGCTAACATGTATCCATGCTTTTTTTTCTCTTGTATTTTCTCATTTCCTCCCCATTCCTGCATGAAGCTCTTAGATGACCCTCTGCTTAGGGCTCAGAGGAGGCATGAGGAGACAGAGTGCAAGACATAACTTGTCTACCAACATTTCTAGAAATGAAAAATAACTAGAGAGTCTCTGAGAGCAGAGGGGGACCTAACCTCTGCTTCCCAGCAGCACTTCCAGGAAACCAACACCACAAAGAAATGACCATGTGACATGTCAGATAGACATGTGTGGGCAGCCTTGCAAAGGATTCCCCTGGCTGAAGTACTGCACAGAAGTAGCAGAAAGATTCCCATGCCCCATAGGTGCAGTCGTGACACACTCAGAGACCCTTGGGGCTAGCCACTCTCAAAGGGCAACAACACCTTTCCTTCTTGATGCTATTACCTAGATGAACACTGAAAAAAATTAGAAAATATCTTTTCCTTTTCTAAAGACATACTAAATCGACACTTGGTATATATAAGTCCTATTTTAGGAACTCTCCCTTGAGATATAGACTCTGTCCTTCAATTTTGGCAAGATCAGGATAAGGGCAATGGCAATGGGTTGTAGGACTACTGTGGGAGGTCAGATTGATGAGAACAAAAGAGATGAACTAAAACATGCATTCCTTCGTGTGACAAACGCCTCTGGAATACATGCTATACACCAAGTACAGTGAAAGAAGCTGCAGGGGTTCAAATCTAATGGGGGAGAGGGGATTGTCATATGAATGTCAATCCACATGGAAAATGTGTTAAATTGGTAGTCTAGTTAGAGGAGCAGGCAGTACTTAAGCTTATTCTGTCTGAGGACTGGGGTAAAACTCCCATCAAGGTAGCAATTGAGACACATGATGATTAGGACCATGGTATTGAAGTGAAGTGTGTACTTGAGGCCTCCGGAAGAAGGTATTCCAGTCTGCAGCACAGTGAACAAAGGAGAAGAAACACTCAGGGAATTCTGTTAAGGTTAATTTGGCTGTAGTAGAGCACACACATCTTAGAGAAATGCCTGGAAAAACTGATATAGCATAGATGTGAAAGGTCTTAAAAGGAGCTTCAAGAGGGAAGTAGTGGAAAGCCATGAAGGTTTTCATACAATAAAGGTGCCGTGCGATATGAATATGAGGAAGACAATTCTGACAAAAGTAAAGAACAGATTAAAACCAAGATATGATTCGTAATCCTTCATTTGCAATTCCAAAATCCAAAGTCCCTGAAGATAAAATATTTTTTTTTAATTTTTTTTTGATATGGTGTCTCATTCTGTCACCCAGGCTGGAGTACAGTGGTGCAATCTCAGCTCACTGCTACTTATGCCTCCCGGGTTCAAGCATATCTCTTGCCTCAGCCTCCCGAATAGCTGGGATTACAGGTGCCTGCTACCATGCCTGGCTAATTTTTGTATTTTTAGTAGAGATGGGATTTCACCATGTTGGCCAGGCTAGTCTTGAATTCCTGACCTCAGGTGATCCACCCACCTTGGCCTTCCAAATTGTTGGGATTACAGGCGTGAACCACCACACCTAGTAAAAATATTTTTTTCTTAAGTTTTAAAGTTTTTCCGTTTGCAGCAAACTCGTGTGCTGGCAAAAAACTTATTTGAACAGATGTAACACTGTTTATGGTCATTAATAATCCTTCTAAGTGTGAATATGCATATGTTGCACTGTCGAATTTGATGGTTTGATTACAGGGTGTCTCAGGCCCCTCAGGGTGTCAGACAATATGCATAGCATGCACTAAATTAACTTTCTAATTCCTAAAAACCCTAAATTCTGAAACACACTTGACTAATAAGAGTTTTAAGAAAGGATTGTGAGCCTAGTTCAAAATTAATGACAAAGTGTTCATTAGCAGAACTAAAGATGATAGAAAGAGTGGTAAGTTTTGAATTTAAGGAAATGAATGTGGGTTTGAACAATAAAATGTATTACTATAGGCAAGTCTAAACAATGCCATGTCTCAATATATGGCAATCTGCATTATATATTATAATTTATACCAGTTTGTAGTAATTAAAAAATTTTTTTAATGATTTCAATGTTATATATTAATGAGAACTAGTATGATCAATTATACATCTTTGAATTAATTGCTTTAATAAATAAGCACATTTATAATTATCATCTACAGTTTGCAAATAAGCAAAAAAAAAAAACTGTGAAAATTCTGTCCTTTTATTAAATGAAAAAAGAAATTCTCCAGAAGTCCTGTTTAGAACATCAATTTGATTGTCAAACACTGCATAAAAATCTGCTTAAACCTGCCTGTCAAAAAAAAAAAAAAAAAAAAAAAAGGTGCAAAAGCAGGCTTAACTTCAGCTCCATCTGAATTCCGTGCAATATGCCTTTGAAATACAAATTTTGAATTGTGGAGCTCAAATTACAGTTTTTTAATTCTTAAAAAGTCTTCTAAGATGGTACAGTATAAAAATACCATGCCATACAATAATATTTTGGATCTACATTTCTATAAAACCTAGGGTGCCCTTCAGTTGAGGTTGCCAGATCAAGGACTCATTTCAACTTAAACATATTCTGTGTATTTTCTGAAAGGAAACAGTCTGCATCTGGGAGAGGAGGCACAGCATGGATCAGGAAAGAAGATCAGTAGCTGACAGGGCACCTGACACTAAAGGGAAAACAGGCATTTCTCTAGTGGTCTGTGAGAAAAACTCAACTTTTATTTGCCTGTTTCATTCTAGGAGAGAAAGCATAATTATCCTGCCATTCTCTGAAAACTCTGTTTATTATTCTGGTTTAATGAGTATTTGCTAAACATCCTTTGTTTGCTATTAGATTGAGTTGACTCTAAAATTCCTTGAATATGCACCCTGAATGGCAGCCTTTTTTCTGCTCACGGAAGAAGTAGATGGCTATAATAGATGGAAAAACCATCCTGTACTTCCTTGTATACCTCTGAGGTTCAAAATCCACCCTAAATAAAGATTAGCCCACAGGAAATGCCTGACAGCCCTCTGGGATGACTGAACTCTTCAAAAGTGATCTTAGCAAAGATAATGGAGTACTTGAAACAGTATAGCAGAGAGTAACGTTACTTGCAGTGGTACTCCTCTAGGTACTTTACTAGTTAATCTGGTCCTGTTCACCAGCATCCTCCTTTAGAATTAAACATTCTAATTCTGTAGTATTTTCTCAGGGTCTGTTCGATTATACAAAACTAAAATATAGTCTGTTGCCTGAGGGCATCCCTGAAATCTGCAGCTTTCCCAAAGAGGCTAAAATATTTATTGCAATTTAGGACATGTTCGAACATCCTGTAATTATTTTTATATTTGATGTCACTTGTACATATGGAGTAAACTCAAATGACTATAAAAACTTGGCAGATAATATATAAAGAAGCAGATTTAAGACAAGAGGACATGGAGAGACTTGGCTGAAAAGAAGAGCAAAGCTGGGGCTGAAAGGAAGCAAGAATCCATTGATTTTTGCCACAGATGAAAGCAGACCTAGTGCAGCTAAACCTTCACCTGCTTCATGAGAAACCAGAAATGCAAGTCTTTTTTTAAAATAAATGCTTCAGATTATAATGTTTGTTAATTCAAATATAGTTTACACATTTATATTCCAAATGAAAATATATTTGATATTAGGAATTGTCTCACAGATTACTAAAGAGCTCTGATTTAATTTTTTTGAATGGTGAAATACAAACAAAACAACTGTAGGACTTTGTATCATAGCACACTTAGCCCACCTGATGGAATTTTATTTTGTTCCATTAGCATTTGAAGAAAGGGTTACTAGTTTTATTGTATCAATCACACATGGTAATTCAGAACACAGATTCTTAAATTATGAAAACATTAAAATATGATTGTTATACATTATCGATAGCAGGATTCTTCCTGCTAATAATATAATTGAACAGACCCTGAGAAAATACTAGAACAGAACAAGGTATAATTCCTTTTTGCAAAAGACGTACCTACATCCCATAGTGATGAATCCATTTGGAAGGAGTCTCATGATTTGTGCTCTTAATGAAAGAGGGTATTGTAATCTACATGAGAATTACGGTTTCTCTGGGAATGTCAAAATCGAATTTCCTGACTTCTGTGAAATTAAATCTAAACTTCATAATTACATAAATATTGAAAAATCATAAAATAAACTTCCTACTTTTTGATTTTAATTTCCTAGTTGTGGTTGATATTGTTATTTAATGAAGTGCAGTACATTTTTTATATGAAATAGTATACCACATGCTATCATGTTTATTATATTCAATTATCAAAAGTGATATTTATTTGCACATTTAAACTTTTGTATATTTGCACAGTGTAGTTTGCACTTGAAACTACACTGATAATATTCATATTTAACCTCAAATGTCTTTTTATACTTCCATATTTCAAGTACTTTTATGCTTCCAAATTTAGATAATAAGGCAGACAAAATGTCAAGAATAAAGATTAGATTGTCTTAGTTACTGAAAATGAGCCTTAGGTGCAATTTTAGATAGGAACAATTCTTTCTTTATTTAAATGTACTTAATATTCCATTTATCAAAGAAATTTGTCCATATATAATAGAAAAGAGATTCTCTTTTTATGGTTACATGAATTAATTTAAAATGTAACATGGTCTTTCAACATAGTAAATTTTAAATGATATGTTTGCATTATTTACTATTAAATATAAAAGAAAAAAGTGAATGACAACTATCTGAATTTAAATGTATAACTAATCAAGACCAAGGAAAAAAACTCTGGTGTTTTAAAATATCTAAAAGCAATAGCCCGATTTACAAAATACAGATGTCTGTTATAAATCTTTTTTTAATGGGTCTTCAATTTCAGTACCCATAGGAACAAAGTTTATGTTTTAAAAACCAGGTGGTATCTGGGCTACCCAGATAAGTGGCCAGTTCTACCACCTCATTAGCTACAGGTTTTATGACTCACATATGTGGCTAAAAAATTATAAGATGTATGTCTGTCATGTCATTATTGAAACTGAATTGCTTATTTTCACATAAGGCACTGTCAATCATTCTCCTTGGGTGATATGGGATTTTAGCAAGTAAGAAACATGAAAGAGAAGAAGAAGAAGTTATTATTTTATAGCTCTGGTATGAAGCTTCGTAACATTATGTAAAATTGAGATTAAGCTTCATAAACTTTAATTACACAATTGTCCATGTTTCTTGACTTGTTAAATGTTAGGGAAGTTAATGTTGAAAAAGTGTCATAAAACAAATTTGACTACAGAAAAGATTTTCAAGGGAAATGCCAGTCAACTTTTGTACAAGGCATAACTACCCAATTTGTGAATGACTAAGGACCTAATAATTCACAAGTTTCAGAGTGGACTTCCCTTCCCCTATCCTATTCTTTGTAGGATTTCCTCCTTTATGAATATCTTAATTAAAAATAAGGAAGGAAAGAAAAAAGGAAGTGAAAGTCAATCCAAGGATTAACAGAGAAGACTGGCATGGAACATTACGATCTGTGTCAGGAGCACTTAGGCCCCATGAAGACTGGGAGGAATTTCTAAGGGCAACAAAAAGAGCACATTCAATTGGATTCAGACAGAGAAGAATAATAAAATAATAGATTTTTTTTTTCAGTCAACTGAAAATAAAATGCGAATAGTTGATAGAAGAAAGCAATAGCAACCAGTTCCTATTTAGTTTGAACTCTCTGTCCAATAAAAAACTATAGTTGTTTGAATTAAACACTGCCACAAATATTGGTGTATTAAATACCAAGAAAAGTGAAGAGGTTACTAATGAAAACTCTGGAAATATAAATGTGTTTTGGCCTGAATAAATAGCTTTCAAAATACTGAGCATTTGCCAACAAAAAATTATTCAACGATCCATATCATTTTTCAGGAACTGCAAAAAGTTTAAGGAGGAACCGAAGAGAGAAAAAGGTAGCTCTGTGAAGTATAGACAGATTGCTAAAATTTGTATTCACCTAAGTTGAGAACATATTATTAAAAGGATTGTTGGCAAAAATTTGTAACAGAATACTAACTTTATTGCCTTTTTAAAAAGGGTTATTGGTAGGTGGATGCACTAAGTAACTGAATTTCAGCAAGTGGTATGCTAAGGTTTCTTGTATTATCCTCAGATTCTATATTGAGAAATCTGAACTGAAAATTAGTGAAAATAATGGATTTATAACTGGTTCAACAAGCTACACAGATAACAATCCTTAACCAATCACACAGTTCAAGACCTCAGGACTGATCCATTCAGTGTATGTTATTTTGTTTTGTTGAGATGGAATTTCACTCGTCATCCAGGCCGGAGTACAACGGCCTGATCTCGGCTCATTGTAACCTCTGCCTCCCGGGTTCAAGTGATTCTCCTGCCTCAACCTCCCAAGTAGCTGGGATTACAGGTGTGTGCCACCATGCCCAGCTAATTTTTGTATTTTTAGCAGTGGAGGGTTCACTATGTTGGCCAGGCTGGTCTCAAACTCATGACCTCAGGTGATCCACCAGCTTTGGCCTCCAAAAGTGCCAGGATTATAGGCATGAGCCACCACACCTGGCCTCGGTATATGTATTAATGAATCAGTCGTCTCAAACTTTGGGTGTGGGAATAATTTTGGTCCCTACAGGCATGTCTGTTTCTAGACCTATATCTCAAACCTCCAGGAAATGGGAGAGAAGGAGAGATAAAATGTTTGTTGGATTGTAGAACAGAATCCCGGGGGGACCTCAATAGGATAGAATGATGAGAGCGGTATACTAATAACATGGCATAAAAGAAAGTAACGGTATGTGAATCTAATAAACAAGTTAGGTAAGTACATGATTAAGGAGCTAAGAGTTAGTAACAATAAAAAGATTTTAGAATTTAAATTGATAAATTTATATATTAATATATGATATGGCTGTCAACGTTGTTTAAAGCTCATCTAATTCCAGACTGTATTAACATAAATTGACACATACACATGTAGGTTTTTTCCCACTTTTCTCCAGCCAGGCACACTTTGATTAATGTGTTTACTTTCTGCACATTATCCTCTAAGGAGGACATAGAAGCATGTATAGAGAACCAGGACAGCAAGAGGGCAAAAACTGTTCACATGAGGAATGGATGAAGGAGATGGGGCTGGAGTAGGAGAAGATGACATAGGGCGTGAGAGGTATTTTAAATAGGCTGAAAACTGAAGGGAAAGCACAGAGCAGAACCACCACCACCACCGCCGCCGCCACAGTTAGGGTGGCCCATCACTGTCAAAGAATGTAACCAATAACGGAAGAGCTTTAAGGTTCATTTCACCCATGAGCTTCAGTGTTTCTATAAACCACTGAAGGGCAGTCACGTGGAAGAATAATTAGTTCAGAAGACAGGACTGCAACTAAACGCATAGGAAGTAGCGAATGGTGGATGTTGATTCAAAAGAAGGAACAATAAATATTTGTTGAATGAATGATTTTAAGTTGATAAATTTATATATTAATATATACTTTGTAATCTTAGAACTGTCTTAATAGATACTTCGTAATCTCAGAACTGTCTATGATTAGAATAGTCTGCTTTTTAAAGGAATGAGTTCCTTGTCACTGGAAATGTTTGAATCAAACCCAGCTTAGGATACCCTATAGAGGTTTTTAGGCCATTAGCTGGCAGGGCCAATTGCCCAAATGGGTGAAATGGGTTTACTTTGCAGTTATAAGAAAAAGTTTGAGGAGGCAACAAGTGAATTTCTCTTACCTATATTATCTTCCCCTTCACCACTCTTAAAATAGGACAACTAACATTTATCTAGAAAGCCTTTCTGGCATGCCAAACAATTTTTAATTCTAATAAAAAGCAAAATGTGACATCCTATATTATTCAATGATTTAAAACACTATATGAAAAAAAAAAATTCAGATGCATTCAACTTTTTCCCATAAAAGGAAATATAATCTACCATACAGGATTCTATTTATGTCATATTTTTTATTTTTTAACCTTTGGACCATCTCATTAAATTCTGTATTTATTGCACTCCAAGAATTAACTTTTAATTTATTTTTGTATCAAGGTGGACACAAAGAAAAAATAACCAAATAATACTGACCCAAATTACTTACTCCTCTTAAGACATGTCAATACAACCATAAGGGGCAACTCCAAACAACTCATGAACTTGTTCTTCATTGGTGCCTCAACAGGACAATTTTGTTAGAAATATTTATAAGGGAGAATGTTCCATTAACCCAACTCCACAAACAAAACCAAGAAAACATATACAATAACTGAAAACATGAATGTTTCTAGAAGCATAGTGACTAGTATTAAAAATGAAATTATTTGGGTCCAACAATGAAAACATATGCAACTCAATATAATACGATTCTAAATATCTATGACCTTCAGCTGTGACTTATATAAGATATTTAAACTAGATCATCTTAGGTCATGAACAAACGTATTTTTTAAAAAAAAAAACCTCTAGGAAATTCTGAAATTTAGAGCCACATTTTTCCTTAAAGAAGTGACTCTGAAATTCTTCCCTTCAAAGTCTCCTGTGTTTCTAATTCATCTTTTTAACATTATTTACATGTTACTTAATTACTAGTTATTCTATCTACAACTGTGCTAACTTTCTAAAAATTTTGTTATTCTATATTTTATAAATTCTATAGTTTATATTTTAAACAAAAACAATCTTGAAGATAACATAAGTTCTGTTGGAATCTTGACGTAAAACTACCAAGTTTGAACTATACTAATTTTAATCTTTGAGTAGACTTAGTATACTAATAAAACAAATTTCACAGTACCATAGACTAAGAACCACCAGTATAAAAATAATTTTATATGCTGTTAAACAGTGTGTAAATGATGCTAAAGGTACTATTATAACCTTTTTTTCTAGAAAGTAAACAATTCATAGTTAATTGTTTTGTGATCTATGTGTTTGTATATTTTGATGGACTTTGTCATCATAACATCAAAAGCAAAATAATGTTAATATCTAATCCAGGTATTGCAAACTCCGATGTCAAGAGAAACTGTACACATATGTAAATAAATGGAATGGATTGGGTATCACCAGGTATAATCCAAACTGTACATGCAACTAAAGCAGACAGATTCCATTCAGCTTCCGCCCACCTTCCTCATAAAGGAAGGTAAACTCAGTGGGGCCAGCTCTTCAAATTTCTCAAGAGAAATTTTTAAATAAGATTTATATGTAATTGCCCAATATTAGCAACTAATCTATGAAAGAAAAATAAAATGTATCTACCACCAAAATCTGGTTCACAGGCTACCAGTTTGCAGTCTCTAGTCTGCTCCTTTGTGAATTACTAATTTAAGTATAGAAGGAAGATCGTGCCAAATAGTTTCACATTTCAATAACAAGAAAAAATAAAGACATTAAATTTCTTTTCCCTACTACAACCAAAGGTGTTAGTCTCTACCCTAAAAAGAAATTCCATATAAGTTGTGACAGTTTCTCAAACTACAACCCTGTTGGCACATGCCATTACATTTGACACATTCTAAAACTCCTGACTTATTGTAACAGTTACAATATAAGACTCTGGGTAGACACAATGACTGAAATTTTGCATTCTTCTCTGACACATTTTATTAGAAGTACATGGCTCCAAAGTGGAAGTAATACCACAGATCAGTATAGAGTTACAGCATTAACATTCAACATTATACTGGTGACATAGCAAGCTTTCTCCAATTCAATTTTGTTTGACTTTTCTGCCTAAAAATGTAAAATGAAGGGTGAAGTTGTAAATCTCTACATTAGCTTTCTGGACAAATCCAAAAAGTCGAATAGATCTCCAGATATTCCCCTCTTCCGGAAACTCCTCAAAATTCATTTCCTTTAAAAATTTTTTTGGGAAGAATTGCAAATGACTCCTAAACAAAAGGTTGCAAGAGTGAAAAGTAATTTTGTACTGAACAAAAACGGCAGCAAAAATAGAATGGCTTTATAATGTATTCTAGAGTCTCCTAATACAGAAGATCCTTTAGAAATTTCGCTTTGTCAGCATAGAAATAACGCATTTATCTATGCCAGAAAAATGAAATAATACATGTAGTGCGGTAAAGCTCTTAACATAAACATAGTAGTTATCTATTTGGCAGAGAAAAAGAGATTGTTCAAACACAACATATTCCTTACTATTGTTTTCATCATCAAAATTATAGTGATTGTCAAATATATTACACATTTTTTAAACAACAAAGATATACCACCACAGAAATGTAAAAACATTAATAAAAATGGTTAAATTGTAGCTAGTGGTTTTCTACCATATCATGCATATATGCCATGTTAACAAAGACAAAATACAGTAATTTTTGATTTTCAAAATATCAGATAAAACTATGCCAGTGGTTTAAAATCTTTTCAATGCTGTGTTCTTAAATCACAGTTCAGTAGAAACAAAATAAACTGAGGATAGGGAAGAATCAAGGCTGAAAAATTATGAAGGGCTGCTACAACTTACATTAAATTCAAGCACTACCTTAGATAGTGCTTGAATTTAATGTAAGCCCCCTTTATATCTAAAAGTTTACATTCCTAAAGAGAAGTTTTGGTGCTGGCATTCTAGAACTGTTTGATTTCCTCAATTACTACAAAATAGAAAGAAAAACATGTATCTAAGAAAAGTCATCTGTCTCCTGAATTAGTCTCCAAATTTTCTCTAAAATTGAAGTCAAGGTAAACATTTGTATCTCAAGATTATCTTGAAAACGTGTAGACTCTATTTGGAAGTCAGAGCCAGTCTCTGATGTGATCATCAAAAACTTCCACTGTGCTTGCTTCCATCTCACTTCGCAAAGAAACGTTAAAAATGATTTCCTTGCATGTTAAGGTATGCAAGACGAAATGTTTAGCACTAAATTATTGTTAATTTACATTCTCTTTAACCCTGAAATGCTACAATGAATAGAAAAATACTTTTTAAAAAACAATTAATTAGAAGATGAGGAGTTTAAGAATCTGTGCAGAAAGCTAAGGATGATATATCAAGTTAATCTAAAAAGCTTTATAGATTGCTTTGAACATTGACCTATCTTTACTTAATAGTAGTTAGAGTATAAACTGCAATAGGTTCACGTTTGTGCATGTTTAGATCTTGCATATGTGAAGAATCTGTACTTATCGACAACTCTGCTTTATAAAGACATTATTGGTGAGTATAAATATGAGTAAGTATTGATACACAGAGACGTGTGTATGAAATATACCTACAGATAGACTAATTACTGTCAGTGAGAATTGAAATACGTTAAAAAACTAGCATATGGAATGAGATAAAGTATAATATTTTAAACAATTGGCTATAAAAGGTAAGTGCTTGATAATTTTTATTTTTATTTAACTTAAAATTGTTTTTTTTAATTGTACTTTAGGTTCTGGGGTACATGTGCAGATCATGCAGGATAGTTGCATCGGTACATACATGGCAATGTGGTTTGCTGCCTGCATCCCCCCGTCACCTACATCTGGCATTTCTTCTCATTTTATCCCTTCTTGACCTCCCCACCCTCACTGCTGTCCCTCCCTTGCCCCCCATAGCAGACTCCATTGTATGATGCTCCCCTCCCTGTGTCCATGTGTTCTCATTGTTCAACATCTGCCTTTGACTGAGAAAATGCAGTGTTTGATTTTCTGTTCTTGTGTCAGTTTGCTGAGAATGATGGTTTTCAGATTCATCCATGTCCCTAAAAAGTACACAAACTCATCATTTTTTATGGCTGCATAGTATTCCATGGTGTATATGTGCCACATTTTCCTTGTCCAGTCTATCATCAATGGGCATTTGGGATGGTTCCAGGTTTTTGCTATTGTAAACAGTGCCACAATGAACATTTGTGTGCATGTGTCTTTACAACAGAATGATTTATAATCCTTTGGGTATATAGCCAGTGATGGGATTGCTGGGTCAAATGAAATATCTATTTCTAGGTCCTTGAGGAAGCACCACACTGTCTTCCACAATAGTTGAACTAGTTCACACTTGCACCAACAGTGTAAAAGTGTTCCTATTTCTCCACATCCTCTTCAGCTTCTGATGTGTCCAGATTTTTTAATGATTGCCACTCTATCTGGCATGAGGTGGTATCTCAACGTGGTTTGATTTGCATTTCTCTAATAATCAGTGATGATGAGCATTTTTTCATGTTTGTTGGCCTCATATATGTCTTCTTTTGAAAAGGGTCTGTTCATATCCTTCTCCCACTTTTGGATGGGCTTGTTTTTTTCTTGTAAATCTGTTTCAGTTCTTTGTAGATTCTGGATATTAGCCCTTTGTCAGATGGGTAGATTGCAAAATTTTTTTCCCATTCTGTTGGTTGCCAACTCACTCTAATGATTGTTTCCTTTGCTGTATAGAAGCTCTGTAGTTTAATTAGGTCCCATTTGTCTATTTTGGCTTTTGTTGCCAATGCTTTTAGTATTTTAGTCATGAAGTCCTTGCCTATGCCTATGTCCTGAATGGTTCTGCCTAGGTTTTCTTCTAGGGTTTTTACGGTGTTAGGTCTTCTGCTTAAGTCTTTAATCCATCTGGAGTTAATTTTAGTGTAAGGTGTCAGAAAGGGGTCCAGTTTCTGCTTTCTGCACATGGCTAGCCAGTTTTTCCAATACCATTTATTAAACAGGAAATCCTTTCCCCATTGCTTGTTTTTGTCAGGTTTGTCAAAGATCAGATGGTTGTAGATGTGTGGCATTGCCTCTGTTCTGTTCCATTGGTCTACATCTCTGTTTTGGTATGAGTACCATGCTGTTTTGATTACTGTAGCCTCATAGTACAGTTTGATATGAGGTAGCATGATGCCTCCAGCTTTTGTTCTTTTTGCTTAGGATTGTCTTGGTTATGCAGGCTCTCTTTTGAATTCTTATTTTTACTTATTTATTTATTTATTTATTTATTTATTTATTTTTGGAGACAAAGTCTTTCTCTGTCACCAGGCTGGAGTAGAACAGTGGCGTGACCTTGGCTCACTGTAACCTCTATCTCCTGTGTTCAAGCGATTCCCCCACCTCGGCATCCTGAGTATCTAGGACTACAGGTGCACGCCACCACACCTGGCTAGTTTTTTATATTTTACTAGAAACAGGGTTTCACCATGTTGGCCAGGATGGTCTCGATCTCCTGGCCTTGTGATCCACCGGCCTCAGCTTCCCAAAGTGCTGAGATTACAGGCTTGAGCCGTTGCATCCAGTAATTCTTAATATAAGAAGCAATTCATAAATCTTGTAAAAGACGATTCGAAATGTATAATTTCAATTGTCTTTTGCAAGATTTGCAACTTATTTTTCAGTTGCATATGATTACGGCATATACAACTTCAAACCAAGGCACACCTCGGAAGGTTCTCCCGTTCTGTTCCGTTCCATTCTGTTCCATTCTGTTCTGTGTTTGGGTATCACTCCCTCAGTCACTTCCTTCATTCTGTACTTCCTACATCACCAGGAGAAGAATTTCCCTTTAGCCAACCCAGAAATATCACAAAGTGATGGCTTCCTCTCAATGATGACAAGGTCAAGACTTTGGCAAGAAATTTCAAGGTTGGGCCACAGTTTAAATAGTCCAGCTAAATAAATTAACTCAGCCTCTAGAAACAAGCCTGATGAAAGGCCAAAGGAATAAAAATATTTTTGAAAACAATTGAATGTATTCATAATTAAAAATATGATTGTATCTCCCTTAGATTTTTCTTCCCCTGCAGTAAACAGAATATTCAGGCTAACATGTTCTTTTGAAGACATGGCAAATGAGACAGGAATTGCCACCTGTTGTTCCCTTGTCCTTCCTAAGGTTACAGTTAGTTCCTGCCATTGCCTGTTGCATCCCACAGGCTTCAAGCCAGGACCACACTCTCACTCTGCCATGGGAATTTGTCTCTCTTCTTGTTTTCCCACCACCATTTCTCTCTCTTAATTCTTCATTATAAGGAATTACTGCAGGCCTGAAGCTGACTAAAATATCTATACTGGAAAGAGTGTCCTATGCCAATAGTTCTTTGATGTTTTGGAATGCTATACCAGAGGTTTTTGATACTATGTTTCTATCACTGACTCTTGTCAACTAGATTCATGCTAAATTCACAAGCTTATAAAGCATGATAAGAATGCCCAGAAGTTTTCTTGGTATGTGGAACTGTAAAAACAACAGTATTGTTATTATTATTATTAAGATTTGTCTCTCTCTGTTTATGTTAAATAAGTCATATGTGCTAATAAAAACCCACTAGTGATCAATAAAGGTCTCTCTGAATGTCAACATTTTTCAGGCAAAGTTTAACTGGCTTCTAGAAGATAAAAAGCAAAGCTTCCTCACTCCTCCAAAGTCACCGTAGAATTACCCTTGAAGTAGGACCTTGCAACTGACATCCTTTTCCTACAAAGCCAGTCTTGTTTGCCAATTGTGATTTACAGGCTGTGTCTGCTACAGGGAGCTGCTGGACACATTAATGCAGGTATGCTTATGAAAGGATGCTGCTGTCTGGCATTAAATGACTTTCCAGAGACCCATCTCCTTCAGACCTACAGGAACTGTTCTTCCTGAACATGATCTGTCGATGCATAAGCCATTATTCCATCCATTCTGAAGAGAAGAATCAAAAATATAATCCTGCCCTCTGGTCCCTCTGTAAATCCTGATGCACCATTAAAATCTGCTGTTTTATACTTTCTGACTTCTATTTGGTTAATTCCCTTCAAATATTTCCAATTACAACTAGAATTCTACATTTGGGAGTGATACAGAAATAATGGTGGTAATAATGTTCAATTCTGCTAGTGTAAATTGTTTATATATTGCTGAATTTTCTATCTATGAATATGTTCATTATTCATGGATATTACCAACTAAAATAAAAATTGGATTTTTTTGTCCATTTCAAATACAGGTTTTAGTATAGTTATTAAAAGCCTTACATTCTCTATATAATATTGAAAGTAGCCAACTCAAAATCAACCTTCACATTTCTAGCATATGCTTCCATTGTAGGCAGTAGTGCAACTCATAGCTCTACTTAACATGAATCAATAAATCTAAAAATCTTACATTTGGATTCAAGTATAAATAAGCTTGCTTAAATGTAAGACAGATAATAAAAACTTCTGTATAGTTATAATGTTTGAGAAAGGACCATTAATATATTTACTTACCAAGGAAGTCTTTAAATTATTTAGCCAATATTTTATAAAAAGCAGCACTTGTAAAAATTAAAACAAATCTAAATGAAATAACAGTAAATATATATACGCAAATAAATTCTCTTTCAACTAAAATATACCATTCCACTTAATTTCAAGAAAAATGTGAAATAGTGTCCCTAAGCCTGAAAAGATGACGAGGCATAAATCCAGAGATATATGGCACATGAAGAAGTAGAAGAATATTGTAGTTTACATAAATGACTAGCACAAAAGTATAGACAAATGAAATCTCTTTACTCCATAAAATGGAATAAAATAATGATTTACATATGAAGGCCATTGTACTCAAAAAACAAAAAGGAAATCCAATGGTTATTTAACCTGGTTGCATCATCTTCCAGAATTTCTTGTCCGAGGATGTGCTTAGGATTGGACTTTGGCTTTGGTTTTGGTTTCTGTATCTCTATGGTCACTAGAATTTTCAGTTAAAGGCTCACATATCAGGCATTCCACTACTACACTATTTTATATACATAAGCATTTTGCAAAATGTTCCTTCTTACTTTCAAATATTTTGTATAAAAGTTTACCCAACTGGATTGCTGTATTTACTCAGTAGGGATAGATTTACTTATATAATCTTTTACATTAAAGACATATATACAAGATTTAAAGTGACATAAAATAGGCTGAGCCATTATTCCTCATCCTTTCCAAATGTCTCTTTTTTTCAATATTTGATGATCCCAGCCATTCAACCACTAACTCTGAAATAAAATTTACAACACTGAATTCCAAGAAAATATTGTCAGCATATCTACCATTGCTTGTAAAAAATAATTTATTTTCTAAATTTACCCATACTAGGACAAATTTACAAATATTCCTGGGTTCAATTCAATACAACTTTTCAGTGGTTCGAAGTATGACAGAGAACATTCAAAAGAAAACTCTGATTAGAAAATATAACAAGAACATTTGCAAATCATAATGAGCTTACTGATTCCACGCCAGCTTCTGAATCTGGAAAGTGTTAAAATAATTTTCTAATAATTTCTTTCTTTCCATTGTGTTATATCCATTCCCTTTTCTCAGGCAATATATTCAGTACCCAATGAGTACTGTAGTATATTCATTAAGGCTACAGAGAAAGGCAAAGGTTAAATAAATAAGAACATCAAATTAATATCCAGGCCTAAATGTTTTAGCAGAGCCAAAAAATCTGTTTAATCATTCAAGTCAACAAAGGTTAAGATAATAAAATAAACTTCTAAATGCTTTCCTTTTCTGGAACCTAATCTGTCTTGCCAAAGATGTTTTTAAGATGCTATCAGTTTTGCATAGTCCCAGCTGTTATGAAAATTTACTCGAATACACTAGGAGGAGAAAGGAATTTTATGAAAATAGTGAAGCAGAGCTCCTGGGTGGCTTATTGAAACTGTGAGAGCTTAGGACTCATTTAAAACCAGCTGTTGCCTGATGATGTTGAGACCAATAACCACTAAATCTCCTATTTATCAGGGCTCTGTGTTATTTGGCAAGGTGATGGTAACTAACTGATTAGAAGATTAATATACAATCAAAAGATAACTTTATGATGTTTTTCATTTTATTGCTTAAGTTGCATTAATAAATTTGCCACAATTTCAGAAAAACATAGTATTCCATTTTAAAAACTCATTACTAAACACTAAAACAGCTTTGCTTATTTTTAAGGCTATGTTTTTAAGTCACTAAGATCGAAAAAAGAAATATGAGCCATTATCATCAAAGCCCTGGGTATCACTGTGATTCCAGGGTTTTGGTTCATGATGAGGGCAGAGGCCCTTATAAACTGGGCAAACAAAAAGCCCTCTTTAATGATGAAGAAAGACAGTGGTAGCAGTAGTGGGTGCAGATGAAAACAGGAGAAGCATTAAAAGACTTGAGACTTGTACAGTTGACACTGAGGTTCTGTTACTGATAAAGAAGTGAAGTTCAATTTTTTTGCAAAGAGAGACTTAGAATAAAAGTGGAATCAACAAAATAGCATTTAGGTTATGCAAACACAGCATGATGAAGGGCAAAAAAACAAGCTTCATCCATCTGGTTATCCTGAAGAAACAATTACTAATAGCAAGTATAAGCAGGATCTTGAAATGCAATTTTCTTTTAAAAAAAATTTTTTTAAGACAGGTGTGATAATATATACAATGTTCAAGTAGGTGCTATTGAGTTGAGAAGTAAAACCTGTATTATAACAAGGTAATCTGGTGTTCTGACAACCCTTGGAGGGCAGCCGACATTGCTCTGCCTCTCTTTGCTCCACATAGTGAGTTCTAAGGTATCACTCAGTGACATACAGGTTCTAGGGTATAACTATACAGCAATCATGCATTCACTCATTTTTTGGGGGGTATTACTACACAGCATTCATTCATTTTCTGTTGGGTTAACAGTGCGTGGATTGTATAAACTGAGTCTATCATAATTGCAAAGAAAAAAAATCCAACTATTTCTGTTTGTGTTTCCCAGCTTTTTCATTATTATTCATAGAGGCATGGGATTTTCAAGTTGAAAGGGTTCCTAACAGCCATCTGGAGGCAGCTTGATATTGTGGAAAGAGAGCAGTATTTGAAATAGGTGTGAGTCCAAACACTGTCTTTTGGTAAATGTATGTCAAAGAACTTGAAAAAGTCACTCAATCCTCATCAGAAAAAGGAAAAAAAAAAAAAAAAAGGTTGGCTGTGTGCAGTGGCTCGCACCTGTAATACCAGCACTTACGGTGGCTGAGGTAGGCAGATCACTTGAGTCCAGGAGTTCACGACCAGCCTGGGAAACATGATAAAACCTTGTCCCTACTAAAAATACAAAATATAGCTGGGCATGGTAGTGTGCACCTGTAATTCCAGCTATTTGGGGGACTGAGTCGGATCACCTGAGCCTTGGGAGGTTGAGGCTGCAGTGAGCCATGATTGTGCCAATGCATTCCAGCCTGGGTAACAGAGTGAAACCCTGTCTCAAAACAAAAGAAAGAAAAAAATGAAGAGAGAAAAGAGAAAGAAAAGAAAAGAAAAAAGGGAAGGAAAGAAGAAAGGGAGGGAGGGAGGGAGGGAGGGAAGGAAAGGGAAAGGTCATAGTAATATGTGTTCTACCTACTTTCAGAATTACTTTAGAGGATAAATGATAGAATATGTGGAAAATGTAATCTGTAAATAACTAGGTTCAAATTCTGGTTCTGTCACGGACTGATTATTTTGGACAAAATATTTAAATTTTCTAAGTCTTGGTTTCCTCATCCATTAAATAAGAATAATAAAAGTATTTCATGGCGTTGTTGAAATGAAGTGTGACATCATAGAGTGATGGATTTTAGGAACGTAATAAAATTATTTATCCTTATTGTTATTTCAAACACATATTTCTGTCACACCTATCATTTCACATTAATGTTGGTGATTTATAACAACTACCTTGTTGATATGGAAGCAGTTTTGTTCACTGAAAACAGCACTAACTAGAAGCTGAGAAAGCCAGGTTTGAATCCCATTTCTACCACTTACAAATTGTGTCAACTTAGGCAAGTTACTTTACCCCATATTCCTCATACAAAATATCAGAAGAATTATCAGATATGGTTTGTTGAGAGCTTATTCCAGATTTTTATATATTACTTTATTAATCCTGATTATAATCACAGAGATAGTGGTAGAGTTAGAATTTGATCACTGTCCAGCCTGACTTGAGCCCAAATCGATAGTCATTTCACTCGACTGCATACACTTTTCCTATTTTTCCTACCTGATAATCTAGCTCTCTGGACTATAGTAAGGCTTAGAGTTGATGTGTGCAACTTACCTAGGAAAGTATCCAGCATGTTGTAAGACTAAGCTATCAGCAATTGTAATTATTATGTGAGGTCTTATTTTCTAGTCCAGCTTTCTTATTCCACCTAGGAATCCCTGACAATTTCCATACAGCAGGTCGTGCAATCTCTACTTAAATACAAGGTAAAGTCATAACCTCAAAACTTTGCAAGACAAAGCTATGAGGATGAAATAAAGAAAATCAGTTATTTATCAATTTATCTATCCGTGGTGACTGACAGTATAGATAAAGTACTACCCTGACCCTAAGTCCTAAAGGCCTAATGAAATGCAGTATTTGGAAAAATTAATTTAAGATTAGTGGCAAATCTGTAATGACATCTCCCCAAGAATCAAGGCAGGAAGTGCAATTCTTATGCAGGACGCATTCAGTTGTGGAAATCTAACACTCAGTGCCTCGTAGAATAAAACCAAATGACATTTGTGGTTGTTATATTATACCTAAAACTGTAGGCTTGAAATTGATTCAATGTATACTGAAAGAAAGTTAATGCTGAAAAGTTAGCCCACTTTCTCCTGCATTAAATCATATGCCATCAACTGTATTCAAAGACAGTCAACTTTCCTGCCATTTACCTTTTAACTTCTCGCAATCTGATTTCCACTCTCACTACTTAACAAAATGCATTCCTTTAATAGCCCATGACTCCAAACAGCAAATCCAAAAGCTTTTTAAAGACCTCATCCCTGAGGCTCTCTTTTTATTGAGAACACTATATTGGCCACTCTTTTTTTCTTTTTTAAATAGTTTTGTCTGTAGTGTTCACACATCTAACCTTTAAATGCTTCTAACTATCAAATGTTCTGCTTTGCTGACACTCCTTCCTTCATCCCATTCCTTAAATGTGTGTATTTTTAAAGGGCTGTATTCTAGGGCAGTACTCTTCTTACTCTTTTGCCCACCATTTTTCTAATTCCAGGATTTCAATTCTCCCTCCATGATAGTTCAGCTATTTAACAGCTACCTCCAGTTACGGCACTGCCTCCATATTCTAGTCTCACGTTTCTGTTTGTTACACTATTCCAGTGAAATATCTCCCAAATTTAACATAATTAAAATCCATCTTTCCATTTTTTTTGAAAGAGCTTAGAAACAATGCTTTTATATTTTAAAAACTTCAACATTGAGGAACCCTTCTCTGAAGCCCATGACTTTCCTATTTTAAAAAGTACTGTAGGAGGAGCACAGGACAACTGTCTTCACACAGGGAAGCTGTGTGTTTACACAAGTCAGACACCCAAAATCAAAACCACATTCTCCCATTAACTTGTGAAGATAACAAATGTGCTTTGGTAGGTTCTTTCAAGAAAAGATCATTTTTCTCCCATAGCACACAAATACATATTTATATTAAAAACCATAATTATTTTAATCAGGCACAGAAGAAAAAAATCATTTTTACATTACTCTTGTATATAAGAAAAATCTTATTTACAGTGCATATTCCAATCCCAATCTGGGTTTATCCTCAAATTTTGAGAAACCGCATAAAGAACTATTTTGCCAACTATGCGTCCAATTCTATGATTGATGTGAGTTGCAGGCAACTATACATAATTAAAATCCATCTTTTCATTTATCCTTCCAACTTTCTTCTGACCTATTTTATCCAGCATCAAACCCAGAAGCTTTAGCCCCATCTTTATCTTCTTATTCAACTTCATCCCCTACATCCAATTAGCTTCAAGGCTCGTGTTGAATTTTCACCTGAGAATCTTTCCATTTCACTTTCTGACTGCTTTTTTAAAAAACTTAACCTGACTACAACTCCACCCACTACAACTCTACCTAGGGTCACAGGTCCTCAATGTAAGTCCAGTCGAGACAGAATCCATCTTTCAGCCTCTGCCTCAAGACTTCTCTCTCACCAAATGCTCCCCTCTCAGTGTCAGCCCTGATTTCCGTCTTTGTCAATTCAGGTGTTTGCTTGGCACTTGTGGGTAAACCCTATTGGCTGGATAACCTAAATTCCCTCTCAGCCCTATTCCCCTTGTCCCTTTCAGCTTCTCGTTGACTATGTGACCCAACCTAGCCAATGAGACATGACCAGAAGTCTGCTAAGAAGTTCATAGGGAAAAATTGGCCTTTTGGAGTCAGACCCTTCTCTCTCTATCCTTCCTGCTGATACACACCTAGATGCGATGGCTGAACTTGAAGCAGCCTTCTTGCAATCATGAGACAAAGGCTAAGAGATTCACAGACTTAGTGACATCATTGAATCAGTAGTAACACAATTGAGTTGTATAAATAACACTATCAACTGCCTTCTCCAAACTTCTTATGTGAGAAAAATAAACTCATATCCTAGCTTTCATGGTGAAACTGGAGCTTTTCTCCATATTTTGGTGGCCCCTTTGGAATCTCTTTCTTGGTTCATCAACTTACCACTCCCCACCCCTCCCCTCTCCCTAACCCCCTGCTGAAATTCTCACTCTGACTCTGACCTTTCAATTCAGTATATCTCCTTGTCTCCAGTGATACCTGATGTTTCAGGCTAAGTCAGCTCATCCTTTCTGCTTCTCTCTCCACTGAGGACTGGACATTTTCCTTACACCTTAGATTCTTATGACCTTGTCCTAAGTAAGTGACATAGTCTATTTGGTCTATTTGGTCACGCTGCTTTCAGTCTCCTCCAATTCTATTCTATAGTGGATACTACCACCAAATATACATATATATATGCATATATATGTATAAATATAATATATATACATATACACATATATGTATATATATAAATTCAAAAAATATATATGTTTTTTTTTTTTTTTGAGCCTGAGTCTCACTCTGTCTGTCGCCCAGCCTGGAGTGCAATGGTGCAATCTCAGTTCACCACAACCCTTGCCTCCCAGGTTCAAGTGATTGTCTTGCCTCAGCCTCCCGAGTAGCTGGGATTACAGGCACCCATCACCACACCTGGCTAATCTTTGTATTTTAAGTGGAGACAGGGTTTCACCATGTTGGCCAGGTTGGTCTCGAACTCCTAACCTCAGGTGATCCGCCCACTTCAGCCTCCCAAAGTGCTAGGATTATAGCTGTGAGCCACCATGTCCAGCTTCAAAAATATTTTTATAAAGCACATTTGGTAAAAAGTACAGATAGTCTCAAAATAAGATAAGCAGAGATTACTCAAACTTTTCAATGGCTCTCTAATGTCTACCAAACTAGACATTCAAAATGCTCCATAATATAACTTCAATCCGAAATTTTCAGTCTCTACGACACAATTTTTTACTTAACCTATTTATTGGCAAATGGAATATTATTTTTGAGGGTCTTTTTTAAAACTTACTCTTTCTTTTGAGATGGAGTCTTGCTCTTTCACCAGGCTGGAGTGCAGTGGCAGAATGTCGGCTCAATGCAACCTCCCTCTCCAAGATACAAGCAATTCTGCTGTCTCAGTCTCCCGAGTAGCTGGGACTACAGGTATGTGCTACTACATCCAGCTAATTTTTTGTACTTTTTAGTAGAGATGGGGTTTCACCATGGTCAGACGGTCTCAATCTCCTGATCATATGATCTGCCTGCCTTGGCCTTCCAAAGCGCTGGGATTACAGGCATGAGCCACTGCACCCAGCCTTAAAACTTACTTTTAATTGACAAATACAAATTATACATATTTTGTTATATATATATATATATGTTGTTTTGAAATATGTATACATCATGGAATGGCTATATCAGGTGAATTAACATTTGTATTACCTCACATTCTTATCTTTTTTGGTGAGAACACAATGTACTCTCAGCAATTTTCAAGAATACAATATATTGTTATTAACTGTGGTCACCATGCTGTACAGCAGACCTCTTGAACTTATTCCTCTTATCTAACCGAAAGTTTGTATCCTTTGACTAACATCTCCCAAAACCCTTCCCCACCAGCCCTGGGTCACCATCATTAAATGCTCTCCTCCTATGTATTCAACTTTCAAAAATTCCACATGTAAGTGAGATCATGCTGTTATTTATCTTTCTGTGCCTGCCTTATTTTACTTAACATAATATTCTTCGCGTTCATCCAGGTTGTTGCAAATGAGAAGAATTCCTTCTTTTTAAGGCTAAATAGTATTGCATTGTATATACCACATTTTCTTTAATCACAAATGGAATATTATTGTTTCTTAACTAAATCCTGCCATTGTCTACTTGGATAATATTGTTTATACTAGTTCCTCTTCCTGGAATGTGTAGTATCTTGCTCTTCACCATATCCTCTAAAGATTACCCATTTATCAAGTCCTAGTTCAACTGTCACCTCTTCCACAGTTGCCAGTGCTCATTTAAAATGAAAGAATTTCACTTTTCTAGCACCTCTTGGTATATCTATTTGAGGCAGATAACATATAACCACACAGTTTTCTTATTCCAGTACTCATGAAATTATCAGCTTCTTGAAAGCCATAATGATACAATAATATTTTATCATACATTCAACAAATATTTATTGAATCTTCACTATTCCACGTGAAGGTGCTATGAACAAGACAGAGCAGAACCTTGCTTTCACGGAATATAGGATCTAAGGAGGGAGGGACATATTTTATAGATAATGAGCAAGTAAATACATGAACAAGACAGAATAATCTCTGGTTTAGATTGAGTAGTTAGAGAAGTTCTCTCAGAGGAGGTGATATTTGAGATGAAATCTCAATGATGAGAAGAATCCAATCACAAGAAGACCAGAAGAGGGTAAATGAGAAGTTACTGAGTTGGGTGAAAGTGTGATGTGTCTGAAGATCACATGGAGGACAGTGTGGCCGGACTGTCGTTGGTGGAGAGGAGACGAGTGTGAGATGAGCTGGGAGGGATGGGCAAGAGCTCAGCACAGTAGATTGGATTTCATTCTAATGTTTTACACAGAAGTAACATGATCTAGTTTACAATGTAAAGTGATCTCTCTGCCTGCTGTGTAGGGCTATACAGGGTTAAGAGTGGAAATACAAAGATTAATTGGAAAACCACTGGAGTAATCAAGAACATGAAAGTAGGTTGAATTTGGTGGTTAGGAGAAGACAGAATTAAGTGGACACATTTATTGTGTCTATAGGGTTAAGCACAGTATCGTAAAGATGGTAGCTGTTCAATATATACTGCTGAATGTATGTCCAAGTACTTAAAAATAGTCTCACATTCTTAATTTCTGTATGATCTTCAAGTTTTTCCTGCTTTGATTTACCTCTTATGGCTTAATTTTATTCCCACTGGACACTTGGGGAGTCAAAGAGATAAAACCTCCAAATATTCGAGGAAATGGTATAGGTCTCATAACGGAAATTCACCTAACTAAGAGCTGACATGATGGAGTTTGGAGTTCATATTGTTAATCATGGAAAGAAATAAATGATTGGAAGCATGGTAAAAAAGTATAATTAAAAATCTGCAATAGGATGAAAATGGACAGGGTATTCAAATACAAAAATCTACATTTGAAAAAAAGAGCCTTTGGTCATCATCAGCTAAAACACTGTGCCTAAATAGAGAATGTGGGTAAAATTAATTTTCATTAAAATTGGAGATATTTCCAGTTCTTACTTTTGATTTTTTTGAAATATAGAACCTTCATCTTACGATCTTGATATGATGAAGTTCCTAATTTGTAGCTAATACTATGTTACTTGATGGTAATGTTTATAAAATTCTAAGAGCACTGGGTGAGACCTGCTAGGAATCTGAGAAAAGACAGGCCAGTAAGTGGGTTCTCATTCTCTTTCACCTACACCTTCCAGGACATTTAGATTCATACCCATGAAGATTCATCCTTCGTTAGGAATTCAATCCAAATTCCTTCAATACCAAGCAAAATACAGAGAAAAATGAGATCAGTTTTTGCCACTTTCCACCTGAAATGCTAAATGGGCTCTGAACTGAGTGAAACTTGGCCCCATTCAGTGTGAAAACTGGCTGAAATCTGTATGAAAGGCAGTCTGGGTTTGTCAAAGTAGTTCATGAACTTTGGCCAAACTTTCAAGGAAACTGGTCCAAGTCTTAGTTTGTAATGCAACACGAAACCAGGTGAATTTCAGAGGGTTTCAGGTTTCATCTTGAAAATTTGGCCTAGCTTTATAATCAATCATCACTCTTTGTAATGATGAAAGCCAACACACCTTTCTGAAAATGAGGACTGCATGCATACTGATGACAGCTAAGCTGTGAACCACCCTTTACTTCCTTTGCCAAAAGAAGATTTCTCAGAATGGAAACAGTTTCCCTCTTACCTGGAAAGAGTAAACTGAGTGATTTTGATATTGCGTGTAGAAAGAAATGATACTCGATATGAGAGACATATCATGTGAAATAATCACCACGTATAGAGCAAATGGCTGTATTCTAATCACTTAAGGTTAAGAGAGTCCTATTTTATTCACATCCATGACAATAGATAATGTCATGTTTAATCTCCTAAAATGAGCTTTCAGCTTGAAGCTAGTCATCGGCCAGAGTAACTGCCATAAGAAACAAAATGCTGTGAAGCATAATCACTATTTCCACATGAAGAAGTGGCTGAAGAACAAAAGGGAAAGTATAAGAAATCATAGCATAACTTTTCTCTAAGAAACATGAGGAGATAATACGACTACAAACCTTTCAAGTTTGCATCAACTGCGTCTTTTGCAAAAATATCTCTATGCAGTATAAATGCATTTAATAAGTAACTAAGTACAGTGAGCTTCACAGAAAGACCTACATAGTTTCTGTTTTCAACCTGAAAGTTTTAAATAAGCCTTTACACTGTAAAAAAATTACTCTATTCAACCGAATACTTGCTTTTGTGCATAGTGACATGAGAAAATTGAGAGGTATGTTGAACGGAGCCACTACATCATTGAAACAGTATGTCTGAACACTTGGGTAATAAGGCACAGATGTGAAGTAGAGGACTTGGCACTACCAAGGTAACAACAAAGCATTCACCATTGTGTTATAATGGTTACAAGGGCCATATCTGAGAAGCTTAAAAGAATGCTCTCTCCACCCCGAAATGCTAAATTGTATTACACCTTTCATCTGCTTAAAAATCTATAAAAACTAGAAATTCAAATAAGTATTATTCAAACTTAGGCCAAAGAACATATATGTAAAATGCATTGATAATTTTATCTATAAAAAACATATTTATGAAGGAATACATAACGTTTAACTGTAGCAAAAGGCCAAATTCAATAGAAATCCATATGGCCTCTATATTGCAAAACAATTCATACAAATCTGAAAGACCCAATAGTCACTGGAAAGGTGGCTGCTGTTGATAATTGGAAGTGATTCTGACCCTTACTCAATATGTCTAATTATTGCAGAATTTTCTATTTATAGGCATCAAGTAAAGATACTGCAACAGAATACATGCAATTAGTTAATTAGCTGTTTTCACTTACAAGAGGTATGGTATTTTTGCCAGCCATTACCGAATCATATGGAACAAAGGCAATTATGAAGCTAGGCTACTTTCATTCAATAAACTTGGATTTAGAAACTAACTTTCTGCCCAGGATAGGTAGAGCACAACTTACCCGAGGTCCCTGATCACCTTGTTCTCCCTGTAGAATAGAACAGTGAGATGACAATTTTAGCTAAAATGTACACATAAGGTTCCTTAAAAAGATCAAAATGTAATACAGTATAGCTCATGCCAATATGGATGTCCACTAACTTTATTTATTTCTGCTATGCATTTTCTTACCTTGTCACCTTTAGGACCAGGAGGGCCCTGAAAAAAAAAGAGAAAAAAATTTTAATTAAAAACAAGGTACTGTAAACTGAATAGATCAGCCACATTAATGGAAAGATTCATTCAAAGAATACATAGATAGCTGTCAATGAGGTTTCTCAAGAAATTTTAGTTTCTATACTATAATTATATTCAAATGTGAAACATATAACCATGTATGTTTGTGCATATATACCTGCATATATCATAAGTACATAATATGCTAAATAAATTTTCACAAATTCAACATATGTATGCAAGTAGAACCCAGTTAAAGAAACCAAACATTACCCGCAAGTTAGAAGCTCCTGTTGGGATATTTCCTTGTCACTACCCTCTACCAACAGTAACTTCTATTCTGACCTCTGACAATATAGATTAGCTTGCCTGTTTTTGTACTTTATGGACATAAACTCATAGAGTCTGGCCTCTTTTGCTTAATTAGTGTGAAATTCATCCATAATTTTGGGTGTAGTTGTAGATTGCTCTTACTGCTTTATAATACTCCATTGTATGAATATATCATCATTTATTTATTCATTCTACTATTGACAGCCATTTGTTTCCAGGAGTTTTCTAGGTTTGGCTATTATAAAAATACTGCTATGGCCAGGCACAGTGGCTCATGCCTGTAATCCCAGCACTTTGGGAGGCCAAGGTGAGTGGATCACCTAAGGTCAGGAGTTCAACATCAGCCTGGCCAACATGGTGAAACCCCATCTCTACTAAAAATACAAAAATTAGCTGGGTGTGGTAGTGGACACCTGTGATCCCAGCTACTTGAGAGGCTGAGACAGGAGAATCACTTGAACCCAGGAGGCAGAGGTTGCAGCGAGCTGAGATTATACCACTACACTACAGCCTGGGCAACAGAGCAAGACTCTCAAAAAAAAAAAAAAAAAAAAGTGCTATGAACAAAGTAATTCATGTCCTTTGTGAAAAATTACATGCATTTCTGTTGGATGTATATCGAGAAATGGAACTGTTAGGTTGTAGATTATACATATGCTCAGTTTTAGTAGATGATGCCAAATGGTTTTTCAAAGCGATTCTTACAATTTAAGCCACATCAGCAACGTATGGAATTAAATTGCCCCATATCACCAATATTTGATATTTTCTATCTTTTTAATTTTAGGCATTCTCGTAGGGATGTGGTAATTTCACATCATGTTTTAATATGTATTTCCCCAGTGATTAGTAAATTGAACCCCCTTTTAATACATGTATTAGCCCTTTTGCATCCTTTTTCAAAAAGTGTCTCTTTATATCTTTTGCCCTTGGCTTACTGAATTGTCCTGTTGATTTGCTAGAGTTCTTTATCTATTGTATATTACACATTGTACATATGTATATAGGTAGATGTAGAGTTATTTATATATTTTTGAATGAGTCTTTTGTCAGACATATTTACTGTAAATGTATTTTCCCACTTTGTTTACCCTCTTTACATTCTCTTAGAGGTGTTTTTGATGAATACCTCTGAGTTCTTAATTTTAAGAAACCTCAATTTAATGCCTTTTATTCTTTATAGTTGTCCCTTTTTATATTCTACTGAAGAAATCTTTGTCTACTTCAATGTCATAAAAAGGGCTTTTTATGTTTATTTTAAAAGCTAAAAGCTTTATTATTTTATCTTTCATATTTAAATCTGAATTTATTAAGAATTGACTTTGTAAATGATGTAAGTTAAGTTAAAAGTCAAGATGCTTTTTATAAATGTGGATATCAAATTAACCAAACAACATTTCTTGAAAATGTATCTTTTCCCCATTGTATACATTATTACCTTTGTAGTAAGTTAAGTGACCCTATATATGTGTCTCTTTACAGGAATTTCTATTTTGGGGGGCAGCTAGATAGCTGAGCCTCATTGAAGAGTTTCTTTACCTTCAAACAGAAATACTAGCAGAAAATACTAATTCTAGAGGCAGTGATTATGTTATCTTTTCTAGCTCTTAAAGATAAAGTCATGTGTCCACTTGAGGAGTTGGAGCATTTTAGAGTCACTTTCTATCTCTGATCTCCATTTTCCTTTTTTTTTTTTTTTTTTTTCTTTTCTTTTTTTGAGACGGAGTTTCGCTCTTGTTACCCAGGCTGGAGTGCAATGGTGTGATCTCAGCTCACTGCAATCTCCGCCTCCTGGGTTCAGGCAATTCTCCTGCCTCAGCCTCCTGAGTAGCTGGGATTACAGGCACACGCCACCATGCCCAGCTAATTTTTTGTATTTTTAGTAGAGACGGGGTTTCACCATGTTGACCGGGATGGTCTCAATTTCTCGACCTTGTGATCCACCCGCCTCGGCCTCCCAAAGTGCTGGGATTACAGGCTTGAGCCACCGCGCCCGGCTCAGATCTCCATTTTCAGCAGGGCTGGGGAACAAGGACAAGGCTAGACAGGAAACAGGCCCAGGTTCTAGCACAGCACCCCATCCAGACTGCTGCGTCACTGCAGGTGGGAATGTACCAATGCTCCAGCTTCTAAAACATTTCCTTCTGCTAAGTACCAGCTACAGAGAACTGCACCAGATTCCCATTCTAAGTGTGGCCCTCTGGTAACAGCTGTGAAATTATCATAAAATCAGTAATAACCACATCATGCCCTATACTTTGTATCTTTTACCATTGACAACAAAACTTTTTCACCTGTTGCATTCAATCTTTTCCGTAATCCAATAAGGAAAGTATTATGATAATCCTTTCATAGATGCCAAAAATGAAACTCAAAGATTATCAGTATTAGGCTTCTTGTGAGTTAGCCAGGACTTCAACCCAGTATGTGTGACTTTAAATGTAGAGGTTTTGACACAAAGTATTGGAATACAGCTCTGGAACTAGATTCTCAGAAAGAGGGATACCTCTCTGGTGCCTGCCTTCAACAAGGGCCATCTAAAATGCTTCCCCACTACATTTCCACAGTGTCATAGACACTGGTCCCAACGTCTTAAGTTCAAAATGAGAGAAAGAGGAATTGAGGAGGAGTGGGGGTTTGGGGGCACCAAGATGATGGAATCAGCTTTATAAAACCTTTTTATCTCTTACCCCACAAATCATTTTGCTATTTAAAAGAAGAAAGAGAAAAAAATATTTTTGTTTTCAATAAATGTTTAATGTTTTCATTGTTTTCAGTGAATCAAGTAATGATTAGTGAGTACAATCCAGAAAATTAAGTTTGAAGACTTTATTCAATTATTTTTAACACATGCAAAATGTTTGCTAAGGTTATTCAAGTAGGCTTTTATTTGTGGTGGGGCAGATGAAAGCCAAAGTAAAGAATAATGAGAGGATATCTATCACCAAATTTTAAAAATACAATCGAGGTTCCAGTCTTGATTTAAGTAGCATGTTAGTTAACTTTATTTTGATTTTTACACTCATTTGTTGAATGTGCATAGAGCATGGCAACATTGTAAGCACTGGTAGGACATATATGGTGGGAAAAGCTGATTTAGAAAGAAATGGTCCCTGTACCTGAGAAGCTAAATAGCCTAGTGCTGAAGGCAAACAGTTTCCACATACTAGCATTAAGAACCAATGACCTCTAGAAAATCCAGCTACAACAAGATCAACTGTTGCTATGGATGCTGCCCCAGCCTCTATATCCACCTCCTTTCCAGGTTCTCTTGAAACTTTTGTTTCCTTTTGCCAGTGAGATTTCAGAGGCCACATCCCTCATAGTACCTACCAGTCCTCTAAAGGCACCTTGTTAGGTTACACAGCATCTTTAATGACAAAGTTTTTGTGAAGTTATTTGACAATGAGAAACAGAGAAAACCCTTTTCCTCAAAGTCCAATTACTCATGCCAAATCCACGTGTCAACTAGAACTCTTTAGCCAGCTTGCCCTGAGCAAGGATGTTTAACTCATGAACACATGAAAATTTGAATTCACAATGGAGCAATAAATATTGCTGCCTCAAAAGAGAGTGTTTCTGAGCAGACAGCATGGCGTCCTGGCACCTGCCAGCTTAGGACAGAAGCAAAGCCGAGGTCAACCTCCACGCACAGCTGCAGCGGCGGCTTCGGACACTCCAGCCCCCGACTTGTGCACTTGGGATTAACAGCAGGTGTTTCTTCTGCTCTGACTGAAATCCCACTCTTCCTTCTGAATCAAACCCTCTTCAAGCACTGAAAATATGGGTTGAATTTGCAGAACAAAGTGGGCTACCTTAGTAAACATAGATGGTGTAATATTTCCAAAATCTAGAAGCCATGCTTCTTTTCTAAGTTAAAAAATTACAAATTAAAGAAAGGTTTATTTGCCTTTAAAATTAAAATTGGGATTTTTTTTAATCTTTAGCATTAAAAAAGCTAACTAGTTATTAACTAAAGGATAGGCAGCAATACAAATTAATGGCTATTTGAATTACAAAGTATTTTTAATGGCACATTGCTATTTCCAACTAAACCAAGCTTAAAAAATCTAATATTTAGTAGACATATTATTGTTCAGCTAACAACAGTATCAATGTTTAGTTGGTAACTATTTGAAGATAAAACTTTGTTGCTCTAAGAAGGTTAGGGCAAATGGAAAGGAAGGATGGTAAAATTATCAGTCATAGAGAAGTGAATAGGGAGTCACAGCTTTATAGAAGGCTCTTTCAGGGACTCGACCCGGTTTAATCTAGAATCTAAGAGTCAGATCTTTCATAGGGCCCATTTTAATAAATAAGTAGGAATACTTGAAATATTCTTTTGAGTTAGTTTTATGTAGTTAATCCTAAGGTTAATCATATAAATAAGAATGTAAGGGTGCTAATAAAGTTTTTATTCATTAGTGTTGTTAGTAATTAGAATATTTCTTATAGGGCATTGTTGGAATGTTATCAATTTCCTACCAAAGGATTTATAAATTTCAGTGGCAAACTTCAAATTAGCCCTTGCTCAAATGGCTTTACATTCAGAATTTGCACAAACCACCATTCTATTTGTAAAAAACCTTTAATGTGGGTCTTGGCCTATGCCAATTTAAGTCTCCTCAAATGTATTCTGCTTAAGTAACTAAGGTTTTAGCTTTCTTCTATGTTCTATTATCTATTTCAGATAAATGATAAAACCAAACTAAAAACAAAGAGAGGCACAATGAATGACACTCAGGAAAATACTGAATTTCAATCGACATAACAGCAATGGAAATACAGTTGGAAAAGAGAGAGATTCCAACTCCAGGCCCATTCCTAGGCCTGGAGTAACACAATCATGGTATTTTATTTGCTGGAACTGTAAATTCTACCTAGTTTGAACTGGAAAAAACTAAGGCAGGAATAGTTTTTAAAAGAGGACAATAATAAAAACAAAATTAAATTCTGCTTGAGGTAGAAAAAAGTAGGAAAGAAGCAAACGCTGGGAATTGGCAGTCCAAGCTCCTGGAATAAGAACAGGGTTATGACTTCCATCCCAGGAAAGTACAGATAAGTTTATTTTTACTCATGAAATATAACAAAACCTTTTCTGATTAATCTATTCATTGCTGTAGAAATATGAGGACAAGTAAGCTTTATTCTCTAAGCATTTCTGGCTCGCTATCAGCCAGGCAATATACTCTGAGCCTGGAGGAGGGACGTGTAAATATAATCACAATCAGTGGACTAAATACTTTGTTGTGGGAGCACAGAGCAGAAAGACGTGGGAGAGCTGGAGTTGAAAAGGTGATATTGGAACTGGCTCTTGAAAGGTGTCCAGGAATAAGGGGACGGAGGGAGGAGGAGGAAGCAGGTCGGGGAGAAGGGATACACGTGCCCAATTGTGAGAAAACACCACGATGTCAGAGAAAGAAGTTCAGGGTGGTAAGAACATGTGGGGAATGGAGATCGAAAATAGCAGGAAAGAGTTTTCAAACGGCTGGTTAACCACACTCAGACGTCTGGGCTGGATTCTGTCATCAGTGTAACAAGGAATGTGGAGATGAAGTGGGTTCTGTTTTGTGGAGCTCTGAGAACATGGGGTGTTAGGGATTCTTAGGAAGTATTTGCCTTGGTCCAAGAGAGAGATGGCAAAGCTTTGAATTAAGGTTGTAGTAGTGGAGGCACAGGGAAAGTTCTAGATTCAGGAGACATTTCTCAGGTGAAAATCAACAAGACTGGTTAACTGACTGGACACAGGGGCCGCTGACAGGTGGTAACATGTTTTAACAAGTCCGACTCATTTCAAGGTTCACCATTCAGTGTATTTGCAGAAAAGCCTTGGCCTAAGCTGGTTCAACCTAGATAAACACAGCAGTTCCACAGCCAAGTGAATCATATGGAGTTTAAATCTGGCTTTAGGGTTATATTTCAAATCCACAGTGTTGGCAGCTTCAGCTGGCCTCATTGAAAATAGCCGAGGAGAGACAGAACATTCTCTACCATGACCACTGAGCAGAAACAGCACAGAGGGAGTCACACCCGCCTCCCCTCAGAAGCCACCATTCTTCTGTGTTAACTTCTGAATAAAGGACTTTACATTTCCCTTCCTCTACCTTTTTACCTTTTTTTTTTTTTTTTTTTGAGACTGAGTTTTCCTCTGTCAGGTTGGAGTGTATGGTCTCAGCTCACTGCAAACTCCAACTTCCTGGTTCAAGGGATTCTCCTGCCTCAGCCTCCTGAGTAGCTGGGACTACAAGCGTGCGCCACCATGCCCCCCTAATTTTTGTATTTTTAGTAGAGACAGGGGTTTCACCATGTTAGCCAGAATGGTTTTGCTCTGACCTCGTGATCCGCCCACCTTGACCTCCCAAAGTACTGGAATTAAAGGCGTGAGCCACTGCACCCAGCCTCCTTTCCTCTACTTTTTAAACTGCAAACTGAATATGGAATTACTCTGTTTTAAACTCCACAATTTTCCTAGTCTTTTAAAGATAAAGAAGATAGTCTGCTGTATGAGCCGTTCTCTGGGAGCACAGCTCAACCTCGGTGGTCACTGCCATCTGCTGTAGGTCTTCTTTCTGATGTGCTCAGGCACTCACAAATGTTATCAGTGCTATCTCCCAGGAAGGAAGGAAACAGAATATCCAGTTTTCCTCTTGTACAACTAGGATAGAAGCTTCAATTCTACTGCCTACTCCCTAAATCGCATGATGAACTTGGCTTGTAGTGCCAATGAGACACATACTCAAACCCCACCCTTAATGAGGAAACTGAATTTCGTACCACAGTTTCTTAGCAGGTATCCAAAACTGCAGAAAATCACACTGCAAAAAGTATTGACAATTAAAAATCTAGTGTTTTACTTGAAAAATAGGGATCTTAGGTATTTAGGTGAGGATACATCCATGATACTACTGAAAAATGTGTTTGATGTAGTTAGTACTGGTTTACCTCTAACCAGAAGGGGAATGTGTGTTCTTTCGAGTATTTACTTCCACCTTAAACTCACACATAGTTTTCTGTTTCACTAGCACACGTTTTTTAGGGACATTTCTTCTTCAAACCACCAAACTGTTCATAGACTTTCAACTTTACGAATAACGTGAACTAGAAATGTGTAATTTTTAAAGTTAAAATAACTTTTTCTGAAAACCTGATGTAAAATCAAGGAGTTCCCATATGTAAGTACAGTATAGATAAATTGTGTGTGGGGGTACTTGTGTTTAATTTCTTTTTAAATGCTTCGGTATAAAGTAAAAAAAAAAAAAAAGTAAAAGTGTAATTTGAGAGTGACTTTAAAATGCAGTACATGAAATAAAGTATCTTGATAGTTAAGAACTTGAGTTTTAGAGTCAAACAGAGGAAAACTGAAATCCTGGCTGCAATCACCTGTGTGATCTTTAGATGGTTAATTAATCTCTTTGTTCCTCAGATTCATAATCTTTAAAATGGGGAAAATAATGCCTACTCTTTGGCTAAAATATGATACATGAAGCAATTTATAAAATCCCTGCCCTACCAACAGTATAATAGTAATTATCAAGTACACGCTCCATATTTTTAATATTTTAATTATGGCAAACATAAAATTTCTTTTTCAGATACTTGACTTGAGGATAAAGAAATACAATTGATCTCCTGGCCAGGTGCGGTGGCTCATGCCTGTAATCCCAGCACTTTGGGAGGCCAAGGCAGGCAGATCATGAGGTCAGGAGTTGGAGACCAGCCTGACCAATGGTGAAACCCCTGTCTCTATAAAAAAAAATACAAAAATTAGCTGGGTGTGGTGGTGTGCCCCTGTAATCCCAGCTACTCAGGAGGCTGAGGCAGGAGAATGACTTGAACCCAGGAGGCGGAGGTTGCAGTGAGCCGGGATTGCACCACTGCAGTCCAGCCTGCGTGACACAGCAAGACTCCAGGGAGAGAGTGAGAGGGAGAAGGGGGGCTGGGGTAGAGAGAGAGAGAAAGAGAGAAAGAGAGAGAGAGAGAGAGAGAGAGAGAGAGAGAGAGAATTGATTTCCTAAACCAATATAGTCTACCTCTATTGTTCAGGAATTATTAGCAAACGAAACAAAATTCATCATAGTTTTAACAACATTGCTTTTATGAATAAGATAGACAAATATCAGGCCCTAGAACCACCTAGTCACCCCTAGCATAGATTAGGTGCCAAACCGTCCTTGCTAAATTGAAAGGCCCAGAAAGAAAAGAATGCAATAAAACTCTCAGTGTTCAAAGCAGCAACATAGAAAGAATTACAGAAGAACCAGATTCAATGTTGCTGCAGAAGAACCGTGTTTATTATAGTGTCAAACTCTGCTAAGCCAGAGAAGGGAATTATAGCTATAAACAGATTTATAGCTTCAGACTTTACACCTTTCAGTGTACATTGAAGATTAAAAGAGACCAAGCAGAGGGGGTGGGTATAAACGGAAACTTTTAAAATATCAAAACCAGCCCTCCTTACTAGAAAACAAATTTTTATGGCTATTATTTTCTGGGCATTTTCCATAGTAAGATCATAACTGTGAGGTTTTTTGTGATGTCCATCTGAGCCTTGAACAAGGGACTATATGTGCCCATGATCAGTCTTAAATCATAAGCAGCTGCCATAAGGAAGCAATTAGTGGGTCTAGCACTAAAGAAAATTTAGAAAAACCAAACATTAAAAAAGGACTCTCAAAAGTAAGACTGATGTAGCTCAATGGATTTAAAGGCTTATAAAACAGCAGGAATCAGGGACGCTCTCTCTGGTTTTCTTTTCTAACACAATATGAATTAAATACAGTCAAATTACCGCTGCTGCCAATCAAAACCAAGGGGTTCCTTTTTTCCTAGCATCATTCCTTGCCTTAAATGTTTTAAGAGATTGCTAAAACTGTTTTGTTTAACGTTGCCTTTTTTTTTTTTTTAACTTATTTTTAAGAGGTCAAATAAAATGAACTCCATGGTGAAAGACTTGGAATCCTAAACATTCCTTTTGTCGAAAGAAAGTATCAGCTTGCTCTTTTAATGCCCTAGTAGCCCTGTGACTTTACAGCTAATGGTGCAATCTATCCTACCATGCTCTTACTGTCCGCAATATGATTCAAATGTATCCAGAGATATATTCATCTTTATACCTTGGGTTTAATCTACAAATCATCAATTTCAGCATATTTCCTAATATTTTGCCCCAACATAATTTTACCAGGGCTACTTAAGACACCTTGTTTGAAGCTCAGTTTGATTCTTTGTTCATTTGCAGTAGCATATAGAGCATAGAGAGCAATATAGGTTTTATGAAGGGCCACTGAGCACAACCCAAGGATAAGGGTAGGATGTTCCCTGGAGTCTAAAGAGATATTCAGAAAATTAAAAACTGACTCTCAGTTGAGGCTAGGAAAGCCGGACTCTCAGGGCTTGTGGACCATTCTCAGTCTTCCAATATATATTGGATCTCCCTCCTTTTCAGCTGATGCCTAAGATGATCAAAAAGGCTTTTAATATGAGCTTCTACAACTACCATACTCCCCATCGTCTGACTCTTCTGCACCTTCATCCTTCTCTCTGTGCAGTGAAAAGAACACTGTACCTACGTACTTCTGTGCCTCCTCCCCAACTTTGCCCCGGTTATTCTTTTTCTCACTTGTCTCTTCAATCATTCCCATTCCCTTGGATTCTTCTCCATGCTCTTCAAACACGTCTCCTAAAGACAAAGGGAAACAAAGCTGCCTTTGCCCACTACTCCCTCATTTTAGTGTCTTGTCTTCTTTCTGTTTCCCTAAATAATAGATTCGTCATAGAAAGGAGGTTGAATTGGAAGACAGAGAGGGAGGTAGCAGAAGAGAAGTCATATTTTTACAGTCTGTTTTGGAAAAAAATAAAGAAACATGCGTTGAAATACATACTGATTTTGGGGACATTTCTTTCCATTAGGAAGAAGAAAGCTGAACTATGGGAAGGAAAACTTCTGAGCCAGTCCTCTAGGCACAGAGAGGAGCTATCCCTGGCTAAACTGAAACCCAATCAACTGGAGTTTGGGGGAGATAGGGTTGACAACGTTCAGATTGCCTAAATTTTTGTCTAAACCTTTGTTTCTACTCTACTTCCCTTCTTAGCCATGAAATATACCCTAAGGCCATGACTACTACCTGACTTATGCCCTAAATTCTCTTCCAAGCTGCAATCTTGTATTCTCAACTGGTTACCAGATGTGTAAGCCAACATATACCATCATCAGCTCAAATTCAACATTCTCAAACCAAATTTCTCAGTTTCTGTTGCAAGCCAATCATGATTTCTAACTTTCCTGTTTTTGTTAAACACAGTACAGCTTCTCCAAGCCTAAAAGCTGAATGTTACATTTGATTCAGTTAACTTAATCCATTGCCAAGTCCTATAGATCTCATATGCCACAAAATTCCTTGAATCTATGTCCATATTTTCGTGTTTGTTGCACTCTTGTTCCTGGATAACTGGAATAATCTACAAGCCTCTCTTGGCCTCACCTCTTCTACTCCATCCTACATACTTTTCTCAAATTAATTTTCCTAAAGCACATTGCGGAACATATCACTCCTCAGCTCAAAGAACTTTAAGGGCCCATTTTGCAATCTACAGTGAAAAAGTTGCTATAGACAACAATATTCAATGGATGTATTTGGTGAAATGTTGCTGGGTATCAGGTCAACATACCTTGATGTCCTGATCAACCAAACATTATGTGCTTCTTGATAGGATGAACTAAAAATTACACTATACATTTATTGCAGAGTTTCCTAAAAATTGAGTCAGACCTAATTAACTTCTAAATGTAACCTGTAGTTTAAATAAAATAGAGAGGGAAACAAGGTAAATAATACTAGAAGGAAGTAATTAGACCAATCCAGAATGTGGAACATTCTAAATATAGAATCAATGTCCTATAAAAACTGATTTCATAGAACAACAAAAGGAAGGAAGACCACTATAGAATAAGAGAGGCTGAAGAGTTTTAATAATTAAATGCCAAGTGCAGGCTTTGGGTCCTGGTTCTAACAAAGCATTTGTAAAAAGACATTTTTGAGACAATTGGGGAAATTTAAATATGGACTGGGTATTGATATTAATAAATTATTGTTAGTTTTGTTAGGGTTGATGATAAAATGGTGGTTGTGTTTTCCAAAGGTTCTGTCAGTTAGAGATACGTATTTCAGCATTTGTAAATATAATGATATAATATCTAAGCTTTGCTTTAAAATACACTAGCAAAAACAAGACAAAGCAAAACAAATGAGAGGAAAGAGATTAATAAAAGTAAAATTAGCAATTGATGTTTCTTGAAGCTGGGTGATAGGTCTAGGGCAATTTATGATACTATTTTCTCCTCCTTTGAGAATCTTTGAACATCCCCATAGTAGTTATATCATTTAAAATTTTATTTTAAAATACTTTTCCAATTCATGCCAAATCAACCATTAATTTCTACCTGTGTCCAAAGTCTTCTATAACCTGCTCCTAGTTTTCCTTTTCTGCCTTATCTTCCCCAATTTTCCACAATGAGGCTCTCCTCTAGCCTGTCTTCACTGCCAGCTATTCTCAAGATGACCCTCTCTCTTCTCACTCTTTACTTATATCCTTCTTTCTCCTGAATAAACATCATCCATTGTCATTTTGCTTAGAATAGTTAGAGGACACCTTTCTTAAACCTCTTACCCAGAAGCCTGAGCCATGAAGCTACTTGGAAAATAATAAACAAAGAATTTTGAGTTTCTGGAAGAAAATTTTGTTTTTACAGGACAATCCCATCTCCACCTCCCTCATAAGTTCACAATCTCTATAGCCATCATTGATGACTCACCTCCATGATCTTGCTTCCCAAAGCATTGCCTAATTGCCCTTCGGATATGACCTTTCCTTATTTCCAAGCTCCTAAAGCACTTGTGCGCTTTTATGAAACGTCACTTACCCCGCTGGGAATAAGATTTGTTTCTTAATAAACTACCAGGGCCCTTGAGGGTAGGAAAATAGGTACATGGGGAAACATAACAAATACCGACTTTGGAGGCTTTAATATATACTAACACATGACCTTTGGCAGGTGACTTAACTTCTTTGAGCCTCAGTTTCCACATCTGTAACCTAGAGCAAAAAATAATTACCTCATATGCAAGTTTTAGAAGGTAATTAAAAAATGCAGGGTACTCTGTAAATATTATTTCCATTCCCTTCCTCTCCAATGTGTAGCCTTTTGCCTTACACGTGGTAAATATCCAATAAACTTATTAGCATATTTTCTGCAACAGAGGCCTTTAACAAGACATCAGGACCAAAATTAGTATTTTCTGAATAGCCTGATAACAATAAAATAGATGCAGATATCTGTGTACCCAATAGGCTTCCAATGAATGTTTATGAGGATAAAGTTCAACTAGAAATTGTGCCTTTTGGGGTGACTACCATTTCTCATGTGTTGACTCCTGACATTAGGTCAGAAGAGTTAAGATTAATAGAAGAAAAAATAAAAACTTTGCACAGTCTCCTGGAGAGGAAATGAACAGTATCCAAAGAAATGTTTTTCTCATATCTCAAACACAGGCAGGCATTTTTGGCTCCTGTTTCCCCCTTCCCTGTGACTTCAACCTTTTAGAAAGAGTATTCTGTTTTCACTCTCCTCATATCTTCATTACCAAGTCACTCCTGAAACCGTGGCAATGCTGCACTGAAAACCACCAGGCTACTGCAGGTACTGAATAACCTTCTACTTGCAAACCCAGTAGCAATACTGCACATGCTCACCATTCCTCCCTTAGCCTCACTGGCAACACTTTTCCTCTGGGTCTTCGACTAATGGGGCTTTCTCCATTTTCTTCCGTGGACCTTTGCCTCTTCCGCAATTCATAATTAACCCTCCCCTCATTCCTGTCTTTCTTCCCCTCTGCACACTCTCTGGGATCCCCTTTATTTCCACAATATCAGCTACTATTTGTCCACTCTATTATTCCACTGTAGCCTCTCTCCAGAACTCTGCATACTGACCACTCTCTATCTGCTCCTGGATGTGCTCTTCTCAGATCATTATGTTCACCATGAAGACTTGGTAGTTTTCTTCTCAGTAAACTCCTTGCACTTTATTCAGAGTCCTGCTGGCCCAAATTGGGACTGCATCAGTTGGAGGCGGCTTCCATCCAGATGCAGCTCCCTGCCAGGCTCCAAGCTAGGCAAGTGGGGCATAAGCTGGATTTCAATCTGTGCCTGCCCCTTGGCTGAGCTGCCTTGTGCAGTGCACAATGTGTACAAATGTCAGTGATGGTGCTGAGATTATTGCAAGGAGTAATACTTCCTTCACAAATGAAAAACTCTACTAGGTTTTTGCCCCCCAAATAGCTCCATAGCTTAGGTTTGCAGGTAAGAGGTTTAAGGAACGTGTGCTGTAACTCTTCTAAGCAAAAGGATAACTGATGATATTTACTTGAGAATATCAATTAAGGATGCATCATCTTTGACTCATCTTCAATTCTGTGTATTTTTTATAAAAATAAAATGTACTAATTTTGAATTACTATGATCAATTCTGCCTAAGAGCTCAAATAATTAGCACTGGATATACTGATCAGTTGGAGAGACAAAAAACAAACCTTGAAGTGTAAAGACTAACATCAACTTGGAGGAATACTTTCCTACACTCACTATGCTAACAAGGATCAAGCATGCCCTACCCAAATGAAAGAAAACAGAACAAAATGTTTCTGGAACTCTTTTTCTAACTACTGTCATATAGCATTCTTCATTTTAATCTATTATCTGAGAAATAAATATATATTTAAATTGTGGTATCAGTTGAAATGTCTGAAGATGCTTAGAGAGAAAATAAAATTAGCCTGTCAAAGATTTTGATTAGGATATAAAAAATTATCAAATAAAAGAATCCAGAAAAATATATACATGAAATTACATCTATAGAAATAATATACATCACAAAATTTATAAGTAAAATTTTTAAAGTTTGAAATATTTCAAATGAATTAATCTTATTTCACTAAAGAACATTTTGAACTGAAACTCTTTGCTCTCTTTAAAGAAAATTATACACACTATGTACACATAAATGTTTATTTTACATAGAAATCCCTATGCTATAACCATATTTAACAATGATAATTTCTCCCTCAATTTTTCAACTTTAATATTAAATTATTCTTAAAAAAAATCTATGTACTTTGAGGTTATTATTATAATAAATGTTTTTTCAGCAAGTAAAGTACCACCTCTAACGGCAATATCAAGTCATTATGGCTCTATCTCAGTGTGAGTGCTTATGTGAGAAGGTATGTATGTGGGTGTTTACATGGAGACAAATAAGCCTTTATTAATAACATATATGAGTGCCAATACACTGTTTTAAGTACTTTATTAGGTCACGTATTAAGTTAAACCAACTCTTTCCATTTTACATTGAAAAACTGAAGGAAAAAAGTAATATAGCTTGTTCAAAGTCATATAGCTCATAAGTAGTAGACCACAACTTAAACCCAGGTACCTGCCTCTGGAGTACATACCCTTCACCCTATATGTGTATCATGTGCTATCTTACAAATAGACTGCTAAAAGCTAATGTTTTCAGTAGGCTCAGAATTTCATCATCAAATCCATATAAAATTACCATTAAATTTGAATGATTAAATGTATACATTTAACAGAAATTTATTGTGCGTTTTTCTATAGATTGGTACTGTATAAAGATGTAATAATGAGTAACTTCAGAGAGTGGTAACAGCTTCCACAGATACAAAACATTGTTGGACTAAGTTGATCATTCACGAAATGCTATATGCTATTCACTTTTATTCAGACAGAATTCAGAGGGATATATTTTATAGGAAACATAGCATAAAGCAGGCCGTAGAAATTCTTCAGTTAATTTCAGTGAGAAAGAGTTCT
The DNA here is from genome assembly GCF_048565385.1 of Saimiri boliviensis. Lineage (NCBI taxonomy): Eukaryota > Metazoa > Chordata > Mammalia > Primates > Cebidae > Saimiri > Saimiri boliviensis. The sequence goes on from NC_133451.1 coordinate 101,266,171, forward strand.
AAGATAAAATTAAACTCTGAGATGATACTATTCCATTTAAATACACAAATGATCACATAAAAATAATGAATTTTTTTTTCAATCAAAGTAAAATAAATAAGCTGTCATACCATGTGTACACTTAAAAATATAAACTATCTGGAGTACAATGGAGTTTTTCATATCATATTAACCATTTACTTAATAAAATATGAAAAACCCTCATTAAGGCTTGTATTATCATTCTCTTTATAATGTAACCACAACATAAAATACAGATAACGGAGAATGGTAATACTTTGCAAGCCTAGCATGATTTCTTTAGGATAGACTACATTCTTAGTTTAATATGACAGTTCTATTGTGTAGTGAGCTTTCTGCACATACATGCACACTATGCATGCAAAGACATATACTTTTTGAATTTCTTGGAGAATGTATATTTACTCCCACCCCCTGCCCCCAAGTCAGGCTATATGATCTGAAAAAGGCTGAATTGGAACACAAACATGAAATATGGGAATTTCTAAAGTGTTAGGTTAGAAGGAGCTTAGTACATAATTAAAAACACATGAATGGAAAGTTAAATACTGCCCCCAAATATAATATCTTATTCAGGAATAATTCCCTTATAAGGCACACACAGCTTGAGTTTTGTCAATTTTAGTAAGATATTTTGAAATGAAATGAATGATTGAACACACACACACATACACAAAATAAAACAAAGACAGATCTGGGGGGAAAGGGCAAAGTGCTACCCTCCACTTCTTTTCAAATGCATCTGAAAAAGTACAAATCGAAGCCTCAAGCCTCTGTGTGCAGTTGTCTGATGGTATTTGCTTGTGGTTTCTCTTACATTTTTTTCTCACTGAGTAATACAGAACTACAACATGCATAATACTTTAGTCCTCCAAATTCCTAAGGGAATTATATCTCCTTTATGTTCATGCAGCTCCAAAGAAGAGTTAAAAGGCTTTGAAACTCTAACAATTTTATGCTAAAGAAATGGCCTTAGTATGGAAGGCCATTAATACAATGTCCCACTATTTCACTATCTTCTGTTGAAGTTACTGATGGGATTATTTGGGCCAAAGTAATGATCAATATATCTTTGTAAATAATACAGGATAGAATCCTGAGAACGTTTTAAAATATAACTAGCTTCTACAATTTGTATCAAAGTATTTATTAGTGGAAGAGTATGCTATCTAAGCAATATGGGGTTATATACAACCATCAGGAACTACTTTCTATGATAGTCCCAAGAAAGCCAAGCCTCGAACCCCACAAGTAAATTGTTCTAAAATAAAATAATATAAGTATGGCCCTGGGTTAATGCTGTTTGTTTTCAGCAACGATTAAATATCAATATAAATAAACTACTATAATGAAAGGAAACAAAGTTATCCACACTCTCCAAACCACATGGAAGCAACTTATTGAAACTGTTAAGTGTTCAGTAAAATCTTTTCGGGGCTTAGAAAGCTCAGGACATCATTTAAATGGCATCATTTATGAGACATGATGTTACTGATTAGGTCATTATGTTTTGTTTGTTATTTCTTATTCTTAATATTCTATTTTTAATTGACAGATAAAATTATATGCATTCTGAGTCTCAGGTCAAGGCTAAATGAAATAAAATGTGTATGCATTTTTCATGTACCACAGGATGTTCTCAAGTATGTATACACTGTAGAATGACCAAAGCTAGCTAATTAACAAATGCATTACTTCACATGGTTATCATGTTGGGGTGAGAACACTTAACCTCCAGTCTTAGCATTTTTCAAGAATGTAATGTATCGTTGTTAACTATAGTGACCATGTTGCACCATAAATCTCTCTTTTGTTTTTTAAGGGGAAAGTGCAAACACAGTCCCCCACTACCACAAATTATGCAGTCAAGTTTCCCACATTTGGGGAAATCGCAGGGGTCAGCACATCTGGAGTGCAAAGGATAAGCCTCGTCCTGGGAAAACCACCTTCGTGATCATGGTATCTCCCCTGCCAGGTTAAGTATAGCACCATAGATTATCTTGAACTTACTCCTCCTAACTGAAATTTTGCATCCTTGAACAACATCATCCCACCTCCCCACCCCAAACCCTGCCATCTGCTGGTAACCGCCACTTTACCCTCTGCTTCTGTGAGATCAACTTTTTTAGATTCCACATATGTATGAGAACATGAGGTGTTTATCTTTCTGTGCCTGGCTTATTTTACATAGCATAATGTCCTCCAGGTTCATCCGTGTTGTTGCAAATGACAGGATTTCCCTCTCTTTGTAAGGCTGAATAGTATTCCATTGTGCATACATACCACATTTTCTTTATACATTCATCAACAATGGACTAGGGCATTTCCAATTATAGAAAGCTGATAGTTTGCTCTTTCCCTCAACTTCCTTTTACTAAAGCTCTTAGGTCTATCATTCACAACTCAATAACATTTGTTGAACTTCTACCATGTGCTAGACAATAAATTAGGTGTTGTAGGGGACAATGACAGCGAAAGAAAGCATAGATCCTACCCTTGAAAATCAGAAAATATATTAAGAAAGAGAGAAAAGGAAAAAAGTTCATGAATAATTATAAAACAATTCAAAGAGGAAACTGGAGGAAGGAAATTAATATTCACTGGGTACTTGTTACGGACTAGACACCACATTAGACATCTTACATATGTTATCTTATTTTAATCCTCATACTGTTGAGATGAGACATAATTATCTGTGCTGCACAGATGAGGAAAATGAGACTCAGCATGTTGAGTAACTTGCTGAAGATAGTAGCTTCTAAGTGGCAAAGCTGGGACTTGAATTACATAATCTGTCTGATCAAAGCCTATACCCCTCTATTTTAATCGTAAAGTGTTATATAAAAAGCTATAAAGGTCTGGGCTTGGTGGCTGATGCTTGTAATCCCAGCATTTTGGAAGGCCAAGGCAGGAGGATCACTTGAGGTCAGGAGTTTGAGACCAGCCTCGCCAACATGGTGAAACCTCATCTCTATTAAAAATACAAAAATTAGCTGGGTGTGGTGGCACAGGCCTGTAATCCCAGCTACTCAGGAGGCTGAGGCAGGAGAATTGTTTGAACCCAGGAGGCAGAGGTTGCAGTGAGCCGATACTGTGCCACTGCACTGCAGCCTGGGCAACAGAGTGAGACACCATCCAAAAAAAAAAAAGAAAAAGAAAAAGAAAGCTATGCAGATAAAGTATTGTCAGGATTCAGAAAAAGAGAGAAATTACATTTAGTTAAGGGAAAGTAAAGACATCTTAATAGAAGCAGCAGCATTCAAATACAAAGGGGTATCCTATTTGGATGTATAGAAACTAAGTATGTCTAAGGGTTAGGAGGAAAGGCTACTGTAAGAAACAGCAAAAAGAAAAAGAAGATTTGAAGAGAAAAGAAGAAAATGGTTTGATTTGGTTTGGGTGAAACATAAACCAAATAGAAACCATAGAAAGAGCATTAATGAAAAATTAATGGGAGATTAGGCTAGAAAACAGGCCAGATAAGAGAATTCGAATGTCAAGCAAGAATCTAGATTCTATTGTACTCTAAATGAAAAACATATTAAGACCTAAAGTTCTGAGTCAGAAGAGTGACATAATCAGAACTTTGATAGATAATTGTATTAGGATGCTACTGGTTGATAGCACACCCAACCCTAAATGCCTGCACTACAGATACAGAAAAAAAGCTGACTACTCACTTTCCTGACTTGCCTCCCTGCAGCAAGGAGGACCCGACAACAGGCATATCTTCACGGTGTGCAGAATGGTAATGAGGCGGCCAGGGTTAAAAGAAACAGGCATCTGAGATCCTGCCGGGTAGGCAGTGAAGTAGAGGGGTTTAACCGTTCAGTCTGCCACTTGCAAAGCTGCACAAAGTATTAGTGCTGTGACTCGAATACCTGGGAGTATCGAGGAAAAGAGGAGGGGGACTGGGATGAAGAGTGTCAGGTAGGAAGGAAATGGAGAGATGGGGGGCCAGGAAATGACTTTGTTCCAGAACAAGGGTTTTTAAATCCAGGCATAAACTCCATTATTAGAGAACTAAGACATAACTCTAGGACCGTTTTTAGAGTAACAGTATTGATCCTGAGTCACCTGCATGTTAGAAAAGGGTCTCTTTAAATGCCTCATGCTTAAGGTCTCCATCGAACCTGAGGATTACCAAGACGCACAGATACAGGGCAGGACTTGCAGGCGGGGTTAAAGTCAATCTTGGAAGGGACGGGTCTGCAACACTTGGGAACTTTGATACTTTATAGACTATTATTGACAATATTAAAAGTACTATCACAAGAGATGTGACATTTTTCCAAAGAAGATATACCTAGGGCCAACGGGGATATGAAAAGGTGCTCAGTATCACTAATCATCAAGGAAATGAAAGTCAAACCACAGTGAGATATCCCCTCACACCTGTCAGAATGGCTATTACCAAACAGACAAAAGATAACAAGTGTTGATAAGGATGTGGAAAAAAGGGAATCCTCGTATACTGTTGGTGAGAATGTAAATCATGGAGAATTGCATAGATGTTTCTCAAAAAATTAAAATAGAACTGCCATAAGACCTAGTAGTTCCACAGCTGGGTATATATCTAAAGGAAATCCATATGTTGAAGAGATATCTGCATCCATCTGTACATTGCAGCATTTCTCACAATAGTCAAGATATGGAATCAACCTAAATGATTAATGAACAGGTAAAGAAACTGTGATACACATACACAATAGAATATTATTTAGCCACAAAAAGAATACCCTGCCATTTGCAACAACATGAATAAACCTGGATGACATTGTGCTAAGTGAAATAAACCAGACGCAGAACTATAAATAATGTATGATCTCATTTATCTGTGAAGTCTAAAGAGGTCAAACTCATAAAAGCATAGAACAAAGGCCGGAGGGTGGCAGAAATAGGGAAATGGTGGTAAAACGGTCCAAACTTTTAGTTACAAAATGAACAAGTTCTGAGGATTGAATGTACAGCATGTATGGTAAAGAGTATGTTCATCTGATTGGTATACTATTGCATAATGTGTATGTACATCAAATCATTAAATTGTACATCTTGAACATATTCAGTCTTTGTCTACTAAATAGTTTTAAATAAAAATATGTATACAATGTTTTTTGGTTTTAAGTTCTAGAATACATGTGTGGAACCTACAGGCTTCTTACATAGGCATACATGTGCCATGGTGGTTTGCTGCACCTATCAACCCATCATCTAGGTTTTAAGCCCCACGTGCATTAGGTACTTGTCCTAATGCTCTCCCTCCCCTTATCCTCCGCACCCAGCAGGCCATGTGTGTGATGTTCCCCTCCCTGTGTCCATGTGTTCTCATTGCTCGACTCCCACTTACGAGTCAGAACATGCAGTGTTTGCTTTTCTGTGCCTGTGTTAGTTTGCTGAGAGGATGGCTCCAAAAGCAACTGAGCAAAAGCCAAAATTGACAAATGGGACCTAACCTAATTAAACCAAAGGGCTTCTGCACAGCAAAATAAACTATCGTCAGAGTGAACAGGCAACCTAGAGAATGGGAGAAAATTTTTTTTGCCATCTATCCATCTGACAAAGGTCTAATATCGAGAATCTATGTGGAACTTAAACAAATTTATCCAATTTTTAAAATGAAAAAAAACAGAACTATCACAAGAACAGAAACTGAGTCTGTTTATCCACCACAATTATACTGCCTTATTGTACCCTGCACACTGTGCCTTGCATATAGGGACTAATACTTGTTGAGTTGCCAATTAAATTATGTTAGTATGAATTAATGAACAAATGTCAGGGTAACTTTTATTTCAATAGATTAATTTGGCCTTACCCCGAAATAACTACCATTACTTCTAGTTTGAAATATAAATGCTCATCTGTCTTTTCTTTAATTTTCCTTTCTTCTTTCTGCCTTTACACTCTGTTGTTACTTGTTATTTTTCCAAGTTGCTGTGACATTATTTGCTTTATTCCCTCCTTTTTCCTCTCCAAGTTTTATTTCCCTTGATTCAGGGGATTCACAGCAACATCCTCTCTATTCATTTCCCTGGCCCCTTTTCCATCTTAACCACAGCTGTGAGAATTGCCTTTTTTTTCTCATTCTACTACCCGTTCACCATCTCATTTCCCTTGTCAAGAATCATTTTCTAACCCATTTAGGTAAATGCAAAGACTCACCTCTCTTTCCTCTGGTCTCCTTTCTTATTTAATTTCATACTATGACTGTAAAAGAGTTTGCTGCCATTTAGCTTTCTACTCCCAGCAATTCTTAACAATCTAAGCTGTCTTCAGCCTTAGGAAGATGATCACAACCACTCACTGAATAATAGACAATTTCTCTTTTTACCATCAATCTGCCAAATAAAACCTTATTAATCTGGACGGCTTTACAAAATAATGTGTGATATAGAAGTAGAATTGAGTTTTTTTCTAAGGAGAAGTTTTACATTGTATAATATAAGTACTATGAATAAGATGATGTGGGAATGATAGAGTTTGGATATTTGTCCCTACCCAAATCTCATGGTGAAATGTAATCCCCAGAGTTGGAGGTACAGCCTGGCAGGTGGTGTCTGGATCGTGGGGGTGGATTTCTCATGAATAGTTTACCATTGTCTTGGTGCTGTCCTCAAGATAGTGAGCAAATTCTTACAAGGTCTGGGTGTTTAAAAGCATGCGGCACTTTCTCTCTCTCTCTCTCTCTTTCTCTCTCTCTCTCTCTCTCTCTCTCTCTCCTGCTTTTGCCACATGTCGTGCCTGCTCCTCCTTTGTTTTCCACTATGACTGTAAGCTTCCTAAGACTTCCCTAGAAGCTGAGCAGATGCCAGCACTGTGCTTCCTGTACAGCCTGCAGTACTGTGAGCCAGTTAAATCTCTTTTCTTTATAAATTATCAGTTTCATGTATTTCTTTATGGCAGTGCAAAAACAGCTTAACACAGAGAATGTTCAACCCATGCAAGACAATTCTCACTGACATAAACATTTGCACATGAATAAGAAGTTGCTAATTACAATTCTGTCCAAATATTTTAATAAACTTTAAAGGATGCACAATCGCTGTATTAGTCATTCTTGCAGTGTTGTAAAGAAATACATGACACTAAGTAATTTATAAAGAAAAGAGGCTTAATTGGCTCACGATTCTGCAGGCTTCACAGGAAGCATAGCAGCTTCTGCTTCTGGGGGAGGCCTCAGGAAGCTTCCTTGCCAATTACGGCATCAGGCAAATGGGGAGCCAGCACTTCACAAGGTCAGAGCAGGAGCAAGAGAGAGAGGGCAGGGAGGTATGTGGTGCTACACACATTTTTAAACAGCTACATCTTATGAGAACTCTATCAGAAGAACAGCAGCAAGGAAAAGGTGCTAAACCATTCATGAAGGATTCACCCCTATGATCCAATCACCTCCCGTCAGGCCATACCTCCAACATTGGGAATTACAATTCACATGATATTTCAGTGGAACACAGATCTAAACCATATCAATCCCCCAACTTAAACTTTAATTTCCTTTCCTCTTTCTGCCTTCATACTTTGTTGTTACTTGTTATTTTTCCAATTACTGTGACATTATTTGCTTTATTCCCTCCTTTTTCTTCTCCAAGAGTTTTATTTCCCTTGATTCAGGGGATTCATAGCAACCTCCTCTCTATTCATTTCGTTGTAAATAACCCCACCCCCAACCCCTACTGTTTCTTTTGAGACAGAGTCTTCTTCTGTTGCCAGGCTGGAGTGCAGTGGCACAATCTCTGCTCACTGCAACCTCCGCCTCCTGGGTTCAAGCAATTCTCCTGCCTCAACCTCCTGAGTAGCTGGGACTACAGGTGCCCACCACCATGCCTGGCTAATTTTTGTATTTTTAGTAGAGACAGGGTTTCATCATGTTGGCCAGGATGGTCTCCATCTCCTGACTTGTGATTCACCTGCCTTGGCCTCCCAAAGTGCTGGGATCACAGGTGTGAGCCACAGCAACCGGCCTACAAACCTTTTTTGCGGGGAAGTATTTTGTTTGTAAATCTAATTATATCTTCCCATAGAAATCTCAATATGAATTTAGTTTATTTTCCCAGCCTAATCCACAAAAGCCTATTCCTAAAGTACCTAAAAGTTATCACCATTGTACAATAGAAATAGACCATTATTAGTAATAGTGTCTTAATGAAAAATCCACTGACAGTCAGAAGTGTAGATTTTCGGCGGCAATAGGCTGGCCAAGAAGAGCCTGAATGACATGGCCATGGCTCAGACAGGGGTGGGAAATGTGGGTTTAAGGGTTGCCTAAGGGAGAATTTGTTTGTAGAAAGCTTTTGCAGATGACAAGTTCTCCTCCTTTCCCTTCCTTAACTACTTGCAAAAAAGGATGGGGAGAGAAGCGTAAAGAGGAAGTTTTGCAACGTCCATACCCTTCCATTTCCCCACAGATAACAGCATGTGCCAGGGAGACCCAGAGCTGGGGAGGAACAGAATTGTATGGCCAATCAGTTAGACTGAATTGTACATAAATAACAAAGAACAAGTTATGACATTTTACGTCAGAAATCTTATGAAATCAAAGAAATCAAAAGGGTCTTTTTTTAAGCAGGTATCATTTTAAGTCAACAAAAAGAAGAGGAAAAAGGAAAAAAAAGAAAAAGAAGACAATCAAAATTTCAAGTTCCTGTTACTAGATACATCCTGTATGTGAAAAGGATCATTTTCAGTGACTCAAGTAACAGAAGATGGAAATTTAAAGAAAAATTTAATCAAGTAAAAGAAAGCTTTTAACAACTTAAAAACCTATAAGTTTCTAATTTGGGTTTTTTATTTTGTTTTGTTTTGTTTTTGGGGGTCTCACTTTGTCACCCATGCTGGAGTCAAGTGGGGCTATCTTAGCTCACTGCAACCTCCATCATAGGTTCAAGCAATTCTCCTGCTGCACCCTCCCTAGTAGCTAGGATTAGAGGTGTGTGCCACCACACCCAGCCTTTTTTTTTTCCTTTTCTTTTGTATTTTTAGGAGAGACAGGGTTTTATCATGTTGGCCAGGCTAGTCTCAAACATCTGAACTCAAGTAATCCGGCCTCGGCCTCCCAAAGTGCTGGGATTACAGGTGTGAGCCTAGCCTCTAATTTGGGTTTTAAATGTACATTGCTTACATATACAGTGTTTGTACCTTACACTGTATATATAGTGTATAAGTAAGCAACGTGCATGTAATATACAGTGTATAAGTAAGCAATGTGCATTTAAATCTATTTAATATAGATCTATAAGGTACCTACAGTGTACAAATACATACAGTGTATAAGTACATTATACACTTATACATCTATGTTAATTAGATTTAATGTTACAGTTTATGTAAATTTACTCAAAGAAAAAGGCTTATTGTAAGGTATTAATGTAAGATATAATTTTATAAAATACAGAAATTCTGCTGCACATATTGATAAATCTACATGTATGATTTCTAAGTGCTCATATTTATGATAGAGAAAATTTGTTCTGTGGTTGAAAGCCTGTCTAAGGAACAGAAAGCCAAATGTTCTCACCGCATGTTCTCACTTCTAAGTGGCAACTGATTGATGAGAACTTATGGACTCATTGAGGGGAGCAACACACACTGGGCACCTGTGGGGCATGAGAGGGGAGAGAGCATCAGGAAGAATATAGCTAATGGATGCTGGGCTTAATACCTGGGTGATCAGATAATCTGTGCTGTAAACCACCGTGGCACACATTTACCTACGTAACCAACCTACACATCATACACATGTAACCCTGAACCTAAAAGTTAAAAATAAAAATAAATAAAACTCATTTTGCTGAATAATAATATTTTAAAAGTCAGTTTAAGGTCCACTTTTTTTTGTAAAAGACAATTTCCCAAGAGCAGAGCAGAGGTTAGGAAAGTAACATGATATAATAGGTAATAGAGAAAGTGAAATATATAGATATGGATAGGAGCCTATATATAAAACTCATCTATAATTTATAAAAGTAACAGAAAAAAGCTAATGACCATCAAGCACCAAATATGAAGCTTCGTTAGGAGCTACGTAATCTCAAATCTCACAACGGAAGTTTCTTTGGAAAAATATTATGATAATGATGTAGGCGTACGAGGTAGGCCAGGCTTTTTCTCAGGGACACAACAACAACTCTTCACCTATTTTTTGTGCTGTGGAAAGATAATGTGAGGGTATGTCTTGGCTTCACACTTTCTCTCATATCTGTTCTCCTTCAATGTATTGATTTCCTTTTGCTGCGATGTGAGGAAGACATTTTTAACTAAATGATCATGAGATTTTATATCCACTAAAGTCAAACTGGTGGCCAAAATAAAGGAAACCAGAGCAGGTCACCATTTGAAAATGATGGTCCCAACCTCCTTGCACAACATTTTTCATCATAGGCAGTTAGGTAGACTATGCTTCTGCAGAGCCACAGTAAATACAGGAGCTGATGTGAAGCTGTTCTGAATGACATGATAGACTTTCATTCTTAGCCACAGTCATCCACAGTTCTCCTGGTCCTGTCCATTCCTGGCTGCCAGTGCTGGCTTATGATCTTTCTTCTGTTTATTAACTGGGGTGTATACTCAAGATTGACTATGACTGTTTTTATAGTTACTCTCTTCGGTGTCTCATTAACTACTATGCATTTAACGCTGCCTTTATACTTAATTTTTCAAGTCTTTCTATTCATATCTGATATTTCTACTCTGTCTTGTCTATAAGACACTTGCACTTGGATGCTGTGGCAGATGGAGGTGCCTACCCACTATTACCTGCTCCAAGACGTGCTGGAATAGAGGTCCCATATGTCCCTATGACTTCCTACATTCCTTTCACAGCAGGCCAGGAGTGCTGAGACACCCAGCTGCAACCCTCAACAATAAAGGATAAATCCACCAACTTCCTCGTCCCTCCCTGGGTTAATTCTGGACCTGCTCTACACAGTCTCTCAAGATTCCTCAGCAGAATGAAGCTCCGCTTGTCCACAGCAGTAACCTGCTCATTAAGGCATCCACTTTTTGGTTTTGTTGCTTTTCCAATGTAATTTCTCCACTCTCTCACAACGCTTTTGAGGATAGTCTCTCAAATAAACTATATATGCTCAAATTCTTAAGAACTGCTTTGGGATGCAGGAAAGAAGGTCCAGCTAAGACAGAGGTCCTATTAAAAATTAAAATATGTTAAACATTACGATCTCTCAAAACGAGCACTTCAACTTCTTTTATCATCTGCTGTCTCACCATTTTCTCTCAATGGCTGAGCACTACAAGGTATGAGGGTTTGAGAGACAGACTTCACTTCAGCTCCCATTTATGGTGACACTCATGTGAGTAATTTACCTCTTCTGATTCTGTATGTTTACACACACACACACACATAGGATAATACTTTCCAGGGCTGTTGCAAGCATCAGATAAAAGCAGGCATGCAGCCTGAGTATCGTGGCTCATGCCTGTAATTCCAGCATATTGGGAGGCTGAGGCAGATGGCTCACTTGAGGTCAGGAGTTCAAGACCAGCCTGGCCCATGTGGTAAAACCAAATATCTACTAAAAATACAAAAATTAGCCAGGCATAGTGGCGGGAGCCTGTAATACTAGCTACTCAGGAGGCTGAGGCAGGAGAATCACTTGAACTGGGGAGGCAGAGGTTGCAGTAAGCCAAGATTGCACCATTGCAGCACTCCAGCCTGGGTGACAGAGCAAGACTGTCAAAAAAAAAAAAAAAAAAAAAAAAGGCACGCAAAGCAGTTCATTCCATTATAATACGGCCATTTCAAATTTGGTAAACAAGCTATAACTTTTTTCTGTGGGTTTTATTCCTTTAATAATTACCTATAATAATAATTAATAGAACCAACATGGAATACAAGAGTGAAAATCACAAATAATAATATAGGCATTTTCAGATATCAATATAAATTAATCAAAAGTCAAACTTTCTCATAAGCTTGGGGTGAAAAGAACTTGTTTACTAAAGTGTGTGGAATTTTGTTTCATTAGACATGTATATACAGTGATCATTAAAACCATAAATAATATTCTTAGGATCTGGTATGAGGCTTTATAGCAAACAGTAGATAATTCATAATATTGACTACAAGCTATTATAAAAATGGCTTATTTGTGAAGCAATCTAAGGGAGAAATAGCATTCAGTACATCAAGGGGAAAGAGATGGAAGATGAGTTCAGTAAATAATTATGTCATTTATAGGCATTAGATTATTAAGAGTAAAACATTAATAACTGCATTTTATTCTCTATAGCATCCTACAGACTATAATTAGTATTGATATTGAATTTGCTGTTTGTTGAGTTTTTCGTACTGACTCTTCATTTTGGAAAACTCACTTCTTCTTTTGTATTTCCATCTTCATACCACATTCCTCCCCTTCCTAAAATTTGCTCATTTTCTTCAATATGATTTAGGGCTCAATAAGATTTTCTGTGGACTGCACTCATGCTTAATTATAAATCATGTCTTTGGCAGTTGTTTCTATTTTAAAAATTCAATATCTGTCTATAATGAATCAAAAGTAGCTGGTAGGATCACAGTCTAAATAATCAGAGTCTGCAGGGATTCACAACAACATTATTAGTACATGATTAATCAGTACATAATGCAAACCAGCTCATACTCGACTTCTATTAAGTCATGCTGTCTTACATTAAAGTCCTGTGGCACTGTTTCAGATCAGTTCAGAGTTTTGCTTTATATGATAGTACATTGTTAAACCTGCCATCTGGCCCAACAGCTGATGTGGCTCACACAACCCTGACGAGGCCCCAAGCGTTTACTCCTGGGAAATATTTGTTCTACTGTGTGGTGTCATGATTACCAGTTCATAGCTTTTTCATATTTTTTGAAAGAATTGCAGAAAGACCTCCACGCTGGGAAAATTCTAAATTGAAAATAATTTGCTAGAAAAGAATTATCTTACCTGAGGACCAGGCTGACCCAAAATTTAAAAAGAAAAGACAAGAAAAAGAAAAACAATGACAGAATTGTATCCTAAGTGGATATTTTCACTATCAAAATTGAAACTAGTTCTCAAAATATATACAAATATTTCTGAAGATAATATCCTAACTACTGAGAAATTTCATGTGTGGCTTTAAAAAATCATATCACATCCTAGTAGTTTTACTTCCTGTTAATGATCTAAAATCCTGACATTATAGTCTATTTAACTCCAAAATGACTCCAGGGTTTTAGCACACTCTAAAATTTAATTGGAAAAGAGAAGGCAGAAGAATAGCACACCTAGTATTATCGTGATGAAGGGGGTACTTTAAAGGAAGAATCTTCCAGTACAGGCTATGAGCCCAAACTATGAGCTATTCAAAGCACACACTGTGAGCTATGCTTCCAAACATGACAGACTTAAGTTTTGTTTTGTTTTGTTTTTTTAAAAAAGCAGATATTTTAGTATTGAAACTCACCCAAGACTTTTAATTTCTCATTATTTCAACATTTTGAGTTAATTTAAAACATAAACCTTTATCTTTTACTCTACATAACTGAGCCTAGGGACATTTTAAGAGGATACGAGAGGTCTCTGGATCATTAAAGTGCATCCCAACTCTTCACACCGTCAATAGATTATGTGACCTCTGGCCAACGTAATTTATTTTGAATGTTATTTTTGTGTTGTTTAAGCTGATCAAAAATTCCAAAGCAGCATAACTATAAATGCTTCTAGCTAAAGATAAATCACCTGTGAATAAAAGTACTGATTATACATCACCTTCTTAGAATCTCCAGTTGGATTTTGTATCAGATGAGATTAAATAAAATGTTTACACTGAGTTAAGAAAATCTTAAAATGTAAATAAATAGTGGGCAATCTCATTATCTCTGCTGTATAGCACTGAATATCACACCGGAAAGTGTGGCGCTAACAAAACTTCCAGAGAAGGCCCAGGAATTGTCTCCCGTAGCCTCTCTCCAGGCTTGGGATTTCCTTAGGTACTTGTTCTCTAACTCCCTGGGGACAGAACAGATGATTTCCAAGAACTCTGCCTGAAAATGTAGTTGGCAGGTCAACTAGGAAGGAGAGCCAAGCCAAGTCACTGCAGATGTTGCTCACCCCACTCCTGCACTCTCCGGTGGTGGAGAGAAAGAGGAGGAGAATAACATTTATTCATTCCTTCCCAAATGCCAGGCACTTTTGGATATGCTATTCCATTTATTCCTTATAATCGCCCTGAACTTTTCAGATGGAGAAATGGAGGCTCAGAGGAATAAGCTAAAGGTCACACAACTTATACAAATTTATAGAAAAGCCAGAATTTAAACCCAAATCTGATTTCAAAGTTTATGCATTTTCTACCAGGTCATTCTGCCTTTCAGCCTGCAAGTTTAAGCTGATATAGAATCCCAGAATATATTATATCTCTTATATGTGTTATGTGAAAGTTAAAATGCAGGATTCTCTAAAATCAGGAAGAATTTCTTCAAAATAATTTGTTTAGTATATTTGTGAGACTTTCCGACTCCTGTGGTTGTTCTACCTGTTCATCTTTAATATGTCACATTCCTGCCGTTATACTGACCAAATGATACGACACCATGTGTGCATACACTTATATGTTATTCTATAAAATATGTATTGCATAATGGATTTTATATTAGTGATAAAACAAACAGCTATAAATGACTGTTTAGTACTAAAAGCTGATCATTATCAGCTTTATAGGCATTGGAAATAGTTATAGCTTTATAGGCATTGATATAGTTATCAGCTATATAGGCATTGGAAAGTATATAGCACTAAGGAACTCAGATTACTCTAATGTGTAATATGAATTTCAGGGCTGTATGATGTATGTGTTGGGGGAGGGAACATGAAAAAGAGGGAAAAGAGGAAGTGGTTGATAGAGAAGCTTTCCAGAGTAACAAAGCATACAACATAACAAATTCGGTAATTCTGATCTAAAACTTGGAATACACAAAGCAGGCCTTACTACTCCTCTGCAAGATTCTAGGACTGCCTATGCCACATCCTCTCACCCACTAGGATGTAACAATCTGTTCATAGCAGACACCTAAAATACCTGCAAAAAGTCCAGCAGCACGAGTCTGTAGTCATCATAATAGAGCCATCTGGCCAAACCAGGGTCGTGATCAGAGGAGAGGTTTCTGGGGATATGGCAATGGTATTTGCTCTGAGCAGGCGCCGTGGAATAGACGGAGAACAGGAGAGCCTCTCAAAAACTCCCTAGTGTTTGAGGGCATGTGGTGATAAACACTTTGTCCCAGACTAATCAAAAAGAAACACCACAGGATTTTCTTAAGTTACTTCTGAGTAGTTCATTGACTAATACAAATATTTTCATTCATTACTGAGTATTTTTCTAGTCTATTCCAATTTAAAGGTACTGACCACTATTAATAATTAACTGTGAAGGTTAACTTTTTCTAAAGGACACGCTGAATGAGTAGTTATAAATTACGCGTAAGGCTCAAAAACACTGTAAGTTGCCTTTAAAAAAATTGAATTCCTGAAAATATCTTTTTTCCCAAGCAAATCACCAAAATGCTTTATAAATAAAAACCTGAATCTAGTAAACTCAAGGGCCATGCCAAGAGAAACAGTTAAGTCACAGACATGCTAAACTCAGGAACATACACGAGAAAGTGGAGAATACTGAGTGCTCCAGGTCACCAACTCACTCGATGTCAACAGCTAAATGCAATGCTCTCAGGGTAGCTTAGGTACCAGCAGGCAGAAGAAGAAACAGCAGGAGGAGCTGATCTTAAAAACTAGTAATCAGAATAGCAAGGTGGGAAACAATCAGCCAGTAGCTGATGCTTGATGGGAAAGTATTCAAAAGAGTTTGAAAGTTTTGCAAGACAAGTAAGCCACAATGGAACATGATAAACGAGATGACCTATCACTGGAGTATGCATTACTTTAAGCAACTGAGGAGCAATATTAACCATTCTTTGTTGGACTGTCGTTGATGGCAGCGGCAGCCCATTTGGGGTGGCTGCTGTAAAGATGCCGGCTGCAGCAAAGGAGGCGGAGCCAGAGCCGTGTGCTCCAGGAAGCCAGTGGGGGTGGGAACAGGAAGGGTCCCTGCCCCCTGCTGAGTTCGTGGTCTGGGAGCCCTGCATTTCTGGGGCCGGCTAGAGCTGCCCACCCATGGCTCCGGACCTGGCATCCCCTGTGTTTAGGGAACCTGGGAAGCCCCTCCTGCCCCTGCAGGCTCAGAAGTGTCTGCTTCCACTCTCTGGCCTCTCCCCATTCCTGGTGCCTGCTCCAGGGTGGAGCAAAGTTGTGGTCAAGCTCAGGCACTGTCACAACTAAGCTGGGTGTGTGCACATTCAGAGCAGTACTGATACAGTAGCTCCCTGCTGCCTCAGCCCCCTCCAGACTTTAAGTGCCAATGAGCATGGGAAGGAGGCCAGTGGGGCTGAGGGTGTCACAGTGCAGGCCTGCAGCTGCCCCTGGGCATGAACAGCCAAGCTGCCATGGAAGACATGTTGATGACAGCAGGAAGCAGACAGGTTCCTAAGCGGAAAGGGGCAGGTCCCTAGTAAAACCCCTCCTTCAAGCCAGGAAAGGCCTGAAGCTGGGAACCAGACTACCAGCTCTGGGTCCAGGCCAATCTAGGGCTGCCCATGGACCAGTCAGCACACATTTTCTTCCTTCCGAAGCCCATATAACCTCCGGACTCAGACTCACACAGACGTGGAGACTACCAGCCACAGAAAGAAGCTACCACTCTGGGTCTCCTCTCTGCTGAGAGCTGGATACTCATCAGGATGACCTGCCTTCAGAAAGGAGCTATCCACTCTGGGTCTCCTGAGAGCTGTTCTTTGTTCAAGGAACAAAGCTCCTCTCTGCTCTGCTCATCCTCCAGTTGTCCATGTATATCATTCTTTCTGAATGTGGGTCAAGAACCCAAGACCCACCAAATGGGAAGACAGAAAGAGCTGTAACATAAACAGGACTTAAACACCCATCCCCACTTCCCCCATACTCGCCACCTTGCAAGCATCAGAAGGCAAGAAGAGGTGTGGCCCTTCAGAAAGCCCAGACCTAGAGCCTCCCTGAGCCAGGCTGTGACTCCCTTTTCAGGGCTCTGTGGTTTCTGGTGTCTCCAAGCTTCTGGGTGCCACCACATTGCCCTTGCTCAGACGTGGGTGCCTGCAGCAGAAGCCACTTGCAGTGCATCAGATCTAGCCACAGGTTTGCATTCAGCCAGCACCTGTGACAGCACCTGGAGCTGCCGGCCCCACTGCAGTGGCCAGTGCACCCGGCTTTGTGCACTGCCTGGACCCTGCGTTCGCTCACACACCCTTTGCCATTTTGCATCTAGCTCACCCTTGGCAGCTGTGGGATCCAGGCCAGTTGCTCAAGCCGAGCACAGCCTGCCAGGCTGAGTAGGCAGAATGAGCAAAACTCAGGCAAAGGTGCCACTGGCCAGAGAGGTTTCCAGCTGGAAAAGTAACACCCAAAGGATCCTGTGACATTGCCACAATTATAGTTGCCAGTAAGTGCTAACACAATTCTCTGAATTGACAAACTCATTTGGATCTCTGACTGAGGCAATTAGTTTCACTACATGATGCATTTTTATGGATGGTAAATCTTTGACTTTTTTTTTTTCAGATGGGACAAATCCTGCTTTCCCATTTAACACATTCACAGATAGGCACAGAAAGGTTGTAGTTTAAAAGTACAATATTATTTTGAAATATTGATTACAATAACAGATTCACATACATCTTTACTGTGATCAATTTTAAATAAAAAAATTTTCATCTACAAAAACTCAAGGAAATATAAGTATTGTTCATGCAACTCTAAAAGGTACTACCTCTGTTTCAAGATAATTAGAAATTGCCTCAAGAACTCAGAAACTCATCATTAAGAAACCCAGGCTTGACCATTACTTTTATTTTAGTACACTCATACTTAGATTTTTTTATTCTCTTGAATTAAAAATATAATTTTTATGTTTTACATGTTAGATTCCTTACCATCTAAAATAATCATTTGAAATGATTACTATAATTTCATTATCTTTAAAATTTTCAAATTCACACAGTCATATGTCAAGTTCATTTTTCTTTTCAGGTGAAAAGAAAAGCATCTGTAAAGTAACAACTGTAGTAGGCATCCATTTTTTTTTTAACATGGAAAAATCACTTGTATTGACAATTTAGGGTCATAATGGACAGGTCCATTAAAAAAAAAAAAACAATTCTAAGACAATGGAGTATAAAATGCAGCACACAAGTTAATACTCTTCACCCTCATCCTCTCCCTCAGCACTATCCGCTCCAACCTCCTCATAATCCTTCTCAAGGGCAGCCATGTCCTCACGGGCCCCAGAAAACTCTCCTTCCTCCATCCCCTCACCCACGTACCAGTGAACAAAGTCACGCTTGGCGTACATCAGGTATGTATGATGTAAGCCAAGCTCTAGAACTACCTCAAAAACACTCTGAGTGGCTGCAGGATTGTTCTGGGGGCAGGAAGTATTGAAGACCAACAGGAGCTCTGTCATGGAATCTTCTCCTGGCCCCTGATCCCCATCCTCTGTCCTTTTTTTTTTAAAAAAAGTTGAGATTGAGTTTTGCTCTTATTCCCCAGGCTGGAGCACAATGATGCCATCTCAGCTCACCGCAACTTTTGCCTCCCAGGTTCAAGCAATTCTGCCTCAGCCTCCCAGGTAGCTGGGATTATAGGCATGTGCCACAACTCCTGGCTAATTTTTTGGATTTAGTAGAGACAAGGTTTTACCATGTTGGTCAGGCTGGTCTTGAACTCCTAACCTCAAGAGATCCACCAACCTCAGCCTTACAATGTGCTGAGATTACAGGTGTAAGCCACGGTGCGTGGCCTCATTATCTCAATGGGACCCATAACCTTACAAGAGTTGTGGTTTGACCTTAAGTCTGTGCCAGTTAGTGGAACAGATGTACTCTACACTTGCAGCACCAGGGAGTAGGGATCTTACCCATCCTCACTATTCTGTGAATATGTTTGCATTTTCTTCTCCAATATCCCAGGCCCCAAGCTAAAAGGTGCATCTGAAACAATTGTTGAACTGCTAAAAGGTGAGAATAGTTTGGCTCAAAGAGGGTAGACAATAATGTTTTTAAAGAACCAGTAGAATGGTTACTATTCTTACATTACAGTGGTATACTTTCAAAATGTAGATTCTCAATCTTATATTCCAGAAAGTATTCTCTTGGCTTCTGTTAACTGTAGAATAAATACATCAATGTTGAAAAGAAAGTCTTACTGTTTTAGTCCATTTCACACTGCTATAAAGACATACCAAGTGTGATGGTTAATACAGAGTATCAACTTGATTGGATTGAGGGATACAAAGTATTAATCTTGGCTGTGTGTGGGTGTTGCCAAAATAGAATAACATTTGAGTCAGTGGGCTGGGAAAGGCAGATCCACCCCTAATTCTGGTGGGTAAAATCTAATTAGCTTCCACTGAATATAAAGCAGACAGAAAAACTTGAAAAAGAGAGACTGGCCTAGCATCCTGTACTGAATACTTCCTGCTCTCAAATATCAGACTCCAAGTTCTTCAGTTTGGGGACTGGGACTGGCTCTCATTGCTCTTTAGCTTCCAGACAGCCTGTTGTATGACCCTGTGATTATGTAAGTTAAAACTTAATAAACTCTCCTTTATATCTACCTATCTATCCATCCATCCATCCATCTATCCATCCTATTAGTTCTGTACCTCTAAGAGAAGCCTGACTAATACACCATGACTGTGTAATTTATAAAGAAAAGAGGTTTAATTGGCTCACAGTTCCACATAGCTCAGGAAGCCTCGGGAAGCTTGCAATCATGGTAGAAAGGGAAGCAAGCACGCCCTACATGGTGGCAGGTGAGAAAGCGTGAGCAAGAGTAGGGAAAACTACCTTAGAAAACCATCAGATCTTGTGAGAACTCACTCAGTACCATGAGAACAGCATAGGGGAAACTGCCCCCATAATGCAGTTACCTCCCACCTGGTCCTGCCCTTGACATGTAGGGATTATGGGGATTACAGCTGGAAATGAGATTTGGGTGGGGACACAGAGCCAAATCATATAACACACATTCAATGAAATTTTATTCAGATAATGAAGATAAAACTAAGGCAGCCAAAGGCCAGAGAAGGAAACGTATACACCTACCAATACAAAAAAGAAGCAGGAGAGTTCTATCTTGAAGAATTACTTTCCAGTTTGATTCAGTCTCCATATCCAATTTATATGAAATTACTTTGTAAATTATATCAAATTACTATATTAATTATTATATCAAATTACTTTGTAAATTATGCTCTGTAAGTATTGCATGGAGGTTTAAGATAGGTTCTATATCTGATTCCAACACTTCATTTTCAAATTTAGATAAAGTATCAATTAATTTTTAAAGCCAATTAATATGCAAATTATATACTAGAGAGAGAAGCAATTGAAAACAAAGCACTATGGATTTTGTGTATTAATTTTAACATGGCTTTGCAAAGACTGCATAATCTCCCAATATCTATAAACTGCCTTTGCTTCCAAGGATTCTTATACACTTGACTGAGATAAATGTTATTCATAATTTATGTTACCTGTTGTGCTGTCCTACAGGATAGATATTAATAATTCTACACCTTGGCTGCAGTCACATAATATTATTTATATAAGAATCTTTCAATTTAAGGTTTTCTTTTGGAAAACACTTAATTCTCAATGGTTTTAATGCTGGAAAGTAAAACCCATATTCTACTCCAGAGGAAAATAAGTAGCTCATCTCAATCCTGGTGGATACTAAAAAAAAAAAACAAAAAACGAAATGAAAGAGAGAGCAAGAATGAGCATGGAGATTATTTTTTTTGGGGGGGGGTTAATGTGAAAAAAAGGTTTTTCTCTCTTATGACTGAAATGTTCATATGTGGAACATAAGTAAAAAGTTTTATCACATGCATTTTTTTACAAAAATTTCATATACATAAAAAAGATAAAGACTCATGCATTAATCTGCATCATTAAAAGTTATTGGCTGCCTAATATTCCACTGAGGTTTATTCAGATTTTTACTATTATAAATAATGTTTACATCTTTCTATATATAGATAGTCCTCAACTTATGATGGTTCAGCTTACAACTTTGTGACTTCACAATGGTATGAAGCAATATGTGTTCAGTAGAAACTTTTGAATTTTGCTTTTTTCCCAGGTTAGCGATAGATGGTGCAATACTCTCTTGATGTTGGGTGGCAGCAGCATGCTGCAGCTCCCAATCAGCCGCACAGCCACACAATACTCTACTGTGTACTGTGTTGCTGGCATTTTTTGGATATTGTGTTTTGCATTTTGCGTCCTATCATGTCTGCAGAATGCTCGTCTGTGTCTCCTGTTTCTGGTGAGAAGAAGAAGAAGGCAATTAGTCTTGAGATGAAACCCAAGATAGTTGCCCAGTATGAAGACACAAGCCAGTAATGGCCATTGCAAGAGAGTTAGGGCATTCATGATCCATGGTATCAGCTATCTTAAAGGATAAGATGTAAATCACTGAGGCAGTGAAATCATCAGCATTGGTTAAATCTGCTATCATCACAAAGAGCTGGGCTGACTGACAATATGAAAAAATTACTTGTCAAGTGGATGGAAAACCAGATACTGAGGTGCATACCACTTGGCCTATTGATGATTTAGGCTAGGGTAAGAAGAGTATACTGATGATCCTACATATATGCAAATGTTTATAGCAAGACATGGCCAGTTCCATCACTTCAAAATGCATCATCATTTTCATAATATGAAGGTCTGTGGTGAGGCAGCAAGTGCTGATCTTGAAGGTGCCTAAGATTTTGGGAAGAGCTGCACAGGATAAGTGTGGATGAGAAATACTTACCAGGACAAATATTTAAAGTCAATGAAATAAGCTTATTCTGAATGTACACGCCAGAGCATACATACATTCCCCAAGAGTCCAATGCCAGGATATACGGCATTTGGAGGCTGTGTAACACTGCTTTGGGGTGTTATAGAAAAGGCTTTAATTTGAGGTGGAAATGTTGCAGGGTTCAGATTCAAGCCTTTCCTAATCTACCATTCAGAGAACCCGAGAGCACTCAAAATGTGAGCAACCATACACTTCCTGTTTATCATCACCATAACGAAAAAGCTTGGATATCAGCATTGTTTGAAGACTGGTTTTTGAACTGTTTTATTCCACAGGCAAGAGAATATTGTAGGCAAAACAACATTCCATTCACGATTCTTCTGATCTTAGACAAGGCTCCAGGGCTTCCACAGCGGCGGTGACATGCATCTTGATATAAACGCTGTGAATCTGCTGCCGAACACAAATGCTTTCGTTCAACCAATGGATCAAGGCAAAAGAGCTGCGTTCAAAGCATACTGATACGCCAGACATTTGCGCAGGCTGTTGGAGCAACTAAATCTGGCTGCATTCTAAATTCTATCCAGAATGTCGCCACAACAAGGGAAGAAGTCACACAGCAATGCATGAACGGCATTTGGAAGAAAGTTTTGAAGACATGTAAACACATCCAAAGGCTTTAACAAAGGTTCTGCTGTTGATGAAATAGTAAGTAACCAGATACTAGTGCTTAGAAAATCACTAGAATTGGATATTGATAAAGAGAAAATTTATGAGCTTGTTGGCATTGAGGCTGAAGAATTTTCCAGTGAGAAGCTGACTGAACTGGAGGAAGAAAGAAGTAAAGAAGTTGAGGCAGAGAAAGCAGAAGTTATGCCAAAGGCACCAAGGAAGTTCACAGCAATGTAACTGGCAGAAATATTTGCTACTACTATTAGCAATGGCTTTTGGAGTTAGAGAAATGGATGTCAATTACAAAAGATTCACAAGAGCTGATGGCAGATAAGGGATGCTCTTGTTCGCAGTAAAGAGAAATACATAATGAAAAGAAGAAACAAACTGTATAGTCAAAAGTTGGTATCTTCCTGAAGAAGACTGTGCCTGCTAAACCATCGACAAGTGTCGGTGCTCTCCTACCAGCTATTCTCTAGTCTCTCGGAAGAGAGAAAGATTGGTAACCCTGTTGCTGCAGCATCTCCACCATTCAGCAATTATTTTTAGTTCAATGCTTCAAACATTCTTCAGGCCCAGCAGGCATTCTTCCGTGTATGTTACTTCATGGTAAGTACCCACACAACCATCCTGTTTTTTACTTGCAGTACAGTATTCAATAAATTACATGAGATAACCAACACTTTATTATAAAATAGGCTTTGTGTTAGATAATTTTGCCCTACTGTAGGCTAATGTAAGTGTTCTGAGAACATTTAAAGCAGCCTAGGCTAACAGGCAGTAGTTTAGGTGTATTAAATGCATTTTCCACTTACAACATTTTCAACTTACTCTGGGTTTACTGAGACATAACCTCATCATAAATTGAGGAGCATCTGTAAATATCTGACTATATCTCTGATTTCTTTATAACACTAAAAATGCAGTGCTACTCCAATTATCAACTTTACAAATATTTATACATTATGCTTATTTTATTGTAGTATATAAAATACAGGTTATATATTTTCTAGGATATAATTTTTGTGTATATACATATTTAATCAGATGTATAGTTATAAATTTATTCAAAAAAGAGAGAAGAAAAAAGAAGAGATGAAGAGGGCAAGAGGAAGAAAGGAAACATTACAAAAATAGTGGTACTCTCTGGATGATAGAATTATAAGTGAATATTTCTATTATTTTTCTATGCCTCTCTAAATTTTACTAACTACATCTCTTGATTACAAAAGGATATTGTCACATGATAACTAATTAACTGCAGAAAACTTTTAAACAGACTCTTAATTAAGTTGTTAAGTTTTTTCCATATTAGTCATTTACTCAAAGATCTAGGTCAATGATTTTGAATTCCAGTTTCTAACTTTCTCCCAATTCAGGGTGTTTTTAATTACTTGGGAGAATGTTGCAAAATGCTTAAGACATAATCTCAAAAATTCAGTAAGTAAGGGTTTTAAATGTACCTTTCTGTATGCCACATATCACTTTTGGAAGTAGGAGTAGAGAAAGGGGCAGGAAAGTTATACAGCTAAACACCAATGATAAAAGGTCATGGCTCCATGTGAACTGGGGATCCCTGCTAGGCACAGAGTTCCTGGGATCCTTTGCTGTTTTGCAAACCAAAATATCTGGGTTGTAATTTAACTGCATTATTTTATGGAGCTGTATAAATAACTTACACATTGACTATAATGTTTCTCAAGCTTCTAAAACATAATACTTATCCAAGCCTTTTCACCAGCTGGCTTGGAATCAGGATTGGCAATGAAGGTATAAGTAAATGATCAGTTTTACAGACATGTTTAGTAGGATACAATAAACATATGGAATACTTCTGAAAAGAGACCTGCTCAGCTTCCATTGCTTTAGAAATACATACGTAGGCAATTTTTACTGACCTACCAATTTTTATTACATTGTATATATTGAGTCATTTGGTTTCTGCTATGTTTAATAACATTCTTAGTGTGTGCTATTTTGATCGTTCCAGATAAATACTGGAAGCCAATTTATAAACATCTTTCAGTCTGATTAGATTAATATATGCCCAATTCTGATTTTCTAAATATTGTAAAAAAGATGACTTGACAGTGCTCTCTGCAGCTGTCTAGATGTTTCACATTAATAAATGCATGCTAGCAGATTTCTAACACCCAGAGTCAATTAATTGATAATGCATGAGTCACATCATGCTTATTGCTTCACTAAGGCAGAATCCTAAAAATGAAGTGTTTTAAAATCAGAGAGGAGAGGCTCTGCAAACTGACAAGCTTATGTTCTTGAGGGACCCCGATGTTTGTGGCTGAATCACAGCACCTACCACTTACTGACCACTGCACAACACCAAGAACTTTACAAAGGACATCTCTCTTTGTTACAATAACCCTGCAAATTAGAGGTCATTTCTACCATTTCGCAGTTGAACAAACCAAGTTTCAGAGAGGTTAAGTAACGTTTCTTTAGTCAAACAGCTTCTAGAAGGGTAAGTTCAAACTATGAACATGAGTTTATTTGACTTGGACCTTTTTTTTTTTTTTTTTTTTTTGAGACGGAGTTTCACTCTTGTTACCCAGCTGGAGTGCAATGGTGTGATATCCGCTCACCGTAACCTCCACCTTCTGGGTTCAAGCAATTCTCCTGCCTCAGTCTCCTGAGTAGCTGGGATTACGGGCATGCGTCACCATGCCCAGCTAATTTTTGTATTTTTAGTAGAGATGGGGTTTCATCATGTTGACCAGGATGGTCTCGATCTCTTGACCTTGTGATCCACCCGCCTCAGCCTCCCAAAGTGCCAGGATTTAGGTGTGAGCCACCATGCCCAGACGACTTGGACCCTTTTGAGCTCTCACTTGTGTCATGCTGGTTGCCCATGGCCTTGGGCGAGATTATCCAGAAAAAGAAAGTAGCAGTGATACTTAGCCCTCTTAGGAACTGGATAAAAACTATAGCTGCAGTAGTTAGAAATATCCATATATAAAACACTACGCACACACATACAGACACACAGATGCACAGACACACACTCTTAAGTTTGTTCTTAGATTCTCTAGGAAATAATTCACCCAGGTTAAGAACCCCTGACTAGAGTAGTGTAAACATTTCAGGGGCAGGCGAGGAAAAGTGTTCCAAAATGGAAACTGAGGATGAAATAAAATAAAAACAATGACAACAAAAATCAGAGTTACAGAAATCAAGATTAGAGAGAATTTCAAGCAGAGAAATTGATTAAAACAAGGAGTCCATTGCATTTAACAAGTAGAAAGTCACAATTTGTATTGTAATTGATTGAGCAATGAGGCTGAGGAAATTAAGACAAGAATAAGCTTAGATGACAAGCATCATATGAAGTGTCAACTCTGGTTATTAACGACTGCCTGGAATAACATGTTTAGAATGTTCTGAGGCTGGTTGTAGACTTTGGAAAAGGGTGCTGGGATTCATGGGGAATGTCTACAGACAGCAACAGTGGAAAACACGTGTGCTGATGATTTGCTAGCCTGAGTAGACACCTCTTTTTAGTAACTGTGCATGAAGAGAAGAAAAGAAATAGGAGAGTAGCTAAAAGGGATATAGGGTTAAGGAAGAGTTTTCTTGCTTGTTTTTGTGGTAAGGTGGGAGGTACTTGAAAATGTTTAAAAATGGGCAGGACACAGAGAATAGAAATGGCTTGCAGAACAATATCAGTATGCAAGAGAACACAAAAGGAAGGTGTCCGAGAAAAAGCATGCAGAGAAAGGACATCATCTTGTGTAAGATGAGAAGAAAGAAAGTGGGAATCAATACAGATAAATTTGCTGTACAGACAGAAAATGGAAGTATTCCATTCCTTAAATCTCAAAGGACTCTGAAATAGTCTGCTAGGGGTGGGGCAGAAGAAGATGTGAGAAGAATAAAACTGATTATTTATTCATTCAGATATTTGTTGAGCACCTACAGTGTGCAGGCATTCTTCAGGAATATAGTAAATACGGTAGCTAAAACAAAGCTCCGCTATCACTCTTGTGGGAGAAGCAGGCTTAGAGAATGTTTACGAATAATGTGCCAGACAGCGATAAGGGCTCAGCAAGAAAGTAAATGAGGATAAGGAGTCTAGAGAACAATTCGATGGGAGGGTGCTATTTTATAGGATGGTCATGGAAAGCCTTGAACCAAGAAAAGGAGGAAAAAGCAGCAGCAAATGGTAATGTTCTGTAAGATGGAGATGTGCTTAGTGTGTTCCAACAACTGACAGTGCATCTGGACTGGCGTGAGTAGGAAAAAGGGTGAGGAGGAAAGTTACAGAGGAAAAGGAAGCAGATCAGATAGGACTTTGCAGGTCATGATAAGAACCTGGCTTTTAATTTGGATGAAATAGAAAGCCATGGTGAGGAGGTTCTGCACAGAGGAAGGACAAAATCTGATTTTTGTTTTGTTTTGTTTTTTGGAGACGTAGTCTCGCTCTATCACCAGGCTGAAGTACAGTGGCGTGATCTTGGCTCACTGCAACCTCCACCTCCCAGTTTCAAGTGATTCTTCTGCCTCAGCCTCCCGAGCAGCTGGGACTACAGGCACGCGCCACAATGCCTGGCTAATTTTTGTATTTTTACTAGAGACAGGTTTTCACCATATTGGCCAGGCTGGTCTCGAACCCCTGACCTTGTGATCCACCCGCCTCACAGGCGTGAGTCACCATGCTTGGCCCCATGATCTGAATTATATTTGAAAAGGATCATGTACTTTATGGAGGTTGTAGAAACGCAGGGGTGTACACATGAAAGACGTTAGGAGGCTTTTGTAACATTCTAAGTAAAAGATAAAGGATGGGATTGGCCAGGATAATAGCAGCCAAGGAAGTAAAAAGTGGTGAATTTCTGATGCCAGACTTGCAGATAGACTGATTGTGGAGTGTGAGAAAAAAGAAGAGTCAAAACAACTCCAAAGGTGGACCAGAGCAATTAGAACAGTGGAGCTGCTCTTCACTAATGAGCAGATTTCGAAGAGGAGCAGAGCAGCTTTGGAGAATAAGGGTGGAATTCCAGCATTTGGTTTTGAACATGTTACGCTTGAGATATCTAGGAAACATTCATGTGGAAACATTGAATAGATAGTTGAATATACAAAGTCCAAACTTCAGAGAGTTCAGACTGGAGATACACATATGAGAGACTTTGACATACAGCTAATATTTAAGGCCATGAGATTATATGAGATCACTTAATGAGACAATGTAAATAAGGAAGAAAAAAGGTCCAAGGACTGAGCCATCAGGCTTTTCAAAATTCATGTATTCATTCATTCATTCATTCATTTATTGAGACAGGGTCTCGCTTTGTCACCCAGTTTGGAATGCAGTGGTGCGATCAGAGATCATTGCAGTCTCAAACTCCTCCCACTTCAGTCTCCCAAGTAACTAGGACTACAGCCATGCACCACCACACTCAGCTAATTTTCTATTTTTTTTGTAGAGACAGGTTCTCGCTATGCTGCCCAGGCTGGTCTTGAACTCCTGGGCTCAAGCAATCCTCACGTCCTGGCCTCCCAGTGTGCTGGGATTACAAGCATGAGCCACCATGCCCTGCCCATTCCGATGTGTAGAAACCATGAAGAAGAAAAAGGACTAGCTCACAAGGGAGGAGTGGTGAGAAAGGCAGGAGGATCACCTTGAAAGAGTGATAAGAACAAGGAGATAAACAAGGAAAAGGATTTCAAGACGAGACCAATTCATTGTGCTGAATGTGGTCCAGCAAAGTTGGAACTGAATTCTGACCACTAAATTTGTCATAGTAAAGGTAACCAGTGCCATTGAGAAGACTGTTTTCAGCACAGTGGTAGAAAAGGAGGCCATCTTAGATTCGAGAGAGAATGGGAAAACAGTATTTGATGAGTGTGGGCAACTCCTTCCAGAGTTTTGTTTAAAAGGGAGTGGGAGCTATAAAGAAGTGGAACAGCATCTGGGAAAGACACAGAGTCAAGGAAGTTTTGTTTGGAGGACAACAGATATTATGGCATAATTCTATGCTAATGAAATTATCCAAAAGAGAGGAAAAAATCAATGATACAGGAGGGAGGCAATTCATCAGTTTTAAATTGCACTCCATTCCGAGTAGTGGGATGAAATATCCTGTCCCACTCCATCCCACCCAGTACCTGAGTCATCTCTTTGTCTAATGTATCCACGGTGTCTACACCACCTGCAGAAGCTCAACAGTAGCCTAACACTATGTCAACAATGCCTACATCCTTCACTTCACTTCATCTCACCATGGAGGCATTTTATTATCTCACATCATCACTGAAAGGGCGAGTTTAGCACAATAAAATATAGTGAGAGACCACATCTGTATAATTTTTATGATAGCATATTGTTATAATTGCTCCATTTTATTGTTATCTCTTACTGTACCTAATTTATAAGTCAGACTTTATTACAGGTGTTTGTGGTGTGTGTGTATGCATATTTATAGGAAGAAACATAGTATACATAGAATTTGGTACTATCCGCAGTTTGAGGCATCCACTGAGGGTCTTGGAACATATCCCTTTGGACAAGAGGGAACTCCTATGTAAAAATAATATAGATAATATTGTCTGTATTTATGCAATAAGAACCAAAAACTCGGAAGCATAGAGTACTCATACAAATTTGTAATTTCCTGCCTACAATATTCTGAATTTCCTTACAATTCTTAGATATTATTGTCCTTATATATTATTCATGATGAGCTATTACAGAATTTAGTCTGAAAACAAGAAATCAGAGGCATCTGGGAACCTCATAGATAGAGAGCCTACATCTACTCCCTGCTTTAAATCCTTTTCCTTGCACAGCTGTTAGCTGCTACGGGTATTAATATACCCTTTCTCCATACCTCCTGCTCCTCAGAGTTCAAATCCTCTATCCTTCACCTCCTCAGGATGAAAATAAATGGCCAAGCCTCATGGACAGGCCAACTGAGACACAAGCAGCAGAAGGCAGCTTCGAGTATCACATCCCTCCAGAGAGGTGGTGCC
Organism: Saimiri boliviensis; assembly: GCF_048565385.1. Lineage (NCBI taxonomy): Eukaryota > Metazoa > Chordata > Mammalia > Primates > Cebidae > Saimiri > Saimiri boliviensis. The sequence continues at coordinate 101,295,705 of NC_133451.1, forward strand.
TGGGTCATCATTTCCCAGAAGGCAACAAGACAGGCCGTGAAATAAATAGCAACAGAAGGAAGCAGCTGCTGCCTGACTCCCTGCCCCTTCTGGTCTTTAGAATTCCTGAATCTCCACACCTGAACTATGAGAGAGGCAGCTGCCCCATCATTTCCCTCCTACACCAACAATTGGGTACACTTTGGCCCAGCACTGGCCACAGAGTTCAAGTGGAATAGTCTCTAGTGCAGCTCCAGACAGGTCAGCAGAGGCAAGGGATGAGCTGGGCTTTGGGTGTCAGGTCTAGGAGGAAGGGCACCACCAAGGACCCACAGCACAAACTCAGTAGTTGAGAAGACAAGAGGATTGTGTCTGTGAAAGATCCTTGAACAAGTGGCTAATGTAGTGAATTATTAATGTTGCAAGGATTCAGCCAAGACTCCTGTAGACTCTCTGTTCTGTATGGGAGCTTTGAGGTAGGTCAAAGGCCTGTGCAGTCATTCTTCTTTATATCAACATAAACATATTAAAGTGAGGCTTCCATGTGTACAACAATGCAATGCCTGTTAAAAGTTTTTAAAAAGGTAAAACTTATTTTTGTTGTTATTATTGTTGTTTTGAGATAGAGTCTCGCTCTGTCACCCAAGCTGGAGTGCAGTGGCACCGTCACAGCTCACTGCAACCTCCATCTCCTGGGCTCAAGTGATCCTCCCACCTCAGCCTCCCAAGTAGCTTGGTCCACACACCCAGCTAATGTTTTCTATTTGTTTTTAAAGACAGGGTTTCATCAGGTTGCCCAGGCTGGTCTTGAACTGAACTCAAGTGATCCACCTGCCTCAGCCCCCCAGAGTGTTGGGATTACAGGGTTGAGCCACTGTGCCTAGACAAAACTCCATTCTGTGCAGTGTGTATCAGGGTAACTACTATGCAGGTCTGTTGTCTTATGCCAAGCAACCTTCAATAATTATATGCCATATATTAAAGTGTCACAATACTTTTCAAAAAAAAAAAAAAGTTTACATGAATCTTTCTGTGGCAAGACCAAATAAACTTCACCCACCAGGTCACAAAACCTTAAGGATAACAGGAGCTGGGAAGGCTAAGTGCTGCTGAAGTGCCAGAGGGAGAACAATGGCACTTGGAGTACTCAGGAGGTTACAGCAAGACAAACTGACCACATTTTGAAGCTTGACTTTTACTCCATCAAAGATACCGACATCTCATTTTGACCAAATCAAGGCATAGTTAGGCCTGGTAGTCAAAGCCCTTGGCTCCAGCCCCTGTAGAGACCCTTAGCCCCATGACCTCCCTCCAGTGGCTATAAGCTCCTGACTCCCAGCACACTCTTGTTCCTGCTGTCCCTACAATCTGGCATGTCTTCCTGCTATTCACTTCTCAAAATCCCATCCGTGCTCTGAGGCTTTCACCTCTTTTCAAAGCTTAGTCTGCTTTTCTATAGCAGAGGGAACTTTATTTCTTCCAGATATCCACAGATCATTGTCTCAATTCTTTTATAACATTACATTATGCATTACAATATAGGTATTGATATCTTATCTCTTCTAAACTGCATGTTCCTTGAACAGCTAACACTTATGGTGTTGTTACAATATGCCAGGCACTGTGTTGGTTTTGCAGACGTTAGTAGATACCATTATTTGCCCCATTTTTACAGCAGGAAATGTTGAGTGTCTTGTCTAAGATCACACAACTAGTAAGTGGGAATACTGAGACATACATTCGGGTCTGCCAGATTCCTGAGCCTAGGTTTTTAACTATTGCATTACACCACATAGTCCTTCGACAGTGGAAGGCCTGCCATAAACATTTGATTCTTTAAAAATTCATTCTTACATGAATTTTTATTCAACCTACATTTATTAAGCCAGGCACTGCAGTGATGCTACAGAAACAAGGAAAAATAAGTCCTAAACTCTTCAACAGGGAAAGTTATAGTCACAAACAACATAAAGAGGTTAGTGCACTTTAAGATTCCCATACTTTATTCTCATACTTCCCAAACAATTGGAAAATCTTTTGACAGAGGCACAAGTTACGAAAACTAGTTAAATTATTCTCTTCTCACTGCAATAAAATGATTCGTTATTGAGAAATTAACCCCCTTAATTTATTTTAACAGATAACATTATACAATTAGCAATGCTGAGACTAAATCAGATACTGTAATGTTATCATCAAGAGTATCTGAATACATTTCTTTTCTCTCATAGTGTAAATGTTCTCTATTGAGACAGGAAATGTAGCTTAGCATTGTTAGAGCCACTGGCTAAATTACCTCTATTGATGAGGCTCGGCAGGTTCTTTCTGAACGATTCTAAATAACTGCTGAGGGATGAAAGAAAGTGTTCCACAGGCTGTAGCCACAGCATGCTCGGAGTCTACTGGGGAGAGAATAAAGCACTTGCCCCATGCATGAATGGGTCTGCATCCCGCCTGGAGCATGGCTGACTAGCCATCTCTGAAATTGTATAAATGAAAGGAAGTAGGCCAAGGTAGACATTTGTATTAATAATTGGTGTGCACAAAGTAAATTAGGCTATCCCACCAGGTCCTCCGTAAAGGATGGAAAGGCAGTATGAACCTTCAGAAATAAAGTATGCTAAAGCAATCTTTTCAAAGCTTTTGACAAATTGCAAACCGCAGCCATTTATTTTTTCTCACTGAAAGGAAAGTTCAAGGAAAAGTTTCAGTTCAGTTCAGACACAACACATGTACAGATTCACATACACACAAAGAGTATATAGGTGTAGGAAGTATGAACCAGGACATGAGAGTTACGTAGCACTGTCCTTATTCACAGAGGCAGTAAAGGGATCTGGTTCTGCCATTAGGCATGGGAGGATTTTTCACCAATGACAGAAGGCAGGTGCACACCAGTTCCGGACTCCTATAGCTCCTGTGTATCACACCCCACATGAACAACACACAGTACAATAGAATCTGGCCCCCTTGTTTGCACAGTCATGTTGCGATAGCAGGAACAGTGAAAAGCAGTCCCTATTAGAGAACAGAGGTCAAGTAACATAGCCAAATTATGGCTCAGATTTTTCTTATTTTGAAAGAAAACAAAACATTTGGAACCTCTTTGCTTTTGTGGTCCTGGGGAGTGGAATTTTAACCTGCCAATTTTTTGGTGTAGAAAATTTCCAGGTTTCTAAATTGTTTTCAACATCTCCCTTTCATGAAGGGCACATAGCAGGTAAAAAACAATGAGAAATATTAGCTCATTTAATAACTCTATAGAATCAAGTTTTCTTCTAATCTTTGCAGGAAAAGCAAGCTAATTTATTTTGACAGTAATATCTTTTACACCAAATATCACTGATCTTATGTCATTACATAATAAATTTTTATTCTTTCACTTGCACAAACATTAACAATAATAATCCAAAAAGAATAAAATCAAAGTTAATAAATAATGGCAAAAGGAAGCTTGTGATATAAAATATAAAATAGTTTCTAAAAATATTTTAATTCAAAAATTTATTCCCAAACTTTCTCTCAGTTCTGTTGATATTTAAATTAAGGTGAAACATAAGCAATTAAAGACTAACAGAGTTTTGAAGTTTGAATAATTAAAGGATAATATTATGGTACTTAAATAATAGAAAATAGACTCCCTTGATAGCACTATTCCATTCCTTAACCACACAAATATTTAAAAAACAAAAATGTAGTAGTTTATGGTTGATTGAAACCTGAAAAACATCTTTACCTAAAAGTTCCCATTATTCTTAAGTAACTGAAAGCTCTGCATACAGAAACAGAACGCACATTCTCCTTCATCTTGAGTGTCACTCAAGAAACGCATTTGATGTGGTTTTTGCCTTGATGACGAGGACACAATAAACTGTGAAAAATGTCATGTCTGGAAAATTTGTTGGCTATAGTTCAGCAAGAGATGACTCTTTTTAACAGATATGGCATGACGACTTTGATGAATTGAACTTTTAAATATATGGAGCATTAAAAAAGATATTTCCTTGGAAATGAATGAATTTAGATGCCACAACATATAGTGTATCATAATTCATTGTGTCCACTTTCGTTACTGCACAGTGGTTCTGTCCGTGTGACAATGTCCCTCTTCAAATTCATATTTGGGCTCCACTTTCAATTCATTAACTTAAAAAATGAAGAGCTACCTTGGACCCAATCTCTAAGTTTTCTATTAACTCCTATCAATTTTATAAATTTTGTGTTTTATGCACTCTGAAACTTTTCATGGTTTGAAGATAAAAATTTCAGGAAAATATCCTTCTGAAAGTTTTTTTCTCCTTAGCAGGAAAGTTTGAGCTACAAGACAATTCTGACAAGATAAGTCAATATCTTGACTAATTTCTATAGATCCATCATTTTAAAGTTTGTTTAAAAGAAATTAAGGCCGGGCGCGGTGGCTCAAGCTTGTAATCCCAGCACTTTGGGAGGCCGAGGTGGGTGGATCACGAGGTCGAGGGGTCGAGACCATCCTGGTCAACATGGTGAAACCCCGTCTCTACTATAAATACAAAAAATTAGCTGGGCATGGTGGCACGTGCCTGTAATCCCAGCTACTCAGGAGGCTGAGGCAGGAGAATTGCCCGAACCCAGGAGGCGGAGGTTGCGGTGAGCCGAGATCGCGCCATTGCACTCCAGCCTGGGTAACAAGAGCGAAACTCCGTCTCAAAAAAAAAAAAAAAAAGAAAAGAAAAAGAAAAAAAAATTAAAAGCTTATAAATAGCAAATATGAAAAGTTAATGCTCCACTGTGGGGCTTTGTATTTGTATGTTTAAAGAGGGGGCTGAAATTTTATATAAGTACACATATTCATATTACTGGGCTTTATATGATGCCTTGATGGATAAAGTCAAACAACATTTAGCTAATTTTGGTTATAGTTTAAAAGTCAGAAGTTTAAAGGCCTGTAATTTAGGATACTATTCTTGGTATCCTAAAGGATTTAAATGTATACTCAGCATAGGGTGAGACAAGGTGAGAACATATAGGTAACACAAAAAGTATCATTTTTCGAGATTTATTATACGATTTTAGTAGTATGCTACTTGCCATAGCTACTATCAGCCAACAAAGGCGCATCCGAAATGATGCTGACTTCTAGTCCCCAAGCAAGAAACCTTCTAATGTAAACCATCAACTGTTACCAAGCTCTTCCTAAAATGAATGCTTATATTGTCCATGGAGTCTAATTTACTGAAAAACATAATTAAGTGTATTCTAAATCATTGAAAGCATTAAAGTATCGTACACCTTGGTAATCACAGTACTTTAGAGCAATAGCTTGAGCTCCTGCTAGTATAAAGAGAAAGGAGACAGATCAATTTCTAGTAAGAGTTTATAAGAATAAAAACTTTCTATTTAAATTTACTTTTAATAGAACAAAAACCTAGAAATGACTGGGGTACTTTAGTTATTGGAATTCCCAGATAGTATTGGAAACTCTAGAAATGAACATGGATGAAAGAAATTTCCTACTTTTTAAGGATACTTTTTAATGACAAAATAAAAGCTTCTCCTTCTTCATGATGAATAGAAAGAAGTTTCCCAATGCAAATTCATTTGCCTTGTGGTCCTGATTAAAATCTACACAGAGGAGACTTCATATTATAGGAAATATACAATTACTGTAGTGAGTTCCTTATAAATTATGATATCTGATACAAGGTCAAGCAATTTTTCATTTTGTTTAAAATGTTCCAACAATCTAAAATTGCCCTCAGCTTGTTTATGTTCTTCAAACTCTCTTCTGTTAAACTCTATTAATACTATCAAACCAAAGATTTTTAAAAGGATTTTTTTCCCTCTAAACAAGGGAGCTAATGCCTATGGGAAAATAACATTCTTAACAAAACTCAGGGGATCTACTCAGACAAAGGAATAAATCCTCATCTTTCACAAGACTCTCACACTAGTAAACAATACAAGAATTGTATAATAGTTTCTTTTTAACTCATGCCATATAATGTACAAAGTAAGTTTTTATGTAATAGCAACTCCAGATCAGCTTTCCAGACATGAAGATTCAATGACTAGAGGCTTAACTTTAATATGCAAAGTAGAGGGTTGGGTGGATGTGGAGGGGGCATCAGTATAAATAATCCACATAACTGGACGTGGAAGTTGAGGTCATTTCCTATCCAAGGATATACATAGGGCATATTGAATAATGGTCAGACTACCTGAAAGGAAACCACAAGCTGATTAGTTCCACTCCAAGGGATGGTTTTTAAAAACCAGTTGTTATTCTTCACCATTGATTAGAAGTGTAAATGGAAGGCTACATATGGTGAAAGATATATACATTCAGCCATTACCACAGAAGGGTGATAAATTATCCAGCATGCCTGCAGAGAACTCTCTAATCCACTCTTTCAATTTTCACTCTCACCTGTGAAAAAGCCTGAACTGTATGCCAATTGGTTGTTAATAATGCTCTCTGGAAGGGAGCAAGTTGAAATTGTTCCCCAAACTGCAAATCAAGAGACAAAGTATATATGTCTACTACTGTTGAATGAAATTTATATCAGAATAAAAGACCGTGTCTGCAGTACAGGGCTGAAGTATGCTTTCATGTGTCTTATAAAATCCTGTTGCTCCGGGCAGCACAAAACTCTTAGAATGCTTCCATTTCGTCTCCCAGAAGAGCGTCATAACATAGATGTAGCTAACAAAGACCTCCAGAAGGAAGCTTATGATATAAAATATAAAATAATTGTTTTTAAATTTGTAGTTCCCAGATTGGGTTTCTACTCTGCCTGCCAAATACTCTCCTTCTTTCTCAGGGGCTAGCTGCACAAATATGGATTTCATTGCTTTTTTTTTTTTTTTGAGACAAAGTCTCACTCTGTTGCCCAGGCTGAAGTGCAGTGGCACGATCTTGGCTCACTGCAACCTCCGCCTCCCAGGTTCAGGCAATTCTCCTGCCTCAGCCTCCTGACTAGCTGGGATTACAGGCATGTGCCACCACGCCCAGCTAATTTTTTTGTATTTTTAGTAGAGCCAAGGTTTTACCATATTGGTCAGGCTAATCTCGAACTCCTGACCTTGTGATCCACCCGCCTCACCCTCCCAAAGTGCTGGGATTACAGGCATGAGCCACCGTGCCTAACCAGATTTCATTTCTTAATGGAAGTGGTGACTTGGCCAGTTTGCATGGATGCTTTAGCTCTTTTATCTCCACTCTCCTCTTCCTTCACAGAACACTGTGAGGTTTGATAAGTCCAAAGCCAGGAGGAGGGGAGCACACAGTGAGGCCGTCTGGTGTAGCCTGCAGGGCAGCCTACTTCGGCTGCCTCTCAAAACCCTCCTGACTCAAGCTACCCTCAGTCCTTGGCCAGCCCTGCTGCTGGGCAGCAGAAATGCTAGCACCAATCAATTTCTTGTACATAGGTTCCAAATGCCAGTTTTTCAGGAATGCTTCCTCCTCACATATGTCAATAGCAAAGAGATTGTTTTGTAACTTTTCTCTAAAAGTGTGCGGCCGTGTATTTATTTGCTACAGAAAAATAAATAAGCCTTCCACAGCTTAGAGCTGACCCATATGTCACTTCTGAGCCATGTGTGCCCTAAGTCTGTCACTCTCCTGTGAGCCCTCACTAGCAACTATAAAGCAAAATAGCACTATTGTATAAGTGCCTTCTTCATGCGGTCGTAGCATCAAATGACCTATGTGAACAGGCTTTTGATGACTTAATTTCAATTCAGTGTAGTGTATTATTATTAGCTAGGAAAGCTTATCAAATCAGGCATGCATATTTACAGAACACCACCGAGTTATAAGGTTGTGCACATGGAATATGAAAGCTGAATCAAGGAAATGGACAAAGGAAGGAGGAAGGAATTACAGAGAAAACAAAGCCAGAAAAGACAAGCATGAGGGTACATCTGTGCATGTTCAGCAGGGATCTGAGAAAACAGAGCTTCAAGAGATGTCTGTTTACAACCTCACTGTGATGGTTAATTTGATGTGTCAAACTTGGCTAGGCTACAGCGCCCAGTTGTTTGGACAAATACTAGTCTAGATGTTGCTGTCAAGATATTTTGTGGATGTGATTAATGTTTACCATCAGTTCACTGAGTAAAGCAGATCTCCCTCAATAATGGGGGAGGGCTTCATCCAATCATTTGAAGGCCTTAAGAACAAAAACTGAGGTTTCCCAGAGAAGAAAGAATTCTACCTCAAGATTCAACATAGAAATCCTGCCTGAGTTGCAGCCTTCAGGCCTGCCCTACAGATTTTGAACTTACCAGTTCCCACAACTGCATGTGCCACTTCCATAAAATGAATTCCCATACCTCCATAGACGCCCTGTGGTTCTGTTTCTCTGGAGTACCCTGATTGATGCAATCACCAAGGCTGTTTTTATTGGTAAACCCATTGGATTCTTTTTAGTCGTTATCTTATTTGCCTTTTTGCAGGGACATGTGCCTTCCAATCATGCCAGAAATACAGGGTAGAGAGAATAAAGTCCCAAGCAAATGAGCATTTTTGGACACAATGAGAAGAGTTTGGTAGCTTTCGAAGTCAATAAATATCTCCACTTAGCTGTCTTACCAATAACTCAAACTCAGATGTTCAAAACAGAAATCTTGGCTTCCCGTAAAAGGCTTCTTTTTTTTGAGTTGCTGCTCCTGCAATGTCCCCCTCTCTCCCCACTGGAGCTTGATCCTTCCTTCTTCCTCTGGGTGACTGCTCATGTCTATTCCAGCATGCTTATAGTTCTTCCTTGATATAGTTTCTTAGATGAAGCCCTCAGCATCATCTCCTACCCAAGTCTGCTCTTCCTTCTTCTCCAGCCCAGTGTCCTCACTATGATTTGCCAGAATGAGGCCTGAGAGCCATCTCCACTTCTATCTCCTTTTCATTCCTATATGGTCACACATCTGTCATTCCTACCTCATTAATGCCACCTAAATCTGCCCCAGTCTCTACATCTCCCCTGCTACCATTCTTTCCAGCTCATTTTATGTCCCTTCTGATTAGTTGCAACAATAACCTAATCATTTCTCTCTTCCCATTTGTCCTCCTCGTCCTTTTGCAGATAATCTTCCCAAATGTTCCTCTGACCATGTCGCCCTGCCCCTTTAGCCCTTCTAAGACTGCACACTTTTAAGGAACCACTTGGAATGGCACACAAAGTTCTCCATAACCTAATCTTGCTCCCACCTCTGTTTTTACTAGTTACTTCCTAATCTCCTTCCGGAAATTTACATTTCAGCTTTATTTCATGCATCACTTCCCAAAATGCCAGTTTTTTCTTGGGTTCCAAAGGCATTGAAAATGCTAACTGCTTAGAAAATACACACTGCCTCAGTTTTTCACCCTGACAAGTCCTTGACTGATCTCAGATCCAGAGGCATTCCCGATCCCCTCCACATCTAAATCTGGACTATATTCTCTACTGTCCTCCCACTGCACCGAGGCATATCCTGAGCATACTTCTCTCACATGATTGCTGTGTTTTTGTTTTGTTTTGTTTCTCTCTAGATGATAAGGTCCTTGAAAACAAAAGCCATGTCTTTGCCATTTATCCTCATCAAATAACTGAGGGTGTGGTACACATTAGACACTCAGTATTAGTTTGATGAATGAATCAGTGTGTGAATGGGCATTATCTTTTAAATAACTGTAGGAACTAATTACTAACAATTCTTTAATGTCTCTCCTGCTCTGAATTCTATATTCTGTCCTTTATTCTTTCCTTAACCATACAGAAATACCTTCTTTCAAAATTATGCGGAAATAAGAACTAGAGATATGCGTGTGTGTTTGCGTGTATATCTTTGAGACCAAAGACATCAGCAAGTAACAAAAGATACATGTTTTATTTCATTTAACCCTATGCAAATCTTAAGGATGCATGAGAAGTTATTTCTAAAAGCATAACAAATATATCATTAATAATTTTTAAAGACATAATAACATGTAGGTAACCTGGAACTCTTTAGATTCCACATCTTGATGTCTTTTTAATTCCACCAAAGCAGAAACAAAAACTTATTTAATAACTAAAGAAGGGGATTCTCTACACATTATAGTCCATGACCCAGTTCAGACCAAACACAGCACTTAGTTAACTTAGGCCAAATGTAGGCCAGCTTCATGGTGTCCACATAATTAGAATTGCGCAGAAGCCACCCTTTGTATAAGAGGAACCACAGCATTTTAAGTAGCTAGCTTGGAAGAATGGGAACACTGAGCCCTTCTCTGATCACATGCTGCCAAAGATTATTAAATGTTTAGCCATTCATGAGGAAACAATAATCATTCAAATCACTCATTTTATCTTTTTCAAAATATTACCATTCAAAATGTGTCTAAGCTGCTTTGTAACAGCACTTTATTTTCAAGTGGCTTTCTTGAATATGGCTAGTTATTGCTTCACAAATCTGCAAAAGTCATACAGTTACTTCCACAATTTGTGCCATAAGATATTTACAGGTCTGCATATGCAGACAACCCTAGGAATTCAGCAGCATGACTAAGTATTTGGGCATAAGAAAGTAAAACAGGAAGCAGTGACATGACACTCTATTTGTTAGTAGATTGGATGTTGGAACGGTACACAGGTGTCCAATCATCAACTAACAGCAAAGGTTTTAAAACTGAGGCATTTCTTTTAAATTTTCTTTTAAGCCAGGCGTGGTGGCTCAAGCCTGTAATCCCAGCACTTTGGGAGGCCGAGGCAGGTGGATCACGAAGTCAAGAGATCAAGACCAACCTGGTCAACATGGTGAAACCCCGTCTCTACTAAAAATATAAGAAATTAGCTGGGCATGGTGGCGCGTGCCTGTAATCCCAGCTACTCAGGAGGCTGAGGCAGGAGAATTGCCTGAACCCAGGAGGCGGAGGTTGTGGTGAGCCAAGATCGCACCATTGCACTCCAGCCTGGGTAACAAGAGCAAAACTCCGTCTTAAAAAAAAAAAAAATTCCTTTAAAAAGTTTTGACTGCCTTGTACCATCTATTTTGGTTTTTATTTTTTAATTTGAAAAGAAGCAAATTTAATTTTAACTATCAAGTACCCTGGGGAGAGAAAAGATTCAATCTTAAACTCACTTTTAAAATTTTATCCTGTTTTCTACCATAAGAATAGCAGTGGCTCACTCTTCAAATCTCATGAAACTAACTCTAAAAGTGTTAATCTCTTTTTTTCACAGAAACACTGCTAAAAATTAAACTTCATCCTGAAACAACTGGGAATATGAAACCAGGTAGATAACTAAAATTGTCCCTAATTGAGGAAGTTACCCTGAACCCAATACTGTTATAGATCTAAGCCACTCTATGGCAAGAGAAACAGTACAAGGAAAGAGAAGGCTGTAACAATGAATATTGGTTCTTAAAGGTTTGGGAAATGCTGAAAGATAAAAAGTCCTAATTATCAATGCGATTATGAAGTAACAGGAAAGGCCTGCATCTCATGACCTGGTATCAAGACCTTCTCTTTTTACAGCCTACCCTTTAACTTTTATGTCATTTTTTTTTTATTAAGCCTCTTTTTTTTTTTTTCAAGGTTTCTAGTGATAATAGTTTTAATGAATGTTCTTCTCTAAAATGTTACAAGACTGAGGTCATATTATTCCCAAGTGATACACCAATGTGCATTTCTCTGGTGATTTCTGGTTCTTTCTATTTCTTCAGGAATTATTTCCAGTAGGGCAGTGGAGACTGGCTATTCACCAAACTTGTTTACCTTTCCTTCTGAGCCCACAGCTACATTTCTCTCCCTCTCTTGCAGTTAGGTATGAACGTATGACTTGATTCTTGCCAAAGGAATGTTGCCAGAAGTGATGTAAATCATAAAATTCTGAACTTCCAGTAATGGTCAAAAAAATCCTCCCATCTGACTCTCCCCTCTTTCCTTATCTATGGCTGTGTGTCCATGCCCAGGATAGCCTTGGAACAAACATGTTAAAGATGGCATAGTCTCCATCAGTCTGGGTTCCTGCAGGAAGCCTTGTCTGTCACTATGCATAAGAAATGAATTTTTACTGTGGTAAGCCACTAACATCTTAAGGTCCGTCTGTTATAACAGCTAAAGTTATTCTAAGACAGATGGTATCCAGAAATAGACCGTAAGAAAAAAATAATGTTGCAAAAAATATTGTCAATATTTTTATATATCTATTTCCTCTTCCTTGTTCCTTTTTAAAATTTTAAAATTTTCAATTTCTTTTTTACTTTAACAGGCTTATTTAAGCTCATTTTTGCACAGTCTTTACCCCTTATTGTTGCTACTTCCAGAATTTCAAAATTCTGCTTAACCTGGTACTACATCTAGAGAAACAATAGCAGAGGAAGCATTTAAACAGATTGCCACTGAATACAGCACCCTCCACAAACATGGCAGCCCAAACCACTCAATACAGAAGACATGAAAAGACATTAGAGAATCTATTCTATGTATGCATTCATAGTTATAGTCTTTTTTTTTTTTCTGCTTTTTGTTCTAGAAGACAAATCTGTGTGCAGGGTCTCAAAATGAACAACCTATCTGTGACAGCCTGAGGTCATTCTATGATAACTGTATCCTCAGTCTTTCAGTGCAAATGAATTCTCTGGGCTTCTGTTTCTTTGGTTTGTTATGGTGACTGTTCCAAAGACTGAACTGATCTAGCTGTGCTGGTATTCTACACCCATACTGCCTCCTACGAGATAAATGGTTTGCTCCCTCCATCAATAAGCATAATACCCTAATACTATAGAAAAAAAAATAACAGTTACTACACATTTAAAAGCACACTCTTTGAATCCAAATAGAAATTTTTAAATGTCACAATCATTGAGTAGGAATACAACAAATGAGTAATTAAAGGAATATTTGCTGAAAAACTTCAAGAAAATTTTATACCTAGTTTTCTTAACTCAAGAGGCAAAACTCATACCTCCACACGATTTGCTTCTGTTAGATGATAATTAGATGATTTACGAGTTTAACTGGCAGTTTAAAAGCGTACACACAAGATGTAAGATCTACAAATAACTAGAAGTTTATTATGAACCATACCTGATGAGGATAGGATAAGATACAACAAAGATACTTATAAAGAAGGTTGTATCATTTAAACCTTACTTGCCTGAAAAACATCTTATAGAAATAAAGGGGACTTTGAAGAGGGGCAGATCTGAGTTCATATCCAGTTCTGTCTCCTGCTAGATGTGCATCCTTGAGGAAATTATTTGACTGGTCCAATCCTCAGCTTTCTCCTCTGTGAAATAGGTATAACTCTCTAGGTCACGGGGTAGTCCGAGAACTGGTATGTAAAGTGACACATGGTAGGTGGCTGCTATAAATTGTAGTTATTAGTATATCAGGAAAAGACATAATTTGACTTAAAATCATATCATTTTTTCAGTATGAAGTAAAGGTATCAGAGGTTTTCATCTAAACATTCTACTGAGATTTCTTTTCCTAATTCATCTACCACATTGGCAGAAATAGCATTACAAGCTTAACTCAGCCAAGTCTGCTTCATTCATCTGTCAACAAGATTCTAGGGTTCAAACCAAGTTGACAATTGTTAAAGGTGGACAGGACAGAGCAGGCTGCACAACAGCATCGTATTTCACACCTCAGAGGGTTCTACACGACCAACAATAACATCATATGTCTGTCAGTCAAGCATAATTATAGGGCTTGATAGACTGATACAAATAAAACAGCCAGTTAAAAAAAGGTCTCCTGGCTCTTTTCTGGCTACAGTTACAGGACTTGCTTGATTCTGTGACCTGTGAATATTAGACTGACACTTCTTTTTGGGACCAAGAGACAAAGCGACTGCACCCACTATTGACTCTGAAAAAGATCAAAACTATGTGTAAAATTTGCTCCATTTAAAAACCCTGAAGTCATTTTGTAAATTTTGATCAAACTCTCTGCTTCCTATTAAAGTATAAACTTATTCTTAAGTTATCCAAAATAGAAGGTACAATTTGACAATCATATAACACAATGGACTGACAAATCATTCTAGCAAATACAGTTGTGATATCTGAGCTTGATGCTCAAAGCATGTGCATAGAGTCCATTAGAACAGTATTCCTATATGTGTTACCTTTATGAGAAAGAAAACAGAAAAAAGTATCTGATGTTCACTTAAAAACAAATTCATACATTATCACAAAATTGGTCTGTTGGAGCCATTTTTAGCAGAGACTTCTCTGCCAGTTATATTTATGTGTGTGTGTGTGTGTGTGTGTGTGTGTGTGTGTGTAGATAAGGCTGAGTAATAAGCTGAAAGCTTCCTAGAGCGTAAATCAATAAATGGGATCTAATTCAAGTTGTTTTTCAAGCTTAAATTATAAATGATCTCAAAATGCAAGAATACAAAAAAATGACAAAAGAAAAACATAGTTATATATGCACATAGAATTCTACTGAAATACATCCAAGTTTTTCAAAATATTGTAAGTAAAGTTGTAAACATATGGTTGCTAAATTGAATTGTATCACTAACACTTTTTTTTTGTTTCCTTTAATCTTACAATAAGATCTGCATTATCCCCTGGGCCATCTAGTTTCTTATTAGTTAAGTTTGTTTGTTTTAATGAGTGCTCAAATGTCTTTTGTCCTATTGGAGCACACTTCACAATGAAGTGAAAGTGAATGACAGAAAAATACACATCAGGACACCAGGTTACATTTTCTAATCTGTCCGAACACATGAAGCCACACTATTATGGGAATTGAGGGCCAGAAGGAAGTTTGAGGAATTTACTTAATAACAGGTTCTGTGCCAAGGACTGCTCACCAGAAGCAAGACTAACTTCTCAGACCAATTTGTGCTTTAAATTTAGACTACAGAATGGAGGCAAGGACAACTGTCATTAAGGTGACAATACATGCCTCCATAGCTTACTTGTGGAGATAGTTGAATAATGTTTTAAAAGACACAAAGCAGGACGATACATTTCCCTAAAACTAAAATTACAGAAACTGACAGATTTTAGCTCAGGCAAAAGAAGTGAAAGGAAAAAATATGCAGTTAAACAGCAAGGGCTTGAACCGCACTGGTCCACTTGCATGCCAGTTCTCTTTCTCCTCTGCCTGTAACAAGACTAGTCCCTTTTCATCCTCCTCCTCCTCAGACTATTCAATGTGAACACAGCGAGGATAAAGACTCTTGGGATGATCCACTTCTACCTAATGAATAGTAAATATATTTTCTCTTTATTGTGATTTTCTAAATATAATAATTTTCTCTAGCTTATTATAAGAATACAGTATGTAATACATACAAAATGTGTATTAATTAACCATTTGTGTTATCAGTAAGGTTTTCTGTCAACATAAATTATTGGTAGTAAAGCTTTTTGGAAGTCAAAAGTTGCCGGGCGCAGTGGCTCAAGCCTGTAATCCCAGCACTTTGGGAGGCCGAGGCGGGTGGATCACAAGGTCGAGAGATCGAGACCAACCTGGTCAACAAGGTGAAACCCCGTCTCTACTAAAAATACAAAAAATTAGCTGGGCATGGTGGCGCGTGCCTATAATCCCAGCTACTCAGGAGGCTGAGGCAGGAGAATTGCCTGAACCCAGGAGGCGGAGGTTGCGGTGAGCCGAGATCGCGCCATTGCACTCCAGCCTGGGTAACAAGAGCGAAACTCCATCTCAAAAAAAAAAAAAAAAAAAAGTTATCTGTGGGTTTCTCACTGAGCAGAGGGGTGGTGCCTCTCACCCCTACATTGTTCAACGGTTAACTGTGCCTAAAATTAAAATGATGTAAAAATAGGAATAGTCCCTAGAAATTAAAATTGTCAGTAATTGATTATTGCCTCTCAATAAACATATTGCTGGTAAATTCATCTAACTGTTATAATCCCATTGTTCATTAATATTTACTCAGATATAAAAAAATGTACCAGAAATTTGTTATAAAGCCACCTACTCTAAAGCAAAATTTGATGGAAGGCAGATACTTTTTAGATATTATACATGGAGATTTAAAAATTGGAAGTTCAAGAGGATTTCATCATAATATATTTTATCCACAAGGAAGTCCCTGACATTGGGTCTTAAGTACTATGGTAGGTCCTTGCTGTATTAGTAAAGATAGCACATTCAATGTTTTTTTCTCTTTTGTACAATCAATGAATGGATTTTCATCTTGTCAAATATAAGAAACTTGAATTATCTTCTAGTCAGTATGAAAACTCATGATTATACTTTATTTCTTGGATTTGATGCTATTTGCCAAACATATTACAACTTCTTTCAAATGTACTAAAGGTGGAACAGTATCAAAACTTGTTTTATAGATTAGTCATTTTGCATTTTTGGCCATAATTTTAATATATGTGATTGTTTTTTGGTTTTTGGTTTTTTTGAGACAGCACCTCATTCTGTCTCCCAGGCTGGAGTGCAGTGGCATGATCTCAGCTCACTGCAATCTCTGCCTCCCAGGTTCAAGTGATTCTCCTGCCTCAGCCTCCCTAGTAGCCAGGATTACAGGTACATGCCACCACGCCCAGCTAATTTTATTTTATATTTTTTGTATTTTTAGTAGAGACAAAGTTTGACCAGGCTAGTCTTAAACTCCTGATGTCAAGTGATCCACCCGCCTCGGCCTCCCAAAGTGCTGGGACTAAAGATGTGAGCCACTGCCATGCCCAGCCAGTATGTGTGATTGTTTTAATCAAGGAATATGATTTGACCCATGGCCTACCAAACCCATGTAACAATGACCCACGTTATAGCACAACTATAATTCATAAGGAATGGAATAAAGTGGTAAACTAAGTCTATTTAAAATCAGACATAACTAATTGAATTTTAACTTTGCAAATCCTCTAGCTGTGCAATGTTTGGTAATTAACCTCTATGAGCCTCAGTTTCCTCACTGAACAATGGGAATGGTAACATCAGAGGGCTGGTGTGAGAACAAAATGAAATTATACATGTAAAGTACCTGGAATATTCCTTGCCTTACACTAGGGGCTTAAGACTAATTCTCTCTTACTTACATATAAGAAGAAAAGGAGGAACAATTGACATCTTTAGGTAGAGAATTTAGACTAACAGATGGCCCCAAGAAAGCGAGAGCTATATGGTTGCCTGAGTTTTCCAGGAACCAAAGAGGAAGTACTAGAACCCTGAAGAATTCCTAAGGCAGAAATGAGATTTAACTACTTCTTGGCATAGCTAATGTGGATTCCACAGAAAGAAGCCTTGAACACTCTACTCCAGCCATAACCTCAGAAGTTTCCTCTGGGTAGTAGCGGTTTGTTACTTACTTAACATGAAAAGGCTTCAGTATGAAGCCAGAAAGTAAAGACTCCTAGACCTAGGGCATGCCATCTGCCTAGCATTAAGCAAGAGCTGAAAGTCAGTTACAGAAGCAAAGTCATTTCAAACATGATTAATGTTCCATCCTTGAACATGGCAGGAAGACTGCAAAAGATATTTGGAAGCCAATGCTTCCTCTGAATAAAGTAAACGAGTAGACGCTAAGCCTCTCTCCCTGGACCATGCTGGCCTGTTAGATAAGTTGCCAACGTGGAGTCTGTGAACTCTGGAGCAAACTGGCTATCTGGGATGAGAAAATATCTCAAGGCCAGTGATCATCGCTACTGTAAATGCACAGTGCACAGTATAAACACTGGGGTCAGACACAGACATCCAGGATATTACTCAAAAACACATCTAGCTCAGAGCTGACAAGATAATCTGTTCCTGTGAGTGCAAAGCAGACTGGAATGCTGGAGCTATGACCTACTCAAGGAAAGAAAAAAGAAAGTGAAACTCTCCAAGGGCTCCATCTCATTCTCTTCATGCAGGCAAAACTCCAGCAGACTTCAAAGGAAGCGTTGCCTAAGGAAGGAGGACTGGTCCAGGCTCACTGAGGGTATCATTTCCGTGATCATGTTGCCATCTACATTTGGTAGACTGGCAAATGCAAATATTTCAGATACAAGTTTAAACAGATGAAGGAATAACTGTGAAACAGCTTGGAGATTTGCTTACAAAAGAAACCTCAGAATTCCAGGAAAAGCATTTAAAATCAGAAGCTTCATAAGTTATCTAAAACTCCCATGAGAGTAATTGGTGTGTGATCATATCAAAAATAAATGTTTTCCATCATATGTTCTCACTCATAAGTGGGAGCTAAGCTATGAGGATCCCAAAGGCATAAGAATCACACAGTGGACTTTGAAAACTCGGGGAAAAGGTGGGAAGCGGTGAGGGATAAAAGACTACAAATAAGGTGAAATGTATACTGCTCAGGTGATGGGTGCACCAAATCTCACAAATCACTGCTAAAGAGCTTATTAACGTAACCAAATACCACCTGTTTCC
Source organism: Saimiri boliviensis (assembly GCF_048565385.1). Classification (NCBI taxonomy): domain Eukaryota; kingdom Metazoa; phylum Chordata; class Mammalia; order Primates; family Cebidae; genus Saimiri; species Saimiri boliviensis. The sequence continues at coordinate 101,313,997 of NC_133451.1, forward strand.
CAATAACCTATGGAAATAAAAGAATATTTGAAAAAATTTTCAATGGATATATACTGCATTCTAATGCATCACACAATCACAAAATTGTATACTTAAAAAATAATTTCCCAAACTTAAGTATACTCTTAAAAGGTCAGTAACATTTTTCTAATAGACATAGAGGCTATATTTTGATGTTTCAACAAAGTTTTAACATACGTGATCCAGACAAATGCAAAGAAGCCAAAGTGCAGCAAACATACTTACAGGAGGACCTATGCAGGTGGGGTTGGGGGCAGGTGGAGAGAGAAGAAGGAGGAGAGATGAGTTAGTGAAGACGCAAAATATTAAAATCAAATAAAAGATTTGAGCATAATCATCAGCATGATATAACAGACATGGAAGTTTTTTAAAAATTCATCGATTCTTAATCTTTTCTAGGCCGTGGAGGCTTTGAGACCATTTCAGAAAAATGTATAATTACACACAAAATTTTATGTAAAATTCCAAGTAATTTTTAGATTCCCTGAAGCCTGTCTATGAATTACTGAGAGGCTCATATACCTTAGTAAAGACTAATTTATAAGAGTTTAGATAAGTATGAATTATGAGAATATTTGGTAATTTATAATAGACCAGTTGTAGAGAATTGATATATAACTTCTTGAATTTGGTAAAACAGCCAAATGAGAAATGTACCTATTATTTGTCCTTAGAATTTTTTGTTCAACACTATTGTAAATACATAAAAGACTAGGTCCTCATGTTCATGTAAGTTTCTTTAAAACCATCAAAACAGGCAAAGTCTAAGACAACTTTAAATATTTCACATACCATTATGCTCAATTAAAATACTAGTTCCAAGTAGTTAGGAAGTTGGAAATTGGCTTTTATTTTCTATGAAACTTTGTATAAGCGTAAATTTTTCACTCTTCCCCCATAATTCTCTTTCCTTTGACAATGATCAAAGATCATTTCTATGATTATCTGACTCCACTAATGTTTTATCATTTCTTTTTCCTCAAAACAAATTCATAAAGTTTTCTCTGTTAGAAAACTTGGTACTTTGTAAAGGGATACCTATACAAGTTTCCAATTATTTAGATTCAATCATATTTAAAGGTAGCTTTTGACAACATTCTTTAAAAATATTAAGCAACTACACTGCTCAAATTAATACATTTTCATAAACTCTTTTTACTTTTACATTTTTCTTAAAATGGAAGAGGAAATGAGACAAAAAAAACCACACACATCAATCTCCTGTCAGCTCTTCTTGATAGGTTAATGTGTTTACTGTTTCAACACTTACTAATTGATTATTTTTAATATTGACAAATACTTAGAGGAAATACTTAAAAATAACAATTTATAGCATGCTTGAGTCAAACCTTAAATTACTTTATCTTGCATGGAAGATTTAATGGCTTGATAAGACTTTATGTGGTCATTTCCAAAGAAAAGAAAAACAATTTTAAGTAAACTCATTTACACAGATCACCTTGGTTTCCAAAGAAATTTTACCTGATTTTTCTGTTTTACATTGTGGATTTGTTTTACACATAGGGATTTGGCCTGAAAGCAAGAATGTCTTGAAGTAGGAATCAGGACAATTGGTTCTGTTTCAAGTTCTGCCTTGGCCAAATCACCTGACTGCTATGGGCCTCCATTTCTTCAATGACAAAATGAAAATTCTGGATTGATTACTAAGACTCCTGTCATCACTGAAATGCCATGATTGTACAAGAATAAAATATTCCCAAATTTTGAAAAGAATAAGAGTAAAAGCATGACAAAATTGTGCCAATTGGATAAAACAGCAATGCAGCTTTCTCAGACTTGTGCCCTAGTGTCCCAAGGCAGATGGTTTTGCAAAGGACCTGCATTTACCGACCACCTACACAGACAAAAACATGGATGATGCTGTCACACTGTGTGCATCTGAGAAGTCCTCCATTGTATACACAAAGGACAGACTTAGCTTGACCCAGTAAATAAGCCCAAAATGGGTACCAACCCATTGTTGGTAATCGTTCTTACGCTGCAATTAACAATACTTTGCAAACCTCTCCTTTTTGTAGTTTGATAGAAATAAGAAGATTAAAAATAAAAAATAAAAAAACACTAGGTCCAGCAGAGAAAATTTAAATAAACACACACTCACAACCTCCGACAAGACAATATTATCATTAATTAGGAAGAACAGATGCCGGAACTTAACCAGAACATGAGTGACATAGAGCAGCTGAAAGAGAGACTTACCAGATTCTCCTCTTCGGCCTCTCTTACCTCGTTTCCCTGGAGGGCCTGAAATACAAAGGGTAATTTTTTGAGTGCAGTTTAACTTTTTCCCTCATTCTAAAATGGCTAGTAAATATTTTCAATATATTTTCTCATTGTTTTTAACAACTAACTTCAAGAAAGGAATCAGATATTTGTAAAGGTTGGTACTGTCAGCAAAACTCTTAAGCTTCATTTAATTATAAAAGCTACTCTAGACACACGATCATCTAATGTTACCTAAGAACACTAACAATTCAGAATTTTTGTTCATCCTGCTTTGATATCATCAATAAATAAAGGGTTTGCTAAGAAAATTGCTAGTGTTGAATTTTATGTTTCTTGGGAATATTTCTTTTCAGTATATAAAGTACAAATTAATAGTTTAAAAGCACTAAATCCAAATGATTTATAGTTTCTTTTCAGTCAGGTTCATCATAATTTTCTGAAAATGTTTAGTTAGCAGTTAGTTAAATGTATATATTAGTAATGGAAAATAATCTTTACAAATATTTATATTTCATTAAATGTGAATATATTGGAATTTCACTGATCAACAACCACCTAAATAAAATCACAACCATTTTAATCAGGCAGTGTTTAGGTAGTAACTGTAGGCCTGATTTTTCTACAAGGACAAGTTCATTATTGTTATTCAATAAATAGCATTTATGATGATCCCATTTTAAAAGCAGAGAAAAAAACTTGCATTTGTTTTTTTTTTTTTTTTTTTTTGTAAGTTACCAGTAAAGACCACCAAGCTAGTATGCATCAGACTTAGCACAAGATTCTAGATGTTCATGGCTTTCAAGCCATTATTCTCAATTATATAATTTCTGTCCTCATTTCCTTGAGCAGGCGTAGCCTTGCACTGAATTATGGTTCAGGCAAATAGAAGAGAATAATTAGCCCGCAGTGAGAATTGAGATCTTATAATATTTGCCAGGAGAAGAAGGCCAAGGAAAACACAGAACTGCCTGATTTTAAAGAATGAGCTGCTAAGTAGGACTGATGACTTCCAAACTCTACAAAGTTCAAGACACAAGCAGCACAGGCCTTAGTATCCAGGTGACTTTCAATGTGATCCTGAGCTACCGGCTCCCACATGGAAACACTATCATGAGAAATAAAAACATCAGTGGGGCAGTTAGTTTCCTCCCAAATGCTTACACAGAATAAGTCTGACCATCTGTATTTTGTAAGAGGTTAAAAAACAATTGAGCAATAAAAACAATACAAAATATTAGGAAAAATCTGAAATTTCTTTCTATATTCTAGAATAAAGGGATGTTTTCATCATATACAAGGTATCTTGGCCAGATTGGGAACAGTAGAAGAATCATATAAATTAGTAAATAAACCCAGAGAACGCTAAAAATTATGAAAAATATAGTTATACATCTGTTCAAACACACATACACATATAGACACACACACACACACACACACACACACACAGAGACATAATCTAATATATAAAACTTCCTTAAGACTAAGAATTATATTTTTTCTAGTATGACAGCACCTAAACTAAGAACTATTTAGCAACCACCATATACTCACAATGTCTTTGGTTCACATGGTAGGACCATTACAAGCCATTTGAATTTTCCAAAACTGAATATAGTAGTCCTATGATCGAACTTACATTTCAAGTGGCATGTAAAAATAATTCACCCTAACCACGCGGAAGGAGAAACTTAGGAATATTCAAAGATAAAGAGAAAACATTAGGAAACACCAGAGAGAAATTATAATGGAAAGTACTTTGACTGCTTTTTGTCTTACCTACAACAACGATGCCAGAAAGGCCCAGCCCTGATTTTTACAACATGTCTTAGAAGACTCTAATTATTACTTATTTATTGGGAATTAGCTTACTTGCCATTTTCCCCCTGAAGAATGTGCTTTTCAAACAGATTTCATCAAATAAAAACAATATATTGCACAAATGTTAAGAAATATATAAATTTTTATTTAACAGAGAGAAGATTATGAAAAAATGATTAAAGAAGCACCCACATCTTTTGAAGAAATCAAAAAACAAAATATGAATATTTCTGAACATATGTGGATTAAAGATTCAATCAAGTTTAAAGAAATGAATCAAATACTGTGGAAAATCCACTTGTCATATTGAGAATTGAAGAACAAGATGCAAACAAACTGAAATGTCATTTGGCAAGACAGATATCTGTTGAATATAGTAGGGTTTTACAAAGAATGTCATAACATTTGACAGAGAAAATGAATTTAAACTAGGTTATGAGAAGACGGAATCTAAACTCTAATGAATTTACACAGAAAATACTGGACTTAAGAAAACCAGGTTACAATTATTGTCAGAATCAGAAGACGGCAGGGAGCATTATACTGAGCTTGGTGTACTGATAAATTATACAAAACCTTCAGAAAGGCCTAGGTAAAGATCTTACTTACAAAGTGAATAATCTGATGTTTGAAGAAGTTTACTGTACAGGTAAGATAATTTGATCTTGCTTCTGAACTTAAAGACAAAAAGAATAATGAAATGGATGAGATGGATTTGGCAATGGACAGCTGGCAGAACAGAGTGAGAAAATAAATAATCAAAAAAGAGAAATCAGGCAAAACTAATGTTAACAATGGTCATAAGAGGTAGTGGCCATTCCCATTCCGAACTGTATGACGAATTGTCAGCCAGACATGAGCTGTATGAACACATACAGAAACTGGAACATGGATCTCATTCACTAAACTTGGCCAGATCTTTGCAGCAGAAATTCTCAGTGAATTCTGTCAGCAGGAAAACATGACTCTGCAAAAGAAACTGGTTCAAGACTATGAATGGGAACAGAAAAAAACAGAAGCTATCAACAACAGAAAACTTACAAGCAGAAAATTCATTCTATGAAGAATGAATTACAGAAAACAGAAAGAGATGACAAAACCAGATTGCTCTTCAGGATTAGAACATTCAGGACAATTGGTACTGTTCATGCTGCAGAAAGAGTTCTTGCTAACTTTCAAAAATAGATGCAAACTGTTAGCCTGAGCTAGAATTAGTAAAAATTCAGCATCATGGAAATTTTTTTTTTTTTTTTTTTTTTTTTGTTTTGTTTTGTTTTAGATGGAGTTTCGCTCTTGTTACCCAGGCTGGAGTGCAACAGCACGATCTTGGCTCACCGCAACCTCCACCTCCTGGGTTCAGGCAATTCTCCTGCCTCAGCCTCCTGAGTAGCTGGGTTACAGGCACGAGCCACCATGTCCAGCTAATGTTTTGTATTTTTAGTAGAGACGGGGTTTCACCATGTTGACCAGGATGGTCTCGATCTCTTGACCTTGTGATCCACCTGCCTCGGCCTCCCAAAGTGCTGGGATTACAGGCTTGAGCCACCGCGCCCGGCCCGGAAATTCTTTAAAAACCAGTGATTATAAACCCAACTTCAGACAGACCCAGTTCATCAAATAACAAAGGAAAGCCTCCTAAACCACGCCAGTTCTTTTGGCCCATGACTAATATTGTTTGAATGCACTATTCCTCATTAATGATGTACCCACTTGATAAGACTCTTCTCTAAAGTTAGCTATGTACCTAGAAGGAAATATATGCCAGACTACGGGCCCTCAGGTGGTCGTGAGAGTGGGTGGTTACTGGAAGTAGCTGGAATACAATTCCCTGAATCATCAGATGAATTACCAAAAGCTGTCAATTCTACCCCAATACTATTAGTTGGATCTTTTCACTCTTCACTCCTAAGTGTGTAATACTTCAAGGCTGAGTTTAAACGTAATCTTTCTTGGTACTCTGTGAAGATATTTTTTCACAGGGATTTTGTCTTTGAGAATATTTTTACCTTTATAAACATTTACAATAAACACACAGGAAGCATTTAGAGAAGAGTCTCAGTATTCATCATTGGTTGAGTGTTTTGTTTAGACCTCTTGCTTTCTATTTCAACACACATTTATGGCTGTGTCTGCTTTTAGAGAGCAGTATCATGTGGATAAAAAGCAAAGGGAAGGCTCACACCCTGGGTGATTGTGCTTACGTGTGTTGTCATAAACACCTGAGAATATGGGAAAGGTAGCTATCTCTTTACAAGAATGGCTTAATGGTCACCACTGACACAGGTCATTAGTACTGAATGGAGGAGGTAATTAAGAAATATAAAGACACATACTAGGTGTTCAATAAATATCAGCTCCCGCTTTTGCTGTCTTTATATTTTCTTTTTACTTAGTTCATAGTGATTCTATTTGAGAATTTGATACAAGTTGACTATGTATGTGAACAAGATTGCAAGAGATTTATATCACCTTATTCAGAGGCAATTTAATATACTAAAGAGAACATGGAACAGAGTTAAACCTATGGATTTTTCACTACTGTGTGAATTGAGATGACTTTCAACTAATCTCTGATTTTAATCTGCTATCTGATAAATAATACTCATTCTGCCCCATTTATATGGTTATTGTTAGGATGAAACTGTGAAGTACTCTTACATTTTACTATAAACAAGTGTTTCCTTCATTTTTCATTCATTTTAGAAGCTTATAAACCATTTCTGTGCTATATTACTGTCATATTCATCAATAAAAATAGTTAAGATTTCTAAACATAGTAAGATTCCTAAAACAGTAGGATTCTGACACATCCTAATAAAAAGCTGAAACTTAGAAGTTTCATCCCCAGAGGCATAGGGAACTTGAAGTATATTAGAGAAAATATCATAAAATACCTCAAATGATAGAAAATATTTCAAAAAATACTCTTATTCAGAGTTTTGGAGGCAGAAAATGGAACTGTTACAGCAAAGGAAAGGGCAGGAAACTGAACTTGTGATCAGGGAGGGACAGAGTGAGGATCAAGCAGTTTGCAAATGGAGCAGCCATCTTGACGGACGCATGCTGGGGTAGGGAAGCCTGGAAGAGAAATGTGTGCAAACCCAGGATGCTCCCCCACCCCAAACAATCCCTGAACAGGTTACCGGCAGCTGCAGCTGGCTCTTGGGAGGGAAGAACCTGTCTGGGCACAGAGGAGACAGCGGATCATCCTTTCTGAACCAGCCTCCCCGATCCTCCAGCTATATTCAGAGACTAAACCAGGTTTACCTTCAGGTCCTCTGGATTAACCTTACAAGCAGGCACAGATTAATTTCAGTGCTCTCCCCAAAGTCCTACCACCTGTTTGCTTGCTTAATGCCTGGAATTCCTTCAAGATGGACCAAAGCCTTTCATTCCACAATTAGAAGTAAAAGGCTTAAACGGCAATGCCTGGTAGAAGTAGAACACTAACTAAAATTTATTCTCTCCGTGCTTATAAAATGTCTGCTCTACAACAGACCCAGGAGATCATATAAGCCAAAGGTTTTTATGCTCTGCTTGGAGCCTGGACCATCACAGTAGCTCCAGTTTGCCATACTAAATTGCAACCATTTAAAGTAAAGCCTCCATGGCTAAAACAAGTTTATAAATGATTCACATTTCTGCAAATGTAAAACTGAGGCCAATAGAGGTGAAACAACCTGCCCACAGTCCCACACAGCAGATTCCAGCTTCCTGATTCCAAACCAGGAGTTCTGTGGCTCGTCACGCTGCCTGTCAGTTTTGAATTGACATTCCACAGACTGAGAGGCTGGACACAAGCAGCCCGAACTTTCCAAAGTGCTTTATTTTACCAATGGCCCACCTTGTATTTTTCCAACATTGCTGCAGTCTTCCACTAGACTGTAAGTTCGTGAAGGAAGGAATTCTCTTGTTCATCCTCCTATCTCCAGCAGCAGGCATGAGGCTGACCAACTCGAAAAACTTTCAAGGAGCACTGCCTGTGAGCTATGTGATGCACACCAACATTATTTCATACTATTAATGGCAAAAACTGCAATTACTTTTGCACCAACATAAGACATTTTCAGAAGAAATGACTCTTTTTATTCAGGAGATTCATTTCCCAAGATTTTCTCAATCAGTATGTACTCTACTATATATAACACAGGGTTGTTTGTTTTAAATATTTCTTGTGTGTGTATTTTTGTTACAAATGTCCTCAAGTTTTAATCTCTGTGCAAAGTCAGTTTATAAAAGAAAGTTAATCATAATAAATAATAGGAAATAATTTAAGCTTATAATAGCCAAGTTTCATAACTTTCACTATGGAGTGTTATTCAGATATATAGTAATCATTTCAAAGAAAATGAGTTCAATTGAAAATTTGGAAAAGTCTTTCTCTCTTATTTTTAACAATACAAACGATACACTAATGTTTGAGGGACTATTTTCTTACACATTATTAAACTAATAAATGTATTTAAATTAATAGTTTGCTAGTAAGATTTTCACTGCATTTTAGTTATAGACAACAGAAATGAAGTTGCCAAATTTTTATTTTTAAAAGCTAACCAGATAGTATCATAATTTTAATAAAGCTATAAATATTTATAATATACTGTTTCACTAAAGTAATTAGATTCGTGAAATTAAATCAAATGAAAATACCAAATATTTATTTTTATGAATAGTCCTTTCATAAATATGCTTATTTGCAAGATTTTATGCCAAGGAATTTATGATAATTTTACATACAATTATAAAACATAAAGAATATGAAGAAACTATATTCACTGAATGAAGATAAATCACAATAAAGCCCATAGAAGATACAAAGATATTTAAAAAAAAAAACTCTTTTAAGTGGCTAATAAAATGTGGTTGCATTATCAGTGTATACATTAGACCACCTAAAGCCAACTGAGAGGATATGTATGTGGGTACTGATGGTAAATCATTCCATTATAAAGACACATGCACACGTTTGTTCATTGCAGCACTGTTTACAATAGCAAAGACCTGGAACTGACCCAAATGCCCATCGATGATAGACTGGACAGGGAAAATGTGGCATATATACACCATGGAATACTATGCAGCAATAAAAAACAATGATGCGTTCATGTCCTTTGTAGGGACATGGATTAATCTGGAAACCATCATTATCAGCAAACTGACACAAGAACAGAAAATCAAACACTGCATGTTCTTGTTCTTTTTTTTTTTTTTTTTGAGATGGAGTTTTTTGCTCTTGTTACCCAAGCTGGAGTGCGATGGCACGATCTTGGCTCACCACAACCTCCGCCTCCTGGGTTCAGGCAATTCTCCTGCCTCAGCCTCCTGAGTAGCTGGGATTACAGGCACGCACCACCATGCCCAGCTAATTTTTTGTATTTTTAGTAGAGACGGGGTTTCACCATGTTGACCAGGATGGTTTCAATCTCTTGACCTCGTGATCCACCCGCCTCGGCCTCCCAAAGTGCTGGGATTACAGGCTTGAGCCACTGCACCCAGCCCGAACACTGCATGTTCTAACTCATAGGTGGGTGTTGAACAATGAGAACACATGGACACAGGGAGGCAGGCATCATACAATGGGGTCTGTTGAGGGGGACTAGGGGAGGGACAGCAGGCGGCAGGGAGTTGGGGAGGGATAACATGGGGAGAAATGCCAGATATAGGTGATGGGGAATGGAGGCAGCAAATCACATTGTCATGTGTGTACCTATGCATCAATCCTGCATGATCTGCACATGTACCCCAGAACCTAAAGTGCAATAAAATATATATATATATATATATATATATATATATATGAAAATAAAATAAATGTAATATTCCTTGGTATAGTAACCAGTGCTTTAGAAGAAAATGGGCTACTTATTCCAGAATATACTTCTCATTAGGAGAATTTTTTGTTTGATACAGTCTAACTCTGTCACCGAGGCTGGAGTGCAGTGCACAGCTCACTATAACCTTAAACTCCTGGGCTCAAGCAATCCTTCTATCTCAGCCTCCTGAACAGCTTAGACTACAGGCTCACCACCATGCCCAGCTGTTTTTTATTTTTTGTAGAGACAAGGTCTCACTATATTGCAGAGGCTGGTCTCAAATTCCTGGCCTCAAGTAATCCTCCTGCCTCAACTCCCAAAAAGTTAGAATTAAAGGTGTGGGCCATTGTGCCTGGCCCAAGACAGTTATTAAGCAGCAAGGTATGCCCTCTGGCAAAGCATGTTACCTTTCTCATGAAATGCACTGACAGCAGGACTCTTATGTGTTTATTTTTTTTCAATTTTATTTATTTGTTTATTGAGGCAGAATCTTACTCTGTCACCCAGGCTGGAGTACAGTGGCATGATCTCAGCTCACTGCAACCTCCACCTCCTGTTCAAGGAATTCTCTTGCCTCAGCCTCTGAGTGGCTAAAACTACAGATGCACACCACCAGACCTAGCTAATTTTTTTTTCTGTGTGTGTATTTTAGTAGAGATGGGGTTTTGCATGTTGGTCAGGCTGGTCTCGAACTCCTGACTTCAGGTGATCTGCCTGCCATGGCCTCCTAAAGTGCTGGGATTACAGGCATGAGGCACTGCACCTGGCCTCAATTTGAAATAAAGCAAAAATTTTAACAATTACCATTAACGTGTTATAAGTAAATACAAATGAATTACATCAGAATTGTGGTAAATCTAGTTCACAACATTATGTGATCATTAGAGTTATTTTTAAATTGGTTGAGTTTCTACACTGGCGGAAAGACACCAATAGACCAAAATTACCTTCTAAAACTTCTTTCCAGTTACACAATGTAAGTATAGTTCTTTCTGGTCCCAGGTTTAAATGAAGCATGTCAAGTTTAATTGAGAATTGGTTTATATTTATTAATTTTATAAGTAGGAAAAACTAATCACATTTATGAGATAATAGGAGACTCTCACAAGCACATACTGGAAAATACTACTGCACTTAAACAATAAAAGAAACAGATTTCCAAACTGAATGCAATGTTTTCTGGGCTTTCTATAGATGTTTTGTTTCCAGAAATGGAATTCCAGCAAATGAGGGGTTATCTTTGTTCCTGTTTTTAATATTTAGATAAAAAAATACTAGAATATTCAATAGAAATTGTTCAAGACTACAAGTAGCCTGATGCTGCAGTTCATTGAGTTTAATGAACTCTGATGTGGCACAGTTGTTATTTCTATCATTCTTTTCCCACACATAAAGTGTTTCATTATTATGGTACCAGAATGTTTTACCCCATGATCCTACAGGGGATTTATCATGACAGCTTTTTTTTATTTCTATTTGTGGGAAAGTGTGCTGCAAGATGTCAGAGAGTAGCAGTTGAGAAATAGGAAAGATATGATTCTTTGTGAGATTATATGCTATGTAACAAGAGTGGCTATTATCTATACAATGTAATATACTACCATGAAAAACAATTTCCAAGCTTGCAGAAAAATATTTTAAATTAGCTTTGTGGATTACATGTTTCTAATGAAATTGAGAGTGGTAGACACCGCTTTTAAAAATAAACAAAAACGTTAAACCGAAAAAAATAAGATCAACAGTTGAATGTAGTTTTTCAAAAAATAAATAAAACTGTTAACTTTTATTTATTTGAGATTGAAGTAATATTCATGAAAAATAAAAAAGTGGGCTAATAGAAACTAGGATTTGTTTTTACGAATGGCTTTGTGATACCACAAGCTTTTGCCAAATTGCCAATGGATGAATTAAACACAGCAGCACCACACACACCATTACACATATGTAAATGGCCCAGATAATTTAAGCAGGTGCTAAATTAATCATTTAGCATGATGCCAAAATTTCTACCCAGTAGTAAAAGAAATCATAGAATAATAATAACAGAACTGGGTGAACACTGAAAATGAGTGATGGAAAATGAATAGACAGAAACACAAGACAAAGCCATTTGAGTAAGCGTAGGAAGAGTTGAGAGAGAGGGCAACACGGAATTCTGGGCCCAGTGAAATAAGCATGAAAGCACCAGCATACTAAAACAATGAGCGTAGGAATGATGGAGTAAGAGCTGTCTCTGTGGAAGCCAGAGAACCTAGTGAGACCCTGTATCATGTGGGGGAAAAGTAAAAATACTAAAAAAATAATACAAGGGATAATGATGATGTCTAATATTTACGAGTGTCATCACCGACCCTGCACTGGGCTAAGCACTGTACTTGCATGGTCTCCCTTATTTTTACTAGTTGTGTGATCTCAATACAATTTTGGAAAGTGATGACATAGAGAGGTTAAAAGATTTGCTCAATAGCACATAGCTAGTAAATGGTGGGTTAGGAATACATACCCAGACAGCCTGACTCTTGGATTACAAATGCTGAAACTAACAACTTGGTCCCTTATTAAACACACTATAGATCACTGTATTTTCTGATACAAAAACATACAACTGCCCCAAGGAAAGTAAGAAATTTAAGTCAACTTAGAAAAAATAGGTTCATGAGTATTTCTGAAGACCTTTATTTAAAAATCTTTGTTTATAGGCTTATTTTTAGCTTTTCATTTTAAAGGAAAAATAATCATGAGAAATCACTGGCCAACAGTTAACAAACTTCTGTTTCACAAAGTTAAAAAGACACTGTTCTCTCTTCATACACTGAGAACACTCATGGGTAGCCTAAGGGGATGTGATTAACACATATTTATATGTAAGCTCAGTTAACATGCACATGCCCTTATACATGTTATTATACAGCAGCTTTTAAACCCAGTCTGTTATATATAAATATTTAAAGTGACAGAAGCAGGAAAAATCTTGATCTTTTAGAAAGGAGAGCTATTACCTGTCTTATTCACTATTGTATTCTCAGTACCTGGCACATAATTAAATGTTAGTTAAACAGATGACCTTTATTTATTTTTTTAAAGGCTGAAATAACAATATAACTTTTGTAGTATTTCTGCCAGTTAGAAATAAAAACAAAAAATGGCAGAGCACAACTTTTGATATTAGCCATAAGGACCTATGTTTGAACCTGTCTCTTCTACTATTTAGCTATATGACTTTGGACAAATTAACCTCTTAGAACCCTTGTCTTCATCTAAAAAATGTAGATAACATCTATCTCAGACTTGTTCTGAGTGTCAAGTGAGAGATTTTACTTCTGAGGTAATGAGCACATAGCAGCTGTGGAGACAAAGCATCTGTACTGCGAGGCACAGTGCCCATAAAGGCAAGTGCTACCTGGGAGATACCTAGGTTAGGGGACTTGACTTTGATGAATTAGGTAATTCAGGTGGGCAGGGGAAGAGAAACCTCTAATCCTTTTCTGCCTATAGTCTAACCCTCACAAGGTTCCCAAAGTGGCCTGTCTCTTCTTAGAATCTTTCTATGGCTCCCTTGACCCCCACATCATTGCCCCCTTGCGTGTCAGACCCTACCAGTATCACAGAGCATAATGATAATGGACATGGACTCTGGAAGATGAAGTAAATTATAGCATCTATTTCATTTTTGTGAACATGTTAGTAGTTGGTCCATTTATATACATGCCTGGCACAGAGTAAACATTCTTTAGATGTCACCAGTTGAATGATTTTTCACATCTCTGAATGTTTCTCATTTGTCTAGGAAGTCCTTTGAAGATGGTACTTTCCACACATTGGGTGCTCAGTACCAACTCAGATACAATTTTCTAAAAGAAATAAATAAATTACTTTCTTAGGGAAATGATTTCATGGCTTTCAGGACTTGCACTGTCCTGACACAATTTTTTCATTCACCCAAGCTTAAAATATCAAAGTAATTTTTCAGTCCTTCCCTCACATTCTTGGAAAATTCGGTGTTTCATCAATATTATTTCTTGAAACAACTCTTGCCTATCCCTTTCTTTTCATTCCCAATACTAATGCTTTGGTTTGGGGCTATACTATTAAGCTCTAAATGCTTGCTGGTCTCTCTCAAATCCATCTGCATAAACTACTAGGGTAATCATTTTAACTTATTTTCATCATGCAATTCTACAGATCAATAAGCTTTCATGCTACATAAGGGAGTAAGTACTTACACATTGGTCCAACACACAAGTTTTTCTCCTACTGAACAAATCCAACCCCAAGTCTCCATACTCCCTAAAAGACTCTCTCTCGCCTAATCTTTGGTCTTTCATCAATATTGTGCTCTCCTTATTTAAATCTAATTTCCAGAAGACATAATAGAGGCATGACAATCTTTTCTCCTTTGCCATGTATTTGGCCCATTTTTCTCCTCTATTTTTTTTCTAACATACCCATGAATTGATTCTTGTTGTGATATAAATTCTGCCTCCTTCACTATCACTATCAGGTTAATACAGTTCAATTTAAGTAGAGTTGTTAAGTAAAAGTACAAAAAATTTAAGCTTCACTCTCAGTTTCCTAAATAGGAATAGATTTCATACTTCCAACTATAATATAAGGAGAAGCTGCTATTTTGCACCCCCACCCTGCTTTTGTTTTTTGAGACAGAGTATCGCTCTGTCACCAGGCTGGAATGCAGTGGCACAATCTCAGCTCCCTGCAACCTCTGCCTCCCAGGTTCAAGTGATTCTCCTGCTTCAGCCTCCCAAGTAGCTGGGACTACAGACATGTGTCACTACACCCAGCTAATTTTTGTATTTTTAATAAAGATGGTGTTTCACCATGTTGGCCAGGATGATCTCAATCTCTTGACTTGTGATCTGCCCATCTTGACTTCCTAAAGTGCTGGGATTACAACTGTGAACTACCACGCCTGGCCTATTTTGGATATTTAAGGAATTAATTTGCTCAATGCTATAATGTATTTGCTAATGTCACGCATATGAAAATTACTCTACAAAATCCTAAATTATCTTGCTAAACTAACTGAAGACACAAATGTGGTGCAGGTTAAGATTGCGGTTGGCTTCCCATAGAAAATGTGAACATAGGAGACAATCCAAGATGGCCAAATAGGAATAGCTCTAGAGTGCAGTTCCCAGCAAGAATGCAAAAGGTGAGGGATCACCACGTTTTCAGAAGAATTTTCACTGCCCACAGACCAGGATATTACCAGGCAGAAAAGTGCCACTAGTCTCCAGCACAGCTGTTTGAGCTGGCGCAGCGGGTCTCCACAGAAAAACTCACACAAATCCAGGCAGCCGTTTCAACTGGTGCCTGGAATGCCTGGGAAACAAAGTTGCCCATTCAACTGAAAAAAAGTGGTCTGAAACAGGGAGCCAGGTGATCTGGCTCGGTGGGTCCCACCCCCACAAAGACCAGCAATCTGAAATGCTCTGGATTGAGAGTTTCACAGCAAGGACAGCTGGACCCAGGATGGTCCAGCTCTGTGGGTGTAAGGGGACAGTCTGCCATTACTGAGGCAGACCACCATTACCAAGGCAGTTCTAACTATACCTCTATAAACGAAACTGCAAGGAAGCAAGTCTGCCAGCAATGCCTCTGCTGGCAGACTGTGACTAGGCTACCTCCTCTCTGGGCAGGGCATCTCTGAAAAGGGGCAGCAGCACATCAGGAACTTATAAATAAAGCCCCCACCTTCCCAAGACAAAGCACTTGGGGGAAAAGGGGGTTTATGAGTTTCACGGCAGCAGACTTAAACGTACCTGCCCAGCAGCTCTGAAGAGAACAACGGAGCTCACAGCTCTCCGCACTTGAGCTCCTATAAGGGACAGACTGTCTGCTCAAGCAGCTCCCTGACCCCCATATATCCAAAGATACACCTCATAAAGGAGAGCTGAGACTAACATCTGGCAGTATCCTTCTGGGACAAAGATAACAGAAGAAACTGGCAGCATGCCTTACTGTTCTGTAGCCCCCACAGGTGATCCCCAGGCAAGCAGGGGCTGGAGTGGACATCCAGCAGTCCTACAGCAGAAGGGCCTGACTTTTAGAAGGAAACTAAAAAACAGAAAGAAATAACTTCATCATCAACAAAAAGGACATCCACTTAGAGACCCCATCCAAAAGTTACCAACTACAAAGACCACAGGTAGATAAAACCACTAAGATGGGAAGAAACCAGTGCAGAATGGATGAAAACACCAAAAACCAGAACACTTCTCTTCCTCCAAGGGATCACAACTCCTCACCAGCAAGGGAACAAAGCTGGATGGGGAATGAGTCTGATGAATTCACAGAAACAGGCTTCAGAAAGTGCATGATAACTAACTTCTCTGAGTTAAAAGAACATGTTCTAACCCAATGCAAAGAAACAAAGAAACTAAGAAGCTTGAAAAAAGGTTTGATGAAATGCTAATGAGAATAAACAGCTTAGAGAAGAATATAAATGACCTGATGGAGCTGAAAAACACAGCATGAGAACTTCACGAAGCATACATAAGTTTCAGTAGCCAAATCGACCAAGCAAAAGAAAGGATATCAGAGATTGAAACCAACTCAGTGAAATGAAATGAGACAACAAGATTGTAGAAAAAAGAGTGAAAAGAAATTAACAAAGCCTCCAAGAAATATAGGATTATGTGAAAAGACCTAATCTATGTTTGATAGATGTACCTGAATGTGATGGAGAGAATGAATTCAAGCTGAAAAACACTCTTCAGGATATTATCCAGGATAACTTCCCCACCCTAACAAGGCAGGCCACCATTCAACTCTAGGAAACACAGAGAACACCACAAAGATATTCCTCAAGAAGAGCAACCCAAGACACATAATCTTCAGATTCACCAGGGTTGAAATGAAGGAAAAAATGCTAAGGGCAGCCAGAGAGAAAGGTCAGGTTACCCACAAAGAAAAGCCCATGAGACTCAAAGTGGATATCTTAATAGAAACCCTATAAGCCAGAAGAGAGTGGGGGCCAATATTCAAAATCCTTAAAGAAAAGAAAAGAACTTTCAGCCTAGCATTTCATATCCAGCCAAACTAAGCTTCATAAGTGAAGGAGAAAGAAAATCCTTTATGAACAAACAATTGCTCAGAGATTTCATCACCACCAGGCCTGCCTTACAAGAGCTCCTTAAAGAAGCAATAAACATAGAAAGGAACAACCAGTTCCAGCCACTCCAAAAACATACCAAATGGTAAAAAACACTGACACAATGAAGAAACTGTGTCAACTAATGGGCAAAACAACCAGCTAGCATCAAAGTGGCAGGATCAAATTCACACAAAACAATATTAAACTTAAATGTAAATGGGCTAAATGCCCCAATCAAAAGACACAGACTGGCAAAATGGATAAAAAGTCAAAACCCATCAGTGTGCTCTATCCAGGAAACACATCTGACATGCAGGGATACACATAGGCTCAAAATAAAGGGATGGAAGAAAATTTACCAAGCAAATGGACAGCAAAAAAAAGGAGTTGTGATCCTAGTCTCTAATAAAATAGACATTAAACCAACAAAGATCAAAAGAGACAACGAAGGGCATACATAATGGTAAAAGGATCAATGTAACAAGAAGACGTAACTATCCTAAATATATTCGCACCCAATACAGGAGCACCCAAACACATAAAGCAAGTTCTTAATGTCCTACAAAGAGATTTAGACTCCCACACAATAACAGTGGGAGACTTTAACACTCCACTGTCAATGTTAGACAGATTAGTGAGACAGAAAATTAACAAGGATATCCAGGACTTGAATTCAGATCTGGACAAAGCAGACCTAGTAGACATTTACAGAACTCTTCACCCCAAATCCACAGAATATACATTCTTCTCAGCACCACATCACACCAAAAATTGACCACATAATTGGAAGTAAATCACTCCTCAGCAAATGCAAAAGAACGGAAATCAGAATGGTAGGTCTGTCAGACCACAAGGCAACCAAATTAGAACTCAGGTTAAGAAACCAACTCACAATCACACAAATTCAAGGAAACTGAACAACTGGCTCTTGAATGTTTACTGGGTAAACAATGAAATGAAGACAAAAATGAAGATGTTCTTCAACACCAATGAGAAGGAAGACACAGTGTACTAGAATCTCTGGCACACATTTAAAGCAGTGGCTAGAAGGAAATTTATAGCAATAAATGCACACGTGAGAAGCAAGGAAAGATCTAACAACAACATCCTATCATCCAAATTGAAAGAGCTAGAGGAGCAAGATCAAAACAACTCAAAACCTAGCAGAAGACAAGAAATAACTAAGATCAGAGAAAAACTAAAGGAGATAGAGACACAAAAAAACCCTTCAAAAAAATCAATAAATCCAGGAGCTGGTTTTTTGAAAAGATCAACAAAATAGACACACTGTTAGCCAGATTAATAAAAAAGAAAAGAGAAAAGAATCAAATAGATGCAATAAAAAATGATAAAGGGGAAATTGCCGATTCCACAGAAATACAAACTGCCATCAGAGATTACTACAAACAACTGTATGCACATAAACCAGTAAACCTGGAAGAAAGGGATAAATTCCTGGACACTTGCATCCTCCCAAGTGTAAACGAGGAAGAAGTCGAAACCCTGAATAGACCAAGAACAAGGGCTGAAGTTGAGGCAGCAATTAAAAACCTACCAACCAAAAAAAGTCTAGGTCCAGATGGGTTTACAGCCAAAATCTATCAGACATATAAAGAGGAGCTGGTACCACTCCTTCTGAAACTTCCAAACAATACAAAAAGAAGGAATCCTTCCCAAATCATTTTATGAGACCAACATCATCCTGATACCAAAACCCAGCAGAGACTCAATTAAGAAAGAAAACTTCAGGCCAATATCCATGATGAACATAGATGCAAAAATCCTCAACAAAATACTGGCAAACTGATTGCAACAGCACATCAAAAAGCTTATCCATCACAATCAAGTAGGCTTCATCCCAGGGATGCAAGGCTGGTTCAACATACACAAGTCTATAAACATAATCCACCACATAAACAGAACCAAAGACAAAAACCACGTGATTAACTCAATAGATGCAGAGAAGTCCTTCAAGAAAATTCAATAGCCCTTTATGCTAAAAACTCTCAATAAACTAGGTATCAATGGAACATATCTCAAAATAATAAAAGCTATTTATGACAAACCCACAGCCAATAACATACTGAATGGGCAAAAACTGGAAGCATTCCCTTTGAAATCTGGCACTAGACAAGGATGCTCTCTCTCACCACTCCTATACAATATAGTATTGGAAGTTCTCACCAGAGCAATCAGGCAAGAAAAAGAAAGAAAGGGTATTCAGTTCAGAAAGGAGAAAGCCAAATTGTCTCTATTTGCAGACAACATGATTGTATACTTAGAAGACCCCATTGTCTCAGCCCAAAATCTCCTGAAACTGATAAGCAACTTCAGCAAAGTCTCAGGATACAAAATCAATGTGCAGAAATCACAAGCATTCCTATACATCAATAACAGACTTAAAGAGAGCCAAATCAAGAAGGAACTGCCATTCACAATTGCTACAAAGAGAATAATATACCTAGGAATACAATTAACAAAGGATGTAAAGGACCTCTTCAAGAAGAACTACAAACCACTGCTCAAGGAAATAAGAGGGGATACAAATAGATGGAAAAACATTCCATGGTCATGGTTAGGAAGAATCAATATCATGAAAATGGACACACTGCCTAAAGTAATTTATAGATTCAACACTATCCCCATCAAGCTACCTATGACCCTCTTCACAGAATTGGAAAGAAACCACCTTAAACTTCATATAGAACCAAAAGAGAGCCCACATAGCCAAGTCAATTCTAAGCAAAAAGAACAAAGCTGGAGGCATCATGCTATCTAACTTCAAACTATACTACAAGGCTACAGTAATCAAAACAGCATGGTACTGGTACCAAAACAGAGATACAGACCAACGGAACAGAACAGAGCCTCAGAGGCAATGCCACACATCTGCAACCATCTGATCTTTGACAAATCTCACAAAAACAAACAATGGGGAAAGGATTCCCTGCTTAATAAATGGTATTGGGAAAACTATATGGATAGCTATGTGCAAAAAGCAGAAACTGGACTCATTCCTGACACCTTACACTAAAATTAACTCTAGATGGATTAGAGACCTAAACATAAGACTTAACACCATAAAAACCCTAGAAGAAAGACTAGGCAAAACCATTCAGGGCATAGGCATAGGCAAGGACTTCATGACTAAAATACCAAAAGCATTGGCAACAAAAGCCAAAATAGACAAATGGGATCTAATTAAACTCCAGAGCTTCTGCACAGCAAAAGAAACAATTATTAGAGTGACCCAGCAACCAACAGAATGGGAAAACATTTTTGCAATCTACCCATTTGACAAAGGGCTAATATCCAGAATCTACAAAGAACTAAAACATATTTACAAGAAAAAAAAATAGCAAACCCATTCAAAAGTGGGCCAAGGATATGAACAGACACTCTTCAAAAGAAGACATATATGAGGCAATCAAACATATGAAAAAGTGGTCACCATCACTGGTTATAAGAGAAATGCAAATCAAAACTACATTGAGACACCATGTCACGCCAGTTAGAACAGTGATCATTTAAAAATCCGGAGACAACAGATGCTGGAGAGGATGTGGAGAAATGGAACACTTTTACACTGTTGGTGGGAGCGTAAATTAGTTCAACCATTGTGGAAGACAGTGTGGCAATTTCTCAAGGACCTAGAAATAGAAATTCCATTTGACCCAGCAATCCCATTACCAGGTATATATCCAAAGGCTTATAAATTGTTCTATTATAAAGACATATACACATGTATGTTCATTGCAGCACTGTTTACAATAGCAAAGACCTGGAACTAACCTAAATGCCCATCAATGAAAGACTGGACAAGAAAAATGTGGCAGATGTACAGCATGGAATACTATGCAGCCATAAAAAATGATGAGCTTGTGTCCTTTGTAGGGACATGGATAAACCTGGAAACCATGATTCTCAGCAAACTGACACAAGAATAGAAAATCAGTCACTCATAGGCAGTTGTTGAACAATGAGAACACATGGACACAGGGAGGGGAGCAACATACACTGGGGTCTATTGGGGAGGGACAGTGAGGGTAGGGGGATGGGGAGGGTTAACAGGGAAAAATGCCATATATAGGTTATAGGGGGATGGAGGCAGCAAACCAGCATATCATAGGCCATGTATGTACCTATGCAACAATCCTACATGTTGCACATGTACCCCAGAACCTAAAATGCAATAACATATATCTATATATGTGTGTGTGTGTGTGTATATAGATATATATCGATATATATATATACATATAAACAAACAAACAACAAAACAAAACAAAATAAAAAAAGCTCTCCAAAAAATGCATGGCACCTAGTAAATACTAGCAAATGTTAGCTATAATATTACTTAAAAAAAAAGGAAAACAAAAAAAGAAAATGCTAACCTAGGTAATCTTCACCTGAAAATCAAGTTCCATTTGCCCATTTAAAAAGATACTGGAAATCTCTCAACCTCCCCCACTGAGTTTCATTGCCTTCTTCAAAATAAACAGTTACTTCCCTATGATTAAATCTCATATTCATACTGAGAGGCAAATTCCCTAGAATACAAAACATCATGAGTAGATTTCTATGAATAAAATGTTTCCCCTTATGATTTCATAATAATGCTAGCACTTTACTTCTGCTGTATCTATCACACGGCAAGCAAACATTTTCCAGTGAAACTACAGAAGGGCCAATCCAAGACACAATTTTAACTTCTGAGGTAGAACTAACATAGAAGTTTTTAAAATATCAAAGCCTTGATATACACACACTCTTTTGCCCTTAAGTAATAAAGAAAACATACACCAAAATTGTAATGGTTTTCTACCTGACATCTTTCTTACTAACCAAGGTGGGGAGCTTCAAGGTACACTGTGGTTTGGACGAGTGTGACAGGCCTAACTACAAGTGTCAATCAACTTAAAGGACTCACGAAAGATCCTTAATAAAGTAGACGAGGAGCTCTGGAACTAACTATCAGAGATGAAAGTTCAAGGGTTATAATTTTAAGTTATCAGGAAGAGGGTAATTTCAAAGTAGAATTTGAATTGTTTTATTTTGCAACTTGATTATTAGAAGGCTTTTCATAAAATAGAACAATTTTAAAATATGGCATTTTATTATGACATCAAATAACATCAGAGGAAAAACCATCAAGGAAAAAATTAACTGTAGTACACATAGAAGAATTGTAAAAATCAGAAATAGAATGGATACTCTGAGGTCTATTTTATGCTCCTTAGTAAAATGACACAAAACATGTCTTGAATAAGACAATTGTATAATACAAGCAAAATAAATTTCTTACACAAAAGCTTTCTATAAAATGTATTCAATAGAATAACTTTTCATTAACAGTGATTCTCATATCTATATTTAAGAACAAAAATGAAGAAATTAAGATCTTAATCCATTTTGACACAACCTATATTCCATCCGCATATACGTATTTATGAATATGTATGACTTAATCAGGTTTAATCATGCCTCATATTCAGCCTTCTCATTGAACAATCATTATTAAGAAATTCTTAAATTCTACTGGTAAGTTTTGAAGTTATTTGTTAATACAAAGCATGAAAAAGGATTACTATAAATAAAATAAATCCCCAAGACACCTGATTGAATTTGATTGTTCCCTGAATATTTTATGCTGAGATAAAAATGGACATAACTAAAACAGTTATTGACTATTAAAATATTTTAAGTCAAAGAATAGCCATGAATGCCTATGTTATCAACACTTTATGTGTATGTTTGCTTTTCTCCTGAAAATATCTCATGAATTTGTGAGACACAAGGCCTAAAACATAAACAAAATAAAAATAAAGTACAATGTTAGCCAATATACAATACAGTGTTAACTGCAAATGGCATTAATTATGCCACAGTTGCTCAGAGAAGAGAGTTGAGAAAAGGTTGTCAGAAAAGTAAAATTTTAATTTAACTTTAAAAAGTGGTTAAAAGGCCGGGTGCGATGGCTCATGCCTATAATCCCAGCACTTTGGGAGGCTGAGGTATGTGGATCACCTGAGGTCAGGAATTTGAGACCACCCCGGCCAACATGGTAAAACCTTGTCTCTACTAAAAATATATAAATTAGCTGGGCTCGGTGTGAGCTCCTCTGGAGGCTGAGGCAGGAAAATCACTTGAACCTGAAAGGCAGAGGTTGCAGTAAGCTAAAATCTCACTACTGCATGCCAGCCTGGGCAACAGAGCAAGACTCTGTCTCAAAAAAAAAAAAAAAAAAAAGTGGATAAAAGAGGATAAGGAAGGATAAAAAATAAGACACAGCTCCAGCACAGTTCTTCACGTCTGTAATCCCAACGCCTTGAGAAGCGGAGGTGGGAGGATCGCTTGAACCCAGTTCAAGACCAGCCTGGGCAATGCAGTGGAACCTTGTCTCTAATAATTAATAAGGTACAAATAAACACAACTAGCCACATGCACTGCAGCTCACCATGAGACGACCTTCACTGGAATTTTTGTTTGAAGTAAGATTGGATAAGCAAGTCCAGTCCAGGTTATCAAAGTCCTCAAATGGCAGGAGAAAAAGTTAAGAAATCCTCCAATAAGTACTAGGAATAAAATATAGATTGAGTAGTAAGACAACGACATGAAGAAAGTGGTGTTTTGTGAGGACTAAGCTGGCAGGAATTAGGGAGGCCAATTATGTGTCTCTTACAAAAGTGAAGGCACAGTGATAAAGGGACTAGTGACAAATGGGAACAAAAATAGATACTGAAACTAATACTTGACAAAAAGAGTCAAAGTTGGAGGATTAACTGGATTTAGGAGGTGAATATAACAGGTTCAAAGTCAGAAGTTCTCCAAGGATTTGAGCCTTATAAAATAGAAAATTGGTGGTACTATTTACACATATTGGATAGATTAAACAAAAGATGCCTCTGCATTAACATGATAGTCAGAAGTCAGCCTTGGGCCTCAGAAACAGTTTCCGCATACTGGCATATTTCTATGAGTTAGATTCTCCGTAGAGTCTGCCTTTCTTCTTTTAACACAAGATGCACAGACCTTTATAATTGAAGATTTGCCCCAAAACTTGGAAAATATTTGTTCTTGTATTTGGGCATCCATAGTATACAAGGTTAGTATTGTAGACACAATTACAAAGTTTTACAAGTAAATGGATAATAAGCTGATATTAATATTACAGAATCCTTACCAACAAATCATCAAATGGAGGCCAAACCTACTACGGTTGTTTGTATCTTTCTATTGACTCCCTTAAAACCTGTGAAATCTTTTCCGTATGTTCACTCAAATATAGTGATTTAAATCAGAATTCTCATCAGCTGAATATTGATTTGAATCATTACTGAACAAGACAGCAGATACAGTGGCTAGAGAGCCAGAGACCTCCCATGTCTTGTCATTAGGTTCTATAGAATCTTAGAATTCTTATCTATAACATGAAAGGACTATACTGGAGGTCTATGTTTCCTTCCAATGATACAGTTCCATTTCTAGAGAAGCAACAGAAAATCATTTTTTTAAACTTAATGACCACACCTGCTCTCCAGTACCTACAAAAGCCCTAACCCTAGGTCCATCAAAGTAAATACAAGAATGCCAGCTAAGTCAATTGGTTTCGCATCCAATAGGCATGCAGATCAGTGAGTGGGTATCATGGAAGCGCCGACTTGAGGAAGTACAATGTAGAAGTAGAGCATGGCATATCCAACGAACCTGTAAGGAGGGCAGTCAGCCCGCAGAATTCTATTGGCGTTCCAGAACCGTGGCAAGAACTTGGGAGTGGTAATGAATGAGAGCAATGTGCTCTGCTCCGTTCGGGCTCATCTAACCCCTCAGACTGGACTGATGGCTACAGCTGAGAAATTCCAAAGGGATTGAGGAGGGGAAGTGCCCAGGGCATGATGCAGGCACCTAAATCCCTCTGGAGTCCTAATCATTCTGCTGGGTACACGCAATCATGAAGCACACTTGTTTGATCCGGCTACACACTCTGTCTTTCTCGTGAGGGAGAAGGAGGACTGTTCAGAAGTAGGAACACTCCCATTCAGTTGCATCACAACCTGCGATAAATTAATAGCCAGTCCTTGTCCAGCCATGTCAATTATAATCTGGCCAGATCAGTTTTACATTCCAGAAGAATGTAGGGAACTGTTTTCTATAGTTACCTTACAGAAACATGTTGTGTTTGTCATGCTAGAAAATGTTGATGCAGTAATCCAAACACCACCAAATGGCTTGCAAATACCTTTTTGGTGTTCTGTGTGTATGTGTGTGTGTGTGCAGGTGCATGCATGCGTATTGAATAAATAAATTTTTTTCTCCCTTAATACTACCCCTTACTTTTATTCTGTTGGATGAAACAACCAAACAAATCTAATATGAATTTAGAGGAATTCTTGCAAAGAGAACCTATTGAACAACTCCATTTTTATTTAAAGACCATGCCAGTATAATAACTATCTCTGGCCATTAGGCCTATACTTTAAGCCACGATTGACAAGACCTTCCTTGTGATAACAGATTAAAGGATTCACTGTATGGCAAGGTTTTTTATTTCACTGCAGCAACCAATATGAAATGCAATATGGTCAGATTAAAGGTAGCACATAACTACCCTAAAGTAGTAATGTCTTTGGTGAACCCACACATGCTATCGGTCATTTAAATCCATAACCTGGAGCTGAGCAGAGCCCCAACAAAGTCTTCTTTACTTACCCCACCTGCCCTGGGGTGGTGCATACATCATTTGAGGCAAAGCTTTGCGACAGCTGCAGAAATGTACTCAGTGAAGCTAAAATAGACAGCAATCTGGAATAATAGTAATGGAAATATCTGGGCATTCATATTTAAATGAATGATCACTCCAAATCCAGAGCTGATTTGCAGCTGGTACACATCAGCACGACCACACTGGCTATTAGTCAGTTTTAGAAGCACCACTCACCACAAGTGCCTCTTTTCCTAATACCTGACCATCCTAGTCCCTTCCCCAAAGCTCCTGGAACTCCACACAAAATGGAGACTAAAGGAAGAAAACCCCTGTCCCAGCAGAAGGTCTCCCAAACTCTGTTCCAGCGCTAAGGCTGGAATCCGTTAGGATTTGCTGAAAGGCAAAT
Organism: Saimiri boliviensis; assembly: GCF_048565385.1. Classification (NCBI taxonomy): domain Eukaryota; kingdom Metazoa; phylum Chordata; class Mammalia; order Primates; family Cebidae; genus Saimiri; species Saimiri boliviensis. The sequence continues at coordinate 101,340,123 of NC_133451.1, forward strand.
TGATAAATATTTTGAATACTACCCTATCTCTATCATCATTACAGCATATACCATGTTGTATTACAGTTATTTCTTCACAAGTCAGCATTTATCTACTACTCTCAAGCACTTACAGAGAGAGAATCGGTCTAATTCATCTTTGAACTCTAGTACCTACAAGAATGGTAGGGCATAAATAGATATTTGGTGAACCTATGGATGAATGAACTATAAAAATCAAATTCCTTTCTTTTTTTATTTTATTTTATTTTTTTGAAACAGGATCTCGTTCTGTCTCCAGCACTCCCAGGATGGAGTGCCATGGCACTATGGTAGCTCACTGCAGCCTCAAAATCCTGGGTTCAAGGAATCCTCCCACCTCACATTCCCATGTAGCTAGACCTACAGGTGCATGACGCCATACCTGGCTAATTTTTTTATTGTTACGTTTTAGTAGAGATGGGGTCTTACTATGTTGCCCAGGCGGTCTCTAGTGATCCTGGCCACAAGCGATCCTCCCAACTCAGCCTCCCAAAATGCTGAGATTACAGGTGTGAGCCACTACATCCAGCCCCAAAATCAAATTTCACCATGTCATTTTGATAATATAATATTTTCAAATGAAATTATTCTCATTCTTACACAATATTTCCAACTTCTAACATGGATTTTCACATAGACATAAGTGGCCTTGACGTTTTCTTTGGCTTTCTCATAGGAAGACGGCAATGGTGAACTAACGGTCCCAAAAGGGAACTCTTTTGAGTTTGTTGTGCTTCGTATCTTATACCTGCCACTGTATCCTGGAAAATAATAAGCTTTATAAGAGAACACCCTATGGATATAAAAATACCAACATTAAGAAAAAAAATCCTTTCATCTGACTCACTATAGAAATCATCTCGAAAACTTCTATTCTTCAAATACCCATACTTTTTGAATGTATGTAATTGCTGAGACTCCAATGAGCACTGGGGTCCCCTACCCCACCACTTTTAATCTAAACAGAGTGAAACTCTTTGGTATCTAAAGGGAAAAAAATGCTGAAAGTATTTTTATCTTCACAGCATTTAAAAATCACAGTCACAGAATGTTTTTAAAAATATTTCCATTGGACAATATCTTGATGCCAGACAGGAACCTAAATTTTGTTTCATCATGTCGGGGAACATTTAGGATATCAGGAAGCAGAGTGGAAAAATTTCTTTGGAGAACAATATATTCTCCAACTTCTGGCGAACAGTTTTTGTTTTCTTTTCCAGGGAGTAGTTTATGCACTATGTTTAGGCCACACATGAAAGTAATATCTCCCTCAAGAGACTGCCTTTGGCTTATGCTGATTTTTTTGAGGCCAAGACTATGGTAATGATTTAAGGAGGAAAAGAAACCAAATGGAATAGAAGGAAAAGATGGAAGAAAAGGGATTAGAGAAATGAGCAGTTTTCCCAATAGAATACAACACAAAGTATGTGTTGGGAAAGATAGAGGGTCAGATCTCAGAACCAAAGTCACTGAGATAGTGCCTTCATTGGGTGATCAATACTGGGTATTCTGTGGCCTCATGCACCAAAGGAATATCAAAGATGCAACAATAACAGAAAACCAAGTTCGTCTTCTAAGTTCAGGTCTTATTACACAATACCCAGAAGTCTACTGGGGTGCATGCCCTTGCTTTTGGTGGTTTCTCCAAGGCCAGCTGTGCATTTCTTCAGTAGTTTGGAAGCTGGCCAGTGCAGTAAGCCCCATGCTGGGCTTGGGAAACTAATCCCCTGTATTATTGCTTTTTCACAGGTGGGACACCTGCCCTTTTCCTTTTATCAGAGTCTTCCTCAAGACATATTAAAAGCTCCCCAAACTCAACACAACATTGGATTATTACAGTTGAATGAAAAGATAAAAGCAACAAAGAAACATGAGTAATGAGTAAGCAGGATATTTAGTCTAAGGACTTGGTGCACATGAAACACATTTACCATTTCTGACAGCCAGACTGAAAGGGAGAGAGAGAAGGAAAGAAGGAAAGAATGAAAGAAAGAAGAAAGGAATAAAGGGAAGAAATGGGGGGGGAGGAGGAAAAAGAGAGAGAAAAGCTGGGAGGGAAAGTAAACAAACTCAGGATTTTTAAAATTGTCAGTTTGTCAACGGAAGTTTACTTTTCAATCTCTTATGATGAATCCGATAATCCTATATAGTAGTTTAAAACATAAAAACAGCAGCATGGCTCAATGAAAAGAGAATAGGTGTTGGTTTTTATAGGTCTGGATTATAATTCTTTCACCACCAAATATGTGACTCTCTAATGTGACAACTGTGTGACTCTCAGTTCCCTCATTTACAAAATGAAATAATAAATATGACCCCATGCAGTATTTATTTATTAAAAATAATTAGAGACTTTACTACGGCCTGGCTCTGGGTTTGGTGATACAGTTAAAACAGAGAAAAGATGCAGAGTCTTTACAATGGAGCGTATAAACAAACAGAAGAGACAAGAGACAAGGAAACTAACAAATACCTCACATGTTTACATACTAAGATTAGTCCTGTGAAAGACATATAGTCAGGTCCTATATGAAGAAATAATTACGGTTAGCAAAGAGGTAAGATATGAATAGCACAGGCTATGACACATATTAAGCCCTCAAGAAATATGAGTTTCCTCACTTTATAATTTAACCACTTCACAAAATTTAAATATTTTTAAAGTATTTAATATTTAAATATTTTAAGCTCCTAAAATTATTTTTTGACTTAGCAGAAAACTCTTGCAAACTTGCCCCAAAAAAAGGCAATTTAAAACTAACTACGCAATTAGTTTTCTCTTTCTTTTCTTTTTTCTTTACTTTTTATTTTTATTTATTTATTTATTTATTTATTTCAATCATGGCTCACTGCCTGGACCTCTCTGGCTCAATCAATCCTATCACCTGAGCCTTCCTAGTAGTTGGGACAGCAGGCATGCACCACCATGCCCAGCTGATTTATTTTTCTTTTTAGTAGACAAGGTGTCTTGCTATGCTGCCCAGGCTGGCCTCAAACTTCTGGGCTCAAGTAATCCTCTCACCTCAGCCTCCCAAAGTGCTGAGTGAGCCACCATGCCCAGCCCCTACTTAGTTTTAAAGTAGGTGGAATTTCATGTCGACTTTGAACTACCGCTTAAATGTAGAGCATCAAGGACCAAAATCATTTAAGCCAATCCCAGCAGTGTAAGATGCTGAAGTTGAAAGGTGAATGGCAAACATCTGTGACCATATCTGAAAGGAAGGTGGAACGATAAAGAATTGGGATGCTCAGTGCAAGCCAAAACAAGAATACTTTCTGGGCTCTGTGTAAATGAAATCTTCGTATCCCTCTATGGCTTTATTTTCTTTTCCTGGAGAAAAGCATGAGAACTGGAATTTCCAGGAAATGTGGAAGCTGCTGGCTTCTAAACATTTGAAACCTCATTTTATTTATTCATTTATGAAATAAGCATATGCTATTTACCTTAAATAGCTAAATATTAAAATATACAATTTTTGAAAATAAAAGCAAGATAACTATATAACAGGAAATTTCAAAAATTAAAAAGAACAATCATAATTTAAAAAAAAAAAAAAACCCTCGCCTGTAATCTCAGGACTTAGGAAGGCCAAGGCAGTCAGATCATGAGGTCATGAGATCAAGACCATCCTGGCCAACATGGTGAAACCCTGTCTCTACTAAAAATACAAAAATAACTGAGCCTGGTGGTGCACAACTATAGAACCAGCTACTCAGCAGGCTGAGGCAGAAGAATCACTTGAACCTGGGTGGTGGAGGTTGCAGTGAGCCGAGATCACCCCCACTGCACTCCAGCCCGGGCAACACAGTGAGACGCCATCTCAAAAAAATAAAAAACCCTCTCACTTTGCTAACACAAGTATTGTTTGGCACCAATGTATTTTTATGAGCATGTATTTGATAAGTTTATTTTATGTGCATAACTTTTTTTTTTTTTTTTTTTTACTTAATCCCACATCGTAAGCCTTTTCCCATGTTATGTCAGTCTTCATTTTCATGACCTTTAACCATATTTGGTTAACTAGATGTTTCATTTTAGAATAATTACATAATCCATGATCCTGATTTTACTGTTGAACATTTGGTTACCTACACATTCTGGATACCATTAACATGAGGAATATTTTCAGGCAGATCTTTTTTTTTTCATAATAGAAATTGTTTCCTTGGGATGGAATATCAGAAATATGACTCTTGGGCTAACAGAAGTCAAAGATCTATTTTGTGGAAACTGACACATAGTGCCTAATTGCTTTCCAAAATATACTAATTTATAATGACTATTACACACTGAAATATATAGTACTTTGAATCTCCACACCTATGTCACCAATGGATAATCTCATTAATTTTCAAATTTCTGTTAATAGATGAAAGATGTTACCTTAATTTAACTCATGTTTTCCTCTTTCCTAATTAGGCTGAGCATTTCTTATTTAATAGTTACATTTTCTCTTTCATAAAATCAGTTTATGCATTTTGTATGGATGAGTTTTGAGAGAGTAAAACAATGAGAAAATTTTTATGTTATTTTGAAATTTGGCATTGTGGTTATTATCATCATTGAAGTTTTCTTTCTCAAGTAAAACGTAATGCAGTCACATCACAGGGATCCCAGATTTTGGAACTTTGTTCTCCCTGTAATTACAGAATCAATATGGGTCTCCCAAATCTGGTGGCTGATAGTGATTTCACCACTTCTGTCCTTTCTGAGGTCTGTAACAGACTTGCCACATTCTTAGCTTGCAGAACCTTCTGCAAGTTTTCTGTTTTCTTTCTGAAACCTTTTGAAGGCTCTGAGATGACAACACCATGACCACTACGCATCTCCACTCTCACCAAGATGTCTTATTACTCAATCATAAATTTTGCAATCAGCACTATAGCTGCCAAGCTATTTCTTGCCCAGATGTGTTAAATCAGCTGCATAACTCTACAGGGGGCCCACATAAAACTATACTGCTCCGCATCGCCCCATTCCAACCTCCAACACGAGCTGCCCTGACTCTGCAACACAGGGTAGAATCTAATGGCTTAGCCCATTCCTCTACTGTGTTCTGGGCTGGTCCCTACAATCAAGTTTCATCAGGTTGAGGCTTTTCTCTGAGGACAGATTTACCACTACTCCCTCAGTTTCCAGATGGGATCACTCTACTATTATACACAGAATCTGGTCTACTTCAGAGAACCTCTGATACTGACAGCAAGCATGTGTGCGTGCGTGTGTGTGCATGTCATGCACACACACGTGTGTTTGGTGGTTATCAGGAGGAGAGGAGTAGTATAGGGAGAGAAACCAAGACCTTGGCATCTTACCTCAGAACAAATGAGCATTTTAAACACCTTTCAACTCCTGAATGTAACTTTGGCTGCTAATCTGCCTTTAAAATCCCTCTAGGACGTGGAAATACCTCCATGATGGGTATCACAAGAATGTAGAGATCCTTAGACCAGAGATTCCAAAAGGACAAAACTCATGTTCATCCTATGAGCCTGGCTCCTCCACCTGGTGTGTATTTACTCAAAAATAATTTTTAAAAAATTGCTGTAGATCTTCTTTAATAAGTACCTCCCGGGATTTCTGGCTTCATAATACAGCATCTCATTGTTGATTGCTAGATATTTAAGGTTTATTGCTGAACCACAACAAAATGTATCCTTTGGAATACTGTAGCTGCATCTGTTTGTGTGGTCTACTGATAATCAATGTTCCTCTACTCATTGTAGCAACAATTTACATACTTTGAGATGCTATCATATCTCTCCTGGCTGCTTTCCCTAGAGGCTGAAAACACTGCATTTAATATCTTCTCATAGATCGTATCTTCAAGTCTCTATTATTTTGCCAAATTCTACTGATTTCACTATTTCTGTCTACTAATTTTCTATGTCATTTCACTAGTTGGAATCTACTAATTTCTCAACGTTATTTTCATGATACAATGTCACAACTAAAAATAATAGTTTAATAAATAGAAAACCAAAACAATGTCCTTTTGGCCAGACCCTACTCAATCAACTCACAAAAAGATGTAAATTATTTAGACCAGTGGTCCTCAATCTTTTTGGCACCAGGGACCAGTTTCATGGAAGATAAATTTTTGACAAAGGTGGGTGGTTGTGGTTTGAGGATCAAACTGTTCCATCTCAGATCATCAGGAGTAGATTTTCATAAGAAGCATGCAACCTAGACCTCTCACATGTGCAGTCCACAATAGGGTTCACGCTCCTATGAGAATCTAATGTCAACACTGATCTGATAGGAAGCGGGGCTCAGGTGGCTTACTCATCTGCTGCTTGTCTCTGCTGTGAAGCCCGGTTCCTAACAGGCCAAGGAACAGGACCAGTCAGTGGCCCAAGGATTGGGGACCCCTAGGTTAGGCAGACTCAATATTTGTGTGGCTGTTTGGACTAGTTGAGAAAGAAATCAAAGTGGCACCAGAAAAAAAAAAAATGAACAATTCTAGTCTCCCCACCCCAGAGTATTATTGGCTTTCTTTGCTTTGAAGAAAAATAAGCAACTATTCTTAAAAAAAACCCATCATCATAGAAAATGAAGTGTACAACATAGTCATGCCAAATTATATGAAATGTTAAACAGGGTTAACAATGTGTAAAATTCAAAGAGTTATCCCAAGCTACTTAAACAATATCAAATCTAATCTACAGGCAGTTGGATTCCTGACGATATGATTTGGTTTAAGTAATGAAATTGACATATTATCCAAAGGGAGTTCTGTGTATGATTCTCATTAAGTAAGAGAATATGATTAAATAATTTATACATTTACAATAGTGCCACCATTTAGCCGTTCAATGGAACCATATAGCTAAGAAAATCATAAATGTTTCATTTAAGAAAACTGAGCCTGTTTTAGCAAATTTTTAGTACTCAGACCCCAGTAAAGCAAAAAGTTTCCTAATAAGATTTTAAGTATGTTACATGACTTAAAAATTGGTGACATAAACTCACACATTTGTACACAAACTAGGTCCCCTGAAACACAATGCTAAAGTAAGGTGAGCTCTGTATTGTATGAATCCCTAACAAAGAAGCAAAACAACAAACACAAGGTAATTTCACCAAAATAGGTTCTTAAGTTTCTTGGTAACACAGGTCCTCTAAAGGCAGATAATAGTGCCTGGTTGACATCATCTTCTCACAGTTGTATGATGAGAATATGACAGTCAAGTACCAATTCAAAATCCAGGAAACACCAATATTTCCTGCATTGCTAGAATCTATGGTAGAAGTTTCAACACCAGGACAGAATGTCATTGTTAGTCTCATTGTTTTGTTCTTTTAAATAATTTTTAAGTGATTTGTAGGAACTTTCTTGCCTATTATAAAAAATTACTGAATTAGTTATCTAAATAAATATATTTTAAAATTGAAGTGTTTTATTAGTAGAACTAAATGTGCATACGAACAGAAGAAATTTTAAGTTATTCTATATTCTTGGAATTGAAGACAAGACATGACTAGAATCATTTTTGAAGGGGGAAATGATCATAAGAATTTGTATTATGTGATATGAATAAAACAGAATGACAAAATAGATGAAGTATCAAAGTATATTAAAATCTTATTTTTCACCTGTTAGATCTTCTCGTAAAATTGTGTGAGAGTACACACTTTTAAGTTATACCTGCTTTCTCCAAAGACATCCATTAACATTGAAAGAATGTAGCCCCAAAGGAAAAAAGTTAACACGATAAGTAAAGAAAACAAAGAATTTTATGTTTTTCACTTCCTGTGTATATTTTACCCACCATACAGTCAATATAAACTTATTTAAATTAACGATCTATATGATCTTATGTTTGTACTTGAAAGCCCAGATAAATACCAAAACATTGAGTGCTTCCTGAGAATTCTGACAACACAAATTTCAAATGCTAAGCATTCACAATAAATACAGTCAACCCTCTGTATCCATGCATTCTGTACCTGCAGATTCAACCAACCACAGAGAGAAAATATCTGGGGAAAAAAATTGCATCTGTAGTGAACATGTGCAGATCTTTCTTATCACTATTCCCTAAAAACTATAGTATAACAATTATTTACATAGCACTTGGGTTGTATTAGATATTAAAAGTAATCTAGAGATGATTTAATGTGTAAGGGAGTATATGCATAGCTTATATGAAAATATTACTCCATTTTGTATCAGAGACTTGAGCATCCATGGACTTTGGCATCCATGGGAGGTCCCGGAACCAGTGTCCCACTGACACCAAGAAACAACTATATATCTACTGTCATCAGAATTCTGAAGGGTCACATGAATATGATTTCTCAGGTGTTTTAAACTATATCAGCAATATCTGCTTTGTGCTTCACAGTAAAATTATAACTCTCTCTTTAAAAGGGAATTTGCTGTTTGTCCCATTTTCAACTTTTATTAACCCTAGTACCTTAATAATTTATTAATCAATTTATCACTTATCAAGTGTTTATTATGTGCTAATCCTGGTGTTCTGCTGATTCCTGAGACAACAATGAAGAACATTTTGCATATCATTCCTAATATCTGCTATCCTAATAAGTACAGTAAAGCAGTGGTCCCCAACTTTTTTGGTACCAGAGACTGGTTTTGTGGAAGAGAAATTTTCCATGGACCCAGTGGTTAGGGGTGGTCTGGGGATGATTCAAGAGGATTATATTTATTGTACACTTTGTTTCTGTTCTTATCGCACTGTGATATATAATGAAATAATTATACAACTCATCATAATGTAGAATCAGTGGGATCCCTAAGCTTGTTTTCCTGCAACTATACAGTCCCATCTGGGGGTGATGGGAGACAGTGACAGATCATCAGGCATTAGATTCTCATAAGGAGCATGCAGCCTAGACCCCACACATGCACAGTTTACAATAGGATTCACGCTCCTATGAGAATCTAATGCCACTGCTGATTTGACAGGAGGTGGAGCTCTGGCAGTAATGCAAGTGGTGGGGAGCAGCTATAAATACAGATGAAGCTTCATTGGCTTTCCTGCCTGCTGCTCACCTCCTGCTGTGCGGCCCAGTTTCTAACAGGCCAGGGACCAATAGCAGAACTCTGAAGGGACTGGGAACCTCTGCAGTAAAGGGTCCTGCAATGATTGCTGTTGCTGTGTTTAAAGCACATTATCAGATAAGCTAATTGGCACAGTACCGTACACTAAGAATTTGAAAAGTGAACACCATGGGCTAAATGAAAATGGAAAACCAAATCAGAGTGCATTAAAGTCATATAAAGGAAAATTCGTAAAAATGATAAACTTTCAGAACTGAAACAGTAGAGAATGAGAGATTGTGGAATCCATATTTACACAGCAATACTTAACCACAAGGCCAAGCACTGCTCTAGAGAGCATGGGATAAACTATCAGCTTGCGGAATTTCTTTCAGATCTCTATTTCCATAATGCTAACAAAAACAAAACTAGCCTTCCACCCATTGCCTCTTCCCTCACTCCTGCTAAGGAACCAAAGCGGCAACGTTATTTTAAACATTATTTTTTTCAGCTAACACTGACAGCCACTATTATGTCACTAGCAGTCACTAGGCCTAAAGGCAGCCTAAAAATTTTAAACAGCTATGAGTCTGTATTAGAAGACCAGTGAACACCAGCTTCAAATATTTTAGCCCCAGAGCAATGGGCAGCCATTGATACATGATGTCAACTGTCTGAAGGGTAAGAATGAAACCATTTTAAAATGGAAACAGACAAAAAGGCAAACACCCTCAAGCATTTTCAAGCTATTTCATAATAGATGGTGTTGAAAGCTGTACTAAGATCAAGTGCTGAAGGATAAGACTGCAGGAGAAAGTACCATCTGCAATGTGAGGATGTCATTTATAGCACTGTCAAGGGTAGTCTCCCTACTTGCTGCTTTTTGAGTGACTGAAATGTTCACATTTATAGTAGTTTAAGAGATATGTATTCAACTCTTTGGCCATCACCCATAAAGGATAATTCTGGGATGGAGAGAAGGTGGAAGTAGTCTGGTCATAGCAGTAGGGGTGTTTTCGTATCTTTTCTTGGCTGATCTTACAATGTCACCCATTTCCAGGGTCTGTCCAGACAGCCCCTTGACTTGTCTCTTAAGAAGATTTTTGTACCGTCTCGGTTTCTCCATTAAACTCTAATTTTCTGCTAATTTTCCTATACCTTCCTAAACTCAAAATACTGAAATAACATGACCGTAACTCATTTCCTAGAATGTATTGAAGGTTTTTGTTTTGCTTTGCTTTTTCACTAAGAGTCAGGGATTTTGGTACTATTTAAATGTAGCCTCCAATACTTACAATGCTCCCTCTGAGTTTTACCACAGTGTAATTAAGTCAACCATGTGAATTTCAGCAGTACTTTATGTAAGTTTTGAGGTTATCTATATCATAAATTTCCAGATACTCTCAAATCTGCATTTTTCTTTAAACTAAATAAATGACATAGAACACATGGATCATCAAAACAGTCATGCAGGCTTTTCTCAAAATATAAAAGTCTAGAAAAGCATGTTTAAACACTACTTATCATAAGGCTGCTTTTCACAGCTCTTTCTGACATCAGATTAAGAATACACATTTAGTAAAATGGAATCTAGAAAAAAAGACACTATTTACACATAAGCCCATCCAAATGTTTAAATAGGGCTTATAATATACAGGAAAGTTATTTCTAGGTGAAATGTTAAAATCCATATGGGAAAAAATTAGATAAATTGCATGGCAGAAATCTAGCAAGGACTATATTGTGACAGAAGTAGCAACACTGTAAAGTGCCCATAAATCCACACCGTGGGCAGACTTCCCCCTGCCCTTATCATCCTGAACACCTCCCTGGTATGATTAGCAGCTACAGTACACGGGCTTCCAAAAATGCATTTCTGAATGTGAGTTTTGGGGAAAGAGCACCCTAGAGAGCTTTTGAATCCTGATTTTCGTTACTGCTTATTACAGGGAATGCCAAGTGCAAAAGGAAAGGGGGAAAAAAACCATGTTTTCACTGGCAAGCCTACGGAGTCTTGTGGTCAGAAGAATCTTACAATTTCTGCTGATACTCCTGGAAACAGATTGATGATCTAGGATACTGTGCTTTTTCAGGAGGTGAAAGAATGGTGTTAAATAAGACAGATCATTCTGAAATACAGTTTCATAATAATTCCAAGATTCAGACTGAACTAGAGCAAAGTTTCACCAATCTTTTAGGTGGATCTTTTTCTACCCAAGATTTCCATTTGTTTTCAGTATCCAGACAGATTTCCAGCTGGACAGTTGAATGCTTTCATTGTTCTATTGAAGAATATTCTCTACTATTTACCATTAATCAGTCCCCTTTAACTGTGTAGGACAGTGTTTAGTATAACTGAAAACTTTTTTTCAGAAGGATTTGAGCAATCCTTCTGAATTGACTCATACATTCATTTATTCAACAACCAAAAAAAGTTGTCATTTTATGGGCTAGGTATTGTGCCAAGTCCTGGGATGAAAAGCTGAAGAATAACACATCGCCCTTATCTATGTGAGGATTTCAGTATGCACAGAGAGATATACAAACACCTATAATATGAACCAGAATAAATTCTAAGCTCAGAGAGCTAAAAGGTACACAAAATAAAAGGAGTTAATTCTTGCTTATAGGAGGCAGCAGCTGAGAAAACTGAATCTCTTCACTCCAAAACTAAGGAAAAAAATTTTATTCATTTAAAGTAGTTTTCCAGTATTCTGGAGCTGACAAGCAAATTTTTGTTTCACAGGCTTCCAATCTTCCTGAAAAGTCTTATTTATTTACATTTCTAAGAGTTGAAGTAAGTTAAAACTGGTGCTGTTTTGAGGATTTTACCATACCTACTGAAATAATTAGAGAATACAGGAGCAATATGGAATAGAAATCATTCATACGTAATTTAAACTCAAATTACAAAAGTCATGGAAATAGGAAGTGGTTTTCTTTCCAGTTAGTATAGAGGTGTATATACTAACATCAGGTGAGTGATTTACTCAAGGAAACTGGGCTGTGCCAGCTTCTGTCTGCAAATTGTCAACACTGAATTGTGCTGTCCTTATCATTACTACCACCACACCACCATTAACAACACACACACAGCACAAGCCATGTGCCAGGTACTGTGCTATTATTATAGATATTAATCACTCTTGTAATCCTTACCTCAACTTTATATGATAGGCACTACTGTTATTCCCATTTTATAGATAAGAAAACTGAGGCACAGTGAAGTTAAATAATTTCTTAATTAATTATTAAGTAGTAAAGCTAGGAAGCAAAAGAGGCAGTCTGGTTCTAGAGTCTTAGGCCTTAACCATTATACTAAACTGCTTCTCTACAGATTTTAAAAATACAGTAATAATAAATACAGTAATACAATATTTACCTAAGACAGTTAATCCTAATAGAAAAAAACATTAAATTTACACAAAAGAAGCAAAAGATAAATCACCTATAGGACTCTGTAAGTCTGTGATGCCCTTACCCTAAGGTGTTCTACTGCAAAAATGGACAAATTCTTTTCCAAAAACTATTTTTCTCACCTAAATAATCCAACATATAGGATTAATTTTAAAATACATAATTCATGAATTACCTTAAGAACAGTGATGAACAGTGATATTTTTATGTAACTATCAAAAGATGCTGAATCCGGGATTCTAACGACTATTATATGGGAGCCCTCTATGTTTTATGTTATTTAGATACATTGGACTTACATGGCTTCCTATTTATTACTATTTCAAAATTGTACATAATTAGACTTTACCGCTAAATTTTATGACTATTTTCTAGATATATTCCTTCCTTTCCACCCTCAATGAAACTGTTCTATTTTCAGCTATCTCCCACTTCATTTGCTGCAATCAACTCTCTTAAATTACTGAGCTCATGTAATATGCCAAGCATTGTGCTAGATGCATAATACACTTATCTAATTTGATCCTCATAAAAGTTCTGAGCAGAGTAGTAATACCCACACTGAACAGGTAAGAAAAAGGTTCAGAGATTAAATAACCTGCTCAGGGTCTCATTGCTGGTGAGTAGAGTCACTGGGAGAATTCAGAAGCATTTCATGCATGGTCAGTATTTCCCCCAAGATACTATGGTAATTTACTGTGTATATCCTCTGCCTCATATATATGAATTGATTAAAATATGTTTTATGCTTGACAGGAACAATGTACAAGGTCCTGCCAATCTAATAAACCATTATGGCTCAGTTTTCAATACTTAATCCCCACTACAGTTTTTTGCCTCATATCAAAAAACATGTTCTAGATCATCTATTCAGAAAAAAAGTGCAAGGCATATACAAAAATTAAAGAAAATTTCTTTAGATTAGATAGAATAATAATTCCACTTGCTTTCATTTCTTAGTTATAATATTTAATAAACATTACTAATGAACCCAAACTGATCTAACTATGTTTTCAGAAACTGATATTTTGGTGTTTTTTGATAATAGCTAATTAAATGTAATTCACATGCCATACAGCTTATCCATTTAGAGTGTAAAACTGAATGATATTTAGTATATTCATAGATATGTGTGACCATTACCACAGTAAATTTTAGAACACTTTTATCTCCTCAAACAGGTAACCCATACCCTTTATCTATCAATCCCTAAACATCCATCTCCATCCCCCACACAGTCATAGGCAACACTAATCTGTTTTCTATCTCTACAGATTTGTCGCTTTTGGACATTTCATATAAATAGAATCATATCATATACTATATGGTCTTTCATGACCAGCATAATGTTTCACAATTCATTCATGTTGTAGCAGTTATCAGTACTTCATTCAATTTTATAGCTCTGTAATATTTCATTGTATGGAAATACAGATTTTGTTCATCCATTCGTCAGTTGATGGGCATTTGAGCTGTTTACACTGGTTAGGTATTACAAATAATGATACTATGAACATTTCTGTACAAGTTTTTGCATAGACATATGTTTTCATTTCTCTTAGGTATAGACCAAAGTGGAATTACTGATCATTTGGTTAACTCGATCTTTAACTATTTGAGTGGCTGCCAGACTGTTTTCAAAGAGGCTGCACCATTTACATGCCCATCAGCATGTATGAGGGCTCTGTGTCCTCACCAACATTTGTTACCATCTGGCTTTTTTATTATACCCATCCTAGTACATGTGCAGTAGTATTTCACTGGGGTTTTCATTTACATTTTCCTGATTACTAATGATGTTGAGCATCTTTCTATATGCTTATTGGACATTTGTTTATCTTCTTTAGAGAAATGTCTATTCAGATCTTTTGTCCATTTTTAAATTGGTTTGTCTTTTTATTTTTGAGTTGTAAGAGTTCTTTTTATATTCTAGAACACGTCCCTATGGGATATATGACATGCAAATATTTTCCCTTATTCTGTGGGTCGCCTTTTTACTTTTTTCCTTTTTAAAAAAACTTTTATTTTAGGTTCATGGGTACTTGTTCAGGTTTGTTATATAGGTAAACTCTTAGCATGGGAGTTTGTTGTACAGATTATTTCATCACCCAGGTACTAAGTCTAATACCCAATAGTTAACAGAAACTGATATTTTGAACAAAATAATGCCCCCTTTTCCTAAAAAAGAATCTCATTAAATATTATTAGGTGAGAAATATAATATGATGAGAGAAGAATATTTATGAAAACTGTAGCATATAACTTAAGTTTGATATAGCCATTTCTAAAACAAAACTTTGTAAAGGGTACAAGTAGCTTTAAAAATCTGATCTTGTAATGAAAATTTAATAGGACTTCCAAACAAAGAAGCATTCATCTATTTCAGGACCTTCTGAGAAACAAATATAACTATTTGCCGGTCTGGTTTTTAAATGTCTGATATTGTTAACTCTGTAATAATCGTTGATGTGATTTACTAATGTAAATTGTTTAGTTGTTGTTTCTAAATGTCAAAAAATGATATTGTGAAAAGCTAAAAAAAAAAAAAAAGGCCTAAAAAATGAAAAAAAAAAATCTAAAGGGAAGCATGACAATTCGTATCACTCCATACATTCTAGACTGCTTTATTTCTTCTTTAACTGCTATTTAGTAGGACTAAAATACAGAAACACCAAATAAATTTTACACTAAATAAAATATTTTACACATATAAAACTACAGAGAGTAGGCAGGTTTCTGTAATCATCCTTCACAAAGAAAGATACAAAATAAGAGAACAAAAAAGGAATAGCTTTCATCTCTCTAGTTTTTCATGTGAGTTGCCTTTCATCTTTTCTTCTCTCTCTATCCTTTATTCTTTTCTATCCTATGATAGAAAAACAATTTAAGTTAAAGGAAAAAAACTACATCTGGCATCTTGTTTTGTTTTGAGAAAAAAAGAGCAATTCACTACACAAGACTCATTTTGTGTCACAAACTCTACAAAGCTTTTTCCTGAGGACCTTGTCCTGAAGCAGAACTTACAGCTTGCTCATTTTGGGTCCCCTTCCAATCATGTACATCTATCTTAGAGAATAGAACAGATGACTGTATTAATTTGTTCCATCTGTTTTGACTGTGGGACTGGAAGTTCCTTGAGGGCAAGGGGCACATATTCCCTTAGATTCCTCCAGTAGAGTTTGAAAGGGACTTCACTAACGTGTTGAAAGACAAAAATGAACAAATTATAGGTATTCCTTTCCTTGGTTAAGGGCCACAGGATTAATATGATTCTCACAGAGTCGAAATTCAAAAACCAAACTGTAATAAAGGAAGCTGCTTATAAGTTAGCTCTCAAAATGAAAAAATTAGCAACATAAAGTAGAAAGAACACACTTTTCACTGCAAATTCTCAAGACAGGATCATTGCTGCTAACCCAGATGACTGGAGCATGTTTATTTTCACATCACATACTTAATCTCTCTAACACTACAGGGGAGCCTAAACTACTTTTTATATTACATTGAATTCCCTGAGAATTTATTCTTTTTTGTTATTATACAAGCAACCCTATAGCAAGAACCACACATCAGGTTTTTATGCCCTATATTTAAGCCCATATTTCATTGTATTCTGTGAGCCCAGCATGATTCATTTCTAATGTAATACCAATCTCTCATTTTGTAGAAATCAGTAGTTTTCACATCTGAGAGGTACCTGGTTAGTTTTCAGGTTGCTGCGTTTCATTTTGTTTTGTTTTCTGCCATATACTCTCTAGTACTCCTTTGCTTTTTCAAATGGCAACCTAAGTTACCTTTTAGTAAGTGCCTTACTCTTTCTTGCATTTTAATTTTTATTCCTAAATGCCAATAGAGCCCTTTCAAAAGTCATCAGTAAGTTTTCAAATTCAATGACCTTTTTCTTTTTTCAGTCTCCATGTTTAGATGTCACAGCAGAATTTGGCATTTCTCTTCCTTTTGGTTTCTGTGACACCAAATGACCTTGGTTCTCATGCGCTCTGTGACATTGGTGTGCCTGTTCTTTAACGTTTTGTACCACTGTCTTTCCCATCTACTCTCTCCTCCATTGCAATTTGGCCACCATCACCTCTACCTGACTGAGTCCTTCATCTAAACGGTCAGCTGAACCCCATATAAGAGGCCAGCCTGCATTTCTTTTTTTTTTTTTTTTTTTTTTTTGAGATGGAGTTTCACTCTTGTTACCCAGGCTGGAGTGCAATGGCGCGATCTCGGCTCACCGCAACCTCCGCCTCCTGGGTTCAAGCAATTCTCCTGCCTCAGCATCCTGAGTAGCTGGGATTACAGGCACGCGCCACCATGCCCAGTTACTTTTTTGTATTTTTAGTAGAGACGGGGTTTCACCATGTTGACCAGGATGGTCTCGATCTCTCGACCTCGTGATCCACCCGCCTTGGCCTCCCAAAGTGCTGGGATTACAGGCTTGAGCCACCGCGCCCGAGGCCAGCCTGCATTTCTAAGTGCCTTCTATGTCCACCGAACCTTCAGACTCTGCAAATTCAACATTTTGAAACAGAAGGCATGTTACCTTCAGATGAAGTATAGCATATTCCCTGCCTCTCAGTTTCTGATTTTATTTAAAAGTTTGACTATTCCCGTTCTCTCTTGTCTATTCTGCAATGTATCTTGCCCTCATTCTTTCTTCTGGTTCCACTTACTCCATCTCAGTTTAGGTCAATTTCATTCACCTGGACAACTGTAAAATTCCAAGAGAACTAGTTTTCAGTCTTTCCCCTCTGCAATGCATTAAACATACTGCTCTTATGTTAAGCTTCCATAAGGACATCTCTGATTATTTATTTCCACTGCACAAAAAGCCATCAAGGGATAGGATGCAAAAACTTTTGTCTAGCATTCACTGTTCTCTGAAATATCTACCATATCTACCACTTTTCCAACCTTTTTCCTTCTCCTCTCTTTGGGGATTTGGCATCTCAGCAAAACTGACTTACTAAATCTTTGTGCATGCTTTGAGTGAAGATGTTTATCTTTGCACTGCTAGCACCAAGAACACTGCCTAGCCCATAAAAGTCCTCAATAAATATTTGTTAAAAGAATAAATGATAGCCCATAAGAAGCTTTTACCCTGAAAATAACATCCAGTATATTTTATAAGGATAAGGTAGAAGTTACTATAAAGTTTATTAAATCCAAAGAGTAGAACCAGCCAAAGGAGGAATGGGAGTGGAAGCTACTAAGGAAGCCCCAGGAGGACACTCCCCCTGAAAGATTATTAGCTCTGTTGGAAAGCACATGACTTTCTAGACTTAAAGTAAAAGGGCAAATGGTAACTTGCCAAAGAAGCTCCCAGTACTACACATTTTAATAGAAGAAATTCAGTTCCTGCTGTTCTTTATTTACTTAAAAATAAATGTCACCTATCAGAGTCATTTGTCAAGGGCGGAACAGTTGCAGCATGACAAATTTGAACCTTTCACTATGAATAATGCATAATTAACACATTGACCAAAGAATGGTGAGTGTTCAACTCAAAAACATTTTGGTACCAACAGAGAAAAGCAATGTTACTGGGTAAATTAAAACATATGTTGCATGTTTTACTCTCAACATGCATAAACTGAAGGAATAGATGCCAATTTGTCTAGTGATGATGATAAAGCTGGAAGAAGAGTGGGGAAAATCCTCCCTCAAAGGATTATTTTCCAGATGATTT
Organism: Saimiri boliviensis; assembly: GCF_048565385.1. Taxonomy (NCBI): domain Eukaryota; kingdom Metazoa; phylum Chordata; class Mammalia; order Primates; family Cebidae; genus Saimiri; species Saimiri boliviensis. Next base: position 101,358,261 of record NC_133451.1, read on the forward strand.
ATCATCTCCTATTTTTGCTTTGAGATATGTTTTGTGATGAGATCTTTATGGTAGGATTTGAACCATATGACATTCAAAATATTCAAGAATAACCAGAAAAGCTCTGTAGTCTATTCTCTAATTAGCCTTCCTTATTCTGTCATTATAACAAATAAGTAGAGCTATTAATGCGTCTAAATAAGAAATCAGTGTTATTCCATGGTTTATGCTTGATGGTTGGGAATTACTCCTTGACTATAATAATTATTCATCACCCACACTTGGCCATTCAAATAAAACTCTGACTAACTCTTCTTGGGAAAGTCTGTTTTTACTTAGAGGGGCCTAGGAAAGCTGTTTTGCAATGCACTGGGCTCCCTTACACACCTTTACAGGAGTTAGTTGAACATCACATGATAGAGCCCATAGCATTATCAAAATACCACAAGTCAGTTCACGGAGAGGACTGCTGACACAGAGTGCTGTCTCACATGGCCCAGTGGAGGTTGAGGGAGACAAGAAAAGAGTCAACAGACAGTGAATAACGGGACACTTGCTGTCACCCAGCCTGTGTGGGATCTCTCCTACTCAGAATGCAAGCATGAGTATAAAGGGCTGAATATGGACCTGCCTATCAACCAACCAGTGTGTGGGCAAATGGCAAAATGTTCCGAGAAGCTAGGAGAGAAGCGACATTCAAGTAATCCAAGAGCCGTGGCTGAACCCCAGCCCTCAACAGTGTGACTGTTAGCATCCATACTGTGTCATTATTCTTTTTTTTCAGTGACAAAACAAAACAAAATCAAAACCAAAACACTCTCTTTGAGGGAAACAGCATAAAAACAAGAAGCCTCATGACTGTATAAAACTTTTTGACTGAAAAAGCAATAAAGGGGTCTGCACCTAAAACACAGAAGTTAAACTGCACTACCCAACCCCAGTGCACCACACCTAAATGACACCAGGCATAGAAATGCTGCTGCCTAACTCATGCCTTGAAATCCAGGTGCCTTCTCTGAAGTGATCCGTGTACCACACTTGCCTGAAAATAGAAGTGGCCTTTCTGAACTTATATGCACACATCGAAAAATATAATGATCTCTAATGACCCTTGTTTCACATTCAGTGACCCTCTACTAGATTGAACCACACTTCAGGTTTATTAGAAACATTTAATATGCTACTGACTGATCTGTTTATGATACACTGCAAAAGGCATATTACTTTTATTTTGCTTCCTTTATTTCAATAAGCTCTGTTATTAAATACAGACATTCAAATACTTATATTAGGAAATAGATACTCCAAAAATGTATTGCTTTTTGCATATAAAGTCTCACCTGTATTTTTTCTTGAATAATTAGAATTCCCATAATAGTTAAAAATTGGATCAAATAGCTGCAATGGACTGAGATATACATTATTCTGTGATTATTATTTAAACCTCATTCTATACACTATTCATATCATTATATTTTAAAAACAAGACAAAACTTGACTGACATCCACAAAGTTAGTACAGGAGTTATTTAATACTCTGAAGCTTCTGCAGTAATGAATAGACTCCAAGTTTCCCTTTTTATTGAAAATGCATTTTTAAATATACATATTTAATATATACTGAAACTTGAAATAAGATTTTAAAATTGATCAACATACATAGAAAGGCATATTTTATGCTGCTCTTATTGACAGATGCTTTTTAAGGTTTAATTTTATCAATCTTGTCTAGTACTTGAGAAAGTTGACACAGTTTGGAGGTGTGTTGAGTGTCAGAAACATCTTTAATATTCTCAGCTTTAGGAGTCTGAATCTGTGAAAAATTAGAGTAATTATGGCTCCACAATGAGAAGCAGGCATGGGGTCTGGTTTAAGGTTCTGATGCCACCTGTGGCAAAACTGAACTGAGGTTCAAATCAGTGGTTCTGAGATATTTTGTTTTGTTTTCAAATAAGTAATTTGATTTTTAATTGTACGTTGACCACTTATAATTGTATAAATTTATGGGGTGGCATTATAATTTATGAATCATACTGTACTAAAATGGTTGATGTGTCTGCCTCCACCATAAATCTGGAAATGTCTAGAAACAGGAACCTTATCCCATTCAACTTGCCCCCATGAAGCTTAATATAATGCCTATGAAGTAGCCATTCAGAACTGATGAATGAATGAATGAATGAATGATAACTATACAATTAGCAATATTTGTTAAGAAGCAGATAGGAGGTGGGAAGAGATAGCATGGGGAGAAATGACAGATACAGGTGAGGGGAAGGAAGGCAGCAAACCACACTGCCATGTGTGTACCTATGCAACAATCTTGCATGTTCTTCCCATGTACCCCCAAACCTAAAATGCAATTAAAAAAAAAAAAAGAAGAAGCAGATAATGTTCCAGGCACTGAATTTACAGTAGTAAGTGAGACAATTTCCCTGCTTTCAAGGGATTTACATTCAAATAGAAGGCATACTCTTCTGTGGGGCCACATGTATCCACTGAAGTTGGCAACATGAGATCAATGGTGATTTTGACAAGAGAATGAATGATGGGGATGGAACCCAACTGAGTAGGAGAATGAAGACAGTGATTACACAGAGCTCTTTCAAGCAGTTTTCCTCTGGGAGAATTCCAGTTTAATACTGTAGTACGCTCTTAGAAATTAACCACGCACAGCAAAGAGAAAGAAGAAGAAACATAAATGGCATCTTTCCCTGACTTGTTTACTCCTTATTTTAAAAACTTTTAGAGAGAAGTGAAAAAGGAACTTCCCCTGCACACGACCAGCACCTCAAGAGGAGGGCTGCACAAGCAAAGTGGGACATTTGGAAAGAGAAATTCAAGGAAATATTAAACAAAAGAATACATGAAGTGAAAAAGCCATTACATTGTTGGGGGGAAAATGACACAGAACAATCAAAATAGAGACATAACCTCATAACCTTACAGAGAAAGGACCATTTAATCCTCCTGGCAAAATGATCAGGTTATTTCCAATGAAATTACATTAATCCATTCTGGGCAGGTCAGTTCAATCTCTCATCTTTCATTCCTTTTCTAGAATGCCCACCTCATAGAACGTGAGGAAGGCATATAGAAGCTCCTGTATTTAATAAATAATAGCTTCTCTTCTGCTAAGTGGAGAATTAGAAAGTGCAAGGAAGTGATTTCTTATATAAAACCTGTACTCATTTTTTTTACTCTGTTTTTTCATAAAAAAAAACACACAAAGGTCAACATCTCAGTTCCTGTTTGAAAGATTAGCAATTACAAGATGAGATCTACTCGAGGCATTTAGGACAGTTACATCTATTGTTTCACTTCAGTATATTTTGTAAAAAATATTTTTTTTGAGACAGAGTCTTGCTCTGTCACCCAGGCTAGAGTGCAATGGCATGATCTTGGCTCACTGAAAACTCTGCCTCCTGAGCTCAAGAGATCCTCCCAGTTAAGCCTCCCAAGCAGCTGGGACTATAGGCATGCACCACCATGCTTGGCTAATTTTTATATTTGTAGTAGAGACAGGGTTTTGCCATGTTGCCCAGGTTGGTCTTGAACTCTGCACTCAAGCAATCTGCCTGCCTTGGCTTCCAAAAGTGCTGGGATTACAGGTGTGAGCCACCACACTCAGTTATATTTTAGAAGTATAATTACTGAATAAGGTTTTTTTCAAAAATTCAATTAAAGTGACATAAATATAAAGCACTATAAATTCTTCAGGAAGTTTGAGTTTACCAAATTCATTATATATAAATGTAAAACATTTCTAGTTAAGAATATCGGGCATATATAATGTAAACATGTAAAATGTAATAGAAATGTGATATTTATGTCTTTACATGTAACATTACATGTAATATTTACATGTAATAGAAACATATAAGATATTTCTATTTCAGAGTAAAAATTTCTTAAGCAAAATTACTTTTTCTCTAGACAGAATTTAAGTTTAAAGTAGTACATTTGACCTATAAAAACCATAGGGAACTGATAATTTTACATATTTCCTACTTCAGCAAACTTTTGCTAATTTATTCATGAATGTTTAATCTGAATTTCTGTTTCCTATGATTTCCCCATTGGTAGGTTTTCTTTATTTTTCTTCTACCTTTTACCTTCAAATGAAAATTTTTTCACTTTGGTAAATGACTTTTCATCTTAATTAAACATAGAGGTGTGTATCTGTCATCAGTCATTCTGTTGCATTTATCAAAAAGTCAAGAATCTGTTAGGAAACTATGAAAGTGTTTACAGAATTTAAAATTTAAATATACAGTTTTAGAACTTACAGCAACTAGAATTAAACATACTGCTTCAAGTGCTGAAATGTAGCTATGTTATGTCTAAATGTCTTATTAAAGATAATATACTTGCAAACGAGTGCTATTTTTTAAAATAGCAGAAACCTTTACTACTTAGTTTCACCCACTTACTTCTTGGTCCGAATGCCAAGTGGAATATTATCAGTTTAAAGTTCCATTGGAAAGTTTATTTTCTGAATTAACATCATTGAGAACTACAGTGAGCAGCATTATATGATGTAACTATTTGGGAAATAGTCTTTTGGACTGAGGATTCGTGATTGACATCTTCAAGGGATGAATGTACATCATCAAAGTTAAATCAAAGTTGCTAATATTTATAGCCTGAGTTGAACAAAGGGAAAATTTTCAAATGAAATGTTCCAAGGGACACTTCTCCTCAGGACAGCTTATATATTTATGTATAGGAAGAGACATTAAATTTGCTAGCTTCCTTCCTTCTTTCCCCAACTGTGAAGGGCAAAACACAAATTTGGCAACATCTTCTGGAAGCAAAAGAATCATGTAAGTGGCTGAAAGGCAGTTCATGGAAGCTCTTTTTGAAATGCTTCGGAATAAAGTCTAGTCAACAGACTGACATCCAAAGGCTTCTATACTCTGACTACAACCTTCATTTCTAATTAGTTTGCTTGGATTCTCCTTCTGTGACTCTTTAACTCCAGTTAGACTGATCTCTCCCTACGCCTCCAAAAGGTGTTTGCTTTTTCCCTCTGTGTTTGTGCTTGTAAATACCCTCTCTACCCTCTTTGTCTCTCTAAGTCCCATCACGATTTCAGATGCAACTCAAACTCATTTTATCGTCTTTCTCAGTCCAAAGTATTTCCTTTACGCTAAAAACCACTACAGCAATTGTCTATACAATTTAGTTCTCAATTATCATTCATTTCTTTCCGAGATGGCTCATGTTGTTGTTTAAACTGTTATTTTCATCCAAATTATGCATGTCTGTCTGTCTAGCCTGTACTATACAAACCCACAACATCTAACACATAGTTCACCATGCACAGCAATAGTTCTTAAGAGCATGTATCACTTCCTGAGAGTTCTTTTAGAAGTCAGCTAAGGCATTTCCAAGACAGTTCTTTCTTTTCTGCTTACTAGTAAAATAGTGGCTCACATATCTGACTAATAACTCTTTGGGTGGGAAAAAAAAAAAAAGGCCCTGTACAATACTGCAATCCTTAACACCAGACTCAGAGGGAATCCATTTTAATCTGAAATAGGCCAAGACACATCACCACTTACTTTGAAGAGTCTGGCTGCTCTGCATGAACACACAAGTGCGGGAGCAAGTTTTCCAAGATTCATTGAGATGTGAGCCAGCGCTGTATGCCTCAGATTAGAAGTAAGCCCAAAGCTGAAAGACACAGACTCTTAAAATATTTACGACATGTTGGTCAGGAGCAATGGATGACAGCCCAAGGAAACAGTAATGTGATACCAAGCTTTTCACCTTAAGGTGACTGGTTAAAACTTAGCTTGGGATCACGAGAAATTTATAGCACTCAAATGCAATAAAGAAATCTATTTGTGAACCAGAAAGTGACCATAAGACAACGGCCACTACCACAATCCACAGTGAGATCTGAGACAGAGGCACAAAGCCTAAAAAGAAGTTAAGTAGTCTGTAATCTCCACACTTTGGGAGGCTGAAATCAAAGGACTACTTGAGGCCAGGAATTCAAGACCAGCCTTGGCAATAAAGCAATACTCTGTTGCTACAAAAATTCTTTTTAAAAAATTATCTGGGTGTGGTGTTGCACAGTCCCATGTAGTCCTAAATACCTAGGAGGCTGAGGTGAGAAGACTGCTTGAGCCCAGGAGTTTGAAGCTAGCTGCAGTGAGCTATGGTCATGCCACTACATTCCGGCCTGGATGATAGAGCAAGATGTACACATGTGTGCACACACCATGCCACCCACATCACACATAGCCATCACTTTCCACAAAGAATAGACTTCCTCTTGGAAACTCTCAAGGTCCACTCCCTTACCTTCTTATCCTCTTAGAAGTTATCTTGAATTATAAGGTACTTGTACTAAATTATGGATTTTACAAAAATGCTTAAACTTGTTCCTCTTATTATTTTAAAAAGTGATTTTGGTAACTGTGAAGGCAAGTGACAATGTCTATAAGACATTGTCTAGTGCCCCTATATGCATATTTACCTTACTTCCTAAAATATCTTGGAGCTCACTATAAGGAGTGAAAAAGAGCATGCAACTTGGCATGAGAAGATCCAGCTTGAGTCTCAGACCTCAAGCAACTTACTCAATCTATATGAATCTCAGACTCCTTTCCTATAGAATGAGAATAAAAATAACCTATATTCATAGGAGATTGTGGAGATTGAAGGTTAAATGAACTATTGCCAGAAAAAAATTTTACCTCTACCAACCACTTTACAATTACAGTCATTTTTTGTTTTTTTAATCCTCACTTGGAAATGTTATACTGAATATTTTTCATCCTCTCTGGGAAAGGCTATACTGAACATGGTCAGATTTCCTACTTCAGGTCAAAACAAAATAAGAAATTTTAAACCCTGATGATCTTCCAAGGACATGTGCAGTTCAAATGATAAACAAGAACTATCAGGCATCACTTTAAAAAGGCTTTGGAAAATACAAACTAAAACTAAAAATTACATTCTCTTTGCCCCCCTGTTTACTCTAAGATGAAGTTCCTAACCCTTTTGTAGACTGCAACTAAAAATCTTTTGATGTCTCAACTAATTTAATTTTTCCTTTTAAAAGATACATACAGCCTGGGTGTCGTGGCTCACACCTATAATCTCAGCACTGTGGGAGGCTGAAGTGAAAGGATCACTGAGGCCATGAGTTTTAGACAAGCCTGGGCAATACAGCAAGACTCCATCTCTATGAAAAAATAAAAACGTTTTAAATTAGCTGAGTATGGTCTGTAGTCCCAGCTACCTGGGAGGCTAAGGGGAGAGAATTGCCTGAGCCCAGAAATTTGAGGCTGGCTGCAATGAGCTATAATCACACCACTGCATTCCAGTCTGGGTGACAAAGTGAGACTCTATCTTGTAAAAGAAAAAATATATATATGCACAGCCAAAATGTGGGTTTTTAAAGTAAAATACTGTAGTTCAAGGACTAAGAAAAATTTTCAGACCTAATGGCAATCTTGTAAAAGAATGTATGAGGCCAAACATGAAATTAATGTTTTAAAAAGCATCTTTTGCACTCTTAATGCAATTTGGATGACAACATTTTGTTAACTTCAAATTCATCATCAAAAGCCTTTTTCTTTTTCTAAATTTATAGCAACTAATTCCTTTCCCTGCAAAAAAAAATATATATTTTTAGAACTTTAGATGGAAAATACCCATACCAAATCAAAGATGTCATAATTTCACAGGCCTTGTTTATTAATATTACATGACTAGTCAGATACAGAACAGTGCCTAAAAACCAACAGAGGTTCAATAAATACTTACTGAATGAAGGAAACAGTAAATGAATGAGTGAAAAGTTTGTCTTCCAAGGTTTTGTAAAACCTTTCTACATATATGAAATATCCTTCCAGTGAAAGAGAGTGGGTTCTTTCTCCATTGTCAGTTGCATAAAAAAAAAAAAATACAAAAGGAAATCCATCCAAACCACAGGCACATGATGGATAAAAGACAGTGTTCAAGGTTGATTAGTCAAACAAATATTCATTCAGATCCTGCCAGAAGAACTAAGGTTTCACAAGGCAAACCCTTGAATTTAATTTTCCTCCTTTCCATTACACTTGCTTGGCAGACACTGAGCCCCATCAGAAGAGAACCATTAGATACAACACATTAATCCTCTTGAACATTCAAGTTCACTGTGTACCATAATGTTTTTAAACTTCCCTTTTTTTAAAAAAATTTAAAATGATTCCTCAAAGAGAATGTGTAGTTTTATATTTGTTAACTTAGGAATCTTCTACTCCCTTCTTGTCACTACAGCTTTCTTCTGGACTTAGCTTAATTCACATTCATACCTAGTTCTTGACATAAGGTTCTCATGGTTGGTAACTGACTACTGACTTAATCAAATCATTTAAATCACATAGCATTAAGATACCATATTTTGGCAATACACTTCATTCCACATGTCCGAAAACTTTAGAATTTCAGACAATCATCAGTGGAAATATACATTGTTGATGATTAGTTTGCAAATGTTCTCCCTAAAAGTCAAAATAAGTGTATCTTTAAGTCATCTGATGAGTTACAAAGACTACATTTGAAAACAGATTTTTCCAAAACTATGAAAAGTAAAGCAAAACCTTCTAATGATTAGACAAGAACAAATCAGCTTAAACATATACTAAATATATCACGTATTTGAATAACTGGTCTACGTTTCTCCCTTCTGTAATTGCTGCAGATTTTTCAAAGAATACAATTCACTTTATTCTGCTCCCATATAACCAACCACCATTAGTTGCTAATGTGGTAAAACATCATCCCAGATACACTGTTTTCACTGTGAATGATGTTGCAATATGCTGGAAATTTCAAGCACATGTAACAAAATGAGTTACTTCAATATTCAAAATAATGGGTTAAAATTTCAGATATTCCTCAAATGCTAACTCTTTCAATGACAGTAAATTGATGTATTATCATTATCTTGCTACCAACTAATAAATGATTCTAGTACGTAGTGAGAATTCACTCCATTTTGCCTATCAGAACATCAAAGATACTCAGCTTCTAAGGACTCAGCTTCCTTTAGAACAAAGTAGATGCTAAATGTAATTCTCTTATCAAAATAGGCTGGTTTTTTGTTTTGTTTTGTTTTTAACCTGGGAATAGTAAAAATTTGCTGTCCAGATATGCTTTGGGAAACTCATTCCATTATTTTTCCCTGAAAGAGGGCATAATGATGCAGAACCAAGATGCCGGAAATGAATAGGGACTGTAGATTCTCTTTTGACTTATCTGCTCAAGTGCACATTACTGGTGTGCAGTCCACATGCAGCCAGTATGTCTGGGCCCAGAGGCTTCATACCAAGAGATCACGCAGAGACAATTCATGCACAGTTTACTTGTCCCTTGAGAAAGCTAAAGTAAACTTTCTGCAACCAGCTCTGAAAATCAGCTATTCTTCTGAAAAGCCTTTGAAAGTATTATTCTCAACAACATAGCAGTAAAATAAAGAGTAATGGAGTGGGAAGCAAGAGTATTTATAAAACAAGGCCTAGCTGGATGAACAAAGTGATCTTCTTACTTACTAGAGGCTCTTATATGGACAAGGGAGAGAGGAGATCAGCTGACATATAATCCCTGGCAACCCCTAAAGGGCATGTCCATAGCACAAAATTCATCACATAAGAGTGGCAAGAGAAATTGTTTATGAAAAGTAGAAATCTGGTCTTTGCACACCTGAAGACTGCATTTGTGCACAAGATGAATTCACTAACTGAGTGGAAGTTTAAGAAACTGAAGGGAAGCAAAAGTGTCTGGAATTGGAATGAAGGGTTAGACAGTTATAGAAAACAATGGGTTGGTAACATGACAGCCAAATGAATATTGTCATTATCAGTTAATCATTTAATGCATGCCTTCTTCATGCACAGCAAAATAATGTATTAGCTGTAAACAAGCTTTGTCCTACGATCATTTTTTTCAGTAGATAATAAAACTTTTCTTCTACAGTTCACTACTAAGAGACTTCCTTTAGTAATATGATTACAGTCATGCACCACAAAGTAACACTTTGGTCAATGACAGACTGCATTTATGATGGTGGTCCCATATGATTATAATGGAGCTGAAAAATTCTTATTGCCTAGTGATGTAGCCTTTGTAATGTCATAGCACAACACATTAACTTTCCTATGTTTAGATACCACAAATACTTACCACTGTGTTACAACTGCCTAGAGTATTCAGTACAGTAACATGCTGTACGGGTTTATACCCTAGAGAGCAATAGGCTATACCACATAGCCTATGTGTTCAGTAGGCTATACCACTAGGTTAGTGTAAGTCTACTCTACCATGCTCACACAATGACAAAAATGCCTAATGATGCATTTCTCAAAACATATCCCCGGCCGGGCGCAGTGGCTCAAGCCTATAATCCCAGCACTTTGGGAGGCCGAGGCGGGTGGATCACAAGGTCAAGAGATCAAGACCATCCTGGCCAGTATGGTGAAACCCCATCTCTACTAAAACTACAAAAAATTAGCTGAGCATGGTGGCACGTGCCTGTAATCCCAGCTACTCAGGAGGCTGAGGCAGGAGAATTGCCTGAACCCAGGGGGCGGAGGTTGCGGTGAGCCAAGATCGCGCCACTGCACTCCAGCCTGGGTAACAAGAGCGAAACTCTGTCAAAAAAAAAAAAAAAAAAAAAATCCCCATCATTAAGTGACACGTAATTGTATTCTTATTAATGTTATAATTTTTCTATTTTCAATTTTGTGTAACATATCAACTAAAAAAACTGGCCTGTCATAGAACAGTACTCAGCTGCAGAGTTCCTGACAAATAGCTATCTCTTCTCCCTGACCAGCTGCTGATGTCAAAAGATAATACTACAACAAATTTAGTTACAGATTTAATTGGCTTTAATTCATGATTCATGAATCAGGGCATCCTCCATTCTACAAAACAGAAGGAGAGCTCCCCGTGGGCAATGGCATGGCAGTGGGGTATGCGAGGTAGGAACAAGGCAACAGAACAGTAGGGGAAAAGCTGACTAGTTAGCATCAGGTTACTTTAGGTTACTTTCTTTGTAAGGGCTAAAAACAGAAGGAACTTCATGTTACACTAGCTCAAAGAGACTGAAATCCTGTTTGCAGAAAAAACTGGCCTGTTTAGGATCTATCTGCTTCTTTTAAGTTTCAGTTTATGTGGTATTTAGCATGACTGACTCCATTTTGGTGGGCCAAGTGCAGGAGCTCAGTTCAAAAAAATGGCCTCTCAGAACTTTTGTTTAACACTTACAAGTGAGTCACGTTAATTAAAATTATGTTATCTGGCCAAGTACAGTGACCATGCCTGTAATCCCAGCACTTAGGGAGGCCCGTAGGGGCCAAGGTAGGGGGATCACTTGAACCTAGGAGCTTGAGACAAGCCTAGCCAACATGGAAAAAACCCCATTTCAAACACACACACACACACACGCACACACACACAAATTAGTTGGGCTTGGTGACATGCGCCTGTAGTCCCAGCTACCTGGGAGAGTGAGGTGGGAGAATCACTTGAGCCCAGGAGACAAAAGTTGCAGTGAGCCCAGATGGCACCACTATACTCCAGCCTGGGTGAACAAAGCAAGACCTTATCTCAAAAACAAAAAAATAAAATAAAATTATGTTATCTTAGGTAAACAATAAATTTCATTTTCAAGATGCAAATAGGGAGGCGGTGCCAAGATGGCCAAGAGGAGACAACACCAGAATGCAGCTCCAAGCAAATAGGACGCAAATGGCTAGAAGAATTCATGATTCCAAGTGAGGTGCCGGGTTCATTTTGGGGGGACTGGAAGGACTCTGAAAGTAGCCCAGGGAGGGAGCCAAAGCAGAGGGAGAGCTGCCCAGGGAAAATGAACCAAGACAGGGCGGGGCACATCCCCACCTGGAACGTGTAGCCAGCTCAGAGGGTTGGGGGACTTCACCCACCTTGGGTCAGGGGACTTCATCCCCTTGGTGCTTCAATTCAGATGCTGTGCTTACCTCATCCTTGCTGCAACCCTCGGTCCATGAGAGCTCTGCCAGACTGAGGGGTGCCGTGGGTTGTCGATGTAGATCTGAGCCATGGCTCCCTCCTGGTGCCATAAGCTGTCAGCCCCACCAGGGCGGAATTTGGACAAGTGCCATCCCACAGAAAGAGGCAGAGTTGCAAGCAGGGAAACGGGTCATAAGGCCTGGCAAGCCCCACCACCCACAAAATTCAAACTGAAGCCTGCACACCAGAGAGCTTGGCAGCGAATACACCAGTTTGACCCCAACCAGGAAGATCCAGCTCAGGGAAGGAGAGATGCCATTGGGAAGGTGTGGCTAATTTCATTTGCAAACAAACGCCAGGGGAAGACCAACCAACCAGCAACCTGACTGAATCCAAGGCAGCCCAGCAGCGCCTCTACAGACCAAAAGAGATATAACTCCAACTGCAACATCCACTCAGAGACCTCTCCTGAAATCACCAACTTCAAAGATCAAAAGGAGATAAATCTATGAAGATGGGCAAAAACTAGCACAAAAAGGATGAATCCTTCAAAGACCAGAACACCTCTTCCCCTCCCAGGGATCACAACTACTCGATATCAATGGAACAAAACAAGACAGAAAATGAGTGTGATGAATAGACAAAAGCAGGCTTTAGAAGGTGGGTAATAACAAACTTTTCTGAGTTAAAAGATGATGTTCTAACCCAATGCAAAGAAACTAAGAACCTTGAAAAAAGGTTAGACAAAATGCTAACTAGAATAACCAGCTTAGAGAAGAACATAAATGACTTGATGGAGCCGAAAAACACAGAACAAGAACTTCACAAGGCATGCACAAGTTTCAACAGCTGAATCAATCAAGCAGAAGAAAGGATATCAGAGATTGAAGATCAATGAACTAAAACAAGAATGCAAAATTAGAGAAAAAAAGAGTGAAAAGAAACAAACAAAGCCTCCAAGAACTATGGGATTATGTGAAAAGATTTAATCTACACTTGATCGGCATACCTGAATGTGACAGGGAGAATGAATCCAAGTTGGAAAATACTCTTCAGGATATTATCCAAGAGAACTTCCCCAACCTAACAAGGCAGGCCAACATTCAAATCCAGGAAATACAGAGAACACCACAAAGATATCCCTCAAGAAGAGCAACCCCAAGGCACATAGTCATGAAATTCACTGGGGTTGAAATGAAGGAAAAAAATCCTAAGGGCAACCAGAGAGAAGGTTGAGTCACCCACAAAGGAAACACCATCACATTCACAGAGGATCTCTCAGCAGAAACTCTAGAAGCTAGAAGGGAGTGGGGTCCAATATTCAACATCCTTAAAGAAAATAACTTTCAACGCAGAATTACATATCCAGCCAAACTAAGCCTCATAAGTGAAGGAAAAATAAAATCCTTTACGGACAAGCAATTGCTAAGAGAGTTCATTGCTACAAGACCTGCCTTACAAAAACTACTGAAGGAAGTCCTAAACATGGAAAGGAACAACCAGTACCAGCCACTACAAAAACATACCAAATGGTAACTAAACACAGAAAGGAATAACGAGTACCAGCCACTCAAAAACGTACCAAATGGTAAAGAGCATTGACACAATGAAGAAACAGTGTCAACTACTAGGCAAAACAACCAGCTAGTATCAAAATGGCAGGATCAAATTCACACATAACAATATTAACCTTAAATGTAAATGGGCTAAATGCCCCAATCAAAAGACACAGACTGGCAAAATAGATAAAAAGTCAAAACCCATCAGTGTGCTGTATCCAGGAAACGCATTTCATGTGAAAGGACACACGTAGCCTCAAAATACAGCGATGGAAGAAGATTTACCAAGCAAATGGAGAGCAAAAAAAAAAGGGCAGGCGTTGCAATCCTTGTCTCTGATAAAATAGACTTTAAACCAACAAAGATCAAAAGAGACAAAGAAGGACATTACATAATGGTAAAAGGATCAATGCAACAAGAAGAGCTAAGGATCCTAAATATATGTGCACCCAATACAGGAGCACATAAAACAAGTTCTTATTGACCTACAAAGAGACCTAGACTACCACACGATAATAGTGGTAGACTTTAACACTCCATTGTCAATATTAGACAGATCAACGACACAGAACAAGAATATCCAAGACTTGAACTCAGATCTGGACCAAGCAAACTTAATAGACATCAACAGAACTCTCCACCCCAAATCCACGGAATAAACATTCTTCTTGGCACCACATCACACCTACTCTAAAATTGACCACATAATTGGAAGTAAATCACTCCTCAGCAAATGCAAAAGAACAGAAATCAGAACAGTCTCTCAGAACACAGTGCAATCAAATTAGAACTCAGGATTAAGAAACTAACTCACAACCGCAGAGCTTCATGGAAATTGAACAACTGGCTCTTGAACGTTGACTGGATAAATAATGAAATGAAGGCAGAAATAAAGATATTCTTTAAAACCAACAAGAACGAAGACACATACACCAAAATCTCTGGCTCACATTTAAAGCAGTGTCTAGAGGGAAATTTGCAGCAATAAATGCACACATGAGAAGCAAGGAAAGATCTAAAATCGACACCCTATCATCCAAATTGAAAGAGCTAGAGGAGCAAGATCAAAAAACTCAAAAGCTACGAAAAGACAAGGAATAACTAAGATCAGAGCAGAACTGAAGGAGATAGAGACACAAAAAAATTCCATCAAAAAAATCAATAAATCCAGGAGCTGGTTTTTTGAAAAAAATCAACAAAATAGACCACTAGCCAGATTCATAAAAAAGAAAAGAGAGAAGAATCAAAAAGATGCAATAAAAAATAATAAAGGGGATTCATTCACCACAGATTCCACAGCAATACAAACTACCATCAGAGATCACTACAAACAACTCTATGAACATAAACCAGTAAACCTGGAAGAAATGGATAAATTTCTGGACACTTGCACCCTCCCAAGACAAAACCAGGAAAAGTCAAAACCCTGAATAGACCAATAACAAGGGCTGAAGCAGAGGCAGAAATCAATAGCCTACCAACCAACAACAGCCCAAGTCCAGATGGATTCAAAGAAGAATGCTACCAGACATACAAAGAGGAGGTGGTACCACTCCTTCTGAAACCATTCCAAACAATCCAAAAAGAGGGAATCCTTCCCAAATCATTTTATGAGGCCAACATCATCCTGATATGAAAACCCAGCAGAGACTCAACAAGAAAAGGAAACTTCAGGCCAATACTGGTGATGAACATAGATGCAAAAATCTTCAACAAAATACTGGCAAACTGATTGCAACAGCACATCAAAAAGCTTATCCATCATGATCAAGTAGGCTTCATCCAAGGGATGCAAGGCTGGTTCAACATACACAAGTCTATAAACATAATCCACCACATAAACAGAACCAAAGACAAAAACCACATAAATATCTCAATAGATGCAGAGAAGTCCTTTGAGAAAATTCAACAGCTCTTTATGCTAAAAAGTCTCAATAACCTAGGTTAGATGGAACATATCTCAAAATAATAAAAGCTATTTTACACAAGCCCACAGCCAATATCATACTGAATGGGCAAAAACTGGAAGCATTCCCTTTGAAATCTGGCACTAGACAAGGATGCACTCTCTCACCACTCCTATTCAATATAGTATTGGAAGTTCTCGCCAGAGCAATTCGGCAAGAAAAAGAAATAAAGGGTATTCAATTAGGAAAGGAGGAAGCCAAATTGTCTCTATTTGCAGACAACATGATTGTACATTTAGAAAACCCCATCGTCTCAGCCCAAAATCTCCTGAAACTGATAAGCAACTTCAGCAAATTCCCAGGATACAAAATCAATGTGCAGAAATCACAAGCATTCCTATCCACTAATAACAGACTTAAAGAGAGCCAAATCAAGAAGAAACTGCCATTCACAATTACTATAAAGAGAATAAAATACCTAGGAATACAACTAACAAAAGATGTAACGCACTTGAAGGAGAACTACAAACCACTGCTCAAGGAAATCGGAGAGGACACAAACACATTGAGAAACATTCCATGCTCATGGTTAGGAAGAATCAATATCGTGAAAATGACCATACTATCCAAAGAAATTTATAGATACAACATTATCCCCATCAAGCTACCTATGACCCTCTTCACAGAACTGGAAAAAAAACCACCTTAAACTTCATATGGAACCAAAAGAGAGCCCACATAGCCAAGTCAATTCTAAGCAAAAAGAACAAAGCTGGAGGCATCATGCTATCTGACTTTAAACTATACTACAAGGCTACAGTAATCAAAACAGCATGGTACTGGTACCAAAACAGAAACATAGACCAATGGAGCAGAACAGAGGCCTTGGAGGCAATGCCACACATCTACAACTATCTGATCTTTGGCAAACCTCACAAAAACAAGCAATGGGGAAAGAATTCCCTGTTTAATAAATGGTGTTGGGAAAACTGGCTAGCCATGTGCAGAAAGCAGAAACTGGATCCTTTCCTGACACCTTACACTAAAATTAACTCCAGATGAATTAAAGACTTAAACATAAGATCTTACACCATAAAAACCCTAGAAAAAAACCTAGGCAAAACTATTAAGGACATAGGCATAGTCAAGGACTTCATGACTAAAACACCAAAAGCATTGGCAACAAAAGCCAAAATAGACAAATGGGACCCAATTAAACTGCAGAGCTTCTGTAATGCAAAAGAAACAATCATTAGAGTTAACTAGCAACCAACAGAATGGGAAAACATTTTTGCAATCTACCCATGTGACAAAGGGCTAATATCCAGAATCTATAAAGAACTAAAACTTATTTACAAGAAAAAAAAACAAACAAACCCATTCAAAAGTGGGCAAAGGACATGAACAGACACTTTTCAAAAGAAGACATATATGAGGCCAAGAAACACATGAAGAAATGCACACTATCACTGGTCATTAGAGGAATGCAAATCAAAACCACATTGAGATACCATCTCACGCCAGTTAGAATGGTGATCATTAAAAATTCAGGAGACAACAGATGCTGGAGAGGATGTGGAGAAATAGGAACACTTTTACACTGTTAGCGGGAGTGTAAATTAGTTCAACCATTGTGGAAGACAGTGTGGCACTTCCTCAAGGACCTAGAAATAGAAATTCCATTTGACCCAGCAATCCCATTACTGGGTATATATCCAATGGGTTACAAGTCCTTCTATTATAAAGACACATGCACATGTATGTTCATTGCAGCACTGTTTACAATAGCAAAGACCTGGAACCAACCCAAATACCCATCAGTGATAGACTGGACAAGGAAAATGTGGCAGATGTACACCATGGAATACTACGCAGCCATAAAAAACGATGAGTTCGTGTCCTATGTAGGGACATGGATGAATCTGGAAACCATCATTCTCAGCAAACTGACATAAGAACAGAAAATCAAACACTGCATTTTCTCAGTCAGAGGCGGATGTAGAACAATGCGAACACATGGACACAGGGACAAGACAACATATACTGGGGTCTGTTGGGTGGGAATAGGGGAGGGACAGAAGGAGGTAGGAAGTTTGGGGAGGGATAACATGGGGAGAAATGCCAGATGTAGATTGACGGAGAGATGGAGGCGGCAAACCACACTGCCATGTATGTACCTATGCAACAATCTTGCATGTTCTGCACATGTACCCCATAACCTAAAGTGCAATAAATTTTTTAAAAAAAATATATAAGGAGAATTCATTTTTCATTTACTTGTTTATCTTATTCATATTATCTAAATTTTTCACCAGGAGGTATGCTACACATTGCAACCCCGGAGACAATGCAACAAGATATGCAGTATACTGCAATCCCAGAGACGGTGATGGTTATGAAAAGGTGACCTCACCCACACTCAGGTTGGTTTTTTCAGATCAGTTTAATAAAAGTTAACTAGCGGCCGGGCACGGTGGCTCAAGCCTGTAATCCCAGCACTTTGGGAGGCCGAGGCGGGTGGATCACGAGGTCGAGAGATCAAGACCATCCTGGTCAACATGGTGAAACCCCGTCTCTACTAAAAATACAAAAAACTAGCTGGGCATGGTGGTGCGTGCCTGTAATCCCAGCTACTCAGGAGGCTGAGGCAGGAGAATTGCCTGAACCCAGGAGGCGGAGGTTGCAGTGAGCCGAGACCGCGCCATTGCACTCCAGCCTGGGTAACAAGAGCGAAACTCCGTCTCAAAAAAAAAAAAAGTTAACTAGCAATTTCTGGTCTCATAATTCTAGAGTCATCATTGTAGGAAAATTTTAAAGTGGGTACTTCAAAGGGGCTTTAGATGAAGATTCAAGTGGAATATAACAGGAATAGGACACAACTCAAAACTTTCCATTTATAGTGTGACGTGAGTATTATTGTTGATGTCATGAAATTGTGGTAAAAAAGAACCACAAGACTCAACGTGCTTCGCCAAACACTGTATGATTTCGCCATGACAGTGATAAGAGAGACAGAAGCTGGGGAGGAATGTGCAGGTAAGCCTGAGCCCTCGGTGGGTGACTGCAGGTGAGTGGGGAAAAGCTGCAATCAGTAGAAGCAAAGCTTGCTAAATAAGTGACAGTAAAACGCCCCTGGGTGTCCCAAACCTAAGCCTATCTGGCCTTGTGGGAGATAAACTTGCAAAAGAATTATTAAAAGATCAGGATAGTTAGGGCAGGGGGAGATAGTTCTTAAAATGGAGATTTCAAAATATGCAAAAAGGTACAAAAGGTAGGAAAGAAAAAGAAAACCCTCAGTATCACTACTCTGTTTACAGAAGCTAACCCAATCCTCCTGCTTTCCCATAATATTCATCAATTCCTTTTCTCCAGAAACAAGTCTAGGTGTCTCCTGAACTCATCTATGCTTTCCTCCAACTGCTTTTCCCAGTAATTTATTCCGTATGTTCATTATCTCCTTCACGAAGTGCTCTCTACCCAGCATGGAAGTAGACAAAGCATACTCTTCAGGCTGACATCTGGCTGCCTCTGTCAGAAAGCAAAGACCCCTTCAATGCTTCTCTTGGGTCCCCCTTCCAAATACACCCTGAACTTACTTAGCTACAGATGAAATGTTCTTTCCTGTCCCCGTGAAAACTCACAACCAAGAGTTCAATGAGCCCCATTCCATAAATAAATAGCCCGTTACACATTATCCAGACTATCAATTATATAAAAGCTGAATATAAAATACATCACATGTATGTTTCTGTGATACTTTGTTTTCCTTAGGATGTACATTCTTAATGAGGAGTATTTTTTACTTACAGAGCATAACATGATTATCATGTTCACCTTATAGAAATCATCACTTTCAATTATTCTAATTCCACTAACTTCACAGAAACTCAAACATGTTTGAAACAATATTTATGCATACACATGTATTTTATATAAAAATATAAAATATAAATTTTATACAGGTAGATAAATATATATTTAATTACTATGATTTTTTTTCCTTTAACTTTTGTGTAATTTAAAGGTGGTTTTATAATTTTCAGATGTCTTTTTGCTATTTATTTCTGAATTAGTTTTATTATGGTCAGATATTTCCTGTATGGTTTCAACCCTCTTAAATTTACTAAGCTTTGTTTAATGATCCAGAAATACAGTCTAGCTGATGAATGTTCCATGTGTATTTAAACAGGTAGTTCTGTTGTTGGGTGGAATGTTCTACAAATGTCAATTAAATCAAATTGGTTGATAACGTTTTTCAGGTATTCTATTTAATTGATAATTTTCTATTTATTTGTTCTATCAATTTCTGAGAAAGGGGTGTTAAGATCTCTGACTAAAATCGTGGGATTTTTCTATTTTCTCTTTTCAGTTCTATTAATTTTTGCTTCATATACTTATAAGTTCTGTTATTAGTTACATATATATTTAGGATTACTATATCCTCTTGATGAATTGGCCCATTGGTCATTATAAAATATCTCTATGTATCTTTCATAATCTACATAATCTTTCTTGTTACAAAATCTATCTTGATGTTAATATAGGCACTTCAGCTTACTTTATGTTTATAGTCAGTTTCTGGTAGACCTCATACAGCTGATCTTTATCCAATCTGAAAAATCTCTGCCTTTTAATTGGGGATGTGTAGATTATTTACATTTAATGAAATTATTATTATATTTAGATTTAAATCCTCTATCTTGCTATGTATTTAAGCAGATATTTATAAATCATGTAAATACTATAAACAACTCAGTTGTTTGGTAAGTTTGGTAAGTGCACTACCATTCAAGAAACAAAAGATTCCTTAACACAGAAACCTTTAATTAAGAGCCACAGTAACACAGATGTCCTGAAACACACATTCTTGTCCCCAGCTGATGCTACAAAGAGATTTTATTTCATTAACTTCAAATAAACTCATACATCACTATGCAAAACAAATAAGAGACCATAATAAAAATTGAATGTTTTCATAGAAAGCTCATTCTTCTTTTTCTTTGTACCAAATTATATTTTTAAAACAATGATTTCACAAATCCAATCTTGCAAAATGTTAACAAATTCAGTGGGACTCTGCAAGCTATGCTCCTTTTGGTAGCATTACTAAATACTTTTGTTTTCTGCCTCATCCCTTATTGTGCACTATATGTGTCAATTATTCCACCATTAAAATAAAAATTTATTTCCCCCTACTTTTGGGATCATATCTAAAGCCATGGGATCATGTTTATAAATCACCAATTTTTTATTTGCCCATATAACCAAGTATATACTTTCTCTTAAATTGTCAAACAAGTTTCACAGTAATTTTTTCTTCAAAAACACACAAAAATACCCAGAATGTGGTACTGAAATACCATTTCTCACTGAAAGGAATGAAGATTCTTTGGAGAAGTATCTGAACTCATGACTGTAATGGCAAATGAGCAAATTGAACCCAAAGCATCTTGTTATGGAAGCTATCACAACCACCAGAATTCTGTCAAAGGGTTCAGAGCCAATTTGGATAAAAGATGGTGCAATTTGAGCACTAATAATGATAGTAACTACAAAGTGTTGACATATTAAATCCACGAGTTTTTAATGATTCAAAAACATAGACATTGGTCACTTTTGGAAGATGCTAGAATATGAATTCATTACTTTGAATACTGATAAAGTAAAAGACTTAAGCAAGAATCATTTCTTTTCTATAGAAACGATGGCTCAGCATAACTCAACAGACAATGATTACAGAAATATTCCAACTAAAAACTCAAAAGAAATACTAGAATTAGAAAATCACTCTTTTTAGCCAGGTACAGTAGCTCACGCTTGTAATTGCAGCACTTTGGGAGGTGGAGGTAGGAGGATCATTTGAGGCTAGGAGTCTGAAGCCAGCCCTAGCAACATAGCAAGATCCTATTTTAAAAATGAAATTAGCTGGGTATAGTGGCACTTGCACATAGTCCTAGCTACTCGGGAGGCTACATGGGAGAATCCCTTGGGCCCAGGAGTTTGAAGTTAGAGTGAGCTATGATTCTGCCACTACACTCCAGCCTGGGTGACAAAGCAAGGCCCTATCTCAAAAAAAATAAACAAATATAAAGGAAATCACTCTCTCTTTTTTTGCAATTCCTGATGAATTAATGTTTCCAATCAATGTTTATTAAAGAAGAGCAAGAGACAGCAAAAATAAGACAGATATCATACATATCCTAACACAAGCTCAAAATTCTCATTACGACATAACATTATTGCCAAAACATAAACTTAATTTTGATCAAGCCTCTAACTCTAACTACCAGTTAGAAGGAAATACAAACAACAGAGGAACACATTAAAAGACACCTTTAGGAATGCAAAGACAAAACCTATAATCTGGGAAACTACAAAATAAACTAATTTTTTCAACAGCAAAAAAAAAGAGAGAGAAATAGATAGAGGCAACCTGCAGATTAAAGGAAACTTAAACATCTCAACCAGTTGTAAGATGATGTTTGAATTCGGATTCAAATAAAATGATGACTAAATACTAACAACACAATCAGAAAGAGGAAAATATTGGATATCTAGTGATAATAAGAAATCGCTATTTATTAGATGCAATAATGCTATTGATTCGATAAAAAAAAATTAGATGCAATAATGATATTGTAGTTATAGTAAATAAAGTCCTAATTCTTACAGATAAAAACTGAAATACCTACATATGAAATGATATTCTACCTTAGATTTTCTTCAAGATAATCCTAATGGTAGGAGGAAGTAAGTGGGAATAGTGGCCATATGCTGATCACTGTGGAGGCTGATTGGGGATAAATTATTTTAAGAAGCTATTCTCAATACTTTTACATTTATTTATATAATTTTCTATAATAAAAAGATTCTAGGCTGGGTGCACTGGCTCACACCTGTAATCCCAACACTTTGGGAGGCTGAGGTGGGTGGATCAATTGAGATCGGATGTTCGAGACCAGCCTGGCCAACATGGTGAAACCTCATCTCTACTAAAAATACAAAAATTAGCTAGACATGATGGCACACACCTGTAATCCCAGCTACTCGGGAGGCTGAGGCAGGAGAATCACTTCAACCTAAGAGGCAGAGGTTGCAGTGACCCAAGATGGTGCCACTGTACTTGAGAGTGAGAGGCTCCATCTCAAAAAACAAACAAACAAAATTCTAAAAACTAAATTCTCCTTTCTCACTGCATTTAAACTGAATGACAAAGAAATTGGAAGAAGTTATCATTAAATAATCTTATTGGTAATAATTTTATAATATGTAATGGAAAGAACAGAAAGAAAAGTAAAGAGCTATGAAAAAGTGGATAAATAAGGCCTTACCACTTGGAAATACACCATTTTCCTGGTTTTAAACCATGTAAAATGACCCTAGGAAGAGATCAGGTACTTGCCCATAAGGATGGATCTCCCAAGGAAACAGAAGGTAAAGATATTAATAAAACCCCAAATCCTCTTCAGCAAATTTTAACGTACCAAGCAGCAGCTTTTCCTTTTAAATACACTTCAACTTCTTTATGAAACCTATCAATTTTATTTCCATTTATTGAACATGATTAGTTTCTAGAAACTGTAAAGTTTTCTGTCAAAACACTTTACGACAATCTTAATTATCAATTTTACTCAAGAATATCTTATTATTAAGGATGTCAGACACCATCCTCTATTACATTTAGTGAATGAACTACTGTGTTTTCTACACTTTCAGTATGAGGGATCTCTCTTACATAATTAGGATGATAACATAAGAAAAAGAACATTGTTAATTTCTGTATAATAAACATAAATTCTAAACATACTGATGAGTTATACAAATTATTTTCTCTTTTTGCCACTCTACTCCTATCCCTCAATTTTCTACAGTAGATTCTTGCGACAGTGACCTATGACACCAGCCACAGGCATCATTTCTTAAAATTTGGGAATGATGAACAGTGAGACTTCTATTCCAACTCCTCCTCAGTTGTCAACTTTCCTACAAACTACACTGACTTTAAATCAATCCACTGGCATTTGCATTTACTTTGACAGTTGAGTCAGTGTTTAAAGTTTGCTCCTCTGTCCCCACTCCATCCCCAACAAAAAACCTAGGAAATTCTGAAATTGTATACAAGAGAGCTTGCTCATCCACGGCTACCTCATAGGATTGTTTATGACACTGGAAGAGGTATTCAGCTATCTCAGAAACTATTTTAATTTTTTCTATTTCTTATAGAGATGGGGTCTCAGTATGCTGCCTAGGCTAGTCTTGGACTCCTAGGCTCAAGGAACTCTTCCTCCTCAGCCTTCCAAAGTGTTGGGATTACACGACTGGCCCATTTAAAATGTAGTAAGTGCTTCAAAAAGTTTTTTCAAACTTAATTTAGTATAAATCATAATGATAAATTCAATATCCACCATAAGTTCCAATGAATCAATTTAGACAAAAATGAATATTAAAGAAAATAAGGTAGTTACTAAGAATATCTTTTTAAACCTGTCTCCATAAAATACTTAAGGGAAAATAATTTTCTAGGAAAAATTATTGTCTATGTTTCTAAATGGACTTCAATGAAGGTCTTCGGGAGTTATTTTCCACAAAGTCTGTATTTACAGATTTTATTTTTTCCTATTTCATCCTCAAAGATGACTAGATACCTCAGTATAACAATTCAGTATTATAGATCTTTTGAGCTGTGATATTACATTTTTCATCAATTTTTACGAGAAAAGAAAACTAACCTCTTGTCATTTAGTAAGATAACATTTTTTTCATCACTGACAAGTGAAAGTTGGAAATGCTCAAAGTGGGGAGAAAAAAAGCCCAAAGGAAAAGGGAAGAGATGAGGATCAGGTATTGCTCCCCTTACATCACGTGATTTTATCTAAAATAGATTGAGAAATTAGAGAGAGATGCCAGCCCCTATTCAGGTAAACAGCATCTGGAATATTACTGACATCTGTAAAGTTATACTAACAAATACCAGAAACTGATAGCCTTTACACAAAAGGGGACCACCAATGTGACTATTAATGTCCTACCAAAACAAACAAAAAATACTGAAAAATAAAAGCTCTTTGTTCATTTTCTCACTGTGGGCCCCTCATGTATACACAGCTTACCACTGAACAGAGGATGGGATAAATGTGTAACAGAATCTTTAAAATTCCATTTAACTTCAATTCCATGTGGTCAGCTCTTTCCATTCTTCTTCTAATTTGGAAAGTATCAGTGTCAACTTTCTACATATCACAAAAATTGGCCATGTACATTATTAGGTTTTTAATACCTACACAAGTAAGAATATAGTTATTTACAGCATAGAGTAGAAAATATTTTTTAAAATTTTACATTTTAGGTTAAAAATAACAACTTTTGTCTGTGTACAGAGAAAATAATGTGTTTAGGTTATATTTGTTTCAATGCACAGTCTAATCTACAAAACATACACATACATAAATTAGAGGGGTATTTGCATATAAACATACAGTATTAAAAGCTCAAATATTTATTCCTAGTATAGCCATACCTTGAAATACTACCAAAAAAAAATACAGGGAGGTTGAGTATGTGTCATAAATTCCAAGGACAAATTATTTCTGAGAAGAGCTTTTCTTGTAAATGTTTGCATGAATTAATCATCATTCAGGGTAGAAGAGGAGAGTAACTACTGAACGCCACAAGCGTAAAGGTCAGCACTATATCCGCGTCTTCTGTATTTCTTATCCCTCCAGTTACACCACATTGTTTCCTTTAAGGCACAGATCAGCAGAAAGCCCTTGGTCTAAAACTCAGTGATGCACGTGTGCTATTCAGGAGGCTTGGTAACCAGGTCATGAAGAATTGTGCACTCCGTGCCCTGTTACAGAGCACTCAGAGACACCAGTGAGCATCCACTTCTTTTTACTCCTCCATTTTTGCTAACCTATTGTTATTCATCATTTATTTTCTGTTCACCAAAAACTGTTAGCTTTAATTTTAAATCTTTCTGTTACCTTTATACATAATCCCTCTCTCTTCCTCTAATCCTTCAGTAAGATGATTTTTTTAGAGAACCAATTTAAATGGTACTCATTTTAAAAAAATTTTTTAGCAATAAAGTATTTTTAATTAAGATATGTACATTTTTTAGACATGCTATTGCACACTTCTTACACTATAGTGTAAAAATAATTTTTGCATGCACTTGGAAACCAAAACATTTGTGTGACTTGCTTTACTCTGATATTTGCTTGACTGAGATATCCACTTTATTGTGGTGGTCTGAACTGAGCCCATGGTTATATTCAAGGTAGGACTGTACAACCAAGAAAAGAAAGAAAATTCCAAAATACTTTATATACACTTTCAAAAACTGGCAAATAATTATTCCTTTCAAAAAACGAAGATGCCAATACACTCATCTTTTCTTTTCTTTATTTCTTTTTTTTTCTTTTGTTTTAGACATAGACTTGCTCTATCTCCCAGGCTGGATTGTGTCGGCACAATCTCTGCTCACTGTAACCTCCACCTCCCGCATTCAAGCTATTCCAGTTCCTCAGCTTTCCAAGTAGTTGGGACTACAAGCGTGCACCACCACACCTGGCTAGTTTTTCTATTTTTAGTACAGATGGGTTTTTGCCATGTTGGCCAGGCTGGACTTGAACTCCTGGCCTCAAGTGATCCACCCACCTCAGCCTCCCAAAGTGCTGAGATTACAGGTGGCATGAGCCACTGCACCTGGCCTAAACTCATCTTTACATTAACAAAATGCCACATAAAACAACAAATGAAATGTGAACTCTCCCCACTTTCCTCTGCTTCAGTGGCTCCCTTTCACGGCTCATGCTTGTCACCAGGTACTCTCCGCCTGAGGATGTATATGTCCAGTTTACCCATCTGAAATGCTCCTAACCCCACACCTAACACTGTTTTTGGACTGTTAATACCAAAAATGCAGGACAAGCTATCTTGCTCCCTAATGTCTACATCTACACCTGAGCAGTTCCAGAACCAGTGTTGAAGCTGTATTAGACATGGAAACAGAGATGATCAATGATGGCATCCTCACTGACGCTCCTACCCTCCAGAGAAGATAGACATACATGTCAGCTTTCTTATTATCTCACATGTCATTGTTCACTTCTTTTAAATCATTTATTTCCAACTTATAAAATGAAGTGTCACCATTCATTCACTTTTCTTTTCTCACAAAAATACGAACACCAGGGCTGTACAAATTCGTGTTTTCATGCCTCTATACTTACAGCCTAAAGGTCCAAGATTATTTGTGTTTCATTCTGTATGGTTTCAGTCAACATCTAGTACAGGAGGGATGTTCAAAAATTAGCATTAAGATCAAATGTGGTTTCTTTTTATATTGACACTCCTGAATCACAGGGCTGGAGACAACCAGGTGCCAAGTCAGTGATTTGTGATCTGTACCCAGGGTTGATATTCAACTGGTATTCACCCACGAAGCCTCATTTATTCTCTGGAGTGCTTATGTTTTTAGAATCTCCTTGAAACTTCTTTCCTTTTGCTTCCCATAATCCCATTCTGTTATGTATACACCCGGTTTCCTCTCACTGTCCCTGGAACGTTAGTGCTTCTCAAAGCTCATGTCCTTTACCCTCTTCTCTGTTAACTGTTTTTCTTGCAAGGGCTTACCTACTTCTGTGGTTCAAACTAAATAGTAATGATTCCCAAATCTGCAGTTTTAGCTCTCATATCACTCCTGATCTCCAGGCCAATATTGCCAATTTCATGTGGGCAAATTCTCCAGATCCCTCAAATGTAAGAAATGAAACATTCACATTGCTCCTTCTCTTTTTCCCATTTTTCCTGCTCCAATGGAACTGTCCTGCCCCTCTTCATTCTCTAATTTTAGCCAGAAATTCGAGTTATGGTACAATTATCTACCCAGAAATTGGAGTTTCTCCTTGACTTCTGTGTGACCCTGCACAACGAATAACTTTCCAAAGCCCATCAGTTCTGGAGAATACAGATTTCCCTTCCCTCTTTCCAGGTCTACCACCATCTTAGTCTAGCTCTTCATCTATTTTTGTCTGCACTACTGCAGAAGTATCCTACTGAAGCTACATGATTCCAATGCCAACTTACTGAAATTTTCCTCCAAAGCAGTTCCAAAGTGATCTAAAATTCAAAGCTGACAACATTTACCCTTCAAGCATTTTTCATTGCCTACAGCATCAACTCAAAACCGCAAGTGGCACGTGAGGCACTTCAAAATCTTCCTGTGGCCACTGTTCCAGACTTTTTTCTACCTTCTCCCTATACGTAGAGTCTTTATTTGGTCATAAGTTGTGTTTCTTTGATGTACTATGCAGTGTTTTTGCAATGACTGTTCTTTCTGTATGAAAGGTCTTCTCTTCCATTTCTCTGGTATCCAGCAGGAATTGACAGCTTTACAACAACTGTGAGAGCCAGAATCCCGTCCACGAAAATGTGCCCTGGACTGACCCTATCCCACAGTCATTCCTCAGTAGTTCTCAGCCTCCCTCCGCTAGACTGGAAGTGCCAACATATCCTCCTGGCTTCCCCTTATATGCAGTCCTATATCTATGGTGGATTCTTTGCTTTACAAATTCTTCCATTCACAACCTATCATTTCGTCTTCTGTCATAACTTGTTTGTTTTTCTGGCCCAGAGCAAATATACCACTAATGTGCCCTCACTGTCATGCCTTTGGAATCCTTCCTGTGGAACTTCTCTGAAGGATTCCTTGGATACAGCCCAGTGCTTCTGGTCTAGATTTGGTCTCAGTTAGTGGATAATGGCTGGACCTATTAGTAAAACTCAAACAGTGTATTTCTCTGTGAAGCCTCCCTTTACCCTTCCCAGAGTCATTAATTTTTAGGCTTTGGATAAATTTCCATTACACCACTTTCATCTTGTAATTAATATGTGTTTACTTTTCTCTCCCATTAGGCTATAATAAGCTCTTTAAAGGAAGACTGTAGTATTTACGTTATATCCACAATACCAGATAATGTAAGGAATATAGTAGATGTTTAATACATAAAGATTAAAGGGAAATAAAATGCTGGTTCAGTAGCATTTTTCTCCAGTGAATAATCCCTTAAGACTAAAGAAATTCATGTACCAATACATTTGAAGAATCTCACATTTAACCTCTGAGACTAAAATTATGGTTCCTAGCTACTCCTTTTAGTTTCTGTTTGCCTGTTTTTCTTAGTCTTGATTGCTTCATCTTCTTGTTTTTATTTGTATTAAATAAATATTTACTGAGTGAATTTAAAAAACAGTAAATGAATGACTGAATTGATTTAGTGGTATAAATTCAATTACCTTGCTATATTTTCATTTTCCTATCAATAAATATGGTTAATAAACTCTGTTGTGATGGAAGATCTTCAGGATATTTAAATGGGGCCTGAGATTCCTCCCCCACTCAATCACCCAACATTCTGAGGTGATTTACTTCTTCTCCTGGGAAGCAGATGGAATTAAAGACAGTGACCACACTCTATTTTTCTTAAAGTAAATAAAGGCACATGTGTCCTTCCTGAGCTAATGCCTGTCTGACCATAATAAATATGGTGGATTATGGAATGAAAATTTTCTTTACCCCTTAAGAATTACATGTATTTGCTATTTATAACATTTATAACTATTAGAAAAAATATTTTGCTATGCCATCTATTAAAAAGCAGATTTCATTTTTTATTTTTTCAATATATCTACTCAGTTTATATTAAATGTTTAAGTAAAACTAATGGGCACATATTTCCTTATTAAGGAAACAGCCTCAAAAAAGAAAGAAAAATGACAGTAATCCCAAAGAAAGTAAATTTTATGTTTAAGACAACCAGAAAAATTCATCTAATTACAGAGCAGAGAAAAGTGAACAAGTATATAACATAAACTACTTCATCACATTTCCACAAAGGTTTTTCTATGTCTCTGTGCAGCATTCTTTCTGTTCTTACCCCAGATCTCTCAGAGGTAAAACCTTGCCAAGAATGAAAAAGTCTGTTGAATCCTGTAATAGTTTTATAAAACTGGCAAATGTCCATAAAGACTTTCAGAAAGACCACCAAATTCAGCTGCGCTTTGAACTAAAGACCCCTGTACAGTCAAGTTAAAATCTGATTGATATGAGGAAAAGCCAAGAACTGAATCAGCAGTGGTGGCAGTACATAGGTTCAGTTCTTCAATTTCTTTGATAAGTGGAAGATAGGAAAGGCTTCTACACTGGAGAGAGGAAAAACAAACAACTGTTTTAGTAGCACTGGGGCAAATGTGAATAATCTCCTTTTCTGATGTATTTCCCTGATCTCTTATGGGAAAAAAAATGTCTCTCAACAGCACAGGAAGAAAACTGGTTCTTTAACCCCCTGATGACAGAAACAAATTGTTTTGCAGCTCTGGGAAGAGATTTGTCACCAATGTGCAAACCAGACCCTGTATCCTGGACATTGTGCAGAGCTGCAATTTCATATTTTTAGGGAATTCCAAAGTGATCCTCTAGTAACACAAGAGAATTTTTAACACAAAGTTCTGTCTTGATGCCTTAACATATATGGATTTTGTGTGTGTGATCTCAAATGTGATTTTGTTTTTAGTTTAAGTATTATTATTGTATTTGCTGGAATTTTGAAGTGTCCAGGAGATTTTATTTTTACATCAATATAGTTTTTGGAAAAGCTAATTCTGTTGTTTTTTAATGGATACATTTAACATCAAATATATTTAAAACTAAATAGCTGTTTATGATAAATTGGAAATAAAGAAAGCTTGCTGACTGAACTAACCATTCTATAAATCACTCCAGCGATGCTATTTCCATAAAAGAGACTGTCCTTATGGTAACCCTTCAGAAGCACTTCATGAGCACTACATATTTTCATAAACATTTCCATACACAGCTGATGCCAAGACAACATATGTAGTACAAAAAGCATGAGCTCTAAATTAGACTCAGAATCCAAATCCCAGCTCTACCACTGAGCAGATATGAAATTGACTAAGTAACTGCATCCCCAAGTGTCCAGTTCCTCAATTATATAATGAAGATGACAAAACAAACAAAGAATCCCCATAAGCACTAAAGGAGAAAAGGTATTAAGCACCTAGCTGAAGGTCTTGCATGAAATAAGATGACCAATAATTGCCAATGTCCATTATCATCACCAAATACAAACAGCCACAATAATAATAGTTCTAGAATGAGATACAAATATATTAAGAAGTGAAAGATCCTTCCTACAGGATTTGTGAGTAGTTTTATATAGAG
This sequence comes from Saimiri boliviensis, assembly GCF_048565385.1. Lineage (NCBI taxonomy): Eukaryota > Metazoa > Chordata > Mammalia > Primates > Cebidae > Saimiri > Saimiri boliviensis. The sequence goes on from NC_133451.1 coordinate 101,388,950, forward strand.
ATAAGCCCTGAATACATGACCCAAGTACAACAGAAAATCTAAAATGAATACTCAAATCATTACCCACAAGCAATATTCCATCAGTTGAATAATTAAGCTTTAATTATGTGCTGGCAATATTGATAAAAATGGCACAGTTCCTGAGATCAACAGGATTACAATTCAGGACAGGGGTTTACAAAACTGTACACTTGCAAAGACAGATGATTATGAGTAAGTATAGGATGGACATTCAATCCAAATTTGAAGGAGATGTCATTATCAAAAAGAGCCTTCTCAAAGGATCTGACATCAGAACTGAGCTTTGAAACATCAGGAGTCATCCAGGTGCAGAAAGTGATATAGAATGAAGTCAAGAGGTGGAATGTGCCATGTACGACCAGGGAGCTGCAAGTGAAAGTCATGAAGACATAAGAAAGCCCTGTGCATCCTGGGAATTACAAATACTTCAGGAAGGCTGGAGTGTAGGATGCAAACACATTTACCAAAAATACCAATGTAACATACAGGAATTTCATTTTTGGCAGGCACTAGAGTAAGATGTCGCCAACCCTAGAGAATGGGGTCTTTCCTTTACAAAAGGCATGTGTAATACTGGCAGTAACTAAAAATGGCAATATGGATGCCAAAATTACTCTTTCATTTAAATTGTCATAGTACTACATAATCAGGACCACCCAACTTTCGTTTTCCAAAAGAAGGAGTGGCTCTCTATTTAAGGCATAAGAAAATTACCAGCATAGTAAAAAAGAGCTTCAATAAAGTATTTGTTCAAGCAAAATCAAACTACAGCCAAATTAGATGACTGGACCATTAATTGTTAGAACAGTAGGAAGCAGGATGTTATTAAAAAGTTATGAACATAGGCATCAAGTGAAATACTTGTAAAATAGAAACAAAATACATTAAAATGCTTTTGGCCCCAAATCAAACTCACATGTTAAATAAGAGTAAAAAAAAAGGTATAACATTCTTGTAATATAATTATAATTAATATGAAGAACAGCTGAAAAAAAAAAATAACCCCACACCTACTACTTAGAGAATTTGCCTAAACACAAAGAAAACAAACACCTTTATTTTTCTCCTCTCCACTTCCAGATATTATTTCAGGTGACACTACATGCAATGCGAATTGCTAGAGGATTCATACATCTCAAAGACTTTCTTGTGTTGAAAGGAAGATGAATTCTAGGGGTGCCAAATCCTATAGGGTAAAATTTGGTGGGAGCAGGTAAAGAGACAAAGTGCAGGTTTTTGAAGAGTCCTGTCAAAAGTTGAAGGGCTGACGTTAAGTCAAGGAGCAAAGCTATACAATGGAAAGGGAAGGGATTAAATATTTTTAGCTCCTTTTATTTGAACTAAGGGGACAATCACAACATCAATTTTATATCTTCCTTCTTCTATGTTGTAACATCCACCAATCATCCCAATTCCTTGGGCAAAGAGGATTAAAACCATAGGATGTCATGAGGAGTTACTAAGGATGTACCTTCAGGAGAAGACTAAAGTATTAGGCAATAAAAAAGAACTGTAGCTTTTCTAATACTCCCCCTCTCCAGAGGCCGGGGTTCAGACAGATGCATCAATCAAGCAATAGTTCCAAAATACCAGTTCCTAAACTATCAGTGTGAAAGGAAGACCAGGTAGCGCTGAGATATATAAAAGGAGCATGAGATAGAGAGAAGCTGCTGCCAAGATGACATCTCAACAGTGCACATCAAACACCTCCTGTACTTACCATGTACCCTAGAAGTGACCCCTGGATTACATATGTAACAGATAAGATGTTGATCTTCATAAATCTTTCAGAGAAGTGAAGTAATGGGACAAATCACTGCTCCAAAAAATTGGAGAGACAGACGGGAAGACACAGAGAATCAAAACTTACTGGAACTCAGCAGAAACCAGTGCCAGGATAGGAAAACACAAACGGTAGCTGATGAATTGCGGGAGATTCAGTAGAGAGAACAATGAGAATCAAAAACGTCAGAGGAACGCAGTCATGGGGACCCCAAATTTTTGTGAGTTTTACCTCTAGAAGCTCTGCCAGGGGCTCACAGTGCATACTGGAGAAAAGGCAATGAACATAATGCCTTCAGGCGAAGGAGGGGAAATAAGCCATTTTGAAATAACAACAGTATTTTATTCTTGTCAACAAAGACTCCATTAGGAGAATCTATTTCACAGAGCCTAGCCTAAGATTTTTCAGAGCCTAATCTACCTCCGAAAAGAAAAACCTTCCTCTAGCCATGTTATCCTACTTAAGTGAAAGGGGGAAAAAGAAGCACCGGTGAGGGGCACAGTTTACCAAAAACTGAGACCTAATCATAGAACTCCAGAAATCTCCTCTCCCCACACCTTACCACCACATTACTAAAGGCCTATTTACCACAGTTCCTTTTACCCAGTATATCATGCCCTCCTCTCAAAAGTGATTAAAAGACATACTAAAAAGCAAAACACATGGTTTCAGAGACTGAACAAGCATCCGAACCAGAGTCATATATGGTAAGACTGTTGGAATTATCAAACCAGGGTTTTTTAAACTGTAATAAATATGCTAAGGGCTTTCACAGTAAAAGTATACAATATGTAAGGACAGATGATTAATGTAAGCAAAGAGACAGAAATTCTAACAAAGCATTAAAAGGTAGAGATTAAAAACACTGTAACACAAATGAAGAATGCCTTCATGGACTCATTAGATGACCAGACATGGCTGAGGAAAAGAATCTCTGAACTTCAGAATGTGACAATGGAAACTACCAAAACTGAAAACAAAAGAGAAAAATGACGGAAAAGAAAAAGAATAATTTTTAAGAACTGTGAACCAACTACAGAAGTGTAACATATGTAATGGGAATATGAGAAGGAGAAGAAAGAGAAAAAAAAAAAACAGAAGTAGTATTTGTAACAATGATGACTGAGGATTTTCCAAAATAAATGTCAGACACCAAACCACACATGAATACCAAACAGGATAAATGCCCTTAAACTACACCTAGGCATATATATCACATTCAAACTTCAGAAAATCAAGTATAAACACAAAACTTCAAAGAGATGAGAGGGGAAAAAACACCTTATCTATTGAGGAACAATCTAAATAGAGTAAGAATTACATCTAATTTCTTCTCAGAATCCATGTAAGCAAGAAGAAAGTAGAGGGAAATATTTAAAGTGCTGAGAGGAAAAGGACCATCAAAACAGATTCTGTATTCTGTGAAATTATTCTTCATAAATAAAAAAGAAATCAAAACTTTCTCAGACAAACAAAAAATTGAGGGAATTTGCTGCCAGTAGAACTACCTTGAAAGAAATGTTAGAAGTTCTTCAGACAGAAGAAAAATTATTAGGTCAGAAACTCAGACCTACATAAAGTGCATCAGAGAATGACTAAGTAAGAGTAAAATGGAAAACTGTTACTTTCCTTATTCTTAGTTGGTCTAACAAATACTACTTTATTCAAAATAATAACAACAATGTATTCAGTTATGTGTGTTCACATATATTCTGTATATGGTTATACATACTTTAGAGAAATGGCAGCAATGATACAAGAGATGGAAGAAAGATGTTAGGATTATTAGAAATATTCTGATATTATAAGTTATTTGCATTATCTATGAAGGGGTATAGAGTATTTAGAAAGCAGACTTAGATTACTTGTAAATTATATTGCAAACTCTGGAGCAACTACTAAAAAAAGATAAAAATAAAAAAGAAGTATTACTGATAGGCTTAAAAAGGAGGAAAACTAAATAATACAAAATGCTCAATTTAAACTAAAAAAGGCAGAAAAAATGAGGAATATAAAAGAGGAACAAAAGAACAAGGATGACAAACAGAAAACAGTACCAAATATTGTAGTTATTAATCCACCTATATCAATAATCACTTTAAACATCAGTGGCCTAAATACATCAGTTAAAATATGGACATTATCAGAGTAAATAAAAAACAATAATTAATATATTTGGTCTCCAATAAATCTATTTAAAATATAAGACATACAGACTAAAAGTATTAACAGAGAAAGGGGAGATGCTGATCAAACAATACAAAGTTTCGGTTAGACTGCAGGAATGAGTTTTACTAATCTATTGAACTGCATAGTGACCCCAGTTAATAATAATATATTGTATATTTCAAAGTTGCTAGAATAATACATTTTATTTTATTTTTTAATATTTTTTATTGCACTTTAGGTTCTGGGGTACATGTGCAGATCATTGTTGCATAGGTACATACAATGCAATGTGGTTTGCTGCCTCCATCCCCCCCCACCTCACCTATAACTGGCATTTCTCACACTGAGATGATGGGTATGTTAATTAGCCTGATTTACTCTTTCTACAACATATACATATAACAAAGCATCACATTGCACTTCATAAATATATATAATTATTATTTGTCAATTAAAAATATAAGTAAATAAAGTAAAAATAAAGGTATTCAGAAAGATGTACCATGGGAACATCAATCAAAAAAAGCCGAAATAACTATATTAATTTCAGACAAAGCAGCCTTCAGAGAAAGAAAAGTTATCAGGAATAAAAAGAGGGCTTTACATAACAAAGGGGTTAACATTTCAAGAAGACCAAGATACACTACACTTTTTGGCTAAAATATGCTTTAACAAACTTAAAATTATAGAAACTATACAATGTTTGCTGGCAGATAACAATGGAATAAAACTGGAAATCAGAAACAGAAAGGTAGGTTAAAAAAAGATCCCAAAATACTTAAATATTAAACAATATACTTCTAAATAACACATAGATCAAAGAAGAAATCTAAAAAGAACTGTTTAAATATTTTGAACTAAATGAAAATAAAAATAGAACTTACCAATGTGTGTGGAATGCAGTGAAAGCAGTGCTTAGAAGAAAATTTATAGCACTGGATGCATGTATTAGAAAAGGGGAAATATATAAAATCAATAATCTAAGCTTTCCCATTAGGAAACTAAAAAAGAACAAACTAAATCCAGAACAAGCAGAATAAAAGAAATAATAAAAAAAAAGAGTCAAAAATAAAGAAATAAGAAATTAATAGAGAATATCAACAAAATTCAAAACTCGTTCTTTGAAAAAACTCAATAAAATTGATAAGCCTCTAGAGAACACACAAATTACCAATAAAGGAAATGAGAGTTAAGAACATCACTACAGATCCCATGGACATTAAAAGGATAACAAAAGAATACTATGAACAGCTCTATGCCCATAGATTAAATAGGGCAACTCTTGGAAACATGCAATCTGCTCAAACTCACACAGATCTGAATAAACCTATTAATGAATAATAACTAACAATTTTCGAAAAAAGGACCAATCCAGGATAGACAGTAAATTCTACCAAACATTTAGAAAAGAAAGTATATCAATTCTCTAAAAAGCTCTACAGGAAGATTGAAACAGAGGAAGTACTTTCTAACTCATTCTATAGGGCCTGCTTACTCTAATACCAAAACCAGTTAATGACATGAGAAGAAAAGAAAACCTATCAATCAGTGTTTCTCATAAACACAGATGCAAAAATCTTCCACAAAATATTAGCAAATAAAATTCAACAATGTATAAAAATAATTATATATCATAACCAAGTGGAATTTATCCCCAGTATGCAAGGCTGGCTTCATATTTTACTATTCATTAAGGCAATCCATTACAGCATAAGGCTAAAAAGGAAAAATCACATTGTCTGCATCTGTAGATTCAGAAAAAGCATGTGACAAAATCCAGCACCCATTCATGATTAAAAACTCTCAGCAAACTAACAGAGAGGAGTCTCTACCTGAGAAAGAACATTGACAGAAACCTACAGCAAGCATCATACTTAACAGAAACTCAAAGCTTTCCCATTTAGATCAGGAACAAGGCAAGATTTCTCTTCTCATCACTGCTTTTCAACACTGTATTGGAAGTATAGGTAATGCAATAAGATAGGAGGAGGAAATTAAAAGGAATACAGATTGGGAAAGAAAAAATAAAACTGCCTCTTTTTTTATAGATGACATGATTATCTATGTAGATCACGAGGTCAGGAGTTCAAGAACAGACTGGCCAACATTTTGGAAAAAATAAACAAAACCCAACTCTCTTGGATTTAATAAGCAATTATAACAAGATTGCAGGATAAAAGGTTAATATACAAAAGTCAATTGCTTTTTTATATACCAACAATGAATAAGATGAATTTGAAATTAAAAATACACTACCAGACCAGATGTGGTGGCGCATACCTGTAATCCAGCATTTTGGGAGGCCAAGGTGAGTGGATTTCTTGAGTCCAGGAGCTTGAGACCAGCCTGGGCAATATGGCAAAACCCCATCTTTACAAAAAATACAAAAATTACCTGGGTATGGTAGCATGCACCTACTGTCTCAGCTACTTAAGAGGCTGAGGTGGAAGGAGGATCAATTGAGCCCAGAAGGTGGAAGCTACAGTGAGCTGTGATTGTGCCACTGCACTCCTGCATGGGCAACAGAGTGAGACTCTGACGCAAATAAAAGAAAAAGCCAGGCGTGGTGGCTCATGCCTGTAATCCCAGCACTTTGGGAGACCAAGGCAGGCAGATCACGAGGTCAGGAGTTCAAGAACAGACTGGCCAACATGGTGAAACTTCATCTCTACTAAAAAATACAAAAATTATATGGGCATGGTGGCTCATGCCTGCAATTCCAGCTACTTAGGAGTCTGAGGTAGGAGAATTGCTTGAACCAGGACCCAGGAGGTGGAGGTTGCAGTGAGCCAAGATTGTGCCACTGTACTCCAGCCTGGGCTAAAGAGCAAGAAAAAAAAAAGAAAAGAAAAAGAAAAAAGAAAAAATTTTTGAAAAACACATTATCATTTACATTAGCACCCCAAAAAATAAAATACTTAGGCATAAATCTAAAAAATGTACAAGATTTATATGAGGAAAACTACAAAACTGTGATGAAAGATATCAAAGAACTAAATAGAGAGATAGTCCATGTTCATGGACACGAATACTCAATATTGTCAAGATATCAATGAAATCCCAATCAAAATCCCAGCAAGTTAGTTTGTAGATGTCAACAAACTGATTCTAAAGTTTATATAGAAAGGCAAAAGATCCAGAATAGCTAACTCAATACTGAAGAAAAAATATGAAAAACTAACAAAAGTATAAAACTCCCACATGATAACACAGGCGAAAACATAGATAATTTTGGGTTTTGTGATGACATTTTAGATAAAACCCCAAAGTGATGATCTGTGAAAAATATAACTGGACCTCATTAACATTAAAATCTACTCTGTGAAAAATAGTGTTACCAGAATGAGAAGACAAAATGACTGGGAGAAAATACTTGCAAGAGGCATCTGATAAAGAATGATTATCTCAAATATACAAAGAACCCTTAAAACTCAACTGTAAGAAAACAACCTAATTTAAAAGTGGACAAAAGATCTAAACAGATAGCTCACCAAAGAAAATATATAGATGACAAGTAAATATATGAAAATTTCAATGACATATGTTATTAGGGAACTGCTAATTAAAACAACAATAAGATACTACTACACACCAATTAGAATGACCAAAATCTAAAACATTGACAATACCAAACGTTGGCAAAGATGTGGAGCAGAAGGGACTCTCATTCATTGCTTGTGGGAATGCCAAATGATACAACAACTTTGGAAGAAAGTTTGGCAGTTTCTTACAAAATGAAACATACTCTTACTACTGATTCAGCAATAGTGCTTCTTGATATTTATCCAAAGGAACTGAAAACTTATGTCCACACAAAAATCTTAACTCATATATTTAAAACAGCATTATTCATAATTGCCAAAACTTGTAAATAATCAAAATGTCCTTCAATAGGTGAATGGATAAACTGTGATACATCTAGACAATGGAATATTATTCAGTGGTAAAAAGAGATGAGCTATCAAGCCATGAACAGATATGGAAGAAACTTGGATGCATTCTAATAAGTGAATGAAATCAATCTGGAAATGCTACATGTTATATGATTCCAGCTATATGATATTCTGAAAAGGTAAAGCAAAAAGATTAGTGGTTAAAAAGGGTTACAGGAGAGGGAGGGATGAACAGTCTGAGCACAAAGGATTTTAGGATGGTGAAACTGTTCTGTATGATACTACAATGTTGGTTACCTGTCATTATACATTTCCTCAAACCCACAGAATATCCAGTGCCAAGAGGGAACCCTAATGTAAACTACTGACTCTGAGTGATAATGATGTGGCAAAGTAGGCCTATTTGATTGTAATGAAGGTACCACAATGACATGGGCTGTTGATAGCACAGGAAGGTGGGGGGCGGGTGGGGGGTATATGGGAACTCTCTATACTTTCCATTCAGTTTTGCTATAAACCTAAAACTACAAGTTTATTAGAAAGAAGGAAGGAAGTGAGGGGAAGAAAGAGTAGAGGAGGGGAAGCCTGTCATAAATTTAGCAGCAAAAGTAGATAGAATGTGAGTTATGCCCAAGATACCCACAAAGAAAGTGCTATAGGAATTATGAAAGGAAGACATTACTTATATGTTGTAACATGTAAGTTATACCTTACAGCAACTTTGATTATGGGACTGTGATGAATTCCCAATGAACTTTCTAAGGGAAATCCTTTCTAAGGGTTTTTAGACATATCCAAAAGTATATTTGACAGTAAATCTACTAAGCAGTAACTTTCCAGGAAAATATGTGAACCATGAACAAAGAGAAATATACTTACTGAGTTATTCACACACTTTGACAGTCCTCAGAAATAAGCCAATGCCAAGGAATGAGCGTACAACCATACAAGTGTAAAGACAACTAAGACTTGTAAAGGACTGTGCTGTTCACCACTCATTATGCCAGATGACATACCTAGTTATCTACAATTTACTTATTTAATAAAAGAAGCTAAAATTTTACTATTGCAGACACATAAAAGCTATGCAAGAAGAATCAAATATCCTGTAAATTAATCCCGCTATTTAAGGAATTTGAAATTTCTTCCCAAATAAATCTATTGACACCTTTTTTCAAGTGTAGAGCAGAATAGTCACATAAATAGCTGAGTTGTGGGATGTTTATCAAATTTTCTCTGACAAGAACTGTAATAAGGATGTCTTTCCTCCCCTGTAAATGAACAGCAGCTATAAAAATAAAAATCCAATGCCAGTGATACTAGAGTGACTGCGTAAACACACACATACACATACACACACACACACACACACACACACACACAATTTTTTTCAATATAAATCTACAAATTTTTGCTTACCAAAACAAAATCGTATCATTCTATTAAACATGTCCTTGTAAATGAAACCCTATTTTAATTATTTTCACAATCTGATCTATGTTAAGCCTAGCCCATATTAATAATATGGGCTAAAGGGATAAATAAATAAATGAATTGATATGATTAAGTTCTGGCAAAAATAGAGTTTAGGTAAATTAATAACTATATGGAAACACAAATCATAAAGTAAATTGAACTTCTTTCTAACAAAATATGTATGGAGTAATATGTTTACATTTGAACCAAAGATTAAGACGTAAGGCATTTCACAATTACAAATAAATAATATTCTATTAATATTGAAATTGAAAAATAAGATTATTTCCACATTTATATAAAGAACCATGATATATTTGCAATTATTCTAAGGCACTCAGTGAGACCAGATGTTGCTCTTGGACTCAGGCCTTGGCTCTACAGCCATCATGGATTATTCCTGCCTCTTTAGGATTTCTCCTTCATTTTGAAGCCCCTGTATCTCCTGATCCTGATCTATGTGCCTCTGACATACAAATGCAAACAAACAAGGTAAGTTTATACACGTTGAAGGATACATAAAATCTACGTGCTACTTCAACCTATTTTTCCCAGTCCCCATTTTTACACTAATGACTTTACATTAGAAGTTTAGAGTATGTTTAATTTGCAAAAAGTATTTCACAACTGTAAAACAAGAAATATACAAGAAAAAACTACTTTTCTATTATTTTGTCATTCTGTTTCAGGCACTGACATCGACTTTAAAACTTGTAAAATCAGCATTTTACTTTACGCTATATGGTAATTTTGACCGTCTCTGCTCCCAATATTGCTTTAATTTTATGCAGTAAGATGGTTATTCAGCTTCTCTCCCCCATGCTATTTTTCAGCATTTTATTCTGACTTAAATTCAAGGTTTTAATTAACGTCCTAAAATGTAATTTTCAGTTATCCCATGCAGTTATGTGGGCAAATTACTCAGAGAAGGCTAGACATTATTAGCTATAATCATCTTCTAAAATAAAATTTTAAAATACATGATTCTGTGAAATCTTCCATTCTGGCTACAACCTCTCCTTACTAATATACAAACTTTAAATTTTATTTTTCTATTTTAACAACAAAAGAATGTCACATAAAAAAATCACCTCACAGACATCAAATAATTAAAATGTTTTTTTCCAGATTCTAATCTTTCATTGCCAATAGAGAATGATTATCATGCCTTTAAAAGAACTGTGTGTTAACAGTTGAAAAGTTTTCCCTCTACAGTAAATGTCCAATGATAAATGTAAAATGCTCCATCTCTCACCTTAAATTGTCCTAATTCCTAGAAAAAAAGATTTCTACCCAAAATCAAATGAGCAAAACACAGAATTACACAGCCAAATAATGCAGTTCTACTAATTCATTCTTTTAAAAATCACACATTTACTTCTCTTCTTTAGGTAGAAAAATATATAGCAATAGATAAAAATACATGTATCTATGATCTCCCCCTTCACTGAAATTAGGAATTTGTCAATGAATATATTTCACTATGTTTGATACTGACCAAATGTCCTGAAAGCTTGAAATATTCTATTTGTCATGGTTGCTTAATATTACAGAATTTAAAAACAAAATATAAAGCAACTCCCCTGCCTCAAACTTTTGCCTAGAATAACAATAAACGTAAGGAGAAGTGTCTTAATATTTTATTCCACCCAAAAAGACTCCATTTCTGATAGAATCTATCTATAGACAGGAAACTGAGATATCAAAGAGATATATAAAGTTAAGCTCTATCTATTACTACAACGTGTATGTGGAGAGAAGGCAGGTAGCAGATGGCTGTGCCTTAAGGAACTAATCCTGATAGTATTACCTCAAAAACGATTACAAGGACTTTTTCAAAGGCAGTAGCTGCAACCTAGGTAGTTCCTTCAACATGCAGATTTATCCCTAGTGACAGGGAAAATAGCCTTCTCAGGAAATAACACTTCCAAATTACAGGAACTGTGTGCTAAGTACAGCTGGCAGGGTGCTGAATACCCGATTTCTTTCAATGGGTATATTTTCATGCTCACACTGAACCAGCTCTGAATGAATCTTCAAAAACTAAGACTAAAATAGGCAATTTTAATACATCTTCTTAAACCAAGCATTTCTAGAAAACAAACTGTCAACATTGCATCGCTTCATTTCTCTGTAAAATTATTCCTAAGGTTTGTGTGCCCATGGTCACTGGCTACGATGAACTAGCAGTTGATACAACAGGTATTTCAACATCATTATTATAGTTGTAATGGTGATTAATTTTCAACACATGGAATCGGTGACCTATTGCCACTGAAGAGTAAATTGGATACTGGCACAACTCCTGTAGAAAATAGGTGATAGTTGCCCCACACTTGAAGCCCCAGGGAGCTGATAAGACATAAACACAAAAAGAATGAGTAACATGATTTCAACATCAAGTAAACACAAACATTGCCATTTTTCTTGTAAGATTATTAAGTAAGCAATATTGGAGACCTTAGAAAATACTATCTACTAATGGTTACTCCTTTGAAGGAAACAAAAAGGTGGGAAGAGATAGAGATAATAACTCCAATTCATATTACTGAGCCACAAAGGTTTTTTACTCATTCACCAAGTTCTGTGATTGTTTCCTATGTGCTTTGCTTGCTGCAGTATTTTTTATAGGAAGAAAACATGTATGCAGGAAAATTTTATTATTTTACTATTTGAAATGGAGTTTTTAAATCCCAAATGTTTTTATAATCCTCATGATAGAAAAGTAAAGCAGGGAAATGAAAAACATACTTTCTTGATAAATGTTGACATTTTTTCTAAAAAGACGAATTGAGTCGTCAGAGGTTAATATACTTCATTTTGTGTATAACTTCTTTTAAATCAAGACTTTCAAGGAATAAGAATATATTTGCAAATAATGTGATTCACATCTAAATTCATCTCTGAAAACAAGAAGGTAGAACAAAGCTTCTGAACGCAGTCTGCTTTGACTTGAGATCAAGAATCTGAGAAAATTTCATTACCATCTCACTATGTCATATACTGACAGTAAAAACAAAACACAATAATAATATTAGGATATAATATAAACTCAAAACATTGAACATTTAAACAAGGTTCCAAAGTTACAAAAGCCCTTCTTATTTTAAGGAAAAAAGAAGCCAGATTATAACTGATACAACAGGCTTACACAGTACTATCGCATTTATTCCAAATATTTGATAAGGTGACACAATAACTTACATTTTGAAAAGCTCTGAGATGCTCCCTCTCAAGAAATTTCTCTCTTCACTTCCGTTTTACATTCTTATTTTCCCAACTTATTTTTTTCATTCAGTGAAAGAACAGTAACAGATAGAAACAATAACAGAAATGAAAAAGAGAGAAAAGCTTCAGAATAGTAAATAAGAATTACTCCTAATCATATGGCTCAAGGACATTAGTTTAAAAAAGTTTAAAGAGGCCAGGCGCAGTGGCTCACATTTGTAATCTCAGCACTTTGGGAGGCCGAGGGGGGCAGATCACAAGGTCAGGAGTTTGAGACTAGCCTGGCCAACATGGTGAAACTTCACCTCTACTAAAAATATAAAAACAAGCCAGGCGTGTTTGTGGGTGCCTGCAATTCCAGCCACTTGGGAGGCTGAGGCAGGAGAATCGCTTGAACCCAAGAAGCAGAAGTTGCAATGAGCCAAGATCACACCACTGCACTCCAGGCTGGGCAAAGGAGCAAAACTCAGTCTCAAAAATAAATAAATAAAGTTTAAAGAAAAGAATTACTCATAATCTGATACAACATTATGCTGGCACACTATATTAGTTCCTGGCAATAAAATATTCCAAAGTGCTTTGATACATTTGGGTATGACAACCATGCCTTCATTCCTTAATGTGTGCTACTTTAAACATTTATAAGGCATAACAGAATTTCAACACTGCTTGGTCATCATTTGGTCCATCATTCTTTCCAATACTCAAGGAAGAGATTAATTATCAATATATAAGTAACTTCTAGTTGCAACAGTATGCCAAAGTAGAAAGATCACTGATTTTGGACTCATACATTTGTGGCACATAAACATAGCTCTAGTGGTTATTATTTGGGTGCCCTCAGGCAAGTTCCTTTCTTTTACTTTATTTTTAAATAGATACGGGGTCTCTCTATGTTGCCCAGGCTGGTCTTGAACTCTTCGGATCAAGCTATCTTCCACCTCGGCCTCCCAAAGTGCTAGGATTACAAGTGTGAGGCATCGCACCTGGCCAAACAAGTTACTTTCTGAGCTTTAGAGTCCTCATTAGCAAAAGAAAAAAAAAAAAGAGAGAAGAAAAACCAGCCTCGAGGGACTAAATCGGCTAAAATTAAGTTGGTACTTAGTAGGAGTGAACGTTAATGTCTTTCATTTGAGATATCGTGTCTTTACAGTCTGTATCTATGTATAATGTGTATCTAATTAGTAAAGAAATATTACTGAATGTGATGGTGATGTGAGGGCCATAATCATCATTTGAATGGGGAACAGTGCGTAATACTGACCCTGTAATATCTGCATTTGAATGTTCACTGCAGCACTATTCATAATAGCAAAGTCATGGAATCAGCCTATATGTCCATCAATGGGTAAGTAAAGAAAGAAATTGTTGTATATATATATATATATATATATATATATATATATATATATATATATATATCTCCACAATAGAAAACTATTCAGACATAAAAAAAGAATGAAATCCTGTCTTTTGCAACAACATGATTGCAACTGAAGGCCATTATCTTAAGTGAAACAACTTAGAATCATAAAGTCAAGATCCACATGCTCCCACTGATAAGGGGAACTAAATGAAGTGTATAACGAATATAGCTGGACACAGAATGTGGAATAATACTCTTGGAGCCTCAGAAGAGTGGCAGGGTGGGAGGGGGTGAGGAATGAGAATTTACTTAATGGGTACAATATATACTATTCAGGTGTTGAGTACACTAAAAGCCCAGATTTTCCCCAGTATGCAATATATCCATGCAACACAACTGTACTTTTGTATCTCCCAAATTTATATATATATATTTAAGGGGGGAAAAAAGTTGGTCCTGCATACGCTACAAACTTAAACACAGTTCCCAGACATATGAGTGATATAGGAGTAAAAGAAATTATTTAGGTAGACAGTGAGATTAAGAAAATCCTTGGTAAGATTTCCCTTTTAGTAAAAAGCAGCCCTCAAATCATTTTCTTTTCTAACAAAGGGCAGCCTGTAAAATTGATGTACGGACACAGAATGGCAAGCTAGAAGCTTGCAAGGGTGAATGCCAGCAGTTGTGCCAATAGGAAAGGGGCTACCTGGAGACTAGGCATGCCCATGACAGCTCCGTCTTCCCTTTTCTTTGACAATACTTGTGCAGTCTGGGGAGCAGACAACACAGGCAAAGGCCAGGCAAAAACTCTATTTACATAATAAGATTAGAGTGGGGTGGCAGGCTTCCCTGCAGGCTATATAAACGTCACACCTGGTCCAACCAATCTTTGGGCCCTATGTAAATCAGACACCGCCCCCTCAAGCCTGTCTATAAAACCTGTGCACTCTGCTGGAGTCCCACTCTGGCTTGTCTGACCACTGACAAGTACTACATGTAGAACTCAAGCCATGATATGAAGCATGTTGTGCTATAACAATATGTGAAACTAGGAGCAGAAAAAGTCAGGAATTTCTAAACTGAGATTTTAAAACACAGATTCCCAAGCTGGAAAGTCTGATTCAACATGTCTAAGGTGAGCCTGGTTATGTGCATCTTATGAAAGTTCTTCAGGTGATTCTGATGTGCAACCAGGCTTGGGAATCAGTGAAATAATTCATGCTTTTACTTAGTTGGGCCTTATTTTGTCAAATAATTTCCATAATTTCTCTGTAGTTTTTCACTTGAATCCCAATCTCTGTGCTCAAATCTAATATACATTATAAAATAACATAATTTTCTTCAAAAATATTCTAGAGAGATACCACAAAAATGTTTAGAGTAGACAATTTATGAATAACATGGGCCGAATAAGAATTAAGTGATGACTATACAGTGTCATAAAACTGAAACCTGGGCCAGGCTAGTCTTTGATTTGTAAAATTTGTCCCAGTCCCTCAACAGATGTTAAATGTTATCATTTTAGCTACACAATGTGGCAGCCATGCCATATTTTCATTCCTGCTGGATTATGATAGCAAACTAAGAAATTATAGATTATATAGATATGGCCAAGTTTACTAAGTCCTTGAAAAAAATATCTAAGTTGTCTCTCTCTCTTGCAAAGTTGTTTAAGAATAAAAGAATTGGGTACTTCTGAGGTGAGATAACAGATGAAAATTCTTTGACTTAACCAAGTAACTAATAATTTATTAAATCCATCTTTCCACAGAATATGCATACATCAATCAACAAAATCACTCTAGAATATGGAGCCTAAAATAGGCCATGCTGATGAGGATGATTAAAGTCAAATCAGCAGGAGAATTTAAATTTCAATTCTGCTTCCACTAGTGTTTATTTGCATGATATTATATAGTGCTCTACATTATAACAGACAGTAAATGTTCACACAAAAGATATATAGTCTCTACTTTCAAAATACTCAAAATTTAGTTGTGAATATATATGCACTAAAAAATTATAAATAATAATAGAAGGTACATAAATAGATGTCCCCAAGAATGGCACTCAAAAAAAAATAATAATATAAGAATTTAGCTAGATTTTTTAATGATCGCCATACTAACTGGGGGAGGGACAGCAGGGGGTGGGGAATTGGGGAGGGATAACATGGGGAGAAATGCCAGATGTAGATGATGGGGAGGGAGGCAGCAAACCACACTGCCATGTATGTACCTATGTAACAATCCTGCATGTTCTTCACATGTACCCTAAAACCTAAAACACAATAAAATATATATATTAAAAAAACAAATAAGAGGACATATAAACAAAAATTTAGCTAGAACAATAGGAATATAGGATGCAGTGATCAAGGATGATTTCCAGGAGACAGAAATTGTTCTGAATTATCAAAGATGAATATTTTTATAGGTGAAAAGGAGGAGAGAAGCAAACTAGAAAATAAGCTTGAACAAAATCATAGAAATGAGAAGGAAATGAGTATGTTGGGTCCAAGTAAACAAGTAAAGAGAAAAAAAATCTGGCTTTTAGTTGACGGCCTTGATTTAGACTCAGAGGAAGCATGAGCAAAAGCATTGGTAGTTTCAATGGGGTCAATATCTGGCAAGAAAGAAGGACCTGAAAAACTAATCTGAAATATCTGTACTTTGCCTATATGCCACTGGTCATTAAACTTTTTTGATCATATAATCCTTTCCATTTTGAACCTGCATTAAAAATGCATATTTATTTGTAGTGCATATTACTAAACCATTTGTTTATAATTCATATACCAAAACAGAAAATTTAAAGGAAATATAAAAAAATAAAAAATAATTTTAAATATCTTGCTAATCATGATAGTTTTATACCATCATTACTTAATATCTCAAGGTTCAGCATAATGACAATGAATGAAAGTTAACATTTCAAATACTCTGTGGCTAATTTCAAATACTCTGTGGCTAATTTCAAACAATTTGGCATAAGATATGGTTATACAATCTTGATTAGCCTTATATGACAAAGAACTCTAAAGAGAAGATAAAAATAATTTTAAAATCTCATCAGTAATGTTTTTGTTAGTTATTGAAAAGATAATACTTTGAAAACATTTGGTTAATAAAAGTACTATAAAATTTAATTTTTCTGATTTCTTTTTGCTTTTAAAAGTGTGGCTATTAGAAAATTTAAAATTACATATGTGGCTCACGTTGCATTTCCATTGGACAGTATTGCCCTCTATATCGATGTGGCTGAAATGTAAAAGATGATGGAATGCAAGATAATTATGAATATTGTTTTAAACATATTGCTACATTCACTGCCTCAGTCAGATCATCTTTGGTAGGGTATGTATTTTGTTATTAAATATGACATATTTTATAGCTATTCAGTGGGAATATACAAGGAAAAAAGGTGAGGGGAGTTCATGATCAGGGTATAGGGAGATAAAAGCTGTGTGATCAAGATACCACTAACCTGGGCAGTAAAATCTTCGCTCACATATCTCATTATCCAGATGCAACCTATATTCAAGAGAGGAGGAATGTGATGCTCGCAAAAAGGCAGGGCAGCACATACTGAGCCTGGCCCATCATAGGTGCAAGCCCTCCTCACCTCCCCATTCACCAGGAACCCCAAAGGTGCCCCTGAACAGTGGTAGTGCATTGTGAGGCACCCCGCAGTGCCAAGAAGGAGAGCGTGTGCTGACACACTCACCACTGATGCCATTTAATGGATGTGGGGAGGCAGAGTGATCTTCAGCTCTCTCTTCACACCACCAGGGACTCAAACAGAAGGGGGCACCATTCTTTGCTAGAGATAAGGGCCCCTCAGTAACTTCATCGTAACTAGACTTGGAGAGTCATGGTGCTGAAAAGTGCCAATGAGGTTTTATAATGAAAAATATTAGATGAAAAAGCAAAAAGACTGGAGCAGAGATAGTCACCAATGCATGAGTAAGAGTGTCACAGAGAGAAGAAATGGTTGGTGACTATCCAACAAAGCCTCAGGGAGGGAAAGCTGTTAGACTTTAAATAGTCTATAGTCAAGACATTTACAATATATGTAATACACACACACACACGTTTTTATTTACTTTTGTTTAGTATGAGAATTTCACTCCCAGATTCTTTGTTTTCTTTTTTTTTCTTTTTTTTTTTTTTTTTTTTTTTTTGAGACAGAGTCTTACTCTGTTACTAGGCTGGAGTGTAGTAGCACAATCTCGGCTCACTGCAACCTCTGCCTCCCAGGTTCAAGCAATCTCCTGCCTCAGCCTCCTGAGTAGCTGGGACTACAGGCGTGTGCCACCACGCTCAGCTAATTTTTATATTTTTAGTAGAGACAGGGTTTCATCATGTTGGCCAGGTTGGTCTCCATCTCTTGACCTCGTGATCCGCCTGCCACAGCCTCCAAAGTGCTGGGATTACAGGCATGAGCCACCGAGTTCACCTCATTCACTCCTAGATTCTTAAGAAGAGTTTTCAAAGACGCTGCTTCTCATAACCTTTAAAGAACTTACTTTCCTTGGAACCCAGTACTAACAGATCAGCTACTATTGAGAGACAAAATAAGAGCCTTATCTCAGATGCTTTTATTCACTTTAATTCTGACAATATATAAAAGAATTTTAATTTAAATAAAATCTCCAAAGGCTATTTAGTAATTTGATTTTGTAAACCACATTTTAAATGAATTATACCACATTAACTAAATAACCATAGAATTAAATTTTTAAGTAAAAGGAGAAATTTTGATTAGCTATTAAGAAAACAAATTGAATTATGAGCTTTGTCATACTGGAATGTGTTTTCGGGGTTATGTATTATCTTTCTCTGAAGGTAAAAAAGTAATGACATAGAGTTTTTATTTTCAGGAGGCAAAAGATTAGAAAGAATAATTTTCAAATCCACTTCCAATAATACAATTTTATAAACCTTCCAGATTTCCACACTAATTTGTGCAAATACATTCTGCTTTGATTTTTTTTACTTGCAAATACTGAATAACAGTATTAGAGCTCTGAAGATTAATTCACAGTGATATCACATGGCACAAAAATAGGAGTATTAGTTTTATGTATTTATGTATTTTTCCTAATGAAATATTTGATTTGTGGACCAAACTTTTTCCTCCTGAAAATAACTATATTCATTCTTGTTTAGAGAAAAACTTTCAATGCAGAATTAATTTATAATATTAATTAGAACAGCATCTACTATAATTAGACTGCAGTTATGAGTCTGTTACTAGGTCTATTGTACACTGGTTTTCAGATAGAATATAATTCTTTTCTTCCTTGATATAACATTTAGAATGAAATATCTATAAGGAAACATATTTAATAGTTTTAGTTTATGTTAAGTATTGAAAAAAGAATATATTTTGTAGTTAGGATATTAAAGGAACGTTTACTGCTATGATCCAAGTAATAAAAGTAACATTTTATGGAAACACTAGGTCTTATTGTTACATTATTTTTTACTATTACCTGATGTTGTCGAATATTTACCATTATGACCTATAGGGTTGTCGTTGGGTTATTTTCCCCAAAACTCTACCTAATAAGTACCTGCCTATGAAACCACTGAAGGAAAAAAATGCGTCCACAGTACAAATTGAGAAAACAAGAAGCAGAGATTCAATTGTTCGCCAAGAAAGGGCCAAATTTGCTCAATGTTCATTAGGAAAGTCTCCTCTCCCTATCAAAATATTCTTGCAAATATCATTAGTTATTATATTAATATGTATTAGTAGTAGAATGTAAGATATAGCAGCAGGAATTTATGAACTTAAATTATTACTGCAACATTCTGTGTGCAGAATGGTGACTGCTACAAAGTAGACACTCAACAAATATTTTTAAAGTAAAGGGATGGATGGAATGGATAACTGCTTATGTCTATTAATTCACCTTTTTCTTTGACATTTATGAACATATAGAAACACTCTATCAAACACTGGAAATAAAGATGAATAAAATATGATCCATAAGGTCAAAAAAACTCTCAGTCTGTTAGGAGACACAGAAAAGAGTAGATAATAAAACTGAAACATGGCAAGTACACTGATTGAGATTTTCACAAAATTCTATGTAAACACATTGACCACATCCTGGAAGAACTACCGGGAGAGAGAGGAATGGGAGTCAGGAAATGTTTCTTGAAAGAAATGAGTAGCCAATGATGAAAAACAGCAGATAAGAATCAAAGAAAAGAATACCTCAGACAGAGGGAAGCATGAAGACGAGAAAAAAAAGGTGTGTTCAAAAATGACAAGTTCCACATGGCTGTGGATTAAATGAAAGGCAGAGTTGGAAAGGAAGACAGGGGCCAGACTGTAGAAATTGGGGGTTTTTTTTCTTATTGGTAACAAGGAGTCTTTAAGAGTCATAAGTAGGAGATAAGTTTTTTTTTTAATTGCATTTTAGGTTTTGGGGTACATGTGAAGAACATGCAAGATTGTTGCATAGGTACACACATGGCAGTGTGGTTTGCTGCCTTGGAGGGGAGATGATAAGCTTTTGTATTAGATAATCGCTGTGGCAACTATGTAGAAGACAGACTGAAGGTGGAATGGTGGTCTAAGAGTCAGGGAGAGAACTGGTAAGGCTGAAACAGTGGCATCTGCAAGGAAGATAGCATCTAATTTACACAATGCTTAGGATGGCAATTCTCAATCTCTGGAGTCTATCAGAACCACGTGGGAGCCTGTTTCAATCTACCCAGGGCCCCTCCACTTCCTCTAAAAATTTTGGCGAAGAAGCGCATTCCCCATTTCCAATGAGAGTCACTAACGTTGTAACCCATTATGATATCTATAAGCATGCCATAGCCCTCAGGTGTTTGGGGAAGAAAAAGGAAGAGAATCACTTGGACTTGGTTATTAGATAATCACATAAAGGAGTGATGGGGAAACAAGAATCCATGATTATTGTATGAACTAGATGGATGGTAAGCCATCAACTGAAATGGGGAGGAAGGTACAGAGAAGGAGTAAGTTTGAAGTCTGAGATGCCTGCGAAAAACTACATGGAAAGGTCAACAGAGATTAGAAATACAAGTCAGACTTGGAGAAAACTTCTGAGCTAGATAGATTTGAAGTCATCAGAATATAGATGATGGATAAAATGCAAGTAAGAAAATTGCTTATAGATCAAGAAGCAATGGAGGGATCAAAATAGAACCTGGAGAGTTCTCCCGAGGGAATGGGCAAAGAGAAACTCAAGAAGATAACAGAAGAAATTGCCAAAAAGTAAACCTTCCTGTCAACAAAAAGAACAAGAGAATGCTATCCAGAAACACCCAAGTAGAGAGAGTTTTGGAAAAAAGGGTGGTGATCAAGAGTGAACTGGGGTAGAAAAGTCCAGTAAGATCAGGACTTGGGCCCTCTTGCTTTTGGTAGTAAGCTGGTCTTATTAAGCTTTGCAAGATGTTCCATGAAGACAGGGAGGTAGACAGGTTAGACGAAACTGAGGAGTGGTAGGAATTGAGGAAATGACTATAGTGAAAAGAAATTACTCTTTGAAGAAATTATTATATATTAATTCTTTCTGACTGCCTTGTGTCATTACTGTTTACTCACTAAAAAGAATGTGTCTTTATCATTCTTTTAAATAAAAAAGAAATACACAGTCATATAAATTTACCCTAATTGTGAAACCAGGAAATATAGACTGTTATGTCCCTATTTTCAATGCAAAAATGTTAACACCACCTAAGACTCAACCTAGATTTAAAGCAAATATGCTAAAACAAAATTCCTTTGAACCTTCTGAATGTGCTATCAACTTCCAAAAAATGTGGGGACAGCTTAAGTCAAAACAGAGACTGGTTTCTCCCAAACAACTGAAGCTTCACTTAAATGGAGCTTTTTTTTTTTCTTAATCTTATTCTCTAAACTCCAAATTCATTCTGCAACACAGATCTACTTATTAAGTCATAAGGTCATAAAACATGAGAGGCAGAAATAGAATAAAGTTATACAAAACAGAAATCTGGGTTTATTTTTTCCCCAAAGCCACAGATTTCAGACCTGACTCAATAAAATGTATTGAGAGGAACTCACATGTGGTAGCTCTATGATAGATCCATATACAGAGAGCATAAGCTTGTTGGTCACATTGACTGTACAAACTATACAGAGCTTAGAGTCTGAGACACAGTTAATGCAATCAGCAAGCACATGGTCTCACATAGATGGCAACATGGCATAAGCATTTTGGTATCTATTTACCCATTCATTCAACAAATATTACTACATATTTAGTATTGTGCCAGGCAGAAGCCCCGGTGGTAGGGATACGGCTTATAGTTAACATAAAGGCCACACAATTAAAAACAATAGGCCAGGCACTGTAGCTCACGCCTTTAATCCAGTGCTTTGGGAGGCCAAGGCAGGTGGATTACCTGAGGTCAAGAGTTCAAGACCAGCTTGGCCAACATGGTAAAACCCAGTCTCTACTAACAATACAATGAGCTGAGTGTGGTGGCATGAGCCTGTAATCCCAGCTTCTCAAGAGGCTGAGGCATGAGAATCACTTAAGCCTGGGAGGCAGAGGTTGCAGTGAACCAAGAGAGTGCCATTGCACTCCTGCCTGGGCAAAAAGAGCAAAACATCATCTAAAAAAACAATAATAAAGTCCAGTACATACTATAATTGAAGAAGGAGCAAGAGCTCCTACCCAAATGTGGAAAATTGGGAGAGATTAGTCAGGAAATACATCCTGAGGAAGTAATACTCAAAGTGGACCCCGTAGTATACACGTGAGTTAGTCAAACAAAGAGAAGGAGGAAGACTGTCTCATTGCATGGATCATTTCAGGAACTGAAAAAGGTTGATTTGCCTGGAGTCTCGTGCAAATGGAAAACTGGCAAGGCACCAACTGGAGAGATGGGTAGTTAGGGTACAGACGATGTAAGTCGTGTGTGGCAGGCAGCCCCTGAGAAGGCCTCAGTGACCCCTGCATGTGGATTATGGCCTCCCTTCTAACAGTATATAGCAAAAGTGTTAGGATATCACTTTCAAGATTTAGGGCTTCTGTCTCAGGTGCCCTCACTCTTCCATGGAACTCTCACTCCAGGGGAAGCCACATCCTCCTTTGAAGAGGCCCACATGTTCTTTGAGCCGACGTGAGTAAGCATCAAAGCAGATTTTCCCTTGAGATGACTGCAGCTCTGGTTGACACCTTGACTGCAACTTTGTGAAAGAACCACCCATTCCTAGATATCTGACCCATAGAAACTGTGAGGTAATAAATGTGAGTTGTTTCCAGTCACTGAGCTTTGGGGTAATCTGTTAACACAGCAATACATCGCTAATATACTATGTTAAAGAATTGGGTTGAGCATTAACCTAAAAGAATTAAAATTTGCTGAAGAGTTTTAAGCAGAAAGAAAGATGAAATGTTCCTATTTGCAGCTTTAGACATTCAGTAACACTGTCACATTAAGCTTGAAATAAAAATCTGGAACTATCAATGAAAATTAAAAGTTAACCAATTAACACTTTCTGCTACAAAATTCTAGTTCTAAAGTTTAATATCCTGTACAAAACTTGCACGTATCTCCTCAAAAAACCAGTCAACAATCAATCTAATTAACATTTTTTTTGAGACAGAGTCTCACTCTCACCAGGCTGAAGCGCTGTGAAACAATCTCAGCTCACTGCAACCTCCACCTCCCCGGTTCAAGTGATTCTCTTGCCTCAGCCTCCTGAGTAGCTGGGACTATAGGCATGTGCCACCATGCCCAGATTTTTAGTAGAGACAAGGTTTCACCACGTTGGCCAGCATGGTCTCCATCTCTTGACCTCGTGATCCACCCACCTCGACCTCCCAAAGTGCTGGAATTACTGACGTGCACCACCAAGCCTGGCCAATCTGATTAACTTCTTAAACACTGTAGATGCTCCCTCTCCACTTGAGATTCACTGGACCACTGCCTTAAATTAGGCTTCTATCTCCCAGCACTTTGGAAGGCCGAGGCGGGTGGATCACAAGGTCAACAGATCAAGACCATCCTGGTCAACATGGTGAAACCCCGTCTCTACTAAAAATACAAAAAATTAGCTGGGCATGGTGGCACATGCCTGTAATCCCAGCTACTCAGGAGGCTGAGGCAGGAGAATTGCTTGAACCCAGGAGGCGGAGGTTGCGGTGAGCCGAGATCGTGCCATTGCACTCCAGCCTGGGTAACAAGGGTGAAACTCCGTCTCAAAAAAAAAAAAAAAAAAAAATTAGGCCTCTATCATCTCCAACCTGGACCACTGGCAACAATGCCCTAATCATTTCCCTACCTAGAGTCTCACCAGTCCTTCCCATCCACTCCCAAACTGTAGTAAGATTATCCCCATAAAAGCAGAAGCTAAGTATCACACATCCCATTATGCTGGAAATACTCTGGACCCCTCTGTGGTGACTGAGCAACCCCAAGCTTCTGGAAGAACTGGCAAAACCCAAGCTATCTGAAATAACAAGAAGAAATTGTTGTTGATATTTAACCTGCAAATTCTCTTAGAATTTGGTTTCCCCAAATGAGTTATTTGCTTTGTGATGCTTGTTACTTACTGTATCGATTATATTTGAGAAAATGAAGGATAATATGAAATGCTGAGATGTGACTTGTAACTTTCGCTTTGCTGAGATAAAACTTGGAACTTTGGCTCTGCTGAACTGCAACTTATAACTTTGACTCTGCTGAGCTGCAACTTGTAACTTTGTCTCTGCTGAACTGTTCTGGTAAAAACCGGAACTCTGTGAAAGGGGCTAACCACATAGCTTGACTGCCGGAGAGAGATGACAGCATGTAATAGGCTTCTCATTGCAGAGAGCCAATAAACAGACGTGTAATGGAGAGGCTTATTACCCAGATTCCTTTCCCAGGAAAGGCATATTGATTAGGACCCTGGAAAGGAAATGCGACCCTTATGGAGAGCCTATAAACGGACGCATGAGGGATGTCTGTCTCTGTGGTTGAGATAAGGATGTAAAAGTCTTTCTTCTCCCACTGCTCCTCTAGGCCAGCATGGAGGCCCCTCCTCTTGCAGTTTTGTGGTCAGGCTGGTTGTCCTGTGTCAGATCCTGTTCCCCGGTAGCTGTGAGCCCAATATGTTCTTGCTGATAATCTTAAGTTTATGTTTAACCTATATTCTTGCTAAGGTGTATGATTTCTATGCTGACACACAGAAAGTTATCTTTACATTGTTCTGCTTTTATAATACCACGTTGTGATTTTTGTGTACCAGTTTTTGCAAATGTATTCTTTTTGTATAATTATCACTGAAACTTTGCGTAACGTCACTCCCCCTCCCCTATTGAAAGAGCACAATAAAAAACCAAGGTTTTCAGGGGAATGTCAGACATCCATGGAGCAGCATTATGTGGTGTCTCCCCTGGGCCCAGCTTTAAGGAAAACTTTTTCCTTGTCTCTCTTTCTTTTTCACCGACCACTCGATCACTTTGAGAGACTTAAACCCAGGTTGATGTATTGGGAGCTGGTCTGGCCAATACCATTAGATTATGGAAAAGAATATAAACTGCTATATAAGTCGTATATTTATTTCCATGACATGGCTCCTATTTATTCTCTGTCATCTCCCAAATTACAATTTAAACTAGATACAGGAACCCAAACTTAGTAGGCTCCCAAAAAATACATTTGTGGAGTGGTTGGTATAATTCCTCATCAGGTTAAAAGAATCTGAACTTACTAGCCCATGAGTAAGGTATCCTATATGCATCTCAAAGAAGCTGCCACGAAATTGAAGCATTTTTGGTTATTATCACTCCTTTCAAATACATGCTGTAATTTAGAGAAATTAAGGAAGTAGGGAGAAAAAAAATTTTCATTCTTTTTGGTCAGTGAAGCGAAACATTTGAGGAAAAACTTCAGACTCACATCTCATCAGAAAACTATTCCATTTACCAACTTAACGCCTCTGCATAGCTCTTCACAGTACTAAGTCCGTGGCCCACTCAGGAAGACACAATCTTGTAAGTATTCAGAAACAAGGCAAGATTAGTACCTCAGAAGCCATTAGCATTTCCAAAAGTATTATACAAATTGTTCCTATGTGAGACATTTATTTGTAAAAAAGAAAGTAGTAATTAATTCAGTCATTTCAACTGCACCATTGTTTCAAGTAATATTGCTGTCACTAAATCCTTTAGCCAAGTAACAAACTTAAGTGACTATGGAAAGCTCCAATAATCAAGAAAAGAAAGATATCTAACTCCTCTAAAATCTGGTGACTTTACCTATGAAATTCAAGAAGCAGAATTTTTCAACTAAAACCTCAGCTTTAATCTAAATGATATAGCCACATTCTGTAAAGTTCAATGAAAAGTTATACATAATATAATCATTCATCCTTAAAATTGTCTTTCATTGAGCAAAACTCTAATTCTTTATTTCATTCCTTTTGTAAGTTTTGACAAGGTCAAATACTAAAGTTCAATGCTCCCATCAACAGAGAAAGTACAGGCTGGGCATGATAGCTCACATCCGTAATCTCAACATTTTCAGAGGCTGAGGTGGGTGGATCACTTGAGGTCAAGAGTTCGAAATGAGTCTGACCAACATGGTAAAACCCTGTCTCTACTAAAAAAAATTAGCCGGGTGTGGTGGTGGGCATCTGTAATCCCAGTTAGGAGGCTGAGGCAGGAGAATCACTTGAACATGGGAGGCAGACATTACAGTGAGCCAAGATTGTGCCATTGCACTCCAGCCTGGGAAACAAGAGCTAAACTCCATCTCAAAAAAGAGAGAGAGAGAGAGAGAGAGAGAGAGAGAGAGAGAGAGAGAGAGAAAGTACAAAATACTCTTCTTTACCACTTGGATATATCTCCAAATATCCAAATATTTTATATTATCTCCATGCTATACTAATATTAATTAATCTGTAAGGTAATTCTGCAAATTAAAGCCTATTTCTAATTTAAATGTGTAAATCAAAATTTATGTGAAAAAAACTCTTCTGCAACTTATTAAACAAATAAATTCTTCATTAACATTTTGAAATACTAATATCAAAAGAAATATTCATCTTGCTGTAAATTAAGTTTGGAATGACTTTTAGAAACCTTTCGAGGTTTTTTTTCTAATCAGAATTATAATAACTATGATTAAGAAGTAACTGTTAAGTAAAAATGTATTTCTAAGATTTTGAGAAGTTCTCATTAATAATAACACCCCTCATAATTACCATGTAATAAGAAAAGTCTATTTACATCTTATTTGCAATTTACACTTCACTTAGATGGTTCAAAATCATAACAGCATCCACGGAGAAAGATTTAAAAATCATTATATGACAATGTTTAATAGAAAGTGATGGCTTAAATGTTACAATATGTTTCTTGAATATCTTCACATTAAATAGTAATTGAACAAAAAGCCCCCTGGTTCTGCTTAAGGGCAAGTCCCACAAAGCCCTTCATTATTGGAATTTCCAACTTGGAAGCCAAACTAAATAACAAGGAGTAATTTGCCAATTAGAACTTCCTGCTCTTTTCTCTTTATTCTTTAAACACCATTCAGGGGCTGAAATGGTCAAACACTTTTAGCTTCAAAACAGCAACTGAAAGGATTTAATTTGTGTCTCTCCAAGGTGAACCTGTCAAGAGGCAGCGGTGATGCATTCCATGTCCCCCAGCAGCAATTTCCCTTAAAGACAGAGAAGTGGGTTTCCACTCTTGCAGAATGTGAAGTTTCCTTTCCTCATTTCTCATTATTTATTTCAATTAATGACCTCCAAATTTTACACTTGGATAACTATTGGGCTTAAGAATGTTGCATTCGTGTGTTCCTGAATTCTGCAAACATCTTTGGCCCAAGTCCCTGCGTGTGTGCGTGCGTGTGTGTGCGCGCGCGCATGTGTACACTGGAAATAAACATTTCATAGCTACCTGACACAAAGTGGAATGAGGACCACCAAAACTGTAAAATCCAAAACTACATGGACCTAGAGAGGATCAAAGGATTCTCTACTAGAGCAGGCTTTAGCAAGAGAAGGGGTAAAATCGCCAGCCGTTAGACTCTTGGCAACATTTACGTTTCTCACCTGTATTTCCCTAATTGTAACCTGAGTTTGTTTCTCCGTTTGTTATTCAATTTAAAATTCCCAATGATTAACACAATTTAAATGCAGGCTTCTAAATTGCAAACACATTTACAGTTTAACACTAAATCAGTGAAATCAGTTCCTCCTTTCTAACCTAAGGAGACAGGAAAGAGCCTCTGGGCTTCCCCATCAACCACCCACTAGCACTAAAAAAGGAAGCATCAGTTTGCTCATTGTGAGCCGTGCACAACGCTAAGGGAATCGCGAATCGCTCACTCTTCTGAACCCTAGGAAAGGAAAGTTAGTTAAAGAGAAACTGCTTTTCAAATATTTACTTTCAAAAAGTGTTTGTAGGCCGGTCGCGGTGGCTCACGCCTATATCCCAGCACTTTGGGAGGCCAACGCAGGTGGATCACAAGGTCAAGCGATCGAGACCATCCTGGTCAACATGGTGAAACCCCGTCTCTACTAAAAATACAAAAATTAGCTGGGCATGGTAGCACACGCCTGTAGTCCCAGCTACTCGGGAGGCTGAGGCAGGAGAATTGCTTGAACCCAAGAGGCGGAGGTTGCGGTGAGCAGAGATGGAGATCGAGCCATTGCACTCCAGCCTGGGTAACGAGCAAAACTCTGTCTCAAAAAAAAAAAAGTATTTGTAATCAGGTTTTTTAAAAATTCATTTTATTCTAGGTCTATACTGATAATGTATTGAAAATGTATTAGAGCTGGGCACAGTGGCTCACTTAATCCCAGTACTTAGGGAGGCCAAGGAGGGCAGACAACTTGAGGACAGGAGTTTGAGACCACCCTGGCCAATATGGTGAAACCCTGTCTCTACTAAAAATACAAAAATTAGCTGGATGTGGTAGCAGACACCTGTAGTCCTGGCTACTCAGGAAGCTGAGGCACAATAATCATTTGAACCCAGGAGATGGAGGTTGCAGTGACTGGAGATTGTGCCGCTGCACTCCAGCCTGGGTGACACAGAGAGATTGTCTCCAAAAAAAAGTATTAGAGTATATCTATTTACATATTTTAAAATGAGAATATATTGCCTATATGAATGGAGTGCTTGTAAGGTCCGCCAAGTTGAGAGAAGACATTGTTTTTACCATAGGAGATAGCAGAAGGTCAAGATCGCTGAGCTAAGAGTTCAGGAGGGAATAGGCCTTTTTAGGCTGGTTGTTAGGGCACGGTTTCCTTACCTCCTACGCAGTTTTAAAAGGTCCCAGGGAGTATAAATTAAAGATAAATACTATATAGTGAAAGTATCAATAAGTATAAAGAACCTGAATTTTATTACTATTGTCTTTTTCTTCTATGAGAATGTTTCAGTTCAAATAATTACATCAACAGAAATTTATAGTCATAGCACCTGGAACTTTAGCAAATGTTAGTGACTAATTCTCAAACAACACAAGCCACACACAACTTTCCAGATATAAAAACAGACATAAAATGAGATTTAATAACAGTATTTTTTAAATAGGAACAGACGTCAAATTTACTTACACATAGTTTACAATGAATTCCAAGTGTTAGCTAACACAAAAAGAATATATTGCCTGTTCTTACCTTTACAAAGGAACCTCACGTCTATTTGTCCAAGTTTATTCTAGCATCTCCCCAGGTACCCAAGTCAGACACTGGAAACACTCTCATGGATGCCTGCTCATCTGTCACCAGGTTGAGTCTCCCGAGTCTGTTTCCTGGTCTCCCTTCAACTGTCCCGCTCTGTTCCAGGAGTTGATCACCTATCTCACTGCCACTAGTCTTGCTCAATTCTAATCCATCCTCCATACTGTTGCAATAATTATTTCTTACTTACAGTTTTGACCCTGTCACTCTCTTGCTTTTCATGCTCTGGTGGCTCCTCATCGCCATCCTACAGCATGGTGTTCCATGGCCTTTCCCACTCTGGCTCTACTCTCAGGCCAGCTTTCCCCCGCTGCCCTCCTCCACCCAGGTCTTACAGTGTAGCTGCTCACCCTTCTCACCTTTCCCCAAATGTTCCTGCTCCATGGTTTGGCTAATGCCTCTCACTGTTTTGGGAATCTTCTTCCCACCCACTTCCCTTGTCCTTTTCCTCCTCTCTCAATGCGTATTTTCACACATCTTCACTTCTCCTTCCCTTTGAAGTCTTTCTTCAAAAACACACAAATCAACTGCTCTTTTACAAGTTTATTATCACAACATCCTTCATTTGTATTATCATACATGTCTCTTCCAGATATCCCCAATTTTAGCTGTCACATACACCCATAAATTATGAGCTGTGTGTTGATTTGTAGCCCTACTTTCCAACGAAGTGTTTGTATTACAAGTCTCTATCAACATTTGTAGAGTCAAATCACTTTGGCAATGAATCTACGATTGTCAATAGACAATGATCATGAGCCATTTCAGAAACACTTTCCCATTGGATCACTTCTCATCATTAGCGTTGAAAAATATTAAATCATTTAATAACACTAAATTTCAGTAATACTGAAATATATAAAAACTACACTATTCTTCAATGTTTGCCAATGAATATATTTTCTTTTCTTTTCTTTTTTTTTTTTTTTTTAGAACTCTTCATTCCTTCCAACTCTTCACCACCACCAGCCAATCAATATTTTTTAAGATGGGGGGTCTCAATGTGTCGCTCAGGCTGGTTGGCATCAGTGAATATTGATTGAGCTTACTCAAATGCATAATACTGCTGTGTACTGCGGTGATTTTAAATAATATTAATAAAACATAATCCCTGCCTATGGAAATTTTCAATCTAAAAATTTATGGCATCGGCTGTAGCCATAAAGATAATACACATTAGTTGATTGAGGTGAGAGGTTGCAACATATAAATGAGTCTACAAAACATAACAAATCAGACATCTCTATGGATGCTGAGTTGTGGTTATAGTGAAATATCTGGCACAGAGCTACTTGTATTTTATTTGCAGCTTTTTTCTTAAACAATTAGAATGTTTTAAATGGGTGTTTAAAATATTCATATTTATATATGAAAAATGCCACGTAGCAGATAATAGCTGCTTGTTCTACAGGATTAGATGAATGATAATACAGACATATATAAACGATCCAGAGGCCATTTCTAGGTTCATGTTTAATCAAGTTTTCTGGATTGGTAGTTTACTGGAAATAATTTTATGTGCACGTCCGTGTGTGTGTGTGTATATGTGTGTATGTGTGTGTATGTATACGTGTGTGTGTGTGTGTGTGTGTGTGAGAAAGAACATGATCATCTGTATTGTCTCTAACTTATCTAAGGTACTGTGAACAAACTGGTGGCTACTGAGACAGAAAACAAATCAAATAGGCCATCAAATACTATGAATGATCACATTCTGATCTCTTTTTCTATGATTGCTCTAAAAGCTGTCTAGCCCCTCTGTGATCCTTAAAAGGAGACTCTATTAGGCTTCATAAGTTTCTAAGGCTGCTGGTAGTTCTCTCCTGTCTAGTTAATCAGGTAATGCCTCCTAAGGGTACTTCTGAGATGAGTAAAAACTGGGGTCATAATTTCTAGACTGTCAAGAAAATGGGAATTTATACATTAGATAAACCCCAGGGATGTTACGTAGCAAGAACTTTTACTTTAGTCTGTGGGTAAAAAGGCAAAATATCAAGATGTGGTGAAAAGTTTCTTGCAGCTATCTAATTTATTTTAACAGTATGTTTCAAAAATAATTATCATTAATATAATCAGCAGAATATAAGATAGGAAAACTGTATCTAGAATTAAAGAGGGAAACAACTTTTTCTATGAGAATTAAATTTGACACGGGGATGTTTATGTCTAATGACAAATTTCAATGCTAGAATATACATGCATTTATATTTTTTATAAGTTTGCCATCAGGACAACAATTTTAGATGTCAAGATGATGTGTACACCAAATTATTGTTGAATTTCATTTTAAAGAACCTATGTACTCTTGAAATTACATCTCTTCATTTAAACTTTTTAAAAGTAGATTATGTTCTCTATTCATTTTTTAACTAAATATTTCCAAACTTATTAAGCTCTGCAAATGCAGGAGTAAATAATTATTACTATTTCTGTTTACATTTCTGTTTACTGGACTTTTATTTTGGTTAGTTGAAAATTTATTAGTTATAACTTGCAAAAAGAGAAATTTGAGATATTTTTAAAAGGTCTTCAACTGCATAAAAGTAAATTCTAAAAATGCCACAGATATTAAGAGTATTTAGCACTTAGTAAAAAATAGTATATACATTGTGAATATATGAAATGCACCTGACTTATATGCTTTAAAATGATTAATTTTAATCTTACATGCATTTCCCCTCCAAAAAAAATGTATGAATGCTAATAGAGACCATTTCTATCCTGCTGAAAGTTATCTACAAATTAGCAGATGTTCCAATGTATGATGCCTTCCTAACTAGAGAACCTCCTCAGATTGCTTACCATTTGGTATCTCTTCTAAGACACAGTAGACTTACATTCTCTTAAGTCTCTCATAGTAATGTAATGGCATTAACCACAAAATAAGCACAGAACAATTATCTTATGTCCATTCAAGTTTCAGCCTTAGTGTTTCATTAAAATTCTTTGGGAGAAAAATTACCTACATAAGGCATATATAATGCCAGTAACCTTATTTTTTAAAATTCTGGATTATCCTGAAAAAAAAAAATTTAAAGTCTAGCAGCAACGTTAAAAATTCTTTACTTTGTATCAACTGGTTATAGGAATCCTTCCAAGTTGTCCCTAGGAATCCTAGAAACATTGAAAGTAAAATTTCACACTGTTGGTATATACAAACACCACTTGCTGACTTTTCAATTCCTCCAAAGCTGGCTAAATCTCCTGCTGACTTTAAAAATAGAGTTTTCCATGTTTCTAAAGATTCTCTGAATATATGACCAACCTTTATCTGATCTGATTACATCAGGCAATACAGGCCAGGAATAAAGAAACTGTTACTAACCAGTGAATAAAGCTAACTTAACCTACATAAAAAGGTATCCTTTACAATGAATTGTCTTTGCTTAGAGTTCTAAGCTGATTACTAAACTTCTACTTAATTGGATGCTGGACTAGATCTAGTCCAATATTTCCCAATGATGTTTCTAGATGAAATACATGTGTTCAGAAGTACAGCTTCAATTCTTCAAATTTTCTATATGAACAGATAATTTTCAATAGAAAGCATGACTTTTCAATTTGAAAAAAGTGGCATTTATCCTACACTAAAAGAGGAAGAGAGACTCTTTACTTTCAAGTACATGTATTACTAAAAAAAAATCTCAACAATGAACCCCAAAGAAGATAAATAATCCTTATTATTTATTGTGATAATATATCGATGGGACAAATTTAACTTAGCAGAATACAATAAGTGGAGTTCAAGAATTATACTTGAATTCTGATGGGTTTACATTAGACAAATCCATTAGCATATATTTCATTATAGCTGACTAAGCAAAATTGGGAAATAGCACCTATGAGAAATAAGGTTTCCTACACTTTAAAGTACGCAGAGCTATTCTTCACATTTTCCCCTAATAATTATTTTACCCTGATAACATTAAAAATACCAGTATTTACATATTAGTGGTAATATACCTTTAACTCTCATATAGTGAAGCAAAAGTTTTACTTTAAATGGTGCCTGATTGTTGTATTTAAAAAACAAAACAAATAGCATTTTCACAAAAGCCAAAATGTAAAAGCAACCTAAGCACACACGGATGAATCAATGAAAAAACAAAATGCGGTATCTACATACAACAGAACGTGATTAGGCCTTAAAAAGGAAGAAAATTCTGACACATACGACAACATGCATGAAACTTGAAGATATACCACTAAGTAAAATAAGTCAATCACAAAAGGACAAATATTATATAATTCTACTTACATAAAGTACCCACAGTAGTAAAATTCATAGAGACAGAAAGTAGAACGGTGGGTGCCAGGGACAGGGAAAGGAATCGGGGGAGTTGTGAGGGGTGAAAAATGCAGTTTAATGGGTACAGGGATTCAGCTGGGGAAGATGAACAGTTCTGGAGATGGATAATGGTGATGGCTGCATGACACCTTGAATGTACCACAAAACTACACATTTAAGTGGCTGAAGTGCTATGTTAAATATTATATCGTGTATTAATACATTATACCGTAATTTTAAAGATTTAAAGTACTTTTTAAATGCTGAAAAGGTACTCTCTCTGTGGTTTTTTTAATAACCAAAAAGGAAAGGAAAAACAAGAGTAACAGCACTTGCACAGCTTGGTGCTAAACCAAAGGGAAATACTTCACAAGAGACCTCTATTCCTTTTCATTACAATGCTGATGCCTCCAAAGAAGAACCACATACTTTACCACTCATCCTCTCAACAAAACTTAGTCACCAACAACAACATGCACCTTGAGTGATTTTTGTGAAGACAGATAGTATTTGAAAATACTAGAAAAGGGAGTTGATACTGGTTCGTTAGAATTTATATATATTTAATTTTTTTTTTTTTTTTTTTTTTTTTGAGACAGAGTTTCGCTCTTGTTACCCAGGCTGGAGTGCAATGGCGCAATCTCGGCTCACTGCAACCTCCGCCTCCTGGGTTCAGGCAATTGTCCTGCCTCAGCCTCCCGAGTAGCTGGAACTACAGGCACGTGCCACCATGCCCAGCTAATTTTTATTTTTGTGTTTTTTTAGTAGAGACGGGGTTTCACCATGTTGACCAGGATGGTCTCGATCTCTTGACCTCGGGATCCACCCGCCTTGGCCTCCCAAAGTGCTGGGATTACAGGCGTGAGCCACCGCGCCCAGCCATATTTAATTATTTTTTATCAACCAATGATTACTCAGCTAACAGTGACTTTTATATGCTCATCATGGTTATGAAATCTAGGGAACTTACAAAAAAATTAAGATTTTTTTATTAAGTGTCTAAACACTATACATACTTTAGCTCAATTGCTGTATACTAAAATCCCATAAGGTCAGTGTTATGCCCCTTTTCAGATGAGGACTAACCAGCTTGCTGAGCAGCACACAGGGTTTGAGGGAGTCTGTCTGACTGTACTACCAACACACAGCCCTTGCCCCTGAGCAATCAGAAACCAACATACATGAGCAAATGAAAATGTAAAGTAGTAGCAAGAAAATTAAAAATAATAATAATCTATTTGCAAACTAGAAATAATTCAGGGATTTTTGAGTATCACTTTTATAGTAAATCAAATCTAGCCTAAATATCCTTCATGATTATCATCTTTATGATAAGTCAAACCTAAGCTAAATGTATTTTACGACTTTCACCTTCATAATAAATCAAATCTAGGTTAAACATGTTTTATATTCTAAATAATGAGTAGCAATTAAAGGCTACCCAGGGAGATGACGGAATTTCTATGTATTCGAATCTTTAAGCATACAGCACAGGCAAAACAACCATCTGTCTTCTACAGTTTATGTACAGTGTTATCTAAGGTCATTTCTTGAGGTCCTCTGACACTCAGCAACTGTCTTAAGATCTCTCTTTCTCACACACAAACACACACATAGACAAAAACAAACTTTAGTTATTTCCAAAGCTCAAGGGAACAGTGGATGGCTGAGGAAGGTGGGTCTGAAAACATCAAGGACTATATGGTGTGACTGTTGGGTCATATCTGTGGGGCACATGCAGACTCAAAGACTTTGGCAGGACAGTTGTTCCTCTCCATAGCTGAGGCAGCTGCCTCATGAGCAAGAATATGAAGACACCACCTAACATGAGTGAATCAGAAAACATTCATAATCGTCGTCAATAAGCTTATGCAAATAAGAAATTGAAATCCTTGGTGGAAAACAAAAATGCATCTTCCCCAAGGAACCAAAATCTCATGCATGTCAACAGAAGCAAATAATACAGAAAGTCTTTCTCTCCTTTTAACTTCCCTACTCTTGATACTTCAATGAGAAGCAACCCTTGCTATCATTTAGATACATTGCCTTCTTTCTTAGTGGACAAGGGAGAAGGGCTTGGCAAATATATTTTTAGCTATTAGCAACAGGGAAAAATGATCATATTATGTCTTCTCTAGCTTCTCTCCTTCCCATTCTCCCCTCCCATATATTTGGATCTTTCTGACTACAAAGGAAGCTCTGATATCACTTAGAGCATTTCAAAGCAAGGCAGGGATGATGTTAGTAGTGTTAACTATATTCATAAGATTAAATATTCCCTTTATAAGCAACTCTGTTCAAGGGAGCATAAAGCTAACTAAACTTTACAGCACTTGAGGATAAGAGTCATTTGGCACTGTTGCTTCTACTATTCGGAAACAATTCCTCTCCTTCTTCTACAAGAACACTACAGACCCAAGAAAGAGAAACAGACTTAAGTTGCCTGACCTCCTCAGTTATCCCCCAGGCTGTTGGGAAAAAGCAATACATATACTGGTGTCCAATTTATCACTCCTATTTTCACAGTCATAAATTACTTCTCGGGCTTTAAAACAACAGGGTTTTCAAAGGACACTGTAAGGTACTTAAATTCCAGTAACGAAACTCAAATGTATGAGGCAATTTAAAATCTTTATAAAAGCTCCCTGTTTCAAAGCTATGCCAAACGGTATCCTAGAAAGCCTACATAACAAAATGCTAGACAGGTAAGGTTAAAAGCAAAGCACTAAACATCTCTCTTCAGAGGTCTTGCTACATAGAAAGTAATCAATGAATGAATGAATCTTAGATCATATCCTGTCAGAGCTAATCAATTAACTTTGTTTAAAATAAATGATCACAGACTAATCTATCATACATTATCTTCATCCACAGACCAACAGAGCAATTCAGATGTCCAAAGTTCTGTTTTGCTCACTCATATCGAACGTACTTGGTTAAACCAGGTACCATGACGTTAAGTATGCCAGATATGATTCATAAACAAGAAAATTAGCCAATGATTTTGGACTGAGTCATAGCAAACAAAAGGCAAAGCAAAGAGAACAAAACAGAAATAAGGTACTTAAGGGAAAATCCTGTTTTTGGCACAGATCCAGAAGAAAAACAAAAACTGTCTATTAGGTACACAGTCAGAGTAGGGCCATTTGTCAAAAGTCTGTAGGAACAAACTCTAAGTGGCTGTCTTACATGTCTCAAGAGGCAGAACGGAGCTGATGCTGTCAACTGCCGGTGCTGCAGCTCCAACTGCAGGAGCTCTAATTTGACCTCCTGAGAAAGAATCCCAATTAGAACCACATAAAGGAAGCCGTTTAGACATGGTGCTTTGGGACAAGTCTGACCCAGTGTGTCAATGTCAAGTGAAACAAAAAACTAAAGGAACTTTCTCAAGCACGTTGTCTTTTCTAGATAAAAGCTAAAGACCTTTTAGACCCAGCTTTTTAAGTAGGCTTCCCTGAACTAAAACGAGGACAACTCAAACACTGAAAGCCGGCTTGATTTTTTTCCCCCAAAGCCTGCCGGTAAACTTTGTGAAAACAGAGGAATATCATAACAAGCTATATGCCACATTCTAGCAAAATTAGCTAGTTAAAAATGTTTAATTCACAGTGGTCAAACAGCAAGCTATGAAAGGTATTCATCTGTTAGTGATTTTACATTTGGCTTCCTATCTCAATTTGCCTTCACTACTGATTCCTTTTGGAATTGCCCCAAATCTACACGATGTTGCTATTGCTACATTCAACTACAAAGCAAACTCATATGTTGAGATACAAAAACCAATGCCTGTTTGAAGATATAAGGGAGAAAGGGTATGGGAAAAAAGGATAATTTAGGATTTCAACTATAAATCGCACAGATACAAGAAAACAGCATGAAACAAAGCAAAACACACTCTAATCCATTCGGTTTTTGTTTTCAGTGACCTGTAGATCAAAGGTTCTTACTTGCATTCCAGTGAGTCTTTTAATCTGCTAAGATTTTGCAAATGTACTTTTTTCTGTGTATAGGTACTATACCTTTCATTAGATTCTCAGAAGGGTCTGTGACCCAAAAAATCTCAAGGGCCACGTTTCTAGATTTATGTGAATTTACAGGTGTATTCTATCTATAATATCTGAAGCACCTCTTTCATTTTCAACCTAAGCTTGACAAAAGCAAGAGTATCACAGCAAACAAGTGCACAAGACCCAGGGCAAGGTCATACGCCTCCATCCACACTTTTAACTGACAGTCAATTGCCTTCCATGTAGCTCCTGAAACTGAAGAACTCACAAGGCATTCCCAGGAAGGGCAAAGTGACTGAAGGAAGAGAAGAACTGTGTATTATGAATATTCTCAATTAATAAAGAAATTGAAATAAAATTTCACAAAATGAATTTTGACTCAACAAAAATTACTGGGATTTAAAAAATCTCATATCTTCAAGATTAAGGCTCATTGAAAAATATGAGTTAAGACAACTAAAATCCAAAGAGCATACTCCAATAAGCTCTTAACCATCTTCAATTAACTCAGCGTAGGAAATTCTTTGGTAGATGACCTCCTCAGTACAGTGCAGAGAGGCAAGTTGTTCCATAATTTAGTCAACATTAGATGCTTCCTGTGGGGTTTCTCCAATACGTTTGCCTGTACTATTTCATAACTCTTGAAGGGATCCTCAAAGACAATATGTTCAACATGAACATAAGGAAACATGGTAATCTTTTCCCCTAAAGAGAGATGATAATCAATTCTCTTAATGAGAGATAGTAATAAATTCAAAAGCATGTTAATACTCTTGCTAAAGCAAAATTTAAAGGTTGCCAGTGTTTTATTTCATATTTATTTATAAATCACCAATCCTGTCTTGCAAGGATTTGGATAGGTTATTGGTAACAAGACAACCACCTACATAAAAAAAATACATCTTTTCCAAGTACAGCTGCCTGCCCAGGAGGAGCAGTCGCTGAAATGAGACACTAGGCTATTGGCACCTAGCACGTGGTCATACAGCCACTGCTGCAGAGTACAGTGTGGGGTACGGTGCCGTCCCCAGCACTAAAGCACACGCAGGATCAAAGGCATGGGCATAACTGGCATGCCACCATCTACAGCTCTAGATGTGGAGCCAGCACTAAAGCCTCTGAATACTTCCATATAAAATTACATGGATGTTGACAAACCACCTGTTGGACTAAAGAAGAAAAACAAATCGTGCCTCTATAAGACCACTTTTCACTGTATATTCCGTAAAAATGGTTGTTTTTGTATGCATATTTTACTTTAAATGCTTTGCAGTATCCAGCCTACGGAGAGTTGCGGCAATTTAAAAAACACAAAAATAAAATTTTTCATTTTAGTCTATCTAAATGCTTTAGGGTTGTGGGGGGATATCTTTGTTATAATGTTTACCAATCTGTGTGTCTTCCTACGAATGGCAATGTTTTAAAGACAACAACAACAAAAAGCAGATTAAACATTTTCCCAATAATGCCTCCCACTCTCCCTCACTAAAACCTTCTAGGAAATACTATTAAAAAGCTGTGTTCTATATGGTATATTCTTTTATCTAGAACGTGTTAAATATGCAGGCATAATGGTAGTAAAGCAAGACGGAAATAAACATAGAAGACAACAAGATGTTTACTCACTTATTAAAACCTACTAAGTATCTATAACATTCTAGGGGCAAATCTGGGCTCCAGAGATAAAAAGAATACTGAGTCTCAGCCCTGCCCTCAAGACTATCCTTAAAGGGGACAGAGATAACGGACAATTGCTGGAATTAAATGTGATTTGTGGATTTAGAGAGCTATGTATATGATACTGGGCCTCAGTGATTTACGGAAGGTTTTGCAAGGAACAAACTTGAGAATTTTAAAGAAAATACCCTAAGTTATAAAGTTTTAACACTATTTTTTTTAAAACAGTCACCTGGTTCAAAAATTCAAAAGGAAGAAATGGCTATTTTGAACACTTCCCTCGTATCACCTGTCCCCAGTTACCTCGCTCTCCATTAAGCATTCAATGTTAACACAAGAGTCTCTTATAACACCCTAATATTGCTTCCCTGATTAATAAAGGCTTTGCCTGCCAATGACATTCTCATGAGTATATTGTATTTTATTATGTATTTATGTAGTATGTATTTTATTATGACTGAAAGGCACTCTGTAGTAAGTGGAGCAATCCATAAAAACAGACTTTGAATGTTTCTAAATATCAAGTAAAATTCTCTCTTTATTAGTTAAACATGCTAAAAAATTTTTATCATGCATCAAAGTAGAGAAGATAAGAAACAGGAACCAAAATAAAAGAAAATATAACATGCATTCTAGATGAAAAAAGAAAATGGCATGAATACCTTTAAAAATACGCTCCAGTCAGCCAGGTGCAGTGGTTCATGCCTGCAGTCCCAGCATTTTGGGAGGCTAAGGCGGATGGATCACCAGAAGTCAGAAGTTCAAGACCAACCTGGCCAACATGGTGAAACCTCGCCTCTACTAAACATACAAAAATTGGCCAGGCATGGTGGCGCACGCCTATAATCCCAAGCTACTTGGAAGGCTGAGGCAGGAGAATTGCTTGAACCTGGGAAGCGGAGGTTGCAGTTAGCCAAGATCATGCCATTGCACTCTAGCCTGGGAAACAAGAGCGAGACTCTATCTTAAAAAATTATATGTATGCTCCAGTCTTGTCTTCATGCTTTATTTCATTAAATTGATCTTCAATCTTTTCATGTCCTTTACAGAGACATGGCTGAAGCTGGAAATCATCATTCTCAGCAAACTAACACAGGAACAGAAAACCAAACACTGCATGTTCTCACTCATAAATGGAAGTTGAACAATGAGAACACATGGGCAAAGGGAGGGGAACATCACACATCAGGGGCTGTCGGGGATGGGCGGGTGAGGGAAGGGATAGCATTAGCAATACCTAATATAGATGACAGGTTGATGGGTGCAGCAAACCACCATGGCACGTGTATACCTATGTAACAAACATGCACATTCTGCACATGTACCCCAGAACTCAAAGTATTATATATATATATATTTTATACACACACACACACGCACACATACATATATGCTCCAGTACATGAGGCCTTAATTAAAACTAAAATTACTGTCTCAGATAATTGAATATATTACTCAAGTGGGTAATTGGGTTATGATCTAACCTAATATTTGCTATGCTAATAGTGGTGAGTCTGGTGACAATTTTTTTAAAGAAATAGAAAGATAATGTATACAGCCAGTTGTCACTTCTCTTCCTACTAGAGACATGCACAAGAACACACATGACAGGGAATCTTCTGTACCCCATGTTTACTGACACCACCCCCTCCCACCATCCTTTGCCAGGTCTTTGCCTCCCCAGCACTAGCTCCCTCAAGCTTTCTTCCGAATAACTGCAGTGGCTAGCAGTTGGGTAATTGGATAGTATGAAGCAT
Organism: Saimiri boliviensis; assembly: GCF_048565385.1. Lineage (NCBI taxonomy): Eukaryota > Metazoa > Chordata > Mammalia > Primates > Cebidae > Saimiri > Saimiri boliviensis. The sequence goes on from NC_133451.1 coordinate 101,430,320, forward strand.
GGTTCACAACACAAAATGAATAAAAGGAAAAAGAAAGAGCCATGAAGAACATTAACCATGAAGAAAACTGCAAGGAAAAGCCTCCAATTTGAGGTATTCTAAACTCACAAGACAGGGTTCTAACTATGCAGCTAAAATAGTGAATTTGGAAAGTATTATCAACATTAGACCATTTCTAGCATTTTGGAGGCAGAAGAGTGAAATCCACAAAAACAGAAGAAATATTCATGAGCTAGCAGAGAGGGTCAAAAGTGTGAAAGTAAGCAAGCTCATCAGCATAATAAACAAACTGAACAATCTACATATAATACAGAGGCAATCTAAACAAAGATTGCTAGTGTGGTAGGAAATAAAACTGATTACAACAGTACAAATAACACAAAGTAAATACTTAAAATCATGGACTTTCAAAGAGGTCAGAGTGTAAAATAACAAAAGTTTCTAATTGTGACAAAACCAATTTCTCTTATAATAAGTAAATAGAAAAACCATAAAAGATACCATGCTCGGAAAGGAAAAGTGCAATAAAGCTATAACCAAAGTTTAAACACTGGTGCCAAAATTTACATTGCTTTTTCTAATGTATAATCTATCATAGAAATTTATATTGTTTTTCTTAACTTAGAGTCAAGATGTATCCATGAGTAAATAAAGATCTGAGAAAAAATACAATCACTCCTTAAACTTGAACATATGTGGCCGGGCGCAGTGGCTCACACCTGTAATCCCAGCACTTTGGGAGGCCGAGGCGGGTGGATCATGAGGTCAAAAGATCGAGACCATCCTGGTCAACATGGTGAAACCCCGTCTCTACTAAAAATACAAAAAAAAAAAAAAAAAAAAAAAATTAGCTGGGCATGGTGGCGCGTGCCTGTAATCCCAGCTACTCAGGAGGCTGAGGCAGGAGAATTGCCTGAACCCAGGAGGCGGAGGTTGTGGTGAGCTGAGATCGCGCCATTGCACTCCAGCCTGGGTAACGAGTGAAACTCCGTCTCAAAAAAAATAAATAGGAAGATGGCCGCCTAAGAACAGCTCAGGACTTCAGCTCCCAGTGAAGGTGCAGAGGGTGAGTGGACGCCGCATTTCCAGACGAACTCTTATTGCCCACAGACCAGGAGATACCCAGGCAGAGGGGTCGCCAGCGTCGCAGTCCCAGCCGGTGCGGCTGTTTTGGCCCCTGTGGGGCTGATTCCCCCCGCTCGGCTGCTGTGACCACGCCCTGTTGCTGCGATTCTCCATACAAAAGTCACTGGTCTGGGAGCCCTCTTAGCTGGCGAGCAGAGCCCTGAGACGGCAGAGTTGCCCATTCATCTGAAATAGCGAGCCAGGCCAGGAGATTCCTAGGCAAAAAATCTGCCAGGACCTGGCGCTGCAATTCGAGCCGACTGAGTCGCAGCACGGGAGATCCCGGTGCCTTTTCAACAAGCAACCGGAACGCGGGGTGGTTCAACTTAAAAGAAAAGACTCTGAGTCAGGGAGCCAGGTGATCAGGCTCAGTTGGTCCCACCCATCCACCCCCAACAACAACGAAAACAAAAACAGTAATTGGAAACCCTCTGGGTTGAGCCCTTCAAACCAAGCACAGCTGAACCGGGACTGTCAGGCTCCGTGGGGGAGGGGCTTCCGCCATTACTGAGACTCTCCATGGCTAGGGAGGCAGGCTGCCGTTGCCGAGGCAACCCGCCGTTGCCGAGGCAACCTGCCACAACAGAGAGAGTCCGCCATAACAGAGGCGGGGCCACCGTTGCCGAGACAGTTCTAACTACGCCCATATAAACAGGACTACAGGGAAGAGCTCAGGGCAGCTGGGCGGAGCCCACAGCAGCTCAGCAAAGCCCCTGCGGGCAGGCAGTGGCTAGGCGTGCTGCTAGCTGGGCAGGTCAGACCTGAAAGAAAAATCAAAAAAGGCAGTAGTGCAACAGAAACTCATAAAGCTCCAACTCCCTGGGACAGAGACAGACAACAGGTGGATAAACCCACAAAAATGGGAAGAAACCAGCGCAAAAAGGATGAAAACTCCCGAAACCAGAACACCTCTCCTCCTAAAAGGGATCACAACTCCTCACCAGCAAGGGAACCAGACCGGATGGAGAAGGAGGGTGATGAAATGACAGAATCAGACTTCAGAAGGTGGGTAGTAAGAAACTACAATGAGCTAAAAGAACATGTTCTAACCCAACGCAAAGAAAAGAGGAACCTTGAAAAAAGATTGGACGAACTGCTGACGAGAATGGACAGCATAGAGAGGAGTATAAGTGAATTGATGGAGCTGAAAAACGCAACACGAGAACTTCGTGAAGCATGCACAAGCTTCAACAGCCGAATTGACCAAGGAGAAGAAAGGATATCAGAGGTCGAAGATCAACTCAATGAAATAAAAAGAGAAGGCAAGAACAGAGAAAAAAGCGCAAAAAGGAATGAACAAAATCTTCAAGAAATGTGGGACTACGTGAAAAGACCTAATCTACGTCTGATAGGTGTACCTGAATGTGATGAAGAGAATGAATCCAAGCTGGAAAATACTCTTCAGGAATTATCCAGGAAAACTTCCCGAACCTAGCAAGGCAGACCAATATTCAAATCCAGGAAATACAGAGAACACCACAAAGATATTCCTCAAGAAGAGCAACCCCAAGGCACATAATCGTCAGATTCGCCAGGGTTGAAATGAAAGAGAAAATGCTAAGGGCAGCCAGAGAGAAAGGTCGGGTTACCCACAAAGGGAAGCCCATTAGACTCACAGCAGATCTCTCAGCAGAAACCCTACAAGCCAGAAGAGATTGGGGGCCAATATTCAACATCCTTAAAGAAAAGAACTTTCAACCCAGAATCTCCTATCCAGCCAAACTCAGCTTCATAAGTGAAGGAAAAATAAAATCCTTTGTGAACAAGCAAGCACTCAGAGATTTCATCACCACCAAACCTGCTCTACAAGAACTCCTGAAAGAGGCTCTACACATATAAAGGAACAACCAGTACCAGCCACTCCAAAAACACATCAAATGGTAAAAGAGCATCAACACAATCAAGAATCTGCATCAACTAACCAACAAAACAGCCAGGTAGCATCAAAATGACAGCATCAAATTCACACATAACAATACTATCCCTAAATGTCAATGGACTAAATGCCCCAATCAAAAGACACAGACTGGCAAATTGGATAAAAAGCCAAAACCCATCAGTGTGCTGTATCCAGGCAACCCATCTTACATGCAAGGATACACAAAGGCTCAAAATAAAGGGATGGAGGAAGATCTACCAAGCAAATGGAGAGCAAAAAAAGGCAGGAGTTGCAATTCTCATCTCTGATAAAATAGACTTTAAAGCAACAAAGATCAAAAGAGACAAAGGACATTACATAATGGTAAAAGGATCACTGCAACAAGAAGAGCTAACGATCCTAAATATATACGCACCCAATACAGGAGCACCCAGATACATAAGGCAAGTTCTTAATGACTTACAAAGAGACTTAGACTCCCACACAATAATAGTGGGAGACTTTAACACCCCATTGTCAATATTAGACAGATCATCCAGACAGAAAATCAACAAGGATATCCAGGACCTGAATACAGACCTGGAACAAGCAAACCTAATAGACATTTACAGAACTCTCCACCCCAAATCCACAGAATATACATTCTTCTCAGCACCACATCACACCTACTCTAAAATTGACCACATAATTGGCAATAAATCACTCCTCAGCAAATGCAAAAGAACAGAAATCATAACAAACAGTCTCTCGGACCACAGTGCAATCGAGTTAGAACTCAGAATGCAGAAACTAACTCAGAACCGCACAGCTTCATGGAAACTGAACAACTTGCTCTTGAATGTTGACTGGATAAACAATGAAATGAAGGCAGAAATAAAGATGTTCTTTGAAACCAATGAGAACGAAGACACAACATACCAGAATCTCTGGGACACATTTAAAGCAGTCTCTAGAGGAAAATATATAGCAATGAGTGCCCACATGAGAAGAAAGGAGAGATCTAAAATTGACACCCTATCATCAAAATTGAAAGAGCTAGAGGAGCAAGATCAAAAAAACTCAAAACCTAGCAGAAGACAGGAAATAACTAAGATCAGAGCAGAACTGAAGGAAATAGAGACACAAAAAACTCTTCAAAAAATAAATAAATCCAGGAGCTGGTTCTTTGAAAAGATCAACAAAATAGACAGACCACTAGCCAGATTAATAAAAAAGAAAAGAGATTGATGCAATAAAAAATAATAAAGGGGATATCACCACAGATTCCACAGAAATCCAAACCATCATCAGAGATTATTACAAACAACTCTATGCACATAAACTAGTAAACCTGGAAGAAATGGATAAATTCCTGGACACCTGCATCCTCCCAAGCCTAAACCTGGAAGAAGCCGAAACCCTGAATAGACCAATAACATGGTCTGAAGTCGAGGCAGCAATAAAGAGCCTACCACCCAAAAAAAGCCCAGGTCCAGATGGGTTCACAGCTGAATTCTACCAGACATACAAAGAGGAGCTGATACCATTCCTTCTGAAACTATTGCAGACAATCCAAAAAGAGGGAATTCTTCCCAAATCATTTTACGAGACAAACATCATCCTGATACCAAAACCCGGAAGAGACTCAACAAGAAAAGAAAATTTCAGGCCAATATCCATGATGAACATAGATGCAAAAATCTTCAATAAAATACTGGCAAACCGATTGCAACAGCATATCAAAAAGCTCATCCACCATGATCAAGTAGGATTCATCCCGGGGATGCAAGGCTGGTTCAACATACGCAAGTCCATAAACGTAATTCACCACATAAACAGAACCAAAGACAAAAACCACATGATTATCTCAATTGATGCAGAGAAGGCTTTTGACAAAATTCAACAACCCTTTATGCTAAAAACCCTCAATAAACTAGGTATTGACGGAACGTATCTCAAAACAATAAAAGCTATTTACGACAAACCAACAGCCAATATCATACCGAATGGGCAAAAACTGGAAGCATTCCCTTTGAAATCAGGCACTAGACAAGGGTGCCCTCTCTCACCACTCCTATTCAATATAGTACTGGAAGATCTAGCCAGAGCAATCAGGCAAGAAAAAGAAATAAAGGGTATCCAAATTGGAAAGGAGGAAATCAAATTGTCTCTATTTGCAGATGACATGATTGTATATCTGGAAGACCCCATCATCTCAGCCCAAAATCTCCTGAAACTGATAAACAACTTCAGCAAAGTCTCAGGATACAAAATCAACGTGCAAAAATCACAAGCATTCCTGTACACCAGTCATAGACTTCAAGAGAGCCAAATCAAGAACGAACTGCCATTCACAATTGCTACAAAGAGAATAAAGTACCTAGGAATACAACTAACAAGGAACGTAAAGGACCTCTTCAAGGAGAACTACAAGCCATTGCTCAACGAAATAAGAGAGGATACAAACAGATGGAGAAACATTCCATGTTCATGGTTAGGAAGAATCAACATCGTGAAAATGGCCATACTACCCAAAGTAATTTACAGATTCAACACTATTCCCATCAAGCTACCAATGACCTTCTTCACAGAACTGGAAAAAAACACCTTAAACTTCATATGGAACCAAAAGAGAGCCCGCATAGCCAAGTCAATTCTAAGCAAAAAGAACAAAGCGGGAGGCATCACACTACCGGACTTCAAACTATACTACAAGGCTACAGTAATCAAAACAGCATGGTACTGGTACCAAAACAGAGATATAGACCAATGGAACGGAACAGAGGTCTCAGAGGAAATACAACATACCCACAACCATCTGATCTTCGACAAACCTGACAAAAACAAGCAATGGGGAAAGGATTCCCTGTTTAATAAATGGTGTTGGGAAAACTGGCTAGCCATGTGCAGAAAGCAGAAACAGGACCCCTTCCTGACACCTTACACCAAAATTAACTCCAGATGGATTAAAGACTTAAACATCAGACCTATTACCATAAAAACCTTAGAAGAAAATCTAGGCAAAACCATTCAGGACATAGGTGTAGGCAAGGACTTCATGACCAAAACGCCAAAAGCAATGGCAACAAAAGCCAAAATAGACAAATGGGACCTAATCAAACTCCACAGCTTCTGCACGGCAAAAGAAACAGTCAGTAGAGTGAATCGGCAACCAACAGAATGGGAAAAAATTTTTGCAGCCTACCCATCTGACAAGGGGCTGATATCCAGAATTTACAAAGAACTAAAGCAGATCTACAAGAAAAAAACAAACAAGCCTATTCAAAAATGGGCGAAGGATATGAACAGATACTTTACAAAAGAAGACATACAGGAGGCCAACAAACATATGAAAACATGCTCATCATCACTGGTCATCAGAGAAATGCAAATCAAAACCACACTGAGATACCATCTCACACCAATTAGAATGGCGATCATTAAAAAATCGGGAAACAACAGATGCTGGAGAGGATGTGGAGAAATAGGAACACTTTTACACTGTTGGTGGGAATGTAAATTAATTCAACCATTGTGGAAGACAGTGTGGCGACTCCTCAAGGACCTAAAAATAGAAATCCCATTTGACCCAGCAATCCCATTACTGGGTATATATCCAAAGGATTATAAATCATTCTACTACAAGGACACATGCACACGAATGTTCATTGCAGCACTGTTTACAATAGCAAAGACCTGGAACCAACCCAAATGCCCAACGATGATAGACTGGATAGGGAAAATGTGGTACATATACACCATGGAATATTACACAGCCATCAAAAACGATGAGTTCACGTCCTTTGCAGGGACATGGATGAACCTGGAAACCATCATTCTCAGCAAACTGACACAAGAGCAGAAAATCAAACACCGTATATTCTCACTCATAGGTGGGTGTTGAACAATGAGAACACATGGACACAGGGAGGGGAGTACTACACACTGGGGTCCGTTGGGGGGAAATGGGGGAGGGGCGGGGGGGTGGAGAGGTGGGAAGAGATAGCATGGGGAGAAATCACAGATACAGGTGAGGGGACGGAAGGCAGCAAACCACACTGCCAAGTGTGTACCTATGCAACAATCTTGCATGTTCATCACATGTACCCCAAAAGCTAAAATGCAATAAAAAAAAGAAAAAAAAAAGAAAAAATAAATAAATAAATAAATAAAATAATTGGCCACATTTAAAAAAAAAAGTTGAACATATGTGTAAAGTTGAAGAAAAGAACACCTCTTGTTCATTTTTAATGTCTGAATTAGTAAAATGAAGTCAAACAAAATTTTTAAATTTTTATAAATAAAGCGATCTATTAACAGAAAGTAAAGTTGCCTTGAAAATTGGCCATACTTAACCCTAAGTAATAAACATTACTGCAAGTTTTTAATTGAAGGTAAAGAAATGCAGAGGAGACTTCTGCTTATTTTATATTTTTACATCTAAGCTCGCCCTACTTCAACCTGTCAAGGATAAGTCACTACTACCTAAAAGACATCTTGGGAACAGCCTCTGTCCATCTGCACAATTTAGCATATTTGCTCTAATTACTACAAGACTGGCCTATTGTTGATCCCACAGTCAGTGAGCCCGAGGTCAGCAGGAAGAGCTGTGTGACCCACACACTGACCCCAAGGGATGGCCACTGACCTGCTAGCCTGACCTGTAAGTGAGGAAAGAACTAAAAATTCTTAGAGGGATTCACTCTTTTTTCAAACTCAAAAGTAAAGTTTTTAAATGAGCATATCCTAAAATCCCTTTACCAACCTACATATTATGTAATTAGTTTATTTCCTTTTATTACAATAATACAGCATTTTATTTGTATAAATTTGAATACTATTAGACTCTGTACATCTTATATAATCCATAAATGAAATACGTATAATAATTTGCGTATCTCGACTCTTTTTCTAATTGTCTTTTGAGACAGGGTCTTACTATGTTGTCCAGGTTAATTTCAAACTCCTGGCCTCAAGCAATCCTCCCACCTTGACCTCTCGAAATACTAGGATTACACACATGGCCTCAACTATTTTATATGAATTTCAACTACATCATGATGTAGTTGGGAAACCAGAACCAGGGGAAATTTTGAACCCAGGAGATATTTGACAATCCCTGGAGATATCAATTCCTGCAACTGGAAGGTGGAATAGGCATCTAGCAAGTAAAATGGATACAGCTAAACATTTTATAGTGCATGGGACAGCCACCTAAAACACAGAATTATGTGGTCTGAGGTGTCAGTAGTGCCAGGTTGTTCTAGTTGATAGAAACCTGAATTAGTCCCTCTTAGTGATTTGCCTTATCATCTAGCAAATCAATTCTTTCTTTCTTATCCCTAAATATCTACATCAAGTAACATTATATTGTTCCCGTAATTACCGGTTGACTGTTTAAACGTAAGTTTTCTGAACTCCTGATGATAAATCTGAATTGTTAGGAAAGACAAGGGAATTTACATTGATATCCATCACCGTACTGTTTCTGCTGCAATCTGAATTGTGAAAGCCAAATATCTTCTTGGTTTTATATAACAAAGTATTTGCTTTTTTATGTTTAAACTCTTGAAGTTTTATTTTCTTAAATAATTCAGAAAAACAAAAACAGCATTCCAGTTATATTAATACTTTAAAATTACACTGAAGCTAAAAAGCTTCAGTATAATTTGTAAAATTGGAGTTCGTTTGTAAACTTTCTTATAGGTAAGAAATAAGATGATGGGAAGTGCCTGAGAGTTCAGGACCAATTAGTGACTTCACCAGGGACTGTGTGCTAACTAGAGTAAGTATGAAGAAGCAGTTCATGCCAAACCTCAGGCAACAGGTGAAATCTAGTGAATCATTCTGCAGCACCCTGAACTTCCCTGTTTGCTCTCTGCCAGTCATTCCAACATCATGTCCAACGCTCTGCATGTGGAGCCAGGAAAGTAATGTTGAATCAAGAACATAAGAAGAACATGAGAAAAAAAAAAAAAGAGCATGAGGACATTTTTAAGATAATAGAGAATTCAATTCAAATTAGTGTAATATGGTGCAGCTGACATAAATACAGGCAATTGAAAATATAACAGGAAATATGTCAGGAAAGGCTTCCGGTGGAAGGTTTTGAGTCAGATTTTGAAGGGAGAAGAGGAGAAATATTGTCTAGAAAGAGGTATAGAGCATTTTGGGGACATGCGAAAGCCCAAAAATAGAAATTAGCAAATCAAAGTCAGAGAAGTGCAAACAGATGTAAGTGACTGGAGCAGGGAGATCATACTGGAGAGTGCTCAGAAATTAATCTGTTATGGTCAGCAGGCTAATGCAGAAAAGGGAAAAGACGTGATTAAATCCGCCAAGTGCCAGGCTCTATGGACTCTCAAGACACCTGCAACTACTGTCCATCACCTTGTTTCGTTTCCTGCAGGGCAGTTGTTCCTCCCGAAAATCATCTGTATTTACCTACCTAACTACAATGCAAGTTCCATGCACTGAGTTTGGGTTGCCGTGAGGAACGTCTAGCCGTAGCCAATGAGAGCACTTTAAAATGAGGTGAACTAGTATGGAAGCTATAGAAATAGAAATGAATTAGATGAAAGCAGTCAAAGTTTACCGGACTGTAGCAGCTGATGTACGTGCTGTGCCACAGATGTGGCCTGAGAGGCCCTGTCTGACGGAGACTCGCCTCACTGAACATGTGGGGAACTGGCATCTCCGCAGCTGCCTGGACATGCAGAAGAGTAAATGACCTCCTCTCCAGGGAGTGGATTTATTTAAACTAACATGAAATTTACCTAATTTTAAAAGAAGGAAGCCAGTGGATACGTTGTTCTTTCTTCCCACCTTGGAGGCACTGTTCTGACAAGCATTAGTTCCTGTGTCCTCTCTGATGACGTGTGTGAGGCTGAGCCGTCTTTGGGGTGCTTCTTGTGACGCTGCAGCCTGGTAAAGTTCACCTCCTTCTATTTGTTCACGTACCTTTCACCGCCCCTGCTTTACTCCATTTCCCCTCACTTCTGCCTCCCTGGGTTTGCACTCTCCTGTAAAGTGCTAGGATGCTAAGCTTCTGACTCAGGCCGTGTTTTCTGGGAATCCCAGGCTAAGACAAAAGCTATCCTAACCTACTAAATGAAACTCAACCCAAGTACTTAGTGTGTTGATTTTCAATCTATGTGGTCACCTCCAGCAAGGTTTAGAGATGTGTACAATGTTACCAAGTGGGTGGCACAGGCTTCACGCTGCCACCTCGTCTGCCCAAAATTGTTTCCACCAGATAAAATGGGCTTTGCTGCAGCCATGTAACAACTGCCCAGAGTTTTTTGACCTATATGACTAGAGAATATGCAAGATGGGATATGAAGGAACTGAGGACCAAAGAGAGGTAGGCTAGCAACACAGAAAAGCAGCAGCAGGGAAACGGAAGCAGACTAATTGCAGATCAACCATTTCCCCCCAGCTGGAACTCCTGCTGCACAGGCTGCGTGGCAGATTTTGGAAGCCTAAACAGCATAAATGGCTAAAGGTGTTTTCTGATGAATGAGGTTTTACTTCTTTGGCAGGTAACTGAAGTCTGACTTTGGGAACAAGAACACCTGGAAGTCGGCTCAGCTCTTAAACTACTCCCAGTTCCTCATATCAGGTTCATTATGAGAAGCCACCTGTGTCTCTGCTCATCGACTCCTGCTGGTTTCTGGTTCTGATCTGTTGCAATGCACCAAAGAGTCATTTTTATTTACAAAAGTAAAATAAATAATTCGTAAGGATTTCCTGACCCTTCAGCGTTGAGCCAATGTAAATTTGGTCTATGTTGATGATCATAGAATTGCAAATTGCTTCAACACTTCTGCTAAGTAATTACTTAATCCAAGTAGTAAAACCTGAGTAATATAAATTAACAAGTGGTATAGCTCAGTTTTAACAAGCAAAAATTATGAACTATGAGACTTTTTTAAAGAAATGCTTATGGAAGAGAATACGATGTATCCACCAAACTCTGCTTGCTTTTTCTCCCGGGCGCATAATGGAACGTAGGCAGAAGTAGGCCTGGCTTGTGCAAGAAACCGGCTATGCAAATCCTCCATGATTTTTTCCTTTTCCTATTCACTGTTTGATAAGAGAGGAAGACATAGCCCTGAAGAGAATTTAGCATAGTGAAACAAGGAAAGAATCCTGGATTCCTAAAAGAAGGCAGAGCAGAGACATCTCCTCTACCCCCACACCTCCATCTCCCACACTGGAGATTGGAGTTTGACCTAATCAAGAAATTGTTTGTTTGTTTGTTTTGTTTTTAATGTTAAGTGACAGGATTTGAGGAAATTGTTGGTGTAAACAGTGTTGGTTGCTCCAAGTAGTGCAAGTTTGTAATTCAGACTACGTTAGCAACATTCATTTAATCATTTACTTAAAAGAATCATTCATCTCATTTGTTAATCTGTTCAAAAGTCCTCTAGGGCACATGCTTTATTAATGAATAAAACAAAATTATGCAAATTCATTTTCTCAAATGGTTCTTCTATGTTGTATGAAGATGCTTTTTGTTCTTTTAAATATTTTAAGCATTTATACAACAATTTGCTTTGTATTAATTAGCAAAATGAAACTTCCAGCCCAGTCCATCCGAATAACCACAATTACGTCTAGTTAGAAACATCACCACTTCCTTGCTTTTCAATAATTTGCTTATTAAAAAGCCTGGTTGGATGCCTCACAGAAATGTTTCCCAAACGATTAAGCTCCACTTCATTCTGTGGTTTTAGACTCCAAACCTGAATTCAAAAACATCTTCCAAATGTTTGCAACAAAAACTGATACCTCTGAATAGAAAAACGATGTATGATAATAGTCATGTAACATCCTTTCCACATGGAACTAGACTGTGTATTCTCTGAGTTATCAGAAATAAAAATTCAAGCATATATATTTACTCAAATTTACGTTGTAAGCTTAATAGCTAACAATCAGGAAAGGGCGGTTTAAATTCTTTTTTTTTTTTACAGAGGAAAGCTCGAACGCAGTCCCTCACTACCACAAATTATGCAGTTGAGTTTCCCACATTTGGGGAAATCACAGGGGTCAGCACATCCAGAGTGCAATGGATAAGCCTCGCCCTGGGAAAACCACCTTCGTAATCATGGTATCTCCCCTTCCAGGCAGGTATAATTTTTTTTAAGTTTTGTAGCTTTCAAGCAGAATATATACAGTGGTCATGAAGTCCTCAGGCATGGAGGCTAAGAAAAAACTTCCTAACAGTCAAGACCTAAAATCAGTTATCAGGGTCAGCTCTAATAATTTCCAAAAAAAAAAAAAAAGAAAGAAATGCAAAAGAAACTGCATAAAAAGTAAAATTAGTGCATACATATACGAAGATCTTTAAAGTGAATTTTGGACACTGCCCATTGTTTAAAAAATAATGAAGGGCCACGCACAGTGGCTCATGCCTGTAATCCCAGCACTTTGGGAGGCTGAGTCAGGAGGTTCACCAGAGACCAGGAGCTTGAGACCAGCTTGGGCAACATGCTGAGACCCTGTCTCTACAGAAAATTTTAAAGATGTGCTGTGTATGGTGTGGCACACCTGTAATCCCAGCTACTTGATCAGGAGGATCACTTGAGCCTGGGAGGTTGAGGCTGCAGTGAGCCATGATCATGCCACTGCACTCCAGCCTGAGTGACAGAATAAGACTGTGTCAAAACAATAATAATAATAATTAGTAGTCATAATGATGGTGTACACTAGTGAGAAAAATTATAGTTCACATTAAGTGTATGCTATCTCCATAATATTAAGAATTTTAAGTAAATTAAGTATAATTTTAAAATTGCATTAAAATACAGTTTCTAACTAGAAGAGGGCTTGTACATAAACAGTTGTTCAGTATAAATGTTTATTAAGCTGAAACATCTTTAGCATCAAAAAATCTGGAATTACATTTAAAAATTCTAATTTTTTGAGCTCTTGCTTTGAAAAAACAATGACTTTTTTAGTTGAGATTTCCATTTTTCCTTTTTAAAATAACTTGCACTAAGAATAAAATTAGTTCAAATTTTCTACTTAAAAGTCATACACATACTGCAGTGCCTGAATTTCAAATCAATAGGGTTCAAATCAGTGTGAGTTGTCTATGAGTGGGTTAAAGTGTATTTTTAGTTGTAACTTATAAGATAAGCTAAAGGTATTCCATGGCATATTTCATATTTCGTATTGAACAACAAAGGTATTTCATTTGGCACGTCTAGGAGATCAATTGTCTCAATCTCCTTCCTTCCATCATTACTTATGCTTAAACATCCTTAAACCTTTTCCCGTAAATACAGCTGGGACTCAGCTTCTTTCTGCCAATCGATTATCCTGTCACTTTTTCTTCTTTTATGTCCTCAAACAAGTAAGTGTCATCTTCCTGATGATATTTTGGCTGAGAACTCAACTGAATCGGTTTTCCAACAAATCTGGTACACAGAATTCTAATTTTCCTGTTACTTTTGCCTCCCTAACTAAAACAAGCCATCTCCTGGTGGTGCTGTGACTCTACTGTATTTGGAGTTGGAACAGGTGCTATTTCCTCCTCGGGCCTAAACATGAAAATATTTGAGAAATGGGATTTGCACTCCACTGATCTGTGTAAAGTCATAGCTAACAATGACACATATTTAAAATGAAAAGACTTCCTGGCACTGTGAGCACACAAACCTTAGGAAGGTTCTAAATGTACTTTGCTATTGTGTTTCTCTCTGGAAAGTAATGCCAAATAATGCATTCATTGAGTATGAATCTAATATACAAATTAGAGTTTGTGACTAATGGGTTTTTCAAGAAGTGTGAAATTCCTTTTTGTAATTGCTGAGTGACAGACATTTCTACTTAATTTGATATTTCTAAGAGAGTTTCTTTCATTCTAGTTAGTGATTGGGAAACTGCAAGAGGAAAGTACTTACAGGTGGTGGGAGAGATTTGTGTAAATAATGTGCTTTTGAAGGTGGGGAGTTAATTTTAATCAAATTTCTAGAAAATGAGCATGATCAATGAAGTCTCTGTTAGTAATTGTTTCACAAATTTGTTTGTCTTGAATCTTACAAAATGGAATGAAAATGAGAGCGTTGCCCTGTTAGGCAAACGTTCGTGAGGGTATTAAACAAAAATCCTACAGGAATTTATGTAACATCTTCAGTAGGTTTAAATAATCCTTGAAGTTGAACCAGAAGTACATTTTACAAAACTCATCTTTCTCTCTCAAGAGTCCCATTCAGAATAACATGTGTGCAAATCCTAGGCAATATATGGCTGCAAAGTGAGGCAAGGGACACATCAAGAGGAAAGCCAAGCTCTTTCTGAGTTATGCCCTATAATTCCTCTGTATTTTGGTCTCTCACTCCACGTGTGTAATACAAAATGAAGAAATAAAGCTTTTTTCTCTATGGCCTCTTGAATAAATGAAAAATAAGCTTGAGAACATCCAGGAAAAATAAATACTTATTGTGGCAGGCATTCTTCTTAAAATGTATCATTGTAACATTTCTCTCATGTTAGGAACAAACTTAGTATAATTACATTTGTAACTGTAATTGAAGAGGTAAGATTTCACCCAGTTCCCTATTCTAAAACCAGCTTCCCTTCTTCCACTTTCCCTCCCTACTTCTCTCTCCCTTGCTTTTGAGTTAATCTACATTAGTGTGGCACTGAACACTGGGTTAAGCTCTAGATATGCTCCACTGACAAAATGAATGAGTCACTTACAGTCTAGAAGAAAAGGCTACCATTGAACAAGTAAAAGGAAAAAATGGAGAGCTATCAATGCTATGGGGACAAATAACGAGACAATCTAGAGTGACACAAACACTCATCTATAGTTTCAGATAGATGAGGGGCTATGGGTCAATTAATGATTTCATGGAACTAGAGAAACAATTTTGTCAAAACTGTTTATCTTGACCTCCATTCATATATTTTCTTAATTCCGTAACCCAGTCACTTTGGGTAGAAAGGGCCTGAATAACAGTAACCAGTTGGTTTTTTAGGTTGCCGCCATTTACGAGGATCCTAAGAATGATGAACTAAGACTTGAGTATTCAACTCTCATAATGGTTCATTGTTTGTTCTGAACAAGTTTTTGCATCTTCATGAAAAATTAAGTGGAGCTGTGTCAATTCCTTGGCTAGGATTTTTTTCAAGTTTATATGAAATTTTAGTGTATCTCTCTGAGCTCATCCTCCACTGAAACCCTACATTGTTGCTTTCTATTCTAGCATTAAAATTCTGATAAGTTTAAGTGCATTTATTAGAGCATGCTCACCATCACAGACTGAAGAAATACTACCAAATAAATATGGAGATCAAAAGCAACTACCAGCAAAAGAGTGGGAGTATTGGCTAGTACACTTTGTAAATGCAACATATTTTTCTTGCTTTACAGTTTCACCGTAAGTTATGATTCTTTGACTTACAAACAGGAAAAGATTATATTATTCCAACTAATTTTATTGTATGCATTTTACACAGAAACATGCATATAAACAATCTCTAGAACATACAGTCATAAAAGATTCACAAATTTATATTATTATTTATAGTATAACCTTTTCTAAACTCAAGATATACCAATGCAGTTCCAGTTCCCGTTGACACGTATGACTCTCAGGAGCTACTATATATTATATTAAAGTTTCCTTGAAGAGGTTGTCTTTCAGCACTGTGCCAAAAGTTTAATCTGGAACCAGACAAAACTAAACCAAGCTGTGACTCAAACTACTTCAGAATTTGAGTCAGAAAGTATCATAGGCATATAAATCCTAAGACTTACCCTAGAGATAATTTTTTTTTTTTTTGAGACAGAGTCTCGCCCTGTCACCAGGCGCCAGGCTGGAGTGTAGTGGCGCAATCTCGACTCACAGCAAGCTGGGACTACAGGTGCGCACTACCACACCCAGCTAATTTTTGTATTTTTTAGTAGAGATGGGGTTTCACCAAGTTGGCCGGGATAGTCTTAATCTCTTGACCTCGTGATCTGCCTGTCTCAGCCTCCCAAAGATAAAATGATTTTAAACTAAATTTCTTAGGATCTTTTTCGTAATCTCGTGATGTGAATTCATTGGAACGGCCATATTTGCCATTCTCCACCCACACATCTAGCAGCTTCGCATCTCTCTGGGCATCTCTCACCGGCACTACTGCCTGTGTCTCTAGGTTACTCTTCACAACCTCTCCCTCCTCTACACCATGCAGGAAAATTCTCTTGTTAAAAATCTGATCATGTCCTCTTGTATGAGAGCTTTCCCATGTTTCCCACACTCTGCGGTATACATTTTAATTCTTTAACTTAGAAGTGTCTTTATATAAATATATCCCCAAACTACCTCTCCAGCCTCAGCTACCATTCCACTTCATTCACTCAGGGTGTCCTGCCACGTCCAGCTCTTCATTTCTGCCCATATGTGCTCCTTCCGTACATACAATTTATTTTGCTTAAAATTCTCTACTCCTCTGTTCTCTGCCTGACAGACTTCCTAATCCAGCCTTCTCCAATGTAGCCAGGAATGGTCAACAAAGTTGTCATGGTAATTTGTTCACTGGTGTTATGACACTTATTTGTGTGTCTTATGTTACAACTCATACTTGTCTGTATTCCCTTTTCCTTCACTTGCTGTAGCTTACATAATCTTTGATGGCAAAGACCATGTATTGATTATCCTGCATGTTAGCATATATTTGTATCTGTGTCTCTATCACCTGTCTAATGCTTATATAAGTGCTTAATGATAGATGAATAAATGATTTTTCTTAAGACATATTTGGACTGAGTTGAACCATTTAAGCTAAGTTGATCAGTCTCTAACACAGCCCTAGAAATTTTAGTTTGACAAAATAGTCCAAATGAATCTATAAAACAACTAATTTCCATTATAATATGGTGTATTATACCTTTTCTTCAACCAATTTATTTGGATTTATATTTAAAAGTTTACCTAAAGTCACAGGAGTATTTCTTTTTCTTTACAAAAGAGAAAAGAGCAAAAGAAATAAATCCAAATATTTAAAATTTTCTTATTATGTAGCCTCCATCTTTGCAACATATTGTTATACTGGTGTTGTCTAACTAGCTACAAGAGTTACACAATTCAATATTTAAACTTCCATACTTAATGAAAACTATGTTATTTCATGTATTCATTTATGTGAAAGTATATAACATATAATAGATGAATAAATATTCATAATTGTACAAGTCAAGAAAATACATATTAAAATAAAAGGTTTGGTGTTTCTAGCTATGAACATTGGTTCAGATAAAAACAAATATGTCAAAAAATAAATAAATAAATGTCACAGAACTAATCTGATCTGAGGATATGTTCCATAAATTTTACTGAATAAATATTTTCTACAGGAAAAATAAAAGAGAGGAGAAAATTAAACAATATTTTATGTTTATTTTTCTGATACTGTATTCAATAAGGAGACGAGAGAATTCCCTAATAGGGAAGATGAAAATTACTGATAAAATTTTATTTATATGCCAAAAAAAGTATAATTCTTGAAATAGAAAATCCATACCAGGTCTTTCTAAAATCATTCTATGATAAGCAGCTTTCATCTCTTTCATTTATCCACACAGAGAACTGAACTTACTACTGTTCGGTGCAAGCCATCCAATTCACACATCTTTTCAGGAGTTTGAACACCAGTGTGTTCATCAGTGTGAACTCATGTTTGAACATAAGTGTGAACTCTTACTGTCTGTGAATGCCTAAATAATCTTCTGATTTAAACAATAACAACAAAAAAAAACCTGGCTCCTGAGTAGCAGAGAAAATCTGAATTTATTCCAACTCAATTCAGAGTACACATGTCCATGGCATGCCCCCAAATGCATGGATGGATAAGGAGATCATGAGACAAGTAGATGGAGAGGAAGGAATGGAAGGAGAAATAAATGGATTTTCTTACTTGAACTCGGTAAGATTCCTTAAAATGAATAACACATAGTAGTATACTTACTTCTAAACAATCTTTTGCAGAAATAGCTTAAGTGTCATCCAAAGTTTTTAAACAAGGAATCAGAACGTATTCTCCCTCAGTCTCGTTGTCCAGGTGTGACATGGGATAGCTTCTGCAGACCTAACGGACTCACATCGTGCTTCTGTGACCATTTCACATGGGGGTAGTTCCTGTTGGTACTATTCTGTTGCTTTTCAGTTCCTCTATTAACTGCAAATGTGTACAGAACTTCCCACAGGATGCAAGCTGCATGAGGGAAAGGATTGTATATCTTTTTCGCTTCTTTATCCCTGGTTCTCTGTTCAGGGCCTGGTACATTATTACTGATTGAATGAATGAAAGTGAACCCCACCACCAAGTCTTATTTTCCACTGTATCCTAGCCCTTCTATCCAGTGAAAGGTCACATGGGAAGAACTGGATGACTAAGAAGGAGCAGGAGGAGGCATCCCAGAGGCTCCAGGCAGACACATGCCAACTGAGAGTGCTGGGACTCATCCTAAAGTTCTCATCTCCTGTCTCACTTCATTAACTTACAAAGATTGAATAAAACAAACAACGCAATAGACTGAATACTTCTGACTCACCTCCCTGATTCCCAAATCCATATGTTGAAACCCTAATCCCAGTTTGATGGTATTTGGAGGTGGGGCCTTTGGGAGTAATTAGGTCATGAGGGTGCAATTTACAAGAATGGGATTAGCGCCCCTAAAAGAAGAGGCCAAAGAACTAAGTAGCTCTTTAACTCTGAGAAATAAGTGTTTGTTGCTTAAACCATCCAGATTATGGCATTTTGTTACAGCTACTCAAGCTAAGACATAATTTCATTTTCTCTTATCAAAATATAAAGTGAATGGTGTGAAATAAGAAATGAAAATAACGCAAGAAATATTAAAACTTTTCTATCATAGTTACTTGTCTTTCTCTGAGCTTTTCCAAAGTAAGTGCTGTATTTTATTCATCTTTGAATAGCCACCACTTTGACATAACACCTGACATGTAATTGGTGTTCAACGTATGTTTGTAGAACAAATGATAGCCACACACTTTGAAATGCATGCAAATAAGATAATCCGTTTTCTACAGATGATGAATATCCAGCCTCTCACAAGAGCCCTCTAGTCCCTTGACTGTGCTCCCTAAGGTATCAGTGATGTGAAGTCCAGGCCTTTGTTTAAAGACCTCTCCACAGAGGATAGGGCCTCTGTGTTGATACAGAGACCAAGAAATCCCAGGGAATAAGGCTTCTAGAGAAAATTTAATAAAGTGTTTCCCCTTCAAGGAGTTAGAACCTGATATAATTATTCCAAATATTTTAAAGTGTATAGGTCCTGCAGGGCCACCTGAACCATCAGCTCTGGAAGCCTGAGACGAGGTAGGAGCAACTTGCTTACTGAGCTCACTAAGAACTTCTACTTAACCTCTTTTTGCTTCTCCCTCTATCCACTGTTCAAAAATATTTATTGCACCAGGCACTGTGCTAAGAGCTGGGGATAAGAATAATAAATAGGGGGGAGATACAAGATGGCCAAATAGAAACACCTCTGGAGTGCAGTTCCCAGCAAGAACAGTGCAGGGGGTGAGTGCTCACCACATTTCCAAACAAGTTTCCACTGCCCACAGACCAGGAGACTCCCAGGCCTAAAAGCGCCACAAGTTTTCAGCATGCCTTTTCAGCCAGTGCTGGGTTGGCGCACAGAAACTCACACAAATCTGGGTGGTTGTTTCAACTGGCACCCGGAATTCCTCGGAGACAGAGCCACTCATTCAACTAAAAGGGAGGGGGCTGAGACAGGGAGCCAGGTGATCTGGCTTGGCGGGTACCACCCCCACAAAACAAGCAATCTGAAACGCTCTGGGTTGAGAGTTTCACAGGAAGTGCAGCTGTTCCCAGGACCATCCATCTCAGTGAGGGGAAGGGTGTCCCCTAATACCCAGGCAGTCCACCACTACCAAGGCAGTTCACACAGCAGCTGAGCAGAGCCTGCAGCACCTCAGTAACACCTCTGCTGGCAGACTGTGACTAGACTACTCCATGCGGGGCAGGGCATATATGAAAAAAGGCAGCAGCACAAAAGGAACTTATAAATAAAGCTGACCTTCCTAGGACAGAGCACCTGGGAAAAGAGGCAATTACGAGTTCAGCTGCAGCAGATGTAAAGGTACCTGGCCAGCAGCTCTGCATAGAACAGCAGAGCTCCCAGCACAGCACTTGAGCTCCTATAAGGGACAGACTGTCTCCTCAAGCAACTTCCTGACCCCCACATACCCAAAGAGACACCTCATAAAGGAGAGCTCAGGCCTACATCTGGTGGGTAGCCTTCTGGGACAAGGATAACAGAAGAAGAAACTGGCAGCAACTCTTGCTATTCTGCAGCCCCTGCAGGTGATACCCAGGCAAGCGGGATCTAGAGTAGACCTCCAGCAGTCCTGCAGCAGAGGGGCCTGACTGTTAGAAGGAAAACTAAGAAGCAGAAAGAAATAGCTTCAACATCAACCAAAAAGATATCCACTCAGAGACCGCATCTGAAAGTCACCAACTACAAAGACCACAGGTAGATAAAGACACTAAGATGGGAAGAAACCAGCACAAAAAGGATTAAAACACCAAAAACCAGAATGACTCTCCTTCTCCAAAGGATCACAACTCATCACCAGCAAGGGAACAAAGATGGATGGAGAATGAATCTGAGTAATTGACAGAAACAGGCTTCAGAAGGTGGGTAATAACAAACTTCTCACAGCTAAAAGAACATGTGCTATCCCAATGAAAAGAAACTAAGAACCTAGAAAAAAGGTTAGATCAGATGCTAACTACAATAAACTGTTTAGAGAAGAATATAAATGACTTGATGGAGCTAAAAAACACAGCATGAGAACTTTGCAAAGCATACACAATTTTCAATAGCTGAATTGACCAAGCAGAAGAAAGGATATCAGAGGTTGAAGATCAACTCAATGAAATAAAATGAGAAGGCAAGAATAGAGAAAAAAAGAGTGAAAAGAAATGAACAAAGCATCCAAGAAATATGGGATTTTGTGAAAAGACCTAATCTACATTTGATAGGTGTATCTGAATGTGACAGAGAGAATGAATCCAAGCTGAAAAACACTCTTCAGGATATTATCCAGGAGAACTTCCCCAATCTAGCAAGGCAAGCCAACATTCAAGTCCAGGAAATACAGAGAACACCACAAAGATATGCCTCAAGAAGAGCAACCCCAAGGCACATAATCATCAGATTCACCAGGTTTGATATAAGGAAAAAAATGCTAAGGGCAGCCAGAGAAAAAGGTCGGGATATCCATAAAGGGAAGCCCATCAGACTCACAGTGGATCTCTCCCCAGAAATCCTACAAGCCAGAAGAGAGTGGGGCCAATATTCAACATCCTTAAAGAAAAGACCTTTTAACCTAGAATTTCATATGCAGCCAAACTAGGCTTCATAAGCAAAGGAGAAAGAAAATCCTTTACGAACAAGCAATTGCTGAGAGATTCTGTCACCACCAGGCCTGCCTTACAAAACCTCCTGAAAGAAGCACTAAATAAAGAAAGGAACAACCAGTACCAGCTACTCCAAAAAAGTACCAAATGGTAAAGACCATTGACACAATGAAAAAATATGTTAACTGAGGGCAAAACAACCAGCTAGCATCAAAATGGCAGGATCAAATTCACACATAACAATATTACCCTTAAACGTAAATGGACTAAATGCCCCAATCAAAAGACATAGACTGGCAAATTGGATAAAAAGTCAAAACTCAATGGTGTGCTGTATTCAGGAAACCCATCTCACATGCCAGGACACACATAGGCTAAAAATAAAAGGATGGAGCAAGATTAATCAAGCAAATGGGGAGCAAAAAAAAGCAGGAGTTGCAATCCTAGTCTCTGATAAAATGGACTTTAGACCAACAAAGATCAAAAGAGACAAAGAAGGACATTACATAATGGTAAATGGATCAATGCATCAAGAAGAACTAACGATCCTAAATATATATGCATCCAATACAGGAGCACACAGGTACATAAAGCAAGTTGTTGATGATCTGTAAAGAGACTTAGACTCTCACACAATAACAGTGGGAGACTTTAACACTCCACTATCAATATTAGACAGATAAACGAGACACAAAATTAACAAGGATATCTAGGACTTGAACTTAGACCTGGAGCAAGCAGACCTAATAGACATCAACAGAAATCTCCACCCCAAATCCACAGAATATACATTCTTCTCACACCACATGGCATCTACTCTAAAACTAACCACATAATTGGAAGTAAATCGCTCCTCAGCAAATGCAAAAGAACAGAAATCATAACAAAAGTCTCTCAGACCACAGTGCAATCAAACTAGAGCTCAGAATTCAGAAATTAATTCAGAACCAATCAACTCCATGGAAACTGAACAACTGGCTCCTGAATGTTGACTGGATAAACAATGAAATGAAGGCAGAAATAAAGATGGTCTTTAAAAACAATGATAACGACGACACAATGTACCAAAACCTGTGGAACACATTTAAAGCAGTGTCTAGAGGAAAATGTAGAGCAATAAATGCCCACATGAGAAGAAGGAAAGATCTAAAATCGACATCCTATCATCAAAATTGAAAGAGCTAGAGGAGCAAGACCAAAAAACCTCAAAACCTATCAGAAGACAAGAAATAACTAAGATCAGAGCAGAACTAAAGGAGAAAGAGACACAAAAACCCCTTTGAAAAAATCAATAAATCCAGGAGCTGGTTTTTTGAAAAGATCAACAAAACAGACTGCTAATTAGATTAATAAAAAAGAAAAGGGAGAAGAATCAAATAGATGCAACAAAAAACAATAAAATGGATATCACCACTGACTCCACAGAAATACAAACTACAATCAGAGATTACTACAAACAACTCTATACACATAAAACAGTAAACCTGGAAGAAATTGATAAATTCCTGGACACTTGTACCCTCCCAACCCTAAACCAGAAAGAAGTTGAAACCTTGAACAGACCAATAACAAGGGCTGAACTTGACGCAGCAATTAATAGCCTACCAACCAAAGAAAGTCCAGGTCCAGATGGGTTCACAGCTGAATTCTACCAGACGTACAAAGAGGAGGTGGTCCCATTCCTTCTGAAACTATTCCAAACAATACAAAAAGAGGTAATCCTTCCCAAATCACTTTATGAAACCAACATCATTCTGATACCAAAACCTGGCAGAGACACAACAAAAAAAAGAAAACTTCAGGCCAATATCCATGATGAACACAGATGCAAAAATCTTCAACAAAATACTGGCAAACTGATTGCAACAGCACATCGAAAAACTTATCCATCACAATCAAGTAGGCTTCATCCAGGGGATGCAAGGCTGGTTCAACATACGCAAGTCTATAAACGTAATCTACAACATAAACAGAACCAAAGACAGAAACCACTTGATTGTCTCAATAGATGCAGAGAAGGCCTTTGGCAAAATTCAACAGCTTTCATGCTAAAAACTCTCAATAAACTAGGTATTGGGGGAAAGCATCTCAAAATAACAAATGCTATTTATGACAAACCTACAGCCAGTATCATACTGCATGGGCAAAAACTGGAAGCATTCTCTTTGAAATCTGGCACTAGACAAGGATGCCCTCTGTCACCACTCCTATTCAATATAGTATTGGAAGTTCTAGCCAGAGCAATCAGGCAAGAAAAAAAAAATAATAAAGTATATTCAATTAGGAAAAGAGGAAGCCAAATTGTCTCTATTTGCAATATGATTGTATATTTAGAAGACCGTATCATCTCAGCCCAAAATCTCCTTAAACTAATAAGCAACTTCAGCAAAATCTTAAGATACAAAATCAATGTGCAGAAATCAGAAGCATTTCTATACATCAATGACAGACTAACAGAGAGCCAAATCATGAGCAAACTCCCATTCACAATTGCTACAAAGAGAATAAAATACCTAGGAATAAAATTAACAACGAATGTAAAGGACCTCTTCAAGGAGAACTACAAACCACTATTCAAGGAAATAAGAGAGGACACAAGCAAATGGCGAAGCATTCCATGTTCATGGTTAGGAAGGATCAATATCATGAAAATTGCCATATTGTCCAAAGTAATTTATAGACTCAACACTATCTCCATCAAGCTACCAATGATCTTCTTCACAGAACTGGAAAATAACACCTTAAACTTCATATGGAACCAAAAAGAGCCCACATAGCCAAGACAATCCTAAGTAAAAAGAACAAAGCCAGAGGCATCACGCTACCTGATTTCAAACTATACTACAAAGCTACAGTAATCAAAACAGCATGGTACTGGTTCCAAAACAGAGATACAGACCAATGGAACAGAACACAGGCCTCAGATGCAACGCCACATATCTACAACCATCTGATCTTTGACAAATCTCACAAAAACAAGCAATGGGGAAAGGATTCCCTGTTTAATAAATGGTATTAAGAAAACTGACTAGCAGTGTTCAGAAAGCAGAAACTGGACCCCTTCCTGACACCTTACACTAAAATTAACTCAAGATGGATTAAAGACTTAAACATAAGACCTAACACCATAAAAACCCTGGAAGAAAACCTAGGCAAAGCCATTCAGGACATAGGCATAGGCAAAGACTTCATGACTAAAACAGCAAAAGCATTGGCAACAAAAGCCAAAATAGACAAATAGGACCTGATTAAACTCCAGAGCTTCTGTACAGAAAAAGAAGCAATCATTAGAGTGAACTGGCAACCAAAAGAGTGGGAAAACATTTTTGCAATCTACCCATGTGACAAAGGGCTAATATCCAGAATCTACAAAGAACTAAAACAGATTTACAAGAAAAAAACAAACCCATCTAAAAGTGGGCAAAGGACATGAACAGACACTTTTCAAAAGAAGACATACATGAGGCCAACAAACATATGAAAACATGCTCACTATCACTGGTCAGTAGAGAAATGCAAATCAAAAACCACATTGAGATACCACCTCACACCAATTAGAATGTTGATCATTAAAAAATCTGGAGACAACAGATGCTGGAGAGGATGTGGAGAAATAGGAACACTTTTACACTGTTGGTGGGAGTGTAAATTAGTTCAACCATTATGGAAGATAGTGTGGCACTTCCTCAAGGACCTAGAAATAGAAATTCCATTTGACCCAGCTATCCCACTACTGGGTATATACCCAAAGGATTCTAAAATCATTCTATTATAAAGACACAGGCACAGGTATGTTCATAGCAGCACTGTTTACAATAGCAAAGACCTGGAACCAACCTATATGCCTATTGACGATAGACTGGACAAGGAAAACGTGGCACATATGCACCATGGAATACTACACAGCCATAAAAAAAAAACCAATGAGTTTGTGTCTTTTTTAGGGACATGGATGAATCTGGAAACCATCATTCTCAGCAAACTGACACAAGAACAGAAAATCAATCACCACATGTTCCCACTCATAGGTAGGTGTTGAACAATGAGAATACATGGAGACAGGGAGGGGAGCATCACACACAGGGGTCTTTTGTGGGGGAGCCAAGGGAGGGTCAGCAAGGGGATGGGGAGGTCAGGGAGGGATAATGTGGGGAGAAATGCCAGATGTAGGTGATGGGGGATGGAGGCAGCAAACCACATTGCCATGTGTGTACCCATGCAACAATCCTGCATGATCTGCACATGTACTCCAGAACCTAAAGTGCAATTTTAAAAAAAGAATAATAAATAATACAGTTATAGTCTTTGCCCTTACAAAGTGCACTGCCAAGCAGGGGAAATAGATATTTAACCAGGCAGATACAAAAAAATGCGATAATATATAATCAAGGAAGAATAAGGTATTTGTCAAGAAGAAAATCCCACGGGGTGGGAGTGGGAGGCAGAAAAGGCATCCCTGAGGCAATAATGTCTAAGTTGGGACCTGTAGATGAATTTAATTGATTTAAGCCTTTCTACAAATCCATGTCCTGACCACAATCTGATCCTTCTTGCCTCCTGTGGGTCTAAGTGTTCTGCCTGGAGGACGATAATCCATCTTGATTATAGTCCATCTTGATTATACCAGTTTGCCACAAATCATTTCAGTTCTCTAATGACTAAACTCTCTTTCGTCCTGTTAGGATGCTAAAATCTGGAATCCCTCTCTGAGGCCAAAATTTGAAAGTTTCCCTAATGCAATTCAGTTGAATAAACAGCATCCTAAAATTTCTTAAGCCTGAGAGTAGCAATACAGTGTTCTGTGTGCCTTTAAAACAGCTACTCCTTCTGTCAAGCCTTCACTGCATTTAAGTTGAATGGGAAAACAAATCACATCCACATAATGGAAGGTTCATCATGGGGTATGCAGTAACATGACTGGCTGGTCAACAATCCACAAATGTAAGATGCTATGCAAATACTACTTAAAATAAAATGTCATCCTTAAGCATTTCGAACATCTTAGGATTGATGACCTTCTATCTAGTAGCATGCAATGTAAAGAAGTTTGATCTTTAGAAAAGTACCATTAGAAGTTGCCAGGGTACTTTTTAAATTTTTTCAATTGGGCATTGTAGAAACCATACTTTAAGATATGAGGGTTGGTTTGTTTTGTTTTTGAGACAGGGTCTCACTCTGTCATGCAGGCTGGAATGCAGTGGTGCGACCATAACTCACTGTAACCTGGAACTCCTGGGTTCAAGTGAGCCTCCCCTCTCAGCCCCCTGAGCAGCTAGGACTAAGGCACATACCACCACATCCAGTTAATTTAAAAAAAAAATTTTTTTTTTTTTTTTAGTAGAGATGAAGTCTCCCTGTATTGTCCAGGCTGGCCTCAAACACCTGGGCTCAAACAATCCTCCAGCCTTGGCCTCCAGGCACCTCCCGAAGTGCTTGGATCACAGACCAAGGTGTACTAATATCCAAGATATGTTTTGATGAATTAAATGTTCTTTAATTCATTTAGTTAGATTCCTGACTGGTGTATTATGGAAAATCTTATTTTGAGTGTATTAAATTGCATTGCATTAAAGACGGATACAATTTTACTGTATATGAGGGTATGCAAAGTGATATTCTATTTTACTGTTAAATTGATTCCTTTTCTATGGACTTCGCAATGAGTATTGCTTTTCTATGAGCCACCAAATGGCAAATCTGAACTGGCAATAATACTAATGTAAAAGAAATTTAATTACCGAAATTTTCACAGAATAAGAACTCAGTTTGTTATATGTCAATAATTATATTCAGTTTAAAATAAATCATTTATAAACTCAAAACTATAATTATTGTCAGATGCAATTCTTATATATTCAGTACAGGTGGAGTATTCTGTTATCCAAAACGCTTGATACCATAAGTGAGGATTTGGACTTTTTTTTTTTTTTGGGATTTGAGAATATTTACATTATGCTCACTGGTTGAGCTTCCCAATTCAAAACTCCAAAATCTGAAATACTCCAATGAGTGCTTCCTTTGAGCATCATCATGTCGGCACTCAAAACATTTTGGATTTTACAGCACTTCGGATTTTGGAGTTTTAGATTTGGGATGCTCAATCTGTAGGGCTATATTTCTTAATTTTATGAGTATTGAAAGCTAAATACTGAGAGAAGTGCTAGCCCATGGAAACCATAACCTTAAGGCTGCTTTCTAAATTCCGGCCATACACCACAAGTAAAAATTTATCACCTTCAGAATCTCTGATGTTTATGAGAAACGAATTCAGCATTGTACCTAAAAACATTAAAAGTCTGTGACTACAAGTAGCAACTGTAGTGTAAGCCTTAAAATAAAGCCTTATCTTAAATGTTGCCTTGACATGTGGTGAAACCAGGAGGGCCTCAAATGGCCAACCAGCAGCTCTTCCTCCCCATTCTGTCCTGAGAGTTTAAGTCCCCTAGCTAAATACCCCTTTTTATCGCAGGGACCAGACACAGCTCCTACTTATCCCTGAGTAGCAAGTTTCAGTTCCCCACCAATCCACAGAATTTTTCAAGCAAGTCAATCACATCCTCCCACAGGAACCAGGGCGTAAACCGCCCTCTTGATACTATGAAGCCAACCTCTCACAGCCTTTGCTTGTTGACTCTACTCCTGGGTGCAACCACTCTGTGGCACTGCAGGGCATGTGGAGTCCTCCTACCCCAGCCATGAGAATAAGTGACTAGGAATCTGCTGTCAACATCACCTGTCCCGTGTCGAGTATTGTGTGTTCAGTCATCCCCAGAACTCCAGGGCAGGAATCTCTCCTTCATTGGTGAGGTAAAAGGGAGGCAATCAAAACAGCAACTGTATTGGCTGTTGAATGCAAAATTAAACACTCCCCTTTCGTTCATATAGATCAGGGCTATATATAATAAACTGAAGGCTGCAGACCACTACTGGTCCATGGCCTGTTAAGAACTGTGCCTCACAGCAGGATGTGAGCAGCAGGTAAGTGAGCATTACTGCCTTGTCAGATCAGCAGTGGCATTAGGTTCTCATAGGAACATGAACTCTATTGTGAACTGCGCTTGTGAGGAATCTAGGCTGTACACTCCTTATAAGAACCTAACTAATGCCCAGGGATCTGAGGCCGAAGAGTTTCATCCCCAAACCATCTCCCACCCACTCCCATCTGTGCAAAAATTGTCTTCCATGAAACTGGTCCCTGGTGCCAAAAAGGTTCAGGACCTCTGTTACAGACCATCATTTCAGTTGAGTGTTTAGCTCTACTGCCAGAAAAGGATATGGAAGCTTCTAGGGGCTTCTACTCATGGCCAAGGTCATAAAAAATGACATCGAGTTTCTAGCATTACAAAGCAAATAGTTTGTACCAAATCCAAACCTGGGTTTTTATGCAGCTAATATATTTTGATTTGAACACTGGGGCCCTCAGAGTGGATCTATACCACTCAGTGAATATTCCACAAAGTAATCACTATTAACCAACTTTAACTAGAGTGCAATAGCATAGGTTCAGAGGAATCTTGTTACACTGAATCACAATATTGGGAAACTAAACAGCATTCCAATAAAAGTCCTTCATATGAAGCACAAGTGTGATTCTTTCTGAAAAACATGTTACTTCCCCCTTCATGGTTTTCATGATTAAATGTTTCTCTATTGGAACATTAAGTCAATTTACTTAGATATTCATAAAACATAAGACTTTATTTTTATTCCTTTTTCCCCAAAATTTAATTTTTAGAAATAGTTTCAATTGTTCAGGGAATAAAATATTTCAGTATCTATTGAACTTTTAGCCATTCAGTAGACATATCGAAGCCCACGTGAAATGCCACAGTAGAGCTGAAAATACAGGTTAAGTCCTGTCTA
This sequence comes from Saimiri boliviensis, assembly GCF_048565385.1. Lineage (NCBI taxonomy): Eukaryota > Metazoa > Chordata > Mammalia > Primates > Cebidae > Saimiri > Saimiri boliviensis. The sequence continues at coordinate 101,459,580 of NC_133451.1, forward strand.
ATGAAGACATACAGATATCTACTTGCATCTAGTAAGTTTTTTCCTACATCTTTATGAGGTCTACAGTATTGGTATTTTCTAGTTCACTTAAAATTATTTTTAGCTTATACTCTATGACCTACTAAACAACTTGTCCAGTAAGAGTTAAACCTTAACTTACAGTGAAGCATATTGTTTCAAACAACTGCATTAGAGAATTGTATAATCGATCATAAATGTTCAAAAAGTTCTAATTGTTGTACAGTCATTCATCTATTCAGCACATATTTATTGGACACCCACCAGGGTCACCCGCTGATGCCACAAAGATAAACTACATAATCCCTGTCCTCAAAGAGCTCACATAAAAGCTAGAGAGGGGACTTGGCTTAAAAGAGTGGAGGATCCAGTGAAAACACTGATAATTGACGCTTCTCCCACAGACTAGAAAGTGTCGGTAAACACAGGTTAGAGTGAAAAGAAAAAAAATGAGAAAGTTCCAAGAAAAAGAGCAGAGTGCTGAGTGAGTTAAGAGAACCTAAGGGTGGTATATTGGGTAGAACTGTGGTCCCCAAAAATACATGTGCAGGCCCTAGTCCCCAGTACCTGTGAATATGACCTCATTTGTAAAAAGGGTCTTTGTAGATGTGATTAGGTAAAAGATCTCAAGATGAGATCATTCTGGATTAACCAAGTGCCCCAAATTCAATGACAAGTTTCCTTAAAATGAAAGGAAAAGACACAGACAGAAGGAGGGGAAGATACAGGAGAAGGCCCCGTGAAGAAAGAGGCAGAGGCAGGAGCTCCCCTGGCCAAGGATTGCCTGGAGCTACAAGAAGCTGGAAAACCCAAGGCCAGATTCTCCCCTAGAGTTCAGCGAAAACTCGGTACTGCTGACACCCTGAGTGTAGCCTGCTGGCCTCCAGCGTTGTGAAAGGATACATTTAATTTGTGTTGAGCCACTAAGTTTGCGGAAATTTGTCACAGAAGCCCTAGGAATCTAATATAGGTGGGGTACCATAGAGGGATTTCCTGGTCTAGGAATGAACAGCAGGAGGGAATATGCAAACAAACAAACAAAAATCAAGTTTCTAAACTGGAAAATAATATTCTCATCTGTGAAGACAAAAAAGATGGAACATAGCAGAGTCTGTATTGGCCTAGATCAGAAGCCCCATCTGTCGTTGCCTAGCTGCGTCACTGGGCACACTCCTCTCTGAGTCTCAATTTCATTATCTGTAGATTCAGGGGGACGGAGAAGAATAAATTGAGAGTTGTTTACACTCGTGTAAACAAAACCTGAACAACAGCCTACAGAACCACCCGCCCATCACTGCACTGGGGAATGTCGGTAGGAAGCTCTCCTCAAAACCATGAAAATGGGAGACCTTGTGTCACTCCAGGGACCAAAGCGAGCTACAGAACTTTTATTCTGACAGGTCTCCTCCTCGGCCCAGCCTCCATCCCAGACCCTATTCCTCCATTTTGATGCTGAACTTTTAGACGAAATACAGTGGGCACCATCTGCTATCAATACAGCCTATACTTTTCTCAGACAAGATGAGTTCCAGGCCAAGTTTATCTTGTGAGTTAACAGGAGGTGACAAGCCTTGCAGAACACGAATTCTCCCTGCATGATTGATGCAGCCCGGCTGGCCAGCTCCATGCTAATGAGGATGTGCCAGGGCTCCCAACAAAAACATTTTTGAATAATTTAAAACCAGGGAATAAATTGCCAGGTAATGTAATTCATTGTGTAATTACAGCTCCATTTAAATTTGCTTTTAGGGGTGCCTCTATAGCAAACATCAGTTGACTGCGAACTGCCTGTTATTGAAATTAACCATATAAATACTGCAAAAGAGCAGAGACATGTTAATCTTATGAGAGAAGACAGTGAAGGTAAAGTGTTTCTAAATGAATAAGAGAATTAAACATGAGTAGAATATCTATTTTTGTCCACTACAATAGGTTTAAGTACAAACTGATACCATTTCTTGGGTATTGACTTTAATTTCTTGCCATAATTCAGTTTTCTACTTAAATGTTTTTTTCTTTTTTTCACTTTTCTGGCAGTTTATGGCCCCTCCTATATATATATACTCATGCCAATCATTCAAATAAGGTATAACAAACATCTGATGCATTCCTTAAAAGAGGGAATTGCCAAATATGTTTCTCCTAAAGAATCAAAATGCTAAAAATGTTTTCAACTGTGTTGGGTGAGGACTTATTCAGTATGGGCCCATACTTTTTAAAAACATTGTCCTTTTAACTTGAACATTGGAGAGTTAAGAGAAAAATAATAATAACCCGATTTTTCCATCTAGTGGGAGCCTTGTATAGAAAGATCATTTGAACCAAATGCAGAGCCAAATGATTCAGATTTACATTTGATCTTGAATTTGTTAGCTACAATGAGGCTGAAGATAAACTATCTGATCTCCCTAAGCCTCATTTTTCTCATTTAAAAAATGGATTTCCTATCACTTAGCCAATCTGCTTCACATGAATTGAGACTCAAATAAAATAGAATACTGTATATAAAAATGCCTTTGTGACATAAAGCCTCAATAGGACTGTAGAATATTAATCATTCAAACAAGTGACATTAAGGACTATACTCATTTAAGAAAATGTTAGACTAGCATTTTTTAAATGAAAAAAAAAGAAAGGTATCCTAAAATGTTTTTCCAAGTTTCATCTGCCACCAGGGACATGAATTCAGGAAATCTTATCCTCAACTTCCTAGTCTAAAGGCACAGCAATGACAGGAGGAGCTTCAAGGTGACGGTCACCACCTGTGTTCCACTCTATTAAATCAGCGTCTCTAAGATGCCTCCAAGCTGGCAAGAGAAGTACAGCCACTATTGAGTCACCGCCTTCCCTGCAACCTGCCTTAACTGTCCTTACCTCCCCCCCACCGCACCTGACACAACAACTGTTTGGGCAGCTCGCACCAGAGCTGCTGATTTTAAAGCCCTGTACCGTTCAACTATGCACGTCCGTCCCATCCTGTTACGCCGTGGTCATCTGAGACTTCTAATATGCATTTGTGATCCTAAACATTTGCTCCTCATTCAATTTTTTGGATTTCAGAAACCAAATACCTTGTTAGAAACCTTGAATGTTAGGATATAAAAAGGTAATACCCATGTGAATATATAATCATCTATCTCGATTTGTTTTAAAAATCTTATTTGAAATAACCAGTCACAAAATACCTAAACACCTGTCTTATTGATTACTTTCTGTGTCATAAACCTGTCTTTTTTCAGATCTTCCACAAAACCAAACTTAAATTTCTTGAAGCTGTATTTTTCTTAATGTGGTCTTCGGTACAATTTGGAAACTTACTAGAAGGGGTTCATCAAAATGTTGCTTTAAGTAGAGGTTTAGAAAGTTCTGTGTATGTTTCTTATTATTTAATCAACAATTAAAACTTAATGACAAAATGCTTCACATCTGAAATCAATAGGGATTTTCCATGAGCAAAGACTGTAAAATCAGCCTATTATGAAGAGATTTGCATATTTTAATTATTGTGTTCTAGGGCTTTTTTCAAATAGATGCCTCAGTGCAGTAAGCACCATGTGGTTCGGGTAAAATGTGAACGCTCTGCTTTTAGTATATGTAAATGTTGTCAGAAGCATAAATATGTTAAGATGGGAATACATGTGGTTAGAGCAAGGCCTTCATTTTAGTGCATGTGTTTATTATCTTGCTCTCAAGGTGTATTTGGAGAAGAAGAAATTTAGGAAGATTTAAATGTAAATAAACTGCTTGCAGAAGTCAAGTTAATTAGTAAATACACACAAATGACCATAACATAAAACGTTCGGCAACACTGCCAAAGTAGCCTCAAAATGCAAAGCTGATTACTGAAATAGTTTTGACTCTGAAGTGCAGATAAGGAGTTAAATGCATAAAAATTCAGGGTTTTTTTCTCCAGCTCTGACAACTAGATATTTTAAAACTCAAAAGGATAGTAAAGTTTATTCATATATTTACTCATATAAATATTATTATAAAGAGAGAGCTGGACAAGTTACTTAACCCCTCTTTGCTTCTGTTTTCTAGTCCGTAAAATGGGGATAAAAGTTCTATCTACTGCATGGGATTGCTGTAATAGTTAAATGAATTTTTACATTTAAAGTACTTAGAGGCCGGGCGCGGTGGCTCAGCCTGTAATCCCAGCACTTTGGGAGGCTGAGGCGGGTGGATCACGAGGTCAAGAGATCGAGACCATCCCGGTCAACACGGTGAAACCCCGTCTCTACTAAAAATACAAAAAATTAGCTGGGCATGGTGGCGTGTGCCTGTAATCCCAGCTACTCAGGAGGCTGAGGCAGGAGAATTGCCTGAGCCCAGGAGGCGGAGGTTGCGGTGAGCCGAGATCACGCCATTGCACTCCAGCCTGGGTAACAAGAGCGAAACTCCGTCTCAAAAAAAAAAAAAAAAAAAAAAAAAAGGTACTTAGAATAGCACCTGTTACATATGGTGATGGTGGTGGTAATGATGATGATTATACACAGGGCTTTGAGGATGTAAATATATTTTTTAAAAACCAAAAACTTGCCAGGTGCAGTGGCTCACGCCTGTGATACCAGCACTTTAGGAGGCTGAGGTGGGTGGATCATGAGGTCAGGAGTTCGTGACCAGCCTGGCCAACATGGTGAAACCCCATCTCTACTAAAGATGCAAAAAATTAGCTGAGTGCAGCGGTGTGTGCCTGTAGTCCCAGCTACTCAGGAGGCTGAGGCAGGAGAATCGCTTGGACCCAGGAAGTAGAGGTTGCAGTGAGCTGAGATCACACCACTGCACTCCAGCCTGGGAGACAGAGTGAGACTGTCTCAAAAAAGCAAAACAAAACAAAATAAAAACACTTATATTAAGAAGATTCACACTAAGAAATTTATAAAATAAGCTTCAATCTATAGGAGGTTTGAAGAAAGCTTCCACTGAAATAATGTCAGAAAAGGACTGCAATTTTAGAAAAGCAGCTTTTGCAAGTTACATTTTCAAATATATAATGTCATAATTCCTAACATAATTATCTATGCAATACAGCTTTCCATGAAGGCATTTGTGGAGGTCTGCATTGAACAAAGTGGGCTCTGTCCATCAGAAAGCACTTCCTCACTGAGCTTCATTGTCATTACATCTCAGCACTTCTAAAAACACATTTTTAAAGCTTTCCACAAGCCCACCAAGTTTCTGACAGCCCATTCTACTTTATGTTCATCCTCTGGTTCTTGAATTGTATATGTATGTGATTAGGGTGGGGTGGAGGAGACTCCCTTGAGAATCTGAAAAAAGCTATGGATCACCTCCCCTGAAAAGTCACATATACATATCTTTTACATGCAATTACAGGGCCTTCATGGACCAGAGTTCCATTCATAGAACTCCCTACTCTAAATGGCGACTATTTGATTTTACCCTGAAATTAAATTTAATATTTCAGTAAAACATCATATGCCGAGATAAAATTAATTAGCATAGATTTAATTTCTATGTAGATATCAGATATTATTATATATATTTTTAAATATTGTTATGTATCTTTTGAAAGAATAGCTAAATTTCCAAACAGAATATACTGTATTACTTTTTAATTTTTTTAATAGACAAAGAAAAATTATACAAATATTGTGGTATACAAATGATGTTTTGAAATGTGAATATACTGTGGAATGGCTACATTGAGCTAATAATTAACATACGTGACATACTTATTTTTCTGTGATGTGAACACTTTACTCAGCAATTTTCAGATATATAATACTTTGTTATTAACTATAGTCACCATGTTGTGCAATATATCTCTTGAACTTATTCCTCACATCTAATTGAAATTTTATACCCTTTGACCAACATCTCCCCAACCCCTCCTGCCTCTAGCCCTTGATAACCACCATTCTATTCTCCGTTTCTGTGAGTTCAACTCTTTTTAATTCAACATGTGAGATCACAAGGTATTTGTCTTTCTGTGCCTGTGTTATTTCACTTAACATAATGTTCTCCAGGTTCATTTATGTTACCACAAATGCATGAATTTCCCTCTTTTTAATGGCTGAATGGTATCTCATTGTGTATATAGGCCACACTGTCCTTATTTAGTCATCCACTGACAGACACTTCAGTTGATTCCATATTTTGGCTATTGCAAGTAATGCTGAGATGAACATGGAAATGCAGATGTCTTTAAGAGGTGGTGATTTTCTTTCCTTTGGTGTGCACTCAGCAGTGGGATTGCTGAATCGTGGTAGTTTGACTTAATTTTTTGAGGAAACTCCACACTGTTTTCCACAATGGCTGTTTTCCATAATGGCATAATTTATATTGTCACCAATGCTGTACCATTTTCATGGCTGTTTGTTATCTTAAATTGTGTAAAGAACAGAGCAGGAAGCCTGTGCAAGAGAGTGTGTTCATCACTAAGCAAAGGAAGGCAAAGGGTAAACTATCATATGGTTATATTGATCCCATCAGCCACATAATAGTATTTGAATAAGATATTCTGCACTTTAAAATATGTGAGTGCTTAAAAGTATAATATTTACTAAACATGGTAAAGGTTTGGGCAATTTTCTGGTGAATAGGTACTCTTGACATCTCACATCTATTCCAACAGAGTAGTAAAGACCCAGGGATGCGCAGGTAAGAGCTGAAAACAAAATTCATTTAGATAGCATTACATAAAATTTATAAAATCTTCCTATTAAACAAAACTGGAATGACAGACATTTAGCATTCCCTCACTTTATGCACAAGCGACTGAGGTCACACCACAAGACCATTAAAATTAGAGGCAGATACAGAGCCCTGGTGTCTACCCCAGCAGGTGTTAGGATGAATTACACTTGCAGCCTGAGAACTTTTGATGTTATAATATAAGAGGAAAAAAGGGTTTTCTATTAGCGCTTCAAGCTTCAAGCTGCTTTTCTGAGAACAATAGAGGTCACAGCACACACACGCACACACATACACATACACACACACACACACACACACACACACACACACACAAATAGAATCAGCTTCGCTTTATCAAATCCTTTCTGTTCCCACTTCATTGCTCATTATGCTTGCAACCTTTTTACCTAGGCATTAGAAACATTTTCAACTAGGATTAGCCTAGTTACTTTAGTTATATGCAACCCTGAAAACTATAATGTATTCGTCATGCATGACCATTAACCTCAGTAATACAGTGTCAGAGAGAGATGCCTCCCACCACCTCCCCCATGTCCACAAACATATTAAAGGAAGTTTTAAATTAAATTAACCCAACCAGCATCTCCACCAGCATCCTGATGATATAATATCAAAGACTCTGGGCCGGGCGCGGTGGCTCAAGCCTGTAATCCCAGCACTTTGGGAGGCCGAGGCGGATGGATCACGAGGTCGAGAGATGGAGACCATACTGGTCAACATGGTGAAACACCGTCTCTACTAAAAATACAAAAAATTAGCTGGGCATGGTGGCGCGTGCCTGTAATCCCAGCTACTCAGGAGGCTGAGGCAGGAGAATTGCTTGAACCCAGGAGGCGGAGGTTGTGGTGAGCCAAGATTGCGCCATTGCACTCCAGCCTGGGTAACAAGAGCTAAACTCCGTCTCAAAAAAAAAAAAAAAAAAAAAAAAAAGACTCTGATGCTTGCTCCTATACCCACCTGCCACAAATCTAGAAAGAAAAAAAAAGAAAAGAGAATGAAAAAAGAGAAAAACTGATGACAAAACGTTTGGAGCCATACCAAATGATGAACAGATAATTTAATAGGTTTCCATGCGTCCACCACACCTGAAGCCTTAGGAACAAACAACAAGCATTTTTGTTACTTAGGAGAAAAATGCAAAGACCTTTGTTTTATTTTACAAGCTTGCCTGACTTATCTGTGCTTTTCTCTTTCTTCCTTCCCGACTCCAAGTGATTTAAAATCTAGAAAGTAATTTTTAAAATGATTTGTGGATGTAGTTAGCACAATATTTTATCTTTGGATAGATCAAGAACTACAATGAGGTATTTTGGATTTCTAGAGCATCTTGAAAACATTAAAAACTATTAATGTAAAAAATGCCACTAACTGTAAAGCATTCTTTATCAGTAGAAATAAATGCTAAACCTAAAGGCAAATTCCATGAGGGAGGCACAACATGTATGTATGCCCACGTATGCATTTTTCTGGTTGGCTTTTAATGATAGCTCTAATATTTAGAATAGCATTGTGATTTCCAGGGTGCAAGTTGAAATGATAAAGAATATATTGATGTTTAAACTTAAAGTATTTATGAAGCCCAAATTATTAATGCCTTTAAAACACACAGCAGCTTCAAAAAAAATATGATTGGGCTCCGGAAACTCTTTCAAAGATCCTTTCACAACTCTCCTTTGAAGCCTGCTTCATGAAGAAAATGCTGTTGTCTAAAATTGTTCAGCTTGGAGAATACAATGTTATTATTGTCTTGCACTTCAGAGCTAGGAAAAGCATACATTAGTTTTCTTGGCTCTAGGTCTCCATGACTGAGCAAGGATATGGCTTTGTTCCAGATAGCAGTTTTCAAGGAATTTTGCTTACAAGGAAGTGCTAAACCAGGTACTTTAATTAACATTCATATTTACTTTGTTGCTAAATGAAGGTAAAGACTCTGTTGGCATAGATTAACTCTCATTCCCATAAATCCAAAACCCCTCTAGAGGATTCTGCTTTGGGAAGAGAGTGAGATGCATTAACACTCCATTAATATCTTCCTTGGAAACATTCTTTCTAACATTTATCTCTTCATCATTTCCTGAATCGGTAATGAAATGCTTGTGCTGGCATCTAACAAAAGGATCATGTCCAGAGCCTAATGAAGTGTTAGACACCAAGGTAAGAAGCAAGTTGGCTGCACTGGCTCCTAGTGTCAGATACACAATGGTACTTTCTAGACTATATTTAGCACCAAAGTCATGGTCAGTAGCCCTAGGAATTAAGGCACAGTCTAAAAGAACTTCAAGTTCCACGGCTGCCTGAACAAGTTAATCAGAGTTCTATTTTCTAAGTCCTAAGCCAGACACTGAGGTAATTTCCATTTGTACATCCTTTTCTAAAGGGAGAGACTTCCTGAAAGCGACATTCTGGAATCACAGAATTTCAGGGCAGAAGAGCTCTCCGAGGTCACATATAGCAGTTTCCTGTCCATTGTTTGAAATGCTACAATATTCCTGCCAAGTGGCTCCCATTTAGAGATGAGGAACTAGCCACCTTGTGAGGAAATTCATTCCTTATTCAACAGCTCAGACTACTCCAAAGTTTCTGCTTTAGTTAGAGATTAAATCTTTCTCCTGGGGAATCCCATCTCTTGATCCTGATTCTGGCCTCTAGGGCCCCAGAAAAAGATGAGTCAGTGGAAAAGTTTCACTGGCATATAACTGGTTTCTTGTTTTGAAATTCAAAGATATGTAGAAAAGAAGAAAGTGTTGTGAGCAGTCAAGAATATTGTTAGGGTTGAAGAAAAGCATTTTCTTCAAAAATGCTTTTGAAGGCTTTTAAAAAAAGTATGGCTAGCTTTGCTTTTTCCCTGATTATGTATTTCATAATCATAGCTTTACTTCCCCTAAAATTATTCATAAGGCAGTCAAGGATGAGAAAATATTTATTTATAATAGTTTTACTTGGATTAGGTAAATTGAGTCCTTGGGATACACCTAATCTCTGGGATAATAATAATAATCAATTTCATACATGGAGCTCTTTTCCTTATAAACATTGTGTCTGGTGCTCTATGCAATAGCTGAAGCATTACTGTCTCCATGGTACAAGGGAGAAAACTAAGGCTCAGAAAGAGTAAATAACTCCCCCATGGGTAGTCAGTAGATTAGCCACAGGTTCAATCTGTTTGATTCCTAAGCTAGATTTATTCTACTATTCAAACTTTCTTGTCTATTTTTTGGAAAGAATTTCTTTAGTACTGTCAATCCTCTTTAAAATTAGAATGTACTACAGGTCTGTTAAGGATGGAATATTGGTGCTCTCCCCATTCAAATTCTAAAGTCCTAACCCCCAGTGTGGCTGTATTTGGAGACAGGATTTCTAAGGCTGTAATTATGGTTAAATGAGGTCATAAGGGTGTGGCCCCAATCTAACAAGATTCGTGTCCTTATAAGAGTGCACTCTCTCTCCCTCTCCCTTTCCCTGTCCCTCTTCCCACTGCCTCTCTCTCTCTCTCTCTGCCTTTCTTCCTCTCTCTCCCTCTCTGTCACCAGAGCACACAGCAAGAAGCCAGCCAACTGCAGGACAGGAAGAGAAACCCCATAGGACCTAGATCTGGAGGACTTCCAGCCTCCAGAACTGTGAGAAAATAAATTTCTGATATTTAAGCCACCCAGTCATAATACATAAATATTTTGTGATGGCAGCCTGAGCAAACTAAAACAAAATCTATTATTTGCTAAAACCTACCAAATATAAGAGAAAAGAATAGCAATGAGGCATCTCTCTTGCCAGGACCTTTTGTCCTTCTTCGAACCTTCCCGTTGGGAATGAATGGGACAAAAGAGAAGCACGTGGAAATCTCCTACCCCTGGGCCACTTGCTGACTGCTGTGCTTTAGAGAAACCACTCCAATTCTTGGTTGACTGTCTTCCTGATAAATTGAGAGATCTCAGTTCTAACACTCCATTATCCTGTCTGCATGAAAACAAAATTTTTCTAATCTTTCTTTCTCATCTTTTTCGACATTTTTTTACATTTCTCTCTTTTCTCAGATATTTGTATTCTCTGGATTTTTAATGTAAACAAATTAGAAGAAAATTATATAAATGATAGTAATTTTTCAGAAAAGGGATCTCTAACTTTAATTTTGCTTGCAACCTCATCAATTACATTATTGTATGCTGCCTATAAAAGCATCCCAACACAATTTTTTTAAAAGCATCTCGAGAATCTAAGAATGTTCTAGCAGTTTCAGGAATTCTTGAAAATCCAAAAAGGTCACTAAAGACATTGGAAGCCCTTTTGCAATTGCCCTTCAATTCCCCTTCTGGAAGCATTACATAGTCTGACAAATAGGACAGGATCACTATAAAAAGAGACAATAAAATGTAGATTCCCCCACCTGGGGATAATTCTGAGTCCCTCCAAACAAATGTGAGAAAAATAAACATTTACATAATGTTTGCTTTCCAGATGTAAATCATCTCCCAGGAGCTCATTTGATCAGAGAATGTTTCTGAGGAGGTCCAAGGTCATGCATTCAACATCACCAAATGCTTTGTTCTCTTCTGTGACAGAAAACTGGACTAAAAACTTTTCATCTAGCTCACAAATTCAAACTACTGATGGTCTGTGGAAACTGGTATGAGAAAATAAATAATGAGCTAATGCAAGTTGATCATTGTTACAGGGAACAATCCTTAGAGGTAAGATTTGGAGTAATCATTGTTATTGTTCCTCTATAAAAGAAGGTAAATGATTTAAATTATTTCCAAAATATTAATACTTGAAAGAAAGGAGAATCCATTGAAGTTATTGTCATGAGATGATACTTTTTTTTAATAGTGACACAGTCACGTGTTCTGTGTGTGTGTATTCTCTCGTTCTCTACACACACACACACACACACACACACACACTCTCTCTCTTATATAATGAACTTTTCCATCTTTTCTTCTCAAAGACTTCTCCGGGTTTCTTTTATTTAAATTAAGTAGATTTAGAAATACCTTCATCAAGCATTTTAGGTTGAATGTTTAGTCATTTGGGCTTTCCTAATCTAACATGATTAAAAACATAGATAATGGAGCCACACTGCCTGCCTGCAAATCCTAGCTAACACCACCTGTAAAACCTACAGCAAGTTATTTAACTGACCTCTGCTTCAGTCTCTTCATTTATAAGATTTCAAAAGGAAGACTTGCCTCATAGGGTTGGCAGGAGAATTACATGCATTAATAAATACAAAATGCTGAAAACAGTAGCTGGCACACTATAAAAGCTACAGAACTTGGTATGATTAATTCATATTTATGTAGCATATGGTAGCTTCAAAATGAAGCTAATACACAATTTTGTAAAATTATTTTTGTCTCAGTGACTTCATCTGATTGTAGTGTTATAATGTGGTAATGCAGGCTGCCATGGAGAAATGTGGCGATTTTGCTAAAATCAGCTGTTCCCTTTGCCCAAGCTACAAAGATGTGATGTCTGCTCTCATACTATAGCTATGAAAATGCATCAACTGAAGAAAACTGGTTTAAAGGTTTAAAAAAAAAACTTTTCTCATTCTTCTGACTTAAAATTACATATTGTTAAGCAGCCCCTAAAGCAAGCAAGCTTTTCCAACTTCTTGAAACAACACCCAGGAAGGCACCCTCCAAAAGGAGGTAAGTCACAATAATGAAAAGTGAGAGTAAAGGAGACCTATGATAAGAACGTGGAAGAATTTCCCACTACTTACAAGGCCAATGAAACTAATCGAAAAACACAATCAAGAGATCATAATTGCCACATCAACTCTAAAATGTTGACTAAGAGCCAATGTTCTGATGTTCCTCCCCTACCATCTCTTTCCGACTCATACATACAGGGGCTACAACAAATATCCAACTGGTCAGCCACCCATCTCCTGGATGCTCCTCGTGCCCTATCCAGTTCTTTCCTCACTAACTCTCCTTCCAAGGAGACTGAGCTAGAAGGAAACAATTGGACAAAAAGTTTGGGAAGAGAAGGCTGGGAACACCTGGTGGTGCTGTGGATCCTGTAATTGAGAGAGGACCCAGGAAGCTTTCTGAAAGCAATACACTCCAACTTTGCAGTTTTTCATGATTCCATTTGTTCGGCGTATCAGAGAAACATGGGGTGGAGGAATCAAACGCAAGAGAAGACACTATTTAAGTCCAGTTAAGCTACACTGGATAAAAGCCTATTAGATGTTAAAAACTGGGCCAAAAGATATGTGTCAAACTTCCAGGAAACAATAGATTTGAGAATGGAATCATACCTCAGGGGTCCCAAGAATGGGGACAACAGCAAGCCAGTGGCAATCATCATCTGTAGTTCTATCTCTAAAGAGAAATCAAATGTGTAAAAGGAAAACAGTGCTACAAACAAAGGAAAGAGACCATCAATCTGAAGAACGAGGAAACATCTAAATTTTATCTGCCATGGAAATCCTCCGTAGAATGCAAGACAGCATGCCTTTCATGAAAAGGGAATCCAGAAGAAGAGAACAGAGTATGATCAAAAGACCATGGGATAAAGCAAACAGTAATAATATTAAATATATAAAGATTCTGCGTGTGTCGGTAGAGGGTGAGGGGCAGGGGAGGTAATTCAGTTAATTAAGATCATACAGCATTTTTAAAATTATTTTTCCAGTTAAACACTAAAATGAATGTTTTATTCAAACCATTACATTTTATTTTAAAATAGGATTTTGAAAAAGATGGATAACATTTCATCATGTGTATTCTATCATGTATAATTCTTTTATTGTTGGGTTTTAGCTTTTTATCTTTTCCAATTTTAAATCATACTGGGTACTTTTGTGCTTACAATTTTCATAACATCTTTGATTATTTCTTTAAGATATATTCCCACAAAGAAGATTGATATGTCAGTGAATTTTCTCCTATTTAAGATTTTTCTGGCTGGGCATCATGACTCACACCTGTAATCCCAGCACTTTGGGAGGCTGAGGCAAGCAGATCACTTGAGGTCAGGAGTTCAAGAGCAGCTTGGCCAACATGGTGAAAGCCTGTCTCCACTAAAAATTCAAAAATTAGCTGGGTGTGCTGGTGTGCATCTGTAAGCCCAGCTACTCAGGAGGCTGAGGCAGGAGAATTACTTGAACCCAGGAGGTGCATTTCACAAAGTCCACCTCAGCATTATATCTACTTTTTTATCTTAATATTCCACATTTAAAAGTATTATGTTGCTTTTAAAATTTTACTAATTAGGTCAAGCACTTTTCCTGTATTTGTCTATTTTTTTTTTGTCTCCTCTGAATAGCTTGTAATTGTCTCTGCCATTTTTGTCTCTCAAGGCATTGACATTCTTTTTAATTGAAAGAACTTTTTTTACATTAAGTTTATCAACTTTTACTATTGGTGGGATTATTTTCCCCACCAAATATTTGTCCTTTACCTTTCTTTTCATTTGTGGTATTTTCTAAATGTTAATTTACAATTTTATGTTTTTAAAAAACAAAGCAGAGATAGAAATAAATGAGCGGCTGGGCGCGGTGGCTCAAGCCTGTAATCCCAGCACTTTGGGAGGCCAAGGCGGGTGGATCACGAGGTCGAGAGATCGAGACCATCCTGGTCAACATGGCGAAACCCCGTCTCTACTAAAAATACAAAAAAAAAAAATTAGCTGGGCATGGTGGCACGTGCCTGTAATCCCAGCTACTCAGGAGGCTGAGGCAGGAGAATTGCCTGAACCCAGGAGGCGGAGGTTGCGGTGAGCCGAGATTGCGCCATTGCACTCCAGCCTGGGTAACAAGAGCGAAACTCTGCCTCAAAAAAAAAAAATAAGAAAGAAAGAAAGAAAGAAATGAGCAGAGGCAATCAAGAGCAGAATATATGTTTAAGAAAATAGGCCGGGCGCGGTGGCTCAAGCCTGTAATCTCAGCACTTTGGGAGGCCGAGGCGGGTGGATCACGAGGTCGAGAGATCGAGACCATTCTGGTCAACATGGTGAAACCCCGTCTCTACTAAAAATACAAAAAACTAGCTGGGCATGGTGGCGCGTGCCTGTAATCCCAGCTACTTAGGAGGCTGAGGCAGGAGAATTGCCTGAGCCCAGGAGGCGGAGGTTGCGGTGAGCCAAGATCGCACCATTGCACTCCAGCCTGGGCAACAAGAGCAAAACTCCGTCTCAAAAAAAAAAAAAAAGAAAATATAATCAGTGATATGAAAGAAAAGTATGAGATGTTCTCTAAAAATATGGAAGAAATCAAGCAGATGAAAAATAAATGAGAGAAGATAACACATCTGTAGACCAAAGAATCCAGAGCCAGCTTATTATTTTGGTATTTAGTCCAACGTCATTGGAATGAAATAGAAGACATAATCAAAGAAGAACTTTCCTAGATTGAAAAAAATCATGGATATACAAATGGGATGGGCTCATCACATTTTAAGTAAAATTTATAAAAAGAGATCAATGCCCAGAAACGTACTGACAAAGAGTTTAATCACAAGAATAAGGAAAATATTTACAAAACATTCCGATTGAAGAAGGACGAAGGGAAGAAGGGAGGGAAGGAGAGGGTGGAAGAGAGGAAAGACAGCTGGGGGGCAAACATATATCCACACTCCTGCGCAATGCCATTGTGAGGGTCACTGGGCTCTTTCTGGGACATAACAATGCAACTTTGACAGGAGTAGATGAGAGATTGAGGTTGTGAAATAAGACAACAGGTTGGTCAGCATATAAGAGAAAATCCGTATGAATAGATAAAATGGAAAAATTTTATGTAATAAAGTTGTTATAAGCCTGAAACTGCCCGATCAGCTGATTTAATTTCTTCTTGAAGAAAATATGGAATGGATGGATTCAGTAAGAACTGATCAGTTACGTGGAAGAGGCTAAATATCCTTGCAATGTGATTGCTGTATTATAATCCATATCTACTCTTTTTATAAGCCTGGAGATTTTAAAGCTAACTAATAAACTTCGGCACACTCATCAAAACTGACATTCAGGGCGGTAGAGCGGCATCTTCTCATCTGCTATTTCACATAAGGAGGGAAAATGGTCATCGAAAATAAGACGTTGAGAATGGCTTTAATTTATAAGGTATGAAATTATTTTACATCTACGGCATAAAGCCTATCACCCTTCTGGTCTATAGTCATGTTACTTTTAAGGGAAGATGGCGAATTGCTTCAGCATTTTCCTGCAAGGTTGCTAATACATACCAGATCACTATTCCAGAGCAGTTTACTAGAACAGTACACAGAAAGCAGGATTTTAAATAAGCCACAAACCATGATTCTTGGTTTTGTTTACATTGGTTCCACACATTGGGAAAACAACTAGTTTCACAGCAAAATCAGTGATGAAATAAATTATGTATTTGCCTGTCAGGTTGGGAAAAACATGTTCTTGTGGGAAATCAAGGACAATGCACAAGAGAGGAGGGAATTTGTGCTATTTGACCAGGGTGACAAATTCAAACAGCTGAGGCCATGAACCCCAAACTCCCATTTCCATTCCCTTGTGTGCCATAGAGATTTGGTACTTGTCACCCACAAGAAAGGGACACATGAAAGGCAGAGAGCTCAGCAGCTGCTCAAAAGATTGAGGGCTTAGCAGCCACTGTTTTCAGCCATGTTTCCTGAAAGCCTCTCACCTCAGCTAACCACCATCAACTTTGAGGACTCTCCTGTTTTCCATAAGGAGTGCATTCAGCCCTAAGAGTCTCCATGCATTTTAGGTTAATAGACCAAATACTGATTGCCCAAAAAATACTGATTAGAGTTGAAATCTTTTATTGAATGCTGATAGTGATAAGAACTATGAGAAGCACTTATATATACAGCAATACTCTGCTTAAAATTTATGACACAAATTATTGTATCTCTAAGTAAGATGGCACAGAAAAGGCAACTAAGTACGCCATAAATGTAAGTTTCCATTTTATGAAGTTTGTGAAAGTGCTGTGGAGAAACACAAGATTCAATCTCTATGCTAGAGGAATTTACACATTGGCACCAGAGTTAAGAGTCATCTAAATTACTGTAATCAAAGGAGAAGGTGACAAATTATTTATTATAAAATAAATAATTTTATTTCTCTAAAATAAATAAAATTAAGTGCCACAGGCATTGTGGTCAAAGGGAAGTTAATTCCAACAAAAAGTGTCAGATCTTCTTAAGCAGCCATTTGAGCTGAGTCTTGAAGGGCAGGCAGCATTAGAAATAGAGAGCAACAGCCAAGGGAAATACAGAACCTGCTTGGGACACAGCAGTGATTCCATTTGGCTAGAATACAGGTTATATGGAGGAGCAGTGGCAGCCAGTCCTGGAAAGGCAGAAGCAACCAGGTAATGCACAGCCATATGTGATAAGCTAAGAGTGATTAAGGTGTCACTAAGGAAAAAAGATCTTGGCATTAAAGAGATTAATCCAGTAATTGTGTATAGTAAAGTGGCAAAAGAAAAAAGGCAGAGAATTGGGGGTGAGGGGCTGCAACAGTCTGAATAAAAAGTGATGAACTGATTATAGTTATCACTGGGAATGGGCAGTGGTTATAAGCTGAGCTGTGCCCCTCCCCAACTCGTATGTTGAAGTTCTAACCCTCAGTACCTCAAAAGGTCGCTGTTTTTAAATACAGGGTCTTTTAAAAAGGTAATTAGGTTAAAGTGATGTCCTGAGGGTGGGCCTTAATCCAATTGGAGTGGTGTCCTTATAAGAAAAGGGAAGGGGGACACAAATACATACAGAGGGAGGCTCACGTAAAGACAGAGAGAGCATGGCCATCTACAAGCCAACGAAAAAGACATCAGAAGAAACCAACCCTGCTGACATCCTGATCTTGAACTGCTAGCCTCCAGAATGGTGAGAAAATACATTTCCATATTGTTATGAAATACTTTGTTATGGCAGCCCTTGCAAACTAGTAAAGGCAGAAATGGAGATTCCGTAACACAGAAATGAACAGATGTAAGTGATTAAGAAAAGGATTAATTCAGAGCAATCAGAAACAACCAGAAAGAGTAAAAGTTAACAAGATTTCGGTTCAGGCAACCAGGAAATATCACAACAGTAGCAATTTAGTCAACTAGAAGAAGCTGGTTTGAGGAAAAAAAATAATTCAATTTGAAAAGCTTTAAGTTGGATTTCTGATAAGACATCCAATCCACATAAAGATATGAATTAAGTAATTGTTAATGTGGCAATACTTCAAGAATGAGCTAAATGTTGCAGTCATCGTGATAGAGGCTGGAGATGAGGAATTCCTTGTCTACAGGAATAGGGCAAAGTTGTTCAGGAAGATAAAGAGGATTAAGAACAAAAATGTGAAGACACACTTGGAGGAACACCTAAAGCTTGTGGGCAAAGTGAAGAGACAGAAACTGAGAAAGGAGTGGTCAGTGACCACAGAAACCATCTGGATTTATGGCAGCAAAATACAGAGGTGACTTCATCACCACCTCTTCTTTGTACTTTGTTCTCCTGCTGCACCAACTTTGGTCAGAGACCCCTAATATTTCATTGCTTTTAGTTACCCCCTAGAGTGACAGAATGCTGAGCAGGAGTCCCCTGTTGCTCCCGCGTAACACAGTTGAGGTCCAAGAGCCAGTAAATACACCACATTGCCAAAAACTGGGGACAGATGTCTTCTCCCAGTCTGTCCGGTCTTCTCAAAAGAAGACCCAGTTTTCTCCTGGTCTAACTCAAAACTTGTAGAACCAGGCCAGCTATACTCCCACAGGAAGTCACAGACCAAAAGCTTATGATACTGTATAAGCAACTTGAGCCTTTATGATATCTGGAGGAAGAAACCACTGAAAAGAGAGAGAAGAACGAGTTGAGGAATCAAGATATGAATTAACGAGCAAGGTCTTTGACTAATAGCACGTTCTTTATTTAAAAATTGGACAGTGGGAAACAAGCGATTTGTTTTAAGCACTAAGATGAGCATATGAACTTGTTAAAGCATTTTCCATAGCTTTAATTCAGACTCTTCAATGAAAAGTTCTCAAATATTAGGGTAAGAAGGAATGGATTGGATAACAATAAACCCAAGACTCCTTATCTTACTGAACAATTTCGTGAACTGCAAAGAGAGGATCGTGGTGGCAAAGGCTAATGTAAACAATGAATATTTTCAGGTATATTTTATCTCCTCCTTTTTAGGCCAGAGGTTACTCCTTTTACAATGCCATATTCCACACAGTGTTAATCACGGTGTCATGTATATCATAAGTGTTACAAATCAATTAGCCTGTTATCTCAATTGATTTTGGGAGAAGCCTAGTGTTAGATAAAGTTCACTAATTTGTTGCAAAAATATTTGCTGAACTTCCATGCCAAGAACTATTCCAGAACTTGGTATACCCTGATGAACAAAGCAGATGTCATCCTTACCCCATGGAGTATAAAGGAGTGAGAGAAGGAGAAAGATACATAACTAGGAAATTATATACCCCATCAGGCAATAGGTTGGGATGATTAACTTTGTAAAATGCTCCTTTGACTCCATCAGTACATTCTAGATATGTGTTTTGTTCTCAACAAAAGGAAGACTATAAAAATAGGTTATAATCTCATGGTAGATTGTATTAATGGCCCCAGTTTCTTACACTACAAGTATCCATGCGCTTTATACTATGTGACTTTGCAACTCCTAGTAAAGAGAAAGAACAGGCCGCGCGCAGTGGCTCACGCCTGTAATCCCAGCACTTTGGGAGGCTGAGGAGGGCGGATCACCTGGTCAAGAGATCGAGACCATCCTGGCCAACACGGTGAAACCCCCATCTCTACTGAAAAAAAAAAAAAAAATAGCGGGGCGTGGTGGCACGTGCCTGTGGTCCCAGCTACTCGGGAGGCTGGAGTGGAAGAATCACTTGAACCCAGGAGGTGGAGGTTGCAGTGAGCTGAGACTGTGCCACAGCAAGACTCTGTCTCAAAAAAAAAAAAGAGAGAGAGAGAAAGAACATTTCTCTGCTCCTTGACTTCAGATTGATTCATGTGGCACACTTTGGCTAACATGTAGGTATAATGTGACACTCCACCATCAAAACATTGATGTGTTTTGACAGCACAATAGGGTGGCTATAGTCAATAAAATCGTAACTGTACATTTTAAAATAAAGATGTAATTGGATTGTTTGCAACTCAAAGGATAAATGTTTGAGGGAATAGATACCCCATTCTTTATGATGTGCTTATTTCACACTGCATGCCTGTATCAAAATATCTCATATATCCCATAAATATATACATCTCCTAAGTACCCACGAAAATTAAAAATAAAAAATATTTAAATGGAAAATAAACATTGATGTGCACATGTGTGATTGGCTTGCATTCTTACATTTCTACCACTGCCAGGCCTGGCCCACTTGTCCCAGGAGGATGAAGGGAGGCACATGGAGCAGAGTAGCCCCAGCCAGTTGCCTTAGATGAGCCCAGTCTAGATCTGCTGACCTCCGGCTGACCCATAGACACATGAGCTTCATAAATGATTTTTGTTTTATTTCACTGAAACACTGCAGTTACTTGTTATGTTGCACTATTATAGCAACAATTGAATGATACAACTTTATATATACTTATCTTAATAGATCTTAATGTTCTGTTCATTTAATAGAAGTGAATAGGCACATCACATGTTGTAAAATATAATTAGAAGTTCTAATTTCAAAAATGTAAGAAACGATAATACCCAACAATATGAATTGTACAAATGGGAGAACCAAGTTGAATATGAGTCAACTTCTCACTACTAGACTCACCAAAGTCAAGTCCACAACTCAGCCCTAAGACCTTGCTAAAATGTATTCTTTTCCAGACTGTCATATTGAACAGATCATGACATACAGAAGCCAAGGAAAACAAAATTCATGTTTTACTGGGTCCCACATGCTGTGATATTTTCAAACCCACATGCATCCACCAAGAAGCAGTCAGAATGTTTGATTCAGGAAACAAATCCATAGCAAGAATAGAGTACAGAACAAAAATCAACTCAACAAGTCAACCCATATGTTTTTCATTTTCCTGTATTCTATGAAGGAAGTGAATGTGGTAAGTATACTTGGCTCCCAGGATAGGAACTTCCAGCTATTCTTTCTAATTTCATATTTACAGAGCCCTGTGTTACCCTCTGTTCTACCCCCGAAATAGCAACAGAAGTGAAGAAGGTAATTGACCGAAGAGTAAATGTTGTACTTTTCCAGTGTAGTGGTCTTAGACTCATGCTCCATGCCTAATTCAAAGATGCTCTCTGTGTACTGTACACTAGTGGCTGGGATGAGTGAGATATGTACGTTCATTACAGAGAGACGAGACCTCAGGCAATCACCAGTGCAGTGCTGAAAGGAAATGCAATCAGACAGCCTTCCTTTCCTCTTTAAGTCCAAAGTAACATTTACAAATTTGTACACAGTTTGGATACTTATTTAAAGTTTGCTATCTAAACAAAAAGGAGAAAGTTTCTCACATAGTTTGTAGTGTATAAAAGAACATAAAAATATTGTACGCATTGTAACACATGTATATATATGAATGTGTATATATCTATATATAAATGTTTCTAAACATATATGTTTTATATATAGTATATGTTAAATGCATTTACTCTAATATAGCTGTAAGCTCAGATACAAATCATGTATTGTCAACTATATCTCTGCCAGAAGTCCATACAACAATCGAATAGCATTCTCCACTTCAAATCTTTTCGAAGATTTTATTTTTTATTTGTCCAGCTAAAATTTACTGCAGCTCAGGGTAAAAAGAAGCCATTTCAAAACATGCTTCTGTGTGTATAGAAGTGAGAACAGAGACTGTACTCCATCGTACATACATTATACTCCCAGACTACCTCTGTAATGGATTTATCAAGAAAGTCACAGTGCTCCTGAGCAACACAGAAAAATCGATCACCTGCAGAGACATTTTGATTTTCAATGTGCAAATACTGAAAGGCATCAGAATTACTTTAGAGAGGCTAGTATTTGACACAATTGTCAAGTAATGTTAAAATTCAAAGACTTTTAGAGAGATAGTATTGCTATTTGTTACTCATGGTTCATTTAGAATCTGTTTACCAGATATATATCCCACAGACATATATTTATCAAATCATATGTTCAACAGTAAATATGTAAAGTCACAGGATAGGGCCAAGCACAGTGGCTCACACCTGTAATCCCAGCATTTTGGGAAGCTGAGCTGGGAAGACCACTGGCACTCAGGAGTTTGAGACCTGCTTGAGGAACATAGTGAGGCCTCATCTCTACTAAAAATAAAAAAATAAAAAGAATTAGCCAGGTGTGGTGGTGCACGCCTCCAGTCCCAGCTACTCAGAAGGCTGAGGCAGAAGGATCACTTGAGCCCGGGAGGCCAATGGTACAGTGAGCTATGATCACACCACTGCACTTCCGCCTGGGCAACAGAGAAAAACCCTGTCTCAAATATAAATAAATAAAGTCACAGGACAATTTATTAAAATGTGCACACTCTCACTGAGAATCATATAAATTTAAAAGCCTGTAACTTATTTTCATAGTACTAACATTATTCCGGCTGTTTCTAAACCCTTATTTCACTTAACATACCAGGCTAAGACCTTAATCCAGAGTCTTTCTAATCAACTTATAGTTTGTAAGACTTAATACTTGACAATTTGCAGGTATACCTGACTATTATAGATTGAAGATGACTGATTCAACAGATGAATAAGTTATTCATCCTGTAAAAACATTTCATCTTCAGTACAATTAAGTAACAAGTACCAGTGGAATGCATGCTAGCGTAAACTGAGATGATTCATAATATACGTGAAACTTTACTATGTTGTCAGCATTACATTCATCCCATACATTGTCTCATTCATAAAAACATACACCAAGCAATCTCTGCTTCTTTATAAGAGCAAGGCTTTTTTTAGATTACACGTCTTAAAAATAATTTTTTCTTGTATTTTTTATGTCAATTGTTCACTTTTACTTTGAACCTTTTTCATTGTATCTGACGATGGTTGTCTCAAAGATGAGCATGTGGCTCTAGCCACTGATTCCTTCCTTTGTGGACTCCTAAACCCAACACAGGTCAGGCCAGGAGAACCCTCTTTAGAAATAACTCATCATTTCTTAACTCCCAGAATAGTAAAGAGAAAACCAATGTTCAGAACACATTCCATTTTATCTCTCTGGCAGGCTTCTCAATATCTGATTTCAACTGTTTTTTAGTGTTCCAAAGGTACTTTATTAATACTGTAGAGAAAGACTCCTTTTACTTTCTTAAATTCACTGATAACCAGGTAAAACTCATTGAACAATCAAATCCTAGAGAAAGCCTCTTGAAAAGTCTGTAGAGGACATCAATGAAATGGAAGTCACACAACAGCAATAACACCCTGATTGCATTCTAAGCTAGCTCTAGAGCTTCCTTTCTGAACAGACACAGCAAAGTGTTACTGAAAAATCTGTTTCAGCTGTGATGAGAAAAATGTTTCAAAATCCATAAAATTGCTACTCCTGTCATGCCCACACTTAAAGTGGTTTACAATTAAATCCTTAATAATGCTACAAATGTCTGGGAAGCTTCCCCAAAGATTTCTAGTACGTACATTTGTGAATAATCTGTCAGATTCATAAGATTAGTCTTGTGCTTGAAACCAGGATAATACAGTACAGCTTCTTCTCTGAACACTAAACACTTCCCTGTACAGCTTTTACAAATTGCAATTGGTTACTGAATCTAAGTAAGACCCTGTTGGGATAGCAGAGTATGTTTTAGCATGGCAGTGCACAGGTAGAGGAAGATAAACTGTTAGTTTTAGATTTGATAGGTGCAGCCAAGTTCAGATCTTTTCTTCATTTTCTATTTCTCTCCTTAAAGCACTTGCCAGATTTTATAAGAATTATCCAGAATTTTGAAAGAATGCAAAGGATCTTCAGTCAACTC
Source organism: Saimiri boliviensis (assembly GCF_048565385.1). Classification (NCBI taxonomy): domain Eukaryota; kingdom Metazoa; phylum Chordata; class Mammalia; order Primates; family Cebidae; genus Saimiri; species Saimiri boliviensis. The sequence continues at coordinate 101,483,189 of NC_133451.1, forward strand.
ATTCAAAGAAAAGTGTTTTAGAATTTTACTTAACACATTTAATTATTTCTGACTTTAATTTTAAATTGGCAAAATCTAATGTACCCCTGACATGACTTTACCACCACGATGTGTACTTCTGGTACAAAATTGGAATTATATTTATTTTGTTCTTCTTTATCTAGAGACAGGATTTGCTATGTTGTATGCATTGGTCTCGAACTCTGGGCTCAAGCATCTGCCTGCCTTGGCCTTTCAAAATGTTGAGATTATATGCATAAGCCACCATGCCCAGTTAAAATTGGAATTACCTTTCTGAAAATGGCTAAATAAAAATGAGATATACTTAATCGTATTTGCCCCTGAGAAGCAAAGTTATAATATGGGATTATTTTCCAGAAGAAAAAAAAAACTTTTTTTATAGAAATGAATATAAAGATTTTTATAATAATAAATGAATATAGTAAAGCAAATAAGTATATATTTATTATTACCATTAGAGATGTTTACAAAAGCTCTGGTTAGATCCCCTTCTGGCTGGATTAGGATTGTACTTCCCTAGCCCTTGGAAGTCAGCATGGTCATGGGACTTCATTTGATCAGTGAAATGTGTTAGAGTGACCGAAAGTAACTTGGGATTGGAAGCATTAAAAGGTAGTGTGTAATTTACCATGACTCTTGTCCTCTGCCAGGGTGACTGGAAATGCTCAACAAGAAGCCTGCTCTATTAGCATGCATAATAGAGTAAGAACAAATTGCAACTAAAGCGCCAGCTGACCTATTACATAATATACATGGCTGTCAGCAAGAACTACACCTTAGTTATTTTAAACTGCTGAGAGTTGGGGACTATGGGTTATCACAGAGTAACTTAGCTTAAACTAACTGACACACACCTTATATATTAAAGTGTAAAGCCTTCTAAGACACAGCTAAATTCTTAAGTAACCAATCACACTCTGTTGGCTTATTTTCAGGCAGCAATATATTAAATTATAACTTCCTTCTATTATTCACTTTCCATCTTACATCGTGGAAGTCTTTCTCCAGTGGCTCCTTTCACACAGCAATCAGATGTGCTCAAGCCTCACTCTAGTGAGACACCGCCTTCAATCTCGCGATGCCTGGGAGTTAACTTCTCTTCTTTTCACTGTCAGCTTTTCTGAAAGCACAGTCTACAATCATTGCCTCCATTTTACCTCATGCATTCTGGCAATTCTATCAAAGAACTTTGAATTGTCAAATCCATGGCTCTTTGCTTGGTTTCCATCTTTTCAATCTTTCTTTCTTTTATTTCTGATATGCTATTATTTTGGTTCCCTCCTAACATGTATCTTTTGTGGGTTTTTTTGAGACAGGGTCTCTCTCTGTCACCCAGGCTGGAGTGCAATGGCACAATCTTGGCTCACTGCAACCTTCGCCTCCTGGGTTCAAGCAATTCTCCTGCCTCAGCCTAGCTGGGACTGCATGTGTGCATCACCACACCTGGCTAATTTTTCATCTTTTTCATAGAGATAGGGTTTCGCCAGGTTGGCCGGGCTAGTCTGAACTCCTGGGCTCAAGTGTTCTGCCCACCTTGGCCTCCCAAAGTGCTGGGATTACAGGCGTGAGTCACCACGCCCAGCCTCTCCTAACATGTATCTTGTAAGTCCCCTTTGTTGGTTCTGATTTCTCTGCATGTAAGTATGCTTTAAGTATGTCCTTCATCTTCTTTTCATCTCTCCCCAGTAATCTCATTTACTTGTACAGCTTCAGCCCTCACTGTCATGTATATATGATTCCCAAAACCCTCTATCCTAAATTTGTTTCCTGCATATTAGGTTACTTGATATATATCTCCTACCCATATCACTAGAACCACAAAAATCAACTTATATTTTTGAATATTTATTTCCCTCCTGTCTTTTCTTCATTGATATTCTCAACAAGTCTCAGTACATCAGTGTCTTCTTCAATAATCTTATCTTCCTCACTAACCACATTCAGTCAGTTCCCAAATCCTTCTGTTCAGTACTAACAACACAAGACTGCTATGACAATATGAAGGCTATCTTTTCTGTTGGTATGCAGTTGGTCCAGTAATTTATGATAAAGAATAGAGTTTAAAGATAACATAAAATTGAATCCAATAATATATTAAAACAATTATACACCACAACCAAGTGGGATTTATGCCAGGTATAAAAGACCAATTCAACATTTAAAAATCAATTAATGAAATCCACCACACATCAACAGGCTAAGAAAAATAATATAGTCATATAAATAGATGCAGAAATAACATTTGACAAAACATAACACCTATTCATTTTAAAAACACACAACAAACTAAGAATAGAGTGTAACTTTCCCAACCAAAGAAAAAACACCTACAAACAACAAACCATTAACATCACACTTAATGGTGAGAAATTAAGAAGCTCCTTCTCTAAACTGAGGGGCAAGGCAAGAATATCCCTTCTCACAACTTCTATTCAATATCACTGGAAGTCCTAACTAATATAGTAAGACAAGGAAAGAATATAAGAAGCATATGGACTGAAAAAAGAACTTAAAACTGTGTTTTCCACAGATTACATAATTGTTAACATAGAAAATCTGAAAGAATCAACAAAAACTCCTGGAATTAATAAGCAATTATAGCAAGGTTGCAGGATACAAAGTTAATATGCAAAGTCAACTTCTTTCTTGTATACCAGCAATGAGCAATTAGAATTTGAAATGAAAAATAAAAACCACTTATGTTAGCACACATTTTTTTAAAGGTACAAATCTAATAAAATATGTACAAAGTTTATATTAGAGAAGCTACCAAACTCTGATGAAAGACATCAAAGAACCACATAAATGGAGAGATATTTCATGCTCATGGACAGAAAACTCAATAAAACTGACTTCTTATCCTTAAGATGTCAGTTCTTCCCAACTTGAGCTATAGGTGCAATGCAATCCTAATCAACATCCCAGAAAGTTATTTTGTGAACACTGACAAACTATTTCTGAAGTTTATGTGAAAGGGCAAAAGACCCAGAATAGTCAACACAATAACAAAGAACACGATCGGAGAACTGACACTCCCCAACTTCAAAACTTACTATAAATCCAGAGTTATCAAGAGTTATTTTGTGGTACTGGCAAAAGAACAGACAAATGGGCCAAAGGAAAATAGCCTAGAAATAGGCTCGCACGCAACAGCAGCTCAACAGAGAATACTTTTTTCAACAAATAGTGCTGGTATGACTGGGTAGCCATATTGGGGGGGAGAAAAAAAAGAATCCTAACACAGACCTTATACCTTTTGCAAAGCCTAACTCCAAATGGATAACTGACCTAAATGTAAAACACAACACTATAAACTCCTAGAAAATAACATAGGAGAAAATCCGTGTGATCTTGGACTTGGAAATGAATTTTTAGATACAAAACCAAAAGCACTATCCATAAAAGAAAAAACTGAAAACTTGGACTTTATAAAATAGTATGTAAATTAGTTATCAGTATTCACAAAAGACACTGTTAAGAGAATTAAAAGAGAAGACACAAACTGGGAAAAAATTTACAAAATAGATTATTGTTCAACTGATCAATCTATCTCCAGATACATATCTATATTTTATATATGTGTATATACCAATATCTATAGAGATATCTAGATATATGGAAATATAATACTTTTGTAGATACAAAAACATCTACATCTTATAGAGATAGATAAGTGGCAAGAGAGATATCTACATCTGTACAGATATATTGATAGAGAGGCAGCCATGGGGGAGAGAGAGAAACGGGAAGAAAAAATGAGAATGAATAATTGCAGTAAAGGGGTGGGAAAAAAAATCAAAGAAATAATACCTTCTTCCCCTAAAAGAATTAGAGGACATTGTACATGGAAAAGTCCCCGGCCCCAGTTCCTACCTTAATGACTGAATAAGGATGCACACAAAACCATAGCATATTGAAATTTGAGAAAATTGTACTTAAAGGAAGCTTCACAAAATTACAGATAGAAAAACAGGATACATATGAGGGATAATCAGGATGGCATCGGAATTCTCAACTAACAATGGAAGGCAGAAGACAAGAGGAGATATGCCTAAACATTTTTAAACTAGAATGGTTTCCAAAGTACAATTTTTTTACTAACTAGACTAGAAAACAGATACGTCAACTGAACAAAGACATTTTTGGGAATGAAAGTTCTCAAAACTTTACCTTTCGATCCAAGATGGCTGATCACTAGCAGCTCGGGATTGTAGCTCCCAGTGAAAGCACAAAGAACGAGAGGACGCCACACCTCCACATGAATTCTTGTTGCTCACGCACCAGGAGATTCCCAGCGGAGGAGCCCCACGGGTCGCCAGCGCGACTCTTGTGACCGGCGAGGCAGTTTTGCCGGCGCCTGGGAGCCTCAGTTCTTGGTGCAGAGTCAGAAAAGCACCATCAATCTTAACGCCGCTGATTTAGGCGGGGCAGTGGGTTGCTCAGATTTTGGCGCTGAGAATCAGTAAGTTGGATGTCCACTCAGAAACCCAATTACAAAGACGGTAATTATAAAGACCACAAATGGATAAATCTACAACGAAGGGAAGAAAACGGCCAAAAAAGGCTGAGAATACCCAAGATCAGAACGCCTCTTCCTCAGCAGGGGATCCCAGTTCCTCATCAGCAACGAAACAAGGCCTGATGGAGAACAAGTGTGTTCCAATTACAGCAGCAGGCTTCAAAATGTGGATAATGAGAAACTTCTGTGAATTAAAAGAACTTGTTCTAACCCAATCTAAAGTAACTAAGCACTTTGAAAAAAGGTTTGACGAAATGTTAACAAGAATACACAATTTAGAGAGGAATATAAGTGAATTGATGGAGCTGAAAAACACAATATGAAACTACGTGAATTATGCACGAGTTTTAACAGCCAAATTGATGAAGCAGAAGAAAGGATATCAGAGGTCGAAGACCAACTCAATGAAATAAAACAAGAAGACAAGATTAGAGAAAAAAGGATAAAAACAAACGAGCAAAGTCTCCAAGAAATATGGGACTATATGAAAAGACCTAATCTACGCTTGATAGGTGTACCTGAATGTGACGAAGAGAATGAATCCAAGCTGGAAAATATGCTTCAGGATATTATTCAGGAACATTTTCCCAACCTAGTAAGGCAGGATAATATTCAACTCCAGGTAATACAGAGAACACCACAAAGATATTCCTCAAGAAGAGCAACTCCAAGGCACATAATCGTCAGATTCACCAGGGTTGAAATGAAGGAGAAAATACTAAGGGCAGCCAGAGAGAAAGGTCAGGTTACCCACAAAGGGAAGCCTATCAGACTTACAGCAGATCTCTCAGCAGAAACCCTACAAGCCAGAAGAGAGTGGGAACCAATATTCAACATCCTTAAAGAAAAGAACTTTCAACCAAGAATTTCACATCCAGCCAAACTAAGCTTCATAAGTGAAGGAAAAATAAAGTTTTTTGTGAACAAGCAAGCACTCAGAGATTTCATCACCACCAGGCCTGCTTTACAAGAGCTTCTGAAAGAACCACTACACATAGAAAGGAACAAACAGTATCAGCCTTTCTAAAAAATGCCAAAAAGAGCATTAATATAATGAAGAATTTACATCAACTAATGGGCAAAATAGCCAGCTAATATTAAATGGCAGTATTAAACTCACATATATCATTATTAATTCTAAATTTAAATTGACTAAATCCCCCAATCCAAAGACAGACAGGCAATTTGAATAAAAAACTAAAACCCATCAGTATGCTGCATCCAGACCCATCTCATATTCAAGGATACACAAAGACTCAAAACAAGGGATGGAGAAGGATTCACCAACCAGAGAGCTAAAATATATAAATAAAAAGCAGAAGTTACAGTTTTTGCCTCTGATAAAATAGTCGTTAAAGCAACAAAGATCAAAAGAAGCAAAGAAGGACATTATATAATGATAAAAGAATCAACGCAACAACAAGAAGAGCTAAAGATCCTAAATATATACGCACCCAATACAGGAATACCCAGACATACAAGACTAATAAAGAGACTTAGACTCCCACACAATAGTAGTGGGAGACTTCAACATTAATATTAGACAGATCAATGAGACAGAAAATTAACAACGATATCCAGGACTTGAACTCAGATCTGGAACAAGTAAACGTAATTAACATTTATAGAACTCTCCACTTTAAATACACAAAATATACACTCTTATCAGTACCACATCGTATCAACTTAGAAGTTTAAACGAAATGTTGGTTGGCTCCTTGTTTGTTATTCTCTTCCCTCATTTTATTTTATGTCTCCATTATTAAGGACAATTATAGGCATACCCATATTTAGATTGCATTCTAGCCCAGGCAATAAAGCAATACCCCCATCCTCTCTCCCTCTTCCTCTTTCTCTTTCTTCCTCTTCTTTATTCTTTTTCTTATTATAAAAAAAAAAATCTAATCTCCTTTCCTTCTGCCCCACCTTTCCTCCCCAATCTCTCTTCTTATCTTAAAAAAAAAAAAAAAAAAAAAAAACTTTACCTTTCATCTACACTTTCTCAAAAATTAAGGGCCAATAGAGTCCACCAAACCCAGGGCCTCCTCCAAAGAGAAGGAAATGGGACGCAGGAATGAGGAAGGGGTAACAAAGGGAATTCACAGGACAATGCTGAGGGGAAGCTTCAGGAAAGCAATTTTTTAGGCCAGAGACCACCAATCCAGAAGGGAGAACTGAGAGCTCTGGCTCAATGCCACTAAGAAAGCAAACAAAAAGAATCCTACAGGTTGTGTGATTTTACCACAGTGATAAACTTGATGGCTTTAGCAGAGTATTTTAAGGTGAAATAAATAGTAAAGAGTGCATAGAAAAGTAAGACTATAAATAAAAGTAAAGCAATGTTTAATTCCAAGGGAAAATTTTCATCTTAGAACAATATGGCCCAACTGTGACAAATTTCTACTTAATCGTAATAAAATCAAACCGTTATTTGTGGTTCAATCAATGTCAGTGAATATTTTATTATGATTACCTAGAAATTTGTCGTGGTTGGGCCATATTGTTCTATGATTACAGCTAGATTGAAAGCATAGCGGGAGATACGCGTGTGTTGTGAGTGGAGCAATTGCAGGACTAACAGAATAAAATCTTCATCTATAAAAGCTAGTTATCAATACAAAATTTAAAGCCACTTTTTAAAATAAAAAGTAGTCCTGCAAGAATACTATTAGAAATAAAAAGGTAAACAACGAAATAGCAGCTAAATGGTTTCAGTTTGTTGCTTCTATAAAACAGAAATTGAGGGTGGAAGGAAGGTGGGGTAGAAAAACAGTTTTATCACAAACATCGTGATTTTTTTAACTATATACCTATATTAATGTCATTTAAAAATTCAAACGAAAATATTTTATCCAAAAGGATCCACAAGTGGCTGGATTACTCCACCTTGGAATTTGACAATTTTATATACGTTTATCAGTTTTGCATTATAATTTGAGATAATAATTCTGAAAGACTTTGTATGAAGGAATCAGAAAAATACCACAATGAGAAAGCCCTCTTCCCTCATAGCTTAGGAATAATTTGGAAAAATGGCCTATATGATACGCATACTCTTTTATTACAACCAGAAAAGCAAAATACAGTAACAGTTATAAGCAAAACAAAAACAACTACCACCAGCAATAGTGTATTCAGATAAAACTTTAACTATTACATTAAGATTAAATGACCAATTATGCCATTTAAAGAAATAGAAACCATAAGTAACTTTTGTTTTACAGAAACAGTCTGCTTCCAGACACAGCATGACTACTTTATTTCAACAATAGTAAGCAGGAAGATACTTTATATTGTCTATCCTGTAAATGAAAACATTTTTAAGATATTTGAAAGAAACTTACTTTTAAAGGTGTTGTAATACCTACCAAATGAAAGACAAAAAACAGAAAATACACACCTGGGTATTTTCTGGGACCCTAAAAATTATTCTTAGTACTCTGGGAAAATTCTCAATGGGAATCTTTTTCATTACTCTGTATGGCAGCTAAATGGCAGTTCTGATTCTACCATGACTGATAAGTTTGATTTTGTAGTATAGAGTAGATAACTAAATTCTCAATGCTTCCACAAAACTTTACTATCTGTGTGTGTGTGTGTGTGTGTGTGTGTGTGTGTACATGCATTTAAGGAATTTCTTGACCACAGTGTGATTGCTCCAGTATACAATATTAAGGAGCATGGAAAAAAGTATTGAACTTATCTTTGCCCTTATAAGAAATGCTTAATTCATTATCCTAATGGTTCAGTTACATCACGTGTCTCCACTGAATTATGGAAAATCTGCCACAGAGCACACATTCATCGGTAATATTATCCAGAAAGCATGCTGAATAACATTGAGCTCTAAAACAACAATCATAGAGTTGATGTGTGTGTGTGTGTGTGTGTGTGTTTGTGTGTGTATAATACATGCAATATATTAAAATAGATTATTTGCCACAATATGTTTCTGTACTAGAGAATGCTCATTATTCAATATCCATTCTTTCCTGCTTGCTTTAGTAATCAGCCCTTCACATTTTAGCTGAGCATATGGCTGCCTAGCTAAAGACTACATTTCCCAGACTTCCTGAAGCAGACTATAGACATGGGAGTAATTTAGGCCAATGGATTGTGGACAGACATTGACATATAGGACTTCCGGTTTGTGGACTCAAAAGTAAAGAGCAGGTTTCCCACTGCCTCTTTCAGAGTGCCCACAGATTGGAAAATAAAAACAGTCATCTTAGACGATAAAACGAAAGCCTCAGATCAAATACCGAAGACAGTAGGATCCTGGGTTCCTGATACTGTCAAGCTTCCAGGCCACCCCTGATCATTTACTGATACTTACAAGAGGGGATATAAACTTCTATCTTGATTGTCATTGTATTTTTAGACTCTCCATTACCTCAAAAAATCTGTATCCTATCTAATAAAGTTTCACCTAACACTTTCCTGAAATGTAATTCAGGGGCTCTTGACAACATACTAAATTTACCAGATACCTTTTTTCTAAAGAGTCCAATTCCCTTTCCATAATTTTACATCATTTTTCTTCACAGTGTCTCTGATGTAATATAATAACAATGCCTTAAGATTGGCCTAACCACCAGATTCCATGACCCAAGTGCTCATGTCAGGCTGCTTTCTGCCCAGGAAAATAACATCTGGTTCTGTTTCATACTGCCGAGCAAGCTAAATTCCCAGTTTTCAGGAACCAAGAACAAGATCATTTTAACTCATTTTTCAGAAAAAAAAAAAAAATCTTTTTCATTCAGAGTCCTTGCAATTCACCAAAGCCACACTTAATACATAAGATTAATAGACAGCAACCTATGACTTTTCACTAATGTTATCTTATGACACAAAATAGTTACTATCCTTCTACTGTACACAACTTACCCATAATAAATAGCTTTCTCATATACTAAAGACAGGTTCAGATATTTATAAAGTACTTTTATCTATTTAGAGAGAAAGATACTATAAAACAAATATTCTGTGGCTGTCAGGTTTCCCCTGGCACCCTATCTTCTCTCTCCATAAAAAGGGGATAATTACACCTGCCACAAACTATTTCATGCTGATGTTATAAAGACAAATGAGATAACCTATATATGAAAGCATTTTGTGCTCTTAGGAAGAATAAATCCACCTTAAATCCAAGATGGTATAATTCTTTATAATGTCTTCCAGGGATTTGCTGAACAGCCCTAAAGAGGTCATTAACCACAACAAACTTTTGGTAGTGAAGGGCCACATTTCTAACAAAAATCTCACCTTTTGCACCTGACAACACTTTTCAATTAATTAGGGGTAAGTCCAGATGCTGCTCTATTTGGCCATCTTCAGCGCTCTAAAAGAATCCAGATTTTTTACTTCAGTGTCTTGCAATGACTGAAATGAACAAAAGCTCTCTAAATCACAGAGGTTTCAGTTGACAGGTTAACAGTGAAACCCATTTCAGTCAACTTCAAATGCAAAGCAGATTTGGCAAGAACCAGGGTGGGGATAAGTGGGAAAAAGAAAGCCCTGGTGGCAGTCTGACAACTCCCTCACGTCTACTGTCTGCTGTAATACATCAGCAGCCTCCGAAGACCCAGCCAATCAGCTGAGCTTGGCCTCCAACTCAACCCAATGAAGATCTTTTAGTTGACATTCCTTCATTATGTACAGAAATCTGCTTTAGCAGAGAACTTAGAAATAAGAATTTATGGTTATAAATTTAAAAGCCAAAATTGTATGAATCTGACTCATAAATTACAGCCCTTACCCTAATATCCAACACTTTAATGACTCTGGTTAACTTCCTGCTTACCTTATGCTGGGGTTAACTAACAGACTTATTTGCTTTTAGGTGAAGTGCCAAATGTTTCTGCATACCCTATGCTGTTTTAGGAAGTTGCCAAAGAAATAAGGAGTGTGCCAGCTGACTCTGTACCTCACTGTGAGTATATGTGATACAGCTGAGTCAAAGCATCCCATATCAGATCATCAATTAGCTGTGGGTGATGCGGGGGCAGGGGAGCTCTAACATCTTGGCAGTCTTCCTGGAGCATAGTTGCAGTGATGTAAGGTAATATCAGAGCCTGAAAGATTTGCAAGAGGATCAGTTGAGGTCTTGAATACAGTTCTACTCTCACTCCTGATGGTTTGTCCCTGAGGCTTCTATCACTGACAAAACACTTAATATATAGCTCAGGTGCTGAATGTCACTTTTCATTGAAATTTCTCAAAATGCTAATTTTCTAGTGCACGGTTTTCCCTTAAATGAATGTTACTGAGAAAACACTGCTTATCTGTTTACATCAGGCATCCCCAAACTACGGCCCACAGGCCACATGCAGCCCCCTGAGGCCATTTATCCAGCCCCCCGCCGCACTTTAGGAAGGGGCACCTCTTTCATTGGTGGTCAGTGAGAGGAGCACAGTATGTGGTGGCCCTCCAACGGTCTGAGGGACAGTGAACTGGCCCCCTGTGTAAAAAGTTTGGGGACGCCTGGTTTACATAGTGTTAAAGAAAACAGAAATGACAAGTTAACTATTGTTTGGAAATAAGCACTGAACAGTGCCCCATAATTCAAAATGTGTGCTAACTCTACTTACAACTTAGTAACTACCAACCATACTTGTAATTGCTCGTTAAAGAATATTTAGGATGCTGAAAAGTCAGAAACAAAAGAAAGTGAACATTTAATTTACTATCTACCCAAATACTTAAAGAGTTATATTGTATAGGTCAATCCTACCTACACTGTGCTAGAAATAAGGTACACTCTATTAAAGAATTGCTTCTCAATGTGATACTTTAAAAATGATTGCCAAGACACTCAAACTTTTCCCAAAATCATTGAAAGACGACTTCTTGTTTTTCTAAAGCAGATCCAATGTAATCAGCACTTTTCCTAATCATCATAAACTAGGTTGTCCTGCAGCTTAACAGAGCATTTAAGAAAGAAAGAGACCCGCATATATACCCATTCTGTATACCCTCTGCGAATTCCAACGCAGAATGCAATATGAAAATCACAGCACAGGAACAGCTAAAATATAATTAAGAACTCTGAAATGAGTCTTGCATTTTATCTACCATGCATCAGTCTGGGCAAAACTACTTTGACTTCAGGGATGAGTTCCATCGACAAGCTATCTCTTATGCTTCTGAATCCGAGCAATCCAGGACACCAAAAATAATGAAGTCATTTATCATACTATGTTCTTTCCATCCACATTCACTCATCCATTCAACAAACATACACTGGGGAGTCTCTTCTTAGCAGACACTGTTCCACACCCTAAGGATGCAGCCTCCATCTCACACTGCACTGAAGAATATGGAGAACCCTGCAGGAAATTTTTTTTCCAAGAAAGAAGATACTAGTCAATAAAAAAAAAAAAAATTATCAGATCTCATCAAGATAGTTTTAAAACAGAAATTTTTCTCAAAGGTTAATCTACATAGTGATTTCAGATTTTTTAAGATTTTAATACACTGTTTTATAAAAGAGATTATTAGCTTCATTGAAGAAACTACAAAGAACCACATTTTAAAGGAAAGTGGTAACTCAAATAAATAACTGTGTTTCCATGTTAGGAGGCACACAGGTACATGAGTCCACATAGCTTTCCTATATCTTACCAAGTTGGGTATTTTTAATACTAAGCTACTGAGAGCAGTAGCATGTGACGAAACCATCTTACATAGACTACAAAGTGCCCTGAAGAGGATCATTTTCCACTGCATTTTCTCTATTCTCATTTATATTCAGAAACATAAACCAGTCTGTTTCTCCCACTTATTTACCTCCTGCTTTTAGTACTTTGCTGAGAAAATAGGGAGTATATAATAAACACGAGTTAATTGAATGAAATGTTTTATTATTGTGCTTTTAATTATATTCACTGAATATTTCTTCCATCTACATGACAAAGAATGTTATATAGGGGCATTTCTTTTGCCAGTCCTCTTCCACTAGTTATATTGGTAAAGCAAGATGACCTTCAATTCGTATTTTCAAGTATATTTAACAGCCTAAGTAAGAGTTATATGCAACAAAGGATGGCCCCATAACAATGGGTTAAGGTAAACACTGCTGTGTACATATTCAGAACAAGCGGGTATCTAAATCTATTTCCAAAAGCAGGTGAAACTAATCATATAACAATGCTGAATGGTAAAGATTTCATTTTTATTCCAAACAACTAGATAGGAGATAATGCCAGGAAAAAAAATAATGAGAGTTCCTAACATGTTCAGATATGTCTGAATAACCCAGTGAACTCCTTCAGAGATGAAATCTCATCCAAATCAATGAGGGCTTCTCTCAATAAAAGTATAGGCAACACTGAAACATAAAATAAAACAGAAAAGATTAACCAATAAACTGTATTTATTTCCAGACACATAGGAGTAAATTTTAGTATCTTTGGGGATATTTACAAGATCCATAAAACAGAATTGAACATGTTATTAGTAACAACATTAATAAATTCCCTTCACTTTTTTCAAAAACCTTCAGTAAATAATTATTATATTTGTAATACAGACTATGAGTATTTCTGCATAATGTATATATCTCACAGAAAGGAGTGATGTCCCCACTCTTTACTACTATATTCTATGCTTTCACGGCAACACCTGCTCTCAAGAGTAAACCTCTGGCCAGGAGAGATGGCTCACGCCTGTAATCCCAGCACTTTGGGAGGCCAAAGTGGGCAGATCACTTCGAAACCAGCCTGACCAACATGGTGAAAACCCGTCTAATAAAAATACAAAGATTAGCTGGGCATGGTGCCATGTGCCTGTAGTCCCAGCTACTCCTCGAGAGGATGAGGCAGGAGAATCACTTGAATCCGGGAAGTGGAGGTTGCAGTGAGCCAAGTTAGCACCACTGCACTCCAGCCTGGGCAACAGAGTGAGACTCCATCTTAAAAAAAAGGTAAACATTAAAATCTAACATATGGTTCTTGTTAGATATTAATTTTATTATAGCTCTGTGATAGGCCAATTTTGGGAAGGGAACAAGGAGGGTGCAACACAAAGGAGAGAAGCCTCAAAAAAAAAAAAAAAAACTCACTAAGAGGTAAAAGGCTCCTACTATTGTAATCATTAAAACAAACTGCAAGTCACATCATATGCTTGTCAGAAAATTCTATTTTATATTGAATAACTATAATGTTTTATACTGAAATTTTCATAATTTTAATAAAATTGTCTAAAACCTCTGAGTGTCTCTGCACTTCTACTTAAAATTTTAAAATTCACTTCTGTCCCAAAAGAGATAATGTCTGAGTTCAAAGTAGTCGCTTTCTCTTTTACATTTCTGCCCATCCGACAAAACACTGCAGAATGCAGTCTACCTGTTAAGATACCTTACAAAATACTGGCAGGCAAGCTGATCCAGCATATTCCAACAGACAAAATCCCAGTCTACTCTTATTTTGTCTCCCACCATTTTTAACACTTAAATAGTGGGTCAAGTTCTTCCCCTGCCATGATGAAAAATCATACAATCGTGACCTTTTTGATAACTCTCAGGTAATAAAATGCCTATGTTTTCTTTAGGTTGCAAAACACAGTCTCAACCTGACCCATAGAAAGTCAGTCTCCTGCTATAATTAAGTGGTGCTAACATAACTCCACGGTCCAGCTGTTTCCCCTATTCCTGGATAAAGCCTCCCACCTGGGAATGTATAAATAAAATGTGGCATATATACACCACGGATTCCTACACAGCCATAAAAAAGAATGAAATTATTCCCTTTGCAGCAACGTGGATGGTGCTGAAGGCCATTATCCTAAGCGAATTAACACAGGAACAGAAAACCAAATACCGTATGTTCTCACTTATAAGTGGGAGCTAAACACTGAGTACACATGGGCACAAAGAAAGGACAACAGACACTGGGGCCCACTTGAGGGTGAATGGTGAGAGGAGGGTGGATGAGGACTGAAAAACTACCTATCAGGTACTATGCTCATTATCTAGGTGACAAAATTATCTGTATGCCCGATCCCATGACACACAATCTACCAATGTAACAAACTTGTATTGCACATGAACCTAAAAGTTGAAAAGGAAAAAGAAAATATTTTACAATTATATATATATAAAACAATTTAAAAATACAGAAAGTATTTTTTTATTGCATTTTAGGTTTTGGGGTACATGTGAAGAACATGCAAGATTGTTGCATAGGTACACACATGGCAGTGTGGTTTGCTGCCTTCCGTCCCCTAGCCTGTATCTGTCATTTCTCCCCATGCTATCTCTTCCCACCTCCCCACCCCCCCGTCCCTCCCCCATTTCCCCCCAACGGACCCCAGTGTGCAGTGCTCCCCTCCCCGTGTCCATGTGTTCTCATTGTTCAACACCCACCTATGAGTGAGAACATGCGGTGTTTGATTTTCTGCTCTTGTGTCAGTTTGCTGAGAATGATGGTTTCCAGGTTCATCAATGTCCCTACAAAGGACATGAACTCATCGTTTACAAAAAGTATTTTTTAAAGCCTCCCACTTAGGGAGAGCATGAGTGACACTTTTCTGCATCATCTCCTATCCTGTTTGCCAGCTGTTCATTGTGACCCTTCGGGATGGCATTTAGAAATGGGGAGTGATAATGATGGAGAAGAGGTATGGGGAGCAAGATGTTCCTACTTAAATTACCTGGCATTGTCATCAGTGGGCATTGCAATCTATGAACCTGGAAGATATTCAGAAAAAAAAATGAAAAAAATTAAAGATGTTAAGAGAAAGAAAAGCTCTTTCACTAGTAGGGTGCCTATGAAGGATTTTAGAGACATTCCATTGCTGGAGATCCTTTGACCCTATCAAATATATTTCCAACCTGGTTATTTGTTTAACCTCTTTCCAAATCCTAAGGAACCCAAAAATCCAACTGGAACTTCCATCTGCTATGGTCTGTTCAGAATTCCAGGCAACCATGTTGACCAATATCCAATATTATTTCACAATGCCTCAACCTGAAGAATGCTATTGTAGGAAAACGAATGTGAGCTTTCAGTCAGAAGACCTGTATGTTGAATTCCAGGCCCTTTCTTTCCTGATTGCCCTTGGAGTGATTAATTAACTCTGAGCCTCAGTTTCCTCATCTATAAAACAATACATTGTTTTAATATTTTAAATAATTCTCTAGTCGTGACTCATAGAAGGGCATTAATAATTGGAAGATCAATGACACAGAATGCAGAGGAATAATGATCTGGTTATCCATTGCTCATAGAAAACCACCTGTAAAAATAGTGATTTAAAGAAAAAATTTATTATTATCCTATGGTTGTGCAGGCTCATCTGGGTAGTTCTCTGATGTGGTTACAGATGATGGCTAAGATTTCAGTCATTTGAAGCCTTACCTGGGCTGGACATCCAAGATGGTTCACACACCTGGCTAGCAGCTAATGCTGGCTATCAGCTGAGTGTTCAGCTGACCTGACAACAGAACCACCTACACACAGACTCTCTACATGGCTTGGCATTCTTACAATATAGAGGCTGAGTTCCAAAATGGAGCCCTCCAAGAACAAGGACTCTAAAAGGCCTGTTGGGAGGCTGAAAGCCTATGCATAACATCACTTCTGCCACATTTTATTGGTCAAGAAATCAAGGCAAGCCCAGATTAAAGGAGAAGGAAATTAAACCCCATTTCATGATATGAAAACAGCATGCCCATGTCAGAAGAGAACCAATTGTTTATAGACTATCTACTACCACAAATGACTAGAAAGTGGGAAGCCAAGGAAGAGGGGAAAAAAAAGTACCCCAGAACTCCCTAAAATGAGATGCATATGAGGATAAAATTACAAATTCTTAAATTTTTAGTCTTTTGCTTTTAAAATTTCTAATTGTTACATAAAGTAAATAAAATGTAGTACTCTGGTACATGTATGGTACATGCTCAAAAAATTTCAGTAACAGGAATGAAGGCAAGGAATTATCTGTCTTCTGCTCTAGAAGACAGTAATAGGAGAGTATAAGAATTAGTGACATAGGTCCCTACTTATCCTTCACCGCATACGTAGGAGAAATATTTGCTCTTTATAAGTAATAATAAAGCTGTAACCTATAACATTTGGAGATCACTGACAGGGTATCCTTTTTCTGCCCAGATGTGGGGAAGACTTCAAATTTACTGCAAGGGATTCATGCATCAGTATGTTATTAGAAACAGAAAAAGAAGAAAAGCTAGAGTGGAATTCTAGAATACAAATTATTAAATCATTACATCTGATGACTTGCTTCTATTGTTTTGGAATGTGACTGGCAGAATCTAATCTAAGATGACAGAAGTGCCCAAGCGCCTGTATTTTTACTGAGCTAATACCCACCATAAGAAATGAATGTGGTAGCTTACAGACAGCTACAAAGTATGTAACACTCCTCCCATTAAAGGATGAGATCCATGTTACCACCCCTTAAATCTTAGTGGCCTTTGAGACTAGTTGACCAACAGAATATGGCACAAGAAAATGTTGAACCAGTTTCTGGGCCTAAGGATGCCGGCAGCTTTTACTTTCTTTTTGTGATACTCTTCTTGGAAACCAGCTGCATGCTGTTGATGGAGCCCAAACAGCTCAATGGGGAGGACCCTGTGGGGAGGAACTGGGAATCTTGATCAACAGCCCATTTAATCTCCCAGTTAACAACACCAACTTACCAGCCATGTAAGTGAGTCATCTTAGAAATGGATCCTGCAGCCCCAGTTGAGTTATCCCATTGATGCCACGTAAAACAAAGGCAAATCCCATCCAAATTGCAGGTTTGTAGGCAAATTAAATGATCATTGCTATTAGAAACCACCAAGTTTTAGGATGGCTTATTATACAATAGCCTAACCTTAGCTGTCCAAATTACAAGTTTAATATTGCCCTTCCCAAGTAAATTAAAGATAATGAGCTTCACCTAACATGAGAATCTACTGTCATATTTTATGGTGAGTAATGCCACAGATCTAAGCTGTAACGTGACATGCTATCACATAGATAGCAAAAATCGTGCCCCCCACATGATCACCTTCATCTCTGAACATGACCCTACTGCCATACCTCAGAAGGCAGAGTGCCCCATAGTCACCATAAATTAGCCTCAACCCATCCTCAGCCTTTTGCCTGATTTCTTCCTGTAACCAATGACATATATTGGTAAGACTAATGATCTGTGCTTTAGACAGTATGACGTGATTATGAAAGGGAATAAAACTTCAGACTCATAAGGACTAAACCTGTGTCCTCAGCTGCAGAAATAGTCCATTTTGACTAATTTAACCTCAAACAAATAAAAAAAAATAGCAGAAAAACATAGTGAAAACTTCATACCCTACCTTCATAATTAATATTTTATATATGTGGTCTATGGGAAACTGGAAGTAGTCACCAAGTCAATCTACATTGTTTACGTATAGCACCGGTAACACTAAAAGAAGTCCCAGTTACCTACTTTGTTAAATTATTTAAATATACATTTTTTATTTTCCTGCAACAGTACTTTGAACATCTCCATTTGGATATATCTATATGAAATCTATAAAACAAGTTACATGTTGGACAAGGGCCAAGTGGACAAAAAAGTATCAACACAAGATACAACAAAAAGGAACTAAGGAAATCATCTACTCTGTGCTTCAAGAAAGCAGAAGGGCATCAGAACTGGCGATGTTAGTCTGAGTCAGAGATGCCAGCAGGCCCTTAGGGCGTGCTCCTTGAAAGCCATGGTTGCCCTTTGAGCTCACCATGGCTGGCATCTAGTGAGACAGAGTTCCATTCTGGTTTAGTGTGGTGCCCAGACCAGCAACAGATTCATTTCATAGCTTTTGTTTTAACATGATATAGAAGAGAATCTAAATGTACAATCTGCCTGTGTGTCGGGGGATTTTTCCCTTAGCTTGATGCATTGCCTTTTGATGAACATTTAGCTCAGCAAATCTTATTTCTGTACACTAAGGAATTTTCTAGTTCTAGAAGAGCTCTTAAATCCTTTGGCAGAGACTCACTCACCTTAGTAAAACAATAGCTGGCAGATACACACAGTCTACAGGAAATCAGGGTAACAAGTTAGGTCATTTTTTAGGTGAGCTACTTAGCAAACTTTGATTTGTCTTTCACAAAATGAAGATTTGTTTTCTTAAATGAAAGGACATAATTTCTTTTTATTCTCTACTCTAAAAGTCAATAAACAAATCATCAAATAAAATCTGGTTTATACCAGCTTTCATGACTCACATCTGGGCTATGTAGCTCACAACAATATTTTCCACTATAACATTTCCGTAAAAATAATCCTAGAACATATTAAATCCCCAAAAAACAATACAGTTTATTTGGGGGTCAGCCATCTACACTTACACTAAAAATTTTCTTACCTCCCTATAATTTTGATACCTGACCTTCAGTCTGTAAGATATAAGTATGGAGGATATGTGTTTTAAACAATGAATTAGGTTATATTCAGTTATTTTGCCTAGCGATCAGGAGGAAAGATATAAGTAAAATTAAATCTGAATTAACTCCTCCCCATATACCAATCACCTGTAGTTCTCTGTTATCTAAGAATGCCTTCCACATTGTATCAGGATTTGAGAGAAAGTCCCATGAGGGCAGAGGCCACTTTTTCTTGCTCACCATTGTATCCTCTGACCTAACAAAGTTCCCAGTACCCAGTAAGCACTTAGCACACATTGGGAGGATGAATATAGCATGAGACCCTCCTCAAAGCCATCTTTTCTACATTCTAAAATCAAATCTATATTAGCACCCCTCCTCTGACTTAAGAAATAGACCTTTTTAACATACGACATGCATCAGTCAATATATTGGGTTCCTGGTAATCAGCAACAGGTTCAGACAGATTTCTGTAGCAGGGCAGCTAGCTGGCACTGACCATCCAGTCTGAAATGTACCTCTCACCCCCATACTATGCCCCTATGCCCCCATATCTTTTGATCCTCTTTCTCTGTTTTATTGATCTTTGCAACAATTATTCTCAAAGATGTTCTATATGTTTAATGTCACTTGTCTATTGACTTCTAATAAAATATAAGTGAATGAGGTCAGAAACTTTATTTCACTTTTCCACTGCCTAGGAAAATGTCTGGCACACAGCACAAGTTCATTTCATGTAAAGGAAGGAAGGAAAGACGGAAGGAAGGAAGGAAAGGAAGGGAGGGAGGGGGAGGGAGGGGGAAAGGAGGGAGGGAGGGGGGATTGGGGGAGAGGAGGGAGGTACAGGAGGGAGAGAGGAAGAGAGGAGGGGAGGGGAGGGAGGAATAGGACAGAGGGGCAGACAGGAGGGACAAACAGGAGGGATGAGGGATGGACAAGAGGGACAGATGGGAGGGAGGAAGGAAGGAACAAGATCCCAAAATAACAGAAAAGAAGAAACTCAGTGGGCCGCCATGGTAAAAATGCTTAGGATATTAAAGATGATACACAGGGGTTATGGGTTGAATTGTGTTCCTTCAAAGAGATATGCTCAAGTTCTAACCCACAATACCTGTGTATATGACCTTATTTGGAAATGGTCTTTGTAAATGTAATCAAATTAAGAAGATATCATCCTGGATTAGAGCAGATCCTAATCCAATATGACTGTTGTCCTTATGAAAAGAGAAGAGATTCGGACACACACAAAAGGAGCACGACCATGTGAAGACAGACGGAGATTGGAGTTCTGCTGCCACAAGCCAAGAAATGCCGGATACTGTCATAAACTGTAAGAGGCAAGGAATGGTCCTCCCCTAAAGGCTTCAGAGGGAGCATGATCCTGCCAGCATCTTGATTTCTGAGTCTCAAGAATTGGAAGAGAATAAATTTCTATCGTTTTAAGCCACAGTTTATGATACTTTATTACAACAGCCCTAGAAAACTAATACAACTGGGCATAATAAAAGAAGGGTCTCAAAAACCAGAGTGGATGATTGTAGAAAGACAAACTTGGCCTAACTAAAACATGTCCTGTACTACTTGACCAAAGCTCGTTGTAGAACGATGAATAAATAAAAGATGTACTAGGAATTTTAAAAAGGAAATTCTTAGAGCAACAGATTATTCTTTTTAAAAACCTAATTATTTTTCTTAGTTTTGTACTTAATCTTTTTTTTCATCTTTAATACAAGTTTGCCTAACAAATACTATCCTTGAGATGCTTAACAACTTAAGAAATAGACGAATCTAACACCAAAGTTCAATCTCTTACCAATCAGCTAATATTTTATCTCAGATGCCAAAATGCAACATTTCAGATGGCAGATATGTAATCTGTTACTTTTATAATTCTATTAACCTTACCACTTTGCTATTATGAACTTTTCAAAGAAGATATCCCTAAATCATTAAACGGTCTTTCCCAGCCTAAGAAATTCAAATATTTTTCAAAGTACACACCTATTAACAACAGTTGGTCCTTGCTTTCAAAAAAAAAAAAAAAAGTAAAATATATTCTCAAACATAAATCAGAAGGTTGTCAGCCTCATAAAAGATTATTCATTTTGGCCCGGCACAGTGGCTCATGCCCGTAATCCCAGCACTTTGGGAGCCTGAGGCAGGCAGATCAAGAGGTCAAGAGGTTGAGACCAGCCTGGCCAACATGGTGAAACCCTGTCTCTACTAAAAATACAAAAATTAGCTGGGCATGGTATCGCATGCCTGTGGTCCTAGCTACTCAGGAGGCTGAGGCAGGAGAATCGCTTGAACCCAGGAGGTGGAGGTTGCAGTGAGCCAAGATTTCACCACTGCACTCCAACCTGGTGACAGAGGGAGACTCCGTCTCAAGAAAAAAAAAAAGATTATTCATTTTATATTAGTAAGTTCTGCTGAACTCAACTGATAGATTTTAAATTATTCAATGTACAAAAACTTAATTTGCAACTTTCAGGAGTATCACTACTATATGTGGTGAGGTACAAACATGAACTGGACTCACGTTCAAGCAAGTCCTTTAGCTATTACCAGACCCATTACCATGCGCAGATGGAAGAGATAATTAACGCGAGCTCATGAAGAAAACATCAAGACTGCAATGAGAAATTTGAGGACTAGGATTCTGGGCCAATTCGGCTGTAAACAATGAGATCCTTGAGGATGTTTTTAACATCAGCCTTTTCAAATCTATTAAAGGTGTTTGGAGAAATAAATTTTAATCAGTTATATAAACTCTAATATAATTTAATAGTCCAAGACTTTGTTAACAGAAGGGGAGGGGGAGAGTGTGCCAATTTTGTTTTATTTCAATTTTTCCCTTTGCCTACACATTTTGTTTTCACTTTATCAGGTTTACTCAAAATTTGAATACCGGAGAGAAATTTTGCCAATAGCACAAGCACGTCATGACAGGAAAGTACTAGAAGGTAAATGAAAGGCTGTAATCAATGCTATGATCTTGTTAAGACTAAAAGACAGAATAAAAAATGGTTGGAGACTACAAAGATGATACCAAAATGCTGGCAATTGAGGCAATCAAAAGTTGCAGCTGTTTTACAGCCCGTGCAGAACCTAGATAAGACAATGCCTCATAAGAACGAAATTACGGAAATAGCAGTAAGTCCATAATTCAAGAGTATTCAGGTTTACAAAAAGGGCGACGGAGGAATTTCTTTATGTAAATTTTACTTCCCTTTTGGAAATGGTTTTTGCCTGTTTGGGCTTCCATAACAAAATACCACAGACTAAGTGGCTTACAAACAACAGAAATTTACTTCCTACAGTTGTGCCGGATGGGAAGTCCACGATCAGGGCACCAGCAGGTCCAGTGTCTGGTGAGGGCCATTTCCTGATTCATAGATAGCATCTTCTTTCTGTGCCCTTACAAGGTAGAGAAAGGGGATTAGCTCCCTCGGGCCTATTTTACAAGGGCACTAATCCCATGACTGAAGTTTCTAACCTCATGATTTAGTTACTTTACAAAAGACTTCATCTCCTAATAGTATCACATTGATGAGCAGGTGTCAACATATGAAATTAGGGTGAGGAGGGCGACACAAACATTCAGACCAGAGCAGAAATTATAATGGACTTGTAAGCAAATTTTCCTCTGAGTGCTATGAAGCCCTTCCAATCCCTTTCCACTTTATTAATATTAGAATTTTTGTGTCTCTTTAGTTATACAATATTTATCTTTTGTGCTAATAAAAATATCTCGATGTTCATCTTAATGTTAGTATATTTTAGGAGTTGTGTTGTCGTAGCTGTTTGTTGGGGGAAAACTGCTTCTTCCTTTCTTGTTTTTGACAAAATTCAACATCTCAGTTTGTAATCCTACACAGGCAAATATTATACCCTTCTATAGAAGTTTTCCAATTTAAAATGCATGGGACTTCTAGAGTGAGGTTAAGGTATAAGTGAGGTTAAAGTATTATCTAAGTAACTGAAATACTAGTCAAAAAATACATTAAGTGGAAGGGATTCAAGAAAAAAGACTTCAAGAAAAAAGAATTCAAGAATTTAAACAACTACATTACTTCAAATGAATATGATACTTGCAGGAATTTTAACTTAGCTTATACAAATGAATTAAAGAACTAGAAACACGAATTTATAATTCAAGTTATTTCTTTTGCTAGTGACAAGCAACTTCAAGATTAATATTTTACCTCTGAATGTAATAGTTAACATCTATAGAAGGCTACTTTAGTAATATACTCTAAGGAGGACAAAGGTTATTTGACGAATGGAAATAAAAGAAAATTCGTTTCAGCTGAGACATCTGAATAAAAAGAAAAGAGAATTTATTATAAAATATCTTTGAGAAAAGTCAGTTTTCCATTTAACCAGAAACTAAAAAGGATATCTATCTCGCATTTATGATAAACTGATTTTGACAAGGGTGCCAAGACTATTCAATAGGGAAAAATAGTCTTTTCAACAAATGGTACTAGGACAACTAAATATCCACAAGCAAAAAAAAATAATGTTGAATCCCTTCCTTGCACCATATACAAAAATTAATTCAAAATGACTCATACATCTAAATGTATAAGCTAAAACTATGAAATTCTTAGAAGAAAAAAGTAGCAAATATTTGTGACGTTGGACTAGGCAATTTTTTTTAGATATAACACCAAAAGTACAAGAAACAAAATACAACAATAAAATAGATACATTGGACATCATCATCAAAATTTAAAAATTTTGTGCTTCAAAGGAAACCATCAGAAGATGAAAAGACAGACCACAAAATAGGAGAAAATGTTGGCAAATCATGTATTTGAAGAGAGATTTGTATCCAGAATAAAGAACTGTTAAAACTCAACAACAGGAAGACAAATAATCTAATTTTAAAATGGGAAAAGTATATGAATAGGAATTTCTCCAAATAGGTTACACAAATAAGCCAATAATTATATGAAAACATGTTTGCCACCAAGATAACTCTGCTTTCTTTCAAGCAATGTAATCAAAATTGGTTTGGAGTTTTCTTTTGTGATTAAAAGCAACCTTCCTTGCTGAACTTAGCCACCATTTTATTTATTTATGTATTTTGATGATGGAGTCTCGCTCTGTCATCAGGTTGGAGTACAATGGTGCGATCTCGGCTCACCGCAACCTCCGCCTGCCAGGCTCAAGTGATTGTCCTGCCTCAGCCTCCAGAGTAGTTGGGATTACAGGTGTGCACCACCATGCCCAGCTAATTTTTGCATTTTTAGTAGAGACAGGGTTTCACCATGTTGGCCAGGATGGTCTCAATCTATTGACCTCATGATCTGCCTGCCTCGGCCTCCCAAAGTGCTGGAATTACAGGAGTGAGCCACCGCACCTGGCCTGCCACCATGATTTTTAATGTAATTTTAACATGGCTTGTATAGCAAATGACGATAACAATCAGTTCCCTTGATATTTCTTTGAAATGAGATTTAGATGTTTTTGTTTTTGACCATAATTAAGGCAAATCTTGTTTATTCTGTTGGCCATTAAACCATTAATATATTTGGAATTTAGACAATCATCATCATCAATAGCTATTGTTTTTAAATACTATCTGTTGAAAACTCTTTTGTAGATTAGTCCTTTAAGTCTAAATAACTCTAAGAGAAATATAATTAATAACCTATTAACAATTTAGCACGTGGAAACACTGAAGCTTTGAAATGCATAATGCAATGTGTCTCTAGTATGTCACCTTGGTTATAGGTAGGATCTGACAAGCCAGAAATCTAGTTAAATCATTTCTTAGTAACTGTGAGGGATACTGGTTCCAGGACCCTCCTGAGGATACCATAATCCATGCTGTCCTTGTGGATTATATTTGGGTCTTTTATATTAAATGGTATTTTGCATATAAGCTACACACATTAGGTATTACATATAATACCTAATACAACGTCAATGCTATGTAAGTAGTTGTTATACTCTAGAGTTTAGTGGATGACAACAGGAAAAAGTGTTTGTACATGTTCAGTATAGGCACAACTATCCTTTTCTCCTCCCTGAATATTTTCAAATCACAATTGGTTGAAACCAAGGATACTAAACCCACAGATACAGAGGCTGACTGCATATACAAGTCATATGTAATCTGTCTGTATTCCCATAGCTAATATGTGGTGGAGCCAGGTTTGTGCTCAGGCAGTCTGGCTCCAGAGCCTACACCTTTATGCACTATTCTATATTCATGTCTTTTTTATGGAGATACATGTTTTTCCTGAAGTTGGCTCACTCACAGACATTACTGACAGTACTATAAGTCATATAGTAAAATCATCTCTCAGTTGCCAGTAATGGTGAAAATGAACACTCACCTTCAGGATGAATCCTGTAATGTGGTTTGTTAAGTTCTATAGAATACAATTTGGAAGCTTCACAACACTTTGTACATTAGGAGACATGATTTATTAATGTACCATTAATGGAAAGTTTTACTAAATACTAAAATTCTGCAGAATCAATTGCTGCCTTTTTTTTTTTTTTTTTTTGGACTAAACTTATGCTCCATGGCAGCTTTAAAAGAGAAGCCCCATGAAAGTTTTAAACTCTATCCAAACCCAGGACAATCCAGTCTCTGTTTAGATGTGCCTCCACCCATCTCAGAATTTGATATAATTTGTCACTCTGCCATGTCCTTGTTCAAATACTGCAGTATGTACTCTCTCACCTCTCATGCCAGAAACCACGTGAGTCTCCTACCTTCAGGAATATGTTGGGTAAATATTCTTACCCAATGAACTGCTTTTGAACACTTACTGATTTGCATCTAATATATATCACTAATTTTTATCCTCTTCACTTCAAAAAAATAAAATTTACCCCTTTGAACATGTGTCTCTGAATAGAGAAGCCTTGTAACCAACTCTGCCATTGCCATTCTCATGGGAGTTTTTTATCTGATGAGATTATACTGAACTCAAATCTAAAATAGATTTGGGTTTAATATTAAAGTGATAATTCTTTCTCCTTTATATTTGCTGCCAAAATAGGTTTGTAGATAGAATACCTCCACAAGGCTCTTGGGCTCACAAAACTTCAGTGAGGTTTCAATGATGTCAAATTAGTTATAGGGAGAATCTGACCAGCCACTTAAAAATTTCTAGGAATGAGTCAGGGCAAACCAATTTAAATTTATATTCATGAGTTAATATAAACTGTCTCTGGGAAGGTTGTCTACGATTCTCGGTTGGAATTTTGCAAGCATAAAAGCAAGTAAGTCAGTCTGGAAACTTTATTTATTAGGTTACCAAATCACAATAAAATAAAACTAGAAGGACTGTGCAGATAATCTATAAACTCATTATTTTACAGGTGATAAAACTGAGGTCTGGAAGACACTGACTTTACACATGAGGAGGTTTCTGGGGCTCTTTATTTCTAGTCTAGTATACTCTCTCCACTGATTCATACTGTTTCTTGCTTCTCAGGATCCAGTATCGTGTGGCAGTTACTGCCAATAGTTGCACAGAGAATGAGTTTTTTTAAAAGTATAAAGACTGAGAACAAATAAATTTTTTTTTTTTGAGACATAGAGTCTCACTCTGTTGCCCAGGCTGGAGTGCAATGGCACTATTCGGCTCACTGCAACCTCCGCCTCCTTGGTTAAAGTGATTCTGCTGCCTCCCAAGTAGCTGGGACTACAGGCGCGTGCCACCATGCCAGGCTAGTTTTTTTGTATTTTTAGTAGAGATAGAATTTCACCGTGTTGGTGAAATCCCATGATGAGCCAGGATGGTCTTGATCTCCTGACATTTTCATCCACCCGCCTCTGCCTCCCAAAGTGCTGGCATTACAGGCATGAGCCACCGCGCCCAGCCCAAATAATTATTTTAATTATCAGTTTTTACTCTCAGTCTCCACCTATGTTACCCGTCTCTTCCTCTGGCTCTCACCCTCCTCAATCCCACCCTGCCTGCCGCACCCCCAATCTCTGTCACCCCACACAAAAGAAACATAAAGCCCGGCATGAGTTCTGTTACTTTTTTTTTTAACCTCTCCTATGCCAAGCCCTTATTTTCAATAATTCCTGTCTAATATTTTCCATAAACTTAAGAGGAAATTATACATCCTGGCACAAGCAGCCGCTTACAACTTTGTTGACTAACACCTAAAGGAAAAAGCTATTGCTTCCTGGTGGCCACGCTATAGCTATAATTTTGGTTTCTTCTTGAGGTCACCTTCTGTATGACAACATAAAATTACAAAGTGTCAATTTAGCTTCTGAAAAGTCAACGTCTTCTGTTATCCTACTAAAAAGAAATCCATGTTAAAATAGAAACAGTTGTACACTTTTTGTCTCTATACTATTGTAATTTTCTGAAAACTAAGTCATTTTTATTTGTATCTGTGTTCAATAATGAGATGGAAAACCTATACGTATTACTTGTTTTCTACTTAGAAAGCACGCTAGAAGGTACCATCTGTCATTTATAGTCTTACTTCTAATCTAATAGAGGCAATAAACCCGTATCAGAGCCACCAATTGCTTTGAGTTCTCAATCAATTGAGTCTTTGTACATTCTATAAGGGAAAAATTCATCCAAAAAAACACACTATGAGAAACTCTCTGTTTTCTGGATGACATTTGGTATGATGTCACCCATCTAAACTGTGGTTCTTTTATTGGTTCATTACATTGTATTTTAAAGATTAACTGATTTTGCTCTTTAGTGAACCCATATTTCTGAACCTGAAGATTTCTTGAGATTAAGCAGACATCCATTTCACTTTAGGTTCTTGTGGTTTATCTCAACTGATGAGATATTCAGAAATAACTCTACATAGCAGAATTTTATGAACAAAAGCAATTCAAACTAGACACAAAGACTATCCAAAATGTTTTACACCAGGCATACTGTGGTTCCTGCATGGAATGCACGGAATTTTAATAACATTATTTAATGAAGATCTGAAAACCGGACTAATTCTATCATGTGTCAACTATGGTAACGAGATGTTTAATATTGTATGCATAGCAGTACTTTAATAGAATTATTTGATAAGCATATAGAAATGTGTTTTGCTATTAAAATCATATCAAACCTCATGAGGATAATGTCACTAAGATTATAATGATAGAAAAAGGTTCAAAAGTACTTTATTAAAATCTAAATTCTGGAAACCAAATTCATTTAGGGCACATGGAAACAATTTTCTTTCTTTTAGTACTCAAATGTAATATGATTTATTTCCCATAATATTGTTATTTCACTGTTTTCAACGTCACATTGCTTATGAGGTTTCCACATTTATAATTCCTCTGAAAAGAATATAAGTAGACAACTATTTTACTGATATGTGTGGATATTTTTCCAGAAAATTTTATGGGTGAAATGTAGAACCAAGACTGAATAATGTGAAAACTAAACAGGAGGGGAAGTCTTTAGAGCCAAAAATTTCCAGGAAGCAAGAGTTTCCCAACCCTGCACAATTTTATCAATTACCCATCCCATAGTACTTAGTAATTAATAGCTTAACCATATAATACTAAGTACTATGGGATGATTAATTGATATTAAGTACTAAGTACTATGGGATGAGTAATTGATAAAATTGATAACCTTCTATGGCAAAAGAAAAAAGCCCTATATTGCTGTGTGTGAACAAATTTTCACTGAAAAATAAAGCAATTTCAAAATGTTTCAAATACACCTATAACCTTTAAATCAGAGTAGAGTGAAAGTTCATGTAAATTTCTCCAATTAGTTCTTAAAGTGTAAACTGCACTTTAAAAATCTATACCTGTAGGAATCATATCCAACAATTAAACTTGTTTGAAGTAGTAATAGATGAAATCACAGTTACTATTTTTAAGAGTATGAAGAAACACATCTGAATCTGGCATGTTTTTGCTGACCTTAAAATATATAAGAACTTTGTTTTTAATACATAAAATATGTATGCATATCTGTTATAACAAGAAAATGGAATTAAAAGGCAATTGAGACATAGATAGAAAATAACTCTTTTAACACTTCTATTATTTTAATCAATATTATTTTTGAGTATCAGATTGTGAAGTCACTGCAATGCTGTTAACAGTTAAGTGACCCAGTTTACACCTTCTGTGTTATGGGCTCTTAACCGGTGTTATTCAAAACCTAGCTATCTTGGCCTTCCTTTCACTGATCAACCTATAAAATACAAGGACTTATGATCATATCTGAAATGTAAAGACTCTGTTATTCAGTATCTATATCTTAGTGTTCCCATTATATTGGTTTTCTTCAGTGTTATACATTTTAAGAACTTTGCATGCCAAAATAAATAAATTAATTAAATACCCTAATTTTCATAAAGACACAATCATGGGTCAATGTTGCTATTGCAGTAACTCCTACAAAAGGGAGATAAAGAATAAAGTGATTGAATCAACATCGTGAAAATGGCCATACTACCCAAAGTAATTTACAGATGCAACACTATTCCCATCAAGCTACCAATGACCTTCTTCACAGAACTGGAAAAAAACACCTTAAACTTCATATCGAACCAAAAGAGAGCCTGCATAGCCAAGTCAATTCTAAGCAAAAAGAACAAAGCAGGAGGCATCACACTACCGGACTTCAAACTATACTACAAGGCTACATTAATCAAAACAGCATGGTACTGGTACCAAAACAGAGATATAGACCAATGGAACAGAACAGAGGCCTCACAGGAAATACAACATACCCACAACCATCTGATCTTCAACAAACCTGACAAA
This sequence comes from Saimiri boliviensis, assembly GCF_048565385.1. Taxonomy (NCBI): domain Eukaryota; kingdom Metazoa; phylum Chordata; class Mammalia; order Primates; family Cebidae; genus Saimiri; species Saimiri boliviensis. The sequence continues at coordinate 101,512,851 of NC_133451.1, forward strand.
AACAAGCAATGGGGAAAGGATTCCCTGTTTAATAAGTGGTGTTGGGAAAACTGGCTAGCCATGTGCAGAAAGCAGAAACAGGACCCCTTCCTGACACCTTACACCAAAATTAACTCCAGATGGATTAAAGACTTAAACATCAGACCTAACACCATAAAAACCCTAAAAGAAAATCTAGGCAAAACCATTCAGGACATAGGCATAGGCAAGGACTTCATGACCAAAACGCCAAAAGCAATGGCAACAAAAGCCAAAATGGACAAATGGGACCTAATCAAACTCCACAGCTTCTGCACAGCAAAAGAAACAGTCAGTAGAGTGAATCGGCAACCAACAGAATGGGAAAAAATTTTTGCAGCCTACCCATCTGACAAGGGGCTGATATCCAGAATCTACAATGAACTAAAACAGATCTACAAGAAAAAAACAAGCCCATTCAAAAATGGGTGAAGGATATGAACAGATACTTTACAAAAGAAGACATACAGGAGGCCAACAAACATAGGAAAAAATGCTCATCATCACTGGTCATTAGAGAAATACAAATCAAAACCACATTGAGATACCATCTCACACCAATTAGAATGGCAATCATTAAAAAATCTGGAAACAACAGATGCTGGAAAGGATGTGGAGAAACAGGAACACTTTTACACTGTTGGTGGGAATGTAAATTAATTCAACCATTGTGGAAGACAGTGTGGCGATTCCTCAAGGACCTAAAAATAGAAATCCCATTTGACCCAGCAATCCCATTACTGGGTATATATCCAAAGGATTATAAATCATTCTACTATAAGGACACATGCACACAAATGTTCATAGCAGCACTGTTTACAATAGCAAAGACTTGGAACCAACCCAAATGCCCATCGATGATAGACTGGATAGGGAAAATGTGGTACATATACACCATGGAATATTATGCAGCCATCAAAAACGATGCGTTCACGTCCTTTGTAGGGACATGGATGAACCTGGAAACCATCATTCTCAGCAAACTGACACAAGAGCAGAAAATCAAACACCGCATATTCTCACTCATAGGCGGGTGTTGAACAATGAGAACACATGGACACAGGGAGGGGAGCACTACACACTAGGGTCCGTTGAGGGGAAATGGGGGAGGGATAGGGGGTGGGGAGGTGGGAAGAGATAGCATGGGGAGAAATGACAGATACAGGCGAGGGGACGGAAGGAAGCAAACCACACTGCCATGTGTGTACCTATGCAACAATCTTGCATGTTCTTCACATGTACCCCAAAACCTAAAATGCAATAAATTCAAAAATAAATAAATAAATAAATAAAAGAATAAAGTGATCACAAGTCTTAGTAAAATAGGCATAAATTCTTTCAGATAAACTAATAAAATTTAAAAGTAACATTAACTATTAAGTCACTTTTTATAATTATCCTTATTAGAATTGAGGTTAAAGAATAAAAAGTTCTTTCATCTCAATTCTAATAAGGATAATTATAAAAAGTAAGAATAAAAGAATAAAAAGAATAAAAGAATAAAAAGTTCTTTAAACTCAATTCTAATACTTCCTAACATCAGAACAATCATATTTTTAAAAAGCTGATTTTCAGAGAAACTTGCTAAACTAAAAGCTCAACTCTATCATCTTCTAGGCTCCTAGTATTTGTAATAATTTATGTTCTCAAGAATTAATATTAAGCTATTTAATTTTAGTAATCAATTTTAATAATTACTACACATTTTAATATGTTTAACTTACAAATTCCATCATCTTTTACTTGCTAAATGTAGGATTTAGAATCCTTACTTCACACACCTAGTCATCTATTTCCTCAGTGACCCAAGAGAGTTTTAAAAGGTCATGTTGTCTTCACAGCTATAAACCAGACATATTCCCAAAGGAGGTTATTCGTTTTGGGCTCAAGATTAGGTAAATCTATATTGCTTAATGAAAAAACTGCATTGCTTTAAATAACTCCCGGACAAAATAGATTCTCTGCAAATCCACTTTATTGTTTAAATAAGTCTGTCTTGTATATATCTGAAAAGAAATGTGGTTAGTTTTATTAATTTTTTAAAAATCATCCAAATCAAACCGATTTCCTAACAATAACTGTGAGTGGTTACGGATATATAAACATTTTGTATTCAGAGACCTGAACGGAATCACAGAAGCTGATCCTCTTGCCTTCAGCTATATTACATACATACCAACACAAATAGACCAAGAATTAATTCCTGAACGGTGCTTTAGGTCTATACACTATTAGGAAATGTTTCTTTATTGTCAGCCTCCATCTTCTCATGTCACAATTTAATTTGTAATTTCCTGGCATTTAGAGAAAGAAAAATTTAAATGTTCTGTTACTGTAGATATGTATATCTTTCCAATCTATTTCAGCCAATAATCAGGTCATCAGTGTGGCCTTACCCAAAAATAAACATGACAATTCTAACATGTTTATTGTAACCGGGCAGGCCTCAATCTTATTAAATGAGCTCTCAGAAATTTGCAATGCATTTTTACAGGAAAACATTAGAAATTACTATTATACTCCACATTTCCCCAAAAAAACTGCACTAATGATAGTTCTATGTCTTACATACTGACTTTAGAACCCAATATCCCCAAAGTTTCAGGGTATGCAGAATTAGTTGGTGACAGCTGCTAGCAGCTGGCGGTACCCAAAACCAAGTTGGAAAAATAGTTCTGAAAGAAAGAGAGTGGGGACATCTCCCCCACCCCCACCTTGACCCTATCACTTGGGGAAATGACCCTCATTTGGATAAAGATGATAATTACCTTCCTATAGCACTGTAAGCATCCTAGTAGAGACAGAACTCCTTGGAGTACAGTAAAGTATACCCTAGCTGCTGTATATACTAGCTAGGTCTTATTAATCAGCCAATTATTTAAGGAGCAGTAAAGGGTTAAATCATCACATCCTTTATTTATATTAGTAAATAATGTCTTTTAGAACCAGGCATAGCATACAAACTAATGTGTGACAAGTGCTGTGTATAAGATACTGATACCCCTAAAGATTTATGAATTACATATCTAAGAAGTATACGTATATCTACCGATTTTGAAATTACATCTCAGAATTTATGTCATACTCTTTCATGTAAACACCTTAAAGTGCTACATTGATATTTATTTCATTGCTTCAAATATACTCTGAATTTCTGTCTTGGAATTTTTAATTTTTTTAATATCCTCAATGCTTTTTTATCTTTTAAGGGTACATATGATTTTTAGAAATAAAGGTTTTTCCGAGCCAGGACTTGTGATAACAGTGATAACCATAATAAATAATATCATTTGTGTTTAAAAAGAAGGAGAAGTAGGAGGAGAAAGAAGTTATTAAATTGGTTTGGGGTTTGTTATAAAAAACTCTAAAAGGAGGCCGGGCGCGGTGGCTCAAGCCTGTAATCCCAGCACTTTGGGAGGCCGAGGCGGGTGGATCACGAGGTCAAGAGATCGAGACCATCCTGGTCAACATGGTGAAACCCCGTCTCTACTAAAAATACAAAAAATTAGCTGGGCATGGTGGTGCATTCCTGTAATCCCAGTTACTCAGGAGGCTGGGGCAGGAGAATTGCCTGAACCCAGGAGGCGGAGGTTGTGGTGAGCCGAGATCGCGCCATTGCACTCCAGCCTGGGTAACAAGAGCGAAACTCCGTCTCAAAAAAAAAAAAAAAAAAAAAAAAAAAAAAAAAAAAACTCTAAAAGGAAATATCAAAAAAAAAAAAAGGTCACTGAAATCGCCCAATATTATATGGGTAGAACCTTTTAAGGCCTTGGAGAAGAACCACATGTGGAGGTCCCTTGAGTGACTGGATTGAAAGGAACAAGATTGTTTATACTTCTAAGTTTGGGCATGTATGTTTAAATACCAGTCGCCTTAACTTAAAATCTCACCCAAGAGGTTGTCTATATTTTCATGTATTATGTTCACTTAACTTGGTCTACATCTATACTCCTTAAAGTTTAAAAAAAAAAATACAATCTATTTCAGTCAAAGGATGTAAATTACTTGACTAAAATATGATAGAAATTCTTATTTCTACCAATACAGTAGAAGAGTGATTCTCAAACTGTAGTGTACCTTGGATATTTGTTAAAAATACAAATACCTGAGTCACACTCCCAGAAAATCTGACTTAATCAACCTAGAGTAAGTCCCAAGGGAATCTTCAATGTTCATAATTCCCCTGCTGATTATGATAGAGGCAAACTTGGAATCACACTTTAAGAAATACAGCACTCAGTTCTCATGAGGGTTAGACTTTCCAATTAAATGACCACTTCAGTATGTATATCTAACAACTTTGAAAAATAATCCACAAAGAACTCTTCCCAGTAAAATATTTCCAAACTATGCATCTGATAAACTTCCATTCAGAATCTACAAAGAATTAAAATAACAGCAACAAAAATAACAACTCCACTAAAAAGTGGGCAAAAGAAATGAATAGACAATTTTCAGAAGAAGACACAAATGATCAACAAGCATATGAAAATATGCTCAACATCACTAATCATCAGAGAAATGTAAATTAAAACCACAATGAGATACCATCTAACTCTAGCTGGAATAGCTATTATTAAAAAGTCAAAAAATAACAGACGTTGATGAGGATGCAGAGAAAAGGGAACACATACACACTGTTGGGGGGAACATTACTATCACCTTTAGGGAAAACAGTGTGGAGATTTCACAAAGAACTAAAAATAGAACTACCATTCGATACAGCAATTCTACCACTGGATATATACCCCCCAAAAAAGAAATCATATCAAAAAGAGACCTGCACCTGTATGTGTATCACAGCACTATTCACAATAGCAAAGATATGAAATCAACCAGTGTCCAACAATGGACGATTGAATAAAGAAATTTGTTGTGGTGTGCATGTGTATAATTCAATTATACATATTATTAAATATTTATATCTACACACACAATTCCATTGTGTGCACATATTTACATACACGTATATATAAAATGGAATACTACTGTATTCCAATACAATAGTATACCTATATATTTATATAAATATGTATGCATACTTGTTACACACTCGTCACATACTACTAGTTTGTATTTATATAAATATATACATACTATGGCCGGGCGCGGTGGCTCAAGCCTGTAATCCCAGCACTTTGGGAGGCCGAGGCGGGTGGATCACAAGGTCAAGAGATCGAGACCATCCTGATCAACATGGTGAAACCCCGTCTCTACTAAAAATACAAAAAATTAGCTGGGCATGGTGGCACGTGCCTGTAATCCCAGCTACTCAGGAGGCTGAGGCAGGAGAATTGCCTGAACCCAGGAGGCGGAGGTTGCGGTGAGCCGAGATCGCGCCATTGCACTCCAGCCTGGGTAACAAGAGTGAAACTCCGCCTCAAAAAAAAAAAAAAAAAAAAAAAAAAAAAAAAAAAAAAAAAATATATATATATATATACATACTATTGTATTGTGTTTATAATACACATTCACACACAATGGAATACTATTTAGTTATAAAAAAATAAAATCATGTGTTTTGCAGTCACATGGGTAGAACTAGAGACAATTGTTTTAAGTTAGGTAATTCAGAAATAGAAAGTCAAAAGCCACATGTTTTCACTTATAAGTGGGAGCTAAACGATATGTGCACATGGACATGGGTGTAGAATAATAGACACTGGAGGCTCAAAGGAGTGGGAGGGGGTGAGACATGAGAAATTACTTAATGAGAACAATGTACACTATTTGAGTGATGGTTACGCTAAAAGCTCAGACTTTACCATTTTACAGTATATCCATGCAACAAAACTGTACTTGTACCCTCTAAATTTATACACATTTTTTAAAAAGAAAAAAAATTGTTCTCATTAAAATAAATGTTTCATATTAACTTTCCCACTGAAAAATGGCAGAGATTTAGGAAAAGCGCCATTCAATCCCTACTTATGTTCAATATCAATCAAGGCTTATCTCTCATCAAGCCCAAGGAAAAATATCTCAGGTTTCCTCTCTTTGTTAGGGGTGTGGGCCATAATCCTGAGACACACAATACTAAAAGACAGAATTGTAAATGCTGAAACTCTGAAGCATCAACATCTCTAAAGTCTGAAATCCCTAACATCACAATCCTAAAAGATCAAAACCTCAAAAATGTAATTCTGAAGAAAAAATAATTTAAAAATATTTTTAAGACACTTATTGACATTTTTAAAGGGGATTTATTTGGGAAATATATAAAAACATGGCAGAGCACATCATAAGCCACCTTGTATTCATACAATAAAACAGGCAATAATAATAAACATAATTCCGCAAGCACAAACACTCTGGTATACTAACAACAGTTGCATGAGTATAGTAGTTGTGAGCAGATGAACCAGATTCATAAAGAAATAGGTAAAAAAGTGAAATGCATTAACATAGATCACTATGGTTGGTAAGTGTGGGCACCCAGCATCATTGCAGTTATCTGAAATACCACAATGAGTAACCTAAGTCTTTTAAAAGATTGATCACAAACTATGCTAGGTCACAACTACATATGTATTAACAGCCAAGATCTTGAGAAAGTTCATCTTTCACAAATGCAGATGTGCAAAAAGAACATTTCTTCATTTTTTGAGAAAGTTTCAACATTTTTATATACAAATACAATTCTTATCCACAGAGTCAACATTGTGATAATGAACTTTAATGGAGTCAAATTCACAGCAAAAAATAAATAAATAAATAAAAGCAGCGAAGAAATTAGAACTCTCTAAAATCATTTACACAATTTATACCTCCAGTGTTAAAAATGATGTGAAGATGAAATATGTAGCATAATGAATTGTTACCATGTGTGAAGGAGCAGTAGTCAAACATGATTGAATAACTTGGCAGGAGAGATTTCTTGTAGTTTTTGCTGGCATTTTCACTTTTTTATAATCTTCTAAACACTTGCTGAACTTGTATTTGGAAAGTGGTTGTATTCTACAAATTTTGTAACTGTAAGCGTCCAATTGAAAGTCTGGTTATTGCTCAGCCATTGCAATTAGTGATTTTCTGCCTTGGCAGCATCAGTTAATTAGCTTTTAATTTTTTTTTTTTTGTCACTTTCAGGAAAATATTCACTGTAGTCAGTTATCTTCCCAACCACTCTTCCTTAACAGATGTCTCAACTTTTAGTACTACAAAATAACTAAACATTTTACGTAGCATTAGCTTTTAAATTTTTAACTTTCACCATTAAGTAGCCTTATACACTTATCGCAGCCTTTCCCCCCATCACACCTGTCCCCCCTCTGGAAGGGGACAATTTTACAGATCTTTTCCATTTTATTATAAGGAATATGATAAGAAAAGTGATATTCGGCTTCTCTGATGGCAAATCTGTGTTAGTCAGGGTTCTCCAGAGACAGAACAATAGGATACATGTATGAGAGGGGATTTATCAGAGGAATTGATTCACACAATTATGATGGCTGAGAAGTCCTAAGACAGATCATCTACAAGCTAGAGACATTTGGATGGTATCCACTTACGTTGAGGGCAGACCCTCCCCATTTAGTTCAATCAGACACACAGTAATCTCCTCTGGAAACAACCTCACAGATGCACCTAAAATAATCCTTTACCAGGCTTCTAGGTACTCCTTAATCCAGTCGAGTTAAAATCCAGTCAAAGTAAAATTAAGTCCACAATTCCTCCCTTTGTCTTCTTGGCACCCACTCACATCTCTTTAAACCATACTTAATTTCCAAATAAAGATAACAATAAGATAATAGTTCTACCTAACATGATGCAACTGACATGATGTAACTATCCTTCACGTAGCCAGATATACACTAATCCCTTCCCAAGAATTTGGCTTCTTGGATTTCAGCACTCAGGATTTTAATCTTTTGGAATTATGATTTTCAGAATTTTAGATGTTATAGATTTCAAATGTTAAGGATCAAAAGATCCTTAGAGGTTTTGATCTGTTGGAATTTCAACAATTTCAGGGTTGTGTCTCTCGGGATTACAACAGGCACTGCTTTCTTAGGCCATTAGAGCAGGCAAAAATGAATTTCACCTAGACTTCTCCTACAATATGAAAATTTGCAATAGGACTCTCTGGCTCCCTTTCTTGACCAGAGACCAAATATGCTGGCACCACCATCTCTTGATTTGCAAAGCCCACTAAAGTTTTTGGTATTACTGTGGAATTCCAGATAGTTCGGTGGCTGAGATATAGGAAATGTTTTCCATCTCTGATAGTTTATGAATAATCTATCTTAGAGTTATTTTCATAATTCCTTAAACAAAATCTATTTTTAAATGCTCAATTGCATAACTGACTGAAATGTTCACTTTTATACAATCATATGGTAACTTACAGTATAGATCTAGAGAAGTAGCAAAATTTGGAAGAATGAACAAAAATGCACAGAAGACATTTTAATACCTTAAAGAAAATCTCCAGAGAGGCATCTGGTAAAAACACAAAATAGTTTTAAACACTGTGGTATCCCTCTCCCCTAAGAAAAATTGGATTTCTAAATAGCCACATTTGTAAGGTCTTCCTGATTATTCCAGAGGCATTTTGTCAGTGACTCTAACATGACAAACTTATTCTTGTTATTTGCAAAAGTTATGGTGTATAAGATTGTCACAAACACTGAATTCACAAATTCTGAACCATTGCTCCTAGAGGAAATACAGGATTAGAGTCCCATAAGCTTCTGCTTACAACATTTTCAGCAACCATTCAACATATAACCTTGCTTCATGTATGTTTTTGTTTAAAGATACCTTATTTAATATATACTGTTGATTCATTATAATTGAACTCACTGCCAACAGCATATTTAGCCCATGCTTGAACAAAGCCTCCTAACACACGTGACTTTCCATAAGACACATTACACCCTTCTTGCATTTAGAAACACTGGACAGCACTTCCGCACTGTGTTTACAGACCATTTTCAACAGCAAAGCCACTGACAAAAAGTACGAAAATTGTTTAAATGTGGCACTAAATAATCTGTGAAAATGACACTTGGTTACCACGTAAGAGCTGAACTGAGAAGGCAGGGCATCACTTGGTTGGAGTGTCAGGCACCTCAAAATTTTCAACCCTCTGCACATGTCTAACAATGGCTGTGCAAGCGCCACGAGTACTGATTTGGGGGGTATGTTGGGCTGTTTTTGCATTGCTATAAAGAAATACCTGAGACAGGGTAACTTATAAGAAAAGAGGTTTAATTGGTTCATGGTTCTGCAGGCTGTACAGGAAGCGTAGGGGAATCTGCTTCTTGGGGGGTCGGGGGGCCTCAGGGAGCCTTTACTCATGGTGGAAGGTGAAGCAGGAACATGAATTTCACATGGCTAAAGCAGGAACAAAGGGTGGGGAGGTGCCACACTTTTAAACAACCAGACTTTGTGAAAACTCACTACCATGAAAACAGCACCAAGCCATGAGGGATCCACCTCCATGACTCAAACACCTCCCACCAGGTCCCATCTCCAGCATTGGGGATTACAATTCAATGTCAGATTTGGGTGAGGACAAATACACAAACTATATCAAGGGATTACAAGTAAATTTTGCAAGTAGATGAAATGCAAATACAGAATCAATGAATAATAAGGATCAACTATGCTCTCACCTTCATGGTCAATGCAGCCATACCATCAAGGGGAAGTCCCTATTTTAGATTTGATACATATAGAGCAGCATTTTCTAAGATCCTTTTTCAGTGATGTAATGCTGCAACAAAATATATTATTGCACCATAAACAGTGTTATTTGTAACACTTTCAATTATTTAAATCATTTTTGCCTTGTGACAATCAACAGTGGTTATATTTCATTAAAAATGTATAGTGTAGCCTTAATTAGGGCACATGTGTTTAGCATTGCAAGTGTTTAAGTGCCCAGAAGATGCTATAAAACTTAACAGTAATGTTAATAGCCTCATGAATTTGTTTAAATTGTCAAAAGGGAAGCATCTATGCCAATGCCTGAATGCCAATCCAAAGGTCCTGTTTCAAAAGTACTTAATCAAAAAAATAATTCAAAAAAGCATATTCAAACAGACATTTGAATTCGTAGTACAGAGATGAAATGAAGGTAGGTGACAAACAGATATATATGACCCAAAATATAAACCCAAAAATGTTGATAAAAATTGAAGTCAATCTGCAAGGTGTTGATTAGAAATAAAAAATAAATCTAAAACATTTTTAGGTTAAAGTTAATCAATAAAATTATTCACGGCCAGTGAAAGTTACTCAATATAATTGTGACACATAACAATTGTTATTACATTCCAGTATTCCAAGCCCACTAAGTACTCACAGTCAAGCCTCATGTTACGTGACAAACTAATCTACACGTTTTGGAATTCTACCATGTAGAATTTCTAAGATTTAGCTATTGTTTTAGTTCAGCGTCTTCATTTTACATATTAGTGACTGCCAGCTCAGTTTACAGTCATCTCAAGCTGCAGCATGTTCTTGTCTGTAGTGTGTATTGCATATCAAAGAAGGCAAAAATTCACAGAGAAATCCAGGAAAGACAACTGCAGGGAGGCAGTGGCTCTTTTTACATGACCTGAGGTGTGTGGTCAGGGATGAAATCAAACAAAACCATTTGGGTGAGCACTGTAGCTCTGCTTGCTTTATTTTTTAAGCTACTCTAAATTCTGGCCTGACCATCCAAAATAGATGGGATTTTCCAAATAGGTTTATTAAGGTTTATTGTAAGAGATGTTCCTTTATTACTAAGAGGCAACGTGGAAGAACGGAAATGCATGACCTTGCAATTCAGGCAGACCTGGTCTAAACCTCAGCCCTCTCTATTACTAAATGTGTGATTTTAGGTAAGTTCGAAACTTGCTGTACTTTTTTTTTATGTGAAGAAGAAGGAAAATTCTTACACAAAATAGTAGTGTCTTAAAAACTAAACAGCTTAAAGTATAAACAATACCTAACATAGAACTTAGTTATATACAATAAGTCAACATGATAGTTCTTTGGCCCTAGATAATGTCAATAAATTAAAATCATCTCAATTTCTTGGGTTAGACCAGATGTTGCCAAAAATTCAAAAATGATTGTTGTTGATTTTAGAAGTCGCCCAGTTCTTAATACAACCAATTTGCAGAGTAAGCAGATGGGAAGAGAAAAATGTACCTTCAAATTTTAAGCACCAAAATCAATAATTTGTCAATAAAGCCACACCATGAACAAAAGAACATATCATAATCCATGCTGACAGTTTTTCCCTCTAAGCCTTTGCCATAATATACTTAGAATTCATCATATGAATTGATTTTCTAACATGGCACACTGAAAAAGAAGATAGTTCATGTTACCATTTCAGTCAATAAAAATTACAAGATGACTTCAGATATTGAATGAGAAAATACTGATGTTAAGTAACACTCCTATAATTATGGCTGAAATTTTGATTCACCTTCATAACATATAGAGAATTCATTGTCTTCAACAGAAAGATTTCAGACTCAATTATCCTAATAGTTGTGTCAATTAAATGCGTTTGTGTAGCTACCAAGAAAGACTTGATCAAGAATGCCAGCCAATAATAATTTCCTGATGTAAGACTGCATTCTCCTTTACAACACAAAATATATCCATTCAATTGGTCTGCTATTACATCCACAGAATTTTTCTTTCTGAGATATGTATGAGTAACCTCTGTGACAAATCACGTAATTTGATCTAGACAAGAAAGAACAATGTATTATAAATCAGTGTCTCATTTTGCTATAATCGCCTCCTTAAAATAGCTACAACTGGATCAATGTCTCAGAGGTTGTTTTATTGTACACACATTCTTAAAAGCATCAATGACAAAACACTTAACTGACTAAGGCAGAAGAGCAGCTGGCTCCATGGCTTCATGAAAAGAATGTTCTGAAAACAGTTCAAGAATGTTTGATGCACTTCACAAGGATTCTGTTCTAAAATTTCAAAGCCACATTAAAAAGTGGTAACTGCTATCCGCAGTGGAAAAGAGGAAGTCCAAAATGTTAGAATTGGACCAAATGTTAGCAAAAACCATTTTCGGGGTTCTTATGAATTCTTCCATCTTCTTTCCCTCCTTGCAAATATGGCTTTCACCTGCATATCAAGAATTTAAGGACCTGAGGTTGTTTTTATTTCTTTAAGGCAGACACAGCTTTTTAATGTTTGTCATCTATATAGCATTCCAGTTCACTTAGCAGGACAGAGGAATGTGCTGCCCAATGAAAATGTAATTACCTTTATAATCAACTACTTAATAAATGTATTACTTATACTGATTTTATTTTGAGGCTGCTATCTTTGTCTTGTTCTTTCTTTGTCCCTACATGTTAATTATACTTGGGTTTCTTTCCATAGTACTCTGACTGTCATATTCATTCTGGTCCAACTAGTACAAAACTATCTTACCTTATGAACATCAATAGAGATATTGAAAGACAGTGAGTATGTGGATTTTTTCTCTTTTCTGACTACTGGAAAAAATCGTATCTAATTCCATTTGTTTGAGAAAGCTCACTGAGCACTGAATAAGCACTGGAAGAACTGACTCAAAATCCCAGTTACAAGTTATACGTGCAACCTTCAGTAATGTGACCTGCATTCATAAGATTCAATTTATTCATCATGTAAGAGACAGGTAAGATTATAATAACACTGACCTACTTCACAAAGATATTGTGAAGAATGACTAATAAAGGAACCTTCTGACATTACTATATAGTACATGAAGCCCCATTACTCATGCTGCAATGTTCTGCAGTAGGTAACTGCAGGCTTCTAGAAGCCAAGGTACATAATGTACCATAGTTAATACTGCTTCATAGGTACAACTTTGTCACCCTTTTCCATCTACTGAATAATTTTATGGTCTTCAGATCATAGCTACTGCTTCTAAACATAATACTGCCCTGTTAGAAAGTCCCCAACTTGCACAACAGAAGTGCAACTAAACACTTTTCAGCTTCAAATATATTCTGTTTTCCTACCTATTTACTCCATACAAACTTGTTCTCAGTCATCAATCCATTGCCCCATACTATTTCTTGAAGCAGCCTGATTCAATATTACCACATCACTACATTACAGAAAGATAATGGGTAGAAGCCTATGTGGACAAATTAAATTTTTCCATGGTATAACTAAAGTAAATATTCTTCCCACAGCAAAATGTCTCTTTGCGTAAGACAAGGCTTGGACAAGAATTTTCAATCGTCTCCACCCTTCTTTTCTCTGAACTGTTTTTCTCCTTCAAGACCGTGCCTTCCCCCTATCTAAAGTTATTCTCTGGAAGTAAGCCTGTTCTCAGTGTGACAGACTCTCCAACATCTACTCTACTCCTGAATGTTCAAATTAAGCCAACTATCGCAATTTCTTCTCTGTTAACAATTGTTAATACTAGTTTCAGAAAAGAGTAGATCTATATCGATTTGGTTTGCACAGGGTTTCTGGAGAAAAAAACCTAATACTGCTCTCTTTCTCCTTCTTGATAAGAATTAGGAAACACATCAAAGTTGCTGCTGGCAGCCATCGTAGGCCTCAATATGAAGCTACCAGAGAAGCACTTTCAGAATGGTAGAATAAGGACTTTCCAAAATTCACTCCTCCCTGAAGGCAATAAGAACCTGGCAAAAATTATTATAGTCTTATTTTCCAGAACTCTAGAAATTAATTAAAGGCCTGTAACAATCTGAGAAATTTTTATTCAAGAAAAACAGTTGAATCTTTATAAGAACAGCAAACTTTGTGGAATCTTGACTTAGCCTATTCCTATTCCCTTCTTCCCAGCCTTAAATACCAATAGCCTCAAAACCAAAAGCTCCTCCCAAAAGCTCCATCCCAGAGACTTGTCACTATTTGACCTGTGACAAGCTCTATTCTCAGGAATGAATTTTTGACCCTACACAGAGATTACTAAGTGAGAAAATACCTATCCCCAGAGTGTTTGTTAAAAACAATCAGCAGCAATTTTTTAAAGATCTCAGTGGCCAGAGTCTGTGGTACCAGTTGTAGCTAACAAGAGACTGAGAAAAAAAAATTGTAAGCCAAATCTGGCTAATAAGGCATTCAAAACAGACTTTGGAAAGCTCCAATACATTCCTGGGAGATCTAAATAGGCACTTGCATATGCAGGGCTGTATGGCCTACCCAGGGAAGATCTGAGAAGATCCTCATCTCTCATTTCTGATTGACTTTAAGGCAATGCACAAGCAAGAAGTGAAAGCTAAGACAGAGTTATAAACTGCCTGAGCACTGAAGGTATGCCCCAACACACATAAACCCACACCCACACCCACAACCATAAACACACACACACAGACCTTCTGCAAAGAATGCGAGACTTACTGAGTCAAGATATTTAAGGAAATCTCGGTCTAATCATTAGCTGACCACTACATTCAGTGAGCAGATACTTCCATGGCAATATATGACAAGGAGGACAGAATTTATCCAGTAACATCATAAAACAAACAACAAGGTACAGGTGAAACCCAATCTATGGGCATAGATTATACAATTAGGGCTAAGTGTAATCTCTTGTGTGACACAGATTTTGCAGTTAGATTCAGGCATAATTTCTTCTATGGTAAAGATATTCATTATTTATTTATAGCAAAGTTATATCTAGGAATAACCTTCTAATTGGCACAGATTGGGCAGTTAGCTCTAGGTGGAATCTCCCTGTGACACAGATTCTTCTACACTTCTCCACACCCCACAGTAATTAGACACAGGACTGAATATACTGTTGGTGCTTAATACATGATACTGATTTTAAACATTTTGCTTATACTTTGTTATTACATTCATATTCTTCATAAAATTAAGGATAAAAAGTTATATCCCATTGTAAAATAATAACAGCTCAAAAAACCACCAAGAAACAAATACTTAGATTTTTAAAAACAGAACTTCAGAGAAGTGATTCATTTTACAAAAGGTTTCTTCGCTTAAATTAGAAGCTCCCATATGCATTTAAAACATTTAATTTCTAAAACTTTGTTATACACAATTTTTCAAGAATATATTTTCCAAATATAGGAAGCTATAAGAAACAAAGAATTTTTTTCTCTAAGAGCTATTTTGAAATTTCTGCTTTGCTAGGCATCATAGGCAGCAGAACCTGACAGAGAACATTAGTCCTGAATTGGATGAAACACAAAACCATTCCCCAAACACCTGTAACTCCTCCAGCTCATTCTTAAAAGCTCTCGTAAAACTTAAGATTACAACCACAAATGGCCACTTTTCCCATTGAATACTTCAGGAAATGAACATATTACGTTCAATCTATAACCCTGGCACAAAATTTAGTTGATTGCTAAATATTGTTTATATTTTAAAAAGTCATCCTTATCCAAGAAAACTATTTTCATTCTGAGTCTCCTCCAAGAACTAATTTCTAGAAATGCCTTTTCATTTATTGTCCTACACACTTTAAAATACGATAATCTCATTTGTTTTGAGAACATTTTTGATGTAATCTTTCTCTCCAACGACTTACATTATTTAAATGTCATTTACAAACCATGTCAAAAGCTATGAATGTTGAATATGAGTCCTTATTATATTTAGTTCTCAACAGGAATTGATACGGAAGACAGCCAGACTAGACTCGACTCTTCTTGCTCCTCTAAAAAAAATTTTTTAATGATTTTTTAAAAATCTAGGAACATTGTTATATAGTTTCATATTATGTAGAATGGTCACTGAAAATAAAGGAAATAAGTCAAAATATCTTATAAGCATGTAAAATTAATATCTGATTTTTAAAATGTTTAATTAGCAGTTATACTACCAGTTAGTTGAATATGCTAAAAAGCTAAGTGATCTGAATCAACTATTTGCAAGAGATAGCATTTCTACTATGCCCTATTTTATAAAAAACAACAACAAAAAAAAAACAAACAAAAACAAACAAAACTAGATATCATCCCAGCATCCCAGTAACAGTACTTTTTTCTCCTTCATGAGAAACCCAAGAGGAAACAGAAAAACATTTCTAATGTGATCTTCATGCTACGAAAAATAAGTGCTGACATATACATCATGGAATACTCTGCAGCCATATAAAAGAATGAGTTCATGTCCTTTGCAGGGACGTGGATGAAACTGGAAACCATAATTCACAGCAAACCAGCACAAGAACAGAAAACCAAATACGGCATGTTCTCACTCACACGTGGGAGCTGAACAATGAGAACACATAGACACAGGGAGGGGAACATCACTCACTGGGGCCTGTTAGGGGGTGAGGGGCAAGGGGAAGGATAGCATTAGGAGAATACCTAATGTAGATAACAGGTTGATGGGTGCAGCAAATCACCATGGCACGTGTACACCTGTGTAACAAACCTGCACTTTCTGCACATGTATCCCAGAACTTAAAGTATAATAAAATTTAAAAAAAAGAAAAGAAAAGAAAAAAGAAGTGCTAAGACATAACTGCTCAAATAAATGGCACAGCTAGGGAAATAGAAAAGAAGGGCAATTTATCTCCATTCATAAGTGGAGATGAATAAAACATCTCATACATGAGGTATTTCGAAAAATTATCTTTCAGAGCTCAACATATTTTGGAGGAAAATTAGGGTTCACCCAGATGGAACTTTTCAAATGAAAAATTTACAAGGGCATAAGCCTTCAACCAGGGCAGTAAAAAGAGAAATAAAAATTACTTGAATAAATAAAAGAGTTACCATAAGGGTTATTTAAAGCCAAAATTGGAAACTTTCCACTGATATAAATGCACAGAATGTATACTGGTAAAGGAATGGTTTAATGGCAATCTTTTTTTTTCTTTGCTTTAAAAATATTTATTTTTATAATAAAATATGCATAATGGAAAATTTACTTTTTAACATTTTTAATTGTACAATTCAGTGGCATTAAGTATATCCATATTGTTGTACAACCATCCCTACCACCCATCCACAGAACATTTTTTACCTGCAAAAGTGAAACTCTATGCCCATTAAGCAATAACAGGCTGTTCTATGCCCATCCCAGCTCTTGGCAACTACTATCCTGCTTTGTCTCTGAATCTGACTACTCTAGGTACCTCATATAGGCAAAATCATGTAGTTTTTGTCCTTTTGTTCCTACCTTCCTTCACTTAATATCTTCAAGGATCATCCATGTCATAGCATGTGTCAGAATATCTTTTCTTTTTAAGCCTGTATGACATTCCATTGTATATACATACTACATTTTGTTTGTTCATCTGTCAATGGATACCTGTGTTGCTTCTACATTTTGGCTACTGTTAATATCTTGCTGTGGACATGGGTATACAAGTATCTCTTTGAGATCCTCTTTTCAGTTCTTTTCAGGTACATACCTACAAACGGTATTGATGGATCTTATGGTAATTCTGCTTTGATTGATTGATTGATTGATTTTAATATTTTGGTACATTTTTATTATTGGGCTTAAATTTTTTTCTTAATCAAGTTTTTCCGGAAGAGAGCAGCTTTAGGGAGAGAATAGAGAAACACATACATTTTAAGTATTGCCTCAGTCTTTAGGCAGAGTTTTGGCCCCTTACAATAATCTCAGTAGCACCCATGTACTGAATAAGTGAATTCTAAGAAAGGTTATGTCAGGCAACTAACTCAAAGTTTTGTTATCTCTACTTACAATTTTTGCTCAATCGCTGACCAAGTGCTTGGGGGCTTACTGCATGTGAGGCTCTATAGACTAAGTATTAATGAACTTTCCTTCTGTCTTTGCAGTACCAGGTATCACTGTCATGCATTTTGGAGATTTCATCTCAATTTTCTGTCAAATGAATGGTCCTGTGTTTTGTGCTTATGCGTTTACAAGCAGAGATCCCTCTGACCACCTTGGAACTAGAAGGTGTGTGGGCAGAGAACCATGAATGGGCTGCTCTCTGCCTCTCACAGCAGCTCTGCCACTCCTTTGGACTACTCATTGCTTTCCCCATTCCTAGTCCATTCTCTGTATATCACTGGTCTGGATTCCAGAGGGCCTGCCAACTTGCACCCCATTCAGTCATCCATTACCAATATTTATGAAGCCCAGCATTTCTCTGGTACAGAACAGGCAGTAGAAATTCCCTTTCAATGATAACTCCTACATTCAGAGTGGCTAGGGCAGGAGTTAGAGGTAGCCACTTTCTGGATGAAAGAAGGGTCATCAACCCAAGAACCACCCGTTCATAGGCTAAGCAGCAGCTCCTGAGGAGAGGCTCAATAAGGGTAATGCATCTACTCAAGTCAAACAGGTTTCCGCTCAAGGCGACCTTTGAACCAACTACTCTTAAATCCATCCCATCGTTGCTAAAAGAATACAGTCATCTTTTGTTTAATGAAGGGGATATAATCTGAGAAATGCATCATTAGGCAAGTTTATCATTGTGCAAACATCACAGAGTGCACTGAAACAAACCTAGATGTTACAGCCTACTATACACCTATACATAGCTATTCTATAGCTATATTATAGTAATATAGTAATATTTGTTATTATATAATATAGCTATATTTATGTATATTCTATTGCTTGTAGGCTACAAACCTGTACAGACAGCATGAAGGCAATTGTAACACAATGGTATTTGTATGTCTAAACATAGGAAAGTTACAGTAAAAATACAGTATAAAATTTTTTTCAGTGATACACTTGTATAAATCACATGAATGGAGCTAGCAGGACTGGAAGTTGCTCTGGGTGAGTTGGTGAGTCGGTGAATGAGTGGTGAGTGAATGCAAGGCCCTAGGGCATTACTGTCCCCTACTATAGACTTTATAAACACAGTACACTTAGACTACACTAAATTTATTTTTTTTTATTTTCTCTTCAATAATAAATTAACCTGAGCTATTTACTTTAAACTTTGTAATGGTATTAACTTTTTGACTGTTTCGTAATAAATCTTAGCTTAAAACACAAACGCACTGTACAGTTGGTTTCTTTATAGACTTTTCCAATTTTTAAATGTTTTGGCTTTACTTTTTAAACCTTTTTGTTAAAAGACTAAAATACAAACAAACTTTAGCCAAGGCCTACTCAGGGTCAGGATCATCAATATCACTGTCAATATCACTATCTTCCACCTCCACATCTCATCTCACTGGAAGGTCTTCCGGGGTAAAAACACACAGGGAGCTGTCATCTCCTATGATAACAATGCCTTCTTCTGGATGTCTCCCGATGTACCTGCCTAAGGCTATTTCACAGTTACATTTTTGTTAATAAGTAGATGGAGAACAGACTCAAATAATGATAAATAGTATATAGCACAGTAAATACATAAACCACTAACACAGTTGTTTATTATCATTACCAAGTATTATGTACTGTGCATAATTGTTATGTGCTACACTTTTGTATGACTGGAAGTGCAGTAGGTTTGTTTACACAGCATCACCAAAAACATGTGAGTAATGCATTGTGCCATGATGTCACAACAGCTATGACAATATTAGGTTACAGTTTTTCACCTCTATTAAAATCTGATGAGACCAAAGTCATATATGCAGTTCATCATTGTTCAAAGTGTTGCCATGCAGCGCATAACTGTAATGTGGCATCCTTAAACTTTCAGGAACATACTTCTCATTATTATCTGTCTAAAATCTTCCATCCTTGAAAAGCCATTACCAGGACCACCAACTCAGACACACCTCCAGTCCTGTGCTCCAACTTGGCCCAAATGTTTTTCATACCTCATTGAATTCCCAAGTCCATTTGCATCCTTCTGGCAGTAGGTTAGCATTTTGCCTTTATAATCAGAGACACAGTAATATTATAGTCATGCAGAGACCCCACCGACAGAAAGATCTGAGTTCAAACCCTGATGCTGTCACTTGGGCTAGTGATTTAATATCTCCATACTTCACATTCTTAAGTGACCTTATAGGTCACTGAAAGAATTAAATGAAATAATATATTTAAGTTGTCTGTCCAGGAGTCTAGGAGTTCGTTAGGTTCAACAATTGTTACTGTGATCACTTGTATATCTTTTTATCCCATATTATAGCATAAATCCTCTCAGCAACAATGCAGAGTACAAATAATTCATTGAGGGTACTTATTTGCTTTTCCTAAAGTCACTTTGTTATTATTTGTTAATTTAAATGAAGATTAATTCTCCCAGAACAGTACACAATGCCTCTCACATTTATTTGTTGAATTACTGTTCATTATCTTAGTATTCATGCCATCAGCCTATCATTAGAAGTATACAGAAACAAAAGAAAGGAAGCCTTTTCTAGGACGTAAGATATTTTTGGTTTGGTTTTGTTTTTCCTTTTTTAATATATAAATGCAAAGGAGTGGACTACACAATCTCTTAGGTGTCTTTTAATTCTCGCATGCTAGAAACCTGTAATATCCATTAGAATCAAATCATTCTTCCTCTTTTTTGAAGCTACTCCTTTTTAGCTTTGCCAATATTCTCCCTTAAATGCCCTTTCTTTCCAAAATGTCATCTAATATGATTTGTATTTTCTAGAGTGCCTTGTCTCTTCACTTTCACCTTCTTTGTGCAATCTTTAAAATAACGGAAACCTTGTTTTAATAATCAAGATCTATTGCTAAAAATTCTATTAGTCATATATACACCAGGCAGGGTGATCTGTTTTCTAGATGGTTTCTGAATACAGCCTCATTAAATCACCTGGTATACACCTAATGGGGGAGTTGCAGAGGAAACAAGTCATGTGCTAAGTCAAATCTATGAAACATTTGTCTAGCCAAAAAAAAAAAAAAAAAAAAAAAAAAAAATTGGCTTGAGGAATGAATGACTCAGGTAGACACCACCAGTTTTCACCTTGGCACTCGTAGTCCCCACGTCCTTTTTAGCTTACAGATGGTCTTAATTAAAAACAAGTAGTTTCTAATTTACAACACAGGAAACACTTAGAATTTGTTGTAGAAGTAGAGTTAGTGGAACCTCGTAACCCCAATCTCACCCCCAGACAACTACCTCCATGACCCATGACTTTAATTCATTTGTACAGATTCCTGATGTATTCATAAGTCTTTTTTATTACAAGTAAAATTTACTTTAAAATTGCACTTTTTAAAAAAGAGGTTGAAAGTCACCATATTAAGATTTAACTTTTCTCTACCTTGTGTCCATGAGTTGTGTCAAGTTTGTAGTGCAAGCTGACTACAAACGCCAAATGCCCTGGGTCTGGAATATTAACAGCTGATGGGCTTCACCTTTCATATATGTCACATTCCCTGCGACAGTAGTGCCCTGAGGCTTTGCGAAATGGAATGCTGCTTGTTTTGCACACACTTACATGCTCACCATCCAGTTTTTTCCACAAACGCTCTAATAGCTGCTGTTTCACATTTACATTTCCCCCACTTTATATCATGTGTTTAAGATAAAATCAATTTCACCAACAATTTTTCTAAGAGCCTATTTTACTCAAAAGTATTTAGCCTCGTTTTTTTTTTCTTTTCATTTTTTTAGCCTCATTTTTTAAAGGCAAATACTAACCTTAGACTAACGAATGTCCTTAAGCCACCTGCATTTCATTTCACTCTCTGCAATAAACACACATACCAACACACAATATGTCAAAGTTTTTCAAGAGGTGAGATGATGAGGTTGAAGGTCAAATTAAGAATGGTTGTTTTATGGTCTGGGAGACTAGCCAATACTAGTGTTCTTAAGATGGAGCTTGAATTGAACAAAGCTTATGGTATAATCCCAGTAGACCATAAGTCACATACTATTCCAGATGATTCTCCCCTGTTCCTTAAAACTCTCATTCTACGTAAAATGTGGATTGACATTGACATTATTTGCATTTAGACACTAACACTTTTATAAAAATAGATAAAAGTGACTGGCTTTCTATTTCACCAAAATTTTCTTAACTCTTTTATTTCCAGAGTTTGGGAAGTTCCTTGTACCTAATAGTTTTTCATTATGAACTTAGCAAATATATTTATTTTCTTTTATATTTTATTATATATATTTAAGGTATATAACATGATGTTTTGATATACATAAATGATTACCATGGTCAAGCCAATTAAGACAGCCATAACTCATAGTTAACCTTGTGTGTGTGTATAAGTATTAAGAACAGCTAAAATCTACTCTTTTAGCAATTTCTAGTATAAATACAACATTACTAACTAAAATTTTCATGCTGGACATTATATCTCCAAACTTAGTCATCCTATGTATCTGCAATTTTATGCCCTTTGACTGACATCTTCCTTGTATTTCTTTTATAAAATTTTTAAGATTTTAATTTAATAATATTAAGAAATTTTCATTTCTTAATATTAAACTACTTGAATCTTCAACTAATAGTTCCATTAATAAACTAAGTACGATTTTTCAATGTGTGATGGGAGAGCAAATAGAAGTTAGAATATAACCTTCAAGTTGAGTCTTCATATCTTTTTGACTCCATGAGTCTTCATGCCATCAATACACACAAAAGAAATGGTTCTGTGAACTTGGAAGGAGAAGGTCTATGAACCAGCTCTGCTTGTGAGGTGACAAGGGCCTCTGGAGCAGCTGTAACTAAGCCAAGAGCTCTGTAGGACCAGATAGTTACCCTTTATTCTAAAAAAAAAAAAAACAGTTCTTTAAAACCCATACCTAGTTTGGAGAGTTCAAATTTAACTCAACTAGAGAAGAGCCACAAAGATGATTAAAGGGTTGGTGGGTTATCTATTGGGAAAGATTAAAGAAACTAGGATTATTCCACCTGGTGAAGGGAGACTGAAGGGTGATTTTAAAACATTCTTAAAGTATTTGATCAGTTATTCCAGTGATCAGCTGTTCTCTATCTACAATGAGGACAGAACCAAAAGAAACAGCCTTAAATTCCAATATGAAAAACTCAGATTAGCTCTAAGAAAGATTTATTTGAGTGAGGTTTTTATACTGGAATTGAATAGCCACTCTGAAGTCTTTAAATCTGATATAGATTACCAACTTCCTGTAGAAGAGAGTTGTGGTGCTAATGGAAGGTCAGAGGATAAATTCTTTCATTGTCCCTTCTACACCTATAAAATCTGTTTTCTGAGTCAGTTTCTCTCACCTCTATTGAGCACATACAATTACTTGTATAAGAAAGTACTGAAAACAGTTAAGTTAACCATCAATGATTAAAATGGTCTAGTAGATAAAGGTTTTTTTTCTACACAGGATTCTCAGACCTATACAAAGCAGCTCTAAATGACAGTAAACCCCTACCTTTGTTGATCTTACAATCATACACAAACACTATGCTCTTTTCCTGTCCTGGAAGAAGTAAAAAGATATAAAAAGAAAAAAAAAGTATATTTATTTTTTTCATCATGAAAATTAGCTGAACAACAGGCAATGAATTCCCTAAGTTGAGGTAAATTGGGCATGCACAATAGAAAAAGTGTCTACACTGTGAATTATCTTCTTCCTCTTTCCAATATTTTAGTATCCACTGACATACTAAAAAAAGCAGGATGATAATATCCTTAAATTCACAGACTATATCAGAAAAAGTGCTGTGTCATTTTGTAGGCCTTCCTATGATTATGTTTCATTTAAAAGTACTCACAAGATCCCACTCTTCGCTTTCTATTGCGGTAATTTGCAACAATTTTAAGCGACTTTGCAAAGTGAATAAAAAGGAGTCGAAGCATCTGCAATTCAAGGCATTTAAGCTTTAATTCACAAACTGCAGCCCTGAGAATAATTACCAGGGCCTAGTTATTTTCTGCTATGCTGCGCATGAAAAGCATTCAATCACTTTTTTAAAAAATACCCAAGATGCAATATTTTTAGAACTGTTATTCTTCACTTGAGCGATTCAATAACTGCAGCACTTGCAATGCAGTCCCCAGAAGAGCTTACATAACTAAATATACACAATTACAGAGGCTTAAAATTAAGTGTCTGGCTAGTGCATTGCCTCACAGCATATTTGATAAAGGGCAAGAAGCAAATCTTTTAAAATTAGCTTCCCAGAAACTCTTAAGCCTATGATAATATAGTGCACAATATGTGGATCTTGAGAAAAATATTTTGCCTTGAGATCTTTATATTTTTATAGCATCTATTCAAATAGCCATAAACTCAAAATTTCTTAATGTACTGGATATCTTATATTATCTGATTTTTAAAAATAAACCTCCAACTTTCTCAATATGGCACTATAAGTGACACAGATAAGACAAAATTTAAGAGTTCAGCTTCTGTCATATCTTAGGAAGGGTTTAAGTAATCATATTATATAATTTATTATCTAAATCTAGATACTTTGAGAGTAAAGTGGACCCCATTGATAGTTACACCAAAATAATAAGTAAAAAAAAAAAAAAAAAACAGAACTTTCCTAGGCAAACCTAGAAAATACAAACATCCTTATCACAGACCAATATGGTCTAGTTTGTTGTAGCCATATAGGAATCTTCAAGGTTTCCAGAAACTTGGCCCTCTGGGTTGAAACTGGTATACAGGAGATAATTAACTGCTATGAAGGTGTGGAAAGGAAGTTTATTTTGGAGGTCAAAGCATCTATCAAAAGGCCAGTCCAGAGTCAGCAATGCTGGAAGCCAAACTTGAAATAACAAAGGTATACTATCATATGTGTGGAGCATGGCGATGAGAAGAGAACATTTCAGAGTACCAGACAAGCAGGGAAAGAATCAGTAAGCCCCTGGAATTCAAGGGCTGAATATAATCATCCAATCACCTATAAGCATTATATGAATACCTATGACGAACCAAAGCCTACCTTACAGTGATAGCTACCAACACAGATTATCAGCTAAAAACAAAGCAGATGACAGTTTACAAAAACTACAGCACAAAGTATAGATTAAATCTGAAAGAAAAAGTAGTCTTATGTTAAGAACCACGGAACAGGAATAGGACAGAGCTTCAATTAATACAACTGTACCCCAAAGGTAGCAGCAAAAAAAAAAAAAGACTCAATGATTAAAGACAGGTGAATTTACACTACATGATGGGGACTTATCCTGCGGATCAGGAGCAAGGTTAGACCTACTGACAGAAGACCAGAGGGCCTTGCCCATGGGGAGGAGAGATATGCAGAAGCCAGGCCTAACAAGTAGTTTTTCAGTATATGAAACTCTTATATGATTAATATTCAAATTGTTCTCAAGGTATATGCAAATGCCAATCAATATAAAATTAAGCAGAGACATAAAATGCAAATGACAAATTTATACAGTAAGCTGGTAGAGCTAGAACACTACTAGTTCTAGCAGTAAACAAATAATTAAGGTAAAAGTAAGCTCTAGAGACTACATCATTTTATTCTACATCAATGAAATTCTGATCACTGGATAGTTAAACAGTGTAAAGAAGGTAAATGGGGCCAGGCACTGTGGCTCACACCTGTGAGCTCACACCAGCAATTTGGGAGGCTGACACGGGCAGATCACATGAGGTCAGAAGATCAGGACCATCCTGGCCAACATGGTGAAACTCCGTCTCTACTAAAATACAAAAAATTAGCCAGTTGTGCTAGCGCATGCCTGAAGTCCCAGCTACTCAGGAGGCTGTGGCAGGGGAATCACCTGGACCCGGGAGGCAGAGGTTGCAGTGAGCCAAGATCCCACCACTACACTCCAGCCTGGCAACAGACTGAGACTCCATCTCAAAAAAAAAAAAAAAAAAAAAAAGTAAGTAAATGGTATTCTAATTGATTGATGAGTGACTACTCCATCAAATTTCAAGGAACTCTGGTTTCCTCAAAAGTGGTTTGGTATCTTATTGTCAACCCTCCTACCAAGTTTATGATAATTAGTATATCTATATCTTTATCTATAAATTTTTTCAATTCTGAATAGGCATTCAACTAATAAATCTTAAACATTTTGTAAATATTTTAGAATTAAATTGTAATATAATTTATTCTAAAATTATAATAGAATTAAATTGTATTATAATTTTAGAATAAATTATATTACAATTTAATTCTACAAAATTGACACTACAATGCTCATTTTTCTACTGTATATGATTCTATTCTCTCTTATCTATTCTGCGTTAAACTTCTTCATTAATTTATTTATTTACTTTACAAACTTGTTAAATCATTAAGGAGGAGGTCTCTGTTCTAGGATTTGTAAGGAACACAAAGATGAAACCAAACATGAGTCCTATCTTCAAGCTTACGTGGAAAATGCACAAAATATGTGCTGGAATGCAAAGTAGGTTCAGAAGATGAAGAACTTATTTCTAGATAGGAAACTTACATCTGAACTGGGATTTAAAAAGGGAAGAATATAATAAAATAACTAAAACAAAAAGGCTTGGTGTTTGTGCATTTGAGAAATTTAAAGTGTTCCAGATCAGCTGGAACATAGAAAAAAGGAAGTAAAGAAAGATAAGTTTGAAGCCAGGCATGGTGCCTCATGCTTGTAATCCCAGAATTTTGGGAAGTCAAGGTGAGCAGATCACCTGAGGTCAGGAGTTCAAGACCAACCTGGCCAACATGGTAAAACCCCATCTGTAACAAAAATACAAAAATTAGCCAGGCACGGTCCCGTAATCTGAGCTACTCAGAAGGCTGAGTGAGGCAGGAGAATGGCTTGAACCCAGGAGGTGAAGGTTGCAGTGAGCAGAGATCGCACCACTGCACTCTAGTCTGGGCAACAGAGCAAGACTGGGAAAGGAAGGAAGGAAGGGATGAGGCGAGGGAAGGAGGGAGGCTTGAAAACGTGGAAAGAAGCCCATCATGGAAGATTTGAGTGTCAGGTAAGGAAAAGTCAAAGAAAGGAAACCAGTTAATGTTTTTATGAAGCAAAACAGAAATTAAGACCAGCTCAAAGACTATTAGACAAGCCTACAAGCAGTCATGTGGGCCTGAATTAGGGCACATGTAATATTGCTTAGGTACAATCCAAGTGCTTTAAAACCAATTAATGTAAGAACCATAGGAAAGGAAGACCTGGAGGAAGTTAACACTATAAAAACTAGTAAGTAGATAGATAAAGGAGGAGCACATTTAGCAGATGAAGTTAGTCATAAACATGCTAAGTGGGAGGTAAAACTATGGCATTCTACATGGAATAACCACCAAGCAGTTAAAAACATGTGCCTTCAACTCAAAAGATCAAAACCAGAACCAGGCGCGGTGGCTCAAGCCTGTAATCCCAGCACTTTGGGAGGCCGAGGCGGGTGGATCACCAGGTCAAGAGATCAAGACCATCCTGGTCAACATGGTGAAACCCCGTCTCTACTAAAAATACAAAAAATTAGCCGGGCATGGTGACGTGTGCCTGTAATCCCAGCTACTCAGGAGGCTGAGGCAGGAGAATTGCCTGAACCCAGGAGGCAGAGGTTGCGGTGAGCCGAGATCACACCATTGCACTCCAGCCTGGGTAACAAGAGCGAGACTCTGTCTCAAAAAAAAAAAAAAAAAAAAAAAAAAGATCAAAACCTAAAATAAAGATTTGGGATTCATCAGAACAGATGACACCAAGAGGAAGAATACAGAAACATAAGAGACAAGATCCAATAATTAGCCAGCAAAGGAAAGAAACGGGTCAAGAAGAGAGGGATAAGAGAAAGAAAGGAATCAAGAGAGCTTCTGTCATGAAAGTCAAGGGAAAGAAAGTTTACAGAAGTAGTTATAGTCAACAGAATCAATTGCTAAAAGAGTTGAAAAGATCTGAGAAAAATTCATATATTGCTCACAGTCAATATATGAGAATATTTTACCTTCTACACATACCTATATAAATGTATTGCTATGATTATAACTACTATTATTCTCTAGTCCTTAGCCAGGGTTTCAATAATTTGAAACCTTTTATTCTTTGTCTTGCTGTTCAGAATTATGCATATTCAAGAGAATTACTATTTCCTTTTTTTAGACTCTCAAATAAGTATGAGAGTCAATAAATATGCACATATTCAACTATGGCAAAGATTTATTTTACTAACAAGTGGGTCCGGAATATATCTTGACCATACGAGGAGGTTGAAATCTTCACTGGTTATCAGAGCAGTTGTGTTAGCAAAGTCCCCCGCTCCAGCCACCCATTCAACTAGCAGCAGTGAAAACAAGGACTCCAGAGCATCACTGTACTCGGCACTACACTCTGCTTGCCTCCACGGACAGAGCATTTCAGAAGTATCCCACACAAAAAGAATCAGCATCTCCCTATCTCCATAACTGGCCTTAAAATAAGTATCCATCAGTCTCCACCCATGCCATGCAACAAAGCTAAGCCAAAGAACCAGCAACCTCCCAGCTGCCAGGCTACTCCTCCTCTCATGCCCTGCAGGGGATCAAGTTTGCCAGACACTAGTCCAGCTCTCTGGTGAACAGCTGATTAGTGAGGGGTGGGTGAAACAGCCACCAAGCAGCTGCACCATTTTTCAGGGACAAAGCATGATGGTTAACGTTTATGGGAAGATGAATGTAAGGAAACAGCAGTTAAGCCCTTGATAAGAAGCAGCCCTGCTCAAGTCAGCTCCTGGGCAAAAATGTTCCAATTGCTTTTCTGATATTTCTCATTATACATACATATATATATATATGGAAGACAGTCGGCTAGTGGCATACAATTAACTGTGTGGTACATGTACTTATTCAGCATTTACTTAATGTATATCTACCAAGTGCCAGATATTGTAATAAGGACTAGATATTTTATCAACTTAACTAACTTACATACATAGTAGACACTGTCCAGGAATGTCTTCTTTTGTTCAAATCTAGCCTGGCCTTTAAAAGCCCAGGTCAAATACCAGCTCCTCTAGGAAGGTTTCTCTGAGCCTCCACAGGCAAAAGTAACAAGTCTTCTCCAAACTCTCACAGCACTCTATTTGGGCCTCGGTTATGGGACATGATGAACATCCCACATTGTAATTCCTTATATGCATCATCTCCTAATAGACTATAAGTAATCTGATGTCAAGATTGATGTGATCTTCATATCTCATATCTCTAATATCTTCATATTCCCCAGAACATAATGTAGTTCTCTGCATAATTAACGTGTTAATGAACTACCTGCTTTCCACCTTGACCCAACACAGTTAGATGCTTGGAGTGGATGGGGGAGGAATCACTGTCTTATTCTCTATAGCAAAAACCTATTTTAAAATTTAAATGGGGTGACAGAGTAAACAACAAAAATGTTTTTATATATCAGTGTAATATAGTAAATAATCATAATTCCAATGTCAATAACACTGAATGTAGCACACTTTGATTAAGATAGGTTTTAACTTCACCTTTGTATCTATGAAAGAAAGGATTTACTAACAAGAAAAAGTTATTAAACATTAAAGACCTACTTCAGCTTTCCAGGTAAATTGTTCTTAGATATTTTTAAAACATCAATTATACTAAAGTCTTACATATTCACTGAAACAGGCCAAATAACATTCCTACTTTCCTCTATCAACAAAACATTTGTTAGCAAGGAAATTGGGTTACTGTATGTACTTGAGATAATTTTAAGGTAATTTTAAGATAATTTTAAATAATCTATATCATTAAACTTTGCTAATTTACCCCCACTTGCTTCAAATGCTCTAATTTAATGAGAGAAAACTTAACATTTGGAGGATACTGAAGCACTTAAGGGCTACGTTGACTAAGTAAATGAACTCTTAGTCATTTACTAGGAGTTCTAGTAGTACTGGGGGTATGCTATAGTGGAAAGAGTAATAGGTTAAGAGTTTGAAGACCTAGATTCTAAGCCCCATGCTGGTATGATGAGCTCTTTGTCCCAGAGCAGGAAATTTCAACTTTCCGGGTCTGTTTACTTTTCTGAAAATGCCAGCCTGATAGATTTGCTATAAAATAACAATAGTCTCATTATAAATTGTCTCCAAGATAGAGTATAGAAAATTAGTATTGTCCAAACACCATAAAGGCTTTAAGGCATAAATATTTGAGGGGAAATAAATTTACTAACCATATGTATTAGAGGTTCCCACTGAAATTGAACAAAAAGGACACACACACACACACACACACACACACACATCATACATATATGTATGGGGAGAGACAGAGAATGTAAAGAATTAGTTGACATGATTATGGAGGATGAGAAGTTCAAATCCCAAGTTCTACAATTGGCAAACTGGAGTACCAAAAGAGCCATGGTATAGTTTCAGTTCAAGTCGTAAGACCTGAAAACCAGGAGAGCTGATGCTGTGAGTTCCAGTCCAAGTCTGATCCCCAAGGTAGAAGTGTATACCCCAGCTTGATGACAGTCACACAGAAAAAGCAAATTCTCCCTTATTCCACTTTTTTGTTCTATTCAGGCCTTTCAGTGGCTTGGAAGTTTTCCCAAACTGAGGTAGGCAATCTACTTTACTGAGTATACCAATTTAAATGTTAATCACATCCAGAAACAGCTTCACAGACACACCCAGAATAATATTTAACCAAATATCTGGGCACTCTGTAGATCAGTCAAGTTGGCACATAACACTAACCATCACAAGTTCACCCTTGTTAACCCATACACATCCTCTTAAACCAGACTTAATCTCCACATAAAGACAATAACAAGGTTATAACTCTGCCTAACATGATATAATTCTGCATACAAACAAAAACACACTAACCCTTTCCCCAGAAGAGGATGTAAAGTCCTTGAGTTATATTTATATATTTTTCTTGATATCCCACAATTTAAATGCTGTGAGGTAAAATTAATACTACTTAATACTATGATATGAAAGTGATACATCTTATGTTACATGATAAGGGAACCAGGAAAGAAAATCGAATTTTGCTTAATATACTTACATATATTTACACACACACACACATAACATACAAACATATTCATAACAAAATAAAGAGAAAGTACTCAGGATAACTATAATTCTTGTTTTTGTAGTTGGTCATGTGGTCATAGATAGTATTGATAACTGCCTTCTTCCATCACCCATTCTGTATGCACTTTGCCTCCAGCAATCACATCAGCTGATTATGTTTCTTTACCTGGTAGAACGACTTAAACTTCATTGATAAAGAATCTAGGCTGTTAGCAGTCCTGCCTAGGTTGGGTTGTTGTAGTTTGACATTGACATTAATCACAGTGCATGCTAGACTAAGAGACACCCTAGGAGATTCCCTATATGCCATACATACTCCTCCTTATCTTCACTGTAGAATAGCAGTCCAATTTCCCCTTGCTAGTCAGGGTCAACCACCCCAGCCAGCACAGTAACTCCCTTCTTTGCCTGTTGATTCAGAGGTATGAGGAGTCCAAAGTGTCCAGGGAGCAATCTTAACTTCCATTTCAATGGAATCATTGTTGTGTCTCCTGATAGAAGCATTCTTCCTTAGGGAACCAAGACCTCTAGACCAGCAGAGCATAAGGTCATGGGAACAGGAAGCAAAAATTGTTGCTAGTTGGTCACTAAGGGTAACAGCAAGTGGTGCCGCTCCCATTTTTATTCTTGATTCCTAGACCCAAAAATTCTGACTATGAGAGAAATAGCACCATATATTTAACACTGATTCAATAAGGAGAACCTTGCTTCAGTCTTGCAAGGTATTGCCACCTAAGGTGGCACTGTAACTGAGGCTTCAAAAGGCCTTTCCAGTATCTTTCAAGCCAGCAGCTTCAAATATTGGAGAACATTGTAAGTCCAATGAATTCCGTGAGCATGGGACTTTTGCCCCACCTCTTTTGCTATAAAGTGAGTTCTGATCAGAAGCAATGCTGTGTGTATGCTGCGAGGGTAGATAAGACATTCTGTAAATCCATGATGGTAGTTTAGCAAAAGCATTACGTACAGGAAAGGCAAATCCACTTCTACAGTGTCTATTTCAGTAAAAACAAATGCTGCCCCTTCTATGAGGGAAGAGGTCCAGTGTAATCAACCTGCCACCAGGTAGCTGGCTGTTCATCCTGGTGAATGGTGCCATATCAGGGACTAAGTGCTGGTCCCTGCTGCTGTCAGACTGGGCACTCAGCAGTTGCTGTAGCCAGGTCATCCTCTGTGAGTGGAAGTTCATATTGCTGAGCCCATGTATAACCTCCATCCCTGCCACAGTGGCTACTTTGTTTATGAACAAACTGGGTGAGAACAGGTGTGGCTGGGGCAAAGAGGCTCACTGGTATCCATAAAAATTGTCACCCTATTTACTTGATTATTAAAATCCTCTTTTGCTGAGGTCACCCTTTGGTGAGCATTCACACGCAGCATAAACATCTTCAAGTTTTTTGGCCATTCAGGTGCGTCTATCCATATACCTCTTCTCCAAATTCCTTGTCACCAATTTTCCAATCAGTTCCATCCAAGTCCCTGACTGTCCAGAAAAAATCACTGGACACAGCCCAGTCACTGGAATCAGCACAATCGCATGTGTGCTCATTTCTCCTTCCAAGCAAAGTTTACAACCAAGTGCACAGCCTAAAGTTTGTCCACGAGGCAGGTTTCCCTTTACCACTGTCCTTCAGGGATATCCCAGAAAAGGACTACAGTGCTGCTGTCCACTTTCACATGGTGCCTGTAAAAACAGCCGTAAAGCTGGCCCGGATCTTTCCTCCTCTCTCAACTTATCATGGGGATCTGAGGCCATAGGCACAGGCTGGTAGAAAGAAGCCAGGACGGCAGGAGTTGGGGCCATAGGCATTGGGGCTACTTCCTCATGTAACTTATTTGTGTCTTCTCTTTACTACTGAAACTCGAGTCATTTAACTCTTTAAATCTACTCAAATGAGAAAGCCAATTCCAGAAACCCCAGAATCAATTCAGAGAACTCAAACTAAATATTCTGTTCCTCTAGAACCAATCTTGGTACCAAAATCTGTACTAGGCAGGATTTTCCTGAGAAACAGAGCCAGTGTGATGACATAAGGAGATTTATAATAAGGAATTGATGTACATGATTCTGGAGGCTGAAAAGTTCCAAGATCTGCAGCCAGCAAAATGGAGACCCAGAAGAGATGAAGTATAATTCCAACCTGAGTCCTAAGGCCTGAGAACCAGGAGATCAAAAGGTGTAAGCTCCAGTCCGAGTCTGAGTTGAAACACAGAAGACCTATGCCCTCACAAATTTCCCCTTACCCTGCCTTTTTTGTTGTATTTGGGCCCACGCACATTGGGGAAGGCCACCTGTTTTACTCAGCCTATGGAATTAACTGTTTATCTCATCCAGAAACACCCTAACAGAGATATCCAGAAAAATGTTTACCAAATATTTGGGTACCAATCGGCCCAGTAAAGTTCATACACAAAACTGACCATCATACCATAGTTTAAAAACTCTTAAACATTCACTTTAATCTAACTTTTACTCAAAAACTTTAGGTGTTTTTCTGCCTAGAATCACTCTAAAATCTACTGTTTGACCAATACCAAATAATAACAATGTTAGCAAAATAAAGGATTTCTTTTTACAGGATTTTTAAAAGGATTGTTTAAAGAAGAAGCAAAACCCTGATGAATCCCACCAACAAGTTGTGATATGACTACTGTTATGTCACCACAGCCAGAAAAGACTATGTATTATATTTCTTAATCACTATCATAATTAATATTTGTAAGGAAATTTACAGTTTGAATGTGTCTTTTGTCTTACTAAGCAATTTGATTCTCAAAACAATCCATGAGAAGGGTAGAGTAACATTATTACTATTATTATTGTTCATTTTATTTGCCAAAGACATTGAGGCTGAAGGGGGTTTAAATCACTTATCCAGGGTCACAAGCCTGGAAAGGCTATTGAGCAGGTTCCTGTGGTCTGCGTTTGCGTAATAGCAACAACAGGGTGCAATGTACAAATACGTATATGCTTATACATGTACGTGTATGTGTATATACATATACATATATATCTGTTCATGTGAAATATATTTAATATATGCCCCCTCATTTTCACCAACCCTGGATTATCAACTCTTAAACACAGGAACAATGTCATACTCATCTTTCTGTCCCTTGCAATGTTTACACAAGTGCCTGCCTATAGTAGATAGCAAATAAACGCTGGCCAAATTGAGCTGAATTTAATGAAATTCCTTTAATAAGCTTGACATTACTATGTTTTGATCAATATGCTTAAAAATAAAACACACTGACCAGCAAAGAGGTTTTTCTAGATTTTTGACAGGATTTTCAAACCAACAAATATATTAATTCCTTGAAAAGACTTCTGTATGTCTCTAGATTCTCTCCAAAAGAAAAAAAAAAAAAAAGGAAAAAGAGAAAATTAGCATTTATTGAGTTCCTACCATGCACCAGGGACTATGCTAAGTTCTTTCACAGAATTAGTTTAGTTCCCAAACGCCCTAATGCAAGTACAAGGTTAACAAAATCTTACCCATCAGGGATGAATTGGGAGTTACTGGGCAAAAAAACCACTATCCTCTATGAAGTGAAATCTGGCAGTTGAACTTTTTAAAAATAAGCCGCCTCTTTGCATGGGAAAACGCCTTTTCTCAATGAAAGTTTTACTTGATGGAAGATCTTTGCCACTGGGGACAATATGAATATAACTTTTGTAATTAATCAAAAATTCTGAGCTTAGCCATAATGAAAAATTATTTTGCCCATAAATAGTACCTTGTAATATTTAAACTCATATATTTCAAGGATAACTTCATCTTATATTCCAAATTAATTTTAAAATAAAACTTAAATCACAAACCCCCCAAAAAAATGCCACATTGCTAAAACAAACCCAGACCCTATTGAAGTTGAAAATTTGGTGCAAAGCTCACAGGCCTCGTGGTTTGGGTGTTTTCCAAATTTATTGCAACTGCTGCTCTAAAGCCATGGCTCTCTTCAAAGTGGAGTGTCTCAGCATGGGAAAATGGGTGAATAATCTGTGGCTATAAAGACTACCTAAAGAATCCTTATGGAAACCCCTTCCATTCCCTCAAAACTATACCAGCTCCCAAATGAGAAAGACTGCTCATTCATTCATTCATTCAATTATTACTATTACTATTATTATGCACTAGACTCTTTTTAAAAACTTCTTTACCTTTTTCTGATTTTCCTGTAAACCAGAAGAAAAGTGAGAAGCTGATAGAAAAATGAAAATAGTAACAACAAATAAATTCCTCTCATTAAAACACTTAGCAATTTCATAATATTGATGCTTTCTGACAATCTCATGTCTTTACCTGACAATGAATACTGTATCTGTTATACACCCCAACAAAACTTGTTTTGAGTTTAGAATATTTCAATTCCACTCTGCTCTTGCACCCTTAGTGAATAAAATGAGTATTTTAACACAAGAGTTCAAGTGGCAGTCCAGAAGTCACAAATGGGGTTTAGAACAGAGCATACCTAGTTCCCACATTATCTGTTCATCAATGCAGACCTCACCTCCTCCCATGTGAACCTGGAACCTTTCCTAAAGTGACCACATGGAAAAACTACACATAGATATGAACATTTCAAGCATTGTTTCTCGTGCGTGTGTGTGTGTGTGTGTGTGTGTGTGTGTGTGTGTAATTTAACCTAGAGAGGAGAGCAAAAGAATTTACCAGGTTGTTTTAAAGTAGCCTTCTGGTACTATATGTCTGATAGTTTGCAAAATTAAACTTGGTAGTTAAATGGTAAGATTTTTTTTATTCAGAAAATGTATGGACAGTTAAATAAATTTTCTTCAGATCAAATTCACCTTGGGTGAATATGTACAGTTGCAAATAGCCTAGCCATAAGTGACCTTTGAGGCATCCTCTCACACCAGGGTACATGTCCTTCAGCAGGATGAAAGTGTACGTGGTACCGAAAAAGTGGTACAGGCTCCTAAAGCAGCCATTTCACAAGAATATGTGAGAGGTAACTGAACTTTTGTGATCTCAAAGGGTTTATTTTTTAAAAAACAAGAGTAGAAAAAGCAATCAGGGATAACAATTAAACAAGTTTTAGTTCCAAGTCTTATTACTTATATTTTTCTAATTTCACAGAAGCCTCATTTCTAGACCAGTGTTTGGTTGACATAATGTTAATGCTCATGGACCTTTTGTGACAAAACAGTGAAGATATCAGATGTTAAAAAGACCTAAGTTGACCTCTGACTTGCCAATATCATTATTGGGTGTCTTGGCAAGTTATTTCAAATTTTTAGGTCTAAGTTTCTTCCTCTGTAAAACAAGGTTTAGGTTTAGATCATACTTAAACCTCATTCTCATCTATATTCTGTGATTATTTAAAATACTATATCTCTGAGATACCTGTAATCCAGAAGGTTAACTGAATCAGGGAAAAGTCTTCTCTGGGTTACTTCTAATCCCATAACAAGAACTTAACTAACTTGACCACACTGACAAGTTCCCCTTAGCAATTTTACCTAGGCTCACCTATCTACAGAAAAAGGTGGTTTACGGTGGGCGCAGTGGCCCACGCCTGTAATCCCAGCACTTTGGGAGGCCAAGGCGAGTGGATCACCTGAGGTCAGGAGTTCAAGACCAGCTTTTTCAACATGGTGAAACCCCGTTTCTAAATATAAAAATTTAGCCGGGCATGTTGGCAGGCGCCTATAATCCCAAATACTCAGGAGGCTGAGAAAGAAGAATCGCATGAACCTGGAAGGCAGAGGTTGCAGTGAGCCAAGATCATGCCATTGCATTCCAGCCTGGTGACAGAACAAGACTCTGTCTCAAAAAAAAGGAAAAAGAAAAAGGTGGTTTCTATCATTCTGTATGAGTTAGTATTTTGCTGAGATAAGTTATTTTCACAAGAGCATCCATTCAATCAAAAGACAGTCCTAGGCTAATCGCTACATAAAAGATCATTATATCATTCATAACATCTGTACAAATAAAATTTCTAGATATGTAAGGGGTTAGGAAAATTCTATGTTTCATATATCATGTTCTCACAACTTGCCTTCATGCTGCACTTAAGAATCCAATGTGATGATAAATTTTCACCCTCAGACTGAAATGTAATTTCACATAAAACCAGTTTATCATTATTTCTCTTCGTAGTTCCTACATTTTTAGAGTATTAACTCATTCCATGCTTAAAACAGGAAGACAATTACTGTGCTATTTATCTATGAAAGATGCTCACGTACAGTTTAACATCTGGTAAGCAAAAGAAAATCATGACTATACTTCTCTTAATGTAGGAAGAGTCCTCATCAGGGAAGCTACTTGAACTAGAGAAGTATTAAGATAGGAAGAAAAGGAACAAAAGGAGCAAGTGAAACTTGTCAGGGGACTACTATGTTCTATCTTTCCTTAGCCTTTCAGTGCTCATAATAACTCCATTAGATAGGCTGTTTCCATTTATAAATGAGTAAACCAACATCAAAGGCATTGTTATTCCACAGTGAAGCATGGTGTGGCTGGGATTCAGGCCCAGCATGGTCTCCCTCCATGAGATTATGCTGTCCCCAGATTAGAGGTAGTGGGACAGCGCATGCAGTTTATGATGAAGTGGGCATCTACAGGAAAAAGAAATGAGTTCCAGATTGAGACTTCAAAGACTACACTCCAGAAAAGAACTGTGAAGGAGGAATAAAGAGGAGACCCAAAATTTAACGATGGTCACGAACACGGAAAAGGAAAGAGAATGTCAAAGGAAGGATGGTGGGAAATAGTAAACATTAGGAAGCTCATTAAATATGAGAACAGACTGACCACTTGTTAATGATACCCCCAATTAACCTAAGGAGACACCAATCAATCAGCGTTGGTGCCTTTTTCTCCCTTACCAATTTACAGAGCCCAAAGGAGTCTTCCTTTCCAGCCCTTCCCTTCCATTCTTCCTGCTCCCACTCGATCTGTGACGCATCATTTCATGGCTGAACAAATATATTGGCTTAGTCTTCAGTTTGTCCCTGGTCCATCTACACTTCATGCTTTCCAGCTTAATATTCCTAAAATACTGTTTTGACCGTATTACACCTCCGTGCAGAAATCAAAATGGTTTTCCACTAACCATACAGTATTCATCCTTACAGTCTTTTTCACCGCCCATATGTGTTTTTCATTTTGTTTGTATGTATGTATGTATGTATGTATGTATGTATGTATTTTGAGATGGAGTCACTCTGTCACCCAGGCTGGAGTGCAGTGGCATGATCTCGGCTCACTGCAACCTCCATCTCCTGGGTTCAAGCGATTTTCCTGCCTCAGCCCCCTGAGTAGCTGGGACTATAAGCATGTGCCACCTTCCCCTGCTAATTTTTGTATTTTTTAGTAGAGACAGGGTTTCATCATATTGGCCAGGCTGGTCTCAGACTCCTGGCCTGGTGATCCATCCGCCTTGGCCTCCCAAAGTGCTGGGATTACAGGCATAAGCCACCGCACCCGGCCATGCATTTTTATATTAAAGCTTCATCTGAATATTGCCCTAGTCAACCTGTGGGCTCTATGACCATTTTACTAGCTGTTTGACCTTTTGTAAGTTAATTATTCTATCTGTACCTCAGTGTATCATCTGCAAAACAGGAATAAATAAGAGTATGTACCTCATAATTATTTTGAGAATTAAAATATATAAAATACTTGAAACAGTGTCTGCGCTGTTCAATAAGTTCTTCAAAAAATCAGTAATCAGGTGGGGGAGGTGGAAAGGAGCAGGTGTGATTATAAAAGGGCAGGAGAGGGACCGCCCCCTTCCAGTGGTGCTGGAACCATTCAGTATTTTGACTGTGGTGGTGGATATGTGAACTCACACAGGTGACCGAATTATACAGACATTAATACATGTACAGTGAAAGTAAAACTAGGAAAATCTAAGTTGGGCAGGTAGATGGAGTCACTGTCAATATCCTTGTTTTGTAAAACATTACCATTGTGAAATCCTATTGAGAATCTGAAACAGCTTTGGTTACATGCCGTTGCTTTTGTTTTTGCTTTTTGTGCCCTGTAAAATGTTCCTTTATAAAAGGCCAAATTATACTGTTAAGTTAAAAATTACTGATAAAGTAATTTTAAACTGAATATGGGAAATAATTGCTGTGCTGTATGGCATAAAATAAGTATCATATTTATAACCAATACTACTTTTTATATAATGTAACTGGATGTCACAAATGGCATCTAGTACTAGTAATAAAATTAATCAAAGTAAAAAAATCAGAAATCATAATTGTTACATTATTAAGTTTATAATAAAATAATGTAATTATGGCTACTATTACCTTTTCAGCCAAATACTGTATAACACCTCAACATAAAACTAACAATAATAATGATAGCAGTGTTAGCACCAAGATTTAAACACAAGTAATACAGCTCTAAAGTTATGTTTTTAACTACTATGCTACAATCCCCCTAAAAATTATCTGATTAATTAAAATATAATTCCAAGCATTTGTTCATGCTATTTCCTATATCCAAAGGATCCTCTCATTCTCAAATTATCAAATTCTTAAATATAGTCATTAAAAATCAGGCCCAATTACTGCCCATTTTAAGACATCTTTTTTCCAGCTTAAAGTCAGGGTCTAACAATTTTGAATTCCATCTACACTTTCATCTTCATTTTATGTGGCACTTATTAATTTATTGTTAATAAATTTTAACCCACTATATTTTCATATTATGTCAAAGTTTACAAATCACTTTTAAATATATCACTGCTTATGTTTTATTTCACTGTGAAAAGCCCCTGAGGGTAGGGACTGTGACTTACACCTCTATGTAATGTCACCATCCCTTGGTACTGCACCTTACATAAAGGAGGCCTGTACGGATTTCGGTATGATTACTGATCACCCACATGCAAGTAGTTTCAATAGAGAGGTTGAAAAAAGTGGCCGGGCGCGGTGGCTCAAGCCTGTAATCCCAGCACTTCGGGAGGCCGAGACGGGTGGATCACGAGGTCAAGAGATCGAGACCATCCTGGTCAACATGGTGAAACCCCGTCTCTACTAAAAATACTAAAAATTAGCTGGGCATGGTGGCGTGTGTCTGTAATCCCAGCAACTCAGGAGGCTGAGGCAGGAGAATTGCCTGAACCCAGGAGGCGGAGGTTGCGGTGAGCCGAGATCGCGCCATTGCACTCCAGCCTGGGCAACAAGAGCGAAACTCCGTCTCAAAAAAAAAAAAAAAGAAAAAAAAGAAAAAAGTAACCAAAGTACTTTTCACAATAAGAAAAGAATCAATCAAGGCTTTTAGATACTAAAACCCATTTTTCTTTAAGAAATGGCTTTTCAACTTTAAAAGAATCCATTTTCATTTAAAATGTCTGTTGCTGCAAACTGTTATCTGTTTTTTCCAAATATATTGTTGGTGCTTCTTAATCACTAAAACAATGGGGTGTCATTGCCATGGTGACTGGGAGAACAAGTCTGCAGACAGGAACTACAATTCTGTCACTGTGACTAATGGCATTTTCCTTTCCTACATCTTTATTTTGATTTAATATATAAAGCCCAAAGGCAAGGTTGATTAATTTCAATTACATAAGACATTACCCTAGTTCTGCTGCAGTAGGAATGCCACATTAAACTACAACAGCGCATTCTTACCAAGACTTGTGGTTACCTCCAAAGATTATAGTTAGAATTATCAAAAGCATCAATTTAAACGTGTAATATATATTCATTTTTATACTTCTAAGTATTTACATTCACAGAACAATCTTTGATGTGTGTGCAGGCAGATAGCTACTATTTTCATTTTTTATAGCTATCTCTGGCGCCTTTCTCTATTTAATCCCATTAAAGCAATGCCAGTTTCAAAACAACAGAAAAGCAGAAAAGAAATGACACAAGGAGTGTAGCCAGAGGCTGCCCTATCATCCAGGCATTGCATGCTTTGCAGGAAGAGTCTTGAAAATAGTGATTTAGTTTACAACTAACAGGAGATGAGTGAATACTTTCTCAAATTTTTACTGGAGAGCTAGAATTCCCATTTATGAGTCAAGGTGCAGCTGTACCAGGTACAAAGTAAAACAGGTGAAAAAAAACTGTCCTTAGTTTAACCAAGTTCCCTATAAAAAGCTGGCTCCATTTTCCACATCAATATTTTGAAAATGTTTTCTTTGCTAGATATCATATTGCAAGTTCTCTGAAATATCTTTTCACTCAGTATTTGTCAACAGCAAGCAAGAGAAGAAATGTTTTCATAATAAGCTGAATCCTTAATTTGGAGAGAGCTACATAGAAAAATAACAGGGAAAACAGTGGGTCAAATTAAAAAAAAAGAATTGAGTACAATGGG
The DNA here is from genome assembly GCF_048565385.1 of Saimiri boliviensis. Classification (NCBI taxonomy): domain Eukaryota; kingdom Metazoa; phylum Chordata; class Mammalia; order Primates; family Cebidae; genus Saimiri; species Saimiri boliviensis. Next base: position 101,553,951 of record NC_133451.1, read on the forward strand.
GAAGGAGTAATGATTTTGGAAGTTAAACAGGAAATAAACATCTCTACTCATACAAATAACCATCATTGTTTTTAATATATCTTACCCCCATACCAAAGGCTTATCTTCAAAGTATACTGTTAGCTTGGGGTTTTTTGTTTGTTTTTTTGTTTTTTGTTTTTTTGAGATGGAGTTGCTGTGTCACCCAGGCTGGAGCACAGTGATGGGATCTCGGCTCACTGCAACCTCTGCCTCCTGGGTTCAAGCAATTCTCCTGCCTCAGTCTCCGGAGTAGCTGGGACTACAGATGCATACCACCATGGCTGGCTAATTTTTATATTTTTAGTGGAGATGGGGTTTCACCATGTTGGCCAGGCTGAACTCCTGATTTCAAAAAATCCACCCACCTCAGTCTCCCAAAGTGCTGGTATTACAGGAACGAGCCACCAAGCCTGGCCGTATACTGGTTTTCATTTGCTTGTTTCTTTAAGCTATATTGTAAGAAAAATTAAGGTATATTAAATAGGTAGACATATTATATGAATTATGGCATACCTTTATCATGTAAATATTAAGAACAATGTTTATGAAGATTCTTAATTGGTTGAAAAATGTTTATTAAATTATATTAAATGAAAAAGTAAAATAAAACATTATAGCATATGATCTCAACTATGAAAAAATGTATTTTACATTAAAAAAAAAAAAAGCAAAAGGACACATGCTAAAACATTAACAGTTGTCACCATGGGTGAGCAGAATTATTTTTCCTATAAGTTCTATATGCTACATTTTCTCCTGAAAAGTTTATATTAATTTCACAATCAAGAGGGGGGAAAAAACCAACATAATTTTTTTTAAAAAGATTTTCAAAATTTAGTTTCAGAGGAAATATAAAGATGAAAGGACTAGCCCAATGTATTTCTATATGTAAACATAATCTGTAAACTACAAGAATAATATAAATTATTATTGTTACCATTTTTAAAAATAAAGCAATAAGGGAGATTTATGATAAAAACTGCGAAGTAAAAACCATAGAAGTGCTTCAGCAGCCTTACTTCAAACTTCAAATTACTGTATTTCCAAGTGGTTTTGTTTTGTTTTGTTTTTATACACAGAGTCTAGCTCTGTCGCCCAGGTGGGAGTACAGTGGCATGATGCTGGCTCACTGCAACCTCTGCCTCCTGGATTCAAGAATTCTCCTTCCTCAGCCTCCCATGTAGCTGGGATGACAGGTGTCAGCCACCACATCCAACTAATTTTTGTATTTTTAATAGAGACGGTTTCACTGTGTTGGCCAGGCTGGTCTCAAACTCCTGACCTCATAATCCACCCACCTCAGCCTCCCAAAGTACTGGGATTACAAGCATGTGCCACTGACCCTGGCCTATCTTTAGTCTTAAGGTCAAAAATAGCATTCCTCACATTACACAGCTTAATTCTAGACATATTATAAGTGCTAATTATGTACTGAATTGAAATTAGCTTTTAAATATAAAGAGGTTAGGCCAGGCACAGTAGCTAATGCCTGTAATCCTAGCACTTTGGAAGGCAGGTGGATCACTTGAGGTCAAGAGTTCAAAACCAGCCTGGTCAACATGGCAAAACCTTGTCTTGACTGAAAATATGAAAATTAGCCAAGTGTGGTGGAGCACACCTGCAGACCCAGCTACATAGGAGGCTCAGACACAAGAATCACTTGAACCCAGGTGGGTTTTGGAGGGAGCGGAGGTTGCAATGAGCCAAGATCGTGCCACTGCACTCCAGCATGGGCAACAAAGCAAGACTCTGTCTCTACAATAAACAAATATAAAGAAATTAATTTTGTTTCCCTTTAGCAGGCAAAGCGGGTTCCCTCGGGCATCTCTGCAAGTATTTGTTACTGTGCTCTTGCAGCAGATTATTATTGATTTATGAAGGTAATAATAGTATGGGCATGTAATATTTTGATATATAATAATTTCAAACATCCTTATCCCATGTTGTTTCCCTTTTGTTCCCCTAACGTAGGGCACTTTTCATCAATGCAGGAATAAGTGGTAAGATAACATGCCTTCATGGGCCAGCATCATCTTGATTTCTATCCTGTTCATTTGAGAGCATTTCCCTAGCCTCTCATACATTTATTTACCTACTATGTTTTTAAATGTATGAAATAATGTAAGCTCTAAAAGCCTCCTGCAGGCCATTGCAGTGGCTCACACCTATAATCCCAGCACTTTGGGAGGCCAAGGCTGGTGGATCTCCTGGTGTCAGGAGTTTGAGACCAGCCTGGTCAACATGTCAAAATCCCATCTCTACTAAAAATACAAAAATTAGCCGGGCGTGGCGGTGTGCATCTGTAGTCACAGCTACTTGGGAGGTTGAGGCAGGAGAATCACTTAAACCCAGGAGGTGAAGGTTGTGGTGAGCAGAGATCACACCACTGCACTCTAGCTTGGGCAAAAGAGTAAGACTCTGTCTCAAAAAAAAAAAAAAAAAAAGAAAGAAAGAAAAAAGAAAGCCTCCTACATTAGATATAGCCAAGTTTACCTATTTTTAAAAAGTTTAGGGTAAGCATCATACTATATGTTTATAACCACTGTAGGTGGGAAAAAAAATTGTTCCTCTCAGTTCATCAGTAAAAATTATTAATTTCCAAAGCAAAATTTCACCCACTTTGCAAAATGCATATTTCTTTCTTTAGAGTTTAACAAAAGAGTCATAATATAGAACAAAACACTGAAATAGTTACACACATTAACATCCTGATAGACGATACGAGGTGGTTTTAAGTTAAACACAATAGTATTTTATTAGAGAAAATAGATTTCTGGTAATTTGTCTATCAAAACCTTTCAGGCCGGGCACAGTGGCTCACACCTATAATCCCAGCACTTTGGGAGGTCGAGGCAGGCAGATCACCTGAGGTCAGGAGTTTGAGACCAGCCTGACCAACAAGGCGAAACCCTGTTTCTACCAAAAATACAAAAATTAGCGAGCGTGGTGGTGCGCACCTGTAATCCCAACTACTTGGAAGACTGAGGCAGGAGAATCAGTTGAACCCCTTAATTGTAAATTATGAGGTCTTTTACAATACATCATGTTGGACAGTTGCTGAAGATATATTTTAAAAGAACACAACAACGAGGCTTTAAAAAGCAGTAATCCTTTCATTGAATTCAGTACTTAACTGATTTTTATTAACCCCAGTTAATGACAAGGGGTGGCATACTCAAAAAGCTTCAAATACTAGTAATAAAAATAATTAAAATATTAGAAAACAACAGTTATATGAAAGGGGAGAAACTGGATTGAGGCGGCAGCCAGGGAAAACTTAGTAATGACGTTAAGTGTATTGGGCTCTCGATTTTACCTAAGAAAAACCAGAAATGAGTTTATATTAAAGCAGAGAAATTTAAGTTACATATTATAAAGAATTCCCTACTTTAAAGTTTATTGGTTTCTATAGTCAATTGCTGTGGAAAACTGCAGCTCTGTTCCCTTGGAAATTGATGGACAGAATGATGAACTAAACATTGTTTCAACCAAGCCCCCTCTGCCTCGGGAATTTCTTACTGTATTGCTGCCTTCCTTTCTGTCACTGACCACTGGGCCCTCTGCTCTCTACTACTTACTTTTACTGAATACTCTGCTCTCCTACTGCCTTGAGAAGGCATTCTGCAAAATGATATAAAAGATGCTGCGCTCTATCAAGAAGAAAAAATAAAACAGCACACCTCAATCATTCATTCATTAAATAAATCCTTGCTAAACGTCCTCTATGAATCAAGCACCGTGAGAAACCGGGAGAAGCTCTCGGCATACAATCGTGGGCAAGAGAGTCCCTTGGTTCATGTAACTTAGAGCCGAATGGAACAAACTGTACAACAAGAAGTAACAAAAAAGGATTTTAAGTACAAATTATTTTTAAAAGCAAACAAAATTTTATGAAATTCAAATTTCTGTGAAAGCGTACAAGCAACAGAACTTAAGCTTCAAAAAGGAAGAGAAGCTTAGGATTAGATAAAGGTTGAGGAGAGTGAAGACTCTCCAATAACACCTTGGGTGAAGGCCAGAAAGTTGAGAAAAGGTAAAAGAAGACAACAGAAAATAGTGGAAGCAGGAGAGGGAAGGGTGAGAGATGAGGCTAGGCAGGATAATGGAAATCTCAGCCTGTTAGCCACACTGGCACGGTTGGGTTTTATCGGGAATTTCACGGATTTCACTTTAGAAGGAACACTCTGGGTCTGGTATGGAGAACACACAGGAGGACAGCAATAATGGAGCAGGGGAACCCATTGGTAGCTGCTACCATCACACAAGGAAAAATACTGGCTGGCCATAAACAAAAGAGTAGCAGAAGGAACAGAGAGAAGTGGACAAACTTGAGAAATGTGGGTAGACAATAGACAGGACATGGTAAATAAAAAATTACGGGGTGGAGGGGTGCAAGGGAAGTCAAGAATAGTTCTCAAGTGTGTGGTGTGAACAATGAGCATCATTCACCGAAAAAATCCTGGGTGAAGAGCAGATTAGGCGGAGAATGGGGAATGATAGATTCAGTCTGAGCCTTTTTTTTTTTTTTTTTTTTTGGACAGGGTCTGGCTCCGTTGCCAGGCTGGAGTGCAGTGCAACCTCCGCCTCCCAGGTTCAAATGATTCTCCTGCCTCAGCCTCTCAAGTAGCTGGGACTACAGGCACTTGCACCATACCCAGCTACGCTAATTTTTGTATTTTTAGTAGAGACAGGTTTCACCATGTTAACCAGGATGGTCTTGATCTCCTGACCTCGTGATCCACCTGCCTCAGCCTCCCAAAGTGCTGGCATTACAGGTGTGAGCCACTGCTCCGAACCAGTCTGAGCCATTTTTAATTGGAGATGCCCAACTACAAATCAGGCCCACTGATCAAACTCCCCCAAGGTAATTTCAGATAAAATCCAGCAACATGTAATATCACGGGCACTCCCTGGTTTATAAGTATCTTCAGCAATCCCACTCATTCCCACCAATGAGTCTGGCTTCTGTGATTTTGGATCAACATCACCCTTGTTGAAGGGAGGAAATGTTTTCCAACTTAGAAACACAGCCTTGCTAAAAGAAAGGCTAATTTCTTTTAGCATAATTTCTAGTTAATCTATTTATAATGCCTTTTTTTATATAAAGAAAATGGAAAGTAAGTTCAGGTCCAAGTTCATGAATCATGCTCTTGTTCAGGCATATTTGACATTTCCAATTTTAGCCATGTCACTAAGATGGAAAAATTCATGATTTAGTAAGCCGAGTAAAGTTCACTGATCATCCAGTATTTAATTAGAAAATCCTCAAGTTTTCAGGGCAAACCATGAGCTATATCTGTTTTAACTCTTATTCTATTAACCTATCTATTAACATTCGGGAGCTGAAACACTGCACAGTACCAGCATGAGCAACAGCTTTGAATTAATGATCACATAGGTAATAAATACTCTGAAGGCCAAAGGATAATTTAAACAGCACTGCTTCCTTTAAACAAATCAACTATGCTCTCTCTTTAGTATCTCTTTTCAATTAACGGTAACATTTTCCTTATTCTTTTCCATTAAGGTTATAATTATGGCAATAAATACCTATCCTTGCATGTGTTTTCTTACAGTAATAACAGTACGTGTGTGTGTGTGTGTGTGTGTGTGTGTGTGTGTGTGAAAGAGGAACAGGAAGTGTTTGCGTTTTCATGTCATTTTAACTATATAAAGAATTCAAGATACCATAAAACTTGAGAATACCAATGATGCCAGGATTCTTCTCCAGAACAGCCACGTTGAGGTCCTGTGCTGCACAACTCCAGACCTTCCTAATGTTACTTTCAAATCATTAATTTGCTTGCTCTCATTATCTGCCTATTAAATGGCTATTTAAAACAGATAACATTAGGAGGATAAGCATTCAAAAGATAGACCAAAGAAAACAGAATGTAACAAATGTTACTGGTGTACATTCTTTTAAGCAATAGAAGCTACAACCAAGTCATGTCAGTGCATACAGCTCTTTCTCTGGATTTCTCTCAGATTAACTTAATGCTTTTCCATAGCCCTTCCCTTCTCTCAGGTACTTTCATTCCTGCTACTAATACTACTTCCAAACATTTCCTGTGCTTAAAGTTTTTTAAAAGGAGGTCCTCTCTTAAGGAGTAACAGGTGTAGCCATTAAGAGTTAAAAGCTTGAACTTACATAAGACATAGCAAACTTCTGCTACTTAAAAGTTACATGACACATGAAAGCTTTTTTTTTTTTTAACTTCTTTGGGGCTCATTTATCCTGTCTATTAAATTAGAATAACAGGTTGTTGTAAAAATTAGCTAAGATAATACATGAAAAAGATGTAAAATAGTGCTTGGTAGTCAGAATAATGAATGTCAGCTATTATTTTTATAATTTGCTTGGCAGGCTATGGATGAACAGCTGAGGAAATGGACAAGCTGCAATTATTCTCTGGAAATGATGAGGTGAAGATGAATGACCTTCAGAAATCTTCACATGACAATGGAGTGATTTGAAGAAAGAACACCAAAATCAATCGCATGCCTTAAGCAGTGTAACAGAGTTTTTTTAAAGGGTCCATTGACCCTAAAATATACTTTGTGGATTGTTTATGTTGTTGGCACTAAATTTATGAAGATACTGGGGGAGAAAGGGAGGATGTAGTGATAATCTAGGACAGGCATTCATAAATAAATGGTTGCCTCCTGACCAATCAGCCTGACCTCAGTTTGTAATGTTTACATCCATTACTATGATTTTTTTAAAAAAAGTATTCATTGTAGAAAGAGAAGATAAAGATTACTCTCAACCATAGAAAAAGTGACATGAAAACGTGGATACAACTCTTCTGTGTTTTCGTCAAGCAAAAACCAATTATGGATACAAATCTTTTTCTGTGTTCTCTTCAGGCAAAAACCAAGTAGCAATTAGTTATAAACTGAACCCATGACTTTTGTGTGCTGTTAGCTTTTTTGGGACTCCTCTGAGAGCCTTCACCATAGTACTCCAAGTTATTCTGCTTTATGTCTTAATTAGATTAAACTGCATCACTTGCATCTGAGATCACCCTAAATCTGCCTGCTAAATGGTAATTTAAAACAGGCACCATTAAGAGAACAAGCACTCAGAAAATCAACCAAAGAAAACAGAAAGAATGTAACAAATGTTACTGGTGTACATTTTTTTAAGCAATAGAAACTACAACCAAGTCCTGTCAGTACATACAGCCCTTTCTCTAGTAGAGAGGCTAATGAACCCAAATGCTGACCTATAGCTCTTAAAACCAGATAGGAAAAGTCCACTGAGTTTTCTGTGGGTTTATGAAAAATGGTATAAGTATAGTTTCAGAAACTCCCATTCATGTAGCACTACTAGTGACAAATAATACTGCAAATTCTCATTCCCATAACTGGCAAAATTTAGAAAGCCCAATAAATCAGGTTAAATCCCATATTTACCTATTATTTGAATAAAAGCTTTCTAAAGTCATGATAAACAAAAAACATTCTCAATTCAAAACATTAAATGTTCTTTCCTATTCAATGTATTTATAAAGATCCAGATATCTAAAAAGAAAAAAAAGAACAGAAAGAAGCCCGAAAATAACCCAATTAAAAGAAAAGCTTTGATGTTTCCCATCAAACTAAATGCATTTCCATTGTAAGTTTTTAGTGCTATAATCTAACAAGATATTTTAACTCTTTGGTTTTTTTCTTTAGTCGGTACCGGTTTGTATATCTCCTTCATGGATAACACTGTACATACGGAATGATCCCTAATAAAAAAATCTGAAATCTGAAGAGCTCCAAACTCAAAACTTTTTGAGCACCAACATGATGTCCAAAAGAAACACTCCGGAGCATTTCAGATTTTGGATTTTCCAGATGAGGGATGCTTAACTGTAAGTACATAATGCAAATATTTCTAACTTTAAAAAAGTCTGAAATCTGCAATTACTTCATGTCCCAAGCACCTCAAATAGAGGTATATAGGTTGAGACCTACATAAAACAGCCTAAAAGAGCTTTAATCAAATCTGACTTCATCTGAAGTTTGGATTTTTGTCTTTTCTTAGTTATCACATACATCTATCAAGATATCTTCATTATTACCAAAAAAAAAAAAAAAGTGTATTGTAGGAAAAACACTTTGGGGAGAAATCTAAAACTTTTAAATGTCAAGCTAAATTAACCATAAAATCTTCACTGCAAGTAGATCATTTTACTGATCGAAAACTCACCTTTGAACATTTTAAAATGAGGTGTGAATATCTGCAATATATTATAAAGAGCACATTGTTTTATCAAAGCACAATTAATTTTGTGACAGGTAATGGAATAAGCATTAAAAGATTTGGGTGACTGAAGAATGTCTGCAATAATCTGAGCATTTTCCAATAATCTGAGCATGTTCCTTTTTGCTTTACTTTCTTTTCAGGAGACTGTTAAAATGAGGTAAGCATTTATGTCTATTTTTTCATGATTCTCGTATCCACTTAATGCTGTAAATTACTGTTGTTGTGAGGTGAGAAAATGACGACCACTGTTCAAGTTTATAAAGCATATGAAACATAGCTACTTGCATGCATAGAACACCTCTAGAAAAATACACAAGTTATCAGTTACCGTGATTTCTTCTGGGTAGATGAGGAGTTTGCCTAAGGGGTAGGGTAGGACCTCTTTTACCTTTCTGTTCCTGTACAGTGAACCTATATAACCCTTTTAAAAACAACATAATATTCTAAAATTAAATATATAGAGCCAAAGACAGGCACACATTTAAAACTATCATTTATGAAACAGATTACATGTCAATCATGATAACCTAATATGTATAAACCATAAGGAGTAATTTCTAAAGAAGATTTCCTCCACTGCTCAAAGGAAACAAATCCAGATGCCTTGAGGCACAGCAAAGCTAGCCCCAACGGTGTGAGCTGACTCAACAGAAGAACAAGATGCCTAGCTTGTGAGACCAAAGGCTCCCCTTTCTAAGGAGACCACTTCCTCAACCAGGAGGCTTTCTGTGGCTCCGTCAGTCATGATCACCTCACTGCTACCATCCCTCCACCCATCCCTATAAAGATGCAAAGTCTTAAAGGGCAGGTCCCTCTCCTAGAGGCTTCTCCTGGAGAATACAGCCTAGCAATGCTTCACGTCATCGCAAGGATTTTGGCACACCTGGTTACTTCTCCACTCGAGTTCCTCAGTTACTCCGATCTCATATTTTACCATGTGACACTAACGGTATATGTAACCAAGCCCTTTTTGCACAAAATTAAACACATTTATTTATTCAGTAAATATTTTTTTGAGACTCTAGGTCCTGGGTTAGGCACCTGGACAACCTATGGCATATAATTATTTCAATAAAAATTAGAATATAAAGATCTTAATTATCTAATACTTTGCCAGCATAATTACTATAATTCATTTATTGAAATCCCTCCTATGGGCCAGCATTGTACTAGATGCCTACTATACATTATTTCTAATTCTTGACAGATATTAATATTTCAATTTTATGGATGAGGAAACTAAGACTGGAAGGATTTTAGTAACTTGCCAAGCCCAGACAGTTGGTAAATAGCTGAGCCAGAATTAGAATGTCTATCTGGTTCCAAAGCCGGAGCCCCTTCCACTGGCTACACCACTGCTGCCTCACTGGAAAATTATCAAGATTCTTTTTGCACCAGTTTTGAATATAATGATATTTTTCTTTTTTATTATTACAGTTACACAAAAACACTTAGGTGCAAATTTCCTACTGACATAGAAAAGCAAAGCTAAAATGTAAATTTAATGAAGGACAACAAAGTAAGGTTCTCAGTTAAAGGAAGTTGGAAAAGAAAATGCCCAACTTTATAGTGTACTGAATTCTACTTCACCTAGCTGAAAACTATACTACATATTTCCTTTAGCCTTCTTTTCTCTTTGACCTTAAATAAGCAGCTAATAAAGAGAATAAATAATCTTTCCCTTGCTAAAATAAATTAGGTGAATACAGTTCTTTCACTTAGATGATAAAGCACTCCCATAAGACCAACTATATCAACATCCACCCTGTCTTCACAGTAATGTGAAAATCCCATCTACCATCTTGGATTTGCTCTTTGGAGGCCTACGTTTTCAAAGCCTCTGTAATTCATTATATTAAATATTATTGAGTGTCAGTCACATGCTATGAACTATGCAGAAGAGAAATTTGACCAGTATCTTTCCAGGGAGTTCTTTACATCAAAAACTTCAACCCTGAACACCATAGTGATTTTTCATACCAACAACTTCCTTCTTACTTCAAATTTTAAGATGGGGGTTAAGCAACTAAAGAAAAAGTATATAATTTTATAGTAGCCACACTAGACCTTTTCAAAGAATTTGCAGGAAAAATTTCTCTCAAAATTCTAACCATGCTTTCATTCTAAGTGGTATTTTCAATAAATTCTCATTCAACTTGGTAGGCAGTATATTTTTGTAAATTTTTTTAAAGTTAAAAATCAAGGGTGAGCACGGTGGCTCATGCCTGTAATCCTAGCACTTTCGGAGGCTGAGGCAGGTAGACTGCATGAGCCCAGGAGTTTGAGACCATCCTGGGCAACATGGTGAAACTCCATCTCTATAAAAAAATACAAAAATTAGCCAGTCATGGTGGTGTGTGCCTGTAGTCCCTGCTACTCAGAAGGCTGAGGTGGGAGAGTCACCTGATCCCGAGAGGTCCAGGTGGCAGTGAGCCGTGATCATCACTGCACTCTAGTATGGGCAACAGAGTGAGACCCTGTCTGAAAAATAAATAAAATAAAAATCAAGGTTATATCTTTTTTCAGTTATATCACAAGCAAATCATAGAGGAAGATAAAACTGTTCATTGATGGATGCCACATTGTGTGAATGAACTACCGCTTGCTACGTGCCATTATTTAAATGCACCAAGTTGTTACTGCCGTTTTATAGCCGAACTTTTTTGGTGAGGGGAAGGGTCTTAAAAGGGTATTCATTTGGTAGAGTTTTGATTTTAAAAACAATACACTTAGATTTTACTATAGAAGTTCTTTTTACTGAGTCCCAATGGAACATTAACGCCCATATCTAAGTATCTTTCTCATCTAGCTCAATGTATCAGAGACAAAAATAAGTCCATTATATTTTGTAGCGCGTGTGTGTGAGAGAGAGAGAATGTGCGTGTGTGTGCATGTGCCTATGTCACAGCCAAATTTTAAAGCAGGAATACATGTTGGAAATCATTTAATCCAATTCCCTCATGTAACGGGTATAAAACAGAGGGAATTATGAGAATATTAGCTAATGTCTTTTGCAGTATGTGTTCATTGGTGTTTGTATTTGTTTCCCAACAAAGTTCTTTGAAAGCAGAGTTTTCCATCAAATGGAAATTAAATATGTACTATGGACAAGGCACTATGGGGGTTAGGCCCAGAAATAAATAATTGAGATGCAAAATCATATTACTGCAAACAACAATGGATCAAGGCCTAATAGAGCTTCCAACCATGCTTGGAAGATTTATAGGGAGCCTTATCATCTGGACTGACATTTGACCATGTCATGAAGTATGGATAGGCATTTACCAGGCAGAGAACAAGAGTGCTGAACATTCCAGGCAGGGGAGACAAAGTCACACAGCAGGAATAGAGCAGGTCTGAGGAAGTGGAGGCTTCTATGGCTAGATATTCTGTATGGCGTCAGGTGGGATAGAAAAGGAAGTCTGGGGTCAATTTGGGCTTCATCCAAAAAGCGATGGTGAAGACATTGAGGTATTTAAACATTACATGCCGGGCGCGGTGGCTCAAGCCTGTAATCCCAGCACTTTGGGAGGCCGAGGCGGGTGGATCATGAGGTCGAGAGATGGAGACCATCCTGGTCAACATGGTGAAACCCCGTCTCTACTAAAAATACAAAAAACTAGCTGGGCGTGGTGGCGCGTGCCTGTAATCCCAGCTACTTAGGAGGCTGAGGCAGGAGAATTGCCTGAGCCCAGGAGGCGGAGGTTGCGGTGAGCCGAGATCGCGCCATTGCAGTCCAGCCTGGGTAACAAGAGCAAAACTCCATCTCAAAAAAAAAAACAAAAAACATTACATAAGATTTGCTTTTGAGAAATCTCCCAATATATGCCCCGTGAAAAATCAACTGGGAAAGGGTAGATGGGAAAGGCAAAGGAGGATATATGAATTAAATCCATGGCAAAGAGGATGAAAAGAGGTCAGATGCCACACATAGTGTTACTTTCTTTGTAATCCCCTATAGCCATATGCTCACTGAGATACTTCATGCTTACCAGATTCTCAACTGATTACAAAAACAAAGATTATAGTAATTGTCCTCATTACGAAGTAGAAATCTTCCAATAAAAGGTAACGAAATTTTTTAATTAAAAATTAATTGTGTAAAAAATACATCCCCAATTGTTTATTAAACTAGATGCTAATAATTGAACATTTTAATTTAACTCAAATTGCTAAGTGCCATGCAGAGTCTTATACAGTCCTATGGAAGGAGCAAATTGGCACTGAACTACGTCAGTAAATTATGCTGTTGAATAATCATTAACACACAGAAAAGTAATATAACCTTTATATTTCTTGCTATTAGAAAACTATGAAATGCCAACTTGTCAAAACAATATGTTCTCATATGATTATTAGTTGGTTGAAAGCAATTATATCTGACCTAATGGTTTCCAATATTATCAAAAGTACTAAAGACGACCTTTCTCAGCTCAACAGCAATCCTATTTTAAGGCTAATAATCACTTTGTGCATCACCAGAAAACCCATCCTCATAATTAGAAAAATAAGACACTAGCACCTCCACCGTGGGTAAACAGCATCACCCCTGGGTCTCAGCTTTCTTACATGCAAATTGTGATAGCAATGCTTGTCAAATCTGCTGTCCAAGTTATTGCCTGGAATCAAATAGGACGATTAATGTGATCACTTATAAACTGTAAAAAAAGTGAAAACAAATTTAGGGATCTTTTAAATACACCAAGTTGTTACTGCCCTTTCATAGCCAAATTTTAAAACAGGAATATATGTTGGAAAGCATTTAATTCAAGTCCCTCATGTAATGGGTATAGGTGGCAAAAAACCGAACTACTGATCGTCTTGCCTCAGAATTCACAGCACACACAGTTGATATCACTCAACTGACAATCAATCTTAGATGGTGTCATATTCCTTTGTATATACATTGCACCATTCTGAACTTTTCAAAGTATCTTTTATTTTCCTTTCAATCAAATATTCTATTTACCTTTTGATTTAAAAAATGGAAAAGTTCAAAGTCTACTCTTCTAATTCTGTGTTTAAACATACCCTAATTTTCTGTGTGCAAATTACTTTCATCTCAAATTTCTAAGCCACCAGGGTTGGACACCACAAAAACAGATGAAAAGAAAAATATATCATTTTATAAGATTCTAATAAATCAACAGCTATTCTTTTTAGCTTCAGATTGGTTTACAGAGAAAGAAATTATTTCCTCAGATTAATTAACTATTCAAAGATTGTATTTCCATATAATGAATAACTAGTAAAGATTCTTTCATCTAATATTTTATATTAACATTGTTGATGGAACATATGCCAAAATATCCTAAAGAAAAGATGTAGACATTTTAAAATGGTAAAAATTATCTTGCCAATTAATTTTTGTTAAAACAAATAATTTAAGAATTCAGAGAAACACGCAAAGCTATCTTTTTCTTTTTAAAATTAAACTATTTAAGAGCCCTGAAAATATTAATTGGAAAATAATATTTTACATATTATTAGAAAATTACAAAATTCAGCAAGTTAAACTGGCACCATAGATATTTAATAGCCTAGTACAAAACATATGTCTGTAATACAAATTGTCTAGGAACATTAGACTGTGAATCTTCTTACATAACACATGGATAATTAACTTTCTCCATGAAAATTTTCAGTGTATGTTGGCACAGTGAAACCATTGATCATTTATTACTACAAATAATCGAGACCCAGAGTTTTTGGTTACTGAACTTCCCTTTCATTGTATTTAAAATATGAAATTAGTTTATACACAGAAGGTACATATATACACAATGGCCCTCTTTCAGAAGCCAGTGTTTTACTAAAACCCCTTTTTGTCACTCTACAAAAGGGCACTCTGAGCCCACCAACAAAACAGCTGAAAAGAACAGCAGCAATGAGTAAATGTTCCCCCCACTGGGTCTACAAAAAGTGCATGTTCCTTCATGAAGAAGGTGTGCATGTAGCATGGTTGGAAAGCAAGTACTGGGCCTATTGTGCATTGTGTATGATCTCAAGTAGAGAAAACCATCTGTCCTTTTGCCCTGAAAAAGGACCCCCTGTGAGCCTCTTCTCATGAGCCATTATAGTTTCCTTCAACCCTAATACTAAACAGGCTTTGAACTGACAGCTATTTGTCACAAAAAGCTCATCTCTAGCTACGTTTCCCCAGAGGTTTAAAAGGGTTTAGTCTACGATGACCAACCATGTCCTAATAAAAAAATGAGTGTGTCCCAACATAAAGTGAGGCAGAGATGTGTGACCCACTTGCCACACAGAATAGACAACAGTGAATGTAGTCAACTATAGAATACACAAAGGCGCCTGAGGGAAAAGAAATGAGGATGGCCGAGGGCTTCTGTCTTCACTTGGAAACACATGCTCTTTAATGCCAACAAGCCTTCTCTCAAAGAGTTGTAATGATCCTGTCTCCTTCACTCTTTCTACAAGAAATCTTTATAGAAATTACCATTCCTATTCAGCTCCAGGCAAACTCAAAATGAGTGCATTAGGTTTCTCTCTGTAAAGTTTTTTTTAGAAGAAAATCACTTGGTAGGGTTGTCGAATTATCATAGTCCCTAGGGGTTGTCTAGCCACCACCCTGATGCCAAAATGGTGCGAGGTCTTCTACAGCATTTTCAGAGAAAGTCATATGAGTATTTCTCCTTCCTCTCAACATCCCTCCATCACCCCTGCTTCTCAATCCACTGGGCAAATACCTACCCATTATTCAGTGTTCAACTCAAAGCCTACCTTTTCTATAAAGTCTTCCCTGCTCACTCTCCTCCACGTATACTGCTGTCATAGAACTGATAACATTTAATTATCATTACATGTTCTTACTGGATGATAAACCCTCAAGGATAAAGACTGTCCTATTTTTTATACATCTACACAGTGTTTGACCTAGTAGATGTTTAAGAACTATTTATAGTATAATACTTTTGGGGGAAAACTTACAAAACTGGGTTTTATTCAACTTACTGAGCAGAAGAGAGCACCACCTTGAAGAAGTCTTAGCAGGATCTCCAAAAGGATAGAAGACGTTAGGGAAGGAAACGTTCAGGGTTTTAGGGGCTGGTGTCAGTCACGGAGTAGTTTCAGGGTAGGAGTTAGTCAGTGTGGTCTAGGCAGAAATTGCTCTGTACTGTAATTCTTAATTCTTTCAATGATGGTGAGCCCACCACATGAAAAGAAAGCCATTTTAAACAACCTTGTTAGAGGGGAACAACTTCTCTTATTTTCAACAGAAATGTGCTCCCTGTTCATTTCCACCCCAGGACCCAAGTTCTGCTCTGTAGTAGAAACAGCCCACCACACATTGGAAGACAATCACCATGCTTTCCTTAAGATCACTGCCACCAGTCACTTCTAGCTCTTGTCCTTTGCAAGCTAAATGTTTCCATTCTCTTTGGCTGTCATTCCTACCAGATAAATTTTAGATGCTTTCGCCTTCATTGCTCCCCTCTAGAACTGCTCTAGTTTGTAACCATTTCCTTCGAATCAAAACAAAATACTGCATGCATGATTCAAACTGTGCATCACGTAACAGAACTACGACTTATTTTGTTCCAGGAAAAATATTGTTATTAAAATAGCATTAATTATTACCCCTTAGCCTTCTCCCTGGTATCCCACTCGCCATGCTTCTGAAAGGGATGGTTAAATATTTCAATAGAATTTAGGAACTCTGTTTCTTCAATGACCATGTATTTAACCAAACAGAGAGAAACTTATGTATAAAGTCCATTATTATCCATACATTCATACTAATTTAGAGCTTTTGTTAAAAGCCACAGATTGCAAGCAGTTGCTTCAAATAAATTAGTCTGGTTAAAATACAGAAAACAAGGGTGGGGCTCGGGTGAGAACTGGACAGTGGGGGAGAAAAAATCTTAACTGAATTCAGTTTTGAAACAGATTTTTTTAAATTTTCTCTTCTAAAAGTATCTAGCAACTAAATTAGATTTGTCCTATATGTCAATATCAGAACAATATCCCCAGAAAAACCTGTATTTTCATACACTTCAAACAACAAGTAAGAGTCTTTGTTGAAAATACCAACACATAAATCACAGAAAAATTTAACTTAATAATACCCTGGGAATCTTCCAGAGAACTTAGATTACACAGCATTTTTATGTATTTGTTTCTGATTCTACAGTCCAATATTTGAGCTTTCTGGCCCAATTAATAAATTTTATTATTATGCTACACCATGACTTGCATGTTAATATAATTCCCCATTTCTAGAACTGCAAAAAAAAAAAATGTGCTATTATTTTAATGAGCTTGAGCTGAATCAGCCCATCTATTCAGGCCACTCTCTGAAGCACAGAAATAGAACTTGATCTATATAATTTCAAATCCAACATAGTCTACTTGTCAGAGAGCACGCAGCCATGTAGCTTTATGAATGTTCAGTGACTATATCCTTTGGCATTCATATTTCTTATAGTTGAAATGGTATCTGACAAAAAGAAATGTTTGGCAATTTCATCAAAGAAAAAGCCTGGATGCCTTAAACTATTAATTTTTATTGAATTTAGTCCTATAATTCTTTGGGAAATGTTTTATATGTTTTTCCTATGAAAGGTATAGTTGTAGAGCTGAAGGTCCATGGGCCAGCTCCTTGAATATTCTGAAAAACTAAACACACTATCAAATATATATAAAATGTATTCTTGTGAAAATTTACAGTACAATACACTGAGTCCTTAAGTCTGGCTAATTGCAGGAAATTGCCTTCTGTTAATGATGTAGTTAAAACACAAATATTGTCCCCATGGAACACCTTCCAGTTTCAGTTCTGTTTATAAAGAATTTGGTGGCTTGGCTTAATGTTCACTTTCCTTAAAGGACTCTCTCTTGACAAATGATTCTTTTTTAAGAAAATCTTCTTAGTCCCCTAGGCTGTTCTAACAAAAATACCATAAGCTACATAGCTTATAAAAGTAACATTTATTTCTCCAGTTCTGGAGGCTGGGAAGTCGAAAGTCCAGGGGCCAGCAGATTCAGTGTCTGGTGAGGGCCCACTTCCTCATGAATGGCACCTTCTAGCTACCATTCACCTCATGAATGGCACCTAATATCTACAACTTCACACATGATAGAAGGGGCAGGTTAACTCCCTAGGGACCTTTTAATATGGGCACTAATGCAATTTATCTGGCCTCCATCCTCATGAGCTAGTCACCTCTCAAAAGACCTACCTCCCGTTTCTATCACAATGAAGATTCATTTTTAACATATGAGTTTTGGGCAGGGGGTGGAGAGACACAGACACCCAGATCACATCAAAATGAAAATTAATTCTCCAATTTGTTGTAACTAGCTCACAATTCTATTTCAATTTCTGCATTAATTATGTGGCTTACTGTAAGATATTCATAGTCAAGGACCAAGGAATGCAACAGATTTCATGTTCAGCCAGTAAGAAGGGAATTTTAGGATTTTTTTTAAAATATGCCTGTCTGGCTGGGTGAAGTGACTCATGCCAGTAATCCCATTGCTTTGGAAAGCCGCAACTATCCTGGGCAAAATAACAAGATTCCATTTCTACAAAAAATTAAAAGATTAGCCAGGTCTGGTGGTGCACACCTTAGTCTCAGCTGCTCAAGAGGCTGAGCTGAGAATAGCTTGACTCCAGGATTTTGAGGCGACAGTGAGCCATGATTGTACCACTGCACTTCAGCTTGGGTGACAGAGCAAGACCCTGTCTCAATCAATCAACAATCAATTAAAATAAAAAATATACCTCTCTCATAATTAGAAATAAACTGTGAGTTTTTGAAAAGTAAAATATTTATAAAAGTAAATAAACTAATATAAAAGATAAATGTATACAGAGGCACATACGCATGTGTTGAAAAGCTTTTATCAACTCTGTTAATTGTTTTTTGTTAATGAGCCATATCCACAACAATCATGTGAACATTAGCTCTTTATTTTACTATGTATCTACACTTCCTCTTTCTCCAGCATCTTGGAGCTTTACTTTCTTATCTTACATTTGTTTTCTGCAGACCAAACCAGTTCTGAAAATTCTACATTTGGGGTACCAACATGAACAGTCTGCTCTGATAAAGAATTCCTAATCTAAGATCCTCAGGATACTGAACGAGGAGGCAGGGTCTGAGATCTAGCAAAGAGTTTACATGGTCTTGTGAGGAAACTAGATTCCTAGAGCTTTTCCATAAGTTTGGCCTGTACCTGCCTGCACTGGTCTATCTGGGTCTGCTATAAAAACCATGATAAAAATGTAAAATGTTGAACACTTCACAGGACTCAACAGTGAAAAAGACATGATTAAGTGTCGAGGCGTCCTTTCCCTTATTACCAACATGCATTACCGTGTGTTCAAAAGAAGTTTAGAGACAAGAAACAGCTCAAACATCCATCAATTGAGAGTATTTTAAAAATTGCACACCCATTCAATGGAATTCTATTCAGATATCAAAGCAGATATCAAAGCAAAAGATGAGACAGCATCACCTATCAAATATTCTTACCAAAAATGTTTGACCTGAATTTTATCAAGTTTACAGGAAACATAAGAAATACCAGAGAAGTGAAATAACACCATTCATAAGCAAATAATTGAGAACATATAACATTCTAACAAACATAATGCCTAAACCTTGAATAGATCTTGGTTTGGGGGAGAAAAGTTAGCTATGAAGACATTCATGAGACAATGGTGGAAACCTACATATATGCTGAATATTAGATGACATTAGGAAATTATTTTCTTAGTTATTATTATAATATTGTTGTTATATCTTTAGAAAATTCATGCTGAAATACTTAATGGTAAAGTGGCATAATATCTACAACTTACATTCAAATGGTTCAACAAGACACATACATATGTAGCTATAGATATAATAGATATAAATATGTAGATAGAAAAAGCACATCCAAAAATGTTACACTTGACTATTAAATAGGAAAAATAATTAATTGGAAGAGTATAAGAAAACAATTTTATAAAACAGTATGCAAAAGGCTCTTCTAAAGTAGCATAGTTGATGACAAGCAATTTATATACTAGTTACCATTCACCAGTTTTCAAAGAATAAAATTACAACTAAACTAAAGCTCATCAGGGAATTGCTTAACTTTTCTTTGATTATCCAGAATTCAATCAAGGAAACATACAGCAGAGAGGTTGTTATAAATTAACTTAAAGTCATTCTCCAAAAACTGATTTCTTGAACAAATTTCCACATCAGCTCCTATATTTTCACAATTCTATTATTTTCCTAAATATTGCAAAAAAAATCTAGATTCCAAATAAATAAGGTACTTTTTTAAAGTAGGAGGGATGGAAAGAACCATTATTTTGACATTTTAGGCTCCTAAACCAGTAGAAATTTTAATTTCTACTAGCACTCCGCCACTCAAACCGCCTTAGGAATGTGTAGGTGACCAGACAGTCCCTTCTAGAAGGCACCTGGATATGAGCTGGTTGTGATCTAAAGGGGTAACAATGGTGTTAACTACTAATAATCTTCTCAAAACCATATTTTATACACAGGAAAATCAATAGCATTCGATAACAGAAAAAGCCACTTCCAAGTTATTAAATGTTTATTCCATGGTTATTAATCTAATCATTTTGGAAAAAAATAACTGCTCTAAAAGATTATACCGGTCTAGTTAATAATGAGTAATGCTAAAGCAAATATAACTACAAGAGGGTTTTAAGATTATAGCTTTATTTTAGAGCAATATAAGCACTTTTTTAGTTACAGTACTAAACTTTCTTCCTTAAAAACACTTTCCCTGCAAGAACAGTAAGTGCCCTTTCTAAGTCACCATCGAATGTGCGATTGTTAATATAATCATAAATTCTCCTGGCTGAGCCTAAGGGGCATATGTCATTATGACATGCTGCAGGCAACAGAAAACCAGCCTAATGGGAAAAATGATGATTTACACAGTTAAATTATATTTTTGCTTCAAGTTTGTTTTTTTTTTTTTTTTTTTTGAGACGGAGTTTCACTCTTGTTACCCAGGCTGGAGTGCAATGGCACGATCTCGCTCACCGCAACCTCCGCCTCCTAGGTTCAAGCAATTCTCCTGCCTCAGCCTCCTGAGTAGCTGGGATTACAGGCACATGCCACCATGCCCAGCTAATTTTTTGTATTTTTAGTAGAGACGGGGTTTCACCATGTTGACCAGGATGGTCTCGATCTCTCGACCTCGTGATCCACCCGCCTCGGCCTCCCAAAGTGCTGGGATTACAGGCTTGAGCCACCGCGCCCGGCCTCAAGTTTGTTTTTAAAGCTAGTTTATGAACTCATCTCTCAGTGAAATCTTTTTTTTTTTTATATGAACACTGAAGTTCATACTAAGCAATTCTTTAGCTACTCTAAAAAACATAGTAAAATGTTGATGGATTTCTGGCTGGGTTTTAAATCCAGCTCCCCAAAAAGTAACAATAACAGAAACCAAAGTTCCTGCAAAGTGTTCAGGACAAAACTTCCAACAGTGATTACTATTAATGAAAATACTCTTTTGAACTTAGATAACTACAGTGTTTTCCCCTTGATGGCACAACAATTGAACCAGTAGCAGAAGTGGAAAAGAACTAAAAAGTGTTGCCTATAAATGAGAAAAAAAAAAAAAACAACAACAACAATGGAAAAGACAAAGCTGAACCCATCAAAACATCACTGATTTGTGATACAATGGAAAATAAACAGATTTTAGAAGGAATTCTGAGAATGTGTCATTTAACTATTTATAGAATCAAGAACTGTGAAAGATATTCTTCAATATCATTTGCTAATCATTTATACTATGTTTATATCACCCCGCCTTTCTGAGATCACCACAATGCTGGTGGAGGATACCTGGAGATCAGCACTTTCATTTCCTGGCTAATGTGCCATTTCACTGTTCACATTATGGCTTCATAAAATTAGAACCAGTAATTCCACCTATATGTAATTATCAGCAATGCACACAGATATAGATACCATATTATTCACTGCAACATTATTTATAAAGATACCAAAATAAACTAAATTTATTTTTTTAAAGTTCAATTCTGGTAAATGCACATGAGTATCATACAGAAATATAGCATGGTTTTACAATGAGTATACTACCTTTATAAGAAAAAACTTTAAGTTTACTGTGTTCTAGATTGAAGTCTTGAGAACACTCACTTAAATTACGTATTATTAAGGTTATTTGATTCAGACTACACATCAAAGGCTTTGATGAAACTAAAATGTTTATTGTACCTAATTATGACTAGTTACTATCTAAACTTTATTACTATTGCTCTATGCCTGGTGGAGCACTGAAGAAAAAAAGGATAAACATCTTATTTTTAAGGAAAGAAAAATACGATAATATTCTTAATAAACATAAGAACAAGCTGTATACTCTGAAATGTATCACACGAAAAAACTAAGCAGCATTAAGTAGAAAGGATAATTGAATTGAAAAAGGAGAAATGTATAGAAAATATGTTACTCTTTTTTTCTCCGAAACTGAAAATGTCTCTGTGTATTTGAGTTAGATAGCTACTATAGCAATCTTCCTGCCTCCGCCCGCCGAGTAGCTGGGACCACAAGCATGTGCCACCATGCCAGGCTAATTTTTTTTCTTTGTATTAGAGATTGGGTCTCACTATGTTACCCAGGCTTGTCTCAAACTCCTGGGCATAAGCAATCCTCCTGCCTTGGCATCCCGAAGTGGTAGGATTACAGGTGTTAGCCCCCATCAGCTGGCAAAGTTTTTTTTAAAAATTACTTGAATGCTTTTAGGTAGATCCTACAATCCAATCTGCTGGCAGAATAGCCTGAGCTAACAAACTTCACCCAAATGTAATACTCGTCTGACATTTGAGTTTGCCTTCTGGCTTTAGACTTTAATCCTATCCAGAGTACCTTCATTTATACTAACATTTGTTTCCCTTCTCTTCCATTTCTTCCTACTTTCTGGAAACTCATCAAGCCCTACTTCTGCAAGTAGAGAAACACTTTCTTTATTAATCTTAGACTATCTCAGCTAAAGTTCTGCAAACCTCCAAACTACTTCCCTCCAAATATCCTTGGTGAAAAACATCTATCAACCCGCTGACCAGCTTACCCTTAGTCATATTATTTTATCTAAATGGGAAAAATCAGTGTTCTATGAACAAAAAAGCTTAGAAACCATGCTATATTACAGTCTCCGATTTGGAGATTCACAATGCACAAAGTCTAAGTAAATAAATCTGCTTATATGTGTTTAATTTAGTGTACCTCTAATTTATTTGATCTTGAAAACCTTCTTTCTCACAACATTTGATAACAATAAAAAAGAAATGGGACCAGGCACACTGGCTCAAGCCTGTAATCCCAGCACTTTGGGAGGCCGAGGCAGGGGGATCACCTGAGGTCAGGTGTTCAAGACCAGACTGGCCAACATGGCGAAACCCCGTCTCTACTAAAAATACAAAAATTAGCCAGGTATGGTGGCATGCACTTATAATCTCACCTACTCAGGAGGCTGAAGCAGGAGAATCGCTTGAACCCAGGAGGCGGAGGCTGCAGTGAGCCAAGACTGTGCCACTGCACTCCAGACTGGCCTGGGTGACAGAGTGAGATTCTGTCTCAAAAAAGAAAAGAAGAAAAAGCAATGGTGCTCTGAGGAACACAGTTGAAATCACTGCAATGCATAGAAGACAAGTAAACGGATCACTGTAAAAAAGACAATTCCAAAGGTGCTCATAAATAGATTATTGGCAACTCAAAGAGAAAACTACCAGAAAGCCAAGGGGCTCTGTGCATTTTAATACAGAATCAGAAGAAAACACAATCAGCCCATTTTCATCAAATTTCCAGGTCACATGGAGGAAAAGGAAGTTGGAAATTTATTGAAAGAATAATTATTCCAACAAATCCCAACAAGGCTGGATTTAGGTTTTATAAACAGAGATAAATATTTAGTACAAATATATATATATGTAGTCTAGAATTTGCCCCCCACACATACCCCATCCAAGGGGGAAAAAAAAGACCTATATGATAAAGAGTGAGAAAGACAGGACTTAACAATATACGCAAAAAATACTTGAGGATTTTCATCGGTGCTAAATTCAGTGTCAGTCAACAGAATTATGACACCAGCAAGAAAGTTATTATAGTTTTAGTCTGCATTAGTTAGCAGTATAGTTTCTAGAACAGGGAAGTTTTCCTCTCTCTCATTCTTGCATATGCCTGTTAGGCCACATCTGGAGCTTGATTGAGAATCAATTGCACAAATTCAAGAAAAAAATAGATGAGCTGGAACCTCTGAATTAAGGAAATTTATTTTAAAAATAAAATCATCAATAGGAAATATAGGTCATTTTAAATACCTGAAGAGTTATCATAGTACAGAGGTACTCAGCTTGTCTTTTATGATGTAGAATGAGAACGGCATACAGAATCAAATGATCCATGCTATATAAGGAGATGAATTTCAACCCAACAAAAAGATGACGTTTTCTAACAGACTTGTCCAAAATTGAAAGCTCTATTTCAAATGATAATCATAAATTGAATGACTTATGTCATCAATTACTATAGCCAGAATGTCACTAAGGGAATCCAAATATCAAATGTCATGTATGTCTGAACAACCTTCGAACACACTCTCTCCAACAATGAGGTTTAAAACACTAGCTGAGACGGCAGTGTCCCTTGGAGACAACATTATCAGGAAAAACGAAATTCACACAATTTGAAAAAAGGGATTATCAGTGCCAGTGGGGGCAAGAAGCTGAATGCTGACTCAAGAGCTGATGGTTCAGCTTTCAGGATTTTGCAAGCCCAATGTTAAACACAGTGATTTTTAAAACAAATTTTATGAACTTAACAGTTTAAAAATTACACTAAAAGCACAGCTAGTAAACACTCAAATATCACTTCCTAACATCACTTTGTTAACTTGAAATCAACCCTGGTAAGATATTTACACCCAAAAAACATGCAAATGCTACAAATCAGAGTTGGGTTTTTTTCTTTTTTTGAGAGTGCTTAAGCATTTATCAGCAGCATACCACATTAGTAATACCTTAATCAAGAAGAATTTATTAGGCTTCCACCCTGGTAGAACAGAAGTAGGAACCAAAGTAATCTTTCTCAGGAAACAGAAGAAACAGGAAATAGTATCTGAAAGTTTGAAAGTTATCTGTCATCCTATTAAACTGTGGTACAATTATACAATAACGTATAGCCTTCTAAAAGAATGATGGAAATCAATTTGTGTTAGGAAAATATGCAACAAACTATATCAGTTGGCACCTCTGGAGAGAGAGATGGGATATTGTATATGACTTTTAATTCAAATATTTGCATTTTTGTCATATGCATAGCTCATTTAAGAATAATAACACTATCAGTGAACACAAAGAAAGAGGTCAACCTTGAGGTATACCTTGAGCATCAGGCAACAGAAGCAGCTAGAATGTAGAGGAGAGAACAGCTTTGACAAAACTATAGAAATAGAAATAAAATTCTTAAGGCCCCAGCAGGCACTACAAAGGATCCCTCTTTATAAAAGATGATCATATATCCTGACTGTTCTGACTACCCTTCATTTCCTGTTCTTCTAATAGAACTAGCTGCAGAGTACATATTCTTGCCTTTTTTATTGACTAGGAGTAAGTAAAGAATGGCTCTCAACTGGGAATAATTTTTGCTCCCTCTGGGACATTTGAAGATTTGGAAACATTTTTGGTTATGGAGCAAACGGTTGCAACTGGCATCTAGTGGATAGAAACAGAGGACGCTGCTGAACATCCTATGATGCATAGGCCAGCAGCCCCCAACAATAAAAAATTAACCAACCCAAAATATCAATAATGGGAAGGTTGAAAATCTGTATACCACTGCTACTCAGGGCCACCTAATTGGATCTCTGTTCTTACAACCCCAGGGAGTCTAACCAAGACCCAGAGATTCTGCCTTTGCTAGAAAACATGACCATAGAATCTGATCCAACATTTTGGAGATCCAGCAAGGCTCCAATAACTGCCATGGAAGGCATCCTGGGGAGGGGTTAAAAATGTGACAGTTGACCTAACAACTGGTAGAGATCATTTATCTTCAGAAAAACCATCTCACTGGTGTGTTACTAACATTTCTGCAAAGTATCATAATACATACACACGCAAAATCCAAATGCCAATTTCTTTAATAGCATGTTACTATTTTTGAAGTCATGAAAAGTAAACTGGAAATTATGAGTTCAAATACCAATTATCATTGTAGTTTCAAATCCATTATAATTGCATACGGATGGCTACAGGCCATACTTTGATAACTATTAATTCTATTGCAGTCTTCAGTCTGCTTATCTGACACCATTAGTTCTTCACAAGAGTTTAGCAGCCTCCTTATTTCCCTAAACACTCAGGCATTTGGCACAGGGTCTCACCCATAGTAAGTCACAATAAACATTTTATTAGTTAATTGAATAAAAAGATTTTTAAAAGACTGCTGTACACATGACCTTTCACCTTTGCCAGAGTTGACTGGCATTAGGTAATACCAGAGGTCAGTTCTCATCCACAGTATATCATTTTTAAATACTAATATCTGAAATGTTTACTATTTATAATTAATCCCTCTCCTACCTGCTAATATGAGACAACCAGAACATAATTTTCTTTTCAATGAAGATAAACATTTCCCTACAAAAACCCACCAATCCACCTGTAGTTTCAATGGATTCCCCTCATCCATAGCCCCCATTCTGACATATTTTCTTTCTAGAATGTATAGGCAAGGCCATTATCTAGCTTCAGCCATTCCTTTGCCAGAATCCAAGTTGGTTCAGCCAAAAGGTGGCAGCAACTGAGACAGGCAGGAGCAGAGAGGAGCATCCACATACCTAGGAAGCTGAAGGCCGAGCTGTTTGAGGAGCTGATACAGTGATAGAGGTAAAGCAAGATCAAACAAGGCAAGCTAATGAAAGACATATGGGCCAAGAACAGGCAATCAAATCTTTGGATTAAAGACAACATTATCTGAAGCAACAACACACGCATGAGTAAGAGGGGAATTGAGACCGGGCGCGGTGGCTCAGGCCTGTAATCCTAGCACTCTGGGAGTCCAAGGTAGGCAGATCACAAGGTCAGGAGTTCAAGACCAGCCTGGCCAATGTGGTGAAACCCTGTCCCCACCAAAAATACATAAATTAGCTGGGTGTGGTGCCTCATGTCTGTATTCCCAGCTACTCAGGCGACTGAGGCAGGAGAATCGCTTGAACCCAGGAAGCAGAGGTAGCAGTGAGCCGAGACTGTGCCATTGCACTCCAGCCTGGTCAATGAGAGAAAAACTCTGTCTCAAAAAAAAAAAAAAAAAAAAAAAGACAGTGAAAAAAATGAAAGTGAAAATTTTCCTTGTTTAATGGTTAGGAGATGAGATATCTGAAGTCAAAGCCAGGAAGGCCAAAATAGCAGCATAAAATCCCAGAAGCAACCATATGCTCCTATCAGGGAAATGCAGTCTACAGATGAATGGTTTCTCCATTCAAAAAGGTCCTTCACTCCTTTCCCCCTTCTCCGCCTTATTCAGGCTCAGGAATAACTAAGGATTTCCTCCTCTACAACTATTACTAGAGAAAAAAGCTAGAATTTTTTTAGATTATGAAACAAATATCATTTATGAGCTCAAAATTTTAAATACAGCAACAGAGTTGGGGTAACGTGCTGTTGCTAAATACACACAGTGAAAAATAATAGGGGCATGGAATTGATTTACTCACAACCATTTTCTTTTCAAATCACAAATGTGGTTCCCTGCAAAATCTATTACGATCAAAGATGATCACAATGTATATCTTACTTTTATATATCTTACTTTTCTGGGTTTTTATGTTAAACACTTATAACGGCCACTATTATTAACAGGGTGGTTCCCTGGAAGTGCAGAAGAGGGAAAATGAATAAAGTAAGTGCCTGTACATAATTTCCCAAAACACAAGGTGAGGTCAGCAACTCTTTCTTTAACATTAGTGGAACTATTAATTGGTACCTAAGTACAGGAAGCAGAGTCTTCCAAAATGGTATCTGCCACAAACAAATTGTCAGTGTTTTAATTTTTCATTTTATACTTATGTAAAACGTAACAGTAATGCAAGCATAGCAATTAGCACCACACCCACGGGCCTAGTGGATAAAGCCCAAACTCAGAGGAACTGTCCTTTAAATAACTAATTTTAACAAAGATGAAAAAATTAAGTCCACAAAATCCATAGATTGGGAATATGGAAGGAAACAGAATAATAAACAATCATTACTATCAAAAATACTAAATTATATATATACATATACACACACACACATATGTATATGCAAATATTTTTGATTACCTAAAGAACTGTTTCCTGTGTAGCTGCTCTAGCAATATAGGGAAAAATTTGTGCTCCTACGGAAAACTATGCATTGTCTACAGCACATCTTTCCCATGTATCTGATTCTGATTCTTTGAGAGCTATTTTATAACTCTGTAAGTTGTAGATAATTAGTAGCAAAACGAAATTACTTTTGTCTAGAGTAGACATGCAAATTCTGAGTATAACTGACTTCCCACTGTGAAAAAGTCCAGTTTTGCCTCCCTTTGTAATCAATTTCAATATTCCTGAACCGTAAATATCTTTAAACTCTCCTTTCAGCTGGTTATAATGCCTTTATAACTCTCCTTTGCTTCCTCAAACCTTACTTTAATGATTTAATCCTTTCTTAATGATTTAAGTAAAATCTTTAGCACTGGTTAATTTTACATCTGTATGAAAGTCATAATTTTATTTTTTGAAAAGTATTTTTAACAGTAATTTTTGAGAAAATAATCAGTTACTTTTTGAAATTTTGGAGGAGTATTGATACTTGCCATAGACGTTTTCTCAGTTATGCTGCTAAATTGAAACATGAATATAGCTGTCACCCAGGAAAGGTCTAGAGGCTTTGGGACCCAAAGGCGATGAAGCGTCAAATCAGAAGCTAACAGTAATCCAAGTAAAGTGTCATCAACAGAATGAAAGCAAAATAGGAGTTCTATCCATGCTAGAGAACAAAAAACAACACCCTCAGCAGAATGGGGTTCTTATTCAGGAACATAGAACATCCTCTGTTTTTGCAATTTCATAGCTATATGGCTACCTCCCAAAGACAATCCTGTCCACTCTGCTTGCCAACCACGGATCACATTAGAGCAATGCTTGTTCATTGATGGCCTGTTTGCTGTATTTACTTTTGGATTTTTAGGAATCCAGTGAACATTATTAATCTCATCACATCCTATAAATGTCAAACAGTGTGAATGTTTAAAATGCTAGCAGTATACAATTACAAATAAACAAAAGTACAGATGTAATAACTTAAACATGATGAGAAGAAAATGATGTATGATACATACACACAGAGGATACATGTTACTGATTATAAAATTCCTCTGTCTGAGATTTCTTCTTGAGGATTGATGGTAGAAGCAAGGGTTTTCTGCTCAAAAAGATGAAAGTTTAAAAGAATAAAACACATTCTGAGTCTAATGTGCCATGAGCTCACCCATAGAATACGGAAAGCATACCTCAGATCCCTCAATTCAAGGGCATTTTTTGCCATAAAAATAAATGAACCTTTTTTTAAATATTCCAAAAATGATAACATAAATTTTACCACAAATACATGGCATTCCTCATACAGATATTGGTGGCAGAGCCAACCCAATATTCAGGAAAGTATCTTCAGAAATAGCTAAAACTGGGAGCGTTAAATAATTTTGTACAGAGGAAATTAAACGCAAGAACATAAAAGTCCTGGTTTCTTTACGGATATAATTTCTCAATGCTAGAGGTTTGGGGTTTTTCAAATTAAAAACTTCCAGATGCTTAACATGTATGGTAGTACTAAGTCACACTTGTCACGCTTGCTGCTTAAAATCCTGGGAAACGGTCAGAATATCTATAGGGATTGGGAAGGAAATTTAGGGAATACACTCTGTTTAGTTAAATCTCTTTTCTTGTACTTTCCAATAGCCTTGGTTGGCATGTATCAGGAACGTCCAGTCTTTTGGCTTCCCTGGGCCACATTTGGAAAAATAATTGTCTTGGACCACACATAAAATACATGAACACTAACAATAACTGATGAGCTAACAACAACAACAATTGCAAAAAAAAACTCATAATGTTTTAAGAAAGTTTACAGATTTGTGTTGGGCTACATTCAAGGACATCCTGGGCCACATGAAGCCTGCAGGGACATGGGTTGGACAAGCTTGGCCTATATGGTCTTTCCAGCCTGTATTACTTTTTCAACTTTCCTATCTTTGCTGCTTTACTGTTAATCTTTTTGCAGAAGACAAAGTAACCAGTTAAAAAGGAAAAGTCATTTTCTCTTCCATCTTCCTTGAAGCCCATAGTTTGAGACTGTATATTAAAGAGAAAATAAATTGCTCACCAAAGCTTGGTAACTTGTACAACTGCTGTGTCATTCTGTGTCCTACCAGACAAATGACGAAGGTGTTTCAGCCAAACAACTGTCCACAGCTAGCTACTCATACAGTAATAGTGCTGCTGATGACAATGGGCATTCATTTCAACATGACGTAGAGTATTGTCTTTCAAATTTTCTTTTGCAGTACTTATCACAGTATGATTGTAGCCAGATTTATACTTTCTATGTGAAATGTATTACATATTTCACTCACTAATGGCTAAAATCCTGTTAATTCCTAGAGATTTTTTCCTATTATTTATATACAACTCATGTATTCTCATTACAAACATCAATTTTATACACAACCAAAAATCAAATCAAGTAAGAAAGTCTCAAAGATCTTAGAAGTATCTTTAGAAGATCCTAGAAGTGTTATAACATATATTTTCAATAAATAATTTAGGTGAGAGTTCTTTTTCATATGCTGCCTTGTGAACTAAGTAAGTATTAGCCATTAGTCAAAAAATCAACTGCTTTAAGTAAGTATATTTGAAAAGACAATGAATTGCTGTAGCTTGGCAATAAAGCTCCATATGAGTATCTAGAATTAAAAAATAAGTAAAAACAAAAGGGAAGAAATTTGAAAAAACATAGAAAACTGTCACTAAAAGAACAAGAACAATATTGTGACTTGAAGGCTTAAGAAATAAGTGACTTTAAGAAAAAGGATGAAGTGAGATGTAGATTTTCTAATGAATAGTACCAGGCTCAGTTACACAGCGCATTTACCCAGATTTCCTGTGATACAATTATTATATTACCTTCCTTGCTAGAATACTCCAACCCATTAAAGAGATGATGATAATACATCAATAGTCATTTCTAAGACTTTATTAATTTGAATAGTTTTACCAGCATCATTTCTAGTAATGCTTCTAGTACAGTATTTCAAAGATCAGTTCTGTGTTGACAAATGTAAGTCCTCTGGGGCTTGGACTGTCAATAGTTTTCTAATAGTGTCCTATGGAGTCCTAAGTTTCTTAGAAGTATCTCAGGGGCCACCATGGGGGACAGAAGTGGGCAGCAGAAAGAAAGAAGATGAAGGGTATTGGCTTCTGCCCGCTCCAATCTCTGAGGTCAATCAGCGTAGTTAACATTGTGTCCAATTTCATTTACTGGGGTTTCTCATAAAATTTCATTCTTTAAAAAGGTTCAGCTTTTTTAAGAAATGTTATAAAATCCCTGAACTACTTAACCTCCAAAATTTGTATTAGTTTTAACATGTTATGGCTCACAAAGTTCTCAGAGAAAATGTTTAAAAGGCATGGGGATGAGAATAGTAATGCATTGAAAGAGACGAATCACGATAAAAGCCCCAAGCCACATTTTCAGATCTTCATTATAAACATCTTGCCCTTTTATAGAGAATCTTCCATAGAGAGCTCTGCCATGAGCCCTAGAGATACAGATACAAACCAAAGCCCCGCCCCCTAAGGAGCTCATAAGTGAGACTGGAAGTGGAAGTAGCCATCTTTTATTAAAAATGTAAGAAATATCACTGCAGACCCATTTTGGTGTCACAATCTTCCATTTCGTGGTCATGTTTAGAGCTACCATTTAGGAAACCACTGGATGAAGTTTCTCCAACTCCATTGGAGTAGTGATCTGTTTCCATGTCTACATCATTACTGGTGAAGTTTTTAGCTTGCTGTGATCTTGGCATATTTATACTGTTAAGTTCTGGTACATTCAAATTGGATGACTGGTGTTTATTACTATGGCAATATGATTGATGTGCTTTATTTGATATTACACCATTACTACAACTTTCAAAACCAGAAAAATGCGCAGTACTTCCTTTGCCTGATGCTAAATTGTGGATATTCATTCCATGGCTGGGGCTCATACTTGGACTACTAAAAGGTCGAGGACTAACAGGGTAACTGTCTTGAGACTTTGGACTTCGGCCTCCCAAACATACTTCACTATCTGTACCATTCACCATTTCTATAAACTGACGTGCTTTTAATGTGAAAAGGAGATTAGGATTTCTTTCAAATAAACGTGAGTATAACTGTTGTGTTGTTTCAATGGCTTCTCCCATTCTTCCTGCTAATACCAATTTCTGAATTCTTTGTCTATTCTTAAGGGAAGCTAATTCTTCTAGAACAGTCTGGTCTGTAGATCTGGCAAAGCCCTCTGCTGTGGCACAGTACCCATGGTGGACTAAATAAGATGAAACCATTTTTTGTATCATGCTCTGCCATTCTCCTTCTCGATCTCTGATAGGAAATTGGTCTATCTGTGCCTGGATTTTGGTCCTCCACTCTCGCATATAGTCTTCTATATCAAACACGAAAGGATGTTGTACCATGAGACCACTTACCTGGGAAGAGACTGTCAGTATATCTATAGGGATTGGGAGGGAAGTTTAGGGGATACATTGAGCCCCTAAGTGGCACTGGTAGTAGAACAGAGTTATACCATGAGACCACTTACCAGTTAGCATGTGTCAGGATCTAGCCACAAAAGTCACTTGATCCTTGACCCACTTAACCCACTTGATTCCCAATCAAGTCGATAACCATCCTGAGAAAGGCAGTCATTTAAGAAGCTTTTTTCCATTTGAACATCATCTGCTCTGACCTTGTGCCCTAATTCTTTCAATAAAACATGATTTTTAGTGTTCCACGGTTCACTTAGGAGCCCTAGAACAGGTCAGCATTTCTGGTATGACTTTAAAGTAAAGGTGTTGGTTTCTAAATGTGGTTTGTGGAAATCACTTTCATCTTATGATCACATCATATGTACCTTTAAAATGCTGGCTGGAATCTGGAGTTCTTGAGACCACAAATTGGGGTTTCATACTTGCTGGAAGGGTAATACAAACAACTTACCTTTGACAGCTCCCAGCATTGACCTAAGACACAGGAATGCTGAGTAAGAAATGTATCAATTTTTCTGACATATTTCTCTGTAGCATCTTTAAAAATGGAGGCGTAATACAAAGCTTTAATGGAGGATTACTCTGGCTCCCTAACTACTGTACAGAATTATATAACAGTAAGAACTTTAAAATATCAAGCTTTCTAAGTATGATGGTAGAGAAATATAATTCTGAGAGATTAGAAGCTATAGGAGGCCTTTTCCCCCACTCTTTTACTCTTCTTACATGTGAACTCTTTGGTAAAGAAGGGAAAAAAATAGACTTTACTCCTTCCCTGATCAGCTACTTTTAGTTAGACACATTCTGACTCTCAATATTACCATAATGTACAAACGAGAGCTGGCTACAATTCATAGAATTTACTCAGTTAGCCTAAATCAGAAAATTGTATTTTAAAATGTGCTGACCACATTTCAAACCCAAGAATAAAAACACTGTGTACATAATCCAGGAAACTAGAGCTCCTAAAATCTAAATGATTAACATCCAAATGAGCAGACACAGTGTTGGCATTCCTGACAAATAAGGTCTACATCTACTAAACATGCCTTTATAGCAAAAAGATGAATTTAGCAATAAGACTAAAGAATACAATATGAAGAAAAATAAAAAAATGTGTTTCAACTCTCGTATTATGTGGCAACATAAAGTTGAAATGAAGACTCCAGATGAAATTATGTCAAAAGCATGACACTGATTCCAAATAATTCTGGGTTTTGAGAAATTCCAAAATGTAAGCACAAAATCCTCAACTGGTAAGTTCAATTACATTTAGTTCATTTATTCGATCTATTGGGATACTAGCTTAAACTTCACATCTGTGAATCTATCCACTAAATAAACGTTTTGACTAATATAAATGTGAAGTTTACTAGATTCTTTCAAATATCTTAAAGCTGATAGGACACTAGAGTCTTCAAAGATAGGTGGAAGAAATTCCTTGCTTCCTCCATGAATCTTTTTTATTGCAAACGGAAGTCAAGAGATAGAAGTCAGCTAGGGGTTTAACTGGGAAGGAGCAGGCAGAACAGAGAAGTCCCGCTATTCAGCTCAGTTCCTCCTCCTAGCGGTCACAAATGGGAGGTGCCTGTCATCTGGTGGCATTTCCTCAAGGGTTTCTTATTGTTTAAATGACTCACAGAGCAGCCATTTGGAGGAATATATGATGCCAATGAAAAGTGCTCAATTTTAATTTGTAAGTGACTTCTACTTCTGCTTCTCACTCTTCTATACTTTTTTTTAAAGTCAATTTTGAAATAACATTTCTTAATTGCAAGATTTCTGAATAAATCCCAAATGAGGCAGTAACTATCCATGTCTAAGAGCTGAGTATGCAAGCACACCACAGTCATTTTTAACACAAACCAGGGGAAAAGCATTAAATATTATGGTGCGTTAAACCACCACATGGAGCTTCACCCATATTGGCAAACCAGGGAGGCTGGGGATGTGTCTATATTTAGCCATCACATACTAGGCTATAGCCACAGCCCGGATTGACTCATACATTGTTTTCACATTCTCAGCTTCCATCAAACCACCAAGTAAAGTTTATAAAGTGATAGTATGGAATAAAAACGCTTTTTCATGATAGGTTTTGGATGGTTTCCACTCAGGATAACATAGATTGATGTTATTTGGATAAATGTCTTGTGAGATTCCCCTGCAACAGGAAACGTCCCCCTGGGCTGCAAAGCAGTCCTGATTCTGACATATTTCCCCATCAGCTCTCCATCTACCTAATCCTGTTGATAAGAAGATGCCCCTCTCCATCCTTAGACCTAATCCTGACATTCAGAGACTATTTTCATTAACATCACGTAGTTGATTTTACACAATGACAAAGCAATCAGAAGCACGGTAGGATATTATGGCCCTGAGAGGCTTCTTACGGCTACATATAATTTGAATGAGCTAGATCGAATTAAACTCTATGCAGAATTTGTACCCTTCTCCTAAGTAACTCCCAGCTCATGGAAAAGTAGAATTACTAAGGTAAGAAAGAGAAAGGAGTATTTTAAGAATTAACTTCTTAATAACTTGTAGGCAAGAGAAGCGGAAGAGAAGCTAAGAAACAAGAACATTGCTTCAAGAGGCAATTTGTCATCGGCCCTTTGGGTGACTGGGCATTTTTACCAGCTGCCACTCCTGGACCAACTCAAAGTGTTAGACCCAAACTGTTGTACTCATTAAGACTGAAACAATTTAACATGAATGCTTGAAGACACTTGGATGTCACATTGTATTGTTTGGCCTTATAAGAAGAGAGGAATGTCTGCTATTCTCATTTAAATAACATTTATAGCATTTTAATTTGATTTCTTTCTGTAAACTGTTTCTGACTACTCTTTACCATACATAATAGAAAATCTACACATTACTATCCCCTTACTTGATGTACTCTTTCCACTCATTGTACAGCGTGTTAGGGAAAAAATATATAGCATAAGTGAAAAACCATGTAGAGTAGGAAACACAAGTTTTATGTGAGAAAGTAAATTTATGTTAGAAAGGTAATTTAAAGTCTCTTCTTATACAACAGTAAAGAGTACACAACCATCAAGCTATAGTTAACATTTCTTTCCACCCAAAACTAAGAACGCAGGCTACGAGGTCAGTCACCAGGGGCAATATTATTTGCATTTATGAATCTTGATTGCCTATATGAATTGCTTGCCTACATGTATTCTTATTTTGCACACCATCATTTTCATGGACTGGGAGTGTATAGAGAGACCTCAGAAGTTATCTGGTATACTTTTTTATCTCTAGCTAAACTCTCCAAGCAAACGACTAGCTGTGCTACAATCAAGGATTATCATGAATGTATAGGAGCCAGGTCCAGTGGTACTGTTCAGTACCCCAGACATAAAGTTTCTCTCCTTATTTAACCTATTTTCAGGAGAAAAGTAGAAGAATAAGCCATCATCCTCCTGTCTACAACAACCCTTTGTATATTAACAGTGACTCTTTTGTTTCACGTGGGGTAAGTATACTAGTTATCAGTGTACTTCTATCTGTTCATAAATTCTTGGAGAGCTAAAAGGCAAATCAGCTTTTTACCCATTGCTAGAGCTTTTATTTTCAGCAGAAACCAGATTTTCTCCTATTGTGAACTTCTAAAAGAGAATCATACTTTTTTCTTTATTTTATCCAGAGAAAAAAAAAATCTTTGGGTTTACAAAAATGGAAGAGATTTTGGTCATCTGTCCCAAAGCACACTATATTTTTTCTTGGTTGCACTTGTCACATCTGTACCTTTATGCCATTTTTAAAGAATTATCTGTCATCCATTCCAAATGTAAGCTTCACGAGGGAAGATACCAAGTCTGCCTCATACATCAACATTTTCCCAATGACTAGTACAGTATTTGGCATACAGCAGCCTCTTCATTTAACCTGAAGAACTGACAAATGCCCTTCAAAATCATTCTTGTTCAGCACTTCTATTTTGGAGATATGAAAATAGAAACTATAAGAGTTGTTCTTGGAAATGACTTCCCAAAATTGCATAACAAGTTAATGACAAAGCCAGGATTAGAATTCTGGATTCTATATTCCGCATCCACATTCTCCATCCATAACACCACAGAGGTTCTTACACCATGTACGCGCAACACTACTGATGAGTAAGATATGGAAAACTTTGTGATCTACACATCTTCTGGTTGGCTGCCTAGCTCCCAAAGCTCTTTATCAGTTGAAAAACAAAAACCTTCTCATAAATGTGCCTGGTTTATGCATACTTTATGTAGAACTCCAAGAACAGAACCCAAAACTAAATTCTACAGCCATAGCAAAGAGCCAACTTATTCTTTCCAATTAGAGTTGATGCACAGAGGTCAAGCCACAGATGCCAACTGAATTTCTATGGGTCACCTACTGCTAAATCAAAGATTCTGCTAAACACAGCTTCAATTTGTATGAAAATTTTAAAATTATTTTAAAAATTATTGTTTTGGGCTGGGCACAGTGGCTCACGCCTGTAATCCCAGCACTTTGGGAGGTCGAGGCGGGCAGATCACGAGGTCAAGAGATCGAGACCATCCTGGCCAACATGGTGAAACCCCATCTCTACTGAAATACAAAAATTAGCTGGGCGTGGTGGCACATGCCTTTAGTCCCAGCTACTCAGGAGGCTGAGGCAGAATTGTTTGAACCAAGGAGGCAGAGGTTGCAGTGAGCCGAGATTGCGCCACTGCACTCCAGCCTGCCACCTGGCAACAGAGCAAAACTCTGTCTCATAAAAAATAAATAAATAAATATATATATATATATATATATATATATATATATATATATGGTTTCTTTAAACCAAATACTTTTTAAAATAGAGCTTTTCTGAGTGCATGAAAGAAGTAAATGTGAGTTTCTCCAGGGGAGATAAGATGATCTAAAACTGGATTGTGGTGATGGCTGCACAACTCTATAAATTTGTTTTAAAAATCTTAAAATTGGTAAATATTATAAATTTTACACAATAAAGCTGTTAAAAAAATAAGTCTGAAGAGCAGTCACATAGTAAAATACTTCATTTTGTAAACATCTGGTATTAAAACTGTAAAGACATTCTTTAATATCCCCATGGTCTTTCAAGCCCAGCTCCTATCCACTTCAATCATGGTTTACCTAAAAGGTCAAAAGGTTTCCCTGCAATTTTTGTAAGAGTAATTCAGGATACTTACATAAATACCAAAAAAAAAAACAATTTTATTTATATACAATCAAGAAAAACTGACTGGTATGATTATCTGCATAATCTCCAGATATATTTGTTTAATTAAGCATAGTGTTCTAGTCCAAACCTGCCATTAATTAGCCATTGGGTTTTTAGCAAATTACAAAAGATCTCCAAGTCTCAGTTTTCTCACCTATTTCATGTGTCTCTGTAAACCACAGTAGAGCTAAGTAGCATATAATATACTACAAAGAATAGTAATTGCTATTGTCTAATGGATAGCCACTAATATGCCAGACTATTTAGGTAAATTATTACCCTAAAGAAGGTATTATTAGTCTTTATTTATTTATTTATTTATTTATTTTTTGCAGGGTGGGGGCAGATGAGGAAATCAGAACATAGAGAAGTTCATTAGTTTTACCAATGTCACACAGCTAATTAGTAGCAGATCCAGGATTCCAGTACAGAATTATCCAGGTCTAAATCCTATACTTACTCTCTATCCCTTGGTAGACTTTGGGCTTTTGGTTCTATCAGATGTGGGCATGAATCCTGAACTTGTCTTTACTATGTTAAGTTAATAATCTTCTCTTACTAATTCTTAACTCAGGGTCATTGTGAAAATTAAATTAGAGAGTACATCTCCTGACATTAGAAAATATTTTTAAAAACAGCCTTTTTCATCCTTTTCCCACAGAGGTTCCTTGTGCATACACACAGACACACACACACACACACACAAATTCTATGATTACCTCAGAACCTACTTGAATAAACTTCACTGGGACTGAGTTCTATCAAAAGCAATTAGAGTGAACACAAACAACATCGCATTACTTCTTTGCTATCAGTCCTTGGCTCTGTGACTGAAACTGTCAACAAGAGTGTCAACTTCAAGGGGTGGGCATCTGTCCACAGGAACTGAGCTGAGGTCACAGACTTGTCTCACTCTGCCCTACAAACAGATGTCTAGGCGACAACTCTTAGTCACTGCAAACCAGGGTTAGAGCCAAACCAGGTGGGAAGTACTGATTTTCTTTTCTAATCCTCTTGGTCAGCCCATTCATTCCCTAAGAAAATTCCTCACTGACCGTAATTCAAAATAACTAGTTTTCCCGGGATACTATTTTCAACAAAATGTCTTCATTTTGATGATATCTGATTATTCCTCAAGAAAAAGGGAGTGTTTCCATAATAGCAGTTTGTCAGCAGAAACCTGCTTGATTCTGCATAGTAGAATGCACACCTTCTAATGTTTACCACGAAAGTTGCCAGGTAAAAACTGATGTAATGTGGAGCTCTAGTGGTGGCAAGAGGTAAAGCAGCTATTAGTGGGAGCCAACAAAAAAGCCTAGGAAATCTCCACTTATTCTTACATTAACGTGCTAAGATGAAAAACAGTCCAAAATAATCTAAGATAATATACAGTAAATCTTAAATGTAATAGATTTCTTCTAGATTACAAGTTAAACTTCAGTAGCTGGCCTGTATTAGACATCATGAAACAATTATATCTTCTCAAAAAACAGACCTCAATGCTGTGGTTGTCCCTTTTTTATTTTTTACTAAGTTCATTAAGAATTCTATTAATTAAACACTAGCTATTTTTTCACACAGCTAGTAAGAATATTGTATACAGAAAAAAATGCTGGACTCTAAGTGGTATGATCAGTGAAGTCCTGTACCAACTGTCCTGAGAATTTAAATAATCCCTACAGGCTGATGAGGTGGTTGTGAGTTAATTCCCATACTACAAAAGTGCCTTCCTTGAATATCTGACTTCTGAGATTATTTTCCAACTTAAAACGACTAAGAATGAGACCTACACTGTCAAAGGTTAACTCTTCATTTTTCTGGTACCTAACGTATATGTCTTCTCCATCAAAAAAGCTTCATTTAAAAAATATAGCTCTATTATGTTCAAAAATTTAACAGAAAATAAATAGTAAAATGTGTACAATGTACAACCTGGAGTTAACATTTAAAATTTCTAAATGTGGTGCCTTGTTTAGCTGTGCCAAAACAAGTTATCATGAGAGGGAAAATGTTTCACAATATGAAAAAAATACAAGAATTTGCCTTTTCATATATAAGCACCTAAGTATCATGTTCCTTAATATCAAAGAAATTTTAAGAGACTCACTTTCGGCCGGGCGCGGTGGCTCAAGCCTGTAATCCCAGCACTTTGGGAGGCCAAGGCGGGTAGATCACGAGGTCAAGAGATCGAGACCATCCTGGTCAACATGGTGAAACCCTGTCTCTACTAAAAATACAAAAAATTAGCTGGGCATGGTGGCACATGCCTGTAATCCCAGCTACTCAGGAGGCTGAGGCAGGAGAATTGCTTGAACCCAGGAGGCGGAGGTTGCGGTGAGCCGAGATGGCGCCATTGCACTCCAGCCTGGGTAACAAGAGCGAAACTCCATCTCAAAAACAAAAACAAAAACAAAACAAAACAAAAAGGGACTCACTTTCCATGAGTGACAATAAAAGAAACTACCATATTCATAAATGTATTAACACTGTTTATCTGAAATAAACATCTCAGTTCACGGAAGCTTTTCATGATCTCTGAGTTGAATGCAGTAGGTATTTCCAATGGCCATATTCCAGGGGCTTCTGAATTGTTAGGTCTCAGATGACTACCAAGCCCTCAAAGGTCCCTGAAGGCAGATTTAATGATCACCCAGGGGTTCTTCTTTATGATGTCCTTCTCTATCCTCCTACTAATATGCTGCCTTTGATATGGCTCCCTCAAGCTACACACACACAAAAAAAGGTAAAAATATAAGCGCCTCTTCTTCAAAGTCACTGAAAATGCAAGAGTGTGTAATGGGAAGCTCAAGATAAAGAACTTATTATTTTCTTTCAGCCATCATCTCTAGCTATAGGATAGGAGATGGAACCTTTTTAATGGAATAGAAACAGCAGGGAAGGAAGTGAAGATGGTTTACTAACATAATTATATGCCAAAGGGAATAAACCAAAAGAAAAAACCCTGCACTAATGCAGTATGAGCCACCCAGGAATTCAGAACCTAACAGTTCTACAGTCCTTTTTACCAAAGACATTAAAACGATTTAATTTAAGATATTTCCAAATCTGTGAATCTAAGAAGTTTGGCTTTGTACATCACCTTGCCTATATTTTCTTTGGTGATTACCTCTCTCTTTGCTTTACCATAACAGCCCCTTGGTATGCTGCTTAAAATAATATATGGGGCTTTATTTGCCATCCTTTTGACTGAGACATGTTGATTTTATTAAAGTAAGTTGAGTCTGCATTCTTTCTTTACTATTGTTACAGGTAGACTTGACAGACACAGGACCTTTGTTTCAAAATGCTCTGCTCTGGAGGAAACCTTGTTAAATAAGTTCCATTTTACCTGCTGGGCAGTTACATTCTGAAGGTGCTTCTCTTGCGATTCTTATTTTAGCCATATGTTCATAGGATTTCTGTAGGAAAAGAAGAGTTATTAACAATCATCAGTAGCACTGTAGAGAGATGGATTCTTGAGGGACTCTGGCCGTATGCCTGATTTACCGGCATTTCATAACCTGCATAACTAGCATTTACATATGTACTTGGACTCTAGTCAAAAAGTAATCATGCCTAAGCCCTAAAAAAAGAAAATGACCACTGATAGGGTATCAAGATTGCTGGACTTGTATAACATCTTTCTCCATTCTTCCCTACCACCCTCTCCCTCAGCTCAAGCATATGCAGTCAATGTAAAAACCTAGCACTAAAATGTTGCAGTACTAGGTAAGCTGTGGCTTACCAATAACAGACATTATTTTACACATGAAGATCAACTGCTTTATCATGCTAGGCTGCAACTACTGCCAAATAGGCTCCCCGCTAGAGTACAGTTCCAGAAACCCCCCTTACTCTAGTCTAAAGGTGCCCTTAAACATGACGTAGATTCCTTTCAACTCTCAACGCCAAGGGCTCTGCATTCATAAATATCCCGGCACAGCATCCTTCACCAAAAATAAAGCTAATTAAAAAAAAAAAAAAAAAGTTTAAACTTTTAATACAAAAAGATTCTACGTGTGAAATTATTGATTTTAAATCATATGAGCCTATTTCACTTTTAAGAGTGATTACCTTTTTTTGTATATTAATAACATCTATGTCCCTAACCATCTTACAACATGTAAAAGATATAACAGATGCTACCTCTGCAAGAAATATTCTCTCCACAATTGGGAAAGACTCACACATGACTTCAGAAAACTAAAAAGAGATGAAATGCCCTTCTCACCTTTTAGACCTTCCTACATGTATAACATGCAAACATTAAGAGAGAATGAGGGAATATTACAGAGATAGGCATGGAGATATCAAGGGAGGTGCATATACAAATATATGCTACAGTGAGCATAGATCCTTGCCCAAACACATGCACGCGCGCGCGCACACACACACACAGTCACACCAAGTGTGCGTACAGTAAGGGTAGCAGCCAGTCATGCACACAGAGTCACGCTTGTGTAAGATGTTACCCACGTGCAAAATATCCCAGCCTCTCACACCTGAGCCAGAAGTCGCTCCACTTTCTCTTGCACCATAGCCTTTAGCTGATCCAGAGTATCAGGCAGCAGATGAATGGAAGGGGTCCCTTTGGCGGATTCGAGAGCGGCGATCCTCGCCTGGAGGTCGTTGGTTTTCACACCCAGGTACAGACAAGACACCACGGCCACCGCTGACAGGAGGGCCGCCAGGACGGCGCACGGGGGCATGGTCCGGGCACATTGCAGCCTGGCAGGGCTCGGGTCCTCGGATCCCGGATCCCGGCCCCCTCCTTTCCCTGCGTGCTTCTTCACCAGCATCTTGGCAGGGTCGGCCGCCTCGGCTTCGCCTCCCACCCTCTACACCTCAAATAATTCTAAAAGGAAAGACAAAGGTCGATTCCTCCAAAGTTCAGTCCCTGTGGCTGCACAACTAGTTGGTGGAGTCGAACCCGCGAGCGGAGATGGACCCCTGCCTTGCTCAGCGTCCAACCCCGCTTTCTTCTTTCCTCCCAGCTGGAGGTGAAAAGCGCCCTCAGTCCGGGGACTGGGTGGCGGTAGGGTAAACAGCAAGACGAAGCCCTCCCAGGCAGCTCTTCCGACTCCCAGAGGAGCGACACCTCTTCCGCGGTCCCCGACGGTGGCTGCTCAGGGTCCGAGGGACAGCGGCCGAGGCTCGGCGCGGGGCCGCGGCTCGCCCTGGCCACGGAGGACCGGACCTGTTGCGCCTCTGCGAGTTTGCCTTATTTCTACCTACTCGGCGTCTTTCGGCACGCCGACCTGTTTCCCACCTGCATCCAATGCAAGGCAAAAAGGCTTGCGAGAGCACGCTAGAGCGCAGCACGAAAGGGGCGGCTAAGCCGGAGAAGACAGAGGAAAAACGAAATGAACCCAAGGAGCAGATGCTAGTCGCGAGGCCGAAGTCGCGGCTGCCCGAAGGATCTCCGCAGCCCCGCGTGCGCGATCCTTAAATACCCTCCGGGATGCTCGTGTGAGTGAGTGTGTGAGTGCGCGCGCGCTCCGAGCACGACGTCCCTCCCCCGACCCCCTCCCGGCGCCCGGCGTCCGGCCCGCTGCTCCCGCTGCTGCGCGCCCCTCTCCCCTAGCCGAAGCCCGAGCCCGCCTTATTATCATAATGTATTCACCTTGGCCCAGCCCGCAGGCCGGCCCGGGGGACCCCCCAGGGGGCGGGAGGCTTGGGTGGGAGCGGAGCAGGAGGTCTGTGATTAGCATAATACATGCAAATCGCGGGAGCGGCCGCCGTGATTGGAGAGGAGCCTGGCGACCCCGCCCCCTGCGTTGCGCGGAGTAACTTCAGCGTCCCCGAAGACCACCTCTCTCGCCTGGGCCGGGG
The DNA here is from genome assembly GCF_048565385.1 of Saimiri boliviensis. NCBI lineage: Eukaryota > Metazoa > Chordata > Mammalia > Primates > Cebidae > Saimiri > Saimiri boliviensis. The sequence goes on from NC_133451.1 coordinate 101,597,143, forward strand.
GCCGAAGCGGGGTCTGCTGCTCAGGAGGCGGCAACTTTGGCTGATACTGACTCAGCCCAGCGCCCCCTCTTTATATTACTTAAAAACGGAGACATGGCCTCCGAGAGGAAGAAGTGAAGCAGAACGTTCTCTGTCTCCTGATCGTCACTCAAAAGCCGCCGCAGGAGCTCTTGCTATCTCGCTCTGGTGCCGCGTTTTCCCTCCTGCCTCACTTTCCCGCATGCCCAGAGGCAAAGTGTCTGGCCCACGTCTGAGGTACCTTTCCCCACTTCCCCCTCTCTTCCCACGGCCGCGCCGCAGATTCTCCAACGAGGTGAAGTTTTCTCTCCCCTCCCCCAGTTTCCTTGTCTTGACGGGACTGAGTCTCCTCCCAGCTCTGTATTCCTAGTCTATACTAGGGTGCTAATGTGTTTTCCTGACTCCCTGTTTTGCGGGATTGGAAAAGGGAGTGTTGAGGTATACACATTTCTCAGGATTTAGGAAAGGAATGAAGAATGAAGTCAGTTTTTCCTCTTACCTGACTCTCTTCATGCTGTTCCCTCTGGATCAAATTACAAAATCTCTAATGGGATTTTGGAATGTTGGTAACAAGTAGCATTTGACATCTAATTTACTTTGGGGAAAACAGAAATCCCACCTCTTATTCCAAAGAGTTCCTGCTTATCTCCCCATAAAAAATACCATATATTTTTCCTAGTCTTCTTAATCAAGCTAACCTGAAGTCATTGCTTACTGTTGTAAACAATCAACAAAATACTTCACTAAGCTGGTCTTTCACATGTGGGAACAGATATCGCTAGGTATGAAGCAAGGTAAAGAAATAACAACATTAGAGGAGGAAACAGACTAACATTGGAGGAAAACGCAATGAATTTTGCTGTGAAGTCAAAACCATAATTCATTTGTATCACACAGCGGTTCTCAAAGGATGGTCCCATACCAATAGCATCAGCATCACCTGAGAACTTATACAACCTTTCAATTCTGGTTTCCTTCCGCAGATCTGAATCAGAAACTGCTACTACCACTACTGAAATAAAAAAACACAGCAATCTGTGTTTTAACAAGCCCTCCAAATGATTTTGATACATACTAAAGTTTGAGAACCACTGGTATAACACGTTCCAAGATATTTTTCAATACTTTTTTTATTTGAACCTCATAACCCTACAATGTAAGTGATGAATTACTGTTCCTTTTTTAAATATAAACCAAATTTTAAAATAAATTTTAAAGAGATAAATTTCAAGTCACATTTAATTGTGATTAAACATGTTTCCAGTAACAGAACCCAAATAATGGGTACAAATGTTTTAATGCACCAACTCTTTCCGTGACCTCTAACTATTTGTTACTCTCCTTTGCAGGCTTTTCCTCTGTCATTTCTCTGAATGTTGGTGCTCCTTGGGTCTCTGTCTTATTCCATCTTCTCTTCTCTGTATATTCTCTCCAGTAGAGTTCCCAATGGCCGTGATTACACTGATGAGTCATAAATTCATATCAAAAGCCCAGACCTCTCTCCTGAACCTCAGATCCATATAGCCAGTTGCCTCTTGGCCATCTCCGTTTGGATGTCCCAGTCTCATTTCCAACAACCTGCAGCTTACCTCCAAATTCTATTCTGCATCCTCTGTTTCCCATCTCAGCCAATGGAGTTGCCATCCATCCATTCACCTCAAGCCAAAATACCCAGGAGTCGGCCCTGACTTCTCCCTTGCCCCCCTCCCCTCATCTATTTAGAGTCCTTCAATACTTCCGGTTGTCCTTAGGACAAAGATCTTATGTCTTTCAACCCCCACAACACACACCCTTGTCTACCATCTCACCAGCCTCATTGCTCATTCTCCCTCTCAAACTCTCAGCATCAGCTTCTCTAAAGTACAGAGACAACAAGAATAAAGAGCTTTTTCTTTTGGACAACATGCCACTCTTAAAATTTCAGTAGAAAAGCCGTTTTTTCTGTCTTGACTGATGCCTACAGTAGATTACACATTTAATTTGGATGATGCAACGTTCCTACAGCATGCTTTGTGTTAATTGGCCATGAGAAGATACATTAACAACTCTTGCAAGCCCTCAGCACTATTCGATCTTAGTAAAGAGACAGAGTTGGAATTTTGTGGCTTTAAGATCTTTATCCAGAGGATTAGATTTGCTTTATGTCTTTAGTGGGCACAATGCCTCTGAAGTGTACCAGCCATTAGCGCTAAGATTTCAAAACCCAGTAGATTCTCTGCATCAAGCACAGAGAACATGTGGATCAACAGAGCTCTGAGGGTTTGAACGCATGTTGTTCTGTAGATTCATCAAAGCACAGTTGTTATTTTGGTTCCCATGTGGAGGCTTCAAAAAAGGTAAAAATAGTACTAAAAAATGCTATAGTCCAGCTGACTCCAATTTGCCTGACCAATATCAATAGTATTAAGAATAAAACACAAACAGCTGGCTATAGGACAGGTATGCAGTGGGAAGAATAAGGGACACCGAAAGTTGTCCATGTCCTAATCTCCAAAACAGTGAATGTGTTACCTTGCATGCTAAAACAGATTTGCAGATACGATTCAGTTAAGGATCTTGAGCTGGGGAGATTTTCTTCAATTACGTGTGTGGGCCCAGTGTAGCACAAGGCTCCTAAGGGGAAGGTAGGGTCTCAGAGTGAGAGGCGAGGTAACAACAAAAGCAGAGGTGAAAGCGATGTGAATACTGACTTACTAGATGGAAGAGGGTCACAAATCAAGGAATGTAAGCAGCTTCCAGAAGTTGCAAAAGACAAGAAACAAGTTTTCCCCTAGAGCCTGCAGAAGGAACACACTCACTGTCAACACCTTGATTTTAGGACCTCTGACCATCAGAACTGTAATTAATAAGTTTGTGTTGTTTTAAACCACTAATTTGGGATAATTTGTTACAAGAGCAAAAGAACCCAGTATCATCATAATCACAAGAAATCAGTGTTCATCTGCTACTGTATCGTAAGTGATACTGAAACTACCATAATGCCCTGTAACTCAAACAGGCCCCGTAGTAACAAATCCGTGTCTCTCAAATGTTTGTACATTTCTATTTCATTGCCCACTGGGAAAGGATCAGAGAGCTATGCTTTCTCCCATGTCATGTAAAATTAGGATGCCCTTTATGAAGGCATATTAAACTGAATAAAATAAGTTCTGTTTCCTTGATGCCTCCCATTAATGTAACTCAAAAAGAATAAACCAGCCAAGCTGTACAATCACTCTCATCTCTCCTCCCTACTAGTGCTAGCCTAGCCAGCATCCTGACCCAGGACTCAGCATTGCTACAAATACTATTTTATTTTATTTTATTTTATTTTATTTCATTGAGACTGTACAGAAACAGTCTTGCTCTGTTGCCCCAGCTGGAGTCCAGTGGCATGATCATGGCTCACTCCAGCCTGAACCACCTGGACTCAAACGATCCTCCCACCTCAGTCTCCTGGGCAGCTGGGATCACTGGTACTCACCAGGCTAATTTTTTATTTTTTGTAGAGATGGAGTCTCACTGTGTTGTCTAGGCTGGCCTCAAACTCCTGGGCTTAAGTGATCCTCCTGCCTTAGTGTCCTAAAGTGCTGGGATTACAGGCATGAGCCACCACACCCAGCCCACTGCTAGTGCTGTTGTTAACAATCTTCCACACCAGAAAAAATGAAATAAAGACTAATGACAGAGAGTCACATCAGGAAGTTAAAGTAAGAAAGAAAGCACCTTGAGAAAGAGCAAGAAACGATAAAGGGAAAAATTGAGACAGAAGAAAGGAGCTTTTTAAGTGGGTAGAAGTGTTCATTAAAAAAAAAAAAAAAAGACATAATCCACTCCTATATGCCTCTAAGAGGCTAATCTTTAAAGGAGATAAAGCATGGAAGTGAGGAACTAGCATATACTAAATTTTCTGATGGTTTATGTGTATTTAGAAAGATTATCTGCCGGAAGTAAATAGCTAAAATAATCATGGTACGCTCTTTTTAGATATTAACTGTATTGCAAAAAAAAAAAAAAATCAGTTTCATTAGAAAATATATTTTAGCACCATTAATTTTTGAGTTTTTTATCACCACAATTTTAACCAAAGTTCACCAACAAAGCTATCAAGCAGAAGTGAATGTATATGAAGGGATTTGTGGCCATCTTTATACACCCACAATCAACCATTGTGTCCATTAAGTATCTTAATAAAGAAAATGGGAGAATGCATTGTGTATAGCACTAAGCATGTTATTTTACATTCTTCAGATGAGTATGTGAGCTCATGGAAATATCTTTTAAGAAGACAAAGTTTCCTAAAGGGAATGGAGCAGGCAGCAAAGAGTTAACTGAGCTGAAACTTAAAAGATGCAGTTCTCCCATAGCCAGGCAAATTTCAATAAATCATAAACAAATTATAAATATCTTTAGAAGCAGAAGAGCAAAAAAGAAGGATTTGGCTCTTGGTGACAGGCTGAAAAATTCTTTTTCAAACAGATCAAGGAACTGGTCCCATTTATACAAGCCTGGTTAAGCAAGGGGCTTACAACTGTATGAATGCAATAATCTGGATAATACAAGCCCTCCAAAATATAAATCCTCTATGCAGAGTCAGTTTTATGTTTGTTTTTTGTTTTATTTGGAAGGAGGAGGTAATTTTTTTCCTCAGATCTTAAATAACAAGGTAATAGCCCACTTAATGGGTTCTTCCTCAAAAGTCACCAGTTACACTGATAACAAGAGGCAACTTTTCATTTAACTTCCAAATCAACTTTTCTTATAATGCTACATACGCTGAACATGTTCATATCATTTAGTCAGCTCATGATTAAGAACACAAAACTCAAGGCCAGCCTGCCTGCATTCATTATCCAGCTCTGCCATTTAATAGCTGTGAGACCTTGAGTAAATTACTTTGCTTTTCTGTACCTCATTTTTCTGTGCCATCTATAAAACAAGAATGCTAATATTTAACCATTCAGATCTTTTGCTGGAATGGTTTGTGAAGGCATTACAACACCTGGTAGATATTAAGTGCAATATACATTTAGCACTTGTTGATGCTATTATTATCATTATTTTAAAAGTGTCAGTTTATTGACCCATAGACACTGAAAGGCAAGAACAATGCATAATACTGTGGAGCAACAGTATATCCTAATCGTGATTTTAGTCCTATTTCAGTTTACAAGAATAAAATAGCATCAGGGCAACATTTCAGCTACTGGATGATTTGAACAAGTCCCTACAACAGGCAACCATTAATGTATTTTATGTCATTTTAGATAAGTTTTGCCGGTTCTAGAGCTTCATATAAATAGAAGCATATGGTATATATTCTTGTTACTTGTTTTTGGTGGGGTTTTTTGAAGTTTTGTTTTGTTTGAAACAGGGTCTCACTCTGTCTCCCAGACTAAAGTGCAGTGGCATGATTGTAGCTCACCGTAGTCTTAAATTCCTGGGCTCATGTGATCCTCCCACCTCAGCCTCTCAAATTTTTGGCATTACAGGTATGAGCCACTGTGCCAAGCCATATATATTCTTATGTGCCTGGCTTCTTTTGCTCAACATGTTTTTGAGATTTGTTTATAGTATTATATTTTTTTTTTCATTTTTATTACAACATAATATTCCACTGTTAGAATATACCATAACTTGTTCATCTCTTCACTTGGTGGGTATTTAAATTGTTTAAATTTTTTGCTATATAAATAAAACTGCTATGAATATTTATAAACAAGTGTTTATTTTGTATATTTCAAAAACATAGAGAACAATTTCATTTCACTTGGAGATGACAGATTAACTAAGACACTTTTTATAAAAAAGAACAGAAAAGAAGACATGGTTCTATCAGATAATCAAATATATTACAAAGGTATAGTAATCAACCCAGTTTAGTATTGCTTCAGGGAGAGAAATTAAACCAAAGAAGTAGAATAAAAAAAAAAAAAAAAAAAAAAAAAAAAAAAAAAAAAAAGAAGTAGAATAAAGACCCACATATTTATAGCCACTTAAAATGAGCATGAAATAACACTGCAGAGGGATAAGGAAAAGGTGAACTTTTCAATCAATTTTGCTATATATTCACATACAAAAAAATGAAATTAAATTTTTCTCCATAGAATTCACAAAAATTAAAGGGAGATGGTTTATAAACCTAAATATAAAAGGTGATGATACGCAGGGTCTTCAAAAAGTTCATGGAAAATGCAAGTTATGAAAAAACTATGCATGGATTTCAAAATGTTTTACACCAAAATAAACTCAGACTAATTTGTTAGACCGTATCTGAATAGTATCTAGTTTGAGGTATTAAGGATAAAACATCAGTTTGAAAAAATTCCCTATCAGAACAACATGAGTTCTCCTAAAATTAAACTAAGAATAGATATCAAATTTATGGAATTTGTGGTGAAGCTTGGGTGGAAGAATGGTAAAATAATTGATGCGTTACAAAAAGCATATGGAGACAATGTCCACCAAAAAATCAGTGATTTGCAAATGATGAAATCATTTTAAGAAGAGATAAGATGGCTTTGAAGATAAAGCCCCAATTCATCATCACAAATACATCAATTTGTGAGTATAAACCAAAAATTCTAAGCCCCTCATCCAACCTCATGGACACCTCCTCTCAGCCAAGAGCATTTTAACGTAAACCTGAACCACTAGTTCAGGCTATGATGGGAATGGGCAGTCAGACGTGCCTCATTATACTTTTCTCCCATTAAAATTCAGGCACTGCTGACCAGCATTAACATTAAGAAGAGACCATAAGACTGACAGAACAGATTTTTTATAGCAAGAAGATATCTACTTGACAGATAGCGAAACCAAAGTATTTTACCCCAAAATAGGTTTCTTTGACATACCTTGAAATAGCCCTGCAAAGTTGTCTCTTGTGGGGAAAATCTACATGTTGTAGAAAATCCCCTTCCCTTTTCAGGCATTCTCTCCTTATCCAGGAGAGATAACTCAACTGGGAGTTTGGCACTTTTTAAAGTCTGAAAAGAAAAGTTGCAATCTGTCCTCTCTGAAGCCTACTGCCTGGAGGTTTCATCTCCATAATGGAAACCTTGGTCATCATAACCCCTTATCTTAGCCCAGACATTCCTTTCTGTTGATTCTAGATATTTAAACATAATTTAACTCTTTCAACCACTTGATAGTTCGAAAGTCATTGAATTTACCGATGACCTGAAGCCCTTGCTTTGAGTTGTCCCACCTTTTTGTACCAAACCAGTGTACATCTTACATGTATTGATTGATGTCTTATGTCTTCCTAAACTCTGTAAATCCAAGCTGTAGCCTGATCATCTCAGGCACATGTTCTTAGGACTCCCTGGGTCTGTGCCTTAGGCCATTAGTCATATTTGGTGCAGAATAAATCTCTTCATATATTTTACAGAGTTTGACTCTTTTCCTTGACATGAGAAAAAAATTGTGTTCATTCCTCAATTGAAAAGGACCAACAATTAAGAACATTTTCTGACTGTAAAATTAAACTAACTTTCCATTCAATGGGAACCAAAACCATTGTACCCAGATTAGCTGCCAACAATAGCAAAGCTTTCAATGAAAATGTTAAACAAGTGGGATCAAGATCCTGAAGCATTTGTTTGAAGAACCTTAACGGGAGATGAAACATGGCTTTACCAGTATGCTCCTAAAGACAAAGCATAATCAAAGCAATGGCTACTAAGAGGTGGATGTGGTCCAGTCAAAGAAAAAGCAGCCCAGTCAAAAGCAAAGGTCACGGCAACAGTTTTTTGGGATGCTTGAGGCATTTTACTTGTTGACTTTCTGGAGGGCCAAAGAATTACAATATCTGCTTATTATGAAAATGTTTTGAGAAATTTACCCAAAGCTTTAGCAGAAAGATGCCCAGGAAAGCTTCATCAGAGAGTTCTTCACTATAGCAATGTACCTCTTTATTCTTTTCTTACCAAACAAGGGCAAATTGGGGAGAGTTTCTATGGAAAATCATTAGGCATTCACCTTGCAGTCCTGATTTAGCTCCTTCTGATTTCTCTTTGTTTCCTAATCTTAAAAAAAGTCTTTAAGGGATACTCATTTTTCTTTAGGTAATAATGTTAAAAAAGACTTCATTGACATAGTTAAATTCCCCAGATCCTCAGTTCTTTAGGGATGCAGTAAATAAAGGGCTGGATGATTGCAAACAGAAGTATCTAAAATTTGATGGAGCTTATTTTGAGAAATAAAGTTTATGTTTTTTATTTTTAACTTTTTTTTTGAGATGGAGTTTCGCCCTTGTTTCCCAGGCTGGAGTGCAATGGCGCGATCTCGGCTCACCACAACCTCCGCCTCCTGGGTTCAGGCAATTCTCCTGCCTCAGCCTCCTGAGTAGCTGGGACTACAGGCACGTGCCACCATGCCCAGCTAATGTTTTGTATTTTTAGTAGAGACGGGGTTTCACCATGTTGACCAGGATGGTCTCGATCTCTCGACCTCGTGATCCACCCGCCTCGGCCTCCCAAAGTGCTGGGATTACAGGCTTGAGCCACCGTGCCCAGCTATTTCTAACTTTTAATTCCATTTTTCCACGAAATTTTTGAAGATCCCTTACATAAAATATTTAAAAGATAATAAAGGAGAATGTAATCATGACCTCAGATTGAGGCAGGGTTTTGTAAATAATGTACATGAAGAGCTAGCCACAGAGGAAATGATTGATAAATTAGAATACATTAAATCAAGATATTCTGTTTAATTAAAAAAGCTTAAATGATTGAAATACAAGACACAGAATAAGAAAAGATAATTGCAAAATGTAGAAATGAAGAAAAGACTATTATCTAGAATGCATAAGAATTCTTGCAAATCAATGAGAAAAGGCACCAGACAACCTAATTTAAAATATATCTATATCAGAAGCATAAATAGGCCCTTTTACAAATAAAAAACAAAAACACTCAAGAAACATTTTTAACTTTTAAGTTCAAGGGTACATGTGCAGGTTTGTTTCATAGGTAAACTTATGTCATGGGGGTTGTTGTAAAGATTATTTCATCACCCAGGTATTAAGCCTAATATCCATTACGCATTTTTCCTAATCCTCTCTGTCATCCCACTCTCCATCCTCTAGAAGGCCTCAATGTGTGATATTCCTTGTTATGTATCCTATGCTCTCATAGTTTAGCTTCCAATTATGAGTGAGAACAGGCAGCATTTTATTTTTTGTTCCCATATTAGTTTACTAAGGATAATGGCCTCCAACTCCATCCATGTCCCTACAAAGGATATGATCTCATTTTTTATGGCTGAATAGTATTCCATGGCATATTTATGTCATGTTTTCTTTATCCAATCTATCATTAATAGGCATTTAGGTTGATTCCATGTCTTTGCTATTGTGAATAGTGCTGCAATGAACATACACATGCATGTCTTTTATAATAGAACAACTTATATTCCTGTAGCTATATACCTGGTAATGGGATTACTGGGTCACATGGTATTTCTGTCTTTAGGTTTTTGAGGAATTGCCACATCCCCACAATGGTTGAACTAATTTACACTCACAACAAGTGTATTAATGTTCGGTTTTCTCCCAAACCTTGCCTATGATAGCCACAGTCGACAGAACAATTTCTAGGCAAACAGGGACAGGTCCTCAGTGAAACTTGACCTTAAGCCAAGATAGTCCAAAGTCTGAAAACTGAGCTACCAATTCTGGATAGAATCCACAGACCTGAGTGTAAACTTCCATCCCTACCTCATTCACTTTCTGAATTGGTTCTTTCTGAATGATGCCTTTTAACCAATTGAATGGTGTCTTTTCCAAGCCCACCCAGAAACCAATCAGCACATGTTCACCTATTCTAAGCCTATAAAAACCCTGGACTCAGCCTTACAGATGGCAACCTGCTTTTAGATCCCCTCTTGCTGCTTAGAGCTTTCTTTCTGTCTGTCACACAATAAAATTCTACTCTGCCTTACTCACTCTCCAATGTCCATGTACCTCATACCTCTTGGTCATGAGACAAGAACTCAGAACTCACCAAACTGCAGCAGTGAAAGAACAGTAACACTCCCTTCCACTCACTGAACTACAGGAGGAAAGAAGTTGCTGGGTGCCACCCTCTCCATCTCACCAAACTACAGGAGTGAAGAAGCCACTGGGAGCCACTCCCTCTCACTCGCCAAATCATGAGAGTAAAGAAGTTGCAACATTTCTGGGGGCTCATCCAGGTCCTCAGAAGGGTGGGTAAGAGCAGACCCATGACCCTTTACTTTCATTTCTGAGGATTCTCATCCTCACATTAAAAAAAAAAAAAACACGCAGATAAAACATCAAGTCTCTGTCAGCCAGTTAAGGGTGAATAGAGAAACTGCAAATCTACAAGATTGAAAGGACAGGCTTGCTGGGGAGGACATAGTCAGCCCCCCTTCATCCTTGGGTGTTGGGAATGTTGGCCTTGTTCTGATACAGTTTCCATTCATGGAAGTCTAGCCATCACATGGGATCAGAATAAGATCCTGGGACAACTGAAGGTATCTGGCCAAGTGTTACCTGAAGGTTCCTGGACCAGCTTCAATCCCCCACAGCCCATTCAGGTATTGGACCAAAGCTTCCAGTCCTTCCTATCTCATTTTTCTTTCTTTCAAAAATGTCCTGGCTACTATCCCCTCTTTACGGACAATGTTACAGGTGTTTTTGCAACCCAAAGAGATACTATTACTGGATAGAATAAGTACTTGGCTTAGTCATCAGGAGTGTAATCCAGAAAAGTGTTGCTTCTGTCTATTCTTAGAAATAGGGGGATTTAATAAGAGAGTTTCTTCCCCTTGCTGAAGAAATCTATTAGCATAAAACAAGAGGCTATTTCCCCCAGGCACCTTCCCTCCGCTGCATTTGAATTGTTGTTCTCCGCCCTGTCAGGAGTCAACATAATCCTGTGAATACAAGGAGCTTTATTATGCAAGGGATTATTTTCCTATTGGGAGGTATCTCATTAGGCCAGGCACCCAATTCCCAGGATTCCCTTTCTTTCCTTTGTTTGAGGAGGATCTGGTTCCATAGCTTCACCTTAGCCTTACTCCAGTGTATTTTCCAAGCTTCAGTTTGGAGCCCTATAAAGAAAACTAGATTTGGGGGACCAAGAGGCAGTCGACAGTGGAAGGATAGGGCACAGCACAGATAGGAATGACTATCCCTGCCAAGTAGGCCTTCCCGCTTCACAGGTGGAGGTCATGCTCACATCCATGGTGTAAATGCCATGAGCCTATCCATGGCACCAGTACTAGGTACTGAGATTCAGGGGATGACTCAAATTCAAGATGATAGAGGGAAAGTCTAAAGGATGTCTTATCTCCCCTCTCTCTTTTCAGATGAGTAACAAACTATTTTCAGCCTGCACTCCTCTAGAGTGCATCCTGAATCACTGGGAATCCTTTGACCCACAGATTCTAAAGAAAAAAAAAATCCCATATATTCCTCTTCACAAGGCCTTGGCCAGGTTATAAGCAGCAGGGTGGTGAAGCCTGGCCTTCGGAGGGAAGTATCAACATTAATATTATCCTGCAACTGGACTCTTTCTGTAAAAATGGAGGCCAGTGGTCTCAGGTCCCATACATGCAGGCTTTCTTTGCCTTGCAGTATAATCTGGACATCTGCTGATGTTGTAAGATAGATCCAGCCTTCCCAGCAGTCAGCTCAGGAGAGGCTGCAAAGGACAGTCCCCACTGGCCAGAGGTGCCTCCAGCAGGGGGATCAGAACCCTCCAGTCCTGCTCCTCTTGGTCCATCATGTCCTCCCTATCCAGGTTCTCTCCAGAGCTTGTCCTCTCCTAGGAATTCTCATTCTAGGCAGGTCCCAACCTCACTGATGCCCCAACAAGAGATGCCTTGTGAATATGACCACATTAAGGTCCAGATCACCTTTTCTCCACATGACTTAAGACAAATTAAGGGGGATTTTGTTAGTTTTCAGATGATAACCCTGAAAGGTATATAGAGGCTTTCCAGAATTTAAACCAAGTATTTAAACTCTGCTGGAAGGATGCTGTTATTTTTTAAATCAAACTCTGACTACCAAGGAGAAGGAGGCAGCTCTACAAGCGCAGAGAAGTTTGGGATGAGCTTTATATCTCATATAGTGCCAAGAAAGGGAGAGGAGATGCAATAAAAAGACAGAAAATCTATTGGCCACTCTGCAGGCTTACAAACCACAGAATCCCCAAGATGCACCTGTTAATTGCAACAAATGTGGCAAACCAGGGCATGATAAAAAGGACTGCCCAGGCAGCATGAGGAAGCTACCTCAACCCTGTTCAGTCTGTGGTGGGAACCGCTGGAGGGTGGACTGTCCCCAGAGATGCAGGTCACTGGGTCCAAAGCCAGTCTCACAAGTGGTCCGACAGGACTGATGGGTCCCAGGGCTCCTCTCCCTGGCTCTGACAGCTCAGACTGCCGTTACCATCCAGGAGTCCTGAATGATTCTGGAGGTTGAAGGGAGGAAGCTGAACTTACTCCTGGATACCAGAGAAGCCATTTTTATTCTCCTCTCCAATCCAGGCCTCCCTTCCTACCTTAGCATGACCATGAGTGGTGTCTCAGGAAAGCCTTTAACCTGATATTTTCCCCAACCCCTTAGTTGTGGTTTGAGAGACCTCTTGTTTACTCAAATCTTTTTTTTTTTTTTTTTTTTTTTTTTTGAGACATTGTCTCGCTCTGTCACCAGGCTAGAGTGCAGTGATGTGATCTCAGCTCACTGCAACCTCCGCCTCCCGGGTTGAAGCGATTCTCCTGCCTCAGCCTCCCAAGTAGCTGGGACTACAGACATGCACCACCATGCCCAGCTAATTTTTCTCTTTTTAGTAGAGACAGGGTTTCACCATGTTGGCCAGGATAGTCGATCTCTTGACCTCATGATCTGCCCACCTTGGCCTCCCATAGTGCTGGGATTATAGGTGTGAGCCACTGCACCCAGCCTACTCATGTCTTTTTAATCATGCCTGAAAGCCCAACTCTTCTGCGAGGCAGGGATATTTTAGCTCATATGTGAACCACCATTTTTATGGATCCAGAAAGACTCCTTGCCTTCTCCTGGTGGAGACTGATATTAATTCAAAAAAAGAGCAATTCTAGTGAAAATTGGCTGAGCCACAACCACCATACCGATCTGGATCCACCATAAGGATCCCACCTCCTTCCCTAACCATAGACAATATCCCCTAAAACTAGAAGCTAGGAAAGGGTTAGAAGCCATCATTGATAAATTGAGGATGCAGGGCCTCCTCAAACCCTGCAACAGTCCTTGTAGTGCCTCAGTATTGAGAGTACAGAAACCCAATGGGAAATGGAGACTGCTCCAGGACCCCTACCTCATTAATGAGGCTGTGGTTCCAATTCATCCAGTGTTTCCCAATCCCTATACCTTGGTAACTCAAACACCTGAGGGAACTAAATGGTTCACAATTCTGTACCTAAAGGACACATTTTTCTGCATACTGCTATACCCTGACTCCCAATATTTGTTTGTATTCAAGGATCTCTCTAACCAGACCCACCAGTTAACCTGGATGGTGCTACTCCAAAAATTCTGGGATAGTCCTCATCTGTTTGGGCAGGCATTCTCAAAAAATCTCTGGGTTCTTTCGTTCTCAGGTTAAAGTTTTACAATATGAAGATGACATTCTCTTTTGCGCCCTAATGGAGGAAATCTCTCAGGAAAACACTAAGGCTCTTCTTAATTTTCTAGCTAACAGTGAATATGAGGTCTCAAAATCTAAGGCTCAGTTCTGTCAGACTTCAGTGAAGTACTTAGGTCTAGTCTTGTCAGAGGGGACCAGGGCACTGGGTGAGAAAAGATTAAGCCCATCTCCTCCTTGCTCCTCCCCCAAACCCTCGAACAACTGAGGGGATTCTTGGGCATGACAGGATTCTGCAGATTATGGATATCTGGGTACGATGAAATAGCTCATCTTTTATATCATCTTATTAGGCAGCTAAGACTCACTCCCTAATTTGGAAATCAGTGGCCAGAAGGGCTTTTGACCAATTGAAACAAGCCTTGCTTAGGGCACCAGCCCTTAGTCTTTCCATAGGTAAGTTGTTCAATTTTTATGTATCAAAAAGGAAGGGAATGGCCCTAGGAGTTCTAAGCCCAGGCCTGAGGTCCAGCCCAGCAGCCCATAAACTACCTAATCAAGGAGCTTGATTTGGTAGCTAAAGACTGGCCAGCCTGCCTCCAGGCAGTTGCAGTGGTAGCTTTGCTAGTGCCAGAGGCTACTAAGTTAACCCTGGGGAATAACAACATAATGTGGCCGGACTTCTGTCTTCTAAGGGGAGTCTCTGGCTAACAGACAACTGCCTCCTCAAATATCAGGCTCTGCTATTGAAGGGATCTACAGTTCAGTTAAGAACCTGCCCCTGTCTAAACCCAGCCACCTTACTCCCAGAGGAACCTAAGGAGACAGAACATGACTGCAAACAGATAGCAGTGCAAACCTGTGCAGCCAGAAAGGACCTCAAAGAAAGCTCCTTAGAAAACCCAGACTGGACTCTCTTTATGAATGGAAGTTCTTTTGTAGAACAAGGGATCCTAAAAGCAGGGTATGCAGTAGTCACCCTGAATGACGCTACTGAGGGTGTGCCTCTCTTTGGGCACAAGTGTTCACCCTCAAGTTGAGCTTGAGGGTGCTTGAATTAAGAAAAAGGAACGCAGTTGGCATTTATACTGATTATAACCATGCTTTCCTAGTCCTCCATGCCTATCCAACTATCTGGAAAGAGAGACTTCTTCATAGCTAATGGGTCTCCCATTAAATACTATCAATAAATTAATAGACTGTTATCCTCGGTTTTCCTTCCATGGGAAGTGGCAGCAATACATTGTAAAGGTCACCATAAGGGGATGAATGAAATAGCTGAGGGAAATAAATCGGCAGAACAGTCAGCTAAATCAGCAATGACAGGGGCACAGATTTTTCTATTTGCTCCCATTTGTTTTTTTTTTTTAATGTTTTTCATTTTTATTTATTTATTTATTTTCAGAGATGTGGGTCTCATTATGTTGCCTAGGCTGGTCTTGAATCCCTGAGCTCAAGCAATCTACCCACCTTGGCCTCCCAAAGTGCTGGGGTTATAAGCATGAGCCACAGTGCCCTGCCTCATCTGTGTGGTATGTATATTTATAAATATATATAAAATATATATTTTTTTTATTGCACTTTACGTTCTAAGGTACATGTGCAAACATACAGGATTGTTGCATAGGTACCTACATGGCAATGTGGTTTGCTGCCTCCATCCCCCCATCACCCATATCTGGCATTTCTCCCCATGTTATCACTCCACAACCTCTCTAACCCCCACTGTCCCTCCCCTGTTCCCCCCAATAGATCCCAGTGTGTGATGCTCCCCTCCCTGTATCCATGTGTTCTCATTGTTCAACACTCACCTATAAGTGAGAACATGCAGTATTTGATTTTCTGTTCTTGTGTCACTTTGCTGAGAGTCATGGTTTCCAGATTCATCCATGTCCCGACAAAGGACATGAACTCATCGTTTTTTATGGCTCCATAGTATTCCATGGTGTATATATGCCATATTTTTCTTGGCCAGTCTATTATTTATGGGCATTTGGGTTGGTTCCAGGTCTTTGCTATTGTAAACAGTACCACAATGAACATACATGTGCATGTGTCTTTATAATAGAATGATTTATAATCCTTTGGATATATACCCAGTAATAGGATTGCTGGGTCAAATGGAATTTCTATTTCTAGGTCCTTGAGGAAGCACCACACTGTCTTCCACATGATTGAACTACTTTACACTCCCACCAACAGTATAAAAGTGTTCTTATTTCTCCACATCCTCTCCAGCATCTGTTGTCTCCGGATTTTTTAATGATCGCCATTCTAACTGGTGTGAGATGGTATCTCAATGTGGTTTTGATTTGCATTTCTCTAATGACCAATGACAATGAACATTTTTTCATATGTTTGTTGGCCTCATATATGTCTTCTTTTGGAAAGTGTCTGTTCATATCCTTCGCCCACTTTTGAATGGGTTTTTTTGTTTTCTTCTTTTAAATCTGTTTTAGTTCTTCATAGATTCTGGATATTAGCCCTTTGTCAAATGGGTAAATTGCAAAAATGTTTTCCCATTTGGTTGGTTGCCAGGTCACTCTAAAAAAAATTTTTTTTCTGTTGAGAAGCTCTGGAGCTTAATTAGGTCTCATTTGTCTATTTTGGTTTTGTCGCCAATGCTTTTGGTGCTTTAGTCATGAAGTCCTTGCCTATGCCGATGTCCTGAATGGTTTTGCCTAGATTTTCTTCTAGGGTTTTTAACGGTGTTAGGTCTTATGTTTAAGTCATTAATCCATCTGGAGTTAACTTTAGTTTAAGCTGACAGGAAGGGGTCCAGTTTTTGCTTTCTGCACATGGCTAGCCAGTTTTCCCATCACCATTTATTAAACAGGGAATCCTTTGCCCATTGCTTGTTTTTGTGAAGTTTGTCAAAGATCAGATGGTTGTAGATGTGTGGTATTGCCTCTGAGGCCTCTGTTCTGTTCCATTGGTCTATATTTATGTTTTGGTACCAGTACCATGCTGTTTTGATTACTGTAGCCTTATAGAATAGTTTGAAGTCAGGTAGCGTGATGCCTCCAGCTTTGTTCTTTTTGCTTAGAATTGACTTGGCCATGTGGGCTCTTTTTTGGTTCCATATGAAATTTAAGGTGGTTTTTTCCAGTTCCAGGAAGAGGGTCATAGGTAGCTTGATGGGGACAGCATTAAATCTATAAATTACTTTAGGCAGTATGGCCATTTTCATGATATTGATTCTTCCTAATCATGAGCATGGAATGTTTCTCCATCTGCTTCTGTCCTGTCTGATTTCCGTGAGAAGTCATTTGTAGTTATTCTTGAAGAGGTCCCTTACATACTTTGTTAGTTGTATTCCTAGGTATATTATTCTCTTTGTCGCAACTGTGAATGGCAGTTCATTCTTGATTTCACTCTCTTTAAGTCTGTTATTGGTGTATAGGAATGCTTGTGATTTCTGCACATTGATTTTGTATCCTAAGATTTTGCTGAAGTTGCTTATCAGTTTAAGGAAATGTTAGGCTGAGACAATGGGGTCTTCTAAACATACAATTATGTCATCTTCAAATAGAGATAATTTGACTTCCTCCTTTCCTAACTGAATACACTTTCTTTCTTTTTCTTGCCTGATTGCTCTGGTTAGAACTTCCAATACTATATTGAATAGGAGTGGTGAGAGAGGGCATCCTTGTCTAGTGCCAGATTTTAAAGGGAATGCTTCCAGTTTTTGCCCATCCAGTATGATATTAGCTGTGGGCTTGTCCAAAATAGCTTTTATTATTTTGAGATATGTTCCATCAATACCTAGTTTATTAAGAGTTTTTATTATAAAGGGCCATTGAATTTTATCAAAGGCCTTCTCTGCATCTATTGACATAATCATGTGATTTTTGTCTTTGGCTCTGTTATGTGTTGGATTACATCTATAGACTTGCGTATGTTGAACCAGCCTTGCATTCCTGAGATGAAGCCTACTTTATTGTGATGAATAAGTTTTTTGATGTGCTGTTGAAATCAGTTTGCCAGTATTTTATTCAAGACTTTTGCATCTGTGTTCACCGTGGATATTGGCCTGAAGTTTTCTTTTTTTGTTAATTCTCTGCTGGGTTTTGGTATCAGGATGATATTGGTCTCATAAAATGAGTTGGAAAGGATTCCTTCTTTACGGATTAGTTGGAATAGTTTCAGAAGGAGTGGTACCAGCTCCTCTTTGTATGTCTGATAAACTTCAGCTGTGAACCCATCTGGACCTGGGCTTTTTTTGGTTGGTAGACTATTAATTGCTGCCTCAACTTCAGCCCTTGTCATTAGTCTATTCAGGGTTTAGACTTCTTCCTGGTTTAGGCTTGGGAGGATGCAAGTGTCCAGGAATTTATCTATTTCTTCCAGGTTTACTGATTTGTGTGCATAGAGCAGTTTGGAGTAATCTTCTATTGTAGTTTGTATTTCTTTGGAATCAGTGGTGATATCCTCTTTATCTTTTTTTATTGTATCTATTTGATTATTCTCTCTTTTCTTTTTTATTAGTCTGGCTAGTGATCTGTCTATTTTGTTGATCTTTTCAAAAAACCAGCTCCTGGATTTATTGATTTTTTGAAGGGTTTTTTATTTTTTTTTATTTTTATTTTTTTTGCTCTCTTTCTCCTTCTGTTCTGCTCTGATCTTAGTTATTTCTTGTCTTCTGCTAGCTTTTGAGTTTGTTTTTTTTTTAATCTTGCTCCTCTAGCTCTTTCAATTTTGATGATAGGGTGTTGATTTTAGATCTTTCCTTGCTTCTCATGTGTGCATTTATTGCTACAAATTTTCTTCTAGACACTGCTTTAAATGTCCCAGAGATTCTGGTACATTGTGTCCTCGTTCTCGTTGGTTTCAAAGAACATCTTTATTTCTACCTTCATTACATTGTTTATCCAGTCAACATTCAAGAGCCAGTTGTTCAGTCTCTGTGAAGTTGTGCAGTTCTGAGTTAGTTTCTTAATCCTAAATTCTAATTTGATTGCACCGTGGTCTGAGAGACTGTTCTGATTTCCATTCTTTTGCATTTGCTGAGGAGTGATTTACTTCCAATTATGTGGTCAATTTTACATTAAATGTGATGTGTGCTGAAAAGAATGTATAGTATGTGGAATTGGGGTGAAGAGTTCTGTAGATGTCTATTAGGTTTGCTTGGTTCAGATCTGAGTTCAAGTCCTGGATATCCCTGTTAATTTTCTGTCTCATTGATCAAATATTGACAGTGGAGGGTTAAAGTCTCCCACTATGATTGTGTGGGAGTCTAAGTCTCTTTGTAGGTCATTAACAACTTGCTTTGTGTACCTGGGTGCTCCTGTTTTGGAGTGCGTATATATTTAGGATCATTAGCTCCTCTTGTTGCATTGATCCTTTTACCATTATGTAATGCCCTTTTTGTCACTTTTGATCTTTGTTGGTTTAAGTCCATTTTATCAGAGACTAGGATTGCAAGTCCTGCTATTTTTTGCTCTCCATTTGCTTGGTAAATCTTCCCCCATCCCATTATTTTGAGCCTATGTGTGTCCTTCCACATGAGATGGGTTTCCTGGATATAGCACACCAATGGGTTTTGACTTTTTATACAATTTGCCAGTCTGTGTCTTTTTATTGGGGCATTTAGCCCATTTACATTTAAGGATAATATTTTTATGTATGAATTTGATCCTGCCATTTTGATACTAGCTCATTGTTTTGCCTGTTAGTTGACACATTTTCTTCATTGTGTCATGCTGTTTACCATTTGGTATGTTTTTGGAGTGGCTGGTACTGGTTGTTCCTTTCTAAGTTTAGTGCTTCTTTCACAAGCTCTTGTAAGGCAGGCCTGGTGGTGATGAAATCTCTCAGCAATTGCTTGTTTGTAAAGGATTTTATTTCTCCTTCTTTTATGAAGCTTAGTTTGGCTGGATATGAAATTGTGGATTGAAAGTTCTTTTATTTAAGGATGTTGAATATTGGCTGTCACTCTCTTCTGACATGTAGGATTTCTACTGAGAGATCCTCTGTGAGTCTAATGGGTTTCCCTTTGCGGGTAACCAGACCTTTCTCTCTGACTGCCCTTAGCATTTTTTCCTTCATTTCAACCCTGGCAAATCTGATGATTATATGCCTTGCAGTTGCTCTTCTTGAAGAATATCTTTGTGGTGTTCTCTGTATTTCCTGGACTTGCATGTTGGCCTGTGTTGCTAGGCTGGGCAAGTTCTCCTGGATAATATCCTGAAGAGTATTTTCCAGCTTGGATTCATTCTCTCCATCACATTCAGGTACACCTATCAAATGTAGATTAGGTCTTTTCACATAATCCCATATTTCTTGGAGGCTTTGTTCATTTCTTTTTACTCTTTTTTCTCTAATCTTGCCTTCTCATTTTATTTCATTGAGTTGATCTTCAATCTCTGATATCCTTTCTTCTGCTTGGTGGATTCAGCTATTGAAACTTCTGTGTGCTTTGCGAAGTTCTTGTGTTGCATTTTTCAGCTCCATCAAGTCATTTATATGCTCCTCTAAGCTGTTTATTCTCATTAGCATTTCATCTAACCTTTTTCAAGGTTCTTAGTTTCTTTGCAATGCATTAGAACATGTTCTTTTAGTTCAGAGAAGTTTGTTATCTCTCACCTTCTGAAGCCTGTTTCTGTCAATTCATCAGACTCATTCTCCATCCAGCTTTGTTCCCTTGCTGGTGAGGAGTTATGATCCCTTGTAGGAGAAGATGTGTTCTGGTTTTGGGTGTTTTCATCCTTTTTGCACTGATTTCTTCCCATCTTAGTGGCCATACTGCCTAAAGTAATTTATAGATTTAACACTATCCCTGTCAAGCTACCTATGACCTTCTTCACAGAACTGGAAAAACCCACCTTAAACTTAATATGGAACCAAAAGAGAGCCCACATACCCACTCTCTCTCAATTGGTTCTGTCTGAATGATGCCTTTTAACAAATTGAATGGTGCCTTTTCCAAGCCCACCCATAAGCAATAAGCACATATTCCCCCATTCTAACCCCATAAAAACCCTGGACTCACTCACATAAAAACCCAGTCTCACAGATGGCAACCCACTTTCAGGTTCCCTTTGCTGTTGACAACTTTCTTTGCTCAATAAAATTCTACTCCATCTTACTCTCCAGGGTCTGTGTTCCTCATTCTTCTTGGTCGTGAGACAAGAACTTGGAACTCGCCACACTGCAGGAGTGAAAGAGCTGTAACACTCCCTCCTGCTCAATGAACTACAGGAATGAAGAAGCCACTAGGCATCACTTCCTCCTGATCACTGAAATATGGAAGTAAAGAAGCTGCAACATCAGCATCTGTTATTTTTTGACTTTTTAGTAATAGCCATTCTGACTGGTGTGAGATTGTATCTCATTGTGGTTCTGATTTGTATTTCTCTAATGATCAGTGATGTTGAGATTTTTTTCATATGATTGTTGGTCACATGTATGTCTTCATTTGAAAAGTCTGTTCATGTCCTATGCCCACTTTTTAATGGGATTGTTTGGACAACAAATATTTTTAAATGTGCTCAACCCTATAAATAATCAGAAAAAAAATACACACTGAAACACCATATGATACCACTATTCACCTACCACAATGGCTAAAATGAAAGAGATAAACAGTAACAAATTTAAACAAGAATGTGGGGCAACCAGAACTCACACACTGTTGGTTGTAATGTAAATTTGCACAAGCACTTCAGAAAACTATCACTATCTGTAAAACTGAACATATGTAAACCTTTATGGAAGGACCTTGAGGAAGGTAATAGAAAAAGACTGAAAGCCTAGAAAACTATGTTAGTAGATGCCTTTATTAGTCCACTTTAAAACTGATATAAAGAACTACCTGAGACTGGGTAATTTATACAGAAAAGATGTTTAATTGACTCACAGTTCTGTGTGGCTGGGGCCAACTCAGGAAACTTACAATCATGGCAGAAGGCAAAGGGGAAGCAAAGCACATCTTACTTAGCAACAGGAGAGAGAGAGAGAGAGAGAGAGAGAGAGAGAGAGAGAGAGAGAGGGAGGAAGTGCCACACTTTAAAACAATCAAATCTCATGAGAACTCACTATCATGAGAATAGCATAGGGAAAACTGCTCCCATGAGTCAGTCACCTCCCACCAGGTCCCTCCCTAATATGTGGGGATTACAATTCGAGATGAGATTTGAGTGGGAACACAGTGCCAAACCATATAATTCCACACCGGCCCCTCCCAAATCTCATGTCCTTCTCACATTTCAAAACACAATCATGCCTTCCCAACAGTCCCCAATTGTCTTGACTCATTCCAGCCTTAGCCTAAAAGTCCAAGTCCAAAGTCTCATCTGAGACAAGGCAAGTCCCTTTAGCCTATGAGGTCATAAAATCAAAAACAAGTTAGTTACTTCTATGATACAATGGGGATACAGGCATTGGATAAATGCTCCCATTCCAAATGGGAGGAATTGGCCAAAACAAAGGGGTTACAGGCTACATGAAAGTCCAAAATCCAACACGGCAGTCATTAAATCTTAAAGTGCCAAAACAACCTTCTTTGACTCCGTGCCTCAAAACCAGGCCATGCTGCTGCAAGAAGTGGGCTCACAAGGCTTTTAGGCACCTCTGCCCTTATGGCTTTGCAGGGTACAGCCCCTTTCAGCTGCCTTCACAGGCCAGCATTCAGTGCCTAGGCTTTTCTAGATGTGTGGTGCAAGCTGTTGATAGATCTACCAGTCTGGGGTCTGGAGGATTCTCACAGCTCCACTAGGCAGTGCCCCAGTGGGGACTCTGTATGGGGGCTTCAACCCCACATTTCCTCTCTGCATTGCCCTAGTAGAGGTTCTCCCTGAGGGCTCTGCCCCTGCAACAGACTTCTGCCTCGACATCCAGGTATTTCCATACATCTTCTGAAATCTAGGCAGAGGCTCACAAAGATCAAGTCTTGTCTGCTGTGCACCTGTAGGCCCAACACCATGTGGAAGCCACTAAGGCTTGGGGCTTGCACCCTCTGAAACAATAGCCTGAGCTGTACTTTTGCCCCTTTTAGCCATGGCTGTAGGTGGAGTGGCTGGGACACAGGGTGCCATGTCCTCAGGCTGCACACAGCAGTGGGGCCCTGGGCTTGGTTCATGAAACCATTTTTCCCTCCAAGTCTCCCAGGCCTGTGATGGGGGGGCTTCTGTGAAGTTCTCTGAAATGCCTTGGGGACATTTTTCCCATTTTCTTGTCTATTCACATTTGGCTCCTTGTTATTTATGCAAATTTATGCAGCGAGCTTGAATTTCTCCCCAGAAAATGGGTTTTTCTTTCTACCACATAGTCAGGCTGCAAATTTTCCAAACTTTAATGTTCTGCTTCCCTTTTAAACATAAGTTCCAATTTCAGATCACCTCTTTGTGAACACATATAACTATACAATTTCAGAAAAAGTCAGGTTAACAATTGAATGCTTTGCTGCTTAGAGATTTATTCTCCCAGATAACCTGAATTATCTCTCTCAAGTTCATAGTTCCACAGTTCTCCAGGGCAGGGGCCAAATGCTGCCAGACTCTTTGCTAAAGCATGGCAAGTGTGACCTTTGCTCTAGTTCCCAATAATTTCTTCATCTCCATCTGAGACCACCTCACCCTGAACTTTATTTTCTGTATCACTATCAGCATTTTGGACAAAACTATTTAAGTCTTTAGGAAGTTATAAACTTTCCCACATCTTTCTTTTTCTGAGCCCTCCAAACTGTTCCAACCTCTGCCTCTTACCCAGTTCCAAAGTCACTTTCACATTTTCAGTTTATCTTTATAGCAGTACCCCACTCTTGGTACCAATTTTCTGTATTAGTCTGTTTTCACACTGCTACAAAGAACTAACTGAGATTGGGTAATTTATAAAGAAAAGAGGTTTAATTGACTCACAGTTCTGTGTGGCTTGGGAGGCCTCAGGAAGCTTGCAATCATGGCAGAAGGCAAAGGGAAGCAAGTAACATCTTACAAGGTAGCAGGAGAAAGAGACAGGGGAAGGAAATGCCACAATTTTAAACCACCATATCTCATGATAATTCACTCACTATCATGAGAACAGCATGGGGGAAACCACCCCCATGATCTAATTACCTCCTATCAGGTTGCTTCCTAATATGTGGGGATTACAATTTGAGATGAGATTTGGGTGGGAAGGCAGAGCCAAACCGTATCAATGTCTAATTGGTTTATAAGGGACTTCAGATGACAGCATAAACAATAGTGAGGAAGTGTCATTGAAAACTATAATGAAAGAGATTTGTACTATGTAGAGGCAGACGCTACAATGTTGTTGCCTGCAATAACAGGACTCTGTCTCCAAAAAAAAAAAAAAATGTACTTAATGAACTATGTGACCTACTTGAGTAGATTCCATTTAGAGTTTTGAAGATACCAACGTGTTTCTTCGTGTTGTGTATGGTAAAATATAAAAGACAGATAAACTAATGACAGTTAAATTAAAAGAAGCCAGGAATTGTTGGGATTTAAAACTCTCAGACTCTCAGATGATAATTGACACTAATATTAAGAAATGACTGTTGAACAAACTCAAATCAAGAGACTTAGAGAAAAGCTTAGAGTATGGTTATAAAATCCTTTTAAGACCTCAGATATACCCCAGAATGCTTAGTCAAACCATGGAGCTTCTTGAAAGCTTGAGGGTGCTGTTCCTCAGTAGGCTCAGCAGAAACTCAAGGAAGAGTCAATGCCAATAATATTTTAGAAGTCCGACAAATTTTTAAAGAAAATAATAATTTCAAAAACATCGACTTAGACTGAAATGAACAGAAACAGTAAAAAAGGAAAAGAGGGCTTTGGATCCCAAAACCTCTATAGGCAGGAAGCAGGGAGAAAAAATTGCAGCGCTGCAAACACAAGCTACCTTTTACAGAAAGGAAAAGTAACTTAAAAGCAGGCAAAAAAGGAGCCAGAATACAGAGCCAAGAGCCACAGAAAAATCATTCCTGGAAAGGAAGAGGCCTCAGTCCTAAGCAAAGACCCTCAAACATTCCAAATTCTAGCTGAATTTCAGAAGTTCTGTGGACTGGTTATTCCTGTGGTCTTTTTTTTCCCCATTTTTAAACAGGAATGACTATAGCATTTCTCTTACGTCAGTATCACTATCGTATATTTGGTAGATGTGGAGCACATAACTTGTCTCTTTAGGTCACAGGTCCTCCTATGAAAGGTAACTATACTTGAGGAAAGGAACTTGAGGTTCCT
Organism: Saimiri boliviensis; assembly: GCF_048565385.1. Classification (NCBI taxonomy): domain Eukaryota; kingdom Metazoa; phylum Chordata; class Mammalia; order Primates; family Cebidae; genus Saimiri; species Saimiri boliviensis. Next base: position 101,621,924 of record NC_133451.1, read on the forward strand.
AATCAAGGAATCACATCTGAAGAGCTTCATTCACATCTGGATCTGATCTAGATGATGAGATCTTTGATTTTCTTGTATAGTAGGACATACATAATAGATAGTGTGCCTGTGATAGCCATAATAAGGCCCATACAAACATCTCAGAGAACCAACACTGTATGTCACTTAGCAGCATACTACAGCCTGGCCTGGGGATTTCTAACCCTGGCCCAGGGGTTTCCAGGAGACAAAAATCACAGCACAATACAACTCATAAACCTTAAAACATTGCTTACTGTTACAAGAATAGCTTAAACTCCCTTTTTGAAAGAAACATCTGAGGCTAGGCATGGTGGCTCATGCCTATAATCCCAGCACTTTGGGAAGCCAACACAGGAGAACTGCTTGAGACCAGGAGTTCAAGATGAACCTGAACAATATAAAAATACCCTGTCTCTCCAGAATTTTTTTTTAATTCATTGATCATGGTGATGTATGCCCATAGTTCTTAAGAAGTGGGAGGTGGGAGGATTGCTTGAGCCCAGGAGTTTGAGGCTGCAGCTATGTGATCTCACCACTGCACTCCAGCCTGGCCTGGAGACCCTGTTTCAAAAAAAAAAAACAAAAAGAAAACAAAACAAAAAAGGCCCTGGTAACTGACCCAGATTGAATACAAATTTGAGAAAGGGGGAGGAATCTCCCAAACTCTGAGAATGGTCTTCAGAGGAAGACCTCCTGGTCAGGTAGCCATCTGACACTGTACCTGGCCCACACTACAGTCTGTTCCTGCTCTCCGTCTTTTAAGAATGATGCCAGAGGAATAAACTGCTTGAATATCATACAGTTTCTAAGACTCATCTTTAATGCAAAGCGAATCAAAGAGAAGTTGCTCCTGGGGAAGCTGGTTAACTAGGACCCCCCCAGGAGCTCTGAACATCACACATTTCAAACTGATGTTGCAATGAGATGAGATGTGGGGAGGGAGGGGTCTTGGGAGAGAACGAGTGTAGTTTTCTTCCCCCTGGATTTCTTTCTCTAAGGAAAGCAAGTTGCCATGTCAATTAGATTTTCAACCAGCCTAAGAAGAAGCCCAAGTGGGGAAGAACCAAAGCCTCCTATTAATAGCCAGGACCAGTTTTCCAAGTATGTGGATGAAATGGATCATCCTGCCCCATTCAGGCCTTCAGATGACAGTAGTGCCCACCAATAGTTTAAATGAAATCTCATAAGAAAACTAGAGTCAGAAATACCCAGGTAATCTGCTCCCAAATTACTGATTTATATTTGAGGGATCTGTTTAAGCTGTAACTATTTAAACGTTTTTGCTAATGTAAATATACCATTGTATGACTATTCCACAATCTATCCATTCTCTTGTGGATAGGCCTTTGGGTTGTCTCTATTTCCTTCCCTCTTCCCCCATATCAAGTAATGCTGCTATAAGAATTCTTCCACACATCTGCTTTTACAGATGTGTGAGAGTTTCTCTAGTTTTTTTTTAAATTTTTGCTGTGTAACACATTATCCCAAGATATAGCAGCTTTAAACAACAAAACTTAATTATTTCACAGTTTCTGTAGAACAAGAATTTGAGAATCGTGGCCCTTAAGATCTATCATGAAGTTGTAGTCAAGATGTCAGCTGAGACTATAGTCATCTGAAGGGTTGATTGGGGTTAAAGGATCTTTCAAGATGGATCACTCACGTGGCTCTTGGTGAGAGGACTTAGTATCTCCCCAGCTGTTGTCAGAAGACTTCAGTTCCTTGTCACTTAGGTCTATCCAAAAGTCTGTTTGAGTGTTCTTATGAAATGGCAGTTGGCTTCTCCCACAGAGCAAGTGATCTGAGAGAAAGTAAGAAAGAAGCTATAATGCCTTTTATGACCTATTCATGGAAGTCATACACGGTCATTTCCACCATATTTTATTCATTAGAAGTGAGTCACTAAGTCTAGTCCCTATTCAAGAGGAGGAGATTAAGCCCCACCTATTGAAGAGTATCACATAATTTGTGGACTTATTTTAAAACCACCACAGCTATGTTTCTAGTTGATAGGATATATGTATCATCTGGAGCTGGAAGCCATTATCCTCAGCAAACTCACACAGGAACAGAAAACCAAACACTGCATGTTCTCACTTGTAAGTGGGAGCTAAACAATGAAAACACATGGACACAGGGAGGAGAACAACACACACTGGGGCCTGTCGGAGGGTGGGGTTAAGGTAGGGGGAGCATTAGGAAAAATAGCTAATGCATGCTGGGCTTAATACCTAGGTGATGGGTTGATAGGTGCAGCAAACCACCATGACATACGTTTGCCTATGTAACAAACCTGCACATGTACCCCAGAACTCCAAACTAAAATAAAGAACATATGCATCATCAACTTTGTTAGATAATGCCAAATTATACTCCAAAAATGTTGTACCCATTTATATACCTACTAGCAATAGATAACAGTTTCTCTTTTTCTGCTTCCTTACCAACTGGCATTGTAACACTTTTTATTATTTTCTTATTTTTACATATTCTAATAAAACTGCACAAGTTGACATTTCAACAAGACTAGCAAAATTAATTCCATTGCAGTACTTATTACATTGCATTGAGCAAACACCAGAAAATGACGATGGAGTAAGACATGGATAATATGACTATCTGGAAAAAGATCACTGCAGAAAGCGGGAACAGGTTAGGGCTCAGAAATGGGTGCATATTGGGTGTGTCTGAGGAAAAGCAAAGTCAGCCTGTGAGAAGTACAGTAAGCATGGAGAGGCAGGGATAAAGTTAGAGGTATAACAAGGTGGAGAGCAGATCATCAAGAACCTTACAGAGCTTCACAGAAAGTACCATAGGACAGTAGGGATATGTAGGAGTCATCCATATAGAAATCAGTAGTTCTCAACTTCTGCTGCATAGTTGAATCACCTGGACTCTCTGAGCCATGAATTCTCACTGTAATTTGCCTTCTCTGAATCTACTACATGTTTCCTCAGGGCCACTCCTTCTCCACGTGGCCTTTTTCTGTGGTCTTTTCACATCATTTCTCCATCAGGGTAGTTGGGGCTTCTTCTCATAGAACAGTGTCATTTCCACAGAATTTTAGGGTTAAAACAAGTTGCATTATGTGACTAACACAATTTCAAAAGGAGACTACAGGCAAACAGGAATGCAGGGAGCCTGATTCCCTGGAAACTACTGATTCAACAAACGACCACATAAGGGAAGTATAGATACCAGGGATATGAGGGACAATGAAAAGATGTGCAGATAAATGGATTATAGATCCCAGTAGATTTGTTGGAGTTAGGACACTCAAAGCAATGAGATGGGAAAATAGGTGGTGGAAACTGGAGAGTAGAATACTTGATATAATGAAAGAATTAAAGTCACTGGCGATAGCAAAGTCTAGGACAGTGTTTCTCAAACCTGGTGGTGCGTTAGAAATATGTTTCATATGCCATAAGATTTTGATATAATTAGGCTGGAGTGGGGCTGTCATTGGTATTACTTTAAAGGTCCTCAGATAATTCTGCTTGAGGGCTAATTCTAATTCTAATTAAGAACCACTGATTTAGAATATGACCTTAAGGGAATGGCTGAGACAAGCTGTAGGACTAAACCATTTGGAACACAAAAGTTAAACAAAAAAATGAGTCACCAAGGGATTGAAATAATCACCTGCATGCCCACTGAAATTACACAAAAATTTTGAAAGGAGTAGTGATAAAGAGTAAGAAGTTCAGGACTGAAAATTTCAAGGAAAGAGGATGAGTACCTCTAGGTTTCCAGTTTATGGAAAAGTGATGATACGACAGGCAGAAATGGGGAAATACGGCAGAGAAATTTATTTGTGGAGAAAATGTTCAGATTTTTAGAATAAATAATATAAAGACATAATACGGCAGGGACAACTGCCTATCTATGTGCTAAAGAATGAAGTTGGATCCACTTCACAACATACACAAAAATTAACCCAAAATAATCAAAGATCTAAATGTAAGAGCTAAAAATAAAAAGCTCTTTGGAAAAAACATAAGGATGAACTTTTATGGCTCCACTTTAGGTAAAAATTTCTTAGATACAACACCTCTAATCTATGGCAATATCACCCTGATTGTGTCCAGTCTCATCAGATACATCACCAACAACACAAGCAATAATAGAAAAAAGAAATAAATTGGGCTTCCTCAAAATTAAAAACGTTTCCAAGATCATCATCAAGAATGAGAAAAAACACCCCACAAAATGGGAGAGAAATTTGCAAATCATCTATCTGATAAGAGACTTGCATCTAAAAAACACAAAAAAACTCTTATACCTCAATAGTAAAAAAGCAAATAACCCAAGTAAAGAACAGAAAAAAAATCTGAATAGATATTTCTGCTAAAGAAGATACATAAATGGCCAGTAACTGCATGCAAAAATGCGCAACACCAGTAACTCTCAAGGAAATGCAAATCGAAACTGCCATGAAACGCTGCTTCACACCACTAAGACGGTCATAATAAAAACGATGAATAATAACAAGTGTTAGTGAATGCCTTGGTCTGCTATAACAAAATATCATAGACTGAGTGGCTTATAAAGAACAGATCATCAGAGACAGCCATTTTCTCACTAGAACCTCACATAGTGGGAGAGGTGGGAGAATCTCTCTGGGGCCTTTTTTACCCTCATCACCTCCCCAGAAGCCCACTTCCATATACCATCACCTTGAGCAGTTCCTCAAAAGGTTAAACATGGTAACCGTATAACCCAGCACTTCCACTTCTAGACATATACCTACAAGAATTAAAAATGTATGTCTATGCAAAAACTTGCACACGTTTATAGCAGCAATATTTATAATCACCAATAAACAACTAAAATGGCCATTAACTGACGAATAAATAAGATATAGCAGTTGTGTTCTTACAATAGAATATTATTGAGCCATAAAGAGGAATGAAGTACTTCATATTTCTACAGCATGAATGGACTTTGAAAACATTATGATAATTGAAACATGCCAGTCACAAAAGACCATATATTGTATGATATTGATATGAAATACCTAAAATTTCTAGAAAAAGTAAATCTATTGAGAGAAAAAGTGGACTAGTGGCTGCCTAGGCTTGAAGGTGATAAGGGGAATGGGGGTGGGGGGTGACTGCTGAAGAGTACAATGTTTCTTTTTGACATGGTAGAAATAGTTTTAAATTGTATTGATGGTTACATGACCCTCTGAATATACTAAAACCATTGAATAGATACTTTAAACGGGTGAATTTTAGAATAGGTGAATTCTATCTCAATAAAACCATTACAAGAAAAGATACATGTTTAGAATTCAGAGATAATCAGAATGTACAAAACTTGGTTATATTTTGGCAGTCCCTTAAAAAGTTAAATGTAGCATTACCATATTACCAATTATCCAGCAACACTACTCCTAGATGTATACTCAAGAGATATGAAAACATGTCTACACAGAAATTTGGACACAAATGTCCCACCAAAAGGAAGAAACAATACAAAAGCTCATCAGTGGGCGAGTGGACAAACTGTGATATATGCATGAATGCAAAATTATTCTGACATGAAAAAATGAAATACTATATAAATGCTATAAGTTGTATGAACCTCAGAAACAGTACATAAGTGAAAGAAGCCAGATTAAAAAAAAAAAAGTCACATTGTATGATGGGTTTTATATGATATATCCAAAATAGGCAAATCCAGAGACACAGCAAGTAGATTCATGGTTACCACGTGATGAGGGAAGAGAGAGTGATGATTACTTAATAGATCTGAGGGTGTTTCTCTGGGGAGATGAACAAGTTATGAAACTAAAGAGAGGTGGTGGTTACCCGACATAGCGTGTGACTACACTAACTGACACTGAGCTGTATACTTTACAATCATTAATTATATGTCATGTGAATTTTACCTTCATTTTAAAAACTTGTGCATTAAACTTCTTTCCATATATCAAATATTCAACAGAATGAAAACATTAAAAAGACATCAAGATTAAGCATCTCACCCATGCATCGTATCTACCACATACAAGTTGAAATAGAATATAACATGCAGTTAGAGTTCATAGCTTTTCTGGGGAAAATTTAAAACAAATTTTACTGAGTTCTCCCAACACAGTGTGCTTCTCATGAAGTCTCAACATCCCTAAAACACGTATTAAAGACAGAAGTGTTTATTTGTGAAAAGCAAAAAACTTTTCCTGGAGCACGTTGACATCTCAAAGAATAATTGAGGTCTCACTTTTTGAGATGTCACTTAATAGTATATTTAGCTCATTGCTAACATGTTTTCTGTGTTATTACTCTTGTCACTAATGTGTCTGGATCTAAGACATGTGATTAAGTAAATTCCTAGAAGTAAGCACTGCATGGAAATCTCTGCTAGTGGATGGAGCATGGCATCAGGAGGGGTCTGGCAGTGGGTGCAACAGGCTATCGGCAGAGATCCAGACAGGCTATGCATTTTAATCACCTCATGAATCAAGTCTTCCAGGCCACCTATTATGGAGGCATCTATTACACATCTGGCACCTGAAAAAGAACTTTCTCTGATTGGGGAATCCAAACCTTACAACAGGACTGGTGTTATGTGCAATTTTGTCATCATGACTTGGCTACACTGGTATTATCATAGAAACAAATCCCATACAGGGAAACTTACACAGCCCCAGCTTCAGAAAGCTCCCGGGATGACTGATAGTTTGTTTCTTTTCAGTAACCCATTTTGGGTCCTATAATCAAACACCATGTGGGGTCTTGTGGGCACTCAATCTCATAGGCAAACTCTGTCCACACCTCTCTACCCCATTTCAAACAAACACACACAGCCTGCCCTGTAGCCCCCTCTGGGGCCTAGGGATACACACCCCAGTGGTAAGTTATGCCCTTTGGAGGATGGGCCTGACAAAGAAGGTGAAGCCTATATTTCATAGGCGTTGGCACTATTTGATAGGGAATTCCACTGTCCACTATGTTGAGCATGGCTGAGGTGGGAAGAGAGTACAGCACTGGAACCGGGTGGGCATATGCCCTTGGCTCAGTGGAGTCTTCATGCTGTGAGGAAAATAGCTGGAGAAGGGTCCAAACAGGGACTCTGGAAAGGACAGGCCTGGAGAATAGAGTGGTATTGCCTCAAACTAATGCTCAGCACATTTTGCATAGCTTTAAACAGCTGCAGCCATTTCACTTAGGACTAGCCTTGTCAGAGTGAGTTACAAGGAGAAAAAGCTGAGTAAGGAAACCCAGGCCACCAGCCTGTTTCAGGGAAAGGGTATGTCATGGCAGCTTCTGAGCTCAGATGTTTCTGATCTTTTATTACCACCACTTCAAAGCACAAAGCACTGCTCAGTTTCCCCAAATAGGCCAAAGATATGAAGGAGAGAGAAGCAAGGACATGGGAAGAAACGTGGGTAGGTCTCTAGGTTCTCTGTCTTGTTCTCTGGCCCTACCCTGTTTATCAATCTCCTTGTTTCTGTCACCTCCTAAGGATGACAAATGATCCCAGGATAAAACACTTACCAGTTCACCAATTTCTGCTCTTACACTCACCCTGTTCTCTCAAGGCAGTTCTTCCCAGTCTTCTTAGGTCTTTATGCTACTAACAAATGTTTTCTATATTTTGTCTGGATATATTTTGTAATTTATTTTGTAAGGAGGTTGGACTGAATTATAGTTGACTATTACTGGAAGTGGAAATCCCCAATCGGCTTTCGATAGTTGGTTTTTGGCAAACTGTGTTTCAGTGAATGGACCCCGAGTAGAGCTTCAGGTTTCCTTAGATTAGCTTTGAAAGTGCACTATTTAACAAACCTTCTTTAACCAGCACTGACTGAGAGTTACCCTCATTAAGGCACTATAGCAAATTACAGAGAAAATACAAAATGAATACAATGTAAGTTGTGTCCTTAAAAGAACGTATAATCTTGAGGGGGAGTCATACATATAAATAATAAAGGAGTGAAGGAAGAAGGTGAGGTGCAGAGAATGAACTGAGTCTGGAAGTAACACGCCTCGAGATTACAAATTGGAACAGAAATGTCATGTTTTGTGAGCAGTATAAATCAAAGGTCTCAAAATGGTAGGCCACAGACTGAATTCAGCCCACAAACGTGTTTGGTTTGGCCCACATCGTGTTTTAAAAATAAGAGACTTCCCATTTAAAAAAAAATATATCTGGATTTCCATCTTCTGAAAACTCAGAAGATCTGGCAACTGTCCTCATTGCCAACTGGCAAGCGTCAGCTGGAGCTGAGTGGAAGCTGCCTCCTTGGAGAGGGCCTCATTTCTTCAATTCACCACATTTCCCATCAGTCCCCCACCATCAGCTTTCACACCCCACACAGTTCACCTTCTCCGCCTAATGAAAAGTGCTACATAAATGCAGCTTCCAGCCCTTATTCTAGGAATCAGAGAGCCAATTTTAGGCCTTCAATTTCATCCCCCGCCCCCTGCTACGTACACACACACATACACACACACACACACACACACACACACTGTTAATGCCATTTTTCTATATAGAAAATCTAGACCACAAGGACTCACCACCACCGTCAGTCATTGAAATATCCTTCCTGTAGGCACTTAAGTTTATGACCTCTGTGTGTTGATCCTATCCCTGCAGCACAGTCTGTGGGAGAGCCAGTCCATGAAAGTTCCTTCCCAGCAGTTTTACTGCCAGAGGCTTTAGAGGAGAAGCCACCCCTAAGAGTTTTGTTTCAGCACAGGGTTTAGGGATTGTGTACCATTACGTATATCTTGAAGTTTGAGTATCAGATTCTACTATTCTTCCATGAGCCCATAGGGCATATTTAATCATCTAATCATTCTGAACTAGAGGAAAATTTGTAGTCTAGCTCACATGTGCAGGAGGAATAGAAACTCATCTGTAGGAGACCAGCAATCCTGGCTCTAGCTTCACACCGGATTCCTAGCATTGAGAAGGCTCCTGCAGCTTGAGCTAACTGGTGAAATCCTAAGGAGGAACAGGTTTCCGCATAGATGTTGGTAATTAGTGATCATGATTAACAATAGCCCTATTTCATGTAGGCCTGGTGAAAGCCTGCTTGATTCTCTCAATAAACTCCCTGTTGTTTTCTCTGTCAAGAGCCTCCAGTCAAAGCTCGGTATAGTCCATTAAGAGGTGTCCCTTCCAGCTGGCTAATCAGGAAATATATAAATATATAAATATATAAATAAAATACAAATATATAAATGCAAATCTAATTGATGGGTAAGGTTATCATCTAACAGGGTGGGGCTTCGGTCGGAATAACATGAATCTCTAAGATCTCACTCTATAACGAGGAAATAAGGAGCCAGAAGCACAGTGACTGGAAATTTAAAGTATCCATGCATTGAAAGCAGCAAGTAACAGGATGCTAAAGGAAGTGCACAGAGCAGATTCCAGTGGAAGAGAGTCAGGTAGGGAAGCTTAGCACTGAAGACAAGCACAGTCCAAACTGACTGGAAGGGCGGGCAGCCACTGACTCTAAGTCAACGCCTTAGAGTGGGGAGGGACTGAATGCCTGCCACTGAGGCCCAAACTAAGAGAATGGTCAAAATCTTTTGTCCATTTTAAAAGAGTTCTTTATGAGTTCTGGATCTAAGTCCTTTGTGAGACATGTATTTCAAGTATTTCTTTCTTCATCTGTAACTTGCCTTTTAATTATTTAACAGTATCTTTTGTTAAATAATTTTAATTTAACGAAATCCAATTTATCAACATTTTCCTTTATGGTTTGTGCTTTCAGTGTTCTACAGAATCTGCTTAATCCAAGGTTATGAAGATTTTCTTTTAGGTTTATCTTTATAAATTTTATAGTTTCAAGTTTGGAAATATTGTAATGATTCATTTTAATTAATTTTGTATATGGTATGATACAAGGATCAAGAGTCCTTTTTTCGGCCGGGAGCGGTGGCTCACGCCTGTAATCCCAGCACTTTGGGAGGCCAAGGCGGGTGGATCATGAGGTCAAGAGATCGAGACCATCCTGGTCAACATGGTGAAACCCTGTCTGTACTAAAAATACAAAAATTAGCTGGGCATGGTGGCGCACGCCTGTAGTCCCAGCTACTAGGGAGGCGGAGGCAGGAGAATTGCTTGAACCCAGGAGGCGGAGGTTGCGGTGAGCCGAGATCGCGCCATTGCACTCCAGCCTGGGTAACAAGAGCGAAACCCCGTCTCAAAAAAAAAAAAAAAAAAAAAAAAAAAGTCCTTTTTTTTTCCATATGGATATTCCGTTGTTCCAGCACCTTTGTTGAAAAGACTATCATTTCTTCTCATGGCATTAACAATCTTTGTGAAAAATCAACTAATAATATGTATGGGCCAACTTCGGACTCTCTATCCTAGTCCATTGATCTAGATTTGTGTCTTAATGCCAATGCCACGCTATCTTGAAATCTATAATTCTGTAAGTCTGGAAACTAGGTAGTATAATTCTCCAACTTCATTCTTGTTTTTAAAAAATTGTTTTGGCTGTTCTAGTTCTTTTGTCTTTCCATATAAATTTTAAAAATCACCTTGTTAATTTCTACAGAAAAACCTATTGGGATTTTAGTAGATTTTGTGTTGGATCTAACTTTGAAAGAAGTGACATCTTAACCATATGAAACCTCTAGTCCATGAACATAGTGTATCTCTCCATTTATTAGATTTTCTTTAATATCTAAGCAATGTTTTGTTATTATCTTTATATAGGTCTTGCTTATATTTGTTAAATTTATCCCTAAGTATTTTATATTTTCTGTGATATTGGCAATAATCTGGCCTTTCCCATTTCAATTCCAATTAAACATTGAAAATATTTAGAAGAACAATTGATTTTTTAATATTGTCCTTGTGCCATGTGACTTAAACTCAATCATTAGTCTGGTAAGGATTTTGGGGGGAGATTTCTTAGGATTTCTCTGCGTACACAATCATGTTGTTTCCATATACAGACAGATGTATGCCTTTTACTTCTATTTCCTGCTTTGTTGCACAGGCTAAAAATTATAATAGATAGTAGAGTATGAATAGCAGGAGTAAGCATCCTTGTCTTGTTCCAGATGTTGGGGGAAAAGCATTCAGCTTTGTGATAATATGTATGATATTATGTTCCAGTTTACTGTAGATGACTTAGATCAGATTTAGGAAAGTTTATTCTATCCCTAATTGGTTGAGTAGTTGTCTTTTTTTAAAAGTCGTGAATATATGCCAGATTTTATAGAAAACTTTTTCTACACTTATTAAGATGATCATGTCTTTTTTCATTTTTAGTCTGTAACTATGATTAATTACATTGACTGATTTTGAATGTTAAATCAATCTTAAATTCCTGGTCCTTTTATATAGCATTGGGAATTAAATTCAATTTTCATTTCTTATACTGTCTTGGTCTGGTTTGGGTATTGAGGTAATACTGGCCTTGTAAAATAAGTTGACACATGTTTTCTCCTCAGTTTTTAAAAGAGTATATGTGAAATTGGAAATATTTCTCCTTAAATAAGAAGCTATCTGGGCCTAGAGTTCTCTTCTGGAGCAGGTTTTAATGACTAATTCAATGTATTTAATAGATAAGGGCTATTCATATGACTTCAGTAAATGTTGTAATATATGTCTTTCAAGGGATTTGTCCATTTTATTTAAATTAGTAAATATGCTGGCACAAGTTGACCACAATTGTTGTAGTTTGTCTCCGTTATTTATCTATTTTCTTTTCATTGACTTTTGCTCTTATCTTTAACATAATCTTTTTTATAATTATTTTGTGTTAGTTATTATTTGTTTTTTGCTTTTGCTTTTTCTAGTTTCTTAAGGTAAAGTTTAGACCACAGATTTTAGACATTTCGAATAAAAGCATTTAAAACCATACATTTCCCTCTAAGCACTGCTTTACTATATCCCACAAATTTTAATTTGTTTCTATTTTGATTCAGTTCAAATTATTTTGTAATATTTCTTATGACTTCTTCTTTTACCTGTAGTTTATTTAGAACTATCTTGTCTAGTTTCCAAAGCTTCAGATTTGGCAGGTAAACTTTTTGTGTTTGTTTCTAATTTAATTTCATAATAGTCATAGAATATCATTTCTGTGATTTCATCCTTTAGAACTTGTTGTTCGTCTGCGTGCAGTGGCTCACACCTATAATCCCAGCATTTTGGGAGACCAAGGCAGGAGAATCACTTGAGGCCAAAAGTTCAAGACCAGCCTGGGCAATGCAACAAGATCCTTTACCTAAAATAAAATACAGAAACTTTTAAAATAAATCGGTTGCTACATGTTTTAAGGACAACACATCATCCATCTTGGTGATGGTTCACATGAAGTTAAAAAAATTGTATTCTGCTATTGTCAAGTGTTTTATAAACATCAATTAGGTGGTTGGTTTGATAGTGTTGCTCAAGTCTTCTATTATCCTTAGTGATTTTTTTGTCTATTTTTTTCCCTTCAACGATGGAGGTGTGAGCCATAGAATCTTCCAGTGTAATTCATAAAGGTTTTTGGTCTCTTCTTTTTTCAGGTCTTTTTTATTTCATGTACTTTGAAGCATTGTTTTGGGTCACATCAATATTTAGAATTATATTTTCCTGATGAATTCACCTCTCTGTAATTATGAAAAGATTCTCTTTATGCCTAATAATATTTCATACTCTCACGTCTAATTTATATGATATTAATACAGCCATTTCATCTATTTGTTGTGCCTAATGTTTACATAGTATAAGTTTTTCCATCCTTTTATTCTTAACCTAGCTGTATCTTTTTATTTAAAGTACAGTTTTGCCGGGCGCGGTGGCTCAAGCCTGTAATCCCAGCACTTTGGGAGGCCGAGGCGGGCGGATCACGAGGTCAAGAGATCGAGACCATCCTGGTCAACATGGTGAAACCCCGTCTCTACTAAAAATACAAAAAATCAGCTGAGCATGGTGGCACGTGCCTGTAATCCCAGCTACTCAGGAGGCTGAGGCGGGAGAATTGCCTGAACCCAGGAGGCAGAGGTTGCGGTGAGCCGAGATCGCGCCATTGCACTCCAGCCTGGGTAACAAGAGCGACACTCCGTCTCAAAATAAATAAATAAATAAATAAATAAAGTACAGTTTTGTGCACGTGTGTTTGTGTGTGTACATGTGTTCTTTGTTGTTTTTGTTGTTGAGTTTTGCTTTTTTATCCAGAGAACTCTGGATTTTTATTAGAATATTTATATACTTTACATATATTGTAATTATTTATACAGTTAGATTTATATCTTGCTATTTACTGTTTATCACATTTGTACTTATAATTTTTTTTCTCTTCTTCTCAATCATTTGGATTAATACTATTAGCAGGATGTAAATATTTAACTTGTTTTATCATGAAACTAAACTGATATTTTCCCTTTTGTTTCATTAGGAGAACTGACTTAACACATGGGAAATGAGTGGCTTTACCTTACTCCCAGGCTATATGAAATGTGAATTTTTTTTTTTTGGCCAAACTTTTTACTTAGTATTCTGTAGTTGTTTAACACACACTTAAATAGGGGGAGGGGAAAGGAAATGCAAATTCCCAAGGAAATGTCAGAAAGGCAAAATGCCCAGCATTATCCATTTGCTTTTTTGGGTTTACAGGGTGAATAACACTTTCCTTACATAGGCATCTGATTTCAGGTTTTTCATACTGAGAACATTGAGATTTCAGTTGGAAGACACCCTGAAATCTTATGAGTAGCATACCCCAACCACCCCCTAATAGCTAGCTTCTTTGTATACGCAGAACGATTCATCGTATGTTTTTGTGGGAGATCTTAGAATTGCTTGCCTCATTTACTGGGAAAAATCAGATAAGAAGTTGCCTTAGGAACACTTTTGCTTGGAAAGTTACAACACTAGTACAAATCTTAACATATTTAACATTTGCTTGTTGAAAAGCAATGTCATAAAGTCAAATAAAATTAAACATGTCTTACATTTTTCCTCACAAGAACATAAAAATTATGGAGGGGAATTTAATGGGATATTTTAAAAAGATAGCACAATTTTCCTTTTGGTAGCCCTTGGGTAGTTATGACAGAATAGTTTCCATTTTTTTGTTTGTTTCTTTGAACTGGGATTTTGGTCCAAAGTTTTGTTTGTTTCTAGTATCTGCTTCTGCCTCCCCCTCTATCAGATCGGCTTCCTCCAGGGCTACCACCTCTTGGTGCTCCGCGGCTTGAACTGCTGTAGGAATCACATGGAGGAGGGTACCCTCTTTTCATAGAAGGGGGAAGCCCTCTTTCTTGTCTGCCAACCTGCTCATGACCACTTGAGTGGAGATCACTTCGGCTGCTTGAGTAGCTGTCTCGACTTCCACCACATCAGTCACGTGAGCTACTGTAATCATCACATCAACTGCTCCCACCATAAGATTGTGGGAGGCCTCGTGTAGGTGGAGCACTATGTGAGTTACCATAACTCTCATATGAATCTCTCTAGGAACCTCCACTTGGATGATGTGAATAGTCATGATCACGACCATATCCATCTCTATCACTACAGCCTCTATATAATCACGGTACGTATAATCTCTCGGTGGTGGTGCATAATCTCTTGTATCATGAGAGCTTGGGTAATCTCTGCTTGGATAGCTATCTTTGGTAGAATACCCATCATCTCTTGGGGACAAATAAACCTCTCTATGAGAGGGCAGCGGTTCCCTTCAAGGTGGACCTCCATAACTATCCTTTCCACCTGATACAGGAGTTCTTCCTCCCATTCCACGGCTGCTGCAAAGTGGTCCTGAAGAGGTAGATCTCTTCGGAGGAGGATCCCCCCTCCCCACTTCTTGGGGGTGGTCCTCTTTTTACTGGGAGTGGTCCCCTGGAAGAACTCATTTTAAAATTCATGGAATATCTATCATCATCCATGTGTCCTTCCCGTGAGGGACGTCCCCTGGTTCCTCCACTTCCTCCTCTTCCACCTCTAAGACCTCTTGGAAGGCCTCTACTTCTTGGAGATGGAGGTGGCCCACGTCTACCACTTTCAAATGATGGTTTGCTGGCTTGTTCCACTTTGATGGCTTTTCCATCTAATGACTTTCCATTCATGTCTCTAGGTGCATCCTTAGTGTCTGCTGGGCTTTCAAAGGTGACAGAAGCAAATACTCTTGATTTGTTGGTTTCATGGTCTTTCATCAAGAGTACTTCCACTATTCGTCCGTATTTGCCAAATATTGCTTCAAGAGCTTTCTCATTTGTTTCTGTATTAAGCCCATCAATTAAGAGCTTTCCTGGGCAATCTGCCTCAAACTTTTTTTTTTTTTGGCCGGTGAGTAAGAGGGATGAAAATGGGTTCAAGCTCCAAGGAGCGCTCGCCGGCAGGGGCTTCCTAGCAGCTTAGCACCAGTAACGGCTGCCCAGTCCAAGGACCGAACCACGAAGCTGCTGCTAGCACTACTGCACAACCGGGAATTTTTTTTTTTTTTTTTTTTTTTTTTTTGAGACGGAGTTTCGCTCTTGTTACCCAGGCTGGAGTGCAATGGCGCGATCTCGGCTCACCGCAACCTCCGCCTCCTGGGTTCAGGCAATTCTCCTGCCTCAGCCTCCTGAGTAGCTGGGATTACAGGCACGTGCCACCATGCCCAGCTAATTTTTTGTATTTTTAGTAGAGACGGGGTTTCACCATGTTGACCGGGATGGTCTCGATCTCTTGACCTCGTGATCCACCCGCCTCGGCCTCCCAAAGTGCTGGGATTACAGGCTTGAGCCACCGCACCCGGCCGTCAACCAGGAATTTTTAAACTCTTTCCTGAAAAGTAGAAAAGAATTTATGTTTGAAGATTTACCCCTCTTTGTTCTCCCAAAAAGAGGGAAACTTTGGGCTCTATTTTTATAGCCTATTGGGGAAAGAAATTAAGCTACTGGAGGGCCGGGCATGGTGGCTCACGCGTATAACCCCAACACTTTGGGAAGGGGAAACTGGTGCTTCCCTTTCAGAAGTGTGAAGAGCTAAAACGTGACACCACAGAGAAGGAACCCTATCATGAGGGGCACTATTCAAGTGTGCAAGGGCTGTGTATTATGTTGTCTTTGCCAGCTGGTCACCCAGTCTTCCCACTGACCTACCCACTTACCTGTGCCTACTCTCTCTGGATATGCTCCAGCTCATAATTGAAAAGAGGCCTAGTAGGGTAGTGAGGGTAACCTCTTTTTGCTGAGGGATGAACTAAGGGAACCTACAGGTAGGTTCATTGAGATTGCAAAGTATTTATATGCCTGATGGCTAAATACATTTAACAGAATAACACAGCAGAAAGATTGAAGTCAGACTAACCTGGCCTTGAACCCTGGCTCTGTCCTTTACTATTATGTGCCTTTTCCTCTAAATTTCAAAGTAGTCATGAAGATTAAATAATACACATAAAGTATTGAGAATGGTGCCTGGTATATAACTACTCCATAATTGTTAGCTTTTATTATTGCTTCTCTTTATATAGTGTTATGGATTGAATATTTGTAACTCTTCATAATACATATGTTGAAATCCTAGCCCCCAGTGTGATGATATTAGATACTGGGGCCTTTGGGAGGTGTTTAGACCGTGAGGATGCAACCCTCACAAATGGGATTAGTGCCCTTACAAGAGAGACCTCAGAGAGCTCCCTTGCCCCTTCCACCATGTGAGGACACAGGGAGAAGTCAGCAGTCTATGAACTAGGAATCAGGTCCTTCCCAGACACCAAAACTGCCAGCCCATTGATCTAGAACTCCCCAGCTTTCAGAACTGTGAGAAATAAATGCTGTTTCAGCCACCCAGCCTATGGTATTTTTGTCATAGCAGCCTGAATGGGCTAAGGCACAAAGAATCCATAAATTAGTAAGAATTTTATTTGGGATCTTTGTCATTCTTAATTATACCCCTACATTGATGGGAGAGTAAGAATTAAATGAGTAAATAAAAGCTGTTGTATTTGTTACACCATTTTTTACATGTAGAAGTTGTGGTATTATTTGAAAAATGATGAGATTTTCACATATATGGCATGACTATATAAGAGTAAATGACTTATAAATAAAATGTGACATCATGTAGTTTTATTCTCTAACCTTTTATATAATTATAAACCACATAAAATTGCCACATTCTCACCCTGGAGAAGCATCATTTAAACCCAGGCAGAGTTTGGCAGACCATTCTAAGCTACTGTGTGGCAAACTGCCCTGACCTCAAAAGTTTAGTTTTTTTTTTTTTTTTTTTTTTTTTTTTGTTGTTGTTCGTTTGTTTGTTTGTTTTTGAGATGGAGTTTCGCTCTTGTTACCCAGGCTGGAGTGCAATGGCACGGTCTCGGCTCACCGCAACCTCCGCCTCCTGGGTTCAGGCAATTCTCCTGCCTCAGCCTCCTGAGTAGCTGGGATTACAGGCACGCACCACCATGCCCAGCTAGTTTTTTGTATTTTTAGTAGAGATGGGGTTTCACCATGTTGACCAGGATGGTCTCGATCTCTTGACCTCGTGATCCACCCACCTTGGCCTCGGCATTCCAGCCTGTTCCTGCCTTTGGTCTTATTTGATATCCATTATCAGACAAATTAGCAGACACTTATTTGTGTCTATTTTGACTCAAGCATAAGTCTCCTCAGATCTTTTGAATATCAGTCTATATTGTTATTTATCATGACCTGAGGTTTTACCCAAATACAAATTCTATCCCCCGAGTGATTTCAGATTGCAGGCACTGGCTGCTCCCTCCCCTCAACTTTTCTTCCTATTTAAAGCTCTGCATCACCTAGTATTCCAAAAGTTCTGCCCTTACAGGTAGAGTTTTCAGGAATCTACAAAATGTGTACTTCTTTGAGGAGGAGGGTAAACTTTTTATTGAAGGTTAACACACATACGAAGACAGAAAACTGCACCAATTCTAAGTGTACAGCTTTGTAGCTTTTTACAAAATGAACACTTCTTTGTAACCTGTTCCCAGATTAAGAAACAGTTGCAATCCTTCTCCTTTTTCCTATTGGAGACCTACTAGTTTAATTTTATCTGCTTCATATTAACTTTCCATAAATAAAATTGAACAATACTGATCTGTTTTTATCTGACTTCTTTGCTCAATACTATGTTTGTGAGATTCATTTATATTTTTGCAGGTGGTTGTAGTTCACTTATTTCTGTTACTATATGTATTTCTTTACTTGATATAACACAATTTATTTACACATCATATTATTAATGAGTATTTGGGTTGAATCTAGTCTTTTCAGTTATTAGAAATGTCATAACACACTTGCTTAAGTCTTTTGGCAAATATCTAAACATCTCTGTTGCTTATGTACCTAGAAGTGAGATGGCTGGTTCATATGATTTGCAAACGTTTGGTTTTAATAGATACCGCCATCCAGTTTTTCAAAGTGGTTGCAATAATGTACCTACCACTATAGTGCATGAGAGTTTCAGGCACTCCATGTTCTTGCCAAAACTTGGTATTGCAGAGCCCTTTAATTAGGTTGGTGCAAAAGTAACTGTGGTTTCTGCCATTAAAAATAATGGTAAATAAATACAATTCCTCATAATAAATTTCCTCATTTATGCTATACAGCTCACCTGCCTCCCACTGTATTGAGAGAGTTTTGGGCTTCCCATCCACACCTTCTAACCCTACATTCCCTGTGCTAATAACTATTTACATTAAACTTAAATTTCAACCCTCTGGTACTACCTGATATGCACTATCATCAGTAAAGAAATGGCACTACACACTATATAGTCTCCTTAGACTTCTCATCACTTTTCCTAACTTGGAGCTATTTGGTAGTAACAATCATAGATAAGTAGTCACAGACACACACACACACACACACACACACGCACACACACACACACACACACACATACACCCCTGGTGCTAGTAGGTGAATGTACAAATTTTATACACCTTCTATTTTTTAAAAAAATGCTATATTAGATCCTGAAATATAAAGACCTCTTTAAAATGACTAAAAACAATGTGAATGGGAATAAGAGAGCAATATTAGAGACTTACTTCTTCACAGCAAGAAGTATGACTTCAGTGCCGTGATATTGGAAACATCATAGAGTGAAGATTAAAGTGTAATGCAAGTGTATGATATTGAGTCCCTCTAAGATCTGCTTCTTATTAAATTTACCCAAAAGAGAATCCACTCACGTACTTCTTCCTAAATGTAGTTCCTTTTACTAGAAAAGAGATCATATAAATTCTTAGGCATTCAATTGCCCACTAAAGTATTTCTCAGTGCTAAATTCAACTTTTTCCAAATGCAGAGGATAGATGAGACACTTCAAAGAAAGAACTTCAGGTAAGACACTGCATTTTCTTCAAAACTACCCCCATGTTCATGCATTCTTCATTACGTAAGTGTGTGAACACCAATTTAATACACATAGAATTATGAAAAATAAAGTGGAGGATTATAATGTTCCTGGTTTCAATAATTTATGGCTTATAAGAAATAAGTAATAAATATGCATTTAAAAAATTTTATTTGTAACCTCCAGCTTTTCTCTATAAAGAAAGACATTCTTAGTTTTTTATCTCTTTTGGATAAAGGACTTTATTGTTACTTGAAACTCTATATTAACTACAGCAAAGCAATTTCAAATTTTTCTCCCAGAAACAGATTTCTCTCTCAATTAAGAGATTTCCATCTATTACTTTGTGAACCATTATGTACTTTTTAAAACCTGGCTTGATTATATTCCCTTTTGTAAATAACCAAACACTAGAGTTTAGTTTCTATGGAAATCAACCTCTCTTTGTCTCCCTCTCTTCCTCTTCACCCCACCCCCCACTGCCACCACACACACACACACACACACACACACACACACACACACACAGAGTGAAAGCTGGGAAAAAAATGAGCTGAATTCTTTATACAACTCAATATTCTAATTTGAATGTAAATTATAAACCTTGCATAAAGGATCAATTTTACCACCTGGAGTACAAGAATATATTCCTTAGCATTAATCCATGATTTTGAGAGCTAAGTTTGAGCTTACTTAAAATTATTTTCCCTTTGTCATTTTCATGGGTTTTTTTTTTTGCCCTTAGTAAAAGAAAAATGCATTATGCCATTAATTAAAATTAAATGCTTCTCTTGCAGACACCTATACGTCTATTAGACTCCTAAACTACCCTTTGTCGTTTTTAATAGACTTTTCCTAGACTTCATGTAACCATACATACACAAGTCACTCTATTCTCCTCTTGAGTCATGCATTTAGGTCCTATTAACACTAATGGAATTTATATGCATTCACACTGAGGGAGAATAAGCCCCTTAAACACCTTTTTAATGGAACAGTTTTGTTTCTTTCCATTCCTCTTCACACTCCTCTGTTTGGACTTTCTCTTACCAGTCTGTGCTTCCAAATAATATAGTTCTGATTTCTTTTTCAGCTCTTCTACTTTATTTTTTATTGAATTCCAGTGTTCAAGGTAGGACTTGACTTCCCCTCTTTTATTGATCATTCCTGGAAAAAGCAGCATGACTAAATCATTACTACTGTATTAGATTTTCTGGTTTCAGAGTGAAATTCAGATGTTGCTTTCATTCCAATTCTTACTTTCCAGCAAATATATTTAATACACAGTCTATTTTTTTTTTAACCTCCTGAAGACTTAACTAGCCAGGAGCCAATTAAGATAATGAATATTTACCCAAGAGGCTAAAGATTTTTCCACATTAACATGCAAATAAATAGGCATGTTTTCAGACTCTCCTACTTTATAATGTTTTTATTTGTTTATACTTTAAGGAGTTTTTTTTTTTTTTTTTAAGTACCTATCACATAGGACTTCAGCAACATGTTCAAATTTAGAACAGTAAAGTATCAGAAAAACAAACTAGACCTTTGGGACCATAAATCTGCAGGAAGTAAACCTCTAATGCATATACTAACAATCATATTTTTGTTTAGCTCTTAGAAATGCATTACTCTTTATTGTTCTTAAACTAAATAATCTTTATCAAAAGATAGTTTTGTTTTTTCTTCTCCTGTGTAAAGTGAGAGACTGAGTAAGACTGTGATGACCAAGGGTCTAGCAGAATGCCAGACTCACAGCATTAATTTGAATCACATGAAATTGCCGTTTTGGTAGATCAAAAGCTCTTAAATAAGCATTAAAAAAAAAAAGTTGAATACATCTGTTAAAAAAAATAAATAAGTGAAGGAATGAAGTCTTTGAAGAGTAAAATTTTATTTTTATTCCAGTTTCAAAAATTAAAAACATAGTCTAAGGTAGTTAAAATACACATTAAGCAATGGACTTTTCCCAGTTATTTAATGGAATAAAACTCTAAGGCCGGGCGCGGTGGCTCAAGCCTGTAATCCCAGCACTTTGGGAGGCCGAGGCGGGTGGATCACAAGGTCAAGAGATCGAGACCAACTTGGTCAACATGGTGAAACCCCGTCTCTACTAAAAATACAAAAAATTAGCTGGGCATGGTGGCGCGTGCCTGTAATCCCAGCTACTCAGGAGGCTGAGGCAGGAGAATTGCCTGAACCCAGGAGGCGGAGGTTGCGGTGAGCCGAGATCGCGCCATTGCACTCCAGCCTGGGTAACAAGAGCGAAACTCCGTCTCAAAAAAAAAAAAAAAAAAAAAAAAAAAAAAATACAAAAAAAATACAAAAAAAATTAGCTGGGCGTGGTGGCGCGTGCCTGTAATCCCAGCTACTCAGGAGGCTGAGGCAGGAGAATTGCCTGAACCCAGGAGGCGGAGGTTGCGGTGAGCCGAGACTGCGCCATTGCACTCCAGCCTGGGTAACAAGAGCGAAACTCCGTCTCAAAAAAAAAAAAAAAAAAAAAAAAAAAACTCTAAAACTGACTAGTCCCTGTTGTTTTCTAACTCATTTTGGGGGGCATAATAATAGAGTGCAGCAAACCTAATATTAATTAATTGGCACTAAAGGTAAGCTTAAATTTATATTATAGAGAGATGATATTCTGATATATTTGAGCATTTGGAAAATAAATTGATATATGAAAGATCTGATGGTGTGTGTGGAAAGAATTGAGGATGAACATATGAAAAACTGAATAAGTAAATTTAATTTAAAACTTACGCAAGAAAGAAACCATAATTATCACATATTACTTAACTGTTCAGTAAATAATATTCAGATATCACAACTATATAACTCTCTTGAGTTATTCCAAAATATTATCTAAAAATACAAATGTCAATATCAGTAGGAACATTTCAAAACATTGAAGCAGATTATGTCTAGGAAGTACGAAAAGGCAAGGGGAAATTTTCTACTTTTAATTATGACATTTAGAACTTCAGGAAAATCCCTTAACCACATACCTCACAATGTTATGAATTTCAGTGTAATTGAAGGAATTGGTGATGGGTTCCCATGGTCTGAACTGGATTCACCCCAGTTATGTCAAGTTTACAACACTGCAACCCTATATTCTACCCAGTTGAATGTTTTGACCCAATTTAGACTGTTACATGGGGTTTTATATCATTTGCATTTTAACTGCATGCAAATATTAATATGATAAAAAAAAAAAACTTAGAAAAACTTGAATTTCCTATTGAACCTATCCGAATTTTATTCTTTTAAGCAATTAACTCCAAGTTGGAAGGTAAAGGTGATAGAGAGGAGGGGAACTCGGGCCACTCCTGGGTAACTTTAACTCGACTTCACAATCTTACCTTTTCTTCTCTGATTTCTCACTATTTCCAGCTACATTTTTCTCACAGCTGACTGGCAGGAGGGTATGGGGACACTTTAGTTGGTATGGCCAGCATGAACTGGATAGGAAAAGAATCATTTCAGTTTCTTAGTTTCCCTGCTGTAAGCCTCAATGCAACCTTACTATTTTAACATTAATTTTGCATTCATGAAATAAAATAACTTTCACTATCTTGTAGGAATGTGAAAAGCATGAGAAGGTAATACAATTCATGAAAACTTGCTTTGTATTCTCTGACTTTCAAAGTTAGAAAATTAAACTCTGTAAAGAATGTATCTACCCACCTTTTTCATGAATGTATTGTCCATTACGTCTAATTTATTATGGGAATCGAGTCTTTACTGGGATAATTAATCAGATCAAATGGTTTTGAGCACATTCTGGAGCTGTGATGTCTACATTCCTTGCATACAAAGGTGAGCATTATAAATGAAATATGGTATTGAATAACTACTTAATCAGAAAAGCTTTCCAGTTCAATGCATTGTCATTTTGGAGCTAAAAGGGGATTATAATTAAACAATTATGATGGCTTTTAACATTAGTCCCTTGCTGACTCAGGAGAGAAAGTTACCTGGATAGTGGGGCCAGAGCAGAAGCAAAATAATTCAAAACAACAAAACAAATTAGGTTATGTTTACAAAAAAAAAAAACAAAACTCTAAATGGGCCCTCCTTTACAAATGTCTTCTCTGTTATTCAGAATTGGTAGCCCACCATACCAGGTCCACTGGGAGCTCCCTGGGGGTGAAAACCCACTGAGGCCCCAGAATAATGCCGAACCCGGGTTCCAGTTGCAGATCCAAAGTGCTGGTACTTGGCATCCTCCAGTGGCCGCTTCCAGACCATTGTTCCAATGTGCTCATTCAAAGATCCCTTTTCTGTGAGTCCCACACCATCTTTTTCTAGCCATTTTCTCAGATAATAAGCAAAAGCATAGTGTGATTAGGAGCATGAACTCCTAAGTTATATACCAGTAGATTTAAACCTCAGATTCTCCACTTAAGTGTGTGGCCTTGGCAAATTATTTAACCTCTCAGTCTCAATTTCATCATCTGTAAAATGAGGGTAATTATAATGCCTGTTTCACAGATTTTCTGTGAACACTCAATGACTTATCACATGTAATGTAACAGTGCCAAGCATGTAGTAGGCATTTTGTAAATGCCAGCTGTTATTAAACAGGCTGAACATAGTAGGTGCACTCCCTCTCCCCCACCCCACCCCACACACACGAGTCCCTTTAAACTCATTATAAGATCTTGTTTCTTCCTTGGATGAAATCTTGGACTGATCCTATAACTTTTCAATAATTTTCAAAATTACTCCATTCATCTTCTATTCTGATAAATTATATTTGAATAATTAAAACATACAGTAGTATTAAATCACTAGAATTTCCAACTTTTATCTAATTTAGGGATTTTCCTCTATCCCAGCTTGAAAATCTTTATACTTAAAAGGCTTCGTGCGTTGGATGGGATGAGAGGTGACATGAAGGGTCAGCTTTTGCTCTCCCTCCTTCTTACTAACTAGCGTTACTCTGTCTCCTAGCATCCTTGTCAGCACCCCTAGCCTTCCAAGCCTGCACCAGGAGAAGCGCGTATTGTGGGAGCACTCTGAGCTCCGCAGTTGATTAGAGCTGGCACTTTCCCTTGCAGAGTGCTTTGGAAGTTTTATCAGAAGTTTACTTTTTTTCTTTTTTTGAGACGGAGTTTCGCTCTTGTTACCCAGGCTGGAGTGCAATGGCGCGATCTCGGCTCACCGCAACCTCCGCCTCCTGGGTTCAGGCAATTCTCCTGCCTCAGCCTCCTGAGTAGCTGGGATTACAGGCACGTGCCACCATGCCCAGCTAATTTTTTGTATTTTTAGTAGAGACGGGGTTTCACCATGTTGACCAGGATGGTCTCGATCTCTTGACCTTGTGATCCACCCGCCTTGGCCTCCCAAAATGCTAGGATTACAGACGTGAGCCACTGCGCCTGGCCCCAGAAGTTTACATTTTTTAAAGGACGGGGTCATTTTTCTCTGGCTTGTCACTAATTACCTCAATTCTAATCTCCTGGGCATTTCCCAGTCCACCCCAGCTTCCCTCTACTGGGGTTCCATCACCAGCCAAACAGCTGTCTCAGAAGCATGACTTTTAATTTGGGTCCAAGAGTCCACTCCCCTATACCAAGCTCCAGTGGTCTCTCTTGCTTCACAGGAAAACTCAGGCATCCTTGCCGTGCTTCAAGGTATGGTTCTCCCTTTTTGTCTTGTCGATTGTGGTATCATTGAACCAAGCAGCCTCAACTCCAGGGCACATGTATCAAGTTTCCAGGTGGAAAGAATAGTGTACAACCTGTGCAGGCCTTCTCCTTTGTCCAGTTCTGGAAGGACTGGTCAAGCACACCCCAAATCTCCCCAAAGAATCTTCTCTCCATCCATGTAGCATGTCCTGAAGAGGCAATTCAGCACCTCCTCTGGCACCCAGCAGTGATTGGGCAGATACTGGCTTATTCTCAGTCTTTGGAGCCTCAGCCAAAACTGTGATGTAAAGTACTCCATCTTATATTTTGTTACATTTGTTTTTAACTACTGCTCACTTCCAAGCCACTCCGCACATTCACTGAGGTCTTTGCTAGATTAATCTTCTTTTTACATGCTGATGCCTTTTTCATCGGGGAGGGATTTAATTTCTGTGAATTTAATTTTACATGCCTGTGGAGTGAGGGATATTGGGTAGTGAAAAGATAAATAACAATTTCAACAATGTCTGCAGTTCCGTGGCCATTCTTCTCAGTGAATTTATAACGCTGTGTAAGCTCCAGCTGGAGTTGGGTCTGCTATTTCCTAGGACATATTCTGTTCCTGATACGCTCCTATACTATGAGCATCTCACCTTACTGTGCATGAGTCTATTATTTAAAAATATATGTTTTTCATACCTATAGCTCTTAAATGCAAGCCAAAATACATGTGGTTCTTAATGAAGAAACACTGTTCTTTTCTAAAGCTATAGGGGAAACTGAAAATTCACTTGTATTCAAAAAAAAAAAAAAAAAAAGGCCAGGCACCATGGCTCACACCTGTAATCCCAGCACTTTGGGAGGCTGAGTTGGGCAGATCACTTGAGATCAGGAGTTGTAAACCAGCCTGGCCAACATGATGAAACCCTGTCTCTACTAAAAATACAAAAATTAACTGGGAATGGTAGTGGGCATGTGTAATCCCAGCTATTCAGGAGCCTGAGACATGAGAATCGCTTGAACCCAGGAGGTGAAGGTTACAGTGGGCTGAGATTGCACCACTGCAATCCAGCCTGGGCAACGGAGAAAGACTCTGTCTTTGGGGGAGAAAAAAGACAGAGAGAGAGAGAGAGAGAGAGAGAGAGAGAGAGAGAGAGAATACAGGAATAGGGTCACTAATTTGTCCTGGTTAGCTCAGGAGTGTCCTAGTTTTAGCACTAAGAGTCCCATATCCTGGGAAGCTCCACAGTCCTGAGCAAACCAGTGTTTAATGACCCCACTAGTCAGGTCCAGCATGATAGTTAATTTTATGTGTCAGTTTGAGTGGACTAAGGGATACCTGGATACCTGGTAAAACATTATTTCTGGGTGTGTCTGTAAGGTTGCTTCTAGAAGCAATTAGCATTTAAATCAGGTTGCAGTGAGCTGAGATGGTGCCACTGCACACCAGCCTGGGTGACAGTGAGACGCCATCAAAAAAAAAGAAAAAAAGAAAGAGAAAGAAAGGAGAGAGAGAGAGAGAGAGAGAGAGAGAAAGAGAGAGAGAGAGAGAAGAGAAAGAAAGAAAAAGAAGAAAGACAGAAAGAAAAAAGAAAGAAAGAAAGCTCACTCCATCCTCATCAAGGTGGGTGGGCATGGGCACCATCCAATCTATTCAGGGCCCAAATAGAAAAGAAAGTTGGAGAAAGAAAGGGCAAATTTGCTCTCGCTTCTTGAGACATCTATCTCCTCCTGCCCTTGGGACATCTATCTTCTTCTGACCTTGCACATCAGAGCTCCTGATTCTCAGGCTTTAGGACTCCAGGGCTTACTCCAGCACTCCCTAGTTTCCAATCCTTTGGCCTCAGACTGGGAGTTCCACTGTTGGCTCCCCTGGTTCTCAGGCCTTTGGACTCAGACTGAATTACCTCACTGGCTTGCCTGGGTCTCCAGCTTGCAGATAGTATGTTTGGGACTTCTCAGCATCCATAATCACGTAAGTCAATTTCCATAATAAATCCCCTTTTATATATCTCTCTATATCCTATTAGTTCTGTTTCTCTGGAGAACTGACTAATACAATCCAGGCATCAGAAGGAGCAAAGGTTCTTGGAAAAGTGTGACGCTGTGCCTGAACACCCCACAGCACGGGCTCCAGCTCTCCTCAGTACCACTCTCTCCCAGTTCTCTTTCTGTCTTTCCAACTGTTTTTGCCTGGGCTAAGCGAGGGAAAGAAAAATAAGCCTTAGACGGCTTCAGTCAAAGTACTAAAAAGCCAGGTTACTAATACTTTATGCAAGGGTTTTTTAAAAAGGGATTTCTAGAACTTTTCACTGGGTGTTTCTCAAAGACTCTTTTATACCACAAGGAGGAAAAGGAAATGAACCACGGAAAGCCAAGTGGTCTGCCCTTAGCCACACAACAATTACCGGGAAGATCTACGGTTTCCTGTTGTTGGCCTAGCCTGCTGAGCCATTTCTCTTGGTGAGTTACTTAAGCCTATCTGGGTTAAGTTAGGTTTTGTTTGTTTTTTAATGCTTAACTTTTTTTAAAAAAGAACTGTTATATTTTCTGCGTAAGCCACTGGCTGATGATGAGGCTCAAATAAGAAAAGTTTGGCAATACGTGTGAAAACCCCTACTCAGACCTCCTTTCTCTAAGTCTCCAGGCCACTTGCACTGCCAGCTCGTTTTGGCCTGTGTGTATGCTTGTTCTCTCTATCCCAAACATTAAAACTTGCCTGTCCAAGATTCCTCAGCATTCGTTTCATCGAGAATGTCAAAAGAAAACCAAGTAATATGAAAAAAAAAATAAAACACAGAAACCTCTTGGCTAATAGAAGAAGGTAATCGGGTCTCACTCTCCTTCTAGGCTGCATCGTGGGCTTCCCTTTAGAAAGAAGGCCCTAGATTTTTCTGGTCTGGGAGAGTGGTATCTAATGGCAGGAGGATCACATCAGCTGGAATGTGATGGCAGGAGCATTTGAGAACAGAGAGAATTTTGGAGAGTTTCTTGAAATTGCACTAAGCCATCCATGACTGATTCCATCAACTCATAGTTAACACTGAAGTGATAGATAAAGGATTCAGAGTGAGAACTCAACTGATGGATCCTGGTGGTCAAATCGAGTAATGCAGGTGCATTTGTTCTATGTCTAACATCTTTACATACTAGCATGATTTTCCAAAACTGTGGCCATTTTCAGGGACAGGTATAACCCAAACCAAAAGAACAAAAATAGATAACATATTTTAAAATTAGAAGCATATATCTCATCCAGGTGCGGTGGCTCACACCTGTAATGCCAGCACTTTGGGAGGCCAAGGCAGGCAGATCACTTGAGGTCAAGAGTTCAAGACCACCCTGGCCAACATGGTGAAACTCCATCTCTACTAAAAATACAAAAATTAGCCAGGCGTGGTGGCATACCCATGTAATTCTAGCTACTCAGGGAGCTGAAGCAGGAGAATCACTTGAACCCAGGAGGCAGAGGTTGCAGTGAGCCGAGATTGCTCCACTGCACTCCAGCCTCGGCAACAGAGTGAGACTCTGCCTCAAAAAAATAAAATAAAATAAATTTAAAAATATGTGTCTGAAGTGTTCACTTGAAAAGCTAAGCTGCAGCCAGGTTGGGAGTATTAATGCATAATACTGATGTCAGCAGGCATTATTTAATCAGTGATACTGACGGAGATAGGGTCTGTTTAAAAGACTGCAATCACCTTTACAAGCTGCTGGTTATTCTCCATTTGTCATATAGTTCTCTTCTATCATAGAGAACTGTCAGGAGATCAGAGAAAGCTGGAGGATGCAGAAATTGGGGGATATGTTCTGCATCCTTTCCTATCCAACTCACTCTTTCTCTCTGCTAGGCTCTGGTTTGACAATGACTGTGTTACTATTCTATGTAGGGCCAGAGTTCATGTTGGGTGGGCTTTGTGGCATGGCTACAGTTCTCATCAGCTTTCAGTAAAGTCATTTCCTCTCCACTTGCCACTTCAGGCCTCATGGTTCTAACAGCTTCCCTCTGATGCTAGTCCTTAGGTAGTCACCGTTTCTTACTGGCTCATAACCATGCCCAGCCTTTGTGAATAGTCTCTCCATCAAACTCATTTCAATCGACCCCTTTAATTGTATTATCTGCTTCCTGCAAGGACACTGACAGATACATGTATAGACAATAAAATGGAGAACTGAGGAAATTTCTAGACTATACAGGCATAAAAGAAAATATAAAAAGACTTTTACCTGAGATTTTTACATAATTAGAGTACTTCATCCTTTTCCATGTGGACAGTGCAAGAATCAACTCCATTCAAAATAGTTTCTTCATTTCCCCCAGTTTTTTTATACAGGTTATTTTTAAAATCGTAATTATAATATTAATTTTGTAACTATCCTCCAAAAGATTGTTCACTTCTTGGAGGTATTTGAAAGATTTTTGTATAATGCCAAAAGAGAACATTACAGTTTTTCATGTAATAAGTCCCTGGTTCAGCTGGGCATGGTGGCTCATGCCTATAATCCCAGCACTGTGGGAGGCCAAGCCGGGTGGATCACCTGAGTCGGGACTTCAAGACCAGTCTGACCAACATGGAGAAACCCCATCTCTATTAAAAATACAAAATTAGCTGGGTGTGGTGGCGCATGCCTGTCATCCCAGCTACTCGGGAGGCTGAGGCAGGAGAATCGCCTGAACCGGGAGGCAGAGGTGGTGGTGAGCCAAGACTACACCACTGCACTCCAGCCTGGACAATAAGAGCGAAACTCCCTAACTCAAAAAGAAATAAATAAGTCAGTCCCCGGTTCACTCCCAGGGGTGCCAAAACCTGGGAGTGAGCCGGGACTTACAACATGAAAAAATGTTGCTAAAATATATATGAAGTCATCCAGCTTTTTCCCAAAGCACAGCAAAAAGATGAGCATAAATTCAGAGATACTGGAGGTGCTGAAAAAATCAAATGAAAACTCTAGATTCTAAATGAAAAAAATCACTACAAAAAAGACTGAAAATCATTAGGCAATAGATGTAATACCAAGCAAAAGCAACCATAATCCCACTCTGTTTAATAGATCGTTAACTTTATAAAGGTCCCTGCAGTTTAGAAAATGTTTCCATATATGTAGAGGTTTGCTAAGTGCCTTCCATGTGCAATTCTTCCCCTTTGCCTTGGGAACAGAAGTAGAACTCTGCATTTTAGTAGAGCATATAGCCACTAAGCCAACAGACTACATTCCCTAGCCTCCTTTGTAGTTAGTTGTAGCCGGGTAGCCGAGTTCTGACAAATGAGATCTGAGTGGGTTGGGTGGGTCATAGAGCAAGTCTCCTTAAGAGAAGTGCTCTTCTTCCCTTTCCCTCCTTTTTGTTGGCTGGAATGCAGACAGGATGCCTTGCGCTTAGACCAGATGCTCTGAACCACAAGCAGCATGCGGATGGCAGAGCAGCAGCATAGAAGCGGCCTGGGTCACCGATGACAGTGGAATTGTCATACCAGCCATGAGTGACCCACCTCCAGACTCTGTTCATATAAAAGAAAAATAAATTTTTATCATGTTTAAATCACTCTTAATTTGTATTTTTAAAATCATATAAAGCCAATTGTAATCCTGAGCTATATAATTTATATTATTTTATCTAATTGTAAGCTAAATTAAATTGCGTGAGGGCAGAAGTCATGTATTTCTTCACTGCTAAACCTGCACAGTGCCAGCACAAAGTAGGCACACACGAAATCATTTCTCTAATTAAGTGAATAAATGAATGTTCCATAAAACACTCCTTTAAAAAAGATCATTGATAGGATAATGTTTTCCAAATGTGAACAATAATAATACGAGTACGTTTTAAAAAGGAAGCATAGCACTGAGGATAAATGTGCGGGCTCTGGAACCACTCTGCCTGACTCCAATCGTTACTCTGATAGTTACCAGCTGTAGATTGGAAAACTTCACTTAATTTCTCCCTGTAATATGTAAATAGAGAAAATATCAATACCTACCTAATAGAGCTTTTATAAGAATTACGTGAGTTAATGTATTTTAAAACTTAAAATAAATACTGGCATTAGCAAGCACCCAACAAATATTAACTAGTAGGAAGTACATATACAGCTGATTCTCATTACTCACACATTGTGTATTTGCAAATTCACCTCCTCACTAAAACGTTTTTGAACCCCAACAATCAATGCTTATGGGCTTCTGTGGGCATTCACAGAGCAGTGAAAATTTTGAGTCGTCTAATGCACTCGTTCCCCACTGAGTTGAACAAGGTGACACCCTCCATTTTCAGCTTTCATACTGTAAACAAGTAGCCTTTTCTCAGTCTATTTAGTTTTTACATTTTTGTGCTTTTTGTTGGTGACTTCACTGTTTAAAATGGTCCCCAACTGTACTGCTGAAGTGCTTTCCATAAGCACAAGAAGGCTGTCATGCACCTCACAGAAAAATACCCAGGAAAGGGAAGCTTTGTTCACTCATGCGTTACAGGTCTGTTGGCCATGCGTTCAATGTTAGTAATTCCACAATATATATTAAATAAGGTATCTTTAAACAGAAATACAGATAAACTTGGCTATGTATTGATCAATTGACAAAAACGATTAGAGACTCACAGACACCTAACCCTGTATTTCTCTTAGGTTCACTATTCACTAATCCAGAATTGGCAATAACATTTTAGAACATAAACTACTAACAATAATGAGAATTGACTGTGTGTGTATGTGTGCATGCATGTGAGAGTGTGTATGTGTGTGTGTACATCAAACAATAAGTACTATCTTGGCAGGGCACAGTAGCTCACACCTATAATCCCCAGCACTTTGGGAGGCGGAAGTGTGTGGATCACTTGAGGTCAGGAGTTCAAGACCAGCCTGGCCAACACGATGAAACTCCATCTCTACTAAAAATACGAAAATTAGCCAGTGTGGTGACTCATGCCTGTAGTCCCAGCTACTTGGGAGGCTGAGGCAGGAGAATTGCTCAAACCCAGGAGGTGGAGGTTTCAGTGAGCTGAAATTGCGCCACTGTACTCCAGCCTGGGCCACAGAACTCCATTCTGTCTCCAAAAAATTCATTAATTAATTTAAAAGTACTTTCTTTCCTAGGACCAATTTATGGCTAGCTTCGATTTATATTTTTGTTACATGAATCTTTAAGAGGAGGACTTGGTGATCCTTTCCATGGGGAGAAGAATTTATAGATGGACTTGGAGGGCTAATAACACAAAGGACAAAATTGCAAAGCCAAAATGAATTTTTAGCTAACAATGACAACAAAATCAACAGGTAGTTGATCCAGAGGATTAGCTGGAGGGCTGAAGTGACAACCAGGAATTCCTGAATGAAAGTGTTTGTGTTATTTTAAACTTCTGTCAAGTTACTCAACTAACATAAGACTACATGGGAAGTATATTAACAATGCAATTCGCCTACACACTAAAACATATTTGAATCCCAACAATCAGTACCTAGCCCTGTCTATATCTAGCCCTGTAGTGGAGTCAAGTTCTAGACTTAACAGTGTAGACTAGAGGCAAGGTGAGTTGGGGTGATCCCTGGAAAAGAGAAGGCAGAGCAGAAAACTCATATTTGCTGTTATAGTTATATATTAAATAAAACTCTTAATCAAGTAGGTGATGTATTCCTCAAAATTAAAAAGAGAATTTTGTTGTTCACCAGCATTGGCTTTGGAATCAACAGACCTAAGTGTGAATCTCAGCTCCACTATTTCCTAATTTCGAAGTCCTGGGCAAGTCAGTCAACTTTGGTTTTCTTTGTTGTTGTTGTTGTTGTTTGACAGAGTTTCATTCTGTCACCCAGGCTGGAGTGCAGTGATGTGATCTCGGCTCACTGCAACCTCCACTTCCTGGGTTCAAGCAATTCTCCTGCCTTAGCCTCCAAAGTAGCTGGGACTACAGGCATGCACTACCACGCCAGGCTAATTTTGGCATTTTTAGTAGAGATGGGGTTTCACCATGTTGGCCATACTGGTCTCGAACTACTGACCTGAAGTGATCCACCTGCCTCAGCCTCCCACAGTGCTGGGGCTACAGGCATGAGTCACCATGCCTAGCCAAAAGTGGCTTTCTTATTGATAAAATCAGGAACTGATACCTACCTCAAAATATTGTTTATGTGTTTCAATGTAGTATGTGTATGGCAAATATCATACAACTAGGCATATAGTCAGTTCTCAGTAAGCAGCAATAAGAATATATAATCCCAGGCTTTGTCTTTCTTTTCAGTAGAAAAGAAATCCTTAGTTTATATGTATACCAAGATGTGCTTATTTTAGCAAATATTTTAATATGCTTTGAAAAGAACATAAGTATTTGGTGTGTTTCATCTCAATTACAATAATCATATCAATACTCAATCTCTGCGATTCTTGTTTGTTTTTGTTTTTGTTTTTTACTTTAAGCTCTGGGGTAGATGTACAGAACAGGCAGGTTTGTCACATAGGCATACATGTGCCATGGTGGTTTGCTGCACCTATCCATCCATCATCTAGGTTTTAAGCCCTGCATATTTGTCCTAATAGTCTCCCTCCCTTGCCTCCCACCCCTTGACAGGCCCTGGTGTGTGATGTTGCCCTTTCTGTGTCCATGTGTTCTCATTGTTCAACTCCCACTTATGAGTGAGAACATGTGGTGTTTGGTTTTCTGTGCCTGTGTTAATTTGCTGAGAATGATGTTTTCCAGCTTATTCCATGTCCCTGCATAGGACATGAACTCATTATTGTTTATAGTTGCATAGTATTCCATGGTGTATATGTGCCACATTCTTTATCCAGTCTATCGCTGATGGGCATTTGGGTTGGTTCCAAGTCTTTACTATTGTAAATAGTGCTGCAATAAACATACGTGTCAATCTCTGCACTTCTTAATGTCTGAGAAATGTGGCAGGGAAAAAAACTTATTTTAAAGATTTTTAATTACAGAAATTTGGAAATCAGCTCAGAACATCTTCTTCTAGAGACCTTTCATTAAGGAAAGCATAATTTTGTCACTGAGACCCAGGTTGATACTTAGAGATTAGACATCTAATCACAATGGATTGACACATTTATTCATTCACTCATTCATTTATCACTTGTTGAGAATACACTAAATGCCAGATTCTGTCCAATGCCCTGGGAATTTAGCTATGAGCAACATATGTATAGTCCCTGCCTTGTGGTCTTGGGAGAAGGGGAGGAAAATAAAAGAATAAAACAATTACACAAACAACTGTCTAATTATCAAAATGATACACCTCAACAAGTGTTATATCAGGATACATGCAATCCAGTCTCAGCATTCTTTCAAAGAAATAATGAGCAATTATTTCAGGAACTAATGAGTAAGTCCAAGAACTAATGAGTAATTCCAGCATAACAATGGGAAGGACATACTTCTCCTTCAGCAACACTTTCAAAAATTCCCTCTCCTCTCTTACTTGCCTCACTCGTCAGAGCCACAGAACATCTCATCCCCTATGCTGAGGCCACATTGGTTTAATTTCTACTTCTTTCCCATTTTCCATTTCCCTGGTTTCTTCCCCATTCCCATTCCACTCCCCTCTCCAACAATATCCCTAAATCCTCCCTGGAGGTGTAAGAGTGGAATGAACAAAGCAGCACTTTTTTTACAAGTTATGAGGAAAAGGCCAGGAATATCCTCTGATATTAATTTCTATTACTGTGCAGAAGAAAAACTACAGTGTTTAATAGAAGCATTCCATGGGAAAGCCCAACTCGTCTGGTAAAAATAGAGAAAAGTCCCTGGGAAAAATGACATTTACGTTGAGACTGGAAGAAGAAGCAGTTAGTGGAGAGAGGGAAGAAGAGGATGTGAATGAGATAGAAAAGAGTATGGCATTGGTGGGACAAAGAGAAGGTCAGCATGGTCAGCGCAGAGCAGGGAGGAAAGAAGTTTCCCTCATTTGGTAAATGAGGCTGGATAGGCAGGGAGGGGCCAGATCATGCAGGGTTTTATGTTGAAAGCAACAGGAAGCCACTGAAGAATACTTATTTTGTATTTATGAATATAATGATTCTTTACATTTTCAGGTCAAGTTTTATGAATGTTTTTGGTAACACTGGTTTTTTAAAGCCAAGAATATTACTCTGAACTTTTCTCATCCACTATCACAACATACCCACCAAAGCTTTTTATTTTGAAATGAGAATGATCCACGTACATTAGTCTTTAAATTTCACTTGTCTTTAAAATGAAAATCACATAGAAAAAGTGATTATATCCTGCAAGTATGCACAAACGTATTCCAGTGTGAATTGCTATAGACCATGTGCTGAAACACCCCAAACAAGGTTATTCCAGGAAATATTGCATCATTATAGCTCAAAACGTAGCTCTCCTTGATTATATTATGAAACCCAAAATGGACTTCTGACACAGGTTCATTTTCAAACATTCACATACACACATTTTTATCTTCTCTATGCTTGTAACAAAGATTCCTTCTCTCTGTGTTCACAGTGAATGACCATGTTCAGCAGGAAAGAAACCAGTCTCTCATACCGTTCTTTTTCTAAACACCTGGTTATTCAGTTTTAACAAGGTGACTGGTTTCCACCATAACTCTGCTATTTTTCCACTTGGCTGAGTCCCTCTGGACCTTAAAGTAAAAATCTATGTAACACTAGCTTTCCTACTAACACTATATGGGTTCCACCTACATTATGCCACTAATTTATGGGGGATATTGTGAATAATGCAAACAGAGATTCCTTCCTATGCTCTTTCTTTTGAATCTCTGTGAGATGGACCAAAAGACAATATTATTCAGATGTTTCATGTTCTACATCATCTCATATTTCACTGACTTATAAGCACAGGTAGAACTCTTTCATCTGCTGCTGGCTCCTTTCCTAGTTTATTGTGTATTTGAAGTAACCATAAAGTGAAAAGATTTGCCAAGTTGGCTTATTTGTAGGATTAGAATAATGGTTGCCATTTACCTTTCAGACCGAAGTTCTTTCAAATATAACCAGAAGGAGGTCATTCCACAGTTGCAATTACCCTTCCAAATGCTATGGAAATGCAGGGGAAGAATGGTCGTCACATCAAACCCCCAGGTTGCATACTTTATATGCAGCAGTAAGGGTGTACCTGGTGCTTACTGAGACCATTCCTAGTTTGACAGCAGATGGACCATAAACACCAGGTAAATAATACTGGCTTTAATCATTTTTAATTAAATGGAGAACTTAGAAGATGACCACAAAGTTCTCCTTCCTACCTGGCCATGGAGGGAGCAATATTACATGCATTGAGGTTTTAAAAGACAAGTATCATTCTTAGACCCACGTGAATGGACCACTGCCCTAAGCCCCATGCTGTAGAGGGCCCCCCTCTTCCCCATGTTGCAAGTAGTCTCCTGTGCCCACTCAGAGGCTACACCCCCCGCAATCCTTCTGGACCATTTCTGAATTTCAGGACCCCAGAATTCCTTGCCCAAATAGTCCTCAACCTGCTTCCAGAGTTTCTAGATCTAAGGGTGATCCAGTGGCAGCTGTCAGCGAGGAAGTATGGTTGGAGCCTGGGTAAGGAATTGGGGTGTCCCTACATGCACAGGAAGCCCCTCGCCATGTAAGACGCAGCCAGCCATGGAGGAGAAAGGGCCCAGCTCTCTGCATGCCTCTGTGCTCTGGTAGGAAACTCCAGGTTAGGAGAAAGAACATCTCTTATTGAATAATTTGTTCACTTACAGCTTGGAAATATTTAGATATATGATTTGTGGAGCTCTATGGATATTCTTGCCCCAAATCTCCCAACTATGAAGAGTAGCCTTTAGAAGAATATATTGAGTTTGAGACATCAGTGACTAATAGTAATTTGGGAAACTTTATATTCTTTTCTAAACATAAATCACTAGAACTGTAATACAAAAGATGTGACGAGGAAGGGGGAGTGGGGCTCCACTACTTAGATCAAACAGTAGATTCAACCTCTTAAGTTGTGCTCTTTGTTCATTAAGCACGAGGAGCCGGATAGAACATTCTTCTCTCTGCCACAAGAATTCCATCTGTAGAACAGAGGCTCCCAGGCTGCCAGCTGCTCTTCACTCCCCTGTCGTAAGAATGCAGCTGAGGTTGAAAACTTGTCACCAAGTTGGAGCCAATATCCACCTGTCCCTCTTGTCAGTCTCTTTCTATAAAGTCTTCCTGGGATTTAAAAACTAAAGCCATTAAAAATGGGATTTGCCTTGACTCTTTCTAGAACAGCCATATACCATGCATCATGTGTCCCACAATGACGGTATCTCTTAAAAATCGTGATATTTAAATAAAATAACAGCTGTGCAGTACTATGAACAGCTATGACAGATATTCTGAGAAATTGTTTGCTTATTCAAATCCCCAGGCATGGGTTTTATTTTTCAAACAAACCAAAAAAGAGAGAAAGAATAACAAAAGGAGGGATGTTCACAGTTATAATTTATATAAAATCGTGTCAAAATATTTTCTACTTCTCAAAGATAAAAAGCTAATATATAATTATATATCATAAGAGTAGACTCTTTTCTACAGTAGGAAAAACAATGCTGCTATATAATAGACATGTCAAAAGCCCATTAATACCTATTATGTTTGAAAATACATAAATCCTTAATGGATTTTGCTTAAATTTGGAAATTATATATAAGAGCACATCTATCTTTCCATCAGATCATTACTAGGAAGACAGGATTATGACACATATTTTAAAAATTTTATTTGGAAGAAAAGTATTGTAAAGATATCTTATGTAATCTCAAATTTTGTGTCTAAAATCAAAGAGGGGGTGTAACTAAACACATAAAGCAAAATTCCTTTGGGATCTGAAAGTGTCACTGGGAGGAAGAGAGTCAGTCTGGCTCCAGCTCTGGATGGATACACAGTGCTGCTCTGCAGCTAACAGGACAGGGAATCTTGAGGTTGCAGCTGGGCCAAGACTGGGTTATGGTGAGCAATAGTCATTTACACATTTTGGAGTACTATGCTTGTTCCATGACTGCCTTTGTTGCAAGCAAAAATAGTTACCTGTTCAAGCCCTTTCAATGAAGAATTCAAAAGACTTCTGGACTTCCTAGGGCCACACGGCTCTTATTTAGGAACGAGAGGGGGATATCAAGTGAGGTATTATGTATCTTAACTTTATTAATTATAACAATACATAAATGAATTTCCTTTTTTTTTTTTTTTTTTTTTGTGAGGTGGAGTCTCACTCTGTCACCCACGCTGGAGTACAGTGCCTCGATCTCAGTTCACTGCAACCTCTGCTTCCCGGGCTCAGGTGATTATTCTGTCTCAGCCTCCTGAGTAGGTGGGATTACAGGCACCCACCACCACGCCTGGCTAATTTTTCTATTTTTAGTAGAGAGGGGGTTTCACCATGTTGACCAGGTAATCCATTCATCTCAGTCTCCAAACGTGCTGGGTTTACAGGCGTGGGCCACTGCACCCAGCCATAAATTGATTTCCTAATGGACATCTTTTTCATACCTATTGAAAATGTTCAATCCAGATATACAAAAGACAGTGTACCATGCCACTGGAATGAATAAAATATAAGAGAACAATAAGAGCCAAAAGCCAGGCACAGTGGTTTGTGCCTATAATTCTAGCACTTTGAGAGGCCAAAGCGGGCAGGTCACTTGAGCTCAGGATTTTGAAACCAGCCTGGGCAACATAGCAAGACCCAATACCTTGTCTCTAACAACAACAACAAAAATTAAACACTTAGCTGGGCGTGGTGGCATGCACCTACAGTCCCAGCTACTCAGAGGGCTGAAGCATGAGGATCACTTGAGCACAGGAAGTTGAGGCTACAGTGAGCTGTGTTCATGCCTCTGCACTCCAGCCTGGGAGACAGAGTGAGACTGTCTCAAAACAAAACAAAAAAAAGAGTCAAAAGAGACCCTACAGGAATATTTATCACAGAATTAATATTACACAGAGTAATGGGAAACCAATATTTAACAGAGCACAGTCAACCATGCTCCCCTACGTAGAGTCAAATCTTTAAAGATGGTATCCAATTGACAGATTCTGATTGCGTTAGAGAGAATGTCTGAATAATGATATTTATCCAATCTGTATATACACTGATCTTTTAAAATATTTCTAATTCTAAGTTTTAAAAAGTAAAACATATATTTCTATATTTGAGAGCTTAAAAGTGGATATGCCTTAGGGAAAACATACTGCAGGCTTACAGAGCCTCCTGAGCATATATCTTGTCCTGCTGACACTGAGATCAGAAAATAAGTGAAAGCAATTCCCTTCATTGACTCAATGTAGCGTAGCTATTCTTGAAACAGAGCTTATCAACAGGAAATCGGCTAGGAAAGTCACTTTTCAGTTCTCAACATTTCAATCGTGGAAGGTGACACAAATATCACAGGCTGAGATTTCCTAACTCCCTAATTTGCTTTCCCTCAAGCATGCTTCTGTTTCCTTTGGAGAGGAAGGAGCAACTGGAAGCCAGCAGCTGAAGGTTCGCTCCTTTCTGTTACTCCCTTCACTTCACACTCCTCATGCCTCTCACTTCGTCTCCTTCACCTTTAATGCCGTGAAGTTCCAATATAAAACCTAAACCTGTGGTAGCCCTTTCTAAACCAGAACTCGCAGCTCCATTTGGCAAGGCACCACATCTACTTTTAAAATATACCCCGTACCCAGGCACAATGTGAGTAGTCAGCACCAAACATACGTGTCAAACAGTATAACTTCAACATTTGCTCACCATAACCTCAGCATATGTTCAAATAATATGGGCCACTAAAATTTCATTACACATTTACTTTCCTGCTACCTATTCTGCACAGAAAGCTCATTCAACTTTAAGTCCCAGCAGCACTGAAACTTGTTTATTTATAAGATTATTTTCCAGTTTGGGTGGAGAGCCAATTTATACACTTTCAATGATTTCAATAAATAAGTAGGCTGTATCCTTCCTATCACAGTCTTCATTGTATATCTGTTATCATACACAGCAAGTATATTTTCTTAATGTTGACTGTGCCACGTGTGCATATGTGTGACTCAATAGATATAGATGCAGATAGCTGTCATTCATGAAATGCTTACTCTATGCCAGGCAATGTGCTAATCACTCCACTCATTTGTTTAACAAATAGTTATTGAACACCTCTGATGTGTCAGACACTGGATTAGATACTAAGAAGGAGCTAAAAAGACAAATATAGCCT
This sequence comes from Saimiri boliviensis, assembly GCF_048565385.1. Classification (NCBI taxonomy): domain Eukaryota; kingdom Metazoa; phylum Chordata; class Mammalia; order Primates; family Cebidae; genus Saimiri; species Saimiri boliviensis. The sequence continues at coordinate 101,662,032 of NC_133451.1, forward strand.
GGTCCTCATGAAGCTTCTAGTCTAGTAAAGAAGACAAACTTTAAAAATATATATAGCAAGGAATCTAAACAGCCCAAGGGCTTGACACTGATAAAGCAGCATCTTTGCAACCCAAGAGATAGTATAGCCGGTGAAAATTGGGTGCAGAATGTTCCTGTTACAGAAAATGACACATTATAAAATGTGCGGTGGGTTTAAAAAGGTAAAAAGAACTTGAGGTGAAGGGGAAAAGTGGTTAATGGTGACACTGGAGGAACGACAGTGGCAAGGTCAGACGGGTCACTTTAAACACTTTAAGGAATTTTGGCTTTACCCTGAAGATAATTGGAAGGTGCTGAGGGCATGTAAGCAAGGCAGTATCACCATCAGAGTTGCATCTTGTAAGAGTCCTCTTTCCTCAGTATGAAGCAAGGAGCAGAGTCAGAGAGACCAATTAGAAGCCATTGCATGAATCCAGGCTGGAGGTAACGATGAACTAACTAAAGTGCAAAAGTGAGGAGGAACAAAGGGAATGGATGCAAGAAAATGGATGTGGTGACATCACAGGACTTGAAGACAGATTGAACTTACAGGGAGACAGGTAGGAGAGAAGGGATCAAGGGCTCAACAACTGTCCTGTAGTTGTAATTGTGGTAGACAGCCAAGCCAGGTTATTCCCCTGGGAACACAGCCAACATTTTCTTTATTGTTTATTGTTTCGTTACTGTGGTGCCTCGATTATCTTAGTTCTCCATATGGATGATATATATACCAGGATACCTACAATAAGAAAGACTTGAAGCACTTTTCAATTAATAGGCAAGCACTATCTTCATTTCACACATAGAAAAAACATAGTTTATACAAAAGGACTATTTGTACTTCATTCCTTGGCTCCATGTGAATCTTTTTTGAGGACCATGAATAGAAATTGAGACCCAGTTTCCAAATGAGTATGTTTTCCTGACACTCTACCACTTTATCATTCAAATTGTTTTGTTTTGCTTCTCAGGCACTCTAGGTTCCGTCGATTTGGGATTATTACCAGGAATCCTAAAAATTTATGATTTTAGAGTCCAATAAGCAGACTCTGAAAATTTATTTAGTTGCTTAGTGATTATGCTCAGCATCATAAAAGCTAAAATTGATAAGAAGCCAGCAGAGCTATTTCAGAAACCAATAAACTCTATTCCAATAACTTTCTGTCAATGTCTAAAACTTGAAAGTCAGACCTATAAGACCCAGTAAAGGATCAGTGAGAACAAGATTGAACACAACCCCACAATGCACATTTATTAACAGGATAAGGAACCTATTTTATGAAGTGCGTATTCTACCTTTTCTAAAAATATATATAAAGCCACAGTTAAGATGGCTTCATGATGTCTATTATCACTGGTAGTGATATAATTATAAGAATCTACATACTTTGGAAACTCCCAGAATTAAGTCCCTGTCTTATATGAGATAGAAAAGATGCATGTGGAGAGAAGACATCTGGTTAATGCTTTCTCGTCTTCTACAAATAATTCCCCAAATAGTGCAATGCTGATTCTTCACTTTATTTACTCAGTGGAAACAAGAAAGAATTAAAATTTAGGACAATGTCATCCAAGTGGCATACACACAGAAAAAAAACAAACCAAGTAAGTAATTGAAGTGCTGTTTCAAGAGGACAATATATAAAAACAGATTGTCTAAGAAACGGACTATCTGGGGAAAAAATGGATATGATTCAAAGCTAACCTTGAATATAGTGGAGTGTGGAATTAACAAGTTGAAATATCTAGCAGAAATGTATACAGACACAAATGGCTATGTGCTCTCACTGTCCTGAAACACTACAGAATTAAACTTATCCTTGTATTACCTACTTTTTAACAGAAGTGCTTAACCTTTTGTTCCTACGTTATCCTTTCACAAATGTGACAATGTATCAATTATTCTTAGAACCAACTTAAAAAAGATTGTCTCAGGTGGATTTTATGTGGGTGGAAAGATCAAACGTCAAGATGAGCTGCATCAACAGAACAGAAATCATCATTCTAATCAACAGGGTGCTATTGTGCATCTGATACACTACAGTTCAGAAAACATAAATTTTTTTGAGACAAGGTCTCACTCTGTTCACCCATGCTGGAGTACAGTGGCACAATTTTAGCTCACTGCAGCCTCAATCTCCTCAAGTGCAAGTGATCCTTCTGCCTCAGTCTCCCAGGTAGCTAGGACTGCAGGTGCACACCACCGTGAGCAGCTAATTTTGCTTTGGGGGCTGTTTATTTTTATTTTTTCTATGAGACAGGCTCACTTTGTTGCCAAGGCTGGTGTTGTACTCATGGCCTCAAGTGATCCTTCCACCTTTGCCTCTCAAATTGCTGGGATTACACGTGTGAGCCACCTCGCCTAGCTCTCCTCTGAAAAATTGATGTAGAGATCTTCAAACCTAGGACTTGTACTTTAAGTCACAATCCACTACAAGCCAAGTTTCCAAAATGCTAACATTGATGAGTGAATTCGTGAATTTACCAAGGGCTCGCTATAACTTTAGTGGTAGTAAAATAGCGGAAAAGTCATGATGTCATTTATTTCAAGAGGAGAAAGAAAGGGGTAGGAAAGGATAAGGAAGGGAAGAAAGGAAGGAAGGGAGGAAGGGAGAAAGGGAGAAAGGGAGGGAGGGAGGGAGGGAGGGAGGTAAGGAGGGAGGAAGGGAGGATGGGAGGGAAGGAGCGCAATCTGTAATAGAGTGAAAGCAAACTGCCTCAGTCCCTATAAGCCCAAACCCTTTAAAGTTTCTCCAATAATAATAATAATAATAGCAACATTTTAATGGTACTTACTTTATGCCAGGCTCTGTTCTAAAAGTGTCATATATATTAACTCAGAGGTACTATTAATATGCTTACATTACCGATGAGGCCTGAAGCACAGGGAGGTAAACAACTTGCCCAGAATTACTAGGAAAGTGGAATCAGCATTTGAACCTAGACAGCTGTAGCTTCAGGAGCTAGCTGCTATGTCCTTTATTACAGTCTTTATCACAGTACCTCTAGATACAGGGCTACTCAAAGTGCTTGCGCATGAAATGTTCATTACTGGTCTACAATGAGATAAGCCCTTGCAACCAGAATATAACAACTAGGTCACTAAACACACCATCCAGATTAGCTGACATTATTGTTATTATTATCATTTTAGTGGACTTTATACATAAAAGAAGTATGCTCTTGTTTACAGCTTGGCTCAAGTTGCTTATCTCATCCTCAACCAGTAACAGTTCATGGACTAGGAACAGTCTGCAAATTGCCTTTTTTATTTTTTGAGACAGAGTCTCACTGTTACCCAGGCTAGAGTGCAGTGGTGCAATCTCAGTTCACTGCCACCTCTGCCTCCTGGGTTCAAGAGATTCTCCTGCCTCAGCCTCCCTAGTGGTTGGGATTACAGGCGGCTGCCATCATGCTCAGTTAATTTTTGTATTTTTAGTAGAGATGGGATTTCACCATGTCGGCCAGGCTGGTCACAAACTCCTGACTTCAAGTGATCTGACTGCCTTTGCCTCTTGAAGTGCTAGAATTACAGGTGTGAGCCACCATGCCCAGTGGGCAAATCGCCTTTTGAGTGGTGTGACCTTAGAAGATTCTCTTCCCTGGATTTAAAGAAGGAGCAACTTTTGAGCAACAAAATCACCTTGGCCTTGTCCATGTGATCCTGCAAACAGCCCTGTAAGGCAGGTGTTAATAATCGATATGCTGAACTGTCTAGTTCACAGTCTTACAGCTAGTAAGCGGAATAGACAGGATGTGAATGGAGATCAGACTGGTGCCCAAATAGACTGCAGGCTGTGCCATGCCACCTCCCACTTCCAAGGAGCCACTCAGACCAAGAACAAGGAATAAAACATTTCCAGGGCTCTGGAAAATCTGTGAAGTGGGCAAACTTGGAGTTAGTTTTTCTCAGCTTCCAATCTTGCACCACCACCATCCTCAAACCCTTTCCTACCCACTCACCCTCCTGACATAGCCTCTTCTTCTTTTTCTTTTTCTTTCTTTCTTTCTTTCTTTTTTTTTTTTTTTTTTTTTTTTTTGAGGCAGAATCTTGCTCTTCCGCTTAGGCTGGAGTGCAGTGATGCAATTTCAGCTCACTGCAACTTCTACCTCCCAGGTTCAAGCAATCCTCATGCTCAGACTCCTGAGTTGCTGGGGCTACAGGTGCAGGCTATTACACCTGGCTAATTTTTGTTTTTTTAGTAGAGACAAGGTTTCACCATGTTGGCCAGGCTCATCTTGAACTCCTGACCTCAAGTGATCCACCTGCCTCGGCCTCCCTAAGTGCTAGGATTACAGACGTAGGCCACTGCACCCGGCCAGAGATATCCTTTTTTGGTGCATTTAGTCAGATGTGTCTCCTTGAGTTCTTTTCAAATTAAGCTACATGATTTGTCTAATCAGACTTCCTCCAGCCTGACCAATGACAAGTTTTCTGTGAGTCCTGTTAATATATGCCCTGCTTCCAACTAAGGCAACATACATGCTGTGAGTTTAATCTCACTGCATTCCTACTAGGAACACAACTTCATTTAGGAAATAGAAATGGCCTCTCCCCCATCTCCAGGGTATGTGTAAATGGAGGGGTGAAGATGGGAGGGGGCTGCTTCTCTTTCCCACACTGGTGAGCACTTCTAGTCTCACGCTGTCCCTTCCTTGCACAGACCCTGACATCTAAATGGGCCACCAAGAAAAGGGCAGGTGAATCACAGGATCTGCCAGGTGAAATGCAAATCTAAACTTCCGCCTGAAGACCTTTATGCCTGAGAAGTGGTCATCTGAGTTCTGTATAAACTTTTTGTGATAAAGAAGTAGCCACTTATTAGTAGATTTGGGTTCCGGAGTCAATTGTCTGAGTTTGAATCATGATTCTACCAGTTCTTAGCTGTGTGAATGGGGAAATTGATTAAACCTTTTGTCTCATGTTTTTCAACAAAATGGAAAACTGACCTTATCACATTGCTGTGAATATTTAATGGCATAAGATGTATATAGAGCACATAGTAACTACTGAAAAATGTTAACTATTACCATTACTCCAGAGTACAGTGAGACTACACATTTCTTGCTTGGAAACTGTGATTCTACTAAAGGAATCTAAAATTACATTTGATTTTTCTTTCCAGTCCTTGTTTATTCTTCCATTCATTAGGTATCTGTCGTGTTCCTGCTGTGATGAGGTAGAGAAATAGGTGACTTGGAGGGTTACGAAAGGTGCTGTATTAAATCAATTCATCAGGGAAGTCCTCAATGAGAAGGTGATAGCTGAGCAATGATTTGAAGCAATGGAGTTAATTACAGGTATTCCAAGAAAAAGAATGTTTTAGCAGTGCACAGATGCCATATTGGAATCCACCTGACATGTTCTGGGAATGAAAAGAGGCCATTGTGGCTGGAGCGCAGTGAGTGGGTCGGGGAGCAGTAAAAGAGGAAATCAGACGGGTGCATGGCAGAGCCTTGGAGCTGGTGGGTTTCTCTCTGAGGGAAATCTACAGCCCCTGAATGGATTTGAATAAGGAAGGGGATGATCTGATTTGTATTTTTAATGGACCACTCTGGATGCTGATTTGAGAAAAGACTTGAATATCTTTCCTCTCCGGACCTCTTGCAGGCTGAGGGGAAAGCAAGGTAGATTCTTGCCATATCGTAGGAGAAAGATGACAGCGACTAGCCCAGGGTGGTGGCAGTGGAGGGGATGAGGAATGGTCAGATTCTGAGTCTAAAGAAATGGGTGTCAAGAGCCAAATGAAAAAAACGTATGTAGCAGAAAAGCACAATCAAATCCATCCAATGTGGCTGGCAGGGCCAGTAAAGTGAGGACTAAGCACTAGATTAAACAACCTAAAATCAGAGCTGACCTAGACAAGAGAGATTCCGAGGACATGCTGGAGGCAAAAAAAAAAAAAAAAAACCTCACCAAGGTGGGCTGAAGAAGAATGAAAGACTGTGCAGTCTGATGAGGCACTGGAGACTGAATTTACCCTCCCACCTTAAACGCCTGAAAAACTGGACAGAATTCATGAAACAATGATATTCAGACAGCGAGAAACACACAGCAGAGAACACTGATCCCTGAGAGCCACGAAACAAATGAGGTGCTCCGTATAACTCCCCAGCAAACTACATAAAGAGAGATTCCAGCCACAGTGCACAGCAGGGGAAACCAGAGTGCCCCGAGGTGAGGGGCAAAGTTGAGAATTCAGGGAGAACCAGGCAGTGGAGGAATTCACAGAGCAGAATAGCACAGCAAAGAGGATTGCTCAAAGAAAAACTCTGGAGGGCTGCAGAGGTTCCCTGTAGAGGGGCTTCAGCTGAAGAAACTCCCCAAGGCCAAGGAGAGAAACACAGAAAAGGAGCAAGAAACAATTCCCAGAGTCACACAGGACTGGAAATCATTCAGGGAGTAAGAATTGCATGTATCAATGCTAATGGGAATTATTCAACAGAGAGGGGACAATTGATGATGTAGGAGAGGAAGAGGAGAATTGCTCAGACAATGCCTCTGTGGGGTCAAGAAGGGTGCCTCCACAAATAGAGCTATGTGCTTGAGATGGTTCTGACACAGGCAAGAAGGTGGTACCTGTGGGTGGAGATGCTGAGTGGTAAGCGGATGCTGTAGTGACGTGGGATCTGTGCAGCCTCTCATGATCACTTCAGTTTTCTCAGTTAAGCAGAAAACAGGAGCATCAGCTTAGAAGGAGGATAAGGGAGGAGATACTGAGGAATTGAGGAGAGAGGAGAATGTGTGAAATGCTCACTTAGGGGAGTAAAATGAGGAAAAGTCCTAGTACAACCAGGAGTGTTTATATGTTTCTACGAGTAGCAGCATTAAGGGCCTATTTGGTCATAAATTTAAAGTAAGGACTTCCTGTGTGGTTGTTTTTCTCCTGCTATTTGCAGCTGCAGACATGCAGGTGTGGGACAGTAAGGATTGGATTTCACCTGGGTTGGGGATTTGCTAAGTGAGTAAGATAAAAGGAGAGAGGGGCAAGCAAGCCATGCATCATCACGGTTGACTTTGAATGGAGTCCTTTTTGTTTTTTTCTCCCGTGAACTGCTGCTAAACCAGATCAATCTCACTGCTGTATTTGTGTCACTGATTCTTTTCACCCTCAGGCCATTCTGTTCATATATTTTTGTTCCATCACTCATCATTAAAAGCTGCTCTTCCGGCCGGGCACGTTGGCTCACGCCTGTAATCCCAGCACTTTGGGAGGCTGTGGCGGGTGGATCACAAGGTCAAGAGACAGAGACCATCCTGGTCAACATGGTGAAACCCCGTCTCTACTAAAAATACAAAAAATTAGCTGGGCATGGTGGCGCGTGCCTGTAATCCCAGCTACTCAGGAGGCTGAGGCAGGAGAATTGCCTGAACCCAGGAGGTGGAGGTTGCGGTGAGCCGAGGTCGCGCCATTGCACTCCAGCCTGGGTAACAAGAGCGAAACTCCGCCTCAAAAAAAAAAAAAAAAAAAAAAAAAAAAAAAAAAAAAAGCTGCTCTTCCAACTCTGGATCAGTGAACTCTCCCTTCTTCCTAGTCACCACCAGAAATATCGAACGAGACAAAGTCAAGGGCAGGTTCTATTGGTTCACCGCTAAGACTCCTTGTTGGACAAATGATTTATTTGTCAACATCCAGCTTGGTAAATCCATATAACCAGCTTTTTGTTCAGATAACTCTACCATCATCAAATTAAATATCTCCATCTTTTTTTAGTGACATCAGGAGAGGTTATTAATTGCCAAAACCAAGACATTCATATCTACAGCATTCCCCCACCTCTCAGTGTAATTTTTAAAAATGTTTTATAAAGTTAGTGTGGCACAACTTGTTAACAAATTCATATTTGCTGTTAGAAGTTATTGTTTTGGATTCCCCCCCACCCCCCCCCCAAGTACTTTAAAACAAGATAGCACTCTACTGGGTGAGCCGGCCATATTTGCACTAAGCCAGAGAAAGCAGAATTGTGATGACTGATAACTAGAATACCTTTCCTGGAACAACCACATACCTTTTACCTCTATGCTGGTTCTAATTTATTTCAAGATTCACATGAGTTCCCCAAGTAGTGGGGGTCCACATATAAGTATGCTGGGAAGGCAGTGCTAGTCACATCACCAATCTTTCCCTTCTTCTTACTAACTAGACTCCCAATTTTGTCCTAGGCAACAATGTGCTAAGCTAAAAATAGAAAAAGGAGAAGGGATTTATATCTCTTAAAATTTTTGTTGCAGAGAGTCCATGTCACTGTTCAGGTAATGAGAAAAAAAGCAGGATCTTTGGGGGGAAGTTTTGCATTCCTGATACCTATACATGGAAAACATATTGCTCGTCATCATTTCTTCTCTCATGGAAATAGATGTGAGGCTGGAGGCTGTGAGATGGCAAACATGAGGAGAAAACCTGCTTGTCCCGGATGCCGAAGTGGAAAACTAGCACAGCTTGGTGTGTTGTTGATGTTGTGAAGCTGCTTCTCCAGCCCTGAGCCACCTGCCTCCAGGCTTCTCGTTATGTGAAGACTACAAACCCCCTTTGGGCTAAGTCACTAATGCAGAGTTCCTGTTCTGTGTGGAACTTGTACGTGCATATATATGGATAGAAGCTGAAAAGCTGCCAGTCACAGGAGCAGCCCAAAGAACTGGCTGTTCTGTCTCTCCCAGCTCCCAACTGCTACACGGTTTGTCTATTATGGTGTCTAATTGTTCCTGAATATTTTTTGTATTTCTTACTCTAACGATTTGCTTCCTTATCTAATCACTTTATCTGTTCTCTAAGTCTAACTTTCTACTTACTAGTAATTTCTGCTCTCGTGATTTTGGTTAACTACAGTCCACCCTGGCCTTTCCAGCATATCTCTATACGTCATGATGTTTAACTTTCAGCTCCCACACGAATTTTCTCATTTTTTGTAATTCCAGATTCTGGAGAGGAGTATCACAGTCCTGTTATGTTTAGGCCACAGGCCAATCTATTGATCGGTCACCCCTGGGTCTGGTGTCCACCTCTAATCCAAGCAGCTATGGTTTGGGGGATGAATGACTTTAGGAATCCTGTAGGAATCATAACCTTCTATGGAGCCGTCTCAGCAAAGACTCTGGACAGATCAGGGCTGGCAAGAAGGGATAGGGCAAGCATCATAATGTAGCTCAGGTCTGCAACATTGTACCAACTGAAAGCATACCACCCCTGCAGACCAAACCCGATTAAAGTCTCATTCTAAATTATGCACATTTCAGAAAACATAACCTAATAAACTATGACTGGGAAATTCCAGGACTCAAGTCTTAATCCCAGTTTTTCTATTAACACACTATGTGAAAGTTTGAAGATCTCTTTGTGCCTTACTTTCTTCATCTGTAAAAATAGGGAACTCATATCTATTACCTCTTGAGGTTGCAGAGAGGAACAATAAAATTGATTTGCAAAGTGTTTTATTGCCATAAAGTGCTATGCTGAAAACAGCCTGTGTTTAAATAGCCTGATTTGTTGCAGTATGTAATAAAGAGTGCTATTTAAAGAATATATTCTAAATAAATGCATTCTTAATTTTCTTTCTGTTGTTACTTTTGTGACACTCACTAAAACCCAAGAAGAATACTGTGAGATGTTAGTTTTTATTCATACTAAATTTTTCCCTACCTGAAAAATAAAATTATGGTCCCATATTCTTAGTTTACTCTCCCATAATTCATTCAGCTAACTTTTTTTTTTTTTTTTTTTGAGACGGAGTTTCGCTCTTGTTACCCAGGCTGGAGTGCAATGGCACGATCTCGGCTCACCGCAACCTCTGCCTCCTGGGTTTAGGCAATTCTCCTGCCTCAGCTTCCTGAGTAGCTGGGATTACAGGCATGCGCCACAATGCCCAGCTAGTTTTTTGTATTTTTAGTAGAGACGGGGTTTCACCATGTTGATCAGGATGGTCTCGATCTCTCGACCTCATGATCCACCCGCCTCGGCCTCCCAAAGTGCTGGGATTACAGGCTTGAGCCACCGCGCCCGGCTCAGCTAACATTTAAGTATAACAACTAGATCCCAAATTTTATGCTTTAATGTATCCAAATTACTTTGGAATCCAAAGTAATGAGTGCAGCCAGAAATGGCTTTTGAGTGTCACTTATGCTCACCTCTTCCCATCTACATCTTCAGTAATGTTATGTTGATAGCTTGAAATCAGCTATTTTCAGAGTATTTACACCACAGAAGTAGGCAAATGTATAAATGAAGTCTTTACCTTTCTCTTTTCCAGAGAACTGGTTATTAAACACCTGCCAGCACACCACTGGATTTCATGTACCTAGAACTGAAAAACACACAGATACAAATGCACATCATCATTATCAACAATAACAACAGCAAAAATAGGCCTAAAAGGCATCAGAGAGATTGCTTTTTAAAATAATATACTCTTTCTTCTTTAAAAACTTTTTTCTATGGGAAAATATTTGCTACAAGTAGATCCAGATATTTTCTTAGCCTAAAGCAATGATTCTCAAATGTTACCATGCCATCAGAATTACCTGGAGAGTTTACGAAAACAAACAACTCAACTCCAAACTTTGAATTTCTGATTCAGTAGGTTTGGGATGGGGCCTGTTAATTTACAACTCTAACAAGTTCCCAGGTGATCCTGATACTACTGACTTAAATGTATGTGGGGTAACAAAAAAACAAACCAACACAAGATTGCTTTGTTTCTGGTCCTCTTCACAGTAAGCAAGGTTACTGTGATTTGTTCTGGTAGATCTAAAATGCTATGAATTTGGAATCAGAGTTTTTACTTCAACAGAAAATCATTTTGCTTCATTGGGCTTCAGTTTCATTATCTGTTAAAAGTGAGAATTAAATTTCATATTCACAGTTCTGTGTTAATCTGTTATAAAATGAAAAATAATTCACTCACAGGTTTCCCTAACTAATGAAGTTCTGTTGTAAAAATAGTAACAATTATATCAGAAAATAAGAAACCAGAATCTCTGATTCCAAAGACATGGATGAACAGTACCTAAAGCAGAGGTAGCTCAAGGAATGGAGTTTGGGAACTGAGTCATCCTTGGAATCCAGTGAAGCTTTTACAACCTGATTACTTTGCCTCATCAGCAGGCTCATGGGTCCCAAGTCTAGTGTTGTAACATTACCATGACCTTGCAAATCTTCATCTCTGCTTCTACTAATATGTCTCTCTTAGCTTCTCCTTCTACTACCAAATGGTCTCTACTCTCCTTTTCTCATAGCTTCTCTCCCTCTCATGGCTTCTGCATTTCCATGTAATGTAACTATTGTATACCTCCCAGCTTCTGCCACCATTTTGATGGCAGCAGCAGCCCATCTAGAGTGGCCACTGCCATGATGCTGGCTGCAGTCGGGGAGGTACAGCTGGGGCTGTGCACTCCATGGAGCTAGTGGGAGCTGGGAACAGGTGGAAGCCCCACCCACTTCTCTGTTGGCAGGGCAAGAGCTTCACACTCCCCAGGCACAGCTGCAGCCTCCTAGCCGTGGCTGCGGACCGAGGTCTCCCTGTGCTTTTGGAGTCTGGGAGCAGGCAGGAACTCTGCCCTCCCAAATGCAGCTGCAGCCACCCAAGCCACGGCTGTGGACCTGGACATCTCTGCACTGTCAGGGGCCCAGGAATGCCCCACCCCTAGCCCCACAGGCTCAGAAATGCCTGTTCCTGCTGCCTGGCCTCTCCCTGATCCCAGCACCCAATTCAATCTCAGAGCAAAGTTGAGACTGAGCCTGGGCACTGTGACAATGTGGCCAGGTGTGTGCACGCTTGGGGCAGCACTGATATGCCAGCTTCCTTCCATCTCAGCCCACTCTAGACTTTAGGAACCAAGGAGCATGAGAGGGAGACTGAGAGAGGGTAAGGGTAACTTGGCATGGGCCTGCAGGCACTCCTTTGCAGGAACAGTCTGGGCACCATGAACAGCAGCAGGAGGCAGACAAGCTCCTAAACAAAAAGAGGTGGTTCCCCAGTGAAGCCCCACCTTCAAGCTGGGGAAAGCCTGAAGCTTGGGGGCCATGCTACCAGGCCAGAGGACAGAAATGGGAACTTACGGTGCTTTTTGTGGCCTGCCCATGACCACTCATGAGCCAATCAGCATGTATTTCCTCCCTTATGAAGCTTATAAAAACTCCACACTCAGCCAGACTTGGGAGACATTGGGACAACCAGCTACAGAGAGGAGCTACCCACTCCAGGGTCTCCTCTCTTCTGAGAGCTGAGCAGACATTGGGATGACCAGCTTTGGAGAGGAGCTACTCCCTCCAGGGTTTCCTCTCTGCTGAGGGCCGAATATCATCAGGACACCCTGGCTACAGAGAGGAGCTACTCACTGTGAGTCTCCTCTGAGCTGTTCTATTGCTCAATAAAGCTCCTTTTCGCCTTGCTCCCCCCTACTTGTCCATATACCTCATTTTTCCTGAGTGCAAGACAAGAATGCAAGGCCCACTGAATGGCAGGGCTGAAAGAGCTGCAACACAGACAGGGCTGAAGCATGCTCCTTGCTCACCACATGGTGGGTTACAAGAAAAAAAGAGAAAAGCCGCAGCCCTTCAGAAAGCCCAGACCTAGGAGCTCCCCAAGCCAGGGCTGTGACACCCTCTTTGGGGCTCTATAGTTCCTAGCATCTCCAGCCTTCCAGGTGCCACCATGTTCCCCCATGCCAACCACGAAAGCTGCTTGCAGGATGCCTGGTCCAGCCATAGCCTCATGGGGACCCAGCACCCATGCTAGCACCTGAAGCTGCCCACCCCACCACAGCCAGTATGCCTGGCTGTGTGCAGTGGCCAGACCCCACACTTGCTCCCTCACATGCCTTTCACTACTCCACTCATCTCTGTCAGGCATGGGATCCAGGCCAGTAGCATGCAGTGGGCCTGAGCAAAACAGGCAAAGGCACTGCTGGCCACAGAGGTTTCCAGCTGGTGAAGTGACACCCCAAGAATCCTGTAACAATTTTATTCTTGCCGTCTCTATAAGCTTTGCATTCAAAGCCTAATAAAGGATGAGTTTAAATCTACCTTGTTTACTGCTACATTCACAATGCCTAACATAGTGCTTAGCAAAACATAAGTATTTTTTGAATGAATGAACGCCTCATTTAAGTCAACTCATAGACTGGCCCACTCCAGATCTATTTATATTTATAGCCAAGAAGGCAAGCTAATACATTATGGAATTTGCCCAATTACACATAACTGAATCTGAAAATCAGCCTAGGTCAGCAGGAGTCTGTGAGCAAGGCTGAGAACATGAATATTTATCTATAGCCATTCACCTTTGGACATTCTTTATCTTCTTTAGGCCCAGGAGAGGAAACAAACCAGGTTGGGTGAGAAGCGGGGTTGATAAAGATCACCCTTACCTGCTGTCTAGGATCGTCTTCAAACTCCCACCAGCTGAGTTAGTTTTCAGCCAGGATGTCAGTGAACGATTGTTTGCAAAGACAGGGTTCTCCCAGAGCAGATTCTGAAACAAAGTTTTGAGTGCTGTAGTTGATTTGATTGTCATCCCAATGAGGGAATAAAGAAATGAGACATGAGGGGGAAAAAAAAGTCAGCTAATTAAGATATGTTTTCACCCTGAGCAACTGGAACTTAATTGCTCTCTGGAACTCTGAATGTCAAGTCTCAAGAGTTATCCCGCCAGAGGAGTGAAGAAACTGGGACACTTATATACCTCCTCACATCGGTTACTGGTAGGGCTGGAGAGCTAGGAAGGGGTCATTAAATTCCTGGTTTATCCAGCCTGCCCATGCTGACAGAGAAAACGTTGATCAGGTTGTCCGAAGTCAGTGATAGTAGTGAACTACAATGACAAAAAGAGAGGAAACAGACTAGGAGCCGACAGTGATTATTACAGACTCTCTTCTGTGTGGTCATGCCTGAGAATTCACTACCCCAGAATTTTAGAATTCCAGGAGACAGCATAACTCTATTCTGTTCCTTAAGTCTCTGACCCACAACATTTATACATGACAACAGAACCATCACTCACAATCCCCTACCCTCAGAAATGTTAGTAGCAGCACAGCTGCCAACCTTCTGAATCCCACTACAAAATCCAAAAGTAGAAAATAAAAATCACTATAGCAATTGACATAAGGTAATACAATTTTCTGCTTACTTGCACTCCACCCAAGCTTCTCCCCTTCACCCATATACATCCATATTATGAACTTATTGAAAAAAAGTCCTCTCTGTTATTCATTTTTAAATCTTGCAAATCGAAAACAGAATCAGGCAGGTAGTTGGTAATCAGTGTTGCTTAAATGAATTAACTAAATTGACAAGCCTAGTTTAGATCCATGGCATCACAAAGTCTATCCTCAGAATCCCACACATGCTATCCTGACCATTTAATTCCAAAACAGAGCATGTTCACTACATAATTGGGACTGACTACTTTGCCAAATCCAAGCATCATTTCTGATACATGAGAACATTGCTGATTTTCAGTCAAAGCTGAAGTAAGTGTTGCATACTTTACTAATTAGGAACCATGAAACTACGGCACTACGGTTACCACTTTGGGGACAAGAGAGAAAAAATACTAACAAGATTTTTATTTCCTGAACCCCCCAAAAGTATCTGTTCCTAGTGCCTGCGGCATGGGAGTAACACATCTATTCCTAAGAGCACCAAGTACACTCAAGGGAATAGAACTGATTTTTATTTTGTCACTTACATTTACAGGTATCTATTTATTTATGTTTCTCTGGTTGAATTCCTCTTGAGGAGTTTACAATTTAATGCGTACCTTCTTCTTTTGTAATTCTCCAAAGTACCTAGTAGAGTGCTTGGCACATAAAGGATTGTCAATCAGCTGTGGCTGATGGGTAGAATCGCCCTGCTAAGTAGGTGGAACAACCCTAAACAAGCATTAATTGCTAGATTTTTTGAGTCTTGAAAGTAGTCAGTGTCTAAAACCTGGTAAACGGGCTGCTCTGGCGACATCAGTGCTCAGGAATGACTGAACATTTCATTTCTGCAGCCACTGAGTTTGTTTTTTTAAGTCATCTCCACTGGCAAATAAACATATGGTGACCCTACATTTTTGTGACCCATTGGTATATAATAAACAGTAACCATAAGGTAGGCACAATGGTTTGTAACAGATAGCGTAAGAGCATTCACTTGAAAGGGTGGCACTGAGAGACTCAAGCTGTGGAAAACAGAACTGAATTCTGTGAGTGCCTGTTTGTTAGCGCAAGTGAGGTTCCAGTAGAGATGTCTGCTCTCAACCTCTAGAAATATTAATCTCTTTGTTTTTTACGCCTTCTTTTGGTTACCATGAGTAAAATCAGAAGCAAATGTGTGGAATAAAATAAAAATTACGAACTCTAATTTCTTAAGAATAACTCCTGCACTGTGATTTGATAGGGTCAGAAGCTAGAAGGAAGGATTCAATTTTCAGCCACTCTGAAAGCCTTGCAGCCCGCCATGTGTTCCAGCTTGGCCTTGATCTGCAGCCGTCCCTGCTTGCTATGTGACAGACAGCTGTTCCCTCCCGGCTTTCCGCGGTCATTCCTCCACCTCACACATCAATCCCAGTGTGAAATGAGGCACTGGCAGGAACTGCAACCCAACATGAGCAGTAGTCTTTGGCTGGAAGGCTCAATATCAGACCAGGACTGATCATCAAAGTGCCTCCCCAAGGGGAAGATAAAAAGGCAGAAAATAAAATGTTCTTCTATATAAGACTACCAAGAAATAAAGCTTACAATATGCCACAGAAAATCTACTTGTACTTTCTATCATATCTGGTTCTATTTTCAGCTGTTGCAGCTTTCCCTTCACCTGCTGGCTCTTTCTGAAATAAAGGTATCAGGAGACTTGAACCTCCATGTGGCTCATGATTGAGAGCTCCCTGCTAAAGCACACAAATCACACCTGGCTCAGACTCGCCGTTGCACGTAGCACATGACTTCTGGTTGTAAAATGTCCAGTCCTCATGATCAGGCTCAGCAGTCTCAGCACCACACTTTTATTTCATATTTTAAACATCTGTATGGGTGTGCGTGCCCATGTGCATGTTATTATAAACATAATATATAATGCAATGTTCAGTTTGCTTTTGTTTTATATTTTCTGTTTCTGGAAAATGATGATTAAAATGAGGCAAAAAGGATTATAAAGCCCAAAATACAGAAACTTACCTTTTTCCTTAGAGTGACTTATTTTATCATTTTGAGCGATCTAGAGCCTAGCTAGCCATCTGTCAGAGACTGAATAGGGAATGCCTACTGCAACTGGGAGGTTGGACCAGTGACCTTCCCTGTTCCTCCCAAATTAGGAGTTCTGTGATAGTCATGTGCTAGGCAAATTGCTGTTAAAACACTTTTCAAAAAAAATTATCAAGCTCAAATGCATCTGATTCATACAGACAACAACTAATACAATTGATATATTTTCTGTTTCAACAGGAAGAGAAGGATAGAAAGGAACAATTCCATGGGACTTGAAAGTAGAGATATCCATTCAGGCAGTGACTGAGTCAATATCATAGCTTCACATTTGCAAAGCTGTCTTTATATGGTTGAGTTGCAGTTTTCATTACAGGTCTCATTTTCAGAGCTTTGTAATTCACGTCTAACTTGACATTACTGACTTTAACCTGGGAAGAACTGTTTCTATGAAAAACTATGAAATTTATTTTATTAACTTGCTTTAGAGATAGGAAAATTAATACAAAAGCATAAAGGTGATTTTACATTCCAAGAAACCTGTTTACCATGTCTAGTTTCACTAACATACAACCAACACTGAAGTCACATTTTCAATTAAGAAAGGAAAAGAATACATAATCCCAGCATTGGCCATCCAAGGGGAGTGCAGACCAAGTCCTGCTGCAAGGACCCTACCCCCGACCCAAAACATTCTTATGCTGGTGAAACCTATGAAAATAAAAATCTAGGGCAATGTTGAAGAGTGAAGAGTTTTGTTTTCTTATTTTTTATTTATTTATTTATTTTTTTATTTTTTAATGCAACTAACCAGCCATAGAAGTGGGAGAGAAGAGGGGAACATTTGCTAACTGTTAGTCTCAAACCTGGGGCAAAGCAAATTTAAAAGATAACTAACTGAGGCCGGGCACGGTGGCTTATGCCTGTAATCCCAGCACTTTGGGAAGATGAAGTGGATGGATCACAAGGTCAAGAGATGGAGACCATCCTGGCCAACATGGTGAAACCCCGTCTCTACTAAAAAATACAAAAATTAGCGGGGCATGGTGATGCATGCCTGTAGTCTCAGCTACTTGGGAGGCTGAGGCAGGAGAATCACTTCAATCTGGAAAGCGGAGAGGGCTGTGAGCTGAAATCACGCCGCTAGACTCCAGCCTGGCAACGGAGCAAGACTCCGTCTCAAAAAAAAAAAAAGATGACTAACTGGTATGGACTGTTTATAGCAGTCTTGAATGATTTTTTGCACCAGTTATTAGGATCAGCTCCCTCATTCTATAATGACGCCTCATAGCACAGGTATTGGACAATTACCCAGTTGAAAATTATTGCTAAAATAGTCCATTGAGCATTAACATCACATCAAAGACTTTAAACTATATTTTCTGTCATCCAGAAAAGTAAGCATTTACAACACCAAAGAGAATTAATAATTGATATTATTACTTCAATTATGCAGATAAGGAAACTGAAGTTCAGAATAACTGCTTAATGTACCCAAGCCATACTGCAAGTATTGACTGCAAGAATGTGAAACTTCATTTGACTGACTCTAAAGCATATGTGCTTCTCACTACACCAGAAGGCCTTTCACCCATGTCTTCTTGTTAGAGCTCTGCTCTCCCTTGTTTTGTCACTACTGAGAGGAATGAGTCTACATTCCTTTGAAATGCATCGCTCTTAAATTAATATAATGACTGGAGACTACTTTTTTCTAATTAAAAGCAACGACTAAAATATAAGAATCTAAATATCAGAAATTAATGTACAAAAACAGTTTTTCATTGAGATATGGAGGGCTTTCTATTGGCAGAATGTTTTGAGGTACAGAATAGTGGCTCAATTTTTAGTATCACTTGTTAGGTAGTAGCCCTTAAAGTAAAAACTTTCCATGTAAAGTTTCGTTTGACAATGAGATTAATCAACAACATTGAAAATTGCATTACTACCAAATCACAAATAGGAATCTAGATGACAACTTCAGTGGGTAGCATAGTTTTAATGACTTGGGGCAGAGTTGAAAGAGCACACTGAGTGAGGAATCAGGATATCAGGAGGATGTGGGATCTATTCTTGACTTTCTGTGGACTACCATAGTCAGATTGCCTAAGCTCAGTGCATCTAAAGTTTTTCTTCTGTACAATGCACTAAATAATCTCTAGTTCCACCTAGCTATAAATACCTACAATATATTCAACATATCCACATGCTATATAGAAGTTTTGGTTACATATCACCTTTGAATCATATTGCTGTTTTAAAAGAATGATTTGAAAAACTCATCACTGACACTTTGATTGCATCCCTATGCTCCAATGATACTGTATTGCCTAGCTTAAATCAATGAACATTCTCTTTTAGGTTGTAGTCTACTCAGAGCTTGACATAATATAATGTAGACTTACAGTTCCACATGGCTGGGGAGGCCTTACAATCATGGCAGAAGGCAAAGAGGGACAAGTCACATCTTACATGGATGGCAGCAGGCAAAAAAAGAGAATGATAACCAAGCAAAAGCGATTTCTGATTATAAAACCATCAGATCTCATGAGACTCATTCACTACCACAAGAACAGTATAGGGAACCACTTCCATGATTCAATTATCTCCCATTGGGTCCCTCCTACAACATGGGGGAATTGTGGGAGTTGCAATTCAGGATGAGATTTGGATGGGGACACAGCCAAACCATATCATTCTGTCCCAGCTCCTCCTACATCTCATGTCCTCACGTTTCAAAACCAGTCATGCCTTCTCAATGGTCTCCCAAAGTCTTAACTCATTTCTGCATTAACTCAAAAGTCCACAGTCCAATGTCTCATCTAAGACAAGGCATGTCTCTTCTGCCTATGAGCCTGTAAAATCAAAAGCAAATTTGTTACTTCCTAGATACAATGGGGGTACAGGCATTGGGTAAATATGGTCATCCCAAATAGAAGAAATCATCCAAAACAAAGAGGCTAAAGGCCCTATGCAAGTCCAAAATCCAGCAGGGAAGTCAAATCTTCCAAAATGATCTCCTTTGACTCCATGTCTCACATTCAGGTCACGTTGATGCAGGAGGTGGGTTCCCATTGTCTTGGACAGCCCTGTCCAAGACAATGGACAGGGTACAGCCTCTGTGGCTTGCAGGGTACAGCCTCCCTCCCAGCTGTTTTTGTGGGCTGGCATTGAGTCTCTGCAGTTTTTCCAGGTGTACAGTGCAAGCTGTCCATGGATCTACCATTCTGAGGTCTGGAGGATGGTGGCCCTCTCCTCACAGCTCCACTAGGTAGTACCACAGTAGGGAGTCTGTGTGGGGGCTCCAACCCCATATTTCCCTTCCACACTGCCCTAGCAAAGGTTCTTCATGAGGGTCCTGCCTTTACAGCAAATTTCTGCCTGGGCATCCAGCCATTTCCATACATCCTCTGAAATCCAGGCAGAGGTCCCCAAACCTCAACTCTTGACTTCTATGCACCTTCCTCAATACCATGTGGAAGCTGCCAAGACTTGGGGCTTGCACTCTCTAAAGCCATAGCCCTATTTATTCACCTTGGCCCCTTTCAGCCATGGCTGGACCAGCTGGGATATAGGGCACCAAGTCCCTAGCCTGCACACAGCAGAAGGGGCCTGGCCCAGCCCAATAAACCATTTTTTCTTCCTAGGTCTCTGGGCCTATGATGGGAGGGGTTGCTGTGAATACCTCTGACATGCCCTGGAGACATTTTCTCCATTGTCTTGAGGATTCACATTAGGCTCCTCATTACTTATGCAAATATCTGCAGCCAGCTTAAATTTCTTCTCAGAAAATGGGATTTTCTTTTCTATCACATTGTCAGGCTGCAATTTTTCTGAACTTTTATGTTGTTTCTCTTTTAAAACTGAATGCCATTCACAGCACTCGATTCTCTTGAATGCTTTCCTGCTTAGAAATTTCTCCCACCAGACACCCAAAATCATCTCTCTCAAGTTCAAAGTGCCACAAATCTCTAAGGCACGGGCAAAATGCTGCCAGTCTCTTTGCTAAAACATAAAAAGAGTCACCTTTGCTCAAGTTCCCAACAAGTTCGTCATCTCCATATGAGACCACCCCAACCTGAATTTCATGTCCATATCACTATCAGCATTTTGGTCAAAGCCATTCAACAAGTCCTAGGAATTCTAAACTTTCCCACATTTTCCTGTCTTCTTAGTCCTCCACACTGTTCCAAAATATGCCTGTTACCCATTTCCAAAGTCACTTCCACATTTTGGGGTATCTTTTTAGCAATGCCCCACCTACTGATATCAATTTACTATATTAATCTGTTTTCACACTGCTAATAAAGACATACCCAATACTGGGTAATTTATTCAGGAAAAAAAGGTTTAATGGATTTACAGTTCCACATGGCTGGGGAGGCCTCACAATCATGGTGGAAGGCAAGGAGGACCAAGTCACATCTTACATGGATGGCAGCAGGCAAAAAGACAGAATGAGAACCAAGCAAAAGGGATTTCTCCTTGTAAAATCATCAGACTTTTTGAGTTCTTCACAACCACAAGAACAGTATGAGGAAACCGCTCCCATGATTCAAGTATCTCCTGTGGGTTCCCTCCCACAGCAGGAGGGAATTATGGGAGTTACAATTCAAGATGAGATTTGGGTGGGGACACAGCCAAACCATATCAGGTAGAATAGAGACCACTTCAAAGTTAATGAACTGACTGTCAAGGCTATCTGTGGAGAATCTGCTCACTGCTACCTCTCTTTCTACTTCCCACATACCCACCAGTTAAAAATATATTGGCTTCATAATTAAGGGACATTCCATAAAGTACCTGGCTTGTACTCTTCAAAAATGCCAAAAAAAAAAAAAAAAAAAAGCCATGGCTGAGGTGCAAAGGGTGCAGCCATGGTCTCCTGGAGCTGTTCCTAGTGGAGACCTTCAAGTCCTGGTGGGGCTGACAGGTCATCAGCCCCTTCAGGAGGTTCACCTGCATCACTGGCCCCAGTGGCTCTGGCAATTATCTTTACCTTTTTTAGTATATGTTCATTTCATCTGATGCACAGCTTAAATTCAGATTTCCTCATTTAACTCCAAAATGTTCTTTGAAACACTTATACACTGTTGGTGGGAAAGTAAATAAGTTCAGCCACTGTGGAAAGCAATTTGGGGATTTCTCAAAGAACTTAAAACAGAGCTACCATTCAACTCAGTAATTTCATTACTACATATATACCCAAAGGCAAATAAATCATTCTACCAAAAAAGACACATGCACTTGTATGCTCATCATGCAGCACCATTCACAATAGAAAAGACACAGAGTCAACCTAAATGCCCATCAACAGAGGACTGGACAAGCACAATGTAGTACATATGCACCAAAGAATATTGCACAGCCACAAGAAAGAACAAAATCATGTCCTTTGCAACTTCAATTGCTGACAACAATTGAAGCCCTGGTTCCAGTATTTCTCGAGGCCCAAGCCACAGCTTTGTCTGTTCAATCTTTTCTTTGATTCAGCGAGAAAATAAATAACCTTCATATCTCAACAAATTTGAGTTGAGTTCCTGCCACATAACCAAAAGCAGTCTATTAAACGTACTAAGATTTTATCATCAACATTCCTGTGATGAGATTGCAGTACTGTCACCCTAAAATCTCATCATAGAAATATGATCAAAGTAGAGTAACAATTATAAAAACTTCACCTCTAACCTCTGTATTTTTCTCAGTAACAAGGTTTTGTTTTTACTTATTTTTAAATTGGGACAGTTTTTTTTTTTTTTTTTTTTTTTTTTTTGAGACGGAGTTTCACTCTTGTTACCCAGGCTGGAGTGCAATGGCGTGATCTTGGCTCACCGCAACCTCCGTCTCCTGGGTTCAAGCAATTCTCCTGCCTCAGCCTCCTGAGTAGCTGGGATTACAGGCACGTGCCACCATGCCCAGCTAATTTTTTGTATTTTTAGTAGAGATGGGGTTTCACCATGTTGACCAGGATGGTCTCGATCTCTTGACCTCGTGATCCACCCGCCTTGGCCTCCCAAAGTGCTGGGATTACAGGCTTGAGCCACCGTGCCCGGCAGGACAGTTTTTAAATTGCCTCAAATACGTTATTTATTTATCCACGGCTGCATATATCTTTGTACAACCAAAACTAATCAGACTTGGTAAAACATTCTCCATCTATCTTGAGGATAATTTTGTGGGAGAAGTACTAAATAGTGTCTGTTTTTAGAAAGGACTTGACATTTTTGAAAGAAATGGTATTTACTGGGTATAAATTTTACACTAACTGAAAAAATGTCTGGTGGTAAAAGAAATCTAAAAGGAAGTGAAATACAATTCAGCCTAGAAAAACAACTCAAATAATTTATTTTGGGGGGCAGGAAACAAAAACATATTTATTTCCTGATCCTGAAAATACAGCAGTGTTTTGAGACCAAGGAAGATGGATGATTTTAATGTGCAGCTAAGTTGAAAAAAATGAAAAAGAAAAAATCAAGATATATGCAAGACACATACTTACTTTATAGACAACCCATTAAAAAACAGTCCCCAGCACACATTTTTACATTTCTCATGAGATTTTGGAATTTGTGCTGCAAAAGCATGTGTGGAATATAAGCAAGTCAAGACACAGTCGAATCAATAGTACAGGAATGCACATCATGGGGTGACGGTACTCACAGGTTCTCTGTATCTCCCACAGGGGCTATTTAACAATGAAGAGTCTATTGTTCAGGCTCCTTTTTCCTTCCCAGAATAATATTTCAAATGATTATACAGGATATTTTAGTATATAAGAAATACCCAAAAAGCAATCATTGTAGATAGTAACAGTTTAAACAAGAAGCTCTGTTTCATGAGTTTTTCACAGACCAGTCATTCTCTTTCCTTTTTAATTTGCTTCTTATCTATTTCATTATGGCTTTATTTACACAAACAGAAAATTGAAAGTTTAATTTTGAAAATATGAAATAACCTTACTAGATTACTTATATCAAAGCAATCATCTGAATAAAATTTATTCTGAAAGGCAACTCAAAACAAGATATGTTCCTGAATTATCTGAAAGCTCTCGAAGTTATAATTCAGTGGTGCCCAACCACTGAGCCACAGATGGGTACTAGTCCATGGTCTGTTACAGAGTGGGTGGCCCAGCAGGAGATAAGCTGCGAACATGGGAGTAAGATCACCTGAGCTCCGCCTCCTGCCAGATACGTGGTGGCAATAGATTCTCACAGGAGCACGGACCCTATTGTGAACTTGCACATGGGGGGATCTGTGCTGGGAGCTCCTTATGAGAATCTGATGCCTGATGATCTGTGGTGGAACGGTTTCATCCTGAAACACCACACACCCCCACACACCCTCCCCATGGAAAAATTATCTTCCACAAAACTGATTCCTGGTGCCAAAAAGGTAGGGGTCTGCTGGAATTCATTCTGTCAGAATAGATAGAGCCTCAAAATAATTTTTATTGTACTATTCTTTGAATACAGTGAATGATAAAAGTGAATGCCTACCTCTAGAGTGGTGTTAAATGGAAGAGTTCTAGAATCACAGTAACTTACCCTCTATATGCCTCAGTTTCTACATCAATAAAACTAGGATCTTAATAGTACTTTGATTTATAAAGTTGTAGTAAGGATCAAATAAGATAAATCTAGTAAAATACTTAGAAAGTATTTGAAAACTGGATCTTGAAGAAATATTTGTACACCCATGTTAATAGCAGCATTATTCACAAAACCAAAGGTGGAAGCAACCCAATGTTTATCAACAGATGAATGGATTTTTAAAAGGGATGTATGTGGTATACACATAGGATGAAATATAGTTCAGTCTTAAGAAGGAAGGAAGTCAGGTGGGGTGGCTCACGCCTGTAATCCCAGCACTTTGGGAGGCCAAGATGGGAGGATTGGTTGAGGCCAGGGGTTCAAGACCAGCCTGGTCAACATAGCAAGACCCTATCTCTAACAAACAACAAACAAACAAACAAACAAAAACTCAAAGAAATGGTGCGATTTCTGTTGGCCAGACACAGTGTTTCATGATTGTAATCCCAGCACTTTGAGAGGCTGAAGCAAATGGATCACTTGAGGTCAGGAGTTAAAGACCAATCTGGGCAACATGGTAAAACCCCATCTCTACTAAAAATACAAAAATTATCTGAGTGTGGTGGCGCATGCCTGTAATCTCAACTACTTGGGAGACTGAGGTGGAAGAATCACTTGAACCCGGGAGACGGATGCTGCAGTGAGCCAAGATCGCAACACTGCACTTGAGCAAAAAAAAAAAGAAAGAAAATTCTGACATATGCTGCAACATGGAAGAAAATTGAAAACATTCTGCTAAATAAAATAAAAGTCATTAAAAGACAAATACTGTATGACTTCACTATAAAAAGTTAACCAACAATAGTCAAACTCATAGAAAAGAAAACAGTAGTTGTCAGGGCATGGGGAATAGAAAGTTACTGTTTAATGGGCAGAGTTGTGTTTTACAAGATGAAACATCTGGAGATTGGTTGCATAACAATGTATACATACTTAACAATATTGAATTATACACATAAAAATGGCTAAGATGGTCAGTTTTACGTGTATTTTACCACAATAAAAAAGAAAAAAATGAAAAACAATTTTTCATAAGATTTTATTTTACATTAAAAAAATTTCATTTACGGCACAAAGAGCTTCAGTAGAAAAAGGCTTTCTCTTTGTTTTTGAAATTTTCTGATTTAGGACCAGTCTCTTTGTATTTCCTATAATATTAGGTATATATTTAATAAATATAGTAGCAAGCCTCTGGGTTCAAATGGAAGCAAGCAATTAACTTTTTTCTAGGGTTCTTCAGGGGGCCCTGGATCCTGTGAGAAAGGAAGTGCCTGAAATTAGATATGGAAGCAGAGATCACAAGCGCAAGTGGTGTACTCTCGGCACGGCGGGGAGGCACTATAAAAACTGGCAGCCAACCTGTTAACTGTTTATGTAAATGAGGAAGGCTACTACTGATTCTGGTTCTTGGTCCAGCAGTAGGTCACTGTAAGCTCTCCACAGGCCATAACGAAAGGAATAAAAAGAATAAGAAGTGGCCACATTCAAGCACAAGAAGAATAAATAATATCCATCAGACCTATGGTATTCAAAACTCACATCGACTATTCTGACAGCAGGGGTACTGCCAAGAGCTACAGCAATACTGAGTCACATAACATGACACAAAGGACACGATAAAGTAACCTAACCATTGGGAAGGGGCTATAAATTCCAAATAGCTTGGAGTAAACTTAACAAGAAATATGCAGTGCTAACATTAAAAAAATACAAATTGTATTGGATAATCTAAAAGAAGTTCTAAATAAATGGAGCAAAATACCCTGTTCTCAGGTGAAAAGAATTGATGTTTTAACATTTCAGGTCTTCCAAATTTCTATAAATGTAATATAATTCCATTCAAAATTTCAACTCCAAAATTATTTAACAAAAGAATAAATAGAAGAGTTTAAACTATTAGGCAAAACAGGTAGACAACTTAATTCTGGCATGATACTAGACAGGTAGATCAATGGAAAGGATTCCAAATCCAGTGACACATCCAAAATACACACAAATTTAGAATTAGTAAAATGTTTTTTTATTCAATAGAGAAAGGGTAGAATTTTAATAAATAACTGCTTTAAAATTTTGTTAACTCTGAAAAAAAAGTTATATTCCTTACCTAATATGATACCTTATTACACATTTGTGTATTTCCTCTGTGTTTTCAATCACATATGGTGAGAATGCAATTAGTGCCTTTCTTGTGCAAATGTTTATTTTTAAAAAAGATAAAAAGAGAAATCAGATGACCAATATAACTCTGGAAAAATATTCCACTCCTTATAATCTAAAAGTGCAAATTAAAATAATGAGATACGAATTTAGCCCTTCAAATTGGCATTTTAAAAAATGATAGCACAAATGCCAATGAGAGTTCAAGGAAGGGGGCATTTCCATTAACTGCAGGTGAGAATGCAAATTGGTATAATCTTCTAAGGAGCAATTTGGCAATATGCTTCCAAATTTTTTTTATCAAGTTCAGACCTTTTTACCCAGCTTCCACTTACAGAAATAAGTTTAAGAAATAATAAGGACTTGAATATCTATAAATATTATGAACTATGCAACCTCAAAATCTTCCTCCTGGAAAACACCCAGAAATGTTGGATTTAAAATAAACTTCTTTCTAAAATGCTAGGGAAAAGAATGAGGAGCAAGAGGAGAAGACAGGGAGAGAAGGGGTGGAGAGAAGGACAGGAGGAGTCAGAGAAGTGGGGAGGCAGTGTGGAGAGAAGCATATAACAGAACAAATAAGTGTGCAAGCTAAAACTTCAGCAGTAGAGAAAAGATTTATTCCCAAACCTTTCCTCAAACTCCCCCACCCTCCACCAAAGTCAAGCATTGTTACCAGTTTCTTGTATACACTTACAAAGAGTCTATGTTTACAATTGCAATTATGCATTTGTAGACATTTAAAATCCATTTGGTAGAATAGTATTCTGCGACTTGCATTTTTCACTTAAAATGAAATGCTTCCATTCTTACATATACAGAACTTCCTTGTTCTTTTTTATTTTTTAACCAATTCACAGTACTCCATTTAATGGTTGAACTATAATTATTTAGCCAATGTCCTAGGGGCAGGCATTTAGGTTACTGGCAATCTTTATTTTAAGTAAAGCATCTGGTGGCTGTTGCCATTCCCTGGCTTTCTTTGACTTGTAGCCACATCACTCCAATCTTTGCCTCCACATTCATAATGCCTTTCCTCCTGTGTCTGTCCTCTATGTCTCTTATAAGAATACCAGTCACTAGATTTAGTCTCCATCTAAATAATCCAGGATAATCTAATCTCAACATCTTTAATTAAATATGCAAAGACCCTTTCTTTTCCAAATAAGGTGGCAGTCATAGGATCTGGGGATTAGAAAGCAGAATATCACCGGGCGCGGTGGCTCACGCCTGTAATCCCAGCACTTTGGGAGGCCGAGGCGGGTGGATCACGAGGTCAGGAGATCGAGACCAGCCTGGTCACATGGTGAAACCCCGTCTCTACTAAAAATACAAAAAATCAGCTGGGCATGGTGGCGCGTGCCTGTAATCCCAGCTACTCAGGAGGCTGAGGCAGGAGAATTGCCTGAACCCAGGAGGTGGAGGTTGTGGTGAGCCGAGATCGCGCCATCGCACTCCAGCCTGGGTAACATGAGCGAAACTCCGTCTCAAAAACATAACAAAACAAAACAAAACAAAAAAAAACAAAAAGAAAGCAGAATATCTTCTTTGGCACCACCATTCAGGCCACTACAGACATCAAGTGATTATGTTGAGAAGACAGTGAGGTATATGAGATTAGAATTCAGGAAAGTGATCGGAGTTGTAAATATATAAATTTGGAGTAATCATCTTATAGATGTTTTCAAGCTATGAAACTGAAAGAAATAACTTAGGAAGAAAAGGAAAGGCATAGGGACCATACCATGGGGCTCTACATAATTTAGAGGCCAGAAAAACGATAAGAACCCAGTAAAGAAAAGGGAAAATAAGGCCGGGCGCGGTGGCTCAAGCCTGTAATCCCAGCACTTTGGGAGGCCGAGGCGGGTGGATCACGAGGTCAAGAGATCGAGACCATCCTGGTCAACATGGTGAAACCCCGTCTCTACTAAAAATACAAAAAATTAGCTGGGCATGGTGGTGCATGCCTGTAATCCCAGCTACTCAGGAGGCTGAGGCAGGAGAATTGCCTGAACCCAGGAGGCAGAGGTTGCGGTGAGCCGAGATCGTGCCATTGCACTCCAGCCTGGGTAACAAGAGCGAAACTCCGTCTCAAAAAAAAAAAAAAAAAGAAAAAGAAAAGGGAAAATATACTGCCCATGAGAGAGAAACTTGTCTGTTTTGATCACAATTGCTTTGCCTTTATGTTAAATGTCTCCTAGCATCTAGAAAATACTCCAAAAAATATTTCTCCAAAAAATATTATTCTTGATTGGGTGGCCAGCGAGGTAAGGAAAAAAAAAAAAAAAAAAAAAAAAAACTGACAAGTGTGATATCCCAGAATTCAAGGGAAGATGGTTATTTTCTTTTTTCTTTTTCTTTTTTTTTTTTTTTTGAGACGGAGTTTCGCTCTTGTTACCCAGGCTGGAGTGCAATGGCTCGATCTCGGCTCACCCCAACCTCCGCCTCCTGGGTTCAGGCAATTCTCCTGCCTCAGCCTCCTGAGTAGCTGGGATTACAGGCAAGCACCACCATGCCCAGCTAATTTTTTTTGTATTTTTAGTAGAGACGGGGTTTCACCATGTTGACCAGGATGGTCTCGATTTCTCGACCTCGTGATCCACCCGCCTCGGCCTCCCAAAGTACTGGGATTACAGGCGTGAGCCACCACACCCGGCCGGGAAGATGGTTATTTTCAAAAAGGCACCCTTCCTTTTCTGGTTACAGATCTGCACAGTGAGGCACTCTGGTCCTCACCTCCAGCTCTGCTATCCAAGGGCTCTCTGCAGTCTGTGTGGGTCTTGCTGCACCACAAACTGGCCAATACTTTCAACAAGGTGAATAGACGGCTCTGGAGATGACTGAGCCAAGCACATTGCAACAGAAGCAGAATCTGTCCTACTTCTGGGCAAAGACTGATTCACTGGTAATTCCATGGGTCATGTGACCTAGATTTACAAAATCTGCCAATCAATCTCTGAAGCTCTGGCAGCCTTTTACCAGAAAACATGGATGAGGCTTCCAAGAAGGACACTGAAGACATCCTCACCCAGTACCAGCAACCTCTACTGCTAGCTGACTCTTATCACTGCAAATCCAAGAAGTTCAGAGGCTCTGGTGGCTGTGTTGGCCACCAGAAATCTTACTAAGAAACTCTCCATGAGAAACAGGGTTCACTTTTATGTTAAAAAATGATTGTTGCTGAGCATGGTGGCTCAAGCCTGTAATCCCAGCACTTTGGGAGGCCAAGGCGGGTGGATCACAAGGTCAAGAGATCGAGACCATCCTGGTCAACATGGTGAAACCCTGTCTCTACTAAAAATACAAAAAATTAGCTGGGCATGGTGGCGTGTGCCTGTAATCCCAGCTACTCAGGAGGCTGAGGCAGGAGAATTGCCTGAACCCGGGAGGCCGAGGTTGCAGTGAGCCGAGATCACGCCATTGCACTCTAGCCTGGGTAACAAGAGCAAAACTCCGTCTCAAAAAAAAAAAAAAATGATTGTGAGATTTTAAGGTTTAAAAAAGGAGGAAAGGATTGTCGGATCCAAGATGGCAGAATAGGAACAGCTCTGGAGTGTAGTTCCAGCAAGAACAAGGCAGAGGGTGAGTGATCACTGCAGTTCCAAATGAGTTTTTACTGCCCATAGACCAGGAGATTCCAGCGCAGAAAAGCGCCACAAGTTTCCAGCATGGCTATTTCAGCTGCCGCAGCAGGTCTCCACACAAAAACTCACACAAATCCGGGTGGCCATTTCAACTGGCACCTGGAATGCCTGGGAGACAGAGCCGCCCATTCAACTGAAAAAAAAGGGGGCTGAAACAGGGAGCCAGGTGATCTGGCTTGGCAAGTCCCAACCCCACAAAGACCAGCAATCTGAAACCTTTGAATTGAGAGTTTTGCAGTAAGCGCAGCTGGACCTGAGATGGTTCAGCTCTGTGGGGGGAAAGGCATCCACCATTACGGAGGCAGTTCACCACTACTGAGGCAGTCCCATTACCAAGGCAATCCGCCATTACAGAGGCAGTCTGCCATTACTGAGGCAGACCACCATTACCATACCTCTGAAAACAAAACTGCAAACAAGCTCACACAGCAGCTGGACAGAGCCCACAGCAGCTCAGCAATGCCTCTGCTGGCAGAATGTGACTAGGCTACTTCCTCGCTGGGCAGGGGAGCTCTGAAAAAAGGCAGCAGCATGTCAGGAACTTATAAATAAAGCCCCGCCTTCCTAGGACAGAGCACCTGGGAAAAAGGTGGTTAAAAGTTCCACTGCAGAAGACTTAAATGTACCTGTCCAGCAGATCTGAATGGAACAATGGAGCTCCCAGCACAGCACCTGAGCTCCTGTAAGGGACAGACTGTCTCTTCAAGCAGCTCCCTGACCCCTGTATACCCAAAGAGACACCATTTAAAGGAGAGCTCAGGCTGACGTCTGGCAGGTATCCTTCTGGGATGAAGATAACAGAAGAAGAAACTGGAGAGGATGTGGAGACATGTGGAAGACAGTGTGGTGATTCCTCAAGGACCATGTGGAAGACAGTGTGGTGATTCCTCAAGGACTTAGAAATAGAAATTCCATTTGACCCAGCAATCTCATTACTGGGTATACATCCAAAGGATTATAAATCATTCTATTGTAAAGACACATGCACAGGTATTTTCAATGTGGCACTGTTTACAATAGCAAAGACCTGAAACCAACCCAAATGCCCATCAATGATAGACTTGACATGGAAAATGTGGCACATATACACCATGGAATACTATGTAGCAATAAAAAACGATGAGTTCATGTCCTTTGTAGGGACATGGATGAATCTGGAAACTATCATTCTCAGCAAACTGACACAAGAACAAAAAATCAAACGCTGCATGTTCTTACTTACAGGTGGGTGTTGAACAATGAGAACTCATGAACACAGGGAGGGGAGCAACACACACTGGAGTCTGTTGGGCAGGAATAGGGGAGAGACAGCAGGATGTAGGGAGGTTGAGGAGGGATAACATGGGGGAAAATGCCAGATATAGGTGACGGGGGGTGAAGGCAGCAAACCACATTGCCATGTGTGTACCTATGCAACAATCCTGCATGTTCTGCACACGTACCCCAGAACCTAAAGTGCAATATATATATATGGAGAAAGGAGGGACTCTTTCAGATTAAGATGATGTGAACATACACATCTATTTTTCTCCCTCCTAAAACCCCTCGGAAGTATAATAAATGAGTTTTGTTTTATACCTAAACGTACAAGTGTAAGGAAAATAGTAAAGGATACAGCAGCAACAAAATTTTGGAAGTTGGCAAGCTAACCAATGTATGATAACTGATTTAACACTCCTGAGACACTCAAATCCCTAGCTGGCAGCAAGGAAAGTTCAAAACCAATATAATTTGCACCATAGTCCTCAAAACAATCAGAAACTGGCAACACCAGAAGAATCTAAAACTGAGTGTAAAAGCAGATTTCTAAATAAGGAGACATGGGTAAAAGTTGTTTGAGAAGCAGTTAGATTCCCAAATCTCTGACCCCAACCTAGAGAAAACAGAGGAGGAATGTTTTGAGACTAGGCATCTGGTGATCTCACGTCTAGTGCTAAATGCACACAACCCTAGCCTTCTTTCCCAGTACAACTCCGAGAATGCTGGGAGACAGACCTTTACCTTCCAGAAAGGAAACAGAAAAATGCTTTTCTGTTTTAAGAATCTGGCCTGCCGGGCGCGGTGGCTCAAGCCTGTAATCCCAGCACTTTGGGAGGCCGAGGCGGGTGGATCACGAGATTGAGAGATTGAGACCATCCTGATGGAACATTGTGAAACCCCGTCTCTACTAAAAATACAAAAAACTAGCTGGGCATGGTGGCACATGCCTGTAATCCCAGCTACTCAGGAGGCTGAGGCAGGAGAATTGCTTGAACCCAGGAGGCGGAGGTTGCGGTAAGCCGAGATCGCGCCATTGCACTCCAGCCTGGGTAACAAGAGCGAAACTCCGTCTCAAAAAAAAAAAAAAAAAAAAAAGAATCTGGCCTGCTTAAGAGCAAGACCTAGATACTAACTGCAGAAGTTCCTCTACAAATGGCCCACCCAGATTCCACTTCAGTGAAGCTCCAAGTTGAGTCTTTCCCACAGGCTCAGTGTGCCCATCAGTTTTTTAGTCACACACTTTAATTGATCATGAGCAGAGAGCACAGAAATTAGAAACCCAGTGAAGAACGCCTCTATCAAGAAGATGAAACCCAAAATAAGCAAACAAACAAACACAAAAAAGCAACTTTGGAGGAGTTATCAAAAAGAAAAAGAGAGCATATGTTGCAGCCACAAAACAAAAACAAGATTCCATAAAAAAAAAAAAAAATTCAGAGAATTAGAAAAGTACTCTGAGATGTTAAAAATATAATAGCAGAAATGGAAACTGTGATAGGTGGGTCGGAAGATAAAGTTGAGAAAATCTGTCAGAAAAGTGGAACAAAAAATCAAAGTGATGAAAAACGGAAAGGAAAGAAAGTTGGAGCACCATTCTAAGAGGTCCAACATTTGAGTTAATGGGGCAAAGAAATCATCAATGAAACAATTCAAGAACATTTCTTGGAAGCAAAGAACATGAGATTACAGATAGAAAAGGCCCAGAGAAACAGGCACAGTGGGCATGTCATAAAATTTCAGAACTCTAAGAAGAAAAATAATTTCCTAAACTTTCAGAGAGAATAAAGCAAATTATATGCAAAAGATTGGAAATATAATCCTTTATCTCTTTTAGAGACAAATGTTGAATATTTACAAGAAAACAGAGTAATTCTGGATTTTGATTTAAAATAATTAAAAGTTGGCCATGCATGGTGGCTCACACCTATAATCCCAACACTTTGGGAGGCTGAGGCAGGCGGATCGCTTGAGCCCAGGAGTTATCGCTTGAGCCCAGGAGTTTGAGACCAGCCTGGGCCATGTGGCAAAACTCCATCTCTACAAAAAATTAACCAGGCAAAGTAGTGCACACCTGTAATCCCAACTACTCAAGAGTCTGAGGCGGGAAGATCCCTTGAGGCCAGGAGTTCAAAGCTGCAGTGAACCATGATCACACCACTGCACTCCTGAATGACAGGGCCAGATCCTGGCTCAAAAAAAGAAGCAAACAAATAAAATAATCAAAAGATCAGAAGTGGGGGATATGCTGTAGAGGCAATGCAATTGCTTACAAATGAACAATTGTAGAGTGATGGGTATATAAGGGAATTCATTATATTATATATTCATCATATAATTCTCTTTGAACGTATTTTAAATTTTCTATAAAACAGAGTTATTTTTATAAACAAAGAAGGAATGAAAAGAATGATTTAGATTTCTTAGCAACACTGGAAACAAGAAGACAATGAAGCAATGGCTTCAAAATCCTGAAAGAAAACTATTTCCAAAGTAGAATCCTGTACCTGGACAAACTACAAATCAAAGTGCAAGAGAAATGCTCAAGTAGATGAATTGGCCTTAGCTGAATCAATGGCTGTCCATCCATTTCTCTTGGAAGTAAGACAGAATATTTGGATACTGATACAAGCACGATTGTATATTTGATAATAGAAATAGGAGATTTTTCTCTTTAATATGCTTCTGATTGTTTATTTGAAGAGTTCATAATCTGATGGAGCATATGAACATATAAACAGGTAATGTTTACATGCACTAAAACAAAATATACTAAGTTCTCCAATAGAGCTGTGTTTAGCAGCTTATGGGACTCCAGCTTTGTAGCTCAGGAAAGGATTTAGGGAGCAAGTCATGCCCGAGATGAGTCTTAAGGAATGTGTAGTAGTTACACAAGTAAAGAAGAAAGGAAAAAGCACTCAAGGTGGTGAAATCACCATTGATAAAGGCACAAAGGAATAAAACATCATGGTGTATGCAGAATACTAGCACAGAACCAAACACAAGGCTGGACCCCATGGCTCATGCCTGTAATCCCAATACTTTGGGAGGCCAAGGCAGGAGGATCACTTGAGGCCAGGAGTTCAAGACCAGCCTGAGAAAGATAGCAAAACCTTGTCTCTACAAATATATTTTTTAAGAAACTAGCTGGGTGTGGTGACACGTGCCTGTGGTCCTAGCTTCTCAAAAGGCTGAGGACAGAGGACCGCTTGAGCCCCAGCAGTCAAGGATGCAGTGAGCTGTGATCATACCACTGCACTCCAGCCTGGGTGACAATAATGTTAATTGGCATTAATTAAAGCACTTGGTGTTCTCATGGACCATATTTAGTGTAACCAGAGACTACAGATGAAACTAGAAAATATTATGCAGCTATTTGTTATCTGAGTGTTGGGTTTATTGTCATGAAACAGTAGAGTCAAGAAATAAGGTGCTGGCCAGGCACGGTGGCTCACTCATGTAAGCCCAACACTTTGGGAGGCTGAGACAGGCAAATCACTTGAATGTCAGGAGTTCGAGACCAGCCTGGTCAACATGGAGAAACTCCGTCTCTACTAAAAATACAAAAATTGGCCAGGCATGGTGGCGCACACCTGTAATCCCAGCTACTCAGGAGGCTGAAGCAGGAGAATTGCTTGAACCTGGAAGGTGGAGGTTGCAAAGAGGAAAGATTGTGCCACTGCACTCCAGCCTGGGTGACACAGGGAGACTCCAGAAAGAAAGAAAGGAAAAAGGAAAGAAGGAAGGAAGGAGGGAGGGAGAGAGGGAGGAAGGAAGAAAGGAAAGAAGGAAGAAAGGAAGGAAGGAGAGAGGGAAAGAAAGAAAGAAGAAAGAAAGAGAGAAAGAAGGAAAGCAAGAAAGAAGGAGAGAGAGAGAAAGGGAGAAAGAAAGATGCTGAAAACCCTATTCTGCACTAGGAGTTAAGGATCTAGAAAGTTTAGGAAACGATGAAGACAGTAAGTTCCTTAGCATCTTAAATGTTTCTCCTACAGTTGGACTTCTACACTCAGTCTTAGGAATAATCTAGCTGACTCACAGTTCACAGATTTTTTAACTAAGATTGAATTTAGCCCTGGCTTAGATTTCATTTGTTTAATTCAGCAATGTTTATCATCATTTATTCATTTGCCAGTTGATTCCACAAAAACATTGTAAGCGCCTATTTCTGTAGACACTGTTAACACAAAACAGTCTTTGTGGTATCTGTAGTCCAATGAGAGAGGCAGACTTATTTAAAGAAATATAGGCACAATTATTACATAAAAGGCATTTTTATGTGACACAGAGTCCCTACCATATGACTCAACGAGAAGATTCAAATATTTCAGTACAATTGAGGTCAACTTCAATATTAAAAATACTTCTTAAGTACAATAGTAACTTTTAGTGCATATTATAAACAAGGGTCAGGAAAAAAACATTCTAATTTGATCTTTATATTTGTTAATTTTTAATGAAAATGCCAATTACTCTTTACCCATTTCTGTGAAACTCTGAATTTGTATTCCTGATGAGTCCAGGCCTATTGGACAGACTTTCAGCCTTAGTAAAGTGACAGAACATATGACAGGGAAAGTATAAGAACATACGGATTCATTTTCTTTTAAGTTGGAAAAAAGGAGTCTTTGACTCAATGGAGCTTCTGTTTGGTGAACTAATGGGTCACCATAACCAAATGATTGTAAGTCACAATTTAACTGAAAACCAGAGGATAAAAATAGCAAAGACTAAACATATAATACCCTTCTTTCTTCATCTTTGCTTCTGAAAGGTGTGTCTTTCCTGACCTGTGAATCACTGCCACAGACTTTGCAAATTTGTTCCATAAGAGGGAAGTACCAGAGCAGCAGTAATGTTCTCATCACGAGCGACGCTGCTTCAGAGGGAAGAGAGGTGCAGTCTACAGTTTGGATAACACTCATTCCCCGCAGGTATCATAAAATGGAAACTGTTAAAACATAAATATCCTGCATTGTTTCACATTACCTTTACACAATAACTGTGATGACTATACTAACAGCAGGCATGATCTTATTTACTCCTTTCCTTCTTAAACTTGAGTCTTGGGTATCATCACAATCAACGTTATAAAGTTTCCAACATTTGAATCCTAAAAAGTAAATGAAATCATGGTCCATAAAATTTACAGCTTATGTTTAATATTTTAGCAACTATTGCTATTCCATAGGCCTGAAAGTTAAATAAATAGGGCTTGAATTTTGAGTCAAGATCAAAATTGAGGTTTTCTTTTTTATTTTATGACTTGGTTTGCTACAGAAATTCTGATTGCTACAGAAAAAAATTCAGGAAAATTTTGGTTAAATTATTGCTAAAAAATTTTACCAAATTCCCAGATTAATAATTGTTATCTTAACCAAAAGTTTTTCAACATTGTTAAAACATGGCATTGTCTAAGTGTCTCTCTCTCTCTCTCTCTCTCTCTCTCTGTGTGTGTGTGTGTGTGTGTGTGTGTATGCATACAGATTTTATAATTTTTGCATGCCCTAAAATTTCTGTTTATATATTCCTTCTGACTGTTTTTCTAAAAAATTAACACCCACATAGACTTGGCTTCTCTCCTAAGATAGTTTTCTTTCCATATATGAAGCAAAGTTGCAATTAATAGCTTCTTTTACATTATATAGTAAGTTAAGTATCATATGTTTTCTTCTTTGTCTTCCCCAGAATTGCTTGAACAAAGATGATAATAAATTTGTGGGTGGAATTAGTATTACTTTGTACTTCTTTACCCTCTTTTATACAGCAGCACCACATAGTGGACATTTTGGTACTTCTCTGTGAAAAATCATTTCAATTACCTTCAAAGTATGAAATTGGTTTGCTTTAAGGAATGAAATTTGTGTGGATATTGCTGATGATTATCTTTTAATATTGCCCTGGTGAGCAAACATGTGAAGTCATAGATTTCCCCTAATATAAGAATAATAATCAGCCTCACAGTTATTGTGTGAAGATAAAAGAGAAGCATTTTAAAATAACCATGAAGATACACATGTAGTCTGTGCTTCAAATTTACTATGTAATACTAATTATTTCCTAAAGTAGACTTTGTAAGGGAAGCAAAGCCAATGCTTAGACTTTTAGTAATAATAATTCTCAGAGTAGGTCATTCATCCTCATTCACATTCCTGTATTTCTATAGAAAGATGCCTAATAGAGGTAATTGGTGCTGTTGTGATTAAATCAAGGCACACACACACACACACACACACACACACACACAAATAATAATATATGCTGTCCCAGGAGTTGATACATAAATGCAGTTAGCAAAGAGAAAGGTTATGCTATTATCAACATTCTCATTTTCTTTTGTCACAGTAAGTTTGGATTTGTCAGACATCAATTAAAATCAGGGTGGGAGCAAGGATTTTACACATTCATGGAGAAACATAAAGAGCTGCCATCCACATGCAATAGTACAGTATTTAATATTGTTCTAATACTCACACCACTTTTGTCCCAGAATAAGCTATCCTCAGTGACACAGTGTACAACTCCCTGGCTAGATTGAATTAGAAGCACACTGACAATCCAGAGAGGAAGAACTGTGTAGTAGGGACAACTCACCCCCAGCTCCATGCTTTAGGGGTTTCACCCAGTTTGTTCATAGAATCAGACTCACTGGAAATTTTCAGGACTTAGAATGGTGCAAGGTGAAAGAGAGCAAAGGGAGTCATTTGCAAAAGATAAAAAACACAGTCACTTCTATAGAGTTCCATCATGCAGTCACTTGTTGAATTAACCAAACATTTCTCAGTTAGCGTCTACATACAAAGCACTGACCCGGGCACTATGGACTGTATAGCCCCTGCTATACAGCAAACCACAGCTAGTCTGTGGCCTGTTTTACTTCAGCCTGTGAGCTGGGGATGAATTTACATTTTAAGATTGTTTTAAAAGGGGACAGGGAGAGTAAATAATATGTGACAGAGACATGTAGCCTGCAAAGCCTAAAATACTGACTATCTTGTCTCTTACAGAAAAAGTTTGCTGATCCCTGCTGTCGAGAGAGATCTAACATTCAATAAAGTTAGAGTCTAGAAAGGACACTAAAACAGTAACAATAAGAACAAAGTCTATAACTTATAACTTTCAACCATTTACTGTGTATTCAGAACTGGGTTAAGGCTGGGTGTGATAAGTGATGCTTGTAATCTCAGCACTTTGGGAGGCCCAGGAAGGAGCATTGCTTGAGCCCAGGAGTTCAAGACTAGCCTGGGCAATATTTTCTACAAAAAAAATACCAAATAAAAATTAGCTGTAAGTGGCACATACCTGTAGTCCTAGCTACTTAGGAGGCTGAGTCAGGAAAATCAATTGAACCAAGATTTTGATGCTGCACTGGGCTATGAATGCACCACTGCACTCCAGCCTGGCTGACAGAGCTAGACCCTGTCTCTTAAAAAAATCAATTAATTAAAATAGAACTGGGGTAAGTGTATTACATTCATTATTTCATTTAATCTTCATCAAAAAGTATGAGGTAGTTATAATTACTATCAATTTTTCAATGAATAAACCAAGACTTAAAAAGGCTAATAAATAAGATCATATAAATGACCAAATCTGAAATTAAAATATAGGCCATCTGGCCCACAGCACTTTACCACTCAGGTCAGGTTCATAAATATGAATGAAAAAAAAAAAAGAGTAGAAAAATATAAAAATCCAATATACTACAGAAAAATAGAGGTGGCAGATAACACTTCCAGAGGTCTGGTCAGGGAAGATACTTGGACACCATAGATTTGAAGCTGGGCCTTGGGAGATGGGAGTGATTCCGTTTCGTGACACTGCAGGGTGAGACAGCCAGCTTTGGAACAGCCTGGGGGCAGAAGCATTGAGGGTGCTGGGGAGCAGTGAGCTCCCCACTGAGCGGAAAGAGAATGTGAAGGAACAGATACAGAGAGATGAGTAGGAAACCTCTGTTAGAGCTAGACCATGGATTTTAAACCATGGATGGTGCCAAACTAAGGGAAAATTGGGAATTTAAATGAATGAAAGTGATCGGACATTTATGACCAAACAGTTGACACAATCAGCCCTGTACTCTGGGGAGATTAATCTTATAAGGGTGTTTTTGATGGAGTCGAAGAAGAATTAGAGACAGAAAAATAAATGAGGAGGCTATTAACAATAATCCAGGTCTTAGATGATGAAGAAGACCTGAACTAGAGTAGAGACAGTGAAAACACAGTGGTAGAGAGGAAAATGTATTGTTAAGGTTAAAACACAGTGGTAGAGAGGAAACTGTATTGTTATGGTCCCCACCTACCAAAGCCACTCACTAAGCAATGTAAGAGGAAAAAGGTAAGTGGCCTGGCAATGACAATTCCACCTGCTTCCTCACAACCCCCCATAAAGGTAAATGTTGTCTTCCTATGACAATTGTCACTACTTTTCCCCCGGCCTTGTGCCACCACACTACCATGCATAAACACATACACACAGATACACATCAGTTTTACTGACTAAAGATCCCAATACTGGTTATCTTGATAAAGTCAAATTTACTTTAATGGAATTCACCTGAACAAAAATGTCAGTGCTTTGAGGTTGGGTAGGGAGGTGGAGGAAACAATGCCACACAGTATTTTACCGTGTTTACAATCCACATGCCCTCTACATGGATTGTGACATCTGTATCCAAATCGACAATCACTTCAGACCCTTGGTTTAATGAATCGGTCACTTTAAAATATGGAGTGTAGGCCAAGCATGGTAGCTCACGCTTGTCATCCCAGCACTTTGAGAGACTGAGGCAGGAGGATTGTTTGAGGTGAGAAGTTCGAGATCAGCCTAGGCAGCTTAGTGAGACCCTGTCTCTATAGAGATTTTTTTAAATTATCTGGATGTAGTGATCTCACCTGTAGTCCCAGCTACTCAGAGAGCTAGGGCAAAAGACTCACTTTAGCCCAGGAGATCAAAGCTGCAGTGAGCTATGATGGTACCACTGCACTCCAACCTGGGTTACAGAGTGAGATACTACCTCAATTTTTGTAAAATTTAAAAATTAAAATTAAAATTGGCTGTCTATTCAGCAGGGGAATAAAGAGAAGCTTCAATCTCCGCCCTTGAGAGGCTAAGAGTTTAATAGGCAAACAGAATACATACACCAAATGAATACAGAACATTTAAATAAAGCAACATGTGGATGCCATCAAATTGTATTCCTCTGGAGCACTTAAGGCATGTGTTCTTTTTTTGAATAACTGAATAATCTGAACAGGTGAATTACCCACTGTTTCACTTCCCATTTATAAGTCCAATCTCTTTATTTTGACCTCCTTGAAAAACCTTTTTTTTTTTTTTTTTTTTTTTTGAGACACAGTCTCACTCTGTAGCCCAGCCTGGAGTGCAGTGGTACAATCTCAGCTCACTGAAACCTCCGCCTCCTGGGTTCAAGTAATTCTTCTGCCTTAGTCTCCTGAGCAGCTGGGATTACAGGCATATGCCACTGCACCTGGGTAATTTTTGTATTTTTAGTAGAGACAGAGTTTCACCATGTTGGTCAGGCTAGTCTTGTACTCCTGACCTCATGATATGCCCACCTCAGCCTCCCAAAGTGCTGGGATTACAGGCATGAGACACTGCGCCCGGCTGTGAATAAACTTTTAAAAATGCTACTTGCTGCCATCACTTCTTAAACAGTATCTGGGCCTTGCTGGGACAGATTGGTGGTGAGTCTATAGCAAAGGGCAGGAAGTGACTTGCTAAATTCTAAGGACTTACCAAAGCCAAGCATAGAATGGCTTTGTTATCTCCAGTTTGTGATTACTTCCAGCCAAGGTGGAGAGATGAAAATGTAGATGAGAGGAAAAGCAAACTCAAAAGCCAAACAAGGCTATATTAAGCATTGAGTTGAAAGAGCAGGATGAGGACCCAAACCACGGGCAACAAGTCTGGCAGCCAAGAGAGTGAGAGAACGGAATGCTGGGCAGTGGAGCGGGTGAGTCAGGCATCTGAGACAGTAGGGCCTTGTTCTGTGAACGTGCAATGAAGTCTTGCTTGGCCTGCGGGGAGGAGCCCCTTAAAGGTGACACCAAAATGGACAGCACAGTCTACTGATCATTAATGTGTTCTGGATTGGGAGATGTTACAGGACAGTGGGACTAACAAATCTAAGTGCATGCATGCTGAAAGGATGACAAATAGTAAAAGTGTCCGTATGATCAAACAAGATGAATCAGGTGTATTCTCATAGGGGTGACTTTGGACTCGTACTTCAAAGCTCATATTCCAGGCCTTCTTTGCTATTGTTGACTCATCTGGTCAAATTGTTAACAGCATGCTGTGGGCTCCCTTCTGCGCCAACGTGCCTTTGAATGGCAAGTACCATTGCCCTCAGTGTATGAATCATTACTGAGCCTGCAAGTTAGGATTTCAGTAAAGGAAGACGGCAGATTTTTTGATGAGCTATTCTGGGAGAGTTCTTGTTATCCACTGGACACTGCTTATTGCACCTTGTGGACTTACAATGTAGCAGCTGTGTTTCGATTTCTCCTGTAAGGCTTGCTGCGAGGAATATCATCAATTAAAACACACAAAAAGAGACCACAAATTACTTTACCAGTTACCCCTAAGCTGACATTCTATAGATTACAACCAAATCTTAAAATGTTTTCCTGGTCAATTGTATTATTCCATAGCTCTTAAGTGTCTATTTGAAGACCTAAAGCAAGTGATGTTTTCGGCCCAGATCCAGAGTTTAAAACTTGTGCAATATAATGTAAGCCTACCTACAGTTTTATGAGAATCTCTGTTAAGCTTTTGGGAGTTTGATCCGTATGCTGTCATCTTTCATTTTCAAAGAATACATTTTTTTAATGACGGTGTTTCCCATATATACTTCCCATCATCAGCAACATGTACCCTAAGTTATTTACAAGCTGCTGTCAAACTTTCAGAACTTTTCTGCCTCGTATGTATGTTCCAGCATACCAAACTTGATTCTCTCCCCTCTCTCTCTCTCTCTCTCTCTCTCTCTCTATCAATGGAGAAAGCTTTAAGAGGTCCTTCGTGGGTTTGTGTGATAGGAGAGAGCTTGTTGGGAGAAAGGAGGGATTGGAGAGGAGACATGGAAACAGTTCTGGCAAAGTGGCTTTGCACAGAGTCGCTGCATCCACTTGATACCTTAGCAGTGTAAGCTGCAGGAAAGGAAGACTGGCCACATGACAGCTGCTTGCTGGGAAAGAGTGGTGGCTCCTATAGACTGGCAGCAGAAGTTTGTCCTGCCTCTTCGAAATGCTGTCAGGAGATTTCTTTGCCAACAAATGAATCCTCGGGCCACTGCAGGGGTTAAGTAGGTTCACACGTAAGCCACCAGGTGAGAAGCATGGAAAAAAGTTTTCCTCTCCCCTGTACCTAGGAGACCTGGTCCTAGTTCTGATTTTACTAATAGCTAGCTGTGTGGGCTAGAGTAAAATTATTTTACATCTATGAGTTCTAGTTATTTTGTTGTGAATAAAGAGCGGATCTGAGTAAAGAATGTCTCTGACTCTAAAAGGCTGTGCGCCTGTAATCTATCAGTGTACCTGGTAATCTCAATAAAAGTGTAAGTCTAGTGCAACAGCTCTTATAGAGCTTCTTTTGTCTAGCTATGTCTATAATCAGGCCAAGTCCTGTAGTTTGTGGGATTGATACAAAATTCAAGATAACTGTGTGTCATCAGAAACAAAAGTTTGGAAAAGACATTTCCCCAAACTAAATTAAATACCACTGCTCAAAAATAATAAAATGCTATAGAAAGAAAATATCAACGCCACCACAAATCAACATAGGAAGAACAGCCCTAGAAAACATCTGGAAAATAGCATTAGGCTAACAAACCACGAGATAAAATGTTTGATTTCCCAGTCACTGATGGTACTAACTGCAAAAGCAGTTAAAAAGTCTTATGAGGCCTAATATCTTGGCACTGATGAACAGCAAGAAACCCAGCTGTTTGCACTTGCTGTATGACAAGTGCCAATGCACATACTGTAATCCTCAGTCTGCTGAGCACTGCAATGGCAAACCACACAATGTGACAGAAAGTTCCTGATTGGGCAAGAGTGATCAGGCTATTGGGACGCGGTAACAGCTGAATGCCTCCTTTCACCACAACAGCCCACTTCCAGGACAACTTCCCTGTGAATTGTTGTTTCTTGCTACATATTCATTCATTTGCTTTTACTAGAAATTTATATCATGGTCTGGAAAGAACTTCTATTTCCAGGCAGGAGTTCCTTTAAACCATACCAGATGTTGGAAACATTATGAGATTGTCCTAAGAAGAGGAGAAGGGCAGGATTTGTACATGAGCTATATAAGTGACAGACAGAAAAGGAAAGGGCCCATAGGTGAGTGAACATGAAAAGAGATAAGCAGATAAGCACACTAACACAAGATCGTGTGAATCCTTGAAATTCTCCATCTCAAAGTTCTAGGAGCATACCCGTCCTGCAACTGTGATTTTGAAAGAAACTAAGATAAAGCTAGAAGGCAAAGGAGAAAGGAAGGGTTCAAACATCTTGACACTATGTTATTTGCAGTGCTACTTAGGCACTCATTGAAATCAGCAGTTCTTTAGAATTAAGAAGGCAAAGTCTGATCAACTTGGCTATCATTTCATTCGATCATTAATTGTTGAGCTCTTAGTATGTATCAGGAAAAGTTCTAGATATGGAAGGTGGCAGAGAATAATAACAAATAATTTTTAAATTATTATTAAATTATTTTAAATTAAAGTATGTAGGAAAGGGGTTTCTTCTCTTTCTTCTATGTACACATTAGAAAAGATGGATAATAATCAAATAACAACAGAAATAAATAGAAAAGTGCAACTGTGATGAGTGCTACAAGGAGAGGTAGATGGTTCTATGAGAAAGAATAATTAGAATATTTGGCCTTGTCAGTAAGGTAAGGGATGGCTTCCTTGAGAAAGGGCTATTTAAACTTTTAGCCAAAGGATGAGTGGAATTTAATTAGGTCAAGAAGGGATATTCTGTGCGGGAAACACACGAGGGGAAAAAAAAAGACATACACACAATACCTTTAAGGGCAAACAACCTTTATCCCATGTAAATGGCAATGCAGCTATAATAAGGAAATGACATAATAAGCAAATTGCAATGGGGAGAGGAAAAGGGAAAAGATGTGTCTGTGTGTGTGTGTGTGTGTGTGTGTGTGTGTGTTTGTGTGTGTGTGTGTGTGTATACACTTACCAGACTATGGAGGATTCGCCACCAGACTGGGAAGCAATATCCTGGCTTCCAGAGTCAGCCACTCATCTGTGCACACATGAGGAGAGGTCTCATGAAGCTTCAGTGCAGTCGGGAATCTTAGCTCTTTTTGTCACGAGGTGTTTGGCAGTCACAAGATCCCTTCGAGGCTGGGCTCAAGGAACACAAAAAGGTCAACTTGTTTTTGCGATTGTCTATTGTTTTTCAATAACTAATGTATAGGAATAGATGGAAATGGAGATTTCTCCAAAACAGCGCTGGATGAACACCTCAAGGGACTCACACAACCTGCTCTGAGACTTGGTGACAATTGTTTGTGTCCATGTTCAATTGAGTTCAAATTTAGTATTTAACTTTTCCTCCACAAGGGACTGGATAGAGGTGGGGAAGAGTTCTCTAGAAAAGAGCCAAAATAAATGAGGTAATGAAAGTGCTACTAGGCCAGTGTTCAGGAATGGAGAGCACTGATATGGAGCATGCTGCAAAATGAAAGTTGGGAGTTGGGGGGATATGTAGGAGCAAAATGTGCAGACATCTTTAAGAGTTTTAATCTCAAAGCTTTAAAGGGTTTTCTTTTGCTGAGGATAACATGATCAGATTTGGCAATCAGAAGATCCCTCTGGCTGCATTGTGTAGAATGGATTATAGGATGCAGATAGACTACTCAGTAATTTCTGTAGCCCAAGTGATAGAGGATTGCAGCTTGTATGACGATGGTGGTAATGGTGGAGGACATGGAGTTTCTGAGAC
Organism: Saimiri boliviensis; assembly: GCF_048565385.1. Taxonomy (NCBI): domain Eukaryota; kingdom Metazoa; phylum Chordata; class Mammalia; order Primates; family Cebidae; genus Saimiri; species Saimiri boliviensis. Next base: position 101,706,879 of record NC_133451.1, read on the forward strand.
ACTGTAAGTGTGTATAAGGTAAGCATGTTAGGTCTATGACTGCAGAGTTGGCAGACAGCCCCAAAAGCCACATTTTTCATTCAAACAAGAATTTCCTTTGAATGAAAAAGGAAGACAAAGGCACTCTAAGAAACACGAGTTGAGTTAATTTTGTGCAGGATTTCCACCCTTCTTTGGGGAACAAAATGCATATGCATATGGGAATTGTGTGATTTTGGTAATTCCACATATAAGTGCTCTTATATTTGCATTTATTTGTTTATTTTTTATTGTACTTTAAGTTCTGGAGTACATGTGCAGATCTTGCAGGATTATTGCATAGGTATACACATGCCATGGTTGTTTACTGTTTCCATCCCTGCTGTCACCTACATCAGCCATTTCTCCCAGTGTTATCCCTCCCCAATCTCCCTGCCCCCCACTGTCCCTCCCCTAGTCCCCCTGCTCCCCAACATAACCCCATGTGTGATGTTCCCCTCCCTGTGTCCATGTGTTCTCATTGTTCAGCACCCACCTATGAGTGAGAACATGCAGTGCTTACTTTTCTGTTCTTGTGTCAGTTTGCTGAGAGTGATGGTTTCCAGATTCATCCATGTCCCTACAAAGGACACGAACTCACCTATTTTGTCTGCATAGTATTCCATGATGGGTATATGTGCCACATTTTCTTTGTCCAGCCTATCATTGATGGGCATTTTGGTTGGTTCCAGGTCTTTGCTATTGTAATCAGTGCCACAGTGAAAATACATGTGCATGTATCTTTATAGTAGAATGATTTATCATCCTTTGGGTATATACCCAGTAATGAGATTGCTGGGTCAAATGGAATTTCTATTTCTAGGTCCTTAAGGAAGAAGGCCACACTGTCTTCCACAATAGTTGAACTAATTTACACTCCCACCAACAGTGTAAAAAGTGTTCCTATTTCTCCACATCCTCTCCAGCCTCTGTTGTCTCCAGATTTTTTAATGATCACCATTCTAACTGGTGTGAAATGATATTTCAATGTGGTTTTGATTTGCATTTCTCTAATGACCAGTGATGATGAGCATTTTTTCATATGTTTGTTGGACTCATATATGTCTTCTTTTGAAGTGTCTGTTCATCTCCTTTGCCCACTTCAAATGGGTTTGTTTGTTTGTTTCTTGTAAATCTGCTTTAGTTCTTTGTAGATTCTGGATATTAGTCCTTTGTCTGATAGGCAAATTGCAAAAATTTTTTTACCATTCTGTTGGTTTCTGGTTTATGGTGTTTTAGTCATGAAGTCCTTGCCTATGCCTATGTCCTGAACGGTTTTGCCTAGGTTTTCTTCTAGGGTTTCTATGGTGTTAGGTCTTCTGTTTAAGTCTTTAATCCATCTGGAGTTAATTTTAGTGTAAGGTGTCAGGAAGGGGTCCAGTTTCAACTTTCTGCACAGGCTAGCCAGTTTTCCCCACAACATTTATTGAACAGGGAATCCTTCCTCCGTTGCCTGTTTTTTTCAAGTTTGTCAAAGATCAGATAGTTGTAGATGTGTGGTGTTGCTTCTGAGGACTCTGTTCTGTTCTATTAGTCTATATCTCTGTTTTTGTACCAGTTCCATGCTGTTTTGATGACTGCAGCCTTGTAGTATAGTTTGAAGTCAGGTAGTGTGATGCCTCTAGCTTTGTTCTTTTTGCTTAGGATTGTCTTGGCTATGCAGGCTCTCTTTTGATTCCATATGAAGTTTAAAGTGGTTTTTTCCAGTTCTGTGAAGGTCATTGGTAGCTTGATGGGAATACTGTTGAATCTATAAATTACTTTGGGCAGTCTGGCCATTTTCACAATGTTTATTCTTCCTAACCATGAGCATGGAATGTTTTTCCATCTGTTAGTGTCCTATCTTATTTTCTTGGGCAGCGGTTTGTAGGTCTCCTTGAAGAGGTCCTTTACATCCTTTGTTTGTTGTATTCCTTGGTATTTTATTCTCTTTGTAGCAATTGTGAATGGCAGTTTGTTCTTAATTTGGCTCTTCAAGTCTGTTATTGGTGTATAGCAGCATCCCCAAACTTTTTACACAGGGGGCCAGTTCACTGTCCCTCAGACCATTGGAGGGCCACCACATACTGTGCTCCTCTCACTGACCACCAATGAAAGAGGTGCCCCTTCCTGAAGTGTGGCGGGGGGCCGGATAAATGGCCTCAGGGAGCCACATGTGGCCCGCGGGCCATAGTTTGGGGAAGCCTGGTGTATAGGAATGCTTGTGATTTTTGCACATTGATTTTGTATCCTGAGACTTTGCTGAAGTTGCTTATCAGTTTAAGGAGATTTGGGGCTGATACAATGGGGTCTTCTAAATATACAATCATGTCATCTACAAATAGAAACAATTTGGCTTCTTCTTTCCCTAACTGAATACGCTTTATTTCTTTTTCTTGCCTGATTGCTCTGACTAGTACTTCCAATACTATATTGAATAGGAGTGGTAAGAGAGTGCATCCTTGTCTAGTGCCAGTTTTCAAAGGGAATGCTTCCAGTTTTTGCCCATTCAGTATGATATTGGCTGTGGGTTTGTCATAAATAGCTTTTATTATTTTGAGATACATTCCATCAATACCTAGTTTATTGAGGGTTTTTAGCATAAAGGGCTGTTGAATTTTGTCAAAGGCCTTCTCTGCATCAATTGAGATAATTACGTGGTTTTTGTCTTTGGTTCTGTTATTTGATGGATTACATTTATAGATTTGTGTATGTCGAACCAGCCTTGCATCCTTGGGATGAAGCTTACTTGATCATGATGGATAAGCTTTTTGATGTGTTATTGCTTTTGGTTTGCCAGTATTTAACTAAAGATTTTTGCATCAATGTTCATCATGGATATTGGCCTGAAGTTTTCTTTTTTAGTTGTGTCTCTGCCAGATTTTGGTATCAGGATGATGTTGGTCTCATAAAATGATTGGGAAAGGATTTCCTCTTTTTGTATTGTTTGGAATACTTTCAGAAAGAATGGTACCAGCTCCTCTTTGTACATTTGGTAGAATTCAGCTTGGAACTGGTCTGGATCTGGACATTTTTTGGTTGGTAGGCTATTGATTGCTGCCTCAACTTCAACCCTTGTTATTGGTCTATTCAAGGTTTCAACTTCTTCCTGGTTTAGGCTTGGGAGGATGCAAGTGCCCAGGAATTTATCTATTTCTTCCAGGTTTACTGGTTTAGGGGCATAGAGTTGTTTGTAGTAATCTCTGATGGTAGTTTGTATTTCTGTGGAATTGGTGGTGATGTTCTCTTTATCAATTTTTATTGCATCTATTCAACTCTTCTCTCTTTTCTTTTTTATTAGTCTGGCTAGCTGTCTATGTTGTTGATCTTTTCAAAAAACAAGCTCCTGGATTTAATGATTTTTTGAAGGGATTTTTGTGTCTCTATATCCTTCAGTTCTGCTCTGATCTTAGTTATTTCTTGTCTTCTGCTAGCTTTTGAGTTTTTTTGGTCTTGCTTCTCTAGCTCTTTCAATTTTGACAATAGGGTGTCAATTTTAGATCTTTCCTTGATTCTTGGGTGTGCATTTATTGCTATAAATATCCCTCTAGACAGTGCTTTAAATGTGTCCCAGAGATTCTGGTACATTGTGTCTTTGTTCTCATTGGTTTGGAAGCACATCTTTATTTCTGCCTTCATTTCATTGTTTCTCCAGTCATCATTCAGGAGCAAGTTGTTAAGTTTACAAGTAGTTGTGCAGTTTTGAGTGAGTTTCTGAATCCCGAGTTCTAATTTGATTGTGCTGTGGTCTAAGAGACTGTTTGTTATGATTTCCATTCTTTTGCATTTGCTGAGGAGTGATTTACTTCCAATTATGTGGTCAATTTTAGAGTAGGTGTGATGTGGTGCTAAGAAGAATGTATATTCTGTGGGTTTGTGGTGGGGAGTTCTGTAGATGTCTCTTAGGTCCATTTGGTCCAGATCTGCATTCAAGTCCTGGATATCTTTGTTGATTTTCTGTCTCATTAATCTGTCTGATATTGACACTGGAGTGTTAAAGTCCCCCACTGTTATTGTGTGGGAGTCTAAGTCTCTTTTAGGTCATTAAGAACTTGCTTTATATATCTGGGTGCTCCTTTATTGGGTGCATATATATTTAGGATAGTTAACTCTTCTTGTTGCATTGATCCTTTTGCCATTATGTAATGCCCTTCTTTGTCTCTTTTGATCTTTGTTGGTTAAAAGTACGTTTTATCAGAGACTAGGATTGCAACCCCTTCTTTTTTTGCTCTCCATTTGCTTGGTAAATCTTCTTCCATCCCTTTATTTTGAGTCTATGTGTGTCTTTGCATGCGAGATGGTTCTCCTGGATCTAGCACTCCATTGGGTCTTGTCATTTTATCCAGTTTGCCAGTCTGTGTCTTTTGAGTGGGGCATTTAGGCCGTTTACATTTAATGTTAATATTGTTATGTGTAAATCTGATCCTGCCATTTTGTTACTGGCTGGTTGTTTTGCCCATTAGTTGATGGTGTTTCTTCATTGCATTGTTGGTCTTTACTGTTTGGTATGTTTTTGCAGTGGCTGGTGCTGGTTGTTCCTTTCCATGTTTAGTGCTTCCTCCAGGAGCTCTTGTAAGGCTGGTCTGGTGGTGACAAAATCTCTCGGAAATTGCTTGTTTGTAAAGGATTTTATTTCTCCTTTGCTTATGAAACTTAGTTTGGCTGGATATGAAATTCTGGGTTGAAAGTTCTTTTCTTTAAGGATGTTGAATATTGGCCCCCAGTCTCTTCTGGCTTGTAGGGTTTCTGCCAAGAGATCTGCTGTGAGTCTAATGGGCTTCCCTTTGTGAGTGGCCCGACCTTTCTTTCTGGCTGCCCTTAGCATTTTTTCCTTCATTTCAACCCTGGTGAATGTGATGATTATGTGCCTTGGGGTTGCTCTTCTTGAGGAGTATCTTTGTGGTGTTCTCTGTATTTCTTGTATTTGAATGTTGGCCTGCCTTGCTAGGTTGGGGAGATTCTTCTGGCTAACATCCTGAAGAGTATCTTTCAGCTTAGATTCATTTTCTCTGTCACATTCAGGTACACCCATCAAATGTAGACTAGGTCTTTTCACATAATCCTATATTTCTTGGAGGCTTCGTTTCACTCTTCATTTCTTTTCACTCTTTCTTCTCTAATCTTGCCTTCTCATTTTATTTCATTGAGTTGATCTTCAATCTCTGATATCCTTTCTTCTGCTTGATCCCTTCAGCTATTGAAACTTGTGTATGCTTTGCAAAGTTCTCGTGCTGTGTTTTTCAGCTCCATCAAGTCGTTTATGTTCTTCTCTAAGCTGGTTATTCTCTTTAGCATTTCATCTAACCTTTTTCAAGGATTTTAGTTTCTTTGCATTGGGTTAGAACATGTTCAGCTCAAAGAAGTTTGTTATTACCCACCTTCTGAAGCCTGCTTCTGCCAATTTGCCAAACTCATTCTCCATCCAGTTTTGTTCCCTTGCTGGTGAGGAGTTGTGATCCCCTGGAGGAGGAGTGGAATTCTGGTTTTTGACGATTTCATCCTTTTTGTGCTGGTTTCTTCTCATCTTTGTGGATTTATCTATCTTTGATCTTTGAAACTGGTGATTTTGGATGGGGTCTCTAAGCAGACATCCTTTCTGTTGATGTTGAGGCTATTTCTTTTCTTTCTTTTTTTTTTTTTTCCTCCTAACAGTCAGGCCCCTCTGCTATAGGACTGCTGGGGGTCCACTCCAGGCCTTGGCTGCCTGAGAATAACCCACAGGGGCTGTGGAGCAGTCGGGATTGTTGCCTGATCTTTCCTCTGGTAGCTTTGTCCCAGAAGGGTACCCGCCTGGTGTAGCCTGAGCTCTCTTGTATGAGGCATTTTTTGGTTCTGCAGGAGTCAGGGAGCTGCTTGAGGATGTCGCCTGTCCCTTGTTTGCCTGCCGAGGCACTGCTGGCCTGACTCGGGCTCAGCCTGGCTGCTATATAGGTTTCCTCTGGTTTAGCCCTGCCTTCACAATGGCAGACTCCCTTCCTCCCACCCAGCTGGATCTTCCTAGGTGGAGCTCAAACTGATGTGCTGGCTGCAAAACTCTCAAAGCAAGAGGATTTCAGTTTGCTGGACTTTGTGGGGGTGGGACTTGCCAAGTGTATCACCTGTCTCCCTGCTTTCAGCTCTCCCTCTTTCTGGGTGGGATGGGTAGCTCTGTCTGGCAGTCGCTCTCAGTGCTAGTCAGATCGCCTGTCCGGATTTGTGCCAATGACCTGCAGCTGTTTTTTTGTTTATTTAATTTTTAGAGACAGGGTCCTGCTCTGTTGCCCATGCTGGAGTGCTGGAGTGCAGTGATGTGATCACGGCTCACTATAGCCTCAACCACCTGTGCTCAAAGGATCTTCCCATCCAGCCTCCCAAGTAGCTGGAACCACAGGCATGTGCCACCATGTCCAGCTAGCTGTTTTGTTTTTGTTTTTGTTTTGTGGAGAAAGGGGGTTCATTCTGTTGTCCAGGCTGGTCTTGAACTCCTGGGCTCAAGCGATCCTCCTACTTCAGCCTCCCAGAGTGCAGATATTACAGGCATGAGCCACCACACCTGGACACACATATATTTGCATTTGACTGACATTGCACAATATAATGATGAACAGTAAATTCATGCTAATAAAAATTTTAATTTTTCTTTATTTACAATGACACTAAATTTAAAAAGACACCATAATAAGTTGAGAGAAACTATAGAAGAAAAGAAAAAACAAATTTCAGTACTTTAGTGGCACTTTTGCCTTTCTCTCTTGAATAAAGCATTCACCATTTTCATCTTACATGAAAATGATGTAACAGGTCCTACACAATACATACCTTCCTAGGCTGTAGTTGGCTCTTTACTTGCTCAATTCCCACTAGGTTGCCATAGCTGAACACATGGTAAACAGGATGGAAATGGCAAATAAAAACAAATCTGGATGTGGGCAAGGAGAGACTTGATTCAAAATGATTATTGCAATAGGAGGAGAGGGACTACTGCAATAAGGAGAACACTCAGACCACACAATCTGCAAGTTTCTCATTGGTCTTTATAAGGAGATTAGAATATAGACATGTGCATGCACAAAGGAAGGACAATGTGAGGACACCACCGTGAGAAGACAAGGCTTCTAGCATGGCAGGCTATCTGCAAGCCCAGGAAAGAGACCTCAGAAGAAACCAAATCTGCTGACACCTTGATCTAGAACTTCTAACCTCCAGAACTGTGAGAAAATAAATTTGTGTTTTTAAGCCACCCAGTCTGTGGTATTTTGTTATGATGGCCCTAACAAATTAACAGGCTTCTTATTTTTGAGATATTTTGTGTATTCCATACACAAGTCTTTATCAGGTACACATATTGCAAATATTTTCTACTGGACTGACTTACCTTTTCATTTTCTGAAAAGTATCACCTAAAGAACATTAGTCTTTAATTTTCATAAAAAATTATTCCGTTCTTTTATAGTATGGTTTGTGCTTTTCTTTTTTTCTTTTCTTATCTTTCTTTTTTTTAAGACAGGGTCTCACTCTATCACCCAGGCTGGAGTGCATTGGGGAGACCACAGCTCACGGCAGCCTCAAATTCCTGGGCCCAAGAGATCCTCCCACCTCAGCCTCCTGAGTAGCTGGGACCACGAGTGTGCACCACCACACCTGGCTATTTTTGCTTTTTATTTTTGGCAGAGACAAGGTCCCACTATGCTTCCCAGGCTGGTCTTGAATTTCTGAGCTGAAGTGATCCTCCTGCCTCAGCTTCCCAAAGTGCTGGGTTTACAGGCATGAGCCACCACACCCAGTTGGTTTGTGCATTTTTGTGGAGTCATTCCCAAGTCACTTCTCTGCCTCATTATATCAACCAGGGATAAATAAGGAGACTAAAAACATTCCAGTTACATCAACAGAAAAGTTTAATATAAATAATTATTAAGTAGTAAATATGGTGAACTACTAAAAGAGGCAAAAGAGGATTCTAAACAGTACAGAAATAACAACTGCAGATGGTGGCTATTACCTCTAAAGCCAATGGATAGTGCACAAAGAAGAAAATTTTTAAATTTAGAGGGGGAAAGCCAGGCACAGTGGCTCACTCTTATATTCCCAGTACTTTGGGAGGCTGGGCAGGAGGACCACTTGAACCCAGGAGACTGAGGCTGCAGTGAGCCATGATCGTGCCACTGTACTCCAGACTGAGTGACAGAGCGAGACTCTGTCTCGAAAAAATATATAATAAATAAATAAATAATTTAGAGAGGGCATCTTTCCCACTAAGGCTGAGAGTCAGACCTCTCAGGAGAGGTATGACTGCCACAAAGACATTCAGCCTGCTGGTGGCATGGAAACTTCTGGAGGATGGGAGCCCAGCAAACCATCCCTGGGTGACAGAGGAACTTGGTGAAACGTACAGATCTTAGGAGGTTAACAGGACTCACTGACCACAGCTCTGGTCTCAAGATATGTATTGGTTAGTTAAAAACACTCCAAGCAGGAGGGGAGAGGGAAGGGGAAAGAGGAGGGGACCCAGGACCAAGAAGACTAAAAAAGAGCCAAACAGCAAAGTGGGGAGTAATGGAATCTGAGAGTCGGGCATTTAATGCTGCTAAAAGGATTGTCCCAACATCAATCTTTTGTATTTGAGATTTCTTTCTTCTAGCCCATCTTCATTTAATTCTATTTAACTTTTTATCTTCCCATATCTGCCTAGATATTGTCTCTTCTGGATGCCTCCTCAAACCTGCCACCAGCCCCAGCACATTGCCAGTGCTCCTTTGGCTGCCAAGCACCCTTGTACTTACCCTTGTGATAAAATTTAAGCTCCTTAAAGTAAGAGATTATGTTCTATTCTGCATTCTATCTGTGAATCATAACATACTCCTCAGCATGTTGTTGGTATTTCAACATTTGATAATTTTTAAAAATCTGAATAAATCACTCTTCTCTGTCCCTTACTCTTTTTACTTATACTTTTATCATGGAACCTACTAGCTATTACGATTTTTGTAAATTGTCTTCTCTCCCAGAAAAACGATTAACTTCTACTAATCTTTGGATTCTTTTGATTGACAAGCACTGTGCATTGCACAAAGTAAGCATTTACGATTATTTGCTGTATTAAATGTCACCAAACTCATGAAAGGTAATTGCAATGTTGCAAAACTCACTTTGTGGTTGGCTTATACACTGGCTCTGAAGATATTTTTAAAATAACTTTATCAGAGGCCAGGCGTGGTGGCTCACGCCTGTAATCCAAGCACTTTGGAGGCCAAGGCGGGCGGATCACCTGAGTCGGGAGTTCAAGACCAGCCTGACCAATGTGGTGAAACCCCGTCTTTATTTTTAAAAATAAAAATGAAAAAAAAATAATTTAATAGAAGACATTCAAGGATCTTGGAGTATTGGTTTACACTCATTTGACTGCAGGAAACAGAAACTATAAAATTACGGGTTGAGTATTCATCACTTGAAAACCCAAAATCTTCAAAATCCAAAACTTTTTGAGCACCAACATGACACTCTAAGGAAATGCTCAGTGTAGCATTTTGGATTTCGATCGTTTATACTGGGGATACTCAACCTGCAGTTTAAGTAGAAAGGAAGGAGAGTTTCTTACTATAAGGAGTAGGACTACAGCTGAGACTCTGGAATGGGCTGAAATCAGACCCTTAATTGCTGGCAGCAGTACTCTTAGTGATACTTCATTCACTCTTTCATCCTTTTCCTCCTCCTCTTCCCTGATATCAATGAATGGAATTAGAACGTAGAGGAGGGAAATGCTGTTGGTAAGCATTCTATCTGGTTGAAGATGACCCTCAACAGCTCCAGAACGCATAGCTCCTCCGTTTAAGAGATTCCAAACTGAGACCAGATTATTTTATCCTCAGTCCCAAATTGAGAGTGAAAGGACTGTTATTTACCTTTTCAAAAATCAACATTTTGTTTTTGTCAAGTGCCTACTCCTAGTCCAAGCAACTAGGGTCCAAGCAGGGCCACATAGTGCAAGAATGGCTGTAACTATGAGAACCAGGGAGTAGATGGGGGTAGCGAAGAAGGAAAACTCAGTGGAACTGGAGAGAAGCATTGTAACCTAGGACCTCAGTTTTAAAAATATTTTTTAATATTCCATTCTCTTTTTCTCCCTTCCCTTCTTCTCTTACTCCTTCATTTCTTCCCTCTCTAGACACTCCTCTCCAGCAAGGCAAGCTTATCTAATTATTATTATTATTTTTTTCTTTTGAGACGGAGTTTCGCTCTTGTTACCCAGGCTGGAGTGCAATGGCGCGATCTCGGCTCACCGCAACCTCCGCCTCCTGGGTTCAGGCAATTCTCCTGCCTCAGCCACCTGAGCAGCTGGGATTACAGGCACGAGCCACCATGCCCAGCTAAATTTTTTGTATTTTTAGTAGAGACGGGGTTTCACCATGTTGACCAGGATGGTCCCGATCTCTCGACCTCGTGATCCACCTGCCTCGGCCTCGCAAAGTGCTGGGATTACAGGCTTGAGCCACCGCGCCCGGCCCTCTAATTATGTTTATACTTAAGAAATTCCAGGCCAGGGCGTGGTGGCTCATGCCTGTAATCCCAGCATTTTGGGAGGCCGAGGCAGGCGGATCACCTGAGGTAGGAAATTCAAGACCAGCCTAGCCAACATGGTGTCTCTACAAAATTAGCCAGGCATAATGGTGGGTGCCTGTAATCCCAGCTACTCTTGGAAGCTGAGGTGGGAGAATTACTTGAACCTGTGAGGCGGAGGTTGCAGTATGCCGAGATTGAGCCACTGTACCCCAGCCTGGGAGACAGAGAAGACTCCATCTAAAAAAAAAGAAAGAAAGAAAGAAAGAAAGAAAAGAAAGAAAGAAAGAAATTCCAGAGGCTAATCTTGAAACAAACCAGGTGCGGAGTCCCAATTGCAGCCTTCTTCCACTTCGCAGGGGTCACAAACAATTAGTCCACCACCATTGGGCTGAAGTCAAGATAACGCCAAGCAGACCTCCAGATAGCATTATGCAATCTAGCCATCTGAACAAAGATGCACAGACCCCACATCCTGCACCACTCCCCCAGGTTTCCCATAGCAAATTTCCTTTTAAAAACTCTAGGATACATTTTAAAATTTAAGATAGCACTGTAGATGGCTAGTTCACTATCTTCCAGGTTTGCTGGCTCTCCAATTAAACCTGCTTTTCCTCCCACCTACCCTTACCTCTCACGTCTGGCTTTTCAGCTATGAAAAGCCAAATCTGAGTCCAGTTACAGTATCCTAATAAGTTACCCACCGTACCAAATCACCCAGTTTAGAGGTTAAAAAGAAGAAATGAAGCCTGCCAGGAAACCTATACAACTGTGGGACTGACCCTAAATTTTATAGTAAGCAATCCAGTAGGTAGAGCTGGGTCAGGTCTGATGTGACTTGGCGGACACAAAGGGCTTAGGTCTCATTCCCGTACACATCAGACACAACCACTGAGGGGGCTGAGGCTCCTTATACAGCTTGCTTAGTACTAGTAGCTTGAACCTCTGCCTCCTGGGTTCAAGCAGTTCTCCCTGCCTCAGCCTCCAGCATAGATGGGATTACAGGTGCCCAGCTAATTTGTGTATTTTTAGTAGTTTTGCCATGTTGGCAAGGCTTGTCTTGAACTCCTGACCTCAGATGATTCACCCACCTCAGCATCCCAAAGTACTGGGATTACAGGCATGAGCCATCATGCCCAGCAGGACTAAAAAATGTTGACCCTTATGATTTTGAGTGTATTTTGAGTATTAGCACTGTATTAGTTCATTCTCACACTGCTATAAAGACAAATCTGAGACTCGATATTTATAAAGAAAAGAAATTGAATTGCCTCATGATACTGTGGGCTATACAAATGTCTGCTTCTGGGGTGGACTCAGGAAACTTACAATCATGACAGAAGGTGAAGGGCAAGGAGGCACATCTTCACATGGCAGAGCAGGAGAGAGAGAGAGTGAAGGGGGAAGTGCTACACATTTTCAAACAACCAGAACTCATGGGAACGTAGTCACTATTATGAGAACAGCAAGGGGGAAATCTGCCCCCGTGATCCAGTCACCTCCCACCAGGTCCCTCTCACAACACTGGGGATTACAATTTGACATGAGATTTGGGTGGGAACACTGAGCCAAACCATATCAAGCACATTGCTAAAAATAAGCGTATCATTACCCAAGCTGATTGCTTTGAAAGGCAGTATCTGTTTATCTGGCTATGTTCTGGGAAGTATGAAAAAAATTAATTTCATTATATTGTATCACAATTCATACCATTTGTCCGATATTTATCATAGAAGATGACATTGAGCATGGTGTATACTTCATGTTTCATTTGTTTTACAAAGAAATGACAAAAAAAAAAATTAAATCCCCAAATTAGTTAACATTATGAGATCTATTCTGCTGTCTTATTGTCACATGGTAACTACTTGCCTGGAATCGTATACATTTTAAAAATCTTAACTCATAACTCACTGACCAGAACTGGTCCCATGATCCAACCTAACCACCATGTGCAGTGCAGCCAGGTGCTGATGTTGGAACGCTAGGACAACCTGGTGGCCGCAATACCAATGATTTTTTTCTCTGCCATGCCCTTTGCCCAACCATGTCCCCACCCTAACACTGTAAAGTTAAAATTCAAATAAAGTGTTACCTGAACTTTAAAATAAAAAGAAATAGTACAATCTTATCAAAACAGAGTAGATTCTTTTTGTAATAAAGACAGGGTCTTATTCTGTTGCCCAGGCTGATCTTGGAACCCTGAGCTCAAGTGATCCTCCCAACTTAGCCTCCCAAAGTGGTGGGATTACAGATGTGAGCCACCGCACCCAGCTCAGAAAGCAGATTCTTATTTTTCTTTTTCTTTCTTTCTTTTTTTTTTTTTTTTTTTTTTTTTGACGGAGTTTCGCTCTTGTTACCCAGGCTGGAGTGCAATGGCGCGATCTCGGCTCACCGCAACCTCCGCCTCCTGGGTTCAGGCAATTCTCCTGCCTCAGCCTCCTAAGTAGCTGGGATTACAGGCACGCACCACCATGCCCAGCTAATTTTTTGTATTTTTAGTAGAGACGGGTTTTCACCATGTTGACCAGGATGGTCTCGATCTCTTGACTTCGTGATCCACCCGCCTCGGCCTCCCAAAGTGCTGGGATTACAGGCTTGAGCCACCGCGCCCGGCGTAGATTCTTACTTTAAGTTGCAAGGTACATGTGCAGGATGTGCAGGTTTGTTACATAGCTAAACCTGTGTCATTGCTACACCTATCAATCCATCACCTAGATGCTAAGCCCAGCACGCATCAGCTGTTTTTCCTGATGCCCTCCCTCCCGCCACTCCCCCTGACAGGCCCCAGTGAGAAAGTAGATTCTTAATGTTGAAATGTGAGGTGTAAGACAAGGGGATTACAATGACAAACAGAAATTGGCGTAGATACAGAAATTCCTGTCCTCTCAAACGAGACGACTGCATAAACAGCTTTACTTAAACAGGTCCATGGTGCTGGGACTGTTCAAAAAGTGTTACATGCTATGGAGTGTGGAGTTGAAGGATGCTAGCAGCATTAAAGAATGTTAATTTATTTGATTCCACCTCATCCTCGTCTGTAAGTCAACATATACAAATTGTTCCCCTTTTTGATTGCCTAGAAGTAAGTACTTTTATCCATTCAATTTTTATATTCCTATGCATTGCTTTCAAATCAATTGCATGAATGAGACTCTTCTCATTCATCACATTCCTCTCCACGCCAGCGAGTCTCCTCAAGTCAGAGCACATCTACATACTGTCCACCAGATGGCGGTGGAAGCCCACCGACACTGCAGACCACCTAAGAAGAGAATTCAGATGGAAAAGGGGATAGGGCTTTGTGATTTTTTTTTTTTTTCTAACTAATCATTCGGGAGGCTGAGGCAGGAGAATCTCTTGAACCTGGGAGGCAGAGATTGAAGTGAGCTGAGATCGCGCCGCTTCACTGCAGCCTGGGCTACAGAGCAAAGACTCCGTCTCAAAAAAACAAAAACAAAAACAAAACTTAATCATTAAAATGAAGAGGACTGTTGGATTTTAAAGCCTCAGATTGGGGGATTTTTTTTAAGCACCATATTTTTTTAATTGTTAGAAAGATATGGCAATGACAAAGTAATTTTAGTGATCTAATTAGATTATATTTTTTCTTGTTTTAAATTCTGAGTAATCTGCCCATTGAAGCTAGTTGGCTGGGGAAGGAATTGAAAGTGTCATTCCTCAGTACGCTTGAAATCTCTCATACTCTTCATGCCCAACTAAGACACAGAAGAGAAAATCCTCCAAAACCTAAAATGCAATAAAAATTAAAAAATAAAAATAAATAAATAAATAAATAAATAAGAGAAAATCCTGTTAGTGGCCATCAGCAGCTGCTGGACAATGGTTTTTTTGTTTGTTTTGTGTTGTTTTTGAGACGCAGTTATGCTCTCGTTGCCCAGACTGGAGTGCAATGGCGTGATCTCAGCTCACTGCAATCTGTGCCTCCCAGGTTCAAGCAATTCTCCTGCCTCAGCCTCCCAAGGATTACAGGCGCTCACCATCACACCTGGCTAATTTTTTTTATGTGTAGTAGAAGCAGGATTTCACCATGTTGGCCAGACTGGTCTCAAACTCCTGACCTCATAATCTGCCCACCTTAGCCTCCCAAAGTACTGAGATTACAGCTGTGAGTACTGCACCCAGCCAAGAGAATACATCTTTATATCCAGATTCTGGAGTCTTTCAGGCAACCCTTCCTTCTTCCTCTTTGACTTCTATTTATCATTCAACTCACCAGATTATTGGGATAATCGTGTGTAGAGGAGATTCTCAATCTCTTTGAGTTTCAGATTTCTCATCTGAGGAATTAAAGTATCTACTCTTTTGAGGAAATAATATGTGAACAAACACTGATATCCCAATTACCCTGATTTGATCACTACACATTGTATGCATGTATCACTACCCATTGTACATGTTCCCCAGAAATACATATGATCAATTTGATGTATGATCAAATTTGATTTATCAATTTAAAAATTAACAAAAATTTAGTTTTAATAGACAAATACAAATTGGAAATATATTCTGGGGTACAATATAATGTTTTAATATCTGTTTACATTTTGGAATGATTAAGTTAATGAACAAATCCATTATTTCACATGCTTACGTTTTTGTGTGGTGAAAACATTTAAAATCTATTTTAACAATTTTGAAATAAAAAATGTGTTATTATTTATTATAGTCACCATTCTGTGCGTAGATCACTAAAGCTTATTCCTCCTAACTGAAACTTTGTACTTTTGAATCATCATCTTCCCATTCTAGCCTGGGCAACTTAGCAAGACTCCATTTCTACAAAAACATTCTTAAAAATTAGTCAGAGGAGGTGGCATATGCTGAAGGCTGAGGTGGGACGATCACTTAAGCCCACGAGTTCCAGGCTATAATGAGCTAGGAAAGAGCAACCATATTCCAGACTGGGCAGTGTGTATATATCACATTTTCTTTCTCCTTCCTTCCTTCCTTCCTTCCCTTCTTTCTTTCTTTCTTTCTTTCCTTCTTTCTTTCTTTCCTTCCTTCCTTCTTTCTTTCTTTCTTTCCTTCCTTCCTTCTTTCTCTTTCCTTCCTTCCTTCCTTCTCTCTCTCTCTTTCTCTCTCTCTCTTTCTTTCTGAGAGGCTCTCACTCTGTTGCCCAGGCTGGAGTGTAATGGTGCAATCCTAGCTCACTGCATCCTTGAACTCCTGTGCTCAAGGAATCCTCCCACCTCGGTCTCCCAAAGTGCTGCAATTACAGGTGTGAGCTACCTTTCTCCAGACCACATTTTCTTTATCCATTTATCTGATTCACCGAGATTGATTCCATATCTTACTTATTGTGAACAGTGCTACAATGAATATAGGAATGCAGATATCTCTTGGAAAAACTGATTTTCATTCCTTTGGAGATATACCCAGAAGTGGGATTATTGGATCATATGGCAATTCTACTTTTAGTTTTTTGTAGAAATTCCATAGTTTTCCATGATAGTTACATTAATTTACATTCCTACCAACAGTGCATGAGTTACCTTTTCTCCACACCTTCACCAACACTTATCTTTTGTCTTTTTGATGAAAGCCATTCTAACAGGTGTGTGGTGATATCTCATTGTGGTTTTAATTTGCATTTCCCTGATCATTAGTGATGATGAGCATTTTTTTCATATATCTTTTGACCATTCTTATATCTTTTGAGAAATGTCTATTTAGTTTCTTTGTCCATTTTTTGATTGGGTTGTTTTCTTGCTAGTGAATTATTTAAGTTCCTTACATATTTTGGATATTAGCCCCTTCGCAGATATATGCTTTGCAAATATTTTAACTCCCAATCTGTAGGCTGTCTCTTAACATTGTTTCCTTTGTTGAGCAAAAGGTTTTTAGTTTGATGCAATCTCATTTATTTTTGCTTTTGCTGCCTGTGCTTTTCATATTCAAGAAATCTTTGCCCAGACAAATATCATGGAGCTTCTCCCCATGCCTTCTTCTAGTAGTTTTATAGCTTCAGATCTTTAAGTCTTTAGTCCCTTTTGAGTTGATTTTTGTATATGGTGTAACATAAGCTTTATAAACACCCTGCCATCATAGTGGTGCTCTGACTTATCAATACTCTTTTTTAAAATTGTGTCCTTTCAAACTGAATGAGTTATGCGCAACTATTTATTTATTTATTTATTTATTTATTTATTTTGAGACAGAGTATCACTCTGCTGCCCAGGCTGGAATGCCAGTGGCACAATTATGGCTCACTGTAAGCTCAACCTCCTGGGCTCAAGTGATCCTCCTATCTCAGCCTCCTGAGTAGCTAGGATCACAGGCCCACATCACCACACCTGGCTAATTTTTTAACTTTTTGTACAGACAAGGTCTCACTCTGTTGCCCAGGCTGGTCTCAAATTCCTGAGCTCAAGTGATCCTTCCACCTTGGCCTCCAAAACTTCTGGGATTACAGGGATGAGCCACCATCCCTGGCCCAACAACATTTTTTTAGTCTGTCATTTAAAAAAATAAACAGCTGTGGTTTTTTTTCCATCTAATTGAGGTTTATCCTTTCAACTAGTAAAAAAAGTTTTTAAACCAATCCTCTGTAACATGGAAATAACCCTTCTTATGATCTTTTTTTTTTTTTTTTTTTTTTTGAGACAGAGTCTCACTCTGTCCCAAGTGGCACAATCTTGACTCACTGCAACCTCTGCCTCCTGGGTTCAAACAATTCTCCCACCTCAGCCTCGAGTAACTAGGATTACAGGTGCCCACCACCATGCCTGGCTAATGTTTGTATTTTTAGTAGAGACGAGGTTTCACCATGTTGGTCAGGTTGATCTCAAACTCCTGACCTTGTGATCCATCTGCCTTGGCCTCCCAAAGTGCTGGGATTACAGGCATGAGCCACCACACTGGGCCTCTTATGATCTTTTAACTTAGTTTTATAAATAAACATAAATCTAGCCTGAACCTGGTGGCTCATGCCTGTAATCCCAGCACTTTGGGAGGCCAAGACTGGAGGAATCACTTGAGAGACCAGCCTGGGCAATATAGTTAGACTTCATCTCCATAATTTTTTTTTTTTTTTTTTTGAGACGGAGTTTTGCTCCTGTTACCCAGGCTGGAGTGCAATGGCGCGATCTCGGCTCACCGCAACCTCCGCCTCCTGGGTTCAGGCACTTCTGCTGCCTCAGCCTCCTGAGTAGCTGGGATTACAGGCACAAGCCACCATGCCCAGCTAACTTTTCTGTATTTTTAGTAGAGACGGGGTTTCACCATGTTGACCAGGATGGTCTCGATCTCTTGTCCTCATGATCTACCCGTCTCAGCCTCCCAAAGTGCTGGTATTACAGGCTCGAGCCACCGCGCCCGGCTAAAAATTTTTTTAAAAACTAGCCCAGTGTGGTGGTGCACTCCTGTAATCCCAGCTACTTGGGAGGCTGAGGCAGGAGGATCACTTGAGCCCAGGAGGTCAAGGCTGCAGTGAGCCATGATAGCACCATTGTATTCCAGTCTGGGCAACAGAGTGAGAGCCTGCCTCAAATGAATGAATGAATACATAATCTACCTTCTGGAGCCATAGCGTATCAACTTTGCCTCCTTCCAGCAGATGGCACTAAAGATTGTGCACAGTAATTTTAGTCTAGGGCAGTGCTTCCCAGACTCTTCATGTTATAACACAGCTAGAAAATAAGGATATTTTTGTCAGGTAAAAGACAAGGTTGTTTGCAACCAAAGGAGACTAGCCTGAGGATCACTTGAGTACCCCCTTAGCTGTCCCAGCGTCTGAAGAGGATTAAAATCTTGGTACATCTTTTAATGAATTGCACTCATTCAGTGTGCCCTGGTGTAGTGGTGTCCTGATGGAGGTCATCTTTTTATTAATTTGGGGCCTATTATACTAAGTTTATGTTTTAAAAATTTGCTTTATAAATATTAATCTCAACATCTATGTCAGTGAGAAAGAAGTGAGAATTTTGAAGGTGGTAGTAACAGTGATTTGAAGATAAAAAAGAGATTTGGCCGGGCGTGGTGGCTCACACCTGCAATCCCAGCACTTTGGGAGGCCACGGCGGGCGGATCACGAGGTCCAGAGATCAAGACCATCCTGGTCAACATGGTGAAACCCCATCTCTCCTAAAAATACAAAAATTAGCTGGGCGTGGTGGTGCCTGCCTGTAATCCCAGCTCGGGAGGCTGAGGCAGGAGAATTGCCTGAACCCAGGAGGCGGAGGTTGCAGTGAGCCGAGATCGCGCCATTGCACTCCAGCCTGGGTAACAAGAGCGAAACTCCGTCTCAAAAAAAAAAAAAAAAAGGAGAGATTTAAAAATGAGGCCGGGCGCGGTGGCTCAAGCCTGTAATCCCAGCACTTTGGGAGGCCGAGGCGGGTGGATCACAAGGTCAAGAGATCGAGACCAACCTGGTCAACATGGTGAAACCCCGTCTCTACTAAAAATACAAAAAATTAGCTGGGCATGGTGGCGAGTGCCTATAATCCCAGCTACTCAGGAGGCTGAGGCAGGAGAATTGCCTGAACCCAGGAGGCGGAGGTTGCGGTGAGCCGAGATCGCGCCATTGCACTCCAGCCTGGGTAACAAGAGCGGAACCCTGTCTCAAAAAAAAAAAAAAAGAAAAGAAAAAAAATGAAAATTCGGCCGGGCGCGGTGGCTCAAGCCTGTAATCCCAGCACTTTGGGAGACCGAGGCGGGTGGATCACGAGGTCAAGAGACAGAGACCATCCTGGTCAACATGGTGAAACCCCGTCTCTATTAAAAATACAAAAAATTAGCTAGGCATGGTGGCGCGTACCTGTAATCCCAGCTACTCAGGAGGCTGAGGCAGGAGAATTGCCTGAACCCAGGAGGCGGAGGTTGCAGTGAGCCGAGATCGCGCCATTGCACTCCAGCCTGGGTAACAAGAGCGAAACTCCGTCTCAAAATAAATAAATAAAAATAAAAATGAAAATTCATAAAAATAAATATATAACAAAGTGGTATGGCCCGCTTGAAATTAGGAACAATTCTAAAAAGCAAAGAGAATCATGCCATATGAAAAATGCCATTTGCTATGGACTGAATTCTGTACCCCCCAAATCCATATGTTGAAGCCCTAACCCCCATGTAACTATATTGAAGACAGGGCCTTTAAGGAGGTGATTAAGGTTAAATGCAGTCATAAAGGCAGAGCCTTGTCCAGCAGAACTGGTGGCCTTATACCAAGAGACAGCAGACAGCTTACTCTCTCTCCATCTCTGCCTGCCATGTAAGGACCAGTGAGAAGGGGGCCATCTACAAGCCAGGAAGAGAACCTTTACCAGAACCTGACCATGCTGGCACTCTCATCTCGGGATTCCAGCTTTCAGAATTGTGGGAGAATACATTTCTATTGTTTAAGCCACCTAATTTATGGTATTTTGTTATGGCGGCTCAAGCAGACAAATTCACCATTTTTCTATAATGAACGATAATCAGTAAGAAAAAAAGTAATTGACAAAATGCCCAAACTGTTGAATATGTGCCAAGAGGATCAGTGTCAACCTTGGGTACCCATTAACTCATTAGGAGATGATCCAAGTATCTTAAAGGCCTAAGAAGGTACAGTTGTTATGGAAAGCAAGGGAAATGCTAGGCACATTTTAATCTATACAACATCAACATGAGTGGTAGCAGGTGTGAATATACTGCAGCTGCTAAGAATTTCCTTTAGGATCATCAAGGAGGGGCATTTCCTTCCTTAAGGGACTTTGAAATGTAAATGAAACAAAAAAAAAGGCCCTTTGGAACCTTACTACTCTAAGTGTGGTCCATGGATCAACAGCATCAGCATCACCTGGGAGCTCGCCAGAAATGCAGATTCTAGGCCATCCTAACCATACCCTATAAGCATGTTCATTTTAACATGATCATCAAGAGATTCATACATGCATTAGTTTGAGGGACACCACTATACAACTCATATCAGTAAAAAGGAGAAGGGTAAGTTTGGTTCTAAAGTTTCAAAGGACTGGCACACTTTTCTGTTTTCTGGAAACGTATATGTGGCTTACTTTGGACTTGTGAGTATTGGAACTAATGAACAATGAAGATTTTGGAAACTAACCTGTTCATATGCAAAAGAGTTTCTGAAGTTCCAAAATGGGTTCTATATTCCTCCTGTCTTCTGAAGCACAAGTATAGAGCATAATTTAATTTTTCTTTGTAATTGAGGGCCAAAGCTACGAGTATCTTTTCTGGTCCTGATATATCGTGATGTCATAAAGTGCTTTCAAGTTATATAGCAGGTGTTCAGTATACGATAGTTCCCTTCACTTTATTTCCTTCAGAATACTAGGTTCTAAATTTCTCAGATAGCAGAGACTTGTGGATTATGTTTATCATAATTCCAGTGGAATAAATAGGGTTGTTCAATGTAACTAATTGTCTCAGACTACTGTGCATTTTTCTTTCATTTTTTAAAATTTTCTTTTTTTCTTGAGCTTATTCTGCCAACTAATAGTGATTGCTGCTTTCAATGTACCTATATTAACAGCAGTTCCTTCGTTGCCTTTCGATTCATAGTTTCTAATCTGCTGTGGGCTAGATAAGCATGTAACTACAGATAAATTACAGCATATCTGAAAGAATAGCCAGAGTTTGTGATAATCTGAGAGAATTTCCTGTAAGTGCATGCACTACTGTTCATAGGTTGATTATGTGGTAATTATTTGCCTAATAATCTCATCTTTTATTTTCCTTTTAGTATCTTGGTTGTATTTTAGACTACTGAAATTTAATGAGAGTTAAATAACATCAACATTAGTGACCCAATATTACTAAAGTCAGTGAAATTATTTCTTCCCATGATAATGAGGGGTGAAACTCAAATTGGAATGGCATAATGAAAAGAACAAAGATTCTCAAAGAGCAAAAAACAAAAAATACAGCAAGTATATATTTTTTAATTCAAGAAATCTAAATACAAGTCAGTAGAAATATATAGAAAAGTTTCTGCATAACTTTCAGAACAGACTATATCTTATTCATTTTTGTATACCCAATACCTGGCCTATTACAAAGGTAATAAATCTGTAAATAGATGAGATAAAGGAAGAGAAAGAAGAAATTGTTTCTTCATATTAGGAGAGGGACGCCTAATAGAGAATGCCACTAAAAGAGGGCGTAATCTGCAAAGCTCAAATGTGATTTAAAAACTAGAGAATAAAAAGGCTGTTGGAGGAGTATGGAAAACCATGCTACAATAAATAATTGACATTTCTTGGCCAGGGGCGGTGGCTCACATCTGTAACCCCAGCACTTTGGGATGCTCAGGCAGGCAGATCACCAGAGGTCAGGAGTTCAAGACCACCTTGGCCAACATGGTGAAACCCCATTACCTACCCAAAACACAAAAATTAGCTGGGAGTGATGGTGCACACCTATAGCCCCAGCTACTCAGGAGGCTGATGCAGAAGAATCACTTGAACCCAGGAGGCGAAGGTTACAGTGAGCCGAGATCACGCCACTGCACTCCAGACTGGGCTGGGCGGCATTCTCTAAAAATCAAGAAAAAGAGCTGACATTTCTTAAGCTAGATATGTATTCATTTGTCCACGGCTCCCATTTCTGTTATAGAGAATAGAGTCCTAAGTTGGGAATGATAAATAGTAACACAAGTGTTACAATTTGATAGTCATCAAAAATTTTGCTTTGATACATGCAGCAGAGATTAATTCAATTACCCACTTTCCCCCTGAATGTAGACTTGGCCTCAGCATCTGCATCAACACTACCCCTCAAAGAGTCTGAGTTGACAAAGGAAACATTACAATTGGCATTTGTGATACTATAATCACGAATCTACAAAATACCACTTTTATTGGTCTAAAAAAGATTGAAAAGATGTCCTGCAAGAAAGGACCATCAACTTCCAAAGTAAAAGGGAATGAACCAATTCAGCTTAACTTTGCTATTCAAAAGCTGCGGTCCTCAAACTTTCCCAGGCATCAGAATTGCCCGGAGAGCTTGCTGTAGGGCCCTATCTAAAAGGCTTCTGAATCAGTAGGTCCCAGGTTTGGGCCAACAAATCTACATTTCAAAAACTCTTGAGATCTACATTGTAAAGTATACTGGAACAAATTCTAAGTACAAAAAACTGAAAATCCTTTGATAGCAAGGTAGTATATCATGACTAGCATAGCTTTAGGAAGAAAAATGTAAATTAAAGCAGTATAGTTTGTAGTGAAGCAATGGTCTAGAGCTAAATAAGCCTCGGTTTGATCTCTGGTTCTGCTAATTCCAGGTACATGATTCCAGGTACAAGATTACTTGAGCTCTATAAGCATTAGTTTTTTTTTTGTTGTTGTTGTTTTTAATTATTATTATTTTTTGAGATGGAGTTTCGCTCTTGTTACCCAGGCTGGAATGCAATGGCGCGATCTCGGCTCACCGCAACCTCCGCCTCCTGGGTTCAGGCAATTCTCCTGCCTCAGCCTCCGGAGTAGCTGGGATTACAGGCATGTGCCACCATGCCCAGCTAATTTTTTGTATTTTTAGTAGAGACGGGGTTTCACCATGTTGACCAGGATGGTCTCGATCTCTTTTTTTTTTTTTTTTTTTTTTTTTGAGACAGAGTTTCGCTCTTGTTACCCAGGCTGGAGTGCAATGGCGCGATCTCGGCTCAACCGCAACCTCCGCCTCCTGGGTTCAGGCAATTCTCCTGCCTCAGCCTCCTGAGTAGCTGGGATTACAGGCATGTGCCACCATGCCCAGCTACTTTTTTTTTGTATTTTTAGTAGAGACGGGGTTTCACCATGTTGACCAGGATGGTCCCGATCTCTTGACCTCGTGATCCACCCGCCTCGGCCTCCCAAAGTGCTGGGATTACAGGCGTGAGCCACCGCGCCCAGCTAAGCATTAGTTTCTTAACAGATAAAATAGGGATAAGTAAGGCCAGGCGGTGGCTCAAGCCTGTAATCCCAGCACTTTGGGAGGCCGAGGCGGGTGGATCACGAGGTCAAGAGATCGGGACCATCCTGGTCAACATGGTGAAACCCCGTCTCTACTAAAAATACAAAAAATTAGCTGGGCATGGTGGCACGTGCCTGTAATCCCAGCTACTCAGGAGGCTGAGGCAGGAGAATTGCCTGAACCCAGGAGGCGGAGGTTGTGGTGAGCTGAGATCGCGCCATTGCACTCCAGCCTGGGTAACAAGAGTGAAACTCCGTCTAAAAAAAAAAAAAAAAAAAAATAGGGATAAGAAAAATATCCCATGGAGTTAATGTTAGGATTAAATAGAAAAAAATATATATCTAAAGTGACAAGCACAGTGCCTAGTAGATGGTTCAATCCTATTCATTCAATCTTTCATCCTTTTTTTTTGCCACTTAACAGCAGTAATGGAAAATAAAGCAAATGAGTGAAATATTTTCATAAAGGTTGTAGGGTTTGTCATGTAAAAGATTCTTGTAAATGTACAGGAGGAAAAATATGTTTTCCTTCTACCCTTCTAGAAGGTGAACCACAGTGGTGACAGCACAAGGCCTGTGCATGTGGGGTCCCTGAAACAAATGAAAGGCATATGAATGTCTAATATTTAAGTAAGTTTTACATGGCACTGGAGCCTTAATAAGGAAATGAAGACCTGAATAAACCTGGTGTTTTATACCAGGCTTGATAAAAAGCAGACTGTCATGGAAAAATGTGGTAAGACAAAAAAGATGAGCTAACAGCAGTAAACTGGGGGAAACCTAGTAAGGCCTATTTATAGAGATTCCTCTTGGCATCTTTCTGTCTTCACAGATTAGATTGCTTCTTTCCTCTAGGTATAGGTGTAAGATTGCTGCTTTCCTTCATCTCTCACATGAGGGTCTTATGACCTACTTCACAGGAAGATCAGAGTCCTTTTCACACCTGCCATTTCTCAAATTCCATCAGCTTAAAATATTCAATAAGCAAAGGTGTTATATTTTGGGGCAGTGTGCCCTGAACACCATCATAAACATGCTAGAAAAATTCTACAGCAAATTAGTGGACAAGGGGAAGTAGTTTAGGTGTTAAAGATTGCAGAGAAGATCTATTAAAACACAAGGCCCCAATCCTCCTCTTAAGGAGTCTTCCCTTAAGAGACAGGGTTCACTTTCATCCCATACACTTCTGATTAAAATGGGCCTCTTATACCCAGAAGAATACATTCCAGAGGCAGAAAGCCAATTACCTAGTTATTCCCTTACCCACATAATTATAGACCTTAATCCAAATTCAAAGGACTCCTGGGAGATGCTGGAATCTGTACTTGTGTAATCTCTTGGATGAAGCACAGAGTGTGATCTTTTGTTCATGTGGGTCTAAGCTTCTGTGAAGAAGCTGGAAACGCTGTGGAAAATGGGTGCCCGTTTTGTGTATATGGATCCTAATGTAGTTGAAATTCCTAGAAGTCAAAGGTATAAATCTAACTACTAAAATTCTATTTGTAGTTCATTTTGTGTATTGAAATGCCAGTTATTAATTTATGGCAACAACTAAAAAGCAGCTTTGTGTTATTCCAGGACTAGAATGCAATTTATGCTTTGCATAATCATTCAGCAAATGACTTCTTATTGCTCCAGAAATACCATCTTGCTAGATCCCATTCTGAATTCAGTGTTTCTGAGCAATCTCATCTCCAATACAGAATGATGACATACTCAGGATTCCAAGACGGCAAAAAGACTTGGGTAATGTAGTCTAGGGCTTGCCAGTGAGGATGGTGAGACAGACCAGAAAGACTTAAAGATTCCACTAATGCAGACAAAGCAAGCTGAGCCACAACTTCCCCGAACACCAGCAGGATGCGCCAACTCTTGGCCAAAAAAAAAAAAAAAAGAAGATGAAGTTTGTCCTCCAGCATTCTCTTACTTTATTTTCCCCTTCCTCTTCCCTAGATACTTTACGGGAAAATAAAGGGAATCTAGGGGGAAAAAAGTAGATACTTTAGTGGGGAAAGTTCTGAATAATTCAATTATGATTAAGATTCTTGTGTTTATCAGAGAAGTGTTTCCTCTTTCTTTGCCAAGAAATTATATATTCCCAACAGACATGGAGCTTGAATGCTATATTTCCTTTGGAATTAAGAAAGGAGAGGTGGAGGAATCAAGAATTAAAAACCAAACCCAAGCCATTGTTCCTCTTCGAGGAAGGGCGCACGGTCGGTCGGATCTGGCGTTGCCCGAGCTCCGGATCTCACCCTGCGCGGCTCTCAAGTTCCCCTCCCAGGAATGCCGGGCCCAGCCTCGCCGCGGACGAACGGGCCTCCGCCCGAAGCGGGAACGGGTCACCCGGTCCCTTCACCCAGCGAAGCCCAGGCCTCTCGCCTCAACACGAAGGCAGCCTGGTCGTGCAGGAGCAGCCGTCGCGCGAACCCCGGGCCCGCCTCCGGCCTGGGCCACCTGGCTCCGGCCTGCAGGGGGCGCTGCGGCGGCGCCGGCGCCAGGCCCGCGCGTGCGGGGATCGACCCCAGGTTGAAGGCCCGCGGCGTGGGGCGCGCGGGGCAAGGCGGAGCGACCCAGGATCGCCGCGGCTGCGGCGGCTGAGCGGCGGCTCTCGGCTCGCGGAGGAGCGTGGGCACCTGAGCCACGGTCCCGGCGACTCCCTCGGTGACGCCAGGCGCGTTCCTTCCTCTTCCTCTCGCCTCTCCAGCCCCGCCTTCCCTTCCCTCCGCCCACCTCCCCGAAGCTGAGCCGCCGTCGCCAGCAGCGCCGTCATGTCGGCCCCCGCCGGGTCCCCTCACCCGGCCGCCAGCGCCCGGATCCCGCCCAAGTTCGGTGGAGCCGCCGCCTCAGGAGCCGCCGCGTCCGCAGGCCCCGGCTCCGCGCCGCACCAGCAGAATGGTGAGGCGGGCGGCCCGGGCGGAGAGCGGGGCCTAGCACCGGTTGGGCGGCCTGCACGGCCACATCGGGGTGGGGCGGGCCAGGAAGGGCGTCGGGGCAGGGAAAGGGGCGCGGAGCGGAGGCCGCGGGGTCCAGGCTAGGCGCGGGTGGGGGCAGGGAAGGCGCGGCGCTGGGCGCGGGGCGCGGGGCGCGCGGCGCGCGGGGGGAGGGGCGCCCCTGGCGTGGGGGCGGGGGCCGGCCTGGGAGAGCCGGGGCCTGGGCGGTTTATGTAATGCGACCGCCGGCCAGAAACCGCCGGGAGCGACTAAGGGAGACCGAAAAGGGGGAGTCCACGTAGTAAAACCCAGTTACCCAGCCTGGGCGCGGGCGAGTTGCCCCGAGCGACCCCTCGGCTGCAAGAGCGGGCCAGAAGCCGAGGCCGCAGAGTGCGTGGTCTGGGGAAGGCTGCTGCAGCGATCCGGTAGGGTGGCGTGTGCCCTCCTGTCTCGGAAAATTGCTTCGGTTCCTGAGGCCCAGCGAGCACGCTGCCTTGAGGAAACTGAAGTTTGCACTCAAGTTTGTGGACAAAAGGGTGTAAATATGCTACATACGTGTAACTGTAACCCTGACCCAGTTCGGCCTCAAGATCTGTTATTGCCGCTGTGGCTGCTGCTCGAGCGTTTGGAGTTTGCTTGTAGTGTTTGAAAGGGAGCAGGTGTAAACGGGTTTAAACGAACATCTTTAGATCTGGGTGTTTTTCCTAGCTCCACTTTCAGAGATGGCAAAACGTGCCAGCGTTGGCCCTGCTTCGAGGCAAGGCCTTCACACAGGCAGCAGCCAAATGCAACGCGAAAGCCGCTTTGATGCTAAGGTCGTGGGCTTTAGTAGGCTGGAAAATGATCGTCTCGAGGATATGCATGTCCTAATGTTGAGATTTGGAATGTTCGCAGGTCGGGGCCGAGAGTGGGGGAATTCTTATAGACTTGATAGTATGTCAGATGAGAACTCTGGAAAGTAATTGACTGGATTTAGAAAAATACCTCTGTCCTGTGTTGGTACGAGTGAAACTGCATTAGTACCCTACAGATGATTGACCTGTTTTTATCTAATTTGCTAATGAAAATCTACTGGGCTTTATGAATTAGTTTAACCAACATCTGAGTTTTACAACTGATGCCTTTCAAACGTGAAGTTTATCGTTTGTCCTGAGGATCAGAGGTTGATTTTTTTTTCATAAGCAAAAGTGATACTGGATCACCTTTACCTATCAATAATGCATGCTCTTCTCTCAGTAGTCATTGTTACTATAATGGCTTTTAGATATGACCAGTGTTATTGGTGTTGTACACCTGTTCTGAACAAATGTAAAAATACTACTTGTGAGCAGTTTTTGTCCTTGTAACCTTAATATAAGTTATTGTTTTTGTATGTTTTTAAAATAGCTTTGTGAAGGAACTAGAACACAGTAATTTAGTAAAAGAGCCCAAGTCTTTTAAAACATTGTAGACCCATGTTTACCAAGTGATTCAAGGATTGTGTCTTTCCTTGATTTTCTGAACATGCAGTTTTGAGAGTGGCAAATGTTTATTTCAGTCTTATAAATCTTGTGAACACTCAAGAATGCCAGGATATGTACTCAGCCAAATATAATCAGGATGTTAAAATCTGTAGGAACAAATCAATGTTTTGATGCCAAATATAGATGATGCCTGGGTTCTCCTGTTTACAATGCTTGAGTTTCCTTTAATGTTGCAATAATCATTTCAACATTTATTGCATGCTTATCAGTTGGGGACTCAAGGTTAGGGTAGCAGATGAGACAGAGTCCCTGCCTCTCTCCTAACTTGTCCTGTATTTGGTAATGTTTGAATTGGTTCTGGCCTTGAGGGACTTGACATGTTGAGGTGGGAGGGAAAGGTTGAATCTAGGCAGAGGTTACAGTGTGAACTAAAGTTTGAAAATAGGAAAGTGCAAGACATGCTAGGAAAGTGGAAGCAGTCAAGAGGTGCAGAGGGTGCTGGGTGGCAAGAGAAGCTAAGGCATTGAAGCTGAAAAGAACAGATTAAAAGGGGTCAGCTTGCATAAAGGCCTTAAATATTATGCTAGGAAATTTGCAAGTTAGGGTAAAATGTAAGAACTAGGGTCAGGTAGAGAAAAGGTCACCCTGTGTCTGCTGGGCTCAAGTGATCTTCATACCTCATCCTCCAGAGGGATTTTTTTTTGTTTTTGTTTTTCTGGAAGGGATTAGTTTAAGTAGAGAAGCAATAAGATTAAATCTGTTTTTATTTTGTTTGCTAATCTTTTTTTTTGAGGAGGAGTTTCGTTCTTGTTACCCAGGCTGGAGTGCAATGGCGCGGTCTCGGCTCACCGCAACCTCCGCCTCCTGGGTTCAGGCAATTCTCCTGCCTCAGCCACCTGAGTAGCTGGGATTACAGGCACGCGCCACCATGCCCAGCTAATTTTTGTATTTTTAGTAGAGACGGGGTTTCACCATGTTGACCAGGATGGTCTCGATCTCTCGACCTCGTGATCCACCCGCCTCAGCCTCCCAAAGTGCTGGGATTATAGGCCTGAGCCACCGCGCCCGGCCTTGTTTGCTAATCTTAAAAAAAAAGTTTGCTAGGTCGGGCGCGGTGGCTCACGCCTATAATCCCAGCACTTTGGGAGGCCGAGGCGGGTGGATCACGAGGTCGAGAGATCGAGACCATCCTGGTCAACATGGTGAAACCCCGTCTCTACTAAAAAATACAAAAAATTAGCTGGGCATGGTGGCGCGTGCCTGTAATCCCAGCTACTCAGGAGGCTGAGGCAGGAGAATTGCCTGAACCCAGGAGGCGGAGGTTGCGGTGAGCCGAGATTGCGCCATTGCACTCCAGCCTGGGCAACAAGAGCGAAACTCCATCTCAAAAAAAAAAAAAAAAAAAGTTTGCTACGTGGTATCAACATCTAGTAAACAGTCGTTTGGGTTTCTCATTTATTTTTCAGCCCTACCTAAAGTAGTTAGCCTTTTAATATATCTCTGTGGAATTCCAGACATGGTGAAAAGAAATAGGTCAGAAATATGAGCATAAAACAGACAGAATTGTAAAACTGGAATGGTACATAAAGATCATTTACTTCAGTGTTGTGTTGTATTGTGAAATATATTTGGCTTTCGTCCTGGGTTCCTGTAACAGCTCTTAAAACCCTTATAATTTCAAGTGTCACTTGTTACTCATAAGGAGCCCCTTTTGATCACATTTGAGTTTATGCTAATTAGATGACTCAGGATTCGTTTCCTAGACAGTCTCAGGCTGGAGCTGGTCACCAGAAAGACCAAATGATTATAGAGTTGGGACTTTCAGTCCTCACACATAAACCCCTTTGAAGGGGAGTGGATAGGCTGGTGATGAAGCTTTATAAAAACTCTGGAACAGTAAGCTTGGTGACCTTCTGGGTTGCTGAACGTGTGGAGATGCTGGGAGGGTGGCAGCACCTGCACCCATCCTTTGCCTTGTATATCTCTTTCATTTAGCTGTTCATCTGTATCCTTTGTAATATCCTTTAGAATAAACAGTAAATGTAAGAGTTTTCCTGAGTTCTGGGAGCCCTTCTACCAAAGTAATTGAACCTAAGGAGAAGGTGGTAGAAACTCCAGTTTATAGCCAGTTCCTCAGAAGTACAGATGGCAACCTGCTACTTATGATACCTATGATAGGCAACTGAAGTGGTGAGCTGTCTTGTGGGACCGAACCCTTCATCTGGGGGATCTGAGTCTTAACTTCAGGTAGCTAGTGTCAGAATTGAATTGGAATGGAGGACACCCAATTGGTGTCTGCTGGGGAAAAATGAAAACGAAAACCCACACATCTAGTCACAGAAGTAGTCTGTGCAGAAGAAAGTAGAGTGAAAACAGTTTTGGGGGTGTTTGTTTGTTTGTTTTAGAGACAGGATGTCACTCCGCCACCCAGGCTGGAATCAGTGACACAGTCATAGCTAGATGCAGCCTCAACTTCTTGGGCTCAAGTGATCCTCCGGTCTCAGCTTCCCATGTAGCTAGGACTGCAGGCACGCACTACAGGCATACAAGTACCTAGGACTACAGGCATGCATCTGGCTAACTATTTTTATTTTTATTTTTGTAGATACTGAGTCTCACCATGTTGCCCAGGCTGGTCTCAAACTCCTGGCCTCAAGCAGTCCTCCTGCCTAGACCTACCAAAGTCTTGGGATTACAGGAATGAGCCACTGTGCAGGGCCATTTTTTCTTTTACAAGTAGTTAGCAAACTGCAAATTTTTTTAAAAAAAGATTTGTTTTTCCAAAGGACATTGTGTATAGACCCCTGATAAAGAAATCAGAAAAAAGCAAAGTGGTTGTCATTAAAATAGAATGTCAGTTGTTTTTGAGCACGCTCTGAAAAACACGCAGTTCAGTGCCCTAATTTTACAGATGAAATGAAGATTCAGAAAGGTTAAGTAGATAGCTTTGTGAGGGTAGCAGCTTTTTCTGTCTCTTGTTCACGTTGTATGAGAGCCTAGAACAGTATAGGGAGGTTACAGGTATTCATGCATTAGACATGTATTAAATGAAGTCCAGTTTGTTTCTCCTAATTCCAACTCTAGGTCTCTTTTTTAAAAAATTCATTTATTTTAGAGACAGAGTCTCACTCTCACCCAGGCTGGAGTACAGTGTTGCCATCATAGGTCACTGCAACCTTGAACTTCCGGGCTCAAGCAGTCTTCCTGCCACGGCCTCCTGAGTAGCTGGGACTATAGGTATGTGCCAGCATACTCAGCTATCTTTTTTTTTTTTTGAGACGGAGTTTCGTTCTTGTTACCCAGGCTGGAGTGCAATGGCGCGATCTCAGCTCACCGCAACCTCCGCCTCCTGGGTTCAGGCAATTCTCCTGCCTCAGCCTCCTGAGTAGCTGGGATTACAGGCACGCGCCACCATGCCCAGCTAATGTTTTGTATTTTTAGTAGAGACGGGGTTTCACCATGTTGACCAGGATGGTCTCGATCTCTCGACCTCGTGATCCACCCGCCTCGGCCTCCCAAAGTGCGGGGATTACAGGCTTGAGCCACCGCGCCCGGCCCCAAGTCTTGATTATCACTTTTGCTTGTTTCCTTGGCGTAACTGCCACCATGTTTCCTCCCCTTATGCGAAGATATGGCTCGACTTGACTGAGTCTGTAAAGTCTTTCTCTTAAACTTCTTTCTTTGTTGTTGTATTTCTATCCTGCATTTTTCCTTGAGTGATGTATGGATTTTTAGAATTATTTGTATTTCCATACCAAGTATTAACTGAATATTTCTTACCTTTTACTCTGCCTTTTGGGATTCCTTCTAAAACTGAGTTCTCAACATAGGAGGACTGAGTAATATAATAACCTGGTAATGATCTTGTTGGGAGGTGAGGGGGGGCTCAGATTTAATAATAAGCTGCTGCTTTTTAATATTATTTTTAGGAAGCAAATGGTGGTCATTTCAAATGCAAGTGTATTTTAATTCTTCCATATGCCCTTTTGCAGAATGAAACTATGGTTTTATCACTTAAATTGTCAATAATGCAAGAAAGGTGAGATAGTAATGGGAATTATTAGACTTCACCATGGAAGATGTAGATAAATATACCATTCATACGGCAATACTATCGGGTCAGTCACAGGAAACCCTTCAACTTTGAGGGCACATAGAACATTTAAAATGATACAAATCTCTCTAGTATATCTCAAATAAGTTCCTTTTGATCAGAGCCACATCAGTGTCTGAGATTTCTGGTCTTCATTTATAGCTAACTCGAAGCATCAGGCCCTCTCATGAACATACCCCTATGCTATTAAAGTAACTATGTCTGAATACATAATTTCTGCCGGGCGCGGTGGCTCAAGCCTGTAATCCCAGCACTTTGGGAGGCCGAGGCGGGTGGATCACGAGGTCGAGAGATCGAGACCATCCTGGTCAACATGGTGAAACCCCGTCTCTACTAAAAATACAAAAAACTAGCTGGGTGTGGTGGCGCGTGCCTGTAATCCCAGCCACTCAGGAGGCTGAGGCAGGAGAATTGCCTGAGCCCAGGAGGCGGAGGTTGCGGTGAGCTGAGATCGCGCCATTGCACTCCAGCCTGGGTAACAAGAGCAAAACTCCGTCTCAAAAAAAAAAACAAAAAACATAATTTCCTTCTAAGTTGATTAATATACATCTCAAAGATCTTAAAGTATTCACTCCATATGTAAACAAGTGTCTATCTGGGTTTAATTTTTATTTTTTTATTGCTATATATATTGCTTTAGTTGTTCGTAATGTGTTTTCATACTTCTGGAGACTGGACATCCAACATCAGAGTGCCACCATGGTCAGATTTTGTTGAGGGCTCTCTTTCTGGCTTGCAACCAGCTGCCTCACCGACAGTTTACAAATTTTGGAGAAATTATGCTGCTGATCCCAGGGCCAGAGTGTGCAAAACTCCTGAGTCTCTGTGTGTGTGTGAGTGGCTGCTCTGCCGAGACTCCACACAGTCGTGTAACAGACCCAAGGCCCTGGTGGCGTGGGCTCAGAAGACCTCCCCCTCCGCCCAGTTTTCTGGATTGTAGCAGTAATTTTGTAAGCCATATTTATTGCCACCACTAGTATTTCATGTAACTTTTTCTTTCCAATTCATCTGTAATTCCTGAAGTATTTCATGCTAAAGGTATTAAGATAGAAGAATTTTCTTTCCTAAAAATGAAGCATCTTTATTGTCAGCATTGTTAGAAAAGATCATATTATATATATTCATCCCTGGAGAAGCCGCTATTTCCAATAGGCTAAACATACTCAGAGTGTGCTTATATGTATGCTTTGATACAGCCCAAATTTTTGTGGAGGAAATAACTTAACATGCTTTGGGGTATAATAATACCTTTCTTACAGAGTTGTTGAGAGAATTACATTAAATGAGGTACTATTTTTATTTATTATTTATTTATTGAGACAGAGTCTTGCTCTGTCGCCAGGCGCCAGGCTGGAGTGCAATGGCGCGATCTTGGCTCACTGCAACCTCCGCCTCCCGAGTTCAAGCAATTCTCCTGCCTCAGCCTCCCCAGTAGCTGGTATGAGGTACTGTTTTTAAAGTACTTAGCCCTAGAAGGGGCTTAGCAATGAGAGGCCCTCCCTTCCATTTTCTTCAGAACACCATTTTATAAATTCTTCAGATGGCAGAGCCATATGGGTTTTCTTCATCATGTGCCCAGTAGCAGCATGTAATAGGCACTCAGTTGAGTAACTGAACTTGGCTTCCTACTCATTATTGCCACTAACAAGAGTCTGTGTGTGCCAGCTCCCTCTCCGCCTTTTTTGTATTTAAGGCTTAATCACTATTTTAGTCTTCTGTTTATTTTCTTCTGCTTTCCAGTCCTCCATCCCTTATTCTCACAAATCCATTCTTGGAAGGTTTCTGCTAATAGACCCTCTACCTTAGCTAGTTTGCTGATGAAAGGTAAGCTTAATGGGTTTTAAATTTTCTAAAGTTGTGTGCCAAAAGCCATTAGTAACAGGAACTGAAGAAAAGCAGGATGAAGTAGTGAAAGGGAGTGGTAAAATCATGTCTTGCCTAGACAGTGGCCAAGTCTTAACTTGTTTGCCTTAGGATTTCTGATTAATGGGTATTATGAAATGAGCCTGGCTTTGGAACCAGCAATACCTGGCTTCATTACTGCTTAGCAACCATTTGAATTTGTATGAATTAGTGAGCTTTCATGGCCCTGTTCATTTGCCTGTAAAAGATGATAGTAATACTTCACAGAATTGTTTGAGAAGTTTATCAGATTATATGTAGAAAAGCAAGATATCTGGCTTGTAGTAGATTCTGAATCAATATTAGTTTTCTTTTCTTTCTTTCTTTCTTTTTTTTTTTTTTTTTGTTTTGTTTTTGTTTGTTTGTTTTTTGAGATAGGGCCTCAATTTGTTGCCCAGGCTTGAGTGCAATGATACGATCGCAGTTCACTGTAGCCTTGACCTCTCCGGGTTAAGGTGATTCTCCCACTTCAGCCTCATGAGTAGCTAGGACTACAGATGCATGCTGCCATGCCCTGCTGATTTTTGTAGAGGCAGGTTTTTGCCCTGTTGTCCAGGCTCAAGTGATTCTCCTACCTCAGCCTCCCAGAGTGCTGGGATTACAGGTGTGAGCCATTGTGTGTGGCCTGGTTTCCTTTTGGGCCCTCGCTCATAGCACTTGTTGTGGTATCTGAGAAGGATAATTGATGTTGTAGCAGGAATAATCTATACTTAATGCAGTGAGATTTTTTAGTCCAGTTGTTTACATAGCCTGTGTCTGTAGGTTCTGTCCACCAGCAGTGACTGGAACAGTTACCTTTGTCCTCAAGTATATTTGTAGTTTATGGAATGTAGGAGAGAAAAAATACAAGAAAACTTTTATCTCAGAGCTTAGGAAACTCTATAACTGTTAGCCTTGCATGAAAAAGAATAATCTAGGATATACAGATGTAATCTGAGACTTCTCATTTTTGAAATCACCAAGGTTTTTAATTGTCTGTTTCCTTTGGGGTGTGTGGGTGTGCAAGCATGCACATTTTTTATGCTCATTAAAAATCTGTTTTTGGCATTGTTAGTGATACTTTATTGGCAGGGAGAGTATATTAAAATATTCAGTAATTAGTACTGAGTACACTGACCACTAAATGGATACCAGCCTTCATACCAGAGCAGGCTCCTATAGAAGCTTATAAGCTTCCAGCTGTGCCAGGCATTAATCCTTCAGCTTCTGGATTATGAGAAGGTCTGGGGCTATCATGCTGGGGTAAAGCAGGGGAATAGGACCACAACTGTGACTCATTACCAACTGATTCAGTTATTTTAATATTTTCACAAAGATAATAGTTAAAATGCATACCTGGGTGCATACTGACTGTTAGCCTACTTCTTGGTAACTAAGTGTTCAATGAATTCAGTGATGAATTCATTGATTGCATTCTGAGATCTGATTCTGCCTCTCAAAGTTAGTATAAATTTATCTTAGTAGGCCAGAGGAGCTTGTATTTTGCCAACTTTGATGTTTGTGTTAGATAATGAAAACTGAAATCTGACTTTGATCTGACTGAAAAAAAAAGTTGGAATTTGATTCAGGAAAATACTAATGAAACAAATGTTTTGATATTAAAATATTCCTTTGTTGGGGAGGTGGAATAATCATGCTATTATGAAAATCTTAGAATTACACAAATTAGAGACATGGTTTTTATTTTCTCTCTTCATTTTTTTCTTTTTAAATGATGTAGTATGGTGGAAATCGTGACTTATAATCTTATTCAGGTAACTTGCTGTATGTTTCTGTTTTGCTGTATGTTTATATTACTTATCAATTTTGCACATTTATAGTAGAGTTGGTAACCTTTTTATATAAAATGTTTTTTCCAATGAAATGACTGCTTTGTAATGTTGGAATAATCCTATTTTGATGCTTTATTTTCTTTGAAGTTTCCTTACGTTTAAATTTATGATAATATCTCTTAAGTGAGCTCTCAGCACCAGTTAGTTTTGTGGTATTTCCCTGCTCCATTCCCATTGTCACATGCTCCCATGTTCCCTCAAAACCTTAATATCTTCTCTCCCTGCCTCCCTTTTCAATGATGACCCTTATTTTACTAAGAAATAGAAAGCAATCTGACAATCTGAAGATAATGTATTACTCTTCTGCCACCAAATCTATGTCTTCCTGCATATTATTATTCTAGCCTTATCTGAGACAAATTCAGATTATTTGGGTACAGAATTCCATTCTCTCTCTTTTAAGAATTTTGTCCCTCTGAGTATCTCTTTTACCATCAATTTTGACCTTAAACACCTGAAACTTATTTTATGCATTGCATATGTAATCTTGACAGTTATGTATAACTTTTATTTTTTTTTTTTTTTAAGAGATGGGATCTCACTGTGTTGCCTGGGATGGTCTCAAACTCCTGAGCTCAAGTGACACTCCCACCTCTGCCTCCCAAAGTGCTGGGATTACAGGCATGAGCCACCACACCTGGCCTATAAATTTAATTCACAATTCCTAGCAAATATTTATTTAGCTCCTCTTTATGTAACATTTTGTGCTAGATGCTCTGGGCATACAAATGTGAATGTTCTCTGCACTCCAGGAGTTCTCTACCCCTCAGTAAAAGAGGAAAGGACTGTCAGAACTGAACATCTGTTTCCTTCATAAGGGCTGTGAGAATGCTGCTGAGAGTTCTGAAGAGGGAACAGTTCTTTTTGGTTAAAGTAATAGAGAATCTTAAGGGAAGAAGTTAGGTAGAACTTCAGCTGTATCTAAAATGATGGACACATTTTGAATTGTCAGGTAAAAATGCACGAATCAAAGGTAAGGAATTTAAAAAATGTACTTTGAGCAGTAGAGGGGTACAAGGGAGAGAGAGTAATGAAAGAATAGTTTTAGCAGGGCCCGGTGGCTCATGCCTGTAATTCCAGCACTTTGGGAGGCCGAGGTGAGTACATCATCTGAGGTCAGGAGTTTGAGACCAGCCTGGCCAACATGGTAAAACGCCGTCTCTACTAACAATACAAATATTAGCTGGGTGTAGTAGTGGGCACATGTAATCTGAGCTACTCAGGAGGCTGAGGAAGGAGAATTGCTGGAACCTGGGAGGTGGAGGTTGCCGTGAGCCAAGATCATGCCATTGCACTCCATCCTGAACAACAAGAGCAAAACTCCACCTCAAAAAAAAAAAAAAAAAGAAAGACTAGGTTTTACAAGTATGTTGGGGCTGTTAATGGAGGTTCCTGGAAGTTGTCCTAAGAAGATTATACTTCATTTGGATCAAAGAAGAGCCACTGAAAATTGTGTGGAAAGGAATGTTAAAAAGTACTCTGGTGGCGTTAGTGAATTAGAGGAAAGTAGAAGTGGAATGAAGAGAGGTCAGAGAATTTTTCAAACCAAATCCTATTTCATATGCATGCCCTAGAAAGATCCTGTGATTTTTTTTTTTTTTTTTTTTTTTTTTTTTTTTGGTATAGGGACTAGATTTGCATGAAATGTTTGTTTTATAAATTTTAATTTTCATGTTATGTTTGCTTGAAGCAGGAAGAGAATCAGTTTTCCTTTAGTGAGAATCTAGTGTCTGAAAGATTATGTTACTGAGAGATACATCCTTAGGGTAGATCTTGTGCTAATTTAGTCTTGCTGAGGTGGGCATATAGAAAATCATAGGCTGTATCAGTCAGGCTGACCAGTTGAGCAGCTGTATCAAAAAGATTATGGACCATTTGTTAAAAATCTTTTATTTCTCCATTCAGATTGGTACCAGGGAGTAGGTACTGTGTTAGTATCATTTGTTTCCTTTTTTTATTTAACATACTTCACTTGACACTAAGAATATAAAAATTCTTTCGAGATTATATAAAAACTGAATTTTTTAAGTTTTATTTGTTTGTTTTTTTGTTTTGTTTTTATGCAGGGTCTCACTCTGTCAACCCAAGCTGGATTACAGTGGCACAATCACTGCTCAGTGCAGCCTTGATCTCCAAGGATCATGTGATCTTCCCACCTCAGCCCCCTGAGTAGCTGAGACTAGAGGTGTATACCACGACACCTGCCTAATATTGTGTAATTTTTGTAGAGATGGAGTTTCGCTGTGTGGCCCAGGCTGGTCTTGAACTCCTGGACTCAAGCAGTCTGCTGCCTCAGCCTTCCAAAGTGTTGGGATTACAAGCATGAACCACTATGTCTGGCCGTTTTAAAATTTTTGTTTTCTTTCTTTATTATTTTTGTTATTTTATTTATTTTTCAAGACAGGGTCTCACTCTGTCACCCAGGCTGGAGTGCAGTGGTGCAGTCTTGGCTCCCTGACTCACTTCAGCCCAGCCGGTCGAGGCTGCAGTGGCTCAGTGGCTGACTGCAGCCTCGACCAGCGGGGCTGAAGTGAGCCTAGCACCTCAGCTTCCCAAGTAGCTGGGACTACAGGCACAAGCCACCACACCTGCCTAATTTTTTATTTCATTCTTTTAGAGATGTGGTCTCACTTTGTTGCCTGGGCTGGTCTCAAACTCATGGATGCAAGCAATCTCCTTGCCTCAACCTCTGAAAGTACTGGGATCACAGGCATAAGCCACCATGCCCAGCCCATTTTTTAGTTTTTCAATGATTATTTGAAAGGCACTGTTTTGGGGTATTTAGTTGATGCAATAATCAAACCAATTATTAATTCTAAAATGCCTTTTTTTTTTTTTTTTTTTTTTACATTTCTACCTCTGAAATTGGGGTTCATTTTAGAATAACTGGGATTTTATGTACTTATTTATTTATTTTGAGATGGAGTCTTGCTCTTGTCAGGCACTGTCTTGGCTCACTGCCACCTCCGCCTTCTGAGTTCAAGCAATTCTCCTGCCTCAGCCTCCCGAGTAGCTAGGATTACAGACGTGCACCACCGTGCCCGGCTAATTTTTGTAATTTTAGTAGAGATGGGGTTTTGCCATGTTGGCCAGGCTGATCTCGAACTACTGACCTTGTGATTCACCGGCCTCAGCCTCCCAAAGTGTTGGGATTACAGGTGTGAGCCACCGTGCCCGGCCAAATCACTGGAATTTTCAACTTGCTTTCCATAAAGTGGAAGTCATGATGTAGTTGTGTGAATATCTGCCATTGAACCTGCTGTGGTAGGGTGAATAATGGGTCCCCAGCTGTGTCCATGTCCTAATCCCTGAAACCATTGTGGTTGTGATTTAAGTTAATGATTTTGAGATGGAATTTTCTTGGAACTTGATGATACGCCTGTTATAATCACAACAGTTTATTAGAGAGACACAGGACAAGTCAGAGCCAGCAGCAAAGGTAATGTGCAGACAGAAGCAGAAGTAAGAGTGCTTCTGGAGGAGGAAGCACTCTATGGAGATGGAGGAGGGGGCCACAAGCCATGGAATACCAGTGGCCACTAGAAGATGGAGAAGGCAAGGAAATGGGTTCTCTCTTCAGAGTGTCTGGGGGAAACCAGCCCTGACCCTTAACACTGACTGTAGCCCAGTGAAACTGATTTTGGACTTCTGACCTTCACTACTGTGAGAGAATAAGTTTGTGTTGTTGTAAACACTGACTTTGTTGTGGTTTGTTATAGTAGCAGTAGAAAATATACCTGTTAAGATAAAAAAAAAAAAGTGGCAGTATCAAAACACACCTTAGATGTAATGAAATACAATAGATTTTTATTTATTTTTGTTTTTTATTTATTTTTTAATACACAAACCCTGGCATTCTTTTTGTTATGAACACTGTTCTTATACTTGAACAGAGTAAAAAATGTAAAATGCCAAAGTAGAAAAAAGACCTGTTTGTTTTTGTATTATGGTATAAGTTATTTTACATAGTGAAAGCTTTTGAAGTTACTTGTTCTTTGTTTTTAAGTAGCATATAGTATTCCTTAGTGATACATTGTGATAAGTGCCTGACGCAGAAATACTTGATTGTTTACTAGACTTCATTTTATAAAAATACAGTAATAGTTTCCATGAGCCAGCTGTTACACTATGCTTTGGGGATAGGATAGAGCTAAGAGCAAACTAGACTCAATTTTTTCACTTGCAGAATTTACAATTAGACAGTTACAGTTACACTTCCATGTGAAGTTCTGTCATAGGGGTCCAGACTACTGTGGAAGCAGCATTATGTAATGGCATGCATTCACTTGTAGGATTAGAGATTTTTTCCTAGAGGCAGAGCTGAGCTGAGATCTGAAGAATAAGTTAAGAATTGGTCAGATGGGCTGGGCATGGTGGCTCACGCCTGTAATCCCAGCACTTTGGGAGGCTGAGGTAGGCAGATCACCTGAGGTTGGGAGTTCAAGACCAGCCTGACCAATGTGTTGAAACCCTGTCTATACTAAAAATACAAAAATTAGCCAGGCATAGTGGTGGGGACCTGTAATCCTAAGCTACTCGGGAGGCTGAGGCAGGAGAATCTCTTGAATCTGGGAGGCAGAGGTTCCAGTGAGCTGATACTGCGCTATTGCACTCCAGCCCAGGCAACAGAGTGAGACTCCATCTCAAATAATAATAAAAAAAGAATTGGTCAGTTGAAGCAGAAGAGGGTCTTTTGGAAGGTTCCAGGTAAAGGGAAAAGCCTATCTGAAGACTGAGAGGTGAGGAAATATGACTTGAAAAAAATGTAGTGTGATAAGGATGTGTATAGAACAGTGATTCCAGCCTTTTCATACTCAGAGTGCTAACATTTTTGGTGACCTTCTTAAAGGAATTACACTTTGAACCCTTGTATTAAGAAAAAGGTTTCAAAATAACATATATTCACTTGATTCCCTTCAGAAACCTTTTAAAAGACAGCTTAAAGTAAAACCATCTTCTGCCCTGATGAACCTCTTTTAGGGCCTCTTGAGGCAAAACTCAAGCATACAATCTTACTTGATGTTGTACAGTTTCGTCTTTGCTTTTTTGTGGCAAGCTGTATTGTTTCCCAGCAGCTCAGCATTCTGTTTGATTTGACCATATCAGTAGGCATCTGAAATGTAGCAAAATTAAATTTTATTTATTGATCAAATGTTGGCAGAGGCATATGGAAGACTTGCAGCATACTGGTATATTTAGGCATACCTCTTCAAAATTAATTGTGTGAAGAGGTGAGTGGTAAAGCAGGAGTGAGAAGCAAGGAGAGTCTTTGCATTGTTTTCTGTTTACTGCTGTAACAAATTGCCACAAATTGGTGACTTAAAACAACATGAACTTCTAAAAGTTAGAAGTCTACCTGAGCTAAAATCAAGGCGTCTACAGGGCTGCATTTCCTTCTAGAGAATCTAAGGGAGAATTAATTTCTTGCCTTTTTCAGCCAACTTCTAGATGCTGCCCACATTCCTTGGCTCATGGCCTACTTTCTCCATGTTTAAAGCCAGCAACATTGCATCTCCCTGAGGATTCTTCTGTTGTCACATCTCCCTCTGACTCTCTTCCCTGTTTTGCTTTTTTTGTTTGTTTTTTGAAGCACTCCAGCTCTGTTGCCCAGGCTGGAGTGCAGTGGCTCGATCTCAGCTCACTGCAACCTCTGCCTCCTGGGTTCAAGCAGTTCTTCTACCTCAGCCTCCCAAGTAGCTGAAACTACAGGCGTATGCCATCATGCCCAGCTAATTTTTGTATTTTTAATAGAGATGGGGTTTTACCATGTTGGTGAAGCTGGTCTTGAACTCCTGACATTATGGTCCACCCATCTCAGCCTCTCAAAATGCTGGGATTACACGCTTGAGCCACCACGCCCAGCCTGTTCTGCTTTTGAGGATGCTTTTGATTATATTGGTCTCACCTAGGTAACCAAGCATGCACTCTATTTTTTTTTTTTTTTTTTGAGACGGAGTTTTGCTCTTGTTACCCAGGCTGGAGTGCAATGGCGTGATCTCAGCTCACCGCAACCTCCGCCTCCTGGGTTCAGGCAATTCTCCTGCCTCAGCCTCCTGAGTAGCTGGGATTACAGGCATGTGCCACCATGCCCAGCTAATTTTTTTGTATTTTTAGTAGAGACGGGGTTTCACCATGTTGACCAGGATGGTCTCGATCTCTTGACCTCATGATCCACCCGCCCCCGCCTCCCAAAGTGCTGGGATTACAGGCTTGAGCCACCGCGTCCGGCTCGCATGCACCCTATTTTAAGGTCAGCTGATTACATCCTTAATGCCATGTGCAGCTTAATTTCCCTTTGCCAATTATCCGAACATATTCACAAGTTTCAGAGATTAGGATATGGACATGTGTTTTAGTGGCCATGTTAAAGAATTTGGTTTTTTGTTTGTTTGTTTTTTGTTTTTTTTGTTTTTTTTTAATGGCAAGAGAAACCATTAGAAGCCATCAAACCAGGGAGTAACAATATCAGATCTGCGTTTTAGGAAAATCACCCTGGCTATATTTGGTGTGGTCATTTGTCTACAAAATTGTGTCAAACAATTAATAGATCATTTCCAGCACCTTTTTCTAATGATGTTTAAAAACTTTGCAATAATTTTAGATTTATGGAAGTGTTGCAAAGATAGTACAGAAAATATAATACCCTTCAGTTAGCTTCCTCTAACATTAATAACTTACAAAACTGTGTTTGTTTGTTTCTTATTTTGAGGAGTCTCACTCTCTTGCCCAGGCTAGATTATAGTGGCATGATGTCGGCTCACTGCAACCTCTGCCTCCTGGGTTCCAGAGATTCTCCTGAGTCAGCCTCCCAAGTATCGGAGACGACAGGCACTTGCCACCGTGCCTCGCTAATTTTTGTGTTTTGTGTTTTTGGTAGAGATGGGGTTTCTCTATGTTGCCCAGGCTGGTCTCGAACTCCGGACCTTGATTAATCTGCCCTTTTTAGCCTCCCAAAGTGCTGGGATTACAGGCATGTAGGCACCCAGCCTATCTTCCAAAACTTTGATACATTTATCAAAATCAAGAAATTAACATTAGTGAAATACACTTAACTAAACTACCAATTTTATTGATATTTCACCAGTTTTTACACTAACGTCTTTTTTTTTTTTTTCTGTTCCAGGATTTAATTCAGGATATGTTGCATTTAGTTGTCATTTCTCCTTAGCCTGTAGTCTGGCAGTTTCTTAGTCTTGTCTTTTTATTTTTATTTTTTTTATGACCTCCTCAGTTTGAAGAGTACTGATTAGGTATTTTGTAGACAGTTCCTCACTTTGAGTTTGCTGATGCTTTCTCATGATTAGATTGGGTGTATGAATTTTTCGTGAGAATACCACACAGGTGAAGTATACTTCTTATTGAGTCAATTCAGGGTTTAGATGATACCAGCTTGTTTTATTACTCATCATGTTAACCTTGGGCACTTGGTTAAGAGGGTTTCTTAGTCAGCTCAGGCTGCTATAATGAAACACTATTGGCTGAGGCTTAACAGACATTTCTTCTTTTTTTGAGGCACTGTCTCACTGTCACCTAGGCTGGAGTATAGTGACTCCATCATGGCTCATTGAAGCCTTGACCTCCCAGGCTCAAGCAATCCTCCCACCTCCGCCTCCCAGTACACCACCATGCCTGGATAATTTTTCTGTTTTTTGTAGAGACAGTTTTGCCCTGTTGCCCAGGCTAGTCTTGAACTTTGGACTCAAGCATTATCTGCCCACTTTAGCCTCCCAAATTGCTGGGATTGCAGGCATGAGCCACTGTGCCCAGACATTTATTTTCACAACAGTTCTGAAGGCTAGAAGTTTGAGATCGGAGTGTCAGCATAGTCATATTCTACTGAGGGCCCTCTATTCATCTTGTCACTGTATACTCACATGGCCTGGCCTTGGTATGTGCACATGGAGAGATCTCTCTCTTCTTTTAATAAGGGCACTCATTCTATCATGGGAGTCCTGGCTTTGTGACCTAATGTAAATTATTTCCCAAAGGCCCCACCTCCTAAAACCATCAGATTGGCCTTCAGCATAGATTTGGGGGGTGTAAACATTCAGTCCATACTAGCAGGATGTCTACAAGGGTCATCCTCTGTAAAGTTATTTTTTCTTTTTCATGCTCTATTAGGAGTGATTCACTTAACTTCAACCTACTTTCAAAAGAAAGAGAAGCTGGATGCAGTGGCTCTCACCTGTAATCTTAGTACTTTGAAGCAGAAAGTTTACTTGAGGCCAGGAGTTCGAGACCAGCCTGACTAATGTAGACCTCATCTCTGCAAACAAAGTAAAATTATTACCAGGGAGTGGTTGCCCTTGCCTGTAGTCCCAGCTACTTTAGAGGCTGAAATGGGAGGTTTGCTTGACCCCAGGACTTCAAGGTTAC
The DNA here is from genome assembly GCF_048565385.1 of Saimiri boliviensis. Taxonomy (NCBI): domain Eukaryota; kingdom Metazoa; phylum Chordata; class Mammalia; order Primates; family Cebidae; genus Saimiri; species Saimiri boliviensis. The sequence continues at coordinate 101,750,943 of NC_133451.1, forward strand.
AGTGAGCTATGATCATACCATTGTAGTCCAGCCTAGGTAACAGAGCAAGACCCTATCTCTTAAAAATGGGGGAGAAAAAGGGAATGGGAATTAAACTCTACCTCCTGCAGTGAGGTATAGCAAATGATTTGTGGACATATGTTTAAATCACCACAGTAATTAGTAAATATTCTATGGCAGATACTTTGAAGTTGTTCTACCATTCTTTTCTTAAAATTTCACTCATGAACTTTGCTTTCACCTGCAACAATTAGTACTGTGCAATTCTTTTTTCTTTCTCTTTTTTTTTTTTTTTTTTTGAGACAGAGTTTCACTCTTGTTACCCAGGCTGGAGTGCAATGGCTCGATCTTGGCTCACTGCAACCTCCGCCTCCTGGGTTCAGGCAATTCTCCTGCCTCAGTATCCTGAGTAGCTGGTATTACAGGCACGCGCCACCATGCCCAGCTAATTTTTTGTATTTTTAACGGTTTAGTAGAGACGGGGTTTCACCATGTTGACCAGGATGGTCTCGATCTCTTGACCTTGTGATCCACCCGCCTCGGCCTCCCAAAGTGCTGGGATTACAGGCTTGAGCCACCGCACCCGGCCCCTCTTTTTTCTTTTTAAAAAACCGGAGTCTTCCTCTGTTGCTGAAGATGGAGTACAGTGGCTATTTACAGTTGCAGTCCCACTACTGATCAGCATGAGAATTTTGATTTGCTTTATTTCCTGCCTCTGTCAGTTTACCCCTCCATAGGCAGCCTGGTGGTTCTCTGCTCCCAGGAGGTCACTGTATCTACTTAGTGTAGTTACCCAGTCAGCATAACACATTATAGCCCAGAACTCCTGGACTCAAGGGATCTTCTCTCTTCAGCCTTCCCAGTAGCTGTGACCACAGATATTTGCCACAGCACCAGCTACTATGGATTTCTTTTTTTCTTTTCTTTTTTTTTTTTTTTTTGAGACGGAGTTTCACTCTAGTTACCCAGGCTGGAGTGCAATGGCGCGATCTCGGCTCACCGCATCCGCCTCCTGGGCTCAGGCAATTCTCCTGCCTCAGCCTCCTGAGTAGCTGGGATTACAGGCACGTGCCACCATGCCCAGCTAATTTTTTGCACTTTTAGTAGAGACGGGGTTTCACCATGTTGACCAGGATGGTCTCGATCTCTCGACCTCGTGATCCACCCGCCTCGGCCTCCCAAAGTGCTGGGATTACAGGCTTGAGCTACCGCGCCCGGCCCGCTACTATGGATTTCTAATGATAATGTTCTCTTTCCCTGTTTCTTTTTGTTTGTTTGTTTGTTTTTGTTTTTTTTTAATTGCATTTTAGGTTTTGGGGTACATGTGAAGAACATGCAAGATTGTTGCTTAGGTAAACACTTGGCAGCGTGGTTTTCTGCCTTCCGTCCCCTCACCTGTATCTGTCATTTCTCCCCATGCTATCTCTTCCCACCTCCCCACCCCCCCGCCCCTCCCCCGTTTCCCCCCAACGGACCCCAGTGTGTAGTGCTCCCCTCCCTGTGTCCATGTGTTCTCAGTGATCAACACCTGCCTATGAGTGAGAACATGCAGTGTTTGATTTTCTGCTCTTGTGTCAGTTTGCTGAGAATGATGGTTTCCAGGTTCATCCATGTCCCTACAAAGGACGTGAACTCATCGTTTTTGATGGCTGCATAAAATTCCATGGTGTATATGTACCACATTTTCCCTATCCAGTCTATCATCGTTGGGCATTTGGGTTGGTTCCAGGTCTTTGCTATTGTGAACAATGCTGCAGTGAACATTCGTGTGCATGTGTCCTTATAGTAGAATGATTTATAATCCTTTGGATATATACCCAGTAATGGGATTGCTGGGTCAAATGGGATTCCTATTTTTAGGTCATTGAGGAATCGCCACACTGTCTTCCACAATGGTTGAATTAATTTACATTCCTACCAACAGTGTAAAAGTGTTCATATTTCTCCACATCCTCTCCAGCATCTGTTGTTTCCAGATTTTTTAATGATCGCCATTCTAACTGGTGTGAGATGGTATCTCAATGTGGTTTTGATTTACATTTCTCTAATGACCAATGATGATGAGCATTTTTTCATATGTTTGTTGACCTCCTGTATGTCTTCTTTTGTAAAGTATCTGTTCATATCCTTCACCCATTTTTGAATGGGCTTGTTTGTTTTTTTCTTGTAGATCTGTTTTAGTTCTTTGTAAATTCTGGATATCAGCCCCTTATCAGATGGGTAGACTGCAAAAATTTTTTCCCATTCTGTTGGTTGCCGATTCACTCTACTGACTGTTTCTTTTGCCGTGCAGAAGCTGTGGAGTTTGATTAGGTCCCATTTGTCTATTTTGGCTTTTGTTGCCATTGCTTTTGGCGTTTTGGTCATGAAGTCCTTGCCTACGCCTATGTCCTGAATGGTTTTTTTTTTTTTTTTTTTGAGACGGAGTTTCGCTCTTGTTACCCAGGCTGGAGTGCAATGGCGCGATCTCGGCTCACCGCAACCTCCGCCTCCTGGGTTCAGGCAATTCTCCTGCCTCAGCCTCCTGAGTAGCTGGGATTACAGGCACGCGCCACCATGCCCAGCTAATGTTTTGTATTTTTAGTAGAGACGGGGTTTCACCATGTTGACCAGGATGGTCTCGATCTCTTGACCTCGTGATCCACCCGCCTTGGCCTCCCAAAGTGCTGGGATTACAGGCTTGAGCCACCGCGCCCGGCTATCCTGAATGGTTTTGCCTAGATTTTCTTTTAGGGTTTTTATGGTGTTAGGTCTGATGTTTAAGTCTTTAATCCATCTGGAGTTAATTTTGGTGTAAGGTGTCAGGAAGGGGTCCTGTTTCTGCTTTCTGCACATGGCTAGCCAGTTTTCCCAACACCATTTATTAAACAGAGAATCCTTTCCCCATTGCTTGTTTTTGTCAGGTTTGTCAAAGATCAGATGGTTGTGGGTATGTTGTATTTCCTCTGAGGCCTCTGTTCTGTTCCATTGGTCTATCTCTGTTTTGGTACCAGTACCATGCTGTTTTGATTACTGTAGCCTTGTAGTATAGTTTGAAGTCCGGTAGTGTGATGCCTCCTTCTTTGTTCTTTTTGCTTAGAATTGACTTGGCTATGCAGGCTCTCTTTTGGTTCCATATGAAGTTTAAGGTGTTTTTTTCCAGTTCTGTGAAGAAGGTCATTGGTAGCTTGATGGGAATAGCGTTGAAGTTGTAAATTACTTTGGGCAGTATGGCCATTTTCACGATGTTGATTCTTCCTCCCTGTTTCTTATAAGGGAGATTTGCCCCTTTAATCCCATTTTAAAATTTATTCAATCATTCGTGTATGTAATTATAAACTCAAATATTTTATTTTTTGGGATATAATCTAATGCTATATAAATATAGAGAGAGACAAGGTCTTGCTCCATTGCCTAAGCTGGACTGCAGTGGTGCACTCATGGCTTGCTGCAGCCTTAACCTCCCGGGCTCAAGCGATCCTCTCAAGTAGCTGGTGCCATCTGCCTAGCCAAGTTTTTTTTTTTTTTTTTTTTAAGAGATGGAGTCTCACTACGTTGCCCAGGCTGGTCTCAAATTCCTTCCCTCAAGCAATCCTCCTACCTTAATTCCTAAAGTGCCAATACTATTGATACTTATTTTTGTTGCTCAGATTATTCTAGCTGTGGCCATTGGGAGCTCTTTCAGGTTGGCTTCTGTGTCCCTTTCCCCCATCCTTTTGTTGTTTGGGTACTTCCTTTCTGACACTACAAGTTACTCTTACCTTATACTTGCCCTGTTCCAACACGAAAAGCAGCCCTATGTCCAAGAGACTCTGATTTCTTTTATTGGAGGATGGTATTTAGAAACCAAGAATTAGGCCTTGGATATGCTTATTACAACTGGGGTGTCACTGCTTTAGGCTCTCAAAGTGGACAGAGCTAGGAAACGTGAGTATGTGTATGTATATGCTAACCCATCTGTAATTATTTTTGTATCTGTTTATCTGTATTAACCTAAACATCGTTCAGTTAGATTATTAGACATTTGTAATTCAAGTAGACTGATCTGTCACAGTCTGTATTGTAGCCTAGGTTTTCTTGATATCCTGGTTTATTTTTTAAGGAAACTTTGCTTATGATGTATTTCCTTTTATTGTTTATAGAGTACAGCTCTCTAGGTTTAGATAAACACATGTAATCATTTATCTGTTATGCCACCACAGTACCATATGGGACAGTTCCATCACCATGAAAAAAAAAATCCTTTTGTAGTCAGTGCCTCTCACCAGCCCCTGGCTGCCATTTCTCTGTTCTCTATCCCTGTTATTCTGAATGTCCTATAAATGGAACCATATAATATGTAGCATTTTGGATCTGGCTTCTTTCTATTTTGTTTTCCTTTTAAAAACAATTTTTTTTTTTTGAGGTCTGGCTTCTTTCACATAGCTACATTCATTCATCCAGCTGCACAGATTGATACTCTGTTTCCTTTTATTGCTAAGTAGTATTCTGTTGTATGTGTGTGCCATGATTATTTGTCCCTTTCTCTGTTGTCAGACATCTTGGCTGTTTCCACTGTTTGGTAGTTACAGAAAAAGCTGCTCTAAACATTCATGTACTGGCTTTTGCATGAACACAAGTTTGCAGCTCACTTAGGTAAATAAGAGTGGGACTATTTATAATAAATATATGCATAGTAAATATATACTTAAGTTTATAACAAATTGCCAAATTATTTTTCAGGGTGGCTGTACTATTAGGTATTCTCTCCAACAATGAGTGAAAGTTTCTCTTTGCCAGCAGTTGATATTTTCGGTTTTTGATAGTGTCTCATACTTTTACTTTGTATTTTCCTAATAATGAGCATCTTTTCATGTATTTATTTTACATTCATATATCTTTTTTGGTGATTATCTTTTCAGGTATTTTACCAATTTTTGGTTGGGTTGTCTATTTTTTTTTTTTTTTTTTGAGACGGAGTTTCACTCTTGTTGCCCAGGCTGGAGTGCAATGGCGCATTCTTGGCTCACCGCAACCTCCGCCTCCTGGGTTCAAGCAATTCTCCTGTCTCAGCCTCCCAAGTAGCTGGGATTACAGGCATGTGCCACCACGTCCGGCTAATTTTTTGCATTTTTAGTAGAAACGGGGTTTCACCATGTTGGCCAAGATGGTCTCTATCTCTTGACCTCGTGATCCACCCTCCTCGGCCTCCCAAAGTGCTGGGATTACAGGCGTGAGCTACCGCGTCCGGCCCGGGTTGTCTATTTTTTTGTTGTTGTTGAGTTTTAAGAGTTCTTAGTGTATTCTGGATACAATTTTTTAATTGAATATCTGATTTGCAAACATTTTCTTTCTGTTATTGTTTTAATTTTCCTAAACATTTTTTTGACCGTGTCTTTTTTCTTTTTTAAGACAGAGTTTCCCTCTTGTCCCCCAGGCTGGAGTGCAATGGCATGAGCTCATCTCACTGCAGCCTCCACCTTCTTGCGTTCAAGCGATTCTCCTGTCTCAACCTCCTGAATAGCTGGGATTACAGGCATATGCCACCATCCCTGTTAATTTTTGCATTTTTAGTAGTGATGGGGTTTCACCATGCTGGCCAGACTAGTCTGTAGCTCCTAACCTCAGGTGATCCATCTACCTCAGCCTCCCAAAGTGGTAGGATTATAGACGTGAGCCACAACGCCTGGCCAACTGTGTTTTATCTTTTAATCTCCCTACTTCCTTTCACAGAGCAAACTTTTTTTTTCATTTTGGTAAAGTCAACTTTATCAATATTTTCTGTTGCTGATTATGCTTTTAGTATCATAGGTAATGTTGAGGCTCAGAAAACAAAACCTCAGGCTGGGCGCAGTGGCTCATGCCTATGATCCCAACACTTTGGGAGGCCGAGGCAGGAGAATTGCCTGAGCCTGGGAGTTCGAGACCAGGCTGGCCAACATGGCGAAACCCTGTCTCTACTAAAAATGCAAAAATTAGCCAGGTATGGTGGTGGGTGCCTGTAATTCCAGCTACTAGGGAGACTAAGGGAGGAGAATCACTTGAACCCTCAGGTGGAGGTTGCAGTGAGCTGAGATCACAGCACTGCACTCTAGCCTGGGTGACATAGCAAGACTCTGTCTCCAAGAAAAAAGAAAAGAAAGAACAAAACTCCAAGAAAAAGAGAGAGAGAGAACAAAACTCCAAAATAAAGGTCTTAGAAGTAGCCTCAGAAGCAAAAGTTTTTCTCTGACTTTCTGATGCCCTCCTGTCTCTCAGTCCCATTCTCCCCTTAGGCCAGCTGTAGAAACCAGATTCCCTCTTCCCCAAGGCAGGTCATAGAAACTAGAACCGCTTTGCACCAAAGCAAGCCATTAACCTAAAAATATCACTGTAACTTTTCCTCTGCTCTATCTGTAAAAACTGGCCTTAAAGAAATTATCTCACCTACCTTGTTTGAGTATAGGTCATAAGACCCTCCTTCCAGAGAGGGTCCTGCTCCATAAGCAGAAGGAAAGATTGTATGCTCAGAGAGGCCAAGATGAATCGAAATACATAGGCCTTCCTGGGTTTCCCCATCCCGTCTATTCACATTAGATTGTACAGCCTTTTTATCCAAACATATTTCTGCATGGCTGTCCATACTTTGTTGAACCTAAGCGTAAAAATGGACAATTTCCTCTGTGTCTTTGGGTCTCATTCTGAAAGCTCCCATGTATTGCACATTAAATAAATTTCTATGTCTTTTTTCCTGTTAATCTGCCTTTTGCAAGTTGATTTTTCAGCACACCTTCAGAGGGCCAATGGGAGCTGCCCCTTTGGCCTCTATAATAAGAATTTCTTGTAAATCCCAGATTCCTTTCAAAAATCTGTATTTTCTCTTAAATGTTTAATTTACAATTAAATTATGATTCATTTTTTGTTTTTTGGGTTTTTTGGAGATAGAGTTTCACTCTTGTCACCCAGGCTGGTGTGCACTGGCACAATTTTGGCTCACTGCAACCTCCACCTCCCAGGTTCAAACGATTCTCCTGCTTCAGCGTCCCAAGTAGCTGGGATTACAGGCATGTGCCACCATGCGTAGCTAATTTTGTATTTTTGGTAAAGATGGGGTTTCGCCATATTGGCCAGGCTGGTCTTGAACTTCTGACCTTAGGTAATGCGCCCATCTTGGCCTCCCAAAATATGGAATTACAGGCATGAGTCACCATGCCTGGCCTATGAATCGTTTTGATTTAATTTTTGTTTAAAATCAGAGGTATATGCCGAGGTTTTTTTCTTTTGTCACGTGGATATTTAATTATCCCAGCACAATTTGTTGAAAGAACTATCTCCCCTCAGTTGCATTGCCTTGGCACCTTAGTCAAAAATCAGTTGACTGTTTTTGTGGGTCTGTTTCTAGACTGTTGCATTCTGTGTATCTGTCCTTTCACCAGTACCACACTTTCTTGATTGTTGTAAACTATAAAGTAAGCTTTAAAAATTGGGTAATGTGAGTCCTCCAACTTTGTTCTTTTTCAGTTATTGTTTTTGATAACTTTGCATGTCCATAGAAACTTTAGAATCAGCTTGTTGATATCTGCAAAGAAAGCCGGCTGGCATTTTTTTTATTATGATTGCATGGAATCTAGAGATCAAAATTGACTTAAGTTACATCATAATATCAAGTCTTCTAATCCATGAACACGATATATCATTCCATGTCTTTATAACTCCTTGATTTCTTTCAGCAGTGTTTTGTAGTTTTCTTTATATAGATTCTGAACATACTTCATTAGACTTATATCTAAGTACTTCTTTTTTTATGCTATTATAAATGATGCTGTTTTTTAAAATCTTAATTCCCTTTGTTACTGATCTTTAGAGACGTAATCGTTTCTTATATATTGACCTTATATTCTATGACCTTGATAGTCATTAGTTCCAGGCATTTTTGGGAAGATTTTCTTGAGATTTTCTACTTAGACAGTCATGTCATTCTGCAAATAAAGACAGTTTTACTTAATCCTTTCCAGTCTATCTGCTATTTATTTATTTTTCTTGCCTCACTGAAATAGCTGTTAGATCTTGTACATTATTGAATAGGAGTGATGAGAAAGGACATCTTGCCTTCCATGTAATTAATGTTAGGATGAAAGCAGTCTGTTTCTTACCATTAAGTATGGTTTGCTATAGGTTTTTAGTAGATAGTTCTTAAAGGTTAAGAAAGTTTCTTTCTCTTCCTAGTTTATTGACAGTTTTCATCATGAATGGATGCCAACTTTTATCTAGTGTATTTCTGTTTCTATTGATGTGATTATAAAGTTTATCTTATTTTTTTTTTTTTTAGGCGGAGTTTCGCTCTTGTTACCCAGGCTGGAGTGCAATGGCACGATCTCGGCTCACTGCAACCTCCGCCTCCTGGGTTCAGGCAATTCTCCTGCCTCAGCCTCCTGAGTAGCTGGGATTACAGGCATGCGCCACCATGCCCAGCTAACTTTTTGTATTTTTAGTAGAGAGGGGTTTCACTGTGTTGACCAGGATGGTCTCGATCTCTTGACCTCATGATCCACCCGCCTCGGCTTCCCAAAGTGCTGGGATTACAGGCGTGAGCCACCACGCCCGGCCTGGTTTATCTTCTTAAGTCTGTTAATATGGTGAATCACATTGAATGTATTTCAGATGTTCAATCAGCCTTGTATTCCTAATATGAACCCCATTTGGTCATGATGTATTTTACTTTTAGTATATTGCTGTATTCTATTTGCTGAAGTTTTGTTCAATGCTAGAGCTTATAGCCAAGTTAAACAAGTACTTTTCCTCAAGATAACATTTATACTTCAGTGTGCAATAAAAGTCCTTTACGTTTACTCCCGTTTTTATCACAGAGATGATTGTTTTTAGAGTAATAAAATTAATAATTTTTACTGCTTTATTTAGGACATTCTTAGGGCCTCTGGCTTAAAAATACATGTGAGTGCATGGTGGTGAAGGATATAGTAATAGGTAGTATTGCTTGGTGTTGTGATATTGGGGTTCAGGGGTGCCCCCTCAGTTCCCCTGAGAGGGCATTTCTCCAGGTTCTTGGTCAGTCACTCCCCAAGAATGGGTAAGGAGACCACGGTACAGTGTTCAATAAATGCTGGACTCTAGAAATGTTGTAAAAAGTGATTTTATTTAGGTAGAGGGAGAAAAAGGAGAGACAGGAACAGCTAACTCACACTGAGTGAGAGAAAGAAAAGCTACTCTCACACTGAATGAAAAGGGGGAAAACCAGAGAAGGAAAGCTCCTCTCACACTGAGTGAGAGAATCCAGAAAGATGGAATCCAGGAGAGGAAATGTTATGTTGGGGTTTAGGAGGGGAAGACAGGCTTCCATGAGAGAGTGTGGAAGGGGACTGCAGATGGAAAATCCAGGATAGAGAAAAACAGCTTCCACTAGAGAGTGCTCATGGAAGGAGATCCAAACATGGAGTCCCAAGGGGTGTGGAGGGACTTTTCACCTAGAAGGAACCCCCACCTTCCTTAAGACCCCTGGCCAATGAAAGAAGTTCCTTAGAACTTCTGCTGGAGTGATTGACTTTTGATTCTTCCTGCGTGGTGAAAATGAAAACTGTTAAATCTCCTGGATGGATTGAGATGGGAGGGGGGCGTGACTCTGGGAAGTTCTTGCCCTTAAAACTACGCCCCCTTGTGGACCTGGAAAGAGAACATTCCCTCAGTGCCACTGCTTCAGTTTGTGCCCCAGGGTTTGCATTGCCGCCATCATTGCTTTGTATCAGTAGTACAACTGTCAACACAGTGAAAAAGGCAAGTATCATCATAGTACCATTATAAAAATAGTTTTTACTCATGGATTTTCCCCAAAGAGTTTCTGGCACTGCTAAGGTTTTATATACTACACTTTGAGAATTTCTGTTCTACATCTTTATTAATTTCTTAGAACTGCTGAAACAAATGGCTACAAACTAGGTGACTTAAAACAATAGAAATGTATATTTCTGTAGGTCTGAAGAGAAATGTGTGTTTCTGCAGTTCTGAAGACCAGAAGTCTGAGATTAAGATGTTCTCAGGGCCGCTGTCTTAGTCCATTTTGTGCTACTATGACAGAATACCTGAGACTGGCTAGTTTATAACGAACGAAAATTTACTTCTCACAATTTTGGAGGCTAGGAAATCCAAGATCAAGGTGCCAGCATCTGGCTAGGGCCTTCTTGTTCTGTCATATCATGGCAGAAACCATCACGTGGCAGAGGACAAAGATGGGGGCAGAGAAAAGGAGACTAGCCCTTTTATACCAGTCTGACTTCTGCAGTAGTGGTATTAATATATTCATAAGGGCACGGCCTCTAAATACTGTTACAATGGCAACGAAGTTTCAACAGGAGTTTTGGAGAAGCAAACATTTAAACCATATCAGTCACACTCCCTTCTGTAGGCTGTTAGGGGAGAATATGTTCATTGACTCCTCTCGCTTGTGTTTGACTCTTGGCATTCCTTGACTTTTGGCTACATCCACTCTGTGCTTCAACTTCATATTGCCTTCTCTCTGTTTATGTGTATGTCCTCTCTTCTGTATGTGTATTTTATAAAGATACATGTGATTGCATTTAGAACCCACTCAAGTAATCTAGCAGAGACTCTTCTTAAGATCTTTAACCTAATTATGTCTTTCATCGTTTAAGGCAATAATCACTCTTTTCCATATAATTTTCAAAGGATTGGGAGATTTAGGATGTGCACATATTTTTGGGGGGGGGCACTCTTTAGCCCACTACATGCTTACTGATTATACAAGTGTTAGACTGCTTTGTGTTATCCCACAGGTCTCTGGGAAAATGAATTTTGTTCCTTTTTCTTCAGTCTTTTTTTTCTCTATGTTTCTTAGATTGAATCATTTTCTTGAGCAGTCTTCAAAGTTGATCAACTCCATCAAGGATCATTGAGTCTTCTGCCATGCTGTAGAGACCATTTAGCCTATTTGTTTGTTTTATTTTGAATATTTTAAATTTTTTTTTTTTTTTTTAATTTTAGAGACAAGGTTTCACCATTTTGGCCAGGATGGTCTCGATCTTCTGACCTCATGATCCACCCGCCTTGGCCTCCCAAAGTGCTGGGATTACAAGCATGAGCCACTGTACCCAGCCGAATATTTTATTTTTTAAATACTTTTCATTTCTCATAATATCCCTCCTCTGTTTACTCAACTGGAAACACTTCCCCCCTATTTTTAGAATACATATTCTTTTCGTTTTTGGGATATATTTATAAAGACTTTGAAGTCTTTGCCAAATTTAGCTTCTGGGCCCACTTTAATTCTGTTCACTACCTCCCTTTTTGCTGGGCATCTTGACATCTCCCATTTCTGCACAGTTAAGCTGCCAGCTAGGGACTTGACCCAACAATTGCAACTGATAGGAAGTTATTTTTAGTAAAGTGAATGAGCACAAAAATTTATCTGCAGATCTATTAATTATGTGGTTTATGTTAAAAAAAAAAAGTGAAAACCTAAATGGCAAATAGAAAATTGATTAAAATATGGTAAATTTATGTAATGGAATATTATTCAGACCTTAAAAATTATGGGAAGATATTCGAATCATGCTAAATGAAGAAATCATTTAAAAAGGTACATTATAATCCAACTTTTGCTTGACTAAATTATACATACATATGAAAAAAAATTCTGGGTGGATATATATCAGAAAGTTAACAGAGGTTATCTCAGGAAGATTACAGATGATTTTTATTTGATCACTTTCTCTCTCTTTTTTTTTTAACAATGACTATCACGTTTGTGATAAGAAAGTTATTTTTCATAAGTTTGACTCTATGCATAACAAATTTCTTTTCTCCTCTACAACTTTTATCTCTATTTTAGAAGTATTAAAATAACAGCAGTCTTTTCATACATGCTGCAGAATTCCAAGAAAGATCACAGAGGAATAATTACAGGAGTTTTGTCTTCAGATAAGTTAAACATAATATGTGTATATATGTGCATAATCACTGTGTTGCTCTACTCTTAGAAAAATAATTCTTTCTTGGAATATAATATTTGGAAGCCACAGAGCTTAAATAAAATATGGAAAGAAATTGAAGCAGCTACACTAGAAAAGAATAAACGGAGAAACTACTGAGGGCTGAAAATTTAATCTGTCATGAGAGGCAGAAACAACTGGAATCATAGACATATGCTATAGACTTCACTGTCCAGTGTGGTGGTCACTAGCTCTACATGGCTATTGATTGAGTACTTGACATATGGTTGATCAGATTGAGAAGTACTCTAAATGTAAAATACACAGTGATTTTTAAAGAAATAGTACAAAAAGGCTGGGTGTGGTGGTTCATGCCTGTAATCCAAGCACTTTGGAGGCCAAGGCAGGCGGTTGGAGGCCAAGGCGGGCAGATCACCTCAGGTCGGGAATTCAAGATCAGCCTGACCAACATGGTGAAACCCCATCTTTAAAAAATATATATAAATAAAAAGAAGAAATCATACAGAAAAAAAGCAAAATATCTAAGTAATTTTAAAATACTGAATACATATTAAAAATGATATACATTTATCTCTTTACTTTCAGATACTTTTTTTATGCATTTGTAACATTTAGATCTTGATGTAAAGTAAGAAATGGTAAGCATCCACATACACTTAGTTATGTTAGATATTCCTGCCCCCATGTTTTCCCAGAGTAAGTATCTTTCTTTGATAGGCTAGAAAGTAAATAGACTTAATTCTGGTGGGTAACTCACTTTTGTTAAATTTCAGCAGATAGAACATTCTTGTTATTTTTAAAAGAATGACATTTGAATGCTTGGGACATAATGATTCTTTCTTTCTTTTCAGATCACATAGCATGGATATGCCAAGTCAATCATTAAGTGGGTAGATATTTAAACAGATTTCTCTAAATCTAACTTGGCTTTTTATTGATAAATTTTACTAATGGAGAGTTTTCTGACACTATAGTGAAAGGTAGCATATCCATCTTTTAATGTGTTTAGGAGAAAGGAGGACAACATTTTACTTTTGTCGTGTTAATGAAAGATTTCTAATAGACTTCATTTCCTTAAGTAAATAAATTCAGATGATTTATGACCATGTAAAATAATCTGTAAGAAAAGTAAACTGTATACCTGGTAAAATAGTATCATCAGTATTTTGGTTCTCTGTATACTTCTTGGAATTATAGGAGGAGCGTAGATGATATTTTTCCCTTGCAGCTTGACTGTGTAAGTTATCTTTATGATGGCCATAGAATATAATTACATGATCAGAAATGAAGATTCCATTGCATTATTTAGTAGAAATTAAAACAATTAGAAAATGTACACTTCATTCTTACCTCTTTTATAAACAAATTTTTTTTTTTTTTTTTTTTTTTTTTGAGACGGAGTTTCGCTCTTATTACCCAGGCTGGAGTGCAATGGCGCGATCTCGGCTCACCGCAACCTCTGCCTCCTGGGTTCAGGCAATTCTCCTGCCTCAGCCTCCTGAGTAGCTGGGATTACAGGCATGTTGCCACCATGCCCAGCTAATTTTTTGTATTTTTAGTAGAGACAGGGTTTCACCATGTTGACCAGGATGGTCTCGATCTCTTGACCTCGTGATCCACCCGCCTCGGCCTCCCAAAGTGCTGGGATTACAGGCTTGAGCCACCGCGCCCAGCTTATAAACAAATATTTTAATACATTATTCTTTCAAAGCGTATAGGGCACTTCCTTTGTGTATTTGTGTCAGTGGAGTTAAAACGGCTTGTTAGTTTTCTGTTACATTATCCTTTCATTTGAGAGAATGGCACTGGTACCTGTTTCCTTCCACAGGACAGAAAAACTAGATTCCAAGGTAATTAAGATTTGCCCAAAACCCAAAGAAAAGTAATCAGAACTAAGACTAGAATTCTGTTGTTGGGACAATTAGCCATTTGCAGTGAGGGGCAACAGATCGTTGGTTAAAAGCATGAACTTGAGCCAGATTCCAGCCCAGTTAGTTCCTACGCATGTAACTGTGTCAAACATACTAACTTTTGTGCCTCATTTAACTTACTGATAAATGGGTTTAATACTATTTGCTTTAGAGGATTAAAGAAGTTAATATATGTTAAGCATTTAGAACAGTGAGTGGCATATCATGTTATTTAATAACATTAATATTAATAAGATTAATATTAGGATTAATATTTCGTTGGTATAAAATAAATATATGCCATTATTATCAAAGATGTAAATATATAAAAGTATAAAACATTAGAATAAAACATGGTTTTATAGTTTTATAATCTTGAAATGGAGAAACCTCTACTAAGTATGATTTAAAAATCTGTCAAGCATAAAAAAGAATTTTACTACATAATGATCAAGAAACTGTAGCAAAAGATACCATGAACAAAGTCAAAACGTAACAGTAACCCAGGGAGAATACTTACAGCACATAACATTAGGCTAATTTCCTACTCTGTGAGAACAGTTAAAAATTACTAAGGAAATCACAATGCTGTAGAAGAAAAGCAAACAGCAGAGAAATACCCAAATGAGAGTCTCAGCATCATTGAAAGTTAGCTACTGTAAACAAAAATGTTTCTCACTTTTCAGATTGGAAAAGGTTGAAATAGACTCAGTGTTGGGACAATGAGGCAATCTAAAGCATTATTGATGGGAGGTATAAATTGGTAAACTTTTTAGGAGATATTTGCCGCTGGGCATGATGGCTCACGCCTGTAATCCCAGCACTTTGGGACACCGAGGCGGGCTGATCACAAAATCAGGAGTTTGAGACCAGCCTGACCAACATGGTGAAACCCCATCTCTACTAAAAATACAAAAATTAGCCAGCATGGTGGCACACACCTGTAATCCCGCCTACTTAGGAAGCTGAGGCAGGAGAATTGGTTTTGCAGTGAGCCTAGATCATGCCACTGCACTCCAGCCTGGACAACAAAGCGAGACTCCATCTCAAAAAAAGTAGCTAGGATTACAGGCGTCTGCCAGCACACCCGGCTAATTTTTGTATTTTTAGTAGAGACGGGGTTTCATCGTGTTATCCATGCTGGTCTCGAACTCCTGACCTCAGGTGATCCACCCACCTCAGCTTCCTAAAGTGCTGGGATTACAGGCCTGAGCCACCACACCCAGTCAAACATAAACCTTTTGAACTTCCAGTTTGACTTCTAGAAATTTGTCTTATAGCTTCATCATGGAAGTTGACCTCATAAATTACATTTCACCCCCAAGATAAATATTCATCAATGGAGATTTGGTAAATAATGTTATATCTCTACAATGAAGTACTGTATGTAAATTTTTTAAAGAATAATGAGGATTTATATATGGTAACACGGAAGGATATTCAGCATATATTAAGTAAAATAAAAAGCAAGTTGCAAAACTGTAATATCCTTTTTATGTGTTTAAAAAATCAAGTAAATTGGCCGGGTGCGGTGGCTTATGCCTGTAATCCCAGCACTTTGTGAGGCCGAGGAGGGTGGATCACGAGGTCAAGAGATCAAGACCATCCTGGTCAACGTGGTGAAACGCACGTCTCTACTAAAAATACAAAAAATTAGCTGGGCATGGTGGCACGTGCCTGTAATCCCAGCTACTCAGGAGGCTGAGGTAGGAGAATTGCCTGAACCCAGGAGGTGGAGGTTGCGGTGAGCTGAGATTGCGCCATTGCACTCCAGCCTGGGTAACAAGAGCGAAACTCCGTCTCCCCCCCAAAAAAAAAAAAATCAAGTAAATTATATACATGCTTACATGTGCATTACATAGATACATGGATATACAAAGGATATATAACCATTAACTGTAACTATATCTCAGAAATAGGATATAAGCTACTAGGCAGAGATTTTTACTTTATATTCTTCATTGTTTGAATTTTTTTCTACAGTGGTTGTATTGTTACTTTTATAGTTAGGGAAAAAAAAAACTTTAAAAGTTTTGACTGTGTACAGGGGCTCACGCCTATAATCCCAGCATTTTGAGAGGTTGAGGAAGGAGGATCACTTGAGTCCAGGGGTTTAAGACCAGCCTGGGCACACAGTGAGACCCTGTCTCAACAAAAAATAAATTTAAAAACATTAGCTGGGCATTGGTGTATGGGAGACCAGCCTGGGCAACACAGTGAAATCCTGTATCTGTAGAAAATAAGTAAGTAAAAATTAGTTGGTCACCATGGTGCATGCCTGTAATCCTAGTTACTTGGGAGGCTGAGGTGAGAAGATTGCTTGAGCCCAGGAGAACAAGAATGTAGTGAACCGTGATCATGCCACTGCACTCTAGCCTGGGTTTCAGAGCAAGACCCTATCTCAAAAAAAAAAGTTTATTCTTCCAGGCTGGGTATGTTAGTTTGATAGCTGTATAACAAAATATCCCCAAAACTTAACAACTTAAAACAACAGTTTATTTCACGGTTTCTCAGGGACATGAAGGAGCAGCCTAGCTAGGTGGTTCTGGTTGAGGGTCTCTCATGAGATAAGCTGTTAGCTAGGCTGTAGTTGAATCTCAAGGCTCTACTGAGTTTGAAGGATCTGCCTGAAAGCTCAGTCGTGGTTGTTGGCAGATCTTAGTTTCTCTTTGGCTATTGGCCAGAGTTAAGTTCCTCACTGCATGGGCTTCTTTATAAGGTTGTTCACAGCTTGGAGCTTGCTTCTTTCAGACTGAGTGATCTGAGAGACGTGTCATCACCTCTGCAGTATGCTATTGTTCATACAGACCAGTCCTGGTACACTGGGAGGGAGGACTACACAAGGATATGAGTAATAGGAGGTGGGGATCATTGGGGACTTGTTGGAGGCTGGCTACCATAATGGGACTATAACAGTGTATATCTTTTTTTTTTTTTTTTTTTTTTAATTGCATTTTAGGTTTTGGGGTACATGTGAAGAACATGCAAGATTGTTGCATAGGTACACACATGGCAGTGTGGTTTTCTGCCTTCCGTCCCCTTGCCTGTATCTGTCATTTCTCCCAACAGTGTATATCTTTTGTGATAAGTTGGGATTATGGAAAAGAAAGTTATTGGGTCAACATTTAAATGGGGACTATGTTTAAAAATCAGTTATCTCTTTACTAGTCCCTGTAAATATTTGCTTTTCTTTTTCAGGTCCAGCCCAGAATCAAATGCAGGTTCCATCTGGATATGGATTGCATCATCAAAACTATATTGCTCCCTCAGGACATTACTCTCAAGGACCTGGGAAAATGACCTCATTACCATTGGATACCCAGTGTGGTGATTACTACTCTGCTCTCTATACAGTACCAACACAAAACGTGGTGACTCCTAGCACAGCAAACCAACAGCCGGTAGCACAGCAGATGTACAGCAGGGGTCCTCCTGCCCCTCATATTGTGGGATCCACTCCAGGATCTTTTCAAGGTGCTGCATCATCAGCATCCCATTTGCATACGAGTGCCTCCCAACCATACTCCTCTTTTGTGAATCACTACAATAGTCCAGCCATGTACTCTGCCAACTCTTCTGTTGCTTCTCAGGGATTTCCCTCTACTTGTGGTCATTATGCTGTGTCAACTGTTTCTAATACTGCGTATCCTAGTGTTTCATATCCCTCTCTGCCTGCTGGTGATACATATGGGCAAATGTTTACCTCACAGAATGCTCCGACTGTTAGGCCAGTTAAAGATAATTCATTCTCTGGTCAAAATACAGCTATCAGCCATCCATCACCACTTCCACCTCCACCATCACAACAGCACCACCAGCAGCAAAGTGTTTCAGGATACAATACTCTAACGTGGTCAGCTCCAGGCCTTCTATCGACTCAAGACAATCTCATCCGAAACCACACGGGATCTCTGGCTATAGTGAACAACAACCCAACAGTTACTGGTAGGTTAAATGAAAAGTTAACCAAAACATGTTTGATAATCCGTGCATTCCCAATCAAGTTATTATTTACATGAAGATTAAAGGTGGTATTGCCTAATAGAAAAATTGAAAGTTTGCTCAATTCTGTTTTTTTGCAGCATCCCTTTGAACCCTTCTCATACATTCCCAGTTAGCCACCCAACCATCTGCCTTGTCTAGCTTTGTTCCTTGACATGATCAGTCAGTATTTACTGACATATTTTATATATCTGCAATTGTTGTCTTTAATGTGAATGAGATACAGGGCAAAATGGAAGGATCTATTTTGAGGATATGTTGGCTACTATTTTCTCTTTTATACTAGTTCAACCTTGGGACAAGGCTAAAAACCTTGTTTTTTTAGCCAGAGCCGAACTTAGAAGGAAGGATGACTTGCCGCAGTGCACTGGTTTCCTCAAGTTAGCCCTGTTAGCGACTCCTGCAGAAGGTATCTTTCCTGCATGTAAACAGTATTCCTCATTTTCAGATTAGCAAGTTAGGCCGAAAGATGGGGAAGGGAAAGGAAGATGCATGAAGAATACCCTGGTATTTAGCCTTTCTGACCTTCCTAAACTACAAGGGCATTGTTAAATTTGTTCATTTAAAATGTATGTAAGGTGTAGCCTTTTTTTTTTTTTTTTTTTTTTGGAGACATGGTTTCACTTTATCACCCAGGCTGGGCATGATCTTGGCTCATGGCAGCCTCATCCTGCTGGGCTCAAGCGATTCTCCCATCTCAGCCCCACAAGTAGCTGATTACTACCATGCAGTCTTTCAATAGGATAAGTGTAGTGTTGCCATAAGATATACTCATTTTAATTCAGTTTGCGAACTTGGATTTAACAGAATCTCCTCTTGAACCGAATGAAAATGTATTTAAAAAATGGGAATTGGTAAAGCTGTGGTAACTTTCGAAATGGTGTCTTTGCATTTTGTATCATTGTCTGGGTAGCCATGCATCAAAGATGTAGAAAGGTATTCTTCTCTGGACAATTAAATTATTTAAAATTAGAACTTTAATATTAGATCTGAGTTGTACATTTGAGATCATCTCCTCTTTCATTGCTATGTCCTTTAGAAATGCTTTCAGCCACAAGCAACTAATAGTAGTTTAAACAAAAAAGGAGGTATGCCGGGCGCGGTGGCTCAAGCCTGTAATCCCAGCACTTTGGGAGGCCAAGGCGGGTGGATCATGAGGTTAAGAGATCGAGACCATCCTGGTCAACATGGTGAAACCCCGTCTCTACTAAAAATACAAAAAATTAGCTGGGCATGGTGGTGTGTGCCTGTAATCCCAGCTACTCAGGAAGCTGAGGCAGGAGAATTGCTTGAACCTAGGAGGCGGAGGTTGTGGTGAGCCGAGATCGTGCCATTGCACTCCAGCCTGGGTAACAAGAGTGAAACTCCGTCTAAAAAGAAAAAAAAGTGGGGGGTGGTATTTTCCTCACATCGCTAGTCTAGGTGGATCCAGGTGTTCTTGGTATCCTTTTTTCTCTTTCTACTCTGCCACTCTTAGCATGTAGGTTTTAGAAACAAGATACTTCTGTACCTATAGACATTCAGTCAGAATTAAAAGCAGGAAAAAAAGAGAGGAGAGAGGACTGGATAGTGGCATTGACAGACTTCATTTTACAGATCATTTGCCATAGCTGTTTAAAAGACCATTCTTAGCTTCAGGGAAGGCTGGAAAATGAATATTGAGCCTTTTTTTAGCATCCGTAGTAGAGGCAAGCAAGAAAGGAGTTAGCACTGACTTGGGTGAGTCAACTGAAAGTGTCTGTCACAGTTCCCAAATCTGGCTGTCTACCAGAATCACTTGCACAGATTGTGATTTTCAGCTACAATTTACTGAGCTAGAATAGAATCTCCAGGGTACTCTTGAGAATCTGTTTCTAACTAGATCTTAAGTAATGCTGTGAAATAGATCTAAATTTTACTGTAATCCTTTTGTTTTACAAATGAAGAAGGCTATCCAAGTTGAATCTTGGCCTGGAGGTCAGTTTCTTCTGTCTTGCTCAGAACCAGGGTTTTTTGTCTTCTAGAAAGTCTGTTTTCCTCTCTGCTTTCAGCCTTCCTTTTGCAGATCCACTTATCCTAATGTCCTTTCAATTTAAGGGTTTTGTGACTTTCATGACAAAGGAAATACAAGTAATTTCTGTGTTAGTCCTGAGGTAGGAACAGCACCCTGGATGGAACCAATTAATATTGAGGTGTGGGTCACTTGGCTAATGAACAGAACAAGTAATTGGGAAAGGCCTATCATTAAAAAGATATTAAATAAAGGGGGAGAATAAATTACAAAGCTGTTCTCTATTTGAATAACTGCTCCAATGGACCCTGTAGGCAGAGAGGCGGGATATATTTTCATTCTTTTAATCTTAGTACTATATTGTGAGTGCCATAATGAATATATTTTAGAATTTAATTTGTGTTCAGAAGTGGAGTTTTTTTCTGCCTTTAGATTGGTAAATTACTTTTTACTTGAATTTCAGAGGTTGACAAATATATCTCAGATTAATATGACACACGTGCTTTAGCATTTCAAAAGAAATAGAGGTTACTTTAAAAATCTACTTTAAAATTAAATATTGCCAAAGTTGCCAAACTTCCTCAGTTGATGTATTTCAATATTTTTTCAAGTGCCCCATGTAACTTAGTAGTAGTTCATAAGGTATTTGACACATACCACTTTTTCTTGACAATTTAAAATATTCCTTGGAAACCTGTGAGTTTGTTGCAGTATTTTGGGGAGCCTAGGTAAAAGTACCTTATACTATGTACAGGGTATGGGAATATTGAGTTTGATGTTCTAGAAAGGCAGGCAACATAATTGCTTTCGACATTCAAATTATATTTTCACCTTAAAATGAGATTCTTAGGTATTAAACATAGTTTTGTGTGAAACTCAGCCTTTGAATAATCGACAGAAATGGTTACCTTTTTAAATATTTGATTATACCAACTTCATTGTCAGATATACTAAAAGTCCTCAGTCATTTTGTATAGTTGGAGATGCAAAAGCATAAACCTGAGTTAAGCGACTATCAAAAATGTGATGATAGATGGAAACATACTGCTATTTTAAGGCAGTTAATGAATTCATATTCAAAACATAGACTGAAGGGGACCTTTAAATATTATTTGCTTTATTTTAGAAAAGCATATTAGTACATTATAATTCAGTATTAAAACTTCAATTATTTTGTTAAAAAGTTCACTCCAGGCCGGACATACAGTGGCTCAGGCCTGTAATCCCAGCACTTTGGGAGGCCAAGGTGGGTGTATCATGAGGTCAGGAGTTCAAGACCAACCTGGCCAACATAGTGTAACACCGATTCTACTAAAAATACAAAAATTTGCTGGAGCCAGGTGTGGTGGCACACGCTTATAGTCCCAGCTACTCGAGAGGCTGAGGCAGGAGAATCACTTGAACCCAGGAGGCAGAGGTTGCAGTGAGCTGAGATCGCACCATTGCACTCCAGCCTGGGGGACAGAGTCAGACTCTGTCTCAAAAAAAAAAAGTATGTGTGTTTTCCACTCCAAGTATGTGTGTTTTTAGTGCCACATTACTTGTTAACTTAGGTTGCACTTTTGGCTAGTGTTTAAAAGGTGTCATTTCATTAGGCCACTGAAAATGTTTTAAACTATCACTGTAGGTGAATCTCTAGTATAGTCAAGTAATTTAGTATAGAATTGTAATAGATAATAAGTACAGAAGCTCTTTGTTAGTTTGAGGTGAAGTTGCCTGAGTGTGACTTGGGGATGTAAAGATGCCCTTTTTTTTTTTTTTTGAGACTGAGTTTCGCTCTTGTTACCCAGGCTGGAGTGCAATGGCACAATCTCGGCTCACCGCAACCTCCGCCTCCTGGGTTCAAGCAATTCTCCTGCCTCAGCCTCCTGAGTAGCTGGGATTACAGGCGCGCGCCACCATGCCCAGCTAATTTTTTTGTACTTTTAGTAGAGACGGGGTTTCACCATGTTGACCAGGATGGTCTCGATCTCTTGACCTCATGATCCACCCGCCTCAGCCTCCCAAAGTGCTGGGATTACAGGCGTGAGCCACCGCTCCCGGCCAAAGATGCCCATTTTTGACAGCAAGATGAGTACCAAAACTCTATAGATTAATTTAAAATCATTTTCTTTGTGTGTCTTCAGTGTCTCTTTGTTTTAAAAAGCACATAATTTTAAAAATTAGCAAGATAAGTCTTGTTGCCAAAATGTAGGATTTTGACAGAAAAATTATTTTGATTAAAATGAATTATATTGAATATTTCTTGCTTAATAAAAACCACATCTTGATAGCATATTATAAAATAGTAGTGTCTGATTAATGCTGTTTTGAAATGCACAGTTTTATATAAAAGCAATTAAAAAGCTACTTGAGTAAAAATAAGCATTTTTTTTTTTTTTTTTTTTTTTTTTTTTTTTTTTTTGAGACGGAGTTTCGCTCTTGTTACCCAGGCTGGAGTGCAATGGCGTGATCTCGGCTCACCGCAACCTCCACCTTCTGGGTTCAGGCAATTCTCCTGCCTCAGCCTCCTGAGTAGCTGGGATTACAGGCACGCGCCACCATGCCCAGCTAATTTTTTGTATTTTTAGTAGAGATGGGGTTTCACCATGTTGACCAGGATGGTCTCGATCTCTTGACCTCGTGATCCACCCGCCTTGGCCTCCCAAAGTGCTGGGATTACAGGCTTGAGCCACCGCACCCAGCCAAATAATAAGCGTTTATATAATTCTTCACACTTGATCTTAGCCAAAGGCCGAGAAGTGGTATATAATTCTTGAATAAAAGTCCGCTACACATATGACAGTAAGATACAGGCACCGATAAGTTAATATTGTATTTGTCATCTCTGGGTGATAATGTGCCTGAAGAAAAGCAAAAACAAATCCTTGTAGGACATGATTGTTTGGACATAGAAATATAAATAAGAAATAAATTAGCCGGGCGCGGTGGCTCAAGCCTGTAATCCCAGCACTTTGGGAGGCCGAGGCGGGTGGATCATGAGGTCAAGAGATCGAGACCATCCTGGTCAACATGGTGAAACCCCGTCTCTACTAAAAATACTAAAAATTAGCTGGGCATGGTGGCGTGTGCCTGTAATCCCAGCTACTCAGGAGGCTGAGGCAGGAGAATTGCCTGAACCCAGGAGGCGGAGGTTGCGGTGAGCCGAGATCGCGCCATTGCACTCCAGCCTGGGCAACAAGAGCGAAACTCCGTCTAAAAAAAAAAAAAAAAGAAAGAAAGAAATTAGACAACCGCATTGGAAAAATAAAGTGCTCATACAAAATACAAGTAGTGCAGTACAAGAGACTATTTTTTAGCTTTAAAAACTTGTGTGATTGCAGTTATGGGAATAGCGTAATTTTACTCCCTCACATTCTTACTCCTTCCGTTTTTCTAAAGATACTCTTGAACCTTATCATCTTTTTTCAACTTTGTGCCCACTACTTGTAAATTTTTCTGCATGTTCTCCTCCAAGCTCAGAAGATGAGATATCCATCTTTGTGTTCACTGACTTCAGATTTTGGCTTTAACAGTTATCCTTTCTCCAGAATATCAACCTCAATTTCTCCAGGACTGTGGCATTTGGATAGGTGAGAAGAATTAATGATGGACATATGCCTTGTCCTATATATAATCAGCAGCCATTAAAAGTTTATAAGCGCCGGGCGCGGTGGCTCAAGCCTGTAATCCCAGCACTTTGGGAGGCCGAGGCAGGTGGATCACGAGGTAGAGAGATCGAGACCATCCTGGTCAACATGGTGAAACCCCGTCTCTATTAAAAATACAAAAAATTAGCTGGGCATGGTGGCACGTGCCTGTAATCCCAGCTACTCAGGAGGCTGAGGCAGGAGAATTACCTGAACCCAGGAGGCGGAGGTTGCGGTGAGCCGAGATGGCGCCATTGCACTCCAGCCTGGGTAACAAGAGCGAAAACTCCGTCTCAAAAAAAAAAAAAAAGGTTTATAAGCAAGGTGATGGCACTATCAGATTTGTGTTTCAGAACTTTCTTCTGTGAATAGTGTAGTAGATAACTGGAGGAGGAAGAACCTAGAACAGGAAAACCAGCTAGAAAGGAATTACTACAATTATCTAGGTGAAGGATGATAACTTAGACTGGATTCATTTATACAGAAGACAGATGAGAGAGATAACTTCAAGGATTTGTTGATACAGTTTATGAAGGAAAAAGAATACAAGATGATTTAAAATTTCTAGCTTGAACAACTTGAATGGGTGGTGGTACTATTAACAACTTGAATGGGTGGTGGTACTATTAACTGAGAATTTATTTAATCTCTCCTAGTTCCTAAGGAATTTTATGTGCCCAGCGCAGTGGCTCACACCTATAATTCCAACACTTTTCGAGGCCGAGGCGGGGGGATCACCTGAGGTGAGGTCAGGAGTTTGAGACCAGCCTGACCAACATGGGGGAACCCCATCTCTACTAAAATTCAAAAAATTAGCTGGGTGTGGTGGCACATGCCTGTAATCCCAGCTACTGGGGAGGCTGAGGCAGGAGAATCACTTGAGCCCGGGAGGTGGAGGTTGCAGTGAGCCGAGATCATGCCATTGCACTCCAGCCTGGGCAACACGAGGGAAACTCCATCTCAAAAAGAAAAGAAAAGAAAAAAAAAAAATCAGACACTGTGGAAAGGTTGAGAGTTTTTTCCTCAGAAAATGGGATGTAAAAAAAAAAAAAAAGAATCTTGTGCACAACTGATTAAGATAGGGCTTACTGGCCGGTCGCGATGGCTCAGGCCTGTAATCCCAGCACTTTGGGAGGCCGAGGCGGGTGGATCACGAGGTCGAGAGATCGAGACCATCCTGGTCCACATGGTGAAACCCCGTCTCTACTAAAAATACAAAAAATTAGCTGGGCATGGTGACACATGCCTGTAATCCCAGCTACTCAGGAGGCTGAGGCAGGAGAATTGCCTGAACCCAGGAGGCAGAGGTTGCAGTGAGCCGAGATCGCGCCATTGCACTCCAGCCTGGGTAACAAGAGCGAAACTCCGTCTCAAAAAAAAAAAAGATAGGGCTTACTTTTATAGGATTATATTAATAAAGGAGTATTCTTTTCAGAGGCTATCTACATACCTAATCCTCATATGTGTTATGCATGAGGAAGTGAATTCTAAGTAACTAACAGGGAACTAAGGAGTTACTGAGAACTAACTAAAGGGTGGACATGGTGGCTCAGCCTATAATCCCAGCACTTTGGGAGGCCACGGCGGAAGGATCACTTGACCCCAGGAGTAAAAGTAAAAAATTAACTAAGCAACTACCTTAATTATCAAAAACAGAATATATTCTTGAATCATAATTTTCTTCTCTCAGGAATCACAACTCAGAAACTAAACGGTGCAGCAGTGCATTTTGCATAGTTCCAGTTTTATGTGTTGTTTCTTTTGTCAAATTCCCTTTGTGAAAAGAGCAGCTTCTTGGTTGGCATTCTTCTCTAGTCCTTAATGTTGGTAGACCTTATCTGCATTCTTCCAACAAATACTTGAAGCCAACTGTGTTCCACAAGTTGTTCTAGTGTTGGGAGATGAAATAGTGAGTAAAAACACTTAATGCTAGCTATCCTCCTACTAAAGTTTGCAATTCACTTAGAGAAGCAAACATCCAAATAAACACAAACGAATGTAAAATTCCTATTATTTAAGTATCATGAAGCAAAGGTGTATGGTACTTGGGAGCATTACTTTAGGTGCATTTAGCCTGTTAGTCATGATGCCTAGAGGAAGTATTCCCTAAGGAAGTAATACTGTAGCTTTACTCTGAAGGATAAAGTCTCCATGTATAAAATTAATTGCAGGCTAAGTAAACGTGTAAATGCAAAAAGCCAAAACTTTAAAACTTTTCAGAGAAAATACAGGAGACTATCTCTAGGACCTTGGAGTAGGAAAGGAATTTTTAAGGACAGTGCACATAATGCTAGCCATAAAGGATACACATGATAACTCATTCCTAATTTAAAACTTTACTTTATTGAAAGACAACATGAAGAAGAACAAAACACAAGCTGTGAACTGGGAAAAAATATATATACTTACAGTATTTACCCAGAATACACAATGCTACATAGAAATTAATAAGGAAAAGACCAACAACCAGAAGAAAAATAATTGAATAGACATTGCACAGAAGATGAAATGAAAACATACTTAATCTCATTAATAAACAGTGAAAAGCAAACTAAAACTAGAATGGGATATCTTCTTATACCTAGTATCAGATGGGTAAAAAATAGAAAGTCTAACAATAGCAAGAATGGTGAGGACATGGAGTAACAGGGAACTCTTAGACACTCTTGGTGGGAGGGTATATTCATTTGTGTTTTAGGAAAATTTGGCATTGGTCGATTGAAAATAACCATACCCCACATCACAGCTATCCCTCTTCGATATACTCTAAAGAAGTCATCAAGCTATGCATGTGTGTCACCTGGGATCTTGTTTAAATGTAGGATAATTCACCAGATCTTTTATGGCTTAGCTTGAGATTCTACTTTGTAACAATCCTCCACATGAGGTGTTGCTAGTTTGTAGGCTACACTTGGAATAGGCCATAAGCAGCACCACTTCCTGTTTTAGATGGATGCCTCTTATGGCAAATAGTATTTTTTTTTTAAGATCCCAGACAAAGAGACTAGTCTGCTTTCTAGGCCAAAGACCTCATTTCCTACAGAGCCGTTCCCAGGGCTGAGGGATTCTACATCCCTTGCTGCACACCTCCGAATATTTGAGCTGTGGCATATATGTGGAGAAGCTCTGCCCTAGAGAAACTTGAATATCTATGCCAGGGACAAGTGCATGAGTGTTCATAGCTGCACTGTTTGTGAAAACAAAAAATTGGAAATAACATAAAATAATAGCAGGATGAATAAATAAATTATATTCTATTGGACTTTGAACACAGTGAAAATGAAATAGAGCTACACTCTTAACATGAGTGAATCCTAGGAATGTAGCACAAGAAATGTGGAAGAATACCTGCAGTATCTTGTTAAGAAGTTTACAAAACAAGCAAAAATAATATCTAGGGATGCATATATATGTGGTAAGCTATTTGAAAACAAAAACGAGAATAATAAACATGATTCAGGAGGGACAGGGGAATGCTTTCTGTGAGGAGCATATTGAGAGCTTCAGCAATATTAGAAATGTTTTATTTTCAAAATTGGATGCTGAGTTCATGGGTATTATGCTTTATATATATTCATGTGTATTGATACATACATATATATACACATACACCTGATATGATTGATTTTATATTTTTGAGACAGAGTCTCCTACTTTCACTCAGGTTGGAGTACAGTGACATGCAGTAGCATGATCTTGGCTCACTGCAACCTCCTCCTCCTGGACTCAAGCCATCCTCCCACCTGGGTCTCATGAGTAGCTGGGGACCACAGGTGCGCACCACTGTGCCCGGCTAATTTTTGTATTTTTTAGTAGAGATGGGGTTTCACCATGTTGCCTAGGCTGGTCTCAAACTCCTGGGCTCAAGCAGTCTGTCCACCTTGGCCTCCTAAAGTGCTGGGATTATAGGTATGAGCAACCACACCCGACCCTAATTTTAAATAAATACATCTTTCTCAGTTTTTATTTGTATACCGTTAAATATTTTTAATCACTGTTTTATGTTGGCAGTTTTAGTGATAATGTCAGTTATTATTGCTGGTTTAAAATAACAATGATTTATTATTTTTCTTGGTTTTATGAGTTTGCTGGGTAGTTCTGATGGTTTTTCTTGAACTCATTCATGTGAATTCATTTAGCTGGAGATTTGCAGGACTAGAAGATTCTAAGACGGCTTCACTCACATGTCTAGCAGTTGGTGCAGACACTTTACTGGTGTGCCTAGGTCTTTCTCCACATGGCTAGACCAGCTTCCCTATATGATAATCCACGCAGCATTTCATAGGGGAAAGGCATAAGCTGCGATGCTCCTTAAGACTTGAGGTCTGGGACTTGTACGCTTTTATTTCTGCCACATTCTGTTGATTAAAGCCAGTCACAGTTTGCTCCCATTCAGAGGGTGGTAAAATAGACTCCATATTAACAGAAGGAACTGTAAAATACTGTGATGATGTTTTCAATCTTCCGGAAGGACAGTTTCTCTTCCTACTAAAAATGATGAAGCAGTCAACATATTTAGACTACCTTCTGCCTTCTTTCCCTGTTCCTCATGCCTGTTTATGTTGTTTTTACACCATTAGGATATATAACGCATTTTGTTTTGTCACCATATTCCTATTTGTTTGAGTCCCAGAACTAAGATTGTTTACGTATATATATATGGTATGTGTATATATATATATATATGGTATGTGTGTGTGTATATATATGGTATGTGTATATATATATATGGTATATATATATGTCACACACACCATACAGAGAGCCATATACATATATGTGCAAGTATATGTATGTAGATTTATTCAGTATATAGTGACTGCTCACCGCTAGTCTTTTACCATAGGTTTTTCAGTTATCTCTTGGTTGGATAATCTGGAAGATTATCTTCAATAACTTACCCGTTGTTTCTCAACCAGGGACGATTTTGCCTTCTAGGAGACATTTGGTATTTTGAGCTATCACAAAGACCCACGATGAGTCATGTACACTTTATTCCAGAAGTTCAACCTCGTGTTATGGTTAGGCCCTTATTTAGTTACATGTGAAATAAGGCATCTGGTTAGAAACAGCAAATGAGAAGTGGCAGTTGATAGTGCAAAACGAGATCTGAACTGATACTGGAAGTGTTTATGGAATTCAGAGACCACATTATTGCAGAGTCAGAAACCTCTATTCATCTCCTTACCTGAGTCACCATTGCATAGTACAATAATCTGTACAATAGTTAGTGTTCGTAGAGATCATTAGTAAGTGAAAGTTGTTTGAGTTCATTTTGTTTAAGAAGGTAAGGAAGATTGTGAAATATTTTAGGAAAATTGTCAATAAAATTTGTTAAAACATTTGATGAGTTATTTTTCAATTTTTAAAAAATCCTTTGGACCACCATCTTTTCCAGATGTACTAGGTAAATGTGATACTATTGAAGTTTCTACAAGGACTTCAGACAAACTGTATTTTGTTAGTAATATATATTATTATATATAATTATAATACATAGTTATATATTACATTATTCTATATAGTAATATTTATTATTTAAATATATTTCAAGTTTCTGTGGATGAAATAGTTTCTTATCTTCAATTGCAGATTCTTTATCCTGTCCTGTTATGCAAAATGTTCAGCCTCCCAAGTCCAGCCCAGTAGTTTCCACTGTTTTATCAGGATCCTCATCAACAAGAACACCTCCCACTGCAAATCACCCAGTTGAGCCTGTGACCTCAGTTACACAGCCATCAGAGCTATTACAACAGAAAGGTATTTGAGATATTTATTATTGTATGCACACACAGACACACGTACGTATTTGAATACCTGATTTTAAAAAGTTAAACTGTAGGATCCTAATTTATAGAAGATAGGAAAAAAGTTATAATCTCAATCCAAACACAACTTTTAGAATATTAACTATGTCTCATATATGTTTTACATAATTACGTACCATTTTGTATTTTGCGTTTCTGTTTATTAAATTACACATAGTCCTTCATATATCTTTTGAGTCTTTATAGCTCTTTCTATGGCTAATTACTCATTGTGTCAATGTCTAATAGTTTATTATTTTATCCTTCTGTCATGGAACATTTATTTCCTATTTTTTAAGGGTAGTATAGTTTCTTTCAGGATAAAGTAGCCAAGACTTAATTATTTAGTGACTCTCCATATCCTATTTGATTGTTTCTGTGCTTTTTTTACTGATAGTAGAAAATAAGCTTTGACACAATTTTGCAAATGAAGGGAGGTGAAAATGAAATTGTAACCCATACTCTTGCGTCTTTGACGAACTATATGATTTATTGTTTGTTTAATATTCTCCATGTGTTAAGTAAGTAAAGGGTAATAAAATGTGTTTTGATCCTGCTTCCCCACGTTGTTTCTTTTGGCAGTTTTTTTTTTTTCTTCTCCTGTCTGGCTAAAATTCCAAAGTAGTGATGTTTTAGGTTAATATGTGGCATTTTTCATTGGATCAGAGATGATCGAATTTTTTTCAAGAATCTATAGTTTGTATGTCCAGAGCAACCATGTATTATTTTAGGGACTACACTCACTGAGTAGTGACAGCTCCTAACCTTATGTATAAAGAACCTTCTTATAGTCCAAAACTGAGAAAAGGAAAAAAGCATGATAAATTCCTAGGGTGATCTCATTCCTTCTATCTGTTGAGTGTCTATGTGGTCAACAGAGACCTTTCTATCAGTTGATCAGATGAGACATTATACATTTTCTTACTTGGTTTTTTAGGAAAAGTAACTGCAGCACCAAAGAGTATCTGTTGATTCTCAACGAACCAGTGGGTATACTGGAAATAGAATTTAGCTTTTAAAAGTATTTGCCTTCAAAGTGAAGAGCCAGTAGTAGTTTTGCTTATCACAAATCAAAAAAGCTTTTTGGATAGATCAAAGCCCTAAATGAATGGTATATTTTCTTGTTTTTCTTCTACATTGATGACTGCCTTCCACTTCTTAAATATTTTGCTTTTTTTTTTTTTTTTTTGACGTTTTACATTGCCCCTGCTGATTTCTTTCTTCCTGTCATATTTTCTTTTTGACCATCTTACTTTGAATACCATCCTACCATCTTTTTATAAATATTGTTTTGTAAACGGTTTGCCCACTTAACAATTACATTTCTTCTTTTTCTATTAAAATACATTTTGAAAGTAGAATAAGCTGCCATTTATTGTACGTACAATATACCAAGATATTTTATATCTCATTAATTCACATATTAATCCTGTGACATAGATATTCTTTCTTTCTTACAGATAAGAAAAGTGAGATTGACAGAGGCTAGGTAACTTGCCCAAGACTGCAAGTTAATAAGTAGAGTAGCAAAGCAAAAGATTTTTAACTCAGATCTCTCTGTCTTTTATTCTTTCTGTAAAATAAGGCTGAATTTTTTTTGTCATTGGCTGTTGACAAACTCCTGATTTATCTAAGATAAGTTTCTTGCTTAAGTAACAGAAAAGATCATACTAGAGACATCTGAATTGTAGTTTTTATTGTTCCTTTTTCATAAGTAGGAGAATGGCCTCTTAATGACTTCTTTGTCTTTGGATAGATCTGGGCTACACAACCTAGTTGAGTCAGGGCTACTGCATATGGTGGTGCAAATTGTCATCACATGAATGGAGCCTCTTGGAATTGTGCAGTATGTCATCTGCATAGGGTTTACTGTGGGCCTGATACGACCTACTAAAGTGGTAATACTTAAAAAGAGATTAGCTTTTTTTCTTCCAGCTGCAAAGACACCTTTGCTTGGTTGTTCTCCCAAGGCTAAGCATTTTTTACCTATTTTTAGGAGAGACATCAAATTTTTGTTTGACTAGCCCCTATATATTTTTTTAATAAACTACCCACTAGAATATATTTTAGATTGATATCTAAAATTTTTCATGAAAAATTTAAACTACCTCCTTGAACATTTTTTAGGTTGATACCTAAAATTTTTCATCAAAAATTTACTTGTAATTGTGTAATTTAACATAGTACATATGTTGTCTGACTTTTAAAACAGAGATGTTACATTAGTCTTTCAAATGTATCCTTTGAAACGATACCTACCATCAACCTTTTGCAAAAAACACAAGTAGCCCTTCTTTAGCATTTGGAAAGTTTACATTTTTCTTTTTTCTCTTTGAAGACATATCCCCTTTCCTTAATATAATAATGTAATATATTTTTAAAGTAGAAATTCTTTTATCACTCTACTGTGCTGTTCCATGACAATAATACATAAATTGAAATGTTAAAATTTATTATCTATGATTGTAAGTCTCTAAATAGTATTTTTTTTTTTCTTTTCAATTAAGGCATCAATCATTGTAACTTTTTTTTTTCTCTCTCTCTCTCTCTTTTGTTTTTATATTTTTGAGACAGACTGCCCTGTCACCCAGGCTGGAGTACAGTGGCATGATCTTGGGTTCCTGCAACCTCTGCCTCCCAGGTTCAAGAGATTCTCATGTCTCAGCCTCTTGAGTATTTGGGATTAAATGTGTGTGCCAACATGCCTGGCTAATTTTTATATTTTTAGTAGAAATGGGGTTTCACCATGTTGACCAGCTTGGTCTCAAATTCCTGGCCTCAAGTGATCCTCCTGCCTACACCTCCCAAAGTGCTGGGATTACAGGTGTGAGCCACTGTCCCCGATCATTCATTACAACTTTTACTGTTTGTATAAAATTGGTCAAAACAACATAAACATCATGAATTTTTGTGTTTATTTAAAGTATGTTTTTATTGGAAATACATCTTTCATTGAAATGAATGGGCTGTTCTCCTCTCGCCACTATAGCTTTGTATCTGAGTAGCATATGATTCATTGTTAGAATATGATAGTGTTCAGATGAGTTTCATTCCCAGTTTTTATTTTCATACATGTAATTGCTGACAAACATTGTTCACATAAAATAGATTAGAATTACATTGGAAGAGTTCTACTAAAGCAGTATCGTTCTATTTTGCTTTATTTTGCTTTGACTCTTTAATCTTCTGAGTTACATGTCAGAAATTATTGTTTCTTAGATTTTATTTTCCAGGTGGTAGTTGTTAACATTATTATTTCATATAGCAGTTTGTAATTGCAAATTCCTTTAACTTTTTCTGTCTTACTTTCTCATCACATGGAACAAGCATATCATATCTTTGCTTCCTTTTATAAGAGAGGAAATTGAAGTTTAGAAAGATTACATGTCTTACCTAAAGACCTATAGAGTCGGTAGGATAGTTACCTAGGCCCAGTGCATACCTTTTGCCTTCAAATTCAGTATTTGTTTTACTCTATCAGCAGTTACTCAAAATATTTTGAATTTCCCTCAACCATGGCCAATTTATCTTTCCATACTCTTTATTTATTATTATTTATTTATTTAGAGACAGGGTCTTGCTCTGTTGCCCGGGCCAGAGTACAGTGGCAAGATCTCAGCTCACTGCAGCCTTGACCCTTGAGCCCCTGATATTCCCATCTCAGCCTCCTGAGTAGCTAGGGCCACAGGCACACACCACCACACCTAATTCTTTAAAAAAATTATTTTTAAGGCCGGGCACGGTGGCTCAAACCTGTAATCCCAGCACTTCGGGAGGCCGAGGCGGGTGGATCACGAGGTCAAAAGATCGAGACCAACCTGGTCAACATGGTGAAACCCCGTCTCTACTAAAAATACAAAAAATTAGCTGGGCATGGTGGCGCGTGCCTATAATCCCAGCTACTCAGGAGGCTGAGGCAGGAGAATTGCTTGAACCCAGGAGGCAGAGGTTGCGGTGAGCCGAGATCGTGCAATTGCACTCCAGCCTGGGTAACAAGAGCGAAACTCCGTCTCAAAAAAAAAAAAAAAAATTATTTGTAGAGATGAGATCTTACTGTGTTGCCTCGGCTGGTCTTGAATTCCAAGGCTCAAGTGATTCCCCCGTCTTGGCCTCCCAAGTGCTGAGATTACAGGTGTGAGCCACTGTGCCTGACTACCATACCCTGTAAATGTATTTGTATCAAAAATGTCAAGCTGTTATAAAGGCCATTTATTTTATGGATGATATCTCCATGTAACCTAATTGACAAGAGCACTCCTCAAAACATGTCAAAGTATATACTACTAAGTACTAGTTGATTCACTTGTTGGTAAATACTTTTTTGTTAAAGGGATATAGAAAGTGTTAAATATTTTATAAAATACAAAAATTAAGAATTGACTATTATATTTTATCTTTAAAATGTTTTAAAATATTTTCTTACACATCTCACATTGACTCTGAAAGAAATCACAGAATTTTTTATCTGTGAGTTTTAGTGAGTATATCTTAAAAACACTTGGTAGTCCTGGAAAATATTCCATTTGGTTTTAAAATAATTATGACTAGGCATGGTGGTGGCTCACACCTGTAATCTCAGCATTTTGAGGGGCCAAGGTGGGTGGATCATTCAGGAATTGGAGACCAGCCTGGACAATATGGTGAAACCCCATTTCTACTAAAAATACAAAAAAATTAGCTGGCCTGTAATCCCAGCTACTTGGGAGGCTAAGGCAGAAAAATTGCTTGCACCCAGGAAACAGAGGTTTCAGTGAGCTGAGATCCTGCCACTGCACTCCAGCCTGGGCAACAGAGTGAAACTGTCTTATAAATAAGTAAATAGCAGGACTGAGTATACTAGTCAGGTTGGTGAGAGGTTCTTTTTTTTCTCACTAATCATGTGTCCTAAAAAGAACAGCTGAAAATAATTTAAATATACACAAAAATATGTTTTTAAAGTTAGTGATATAGCTAACCGTTATTTCGTATTTGGTGTATGTCATGCACCATTCTAAGCATGTGAAATATTAACTCATTTAATCCTTACCACAGCCATTTGAAGTGTTACCCCATTTTATAGATAATATAAATGAAGAACAGAGGTTAATAGCTTGCCCAAGGATGTACTAGTAGTAAGTCATAGAACCTAAAGTTGAACCCAGAGTCCCCATCTTTATCCATAATGTCATGCTGCTTCTCTGTTCAGTATTTCGTACTGTGTACTATATAATGAGAGACTTGTATACATTAGAGCAATGTATCATGGTAAGAATTAGGATAAGCTAAGGTCATGTGTTCCTTTTGTAAAGTAAAAGGAAGGTTGTCATTAACACAGGCACTTTGTTAGGAGGATAAGTTTGAGGAAAGAGAGTACTTACGGGAATTTATATCTGAAAACTGGTTCCCTTAAAATCATTCTTTTGTGGGGACCCTGGAAAAGTCTTTAGTATGTACTTTCTAGTTTAGGAAAGAGAGCAGTTACTCAAAAGTCTGAACTCCTGAATTTAAAAAAGCTAATCTGTCCAAGAGATTTGTTCTCTTAAGATTAGTTTGATTTATTCCTAGTATAGCTGTATCTAGGGAACACTGAAGAATATTAGCCCCAAGGATATGGTCCCCTGGAAAATTTTGCCTGAAGGTACTTTAATGGTAGGTAATTTAAACTAAATGTTCTTTCTAAAATATTGGAGCCCTTTGAGTAACAGTGCTACCTCATGTTAGATTCTATAAAGTGTTTCATGTTTCTTGTTTTAGTAGATTTATACCTTGGAAGCCCTGGTTAAGATAGAATAAATTATGATGTAACATTTGTGGTGGTGATGGTGGTGGTAGAGGTAGCTACTCCATGTACATACATTTCTACAATGGGTTTCAGGCTGAGCTCTGGGAAAGGATGTCATATTTTACCATCTTATGTAGTTGATCTATGTATCTCATACCTACATTCTGGCTCTTAAAGAGAATCTGAATTAGAGGCCCTTTGGGAAGCTCATATAGTCATTCACTTATGCTAGAATAGATGACTTGGCTATCAACCCCTTTCTGACTATAGCTCCCCATTTGTCATAGTCTGTATGTGCTGTACCCAACCTAGAGCAGGACACCATTTACTTTTTACAGAGATGGGGTCTCACTGTGTTGCCCAGGCTGGTCTTGAACTCCAGGCTTCAAGTGATATTCCTGCCTGCGCCTCCCAAAGTGCTGGGTTTATAGACATGAGCTATTGTGCTTGGCTTAAATTTTCATTTTAATTGGGCTTTTGTCACAGGAACATGCCACTCTGAATTTGTTTTTTCAGATATTAAGTTTGTTTCTTGAATTACTTGAACCTATTTTACATTGATTTTTATTTTCTCAGATCAATTTGTGATACTATTTTACTGATATCAAAAGATGTTTCAGCAAAGCTAGCAGATTTTTCCATGACTTTTTAGTCGTAGTTTAAAGATCAAAGCTTCATTCATCTAACAGTTTAACCTTTGCTTCTAAACTCTTAATTTTTTTCTTTAATAGCTTTTTTCTCACTCTGGAAATGAGTTGTTTATCCATGCTAATCAAGTATGCTGGTCACCTGAAAAAAAAATAAACAGAGCATTAAAGCACTACCATGAGATTTTGACGAGTCAGGGTTTCATCGTACCCCCCATTACTAGGAAGCATTCTTGAAAATCCCCACTATATTTCTGAGCTTTCTTTTTTCTTTTTTTCAAATTAGAGCTATGAGATTTTCCGTACAAGGATGTTTATTCTTATTTATGAAGTGTTTTCATTTTTAAGATTATTTTTATTTTCTCTCTTAAAAATTGTAAAGCCGGGCGCAGTGGCTCAAGCCTGTAATCCCAGCACTTTGGGAGGCCGAGGCGGGCGAATCACAAGGTCAAGAGATCGAGACCATCCTGGTCAACATGGAGAAACCCCGTCTCTACTAAAAATACAAAAAATTAGCTGGGCATGGTGGCGCATGCCTGTAATCCCAGCTACTCAGGAGGCTGAGGCGGGAGAATTGCCTGAACCCAGGGGGCGGAGATTGCGGTGAGCCGAGATCACGCCATTGCACTCCAGCCTGGGTAACAAGAGCGAAACTCCGTCTCAAAAAAAAAAATTGTATAGGTGTTAAATTTTAAAGTCCTGATTCTGCCAGATCAAATCATAGAAATACCCAATTACTTTTTTTTAAAGAGAAATGTACCAATACCAGTTCATTGTGCCCTTTTCTACAGAATCTGCCTTCTGTTAGTATATTTTACACAGGACCAGTCTTATTCACCTGCTTCGGACTCACATGTAGGCAACAAGATGATACTGACATGACTGGCTGTCTCAAAAAATTAAGATTTTTGTAATTGTCACACTTGTAGGGTCACAGTAAGTCCTGCAAGCCCCTTGCCCACCCCCACCCCCCAACTCCCAGAGTATCCACTGTTAGCAGAGAACTATACTGAATACAGTTTTTTTCTTTGACAGTCATTCTTTTTCCGTTATGGGAACTGAGTTGCCATCAAGGTGACATTAGCAGAAGGAAGGTACCAAGTATGTGTTTTGTATGCTGTACAAAATCAGTTCACTATAAATGATCACTGCCCACCAAAAATGCAGAATCCCAAAGGAAATATATAAGGGCCCTAAGGTCAAAGAAGATAAACGTATATATAGAGCTCAGTAAACCTTTCAGAGAATATTATTTCAGCTTCCTAAATACTAACAGTGTAATGTACAGTACATGATATATACCTTTTCACACTTAAGCCAGTTCATATTAAAGCTGCTTTTACTAAACTGCTTTGCAGAGATTTTTCTAATGGTTCTAGTTTTGATAATAAATTTGCTAATATTAATATGCATGTTGGGATGTTCTTTGGAATGTCAAGAGTTCTTTCTCACTTTTAATGCAATGTCAAAATTTTGTTTCTCATCTTTCCTGTTGGTTTGACTCTTATGTTTGTGCTTTCCACTTTACAGGCATGCAGTATGGTGAATATGTTAATAACCAAGCTAGCTCCGCACCAACTCCCTTGTCATCAACTTCCGATGATGAGGAAGAGGAGGAGGAGGATGAGGAAGCAGGTCTGCTTTAGCTTTACACCAGTTCTTGATCTTTTCCTGCTCAAATTTTCTTTTTATTTCCACAGTCTTTCGTAGCCTTTTAAAAAAGAGTCTTTGAAGATTTAGCATGATGAACTTACGAGGTTTGCATCATAGAAGCTTGTGTCACATAAAATGAGGTGTTTGTTTGCTTTGTTTTTCCTCCTTTAGACATCTTTGCCATATTGTAAATAATAGAATCCGAGTACCTCTTTCATGATAGTAAAGTGCATTCTTCCTTCAGAAATGCATTTCCTCCCATGTCACATGCAATAGAATGAGTCCTGACTAAAGCTTTTGGCTGATGATTGCTCTAGCATCATTTTAGGAATAATGCTTCATTTTCTGCTTTGCATGCTACTTTAGTCTAATCAAAATAAGCCGTGTGGATTTTATCATAGGGACAGAGAAATAGGACAGTGTTTCAGTGATGTCCTTTTGGCTCTTCTTGTCATGTATTCAGAAGGCCCAGAATTTGTAGTTATTTTATTTTCCTGCTTCATGAATTAGTAGTACATATCTTGCTAGTTGAAGAAGTTGTGTGTATGGTTATGTGTTGCCAGCTGTTGAATATCTTTTTCTGCCTTTGATAGGTAGAACACTGCTAAAAATTAAGCAGTTCAGTTCCTCCATTAATTCTAACACAGGTTGAATATCCCTTATCTGAAAGGCTTGGGGCGAGAAGTGTTTCAAATTTGGCATTTTTTCAGATTCTAGAATATTTGCATATACGTAGTGAGATAGCTTGAGGATAGGACTCGTCTAAATACGAAATTCATTTATGTTTCACATACACTTATAAACTCAAAGTGATTTTGTACTATATATGTTTTTTTTGTTTTGTTTTGTTTTTTTGTTGTTGTTTTTTTTTTTTTGAGACAGAGTTTCGCTCTTGTTACCCAGGCTGGAGTGCAATGGCGTGATCTCGGCTCACCGCAACCTCCGCCTCCTGGGTTCAGGCAATTCTCCTGCCTCAGCCTCCTGAGTAGCTGGGATTACAGGCACGAGCCACCATGCCCAGCTAATTTTTTGTATTTTTAGTAGAGACGGGGTTTCACCATATTGACCAGGATGGTCTCGATCTCTCGATCTCGTGATCCACCCTCCTCGGCCTCCCAAAGTGCTGGGATTACAGGCTTGAGCCACCACGCCCGGCTACTGTTTTTTATTTTTAAGACAGGGTCTCACTCTGTCACCCGGCCTGGAGTGCAGTGGCACAATCATGGCTCACTGCCACCTCGGCCTCCCGGGCTCACGCCATCCTCCTGTCACAACTCTCATGTAGCTGGGACTACAGGCCACCATGCACAGCTAATTTTTGTGGGTTTTTTTAGAGATGGGGTTTCGTCATGTTGCCCAAGCTGGTCTCGAACTCTTGCTGCACTCAGGCAGTCTGCCCACCTCAACCTCCCAAAGTGCTGGAATTACAGGCATGAGCTACCTCACCAGGCTTGTACAATATTTTTAATAATTTTGTACATGAAACAGTTTTTCCCATGACTTGTCATATAAGGTGTGGAATTTTCCACTTGTGGCATCATGTCAGCCCTCATAAAATTTTGGATTTTGGAGCATTTGAGATTTTGGATTTTCAGATTAGTGATGCTCAACCTATGAAATTGGACCAGTAAGTGATGATCTTTCAAGTTATTCTATGTGACCATGATTCTCCTGTTGTAAATGGGAAGATCTGTTCTACAGTCATTTTAAACACAAATTTTTCTTTCCTGTACATTTAAAAATATTCAAATCATTTTATGTGACTTTAGGGGATAAAATTAGGAGTGCCAGGTGGGAAATAATTTTTCTTACTCTATGTAAATACCCATCTATGTTTCTGAAATTTTTTTTTGTAATTTTTTATTTTAACAAAATTTCAGACTCACAGAAGTGTAAAAGCAACTCTCATGTACTCTTTACCCAGATAAACCATTTTTTCCACACTTGCTTTATAATTCTCTTTATCAATATATTTTTTTCTATACTATTTGCAAGTAAATTGGAGACATCATGAACTTTACTTCTAATACTTTATTGTATGTTTACTAACCATAAGATCAATGTCTTAACCAAAATACAGTTATCAAGAAATTGAATGTTGATACAGTAGTATCTGATAACACAATTCATTGTCAAATCTCAGTTGTCTCACGTAGATCTTTTATAGCTGTTTTCATGGTCCAGGATCAATCTGGACTATGCATTGAATTTAGTTGTCATGTTATTTAGAGTTCTTCACTCTGCAGCAATTCATTAGCCTTTCTCTTTCTTTGCCTTAATATTTTCAAAGAGTACAAACCAGTTATTTTGTAAAATGTTCCCCAGTGTGGGTTTATCTGAAGTTTCCTTATGATTAGATTCAGATCATACACTTTTCAGAGAATCACTACTAAAGCCATGTTGTGTTCTCAGTGCATCCTCTTTGAGGCACATGATGTCCGTTTGTTCTCATGTTGATGAGGTTAAGTTTTATGGTTTGAATAAGGTGGTATCTGCCAGATTTCTCCACTATAGAGTTACTACTTTCCCTTTTTGAAATTAATAAGTAATTTATGGGGAGATTCTTTGAGACTATGTAAGTGTTCTGTTGTCCGGAAAAGAGAGAGATCAAAAAGATTGAGCAGCCAGGTGTAGTGGCTCACACCTATAATCCCAGCACTTTGGGAGGCCGAGGCAGGTAGATCACCTGAGGTCAGGGATTTGAGAAACAGCCTGGCCAACACGGTGAAACTCTGTGTCTACTAAAACTACAAAAATTAGCTGGGCGTGGTGATGCACGCCTGTCCCAGCTACTTTTGAGGCTGAGGCAGGAGAACCTGGGAGGCCGAGGTTGCAGTGAGCTGAGACTGTGCCATTGCCCTCCAGCCTGGATGACAAAGCAAGACTCTGTCTCAAAGAAAAAAAAAAAAGATTTAGCATTTATAGCTTTTTTCTAATGTCTTGTTTATTGTTTTTCTTGAGTATATTATAGATTAAAAATTCCTAAGCTCTTAAGGCATTCGGTTTTTTTGTTTTTTTTTTTTTTTTTTTTTTTTGAGATGGAGTCTTGCTCTGTTACCCAGGCTGGGGGCAGTGGCACAATCTTGGTTCGCTGCAGCCTCCACGTCCTGGGTTCAAGCAATTCTGTTACCTCAGTCTCCTGAGTAGCTAGGACTGCAGGCACATGCTGCCATGCCCAGCTAATTTTTTATTTTTAGTAGTGATGGGGTTTCACCATGTTGGCCAGAATGATCTTGATCTCCTGACCTCGTGATCCACCTGCCTCAGCCTCCCAAAGTACTGGGATTATAGGCGTGAGCCCTTAAGGCAGTTGGATTTTAATAATGCCTAACGTTTTTAGCACTCACTGAACACTGGTAATAGCAGTATGGATCTAGTATGTCTCCTTTGGTTTTCGTGTCAGTTTTTCTATATTCACATCCCGACTTTGTCACCTTCTAGCTTTGTGATAATTATAGTAACAATTTCATATAGTTGTTTTTTGTTTTTTGTTTTTTTGGGACGGAGTTTCGCTCTTGTTACCCAGGCTGGAGTGCAATGGCGCGATCTCGGCTCACTGCAACCTCCGCCTCCTGGGTTCAGGCAATTCTCCTGCCTCAGCCTCCTGAGTAGCTGGGATTACAGGCACACGCCACCATGCCCAGCTAATTTTTTGTATTTTTAGTAGAGACGGGGTTTCACCATGTTGACCAGGATGGTCTCGATCTCTTGACCTCGTGATCCACCCGCCTCGGCCTCCCAAAGTGCTGGGATTACAGGCTTGAGCCACCACGCCCGGCCATATAGTTGTTTTAAGGATTGAAGATACTGTTTGGAAAATGCTTAGAAAAGTATGTGGCAAATGTTAAACATTCAGAAAGATTAGCTGTCATTACCAGCAGTGAGATTTGTGTTCTTGTCTGTTCTTCTCAACAATTCTGCAAGGAAGAAATAATCAACACTATTTTATAGATTAATTAACTGCAGCCTGAACATGTTAAGTAGCATTTGTCTGTGATCACACAACTGGTCAGTAGACAGAATAGGGATTCAAACTGAGGTGTCTCTGTAGAAGAGTATGAAAAGGAAAGTGTCTTCCTATCTAGTGAGAGACTATAAACCACTGGAGTAGGTGGAAAGGGCACATGACAGTAGTCACTACAGTATTAAACCGTGTTATCTTACTCCTGTCTTTTTTCTACTCTACAAAATAAGACTGTATTATTGACATTTGTACTAGAATCTTGGTGTTCTCTATTCAAGGTTTTTTTAAATGGTATTTTTGTTGGTTGCAAATTAAACATTCTCAGTGGTGGGAGAAAGGGAAGAAAGTCTAGCTTTAGAAGAAATTTTAATTTTATTTTTTTAAATCCTACCCAGTTACAATAATTTTTTCATATGTACAGAGGTAAAAGAAAGTGCCCGAAATTGGTATGGGGATTACATGTTAAGTGTCTTAATAAAGTAGCGATTTGGAGTGCTCTACTTCTTAAGCATTTCAGTGGTATTTATTCTCTTTATTTGTGAGATTTTTGTGTGTTTGTGTAGGATTGTTCTCCAACTTTGAAAAAAATTTATTGAACAGTGATGAAAAATCAACCAGCAGTTTTGAGAATCAGAATTTATTGGGTTAGCAGTGTTAAGTGTTGAGAAAAGTTTGGTCGAAAGCTGAGAAAAAAACAATTGGAAAATCTACTGGGAGGTATTTGTCTTGTTTTGTTTT
Source organism: Saimiri boliviensis (assembly GCF_048565385.1). Lineage (NCBI taxonomy): Eukaryota > Metazoa > Chordata > Mammalia > Primates > Cebidae > Saimiri > Saimiri boliviensis. Next base: position 101,792,962 of record NC_133451.1, read on the forward strand.
TTCCCCCTCTGTAGCACTGTTTGGAGACAGAGGAAAGAGAACACGAAGAACATTTCCTGAGTCTCTTGCTAATATCTGTTATACATGTGATATCTGTTAAGTTGTAATAGTAGCCCTGTGTAGTAGGTGTTACTGTGAAATATGTTGTTACTAATGAGGAGCAGCTCAGAGATGTCAGGTGTTCATTTTCCCTCAACTGATATGTAGTGGACATGGATTTGAGTTACAGCCTTTTTATGTTTTGTGCAAGTTACGAGGAAATCTCAAATTATCCAGTTAATTTCAAATTTAGCAATACTAGTAAGTATATTGCCTTTGTTGACCCATGTTGCTTGTCTTTTAGAGAGAGAGAACAGCTTAAGTTTTAAAAAGGCTTAATTGCTTTCTGATACTCCTAGCTTCAAGGATTCTGAGCTATTCTTCTGATCTGTTCTCCTTCCTTCCTCAGATTTCAGCTCCCCCTCTTTTTCTCTTTCCCATTTTCTTCTTTCAAGCTGTAACATAAAGCTTGAGAAGAATGAGGGAAGATTCTTTTCAAGTACTAAATTTCATACTTGACCCCCCTTTGATCTCAGAATACTTACTGTCACTAATTGTAATGTGAAGTAACTGAGGCAAATTGATGCTGTCCAAGGATTAAGCATTGGACAGGTACCGAAGCTATTAATTCAGTGGAAATCAGCTTGTATGCTAAAAGCGGTATTTTGCTTGGTATCAGGATTCCAAAGATCAATATAGTAGCACAGCTCTGGCTATCACATACTTATAATATGATAGGAAACAGATACCATATGATGACAGTACAACTTGAAAAGTATAAGCGGACGCAGTGGCGAGTGTCTGTAATCCAAGCACTTTGGGAAGCCGGGTGGATCACCTGAGGTCAGGAGTTCGAAACCAGCCTGGCCAACATAGTGAAACCCCATCTCTACTAAAAATACAAAAATTAGCCAGGCATGATGGTGAGCGCCTGTAATCTCAGCTACTTTGGAGGCTGAGGCAGGAGAATTGCTTGAACCTGGGATATGGAGGTTGCGGTGACTGAGATCATGCCACTGCGCTCCAGCCTGGGTGACGAGTAAGATTCTGTCTCAAAAAAACAAAAGTGAAAAGTGTAGTAATTCAGGGTTGAGATTGTGCCCTACATAGGAGAGGAAATGATTTTCTATGGCCTATAGGAAAAGTTTGACAAAAGATTTGAAATTTGAAGGATGAGTAGTAACTTGCCATGTGAAGAAAGGAAATTATGGCTAACAGACCAATATGCATAATGCATAAACAGAAGAAAAAATGTAGTATTGGGTCAAGAGGCAGAAGTTTGGTCTAACTACATCATAAGGTAAAAGAGGATGGATGGTAAAGGGACAGGTGAGAGATGCAGGTGAACAGGACTAGTAGAAGCCAAATTTTGAAGTTTGTTTTAGGACAATATGAAAGCATTTAGACCTTATTTATTAAGATGGTAGGGAAATTAATGAAGCTTGTTTTTAAGTGTGTTCAGAATGTTAACATACAAGTTTTTAATAATGTTTTTTTAAAATACTCTTTTGATTTATTTGCCAGTGATGGCATGACCTCTAATTAATGCACTAATTAGAATACATTAAATAATTAGCAAAATATGGGTCTCTTTAGCTTACTGGTTTATTTGGGTTTGTAACAGTTATCATTGCTTTGATATTTTGACAGATTCAAAAACTAGATTTGCAGTTATTTTTTCTTCTGAAACTGAATTTAGACTAGCAGATTTCAAATTATTCAGTAAACAAAATAGAATATTTCTATAAAAATTAATACTTTAAAGCTTATAGCATTAGTAAAATGAACAATCTTTTTTTTTCTTTTTTTTTTTTTGCTCTGAAGTGATCATCTTTGACTCCATAAAATGAACAGTCTTTAAAATATTATCAGGTGATTTGACATGAAAGAAGCTAAACATCATAATTGAGTAGTATTATTTGGAATAAGTTGATATATAAGTAATCTTTTATCTTTGGACTTTATTTCTTTCAAGAGTAGTTATTTCTCGATATATACATTTAAAATTTTTTCTTAAAATGCCAATATTTTTAATAGCTGTTTTATTGAGAAATAATTCACATACTGTAAAATTCACGCGTTTAAATTGTGCTGTTCTGCAGTTTTTAGCATATTCACAAAGTAACAACCATCACTACTGTGTAATTCCAGAACATTTTCTTCACCCCAAAATAGAAACTTCGTACCTTTTAGCAGTCTTCCCATTCTACCCTCTCCCCACAACCTCACACAGCTCTCTATAGATTTGTCTATAGAGACAAATACTCTCTATAGATTTGTCTATTTTGAACTTTTTTAATATGTGGTTGTTACTTGCATCATCTTTCTCTTAGCATAATGTTTTCAGGGTTCATCCGTGTTGTGGCATATGTCAGTACTTTATTACTTTTTGTTGCTGAAAAATATTCCATATGTGAATATATCACATTTTATTTATCCTTTTATGAGTTAATGGACATTTGAGTTGTTTCTACTTTTTGGCTGTTATGAATAATCCTGCTGTGAACATTTTGTCGGCAAGTTTTTGTGTGGGTTTATGTTTTCATTTCTCCTGAGTAGAATTGCTGGGTCAAAACTCTGTGTTTAACTTTTGAGAAACTGCCAAACTGTTTTCCAAAGTAACCGCACTATTTTACAATCCAATGAGCGTTCTCATTTCTCCACATCTTTGGTAATAAGTTTTGGCAAAGATGTGGAAAAATTGCAATCCTCATTGGATTGGTTATAACCATCCTAGTGGCTGTGAAATGTTATCTTGTCATTTTGATTTTCATTTTCCTGATGGATAGTGATGTTAAGCATCTTTTCATGTGTTTATTGACCATTTGTTTATCTTCTTTAGATAAATATCTTTTTAAAATCTTTGCCCATTTTTCATTTGGTTATTTGTTGTTTTATTGTTGAGTTTTAAGAGTTTATTACATATTCTTGGTATGAACCCCTTATCAGATATATGGTTTACAAATATTTACTCTCGTTCTTTTCACTTCTTGATGATATGGCAACCTTTAGAGCCCAAAAGTTGTTAATTTTGATGAAGTCCAAATTATCTGTTATTTTATTTGTTGCTTGTACCTTTTATATCGTATCTAAAAATTTATTTAATCATGAAGATTTATTCCTGTATTCTAAGAGTTTTATAGTTTTAGCACTTACATTTTATGTCTGTAATCCATTTTGAGTTAGTTGTAGTGTAAGGTATAAGAAAAGGATACAACTTTGTTCTTCTGCATGTAGGTATGTCTAGTTGTTCCAGCACCATTTGTTGAAAATACTATTATTTTCCCATTAGAATGTCATGGTAAATTGTTGAGGTTTATTTAGGTAAAATACACATAATATAAAATCAACTGTAATTCAGTGGCATTTAGCATATGTACAGTATTGTGCAGCCCCCACTTCTATCTAGTTCTAACTTTGTGAAGTACTAGACATTTTCATTATCCCAAAAGAAAATCCTGCACTCATTAAGCAGTTATTCCTCATTTTCACCTCCCCTCAGCCCCTGACAACAACCATCTCCTTTCTGTCTCTATGGATTTACCTGTTCTGGATATTTCATATAAATAGAATTATATGATATATGATCTTTCCATCTGATTTATTTTACTGAGGCAAATTTTCAGGTTTCGTTCACATTGTAGCATGTTTCAGTACTTCGTTTTTATGGCTAAATAATATCTAATTTTATAGATACACCATATTTTGTTTATTCATTTATCTGTTGAATATTTGGAGACTTTTGACCTGATATATCAGCATTCTGCTTTAGTTTAAAATTCACAAATGAGCCGGGCGCGGTGGCTCAAGCCTGTAATCCCAGCACTTTGGGAGGCCGAGGCGGGTGGATCACGAGGTCGAGAGATCGAGACCATCCTGGTCAACATGATGAAACCCCGTCTCTACTAAAAGTGCAAAAAATTAGCTGGGCATGGTGGCACGTGCCTGTAATCCCAGCTACTCAGGAGGCTGAGGCAGGAGAATTGCCTGAGCCCAGGAGGCGGAGGTTGCGGTGAGCCGAGATCGTGCCATTGCACTCCAGCCTGGGTAACAAGAGCGAAACTCCATCTCAAAAAAAAAAAAAAAAAAATTCACAAATGAACAAAAAGGAAGAGCCATTACTTTCCATTCTTTATTAAGAGGAAAGATATATGTGCAAAATTGTTGTACTTATCACGAAGAAGACAGTAAATATTAGTGTCTTCTACCTATTATGTATTTAATGGGTGTCTTCATATCCACTGTCTCATTTAGACCTTATAAGAATATTAAGGCCAGGCACCGTGGCTTACGAATGTAATCCCTGCACTTTGGGAGGCCGAGTAGTGTGGATCATGAGGTCAGGAGTTCGAGACCAGCCTGACCACATGGCGAAACCCCATCGCTACTAAAAAAAAAATACAAAAATTAGCCAGGCATGGAGGTGTGCACCTGTAATCCCAGCTACTCAGGAGGCTAAGGGAGGAAAATCGCTTGAACCTGGGAGGTGGAGGTTGCAGTGAGCTGAGATTGCACCACTGCACTTCCCTTGGCCGCAGAACGAGACTCCGTCTCAAAAAAAAAAATTGTTAGCATTTTGCATAAGAGAATATTGATGATTGTAACTTATTCAAAGTTATATAGCAAGTTACCTTCACTTATTCTCAGGAGAAAAAAACCACAAAGGTATATACCAAGTAAATGACGGAGCTGATGTAACTGAAGTCTTTGCCTCCAAATCATGTTCTTTGCTGATAATAAAGTGTTCCTACACAAAAAACATAAGCTATTATGCCCTGAGTCAGTATACCTAATTCTCATGTTTATCCAAAATTATTCAATGAAAGATAATTATGCATACCTGTTCTTTTTCTATCACAGTTGAAAATTAACCTAAATGTAGTTTAAACACCAGTTATAATATTGCTAAGAGCAAGGGATAACCTCTGTAGCACAGAATTTTGTGTTACTGTGAAACAGGCCAAGATCTCTAACATAATAGAGGGATCATGCACTTTTTTTTTTAATTCATCATAATATACTCTAGCATATGTACCTAGGATAATTGTAGATCTCAATAAAATATTTGTTGAATGAAGTATATTGCATGTTTTATTCATGTGACCTGTGACCAGATTTCATCATAAATTGCCACTGAACTCTCAAATTTTACAGGTTTTGAATGAGCACACATAGTAAAAATTCTTATAGTCCAATGTTGGGTACCAGCCCCAACCCTGTTCGTGGGTACCCCGAGCCTCAGTGTTGATGAGGGATTCAGAAAGGGGATAAAGACAAAGACATAGAAATAGAGTTAAAGTGTGGGTCCAGGGGACCAACGTAAAGTGCGAAGATCACGTTGCCCCTGAGTTCTGGTTTCCACGGGTTTTTATTAGGTGCACACACTCATTAATTGAGGGGTGGAAAGCAGAGTGGGGGTTTATCAGGGAGGCCTTGAAACTATTGTGGGGCAAGATAGCTAGGGAGAAGCATGCATGATTAGAATACAATGAAACAGGTGGTTCTTCTAAGAGAAGCTAATGTAGTACACCAAGTTTTACCACTGATCATTATCGATATGCAGCTGCACCAGAACACAGCAGGTAGGGTGCCACCAGGTCTGACCACACACAATGCATCAAGGAGCTTTTATCTCCCGAGCACTGTGGACATAAGGCAACCAAAATTACCCTATGTTCTGAGAACATAGGCGGAGCAGGAGGTGTTCCACTGTCTCCACCTGGAAGGCCTTACTGCCTTGCCAGCTCCCATCTGCAAAGACCCTCCCAGATCTTGTGAGCAGAGATCACCAACTTTTCCCAGGTGTTTACACAAGCTTTCTTTATGAGACTCCTGTGCAGACCCCATGTTGGAAAGGAGTACGTGGAACCAAGGCAGTGTTTTCCTGCCTTGCAACCACATCGTGGATGTGCCACGGTTAATGGGGCACTCTCAGACGGTCTAACTTTAGGCCTCCATTACTGCTTTTGCTCGTGCTTTTACAAGCTACAGTCTGTTCTTTTTTGTGCTGTGCTTTTTTCATTCACTATTGTTTATCTCAGGGTCTAAACTTAAGTGTACCGCAAACTCTATAAGCTAATGAGCAAATCAAACTTGTATTTGTTTAATCAGTAGTAGCAGAGACAGCATATGTCTGCCTCTGGTCATCTGGGCCCACAGTCCAACATATATGTAAATTAGTGTGCCTTTCATTTATATTACTTTTTTAAGTATGGCAGGTGTTATTTGATTTCTATTCTGCAGATATATAAACTGAAACACAGAAAAGCATTGTAGCATGCCAGAGAGCAGCCTAAGCCACAGACTCCTCATTTATAAATGTCTCAAACAGCTGTATTATGATATAAATATGAGTCATTAGAATTTAATTATCTTAAAATACCGTAATTACTGATCAAATGTATTTAGTAGTATGAGATTTGGTAGATGTAATCCTTAAGATGTGACTATATTAATATTTCTGTCAACCTAAAATTTTTATTTACGTGTTCGACTACTTTTAAAAGTTTAGGGCCGGGTGCGGTGGCTCACACCTGTAATCCCAGCACTTTGGGAGGCCGAGGCGGGTGGATCACGAGGTCAAGAGATCAAGACCATCCTGGTCAACATGGTGAAACTCCGTCTCTACTAAAAATACAAAAAATTAGCTGGGCATGGTGGCTCGTGCCTGTAATCCCAGCTACTCAGGAGGCTGAGGCAGGAGAATTGCCTGAACCCAGGAGGCGGAGGTTGCGGTGAGCCGAGATTGTGCCATTGCACTCCAGCCTGGGTAACAAGAGCAAAACTCCGTCTCCAAAAAAAAAAGTTTATTATCTGTTCTCTAAGATGCCTTACGTGTTTAACTGAATTTTATCCCACTCATCAGCTTCATAGTCTCCCCACTCTCCCTTCTTTATTCTTATCCGAAATCCATTGGTTTTTAAAATGTCTTTAGACATCAGTCATTTTACTTTTTACTAGAATCAGGAATTTTCCTAGTTCAGCAAAAACATCTTTTTCAAAATTGCCAAAGGCTGCTTTCAGATACTTTTGTCATTTTAAACCTAGTAGATATTTTGTTTTTCCTTGTAGGTGTTGACAGCTCTTCTACCACAAGCAGTGCTTCTCCAATGCCTAACAGCTATGATGCCTTGGAAGGAGGCAGTTACCCAGGTAATTTGTTGTTTTGTTCTTGCTTGATCTTCATTTTTAAAGTTATTGACCGTCAGTTCCCTTCAAATGTGAACATGTATTATACATAATAGCAGGTTATATTTTTAACAGAAATAGAGGACATTTTTCTGGCATTTCTCAGCCTCAGCTTCCCTAGTGTTGTCACTACCATGAAGGTTGTTTCTGGGGCCATTATTTTTTGTTGTTACCGTACTCTTTTTATCTTTTTCTAAAAGATTTTCAATAGTTTTTCTCTTCTTTCTCCTTCTTTTTAAAGAATAACTATAATCCTTGCATAAATTTTATATTTCTATTTTCATGCTTAGGGCTTTGAATTCTTTTCAGCCAGCCTCTGAGTATAGTTTTTGACTCTTTGCTCCCTCAAAGGCTTCTGGCCACCCTCAGTGGGTAAATAGATGCTACCCCCAACTAGGGGGTAGATTTTAGAGACATCACTTTTAACCATATCTGGAAATCACTTTAGTCATTACATTCAAGTACAGCAGTGGGTAGTATTTTTTTTAAAAAACTATCATTTCATTTTAGTATCTTACCCTGTGATTTTTCTTGTTCTCCTATCACTGACAACCTGACAACTGTACCTGACCTCTCTTTTTCTAGTGATTCCAGACTTTAACAGAAAAAGCAGTATTGCCTTTCTCTTAATTTATCTCTTTGTTGATGATGCAGGGTTAAGCTTAATTGAAGTTGGAATGTTCTATACTTTAAAATACCATACTATCTTGCTATCGCTATTCTATGAATCAGTAGAAAACTTTAATCTTTTCAGCACAGTATGGAATTCCTTTGTAATATTTTAAGAATACTTGAATGAACGACTCAGTTTTTTGTAATTAAGAATTTTTGCCCTAGGATGTGTACAAGAGAAAGAGCAAGAGAGAAAGTGTGTGTGTGTGTGTGTGTGTGTGTGTGTGTTGTAAACCGTTCAAAAAATCTCTTGTCAAGATATTCTAGAAGAGTTGCTTCATTCACTAGAAGATAAACAACCATACAGTATCTCATGAGCTCTAAATTAATGTGAAGTGAAACATTTAGTGTAGGATAGTTGAAAGATTCTGCCTCCTACAGTCAGACTGGTTTCTTTGTATTCCTTCAGTCAACAAATTCTAATCTTATAATGAACTATGTGTTGAGAGTATTGCAATAGATGTGGACAAGTTTTCTACCTATTTATACTGCACCAAAATTAAAGAAATATGTGAGCATCTGTAGCAGTAATGTTAAATGAATTGTAGGTCTGCTATAGGTCAGGTACTAGGGTAGATCTCTAGAAACATAAGAATTACTGTCCTTTCCTGAAGAAGATAAGAAGATTTAGACCTTCATGTTTATAACTCCAATTTTATTATCTCTCTTTCTTTCTCTTTTTTTTTTTTTTTTTTCTTTTTTGAGACAAGCCCTTACTCTGTTACTCAGGCTGGAATACCGTGACATGATCATGGTTCACTGCAGCCTGGAACTCCTGGACTCACATCCTCTCTCCTCAGCCTCCCAAGTAGCTGGGACTACAGGTGCACACCACCATACCCAGCTTTTTTTTTCGCTACATACAGATGGGGTTTCACTTTGTTGTCCGGGCTGGTATCAAATATCTGGCTTCAAATAGTCCTTCCACCTCAGCCTCCCGAAGTATTGGGATAATAGGTGTGAGCCATTGCACCCAGCCCTAATTTTTTTTATTTCTTATGCTGATAACTTGTCAGCTTAAGAGAAGTTCTGCCCATGTTTCCATCACCATGAGGAGGGACAAGCAAGAGATCTAAAGATTATGACACTGCATTGAAGGTCTTACCCTCTTAAGAAGTCTGGGAGGTTACCAGAAAGCCAGTAAGCTGATCATTGCTTAATCAGCACAAGATGATAGCAGAATGACCAGGAGTGTATCTTCAGAATTAGAGCCGATAAGGAGATATGATTCCTCAAGGAAAAAAAAAAAAAGATTGATTCAGTTAAATGTTTCTAAGAATACATATGTGTGTGTGTGTGTGTGTGTGTGTTTATACATATATTTCATATATATATTTTTTTTATGATAAGAGAGGAGAGAGAGTAAATGTAGACAATATATTTTTGCAGAATCCAAATGCTGGTGAAGAATATGAACTAAAATGAGTGCACATTGTAGAGTTCACATCAAAATGGGACTAAACAGTCAGTATACCAAATCATTAATGCTTATGTGCAGTTTAAAGTAACTTTTAGAGTTTCTTTCTGTTATTATTGTTTTTGTACGTGATATTTAAGTTTTCTACAGTTTTTTTCGTCTTAATTCCACTTTTTGTTTTAAATTTAAATAAGGGTATTTCAAATTTAAATAAGGACATTCATTCATTAAATACGTGTTATTTGACATTACATGCTAAACATTGTTCTAGGTGTGGGACACTATTCTAGATACTATCTTTCATACTTTACTCAGAGTTTTGCCACTGCAAATAATGCACATTTCTAGGGGATTATGGAAACATGCCACTCCTTCCATAGAGTTAGTTTTTATATTGATTGTAGGGTCAGATAAAGCAAATTAGAGAAAAGAGTGAGTGGCACCCTTTTTATTGCTTGCTTTGTTTTGTGCTTCTTAGTTTCTCCTGAGAGAATTCTTTAAAACTGTATTAACTGTGTGTGTGTGGATGTGGGTGTGTGTGGGTGTGAGATATATATTGCTCTTACCTGTTAGAATTACCAACTCAAGGGGCTCATGCCTGTATTCTTAGCACTTTAGGAGGCCAAGGTATAAGAATCTTTTGAGCACAGTAGTTCAAGACCAGCCTAGACAGCATGGGGAGACCCCATTTCTATTTTAAAAATAGAAATACTAGCCAGGCATGGTGGCTCACGCCTGTAATCCCAGCACTTTGGGAAGCTGAGGCAAGTAAATCACAAGGTTAGGAGTTGGAGAACAGCCTAACCAACATAGTGAAACCCCGTTTCTAAAAACAAAAATTAACTGGGTGTGGTGGTGCATGCCTGTAATCCCAGCTACTCAGGAGGCTGAGACAGGAGAATCGCTTGAACCTGGGAGGTGGAGGTTGCAATGAGCCTAGATCTTGCCACTGCACTCCAGTTTGAGCAACAGAGTGAGACTCAATCTCACACACAAAAAAATAAAAATAAATAAAAAATAAATACCAACTAAAGTTGGTGAAATGATGTAAAATTTGGGGTGGAGTTTTCTCATAAATACTCCTGCAGAAAGGAAAAAAAAAAGATGTAGTAGGACAACACGTAAAACAAGATTAGCGCCGGGCGCGGTGGCTCAAGGCCGGGCGCGGTGGCTCAAGCCTGTAATCCCAGCACTTTGGGAGGCCGAGGCGGGTGGATCGAGAGGTCGAGAGATCGAGACCATCCTGGTCAACATGGTGAAACCCCGTCTCTACTAAAAATACAAAAAATTAGCTGGGCATGGTGGCTTGTGCCTGTAATCCCAGCTACTTAGGAGGCTGAGGCAGGAGAATTGCCTGAACCCAGGAGGCGGAGGTTGTGGTGAGCCAAGATCGCGCCATTGCACTCCAGCCTGGGTAACAAGAGCGAAACTCCGGCTCAAAAAAAAACAAGATTAGCAAAATATGGATAATTATTGAAGCTTAGTGATAGGTGTATGGGGTTCATTATTCTCCCTACTTTGTGTGTGTTCAAAATTTCTTAGAATAAAAAGCTTTAAAAAGCAAAAGGGAAATCCCAAGGGTTGTGGATTGGATCATTAGTCCAGTCTTTGTGGAATCTTGATTTTTAGTTCTTAACGTCAGGTGTTTCTATTTTTTTAGATATGCTTTCTTCATCAGCAAGCAGTCCTGCTCCTGATCCCGCCCATGAACCTGATCCTGCTCCTGCTCCAGCTCCAGCTTCAGCTCCAGCTCCTGCCCTTCCTCAGCCTTCAAAAATGGCTAAGCCTTTTGGCTATGGCTATCCAGCACTTCAGCCTGGTTATCAGAATGCTGCAGCACCACATGCTTCTGGAGTACAGCCCAGTAACCCAGTGTATTCTGGATTCCAGCAGTATCCTCAAGTATGTATTCAGTCATATACACACATTGTAACAGTTATAAAACTTAATTCTGACAAATTCCTGGTGGGGTTTGTACCTTTGATTCAAATGGATCTTAGTGACAAATATAGATCAGCCTAGGTCAAACATATGTAGAATTTGATCTCAGGTTTTTTGTGTGTATATATTTAGAAAAAGATTAAATGAAATATACATTTCACATTTTTAAAGAGGTTAAATCTAGCTCAAGATATTAGCTATGATTTTCTTCTTCATTGCGTCTTTTTCAGTCTACAATTGCAGATAATAATTTTATAATCAGAAAATTTAAGTAAACATTATGGTTTTTTTAAATTTTCTATTAAACTGGCATTCTCTTCAGAAAATGACATGGTAAAATGTGATTTGGTCTCTATTCTTCATTTGAAGAACTTTATGATACATAACTGACCTTGATGAGAGCCTCCAGATACATAAATCTGCTCATCAGTTCACATGCTCATTTACTGCTGAAGTGGCTACGATCTGGGTATAAACCTGGGGTTTGTCATCTTGTAGCCAGGAAAATTTAGGACACCTACATACACGAGTTTAGGGGTGGAAGTTTAATAGGCAGAAGAGAAGAGAAAGAGAAACAGCTTTCTCCATAGAAAGAGAGGCGTCTCCCAGCAGAAAAGACCGGCTGGTGGTTGATGCACAGGATTTTATAGTCTTATCTTGAGGAGCCTGTGTCTTTTTTTTTTTTTTTTTTTTTGAGACGGAGTCTCCCTCTGTCCCCAGGCTGGAGTGCAGTGGAGCGATCGCGGCTCACTGCAACCTCTGCCTCCCGGGTTCAAACAGTTCTCCTGCCTCAGCCTCCCGAGTAGCTGGGACTATAGATGTGCACCATCACACCCAGCTAATTTTTGTATTTTTAATAGAGACGGGGGTTTCACCATGATGGCCAGGATGGGGTCGATCTCTTGACCTCGGGATCCGCCCGCCTCAGCCTCCCAAAGTGCTGGTGTCTTATTTACATAGGGCTCACGATTGGTTCCATTAGATGTGATGTTTACATGAGGCGTTGGGGAACAGGCTGGTCACCCTGCCCTAGTCTTATTATGCAAGTGAATTATCCTTGGCCAGCACCATCTTGTCTGCTCCTTACTGTACTGTGGCAGGCAGAGAAGGGATGATGGAGCCACCATCTTGAACGTATCTAGTCCCTAGTTCCTGCCAGAATTCCCTCATGCAGGCTCGCAGCTTGCTTGTCCATGTCTGCAGCTCGACTTTACAGGCTGCTCTTTGTAGGAAAATAATTTGGGGCTGCTTTTCATTAAAAAGAAAAGCCTTACTGAGAACTCACATACCCTCACTATCTGCCTAAGTGATTTCTTCTTAACTCCTGTATCCCTTCCTCTAGGACCCATTCTGACATGACCTTTTCTGGAGCCACCTCATAAACATAGCAGTATAACAAATGATACGATATTTATACAGTGAAATGCTTAACAGGACAGTATTTCACATCTGTATTTCTTGAGAAGATAAAATATAGGGCAACTTTTTTTATTTTATTTTTTTGAGATGGAGTCTCACTCTGTCGCCCAGGCTGGAGTGCAGTGGCACAATCTCAGCTCACTGCAACCTCCGCCTTCTGGGTTTTAGGTGATTCCCAGCCTCAGCCTTCGGAGTAGCCAGGATTATAGGCACCCACCACCACGCCTGGCTAATTTTTGTATTTTTAGTAGAGATGGGGTTTCACCATTTTGGCCAGGCTGGTCTCAAGTGATCTGCTTGCCTTGGCCTCCCAAAATGCTGGGATTACAGGCATGAGCCAATGTGCCCGGCAGGGAAACAGTTTTAATGACAAAAGTATTGCTACTTATAGAAAACTGTTCTTAGTTGACTAACCTTATAGAAATTTTATAGTGAAGAAAGAATGAAAATTAGAAATAGGATAATCAGTGAGGAGCAGTGGCTCACTCATGTAGTTCCAGCTACTCAAGACTAAGGTAGAAGTATTTGGGGGTGGGCAGGGGAGAAAAAGGAAAATTATTTGTTTCTGGAATTTAACCTTAGAATTAAAGTACAGAAGAAAAAGGGAGGAGGAAAACTGAGAGAGACATTAGAGGAATATGGGTAGTTAGTACAGATTCTCTGCCTCTCATTTTGCTAGATTCTCTTTGTGGCTCTGTTGTGCCATTTGAAACAATTTTTAAGTCTGTCTTTGCCGACTCTTGTACTTTTAGGCAAATTCCTATTTGAGTTGTAACATATTATTTACTTATAATTTTAATGACAAGAAAACCAGGTTCAAAGAAAGGATTGATTCTTGGAAGTGTTGAGCAAAGAGGAAAAAAAATTATTTTGAAATAGTAAGTGGTCTTACATAATGACTTAGGACAATAGTCCACGAACCATGGACCTCTAGCCAAATCTGGCCCACTGCCTGTTTATAATAAAGTTTTATTGGAATACAGCCATGCCCATTCTTTTATGTTATTGTCTATGACTGTTTTTGCACTGCAGTGATACAGTTTAGTAGTTGTAAAAGAGATCATGTAGCTCTCAAAACTTTAAAATATTGACGGTCTGATTCTCCACAGAAAAACTTTGCTGACCCCTGACGTAGGCATATAGGAAGTATTTTTGATTTCATATTTTATGTGGGAGGTTATTTTATAAAAGTCAAGAAATTATTTTTGGAGTAAGAGTAAAAATTAATATTCTACCAGAATTAAAAAATACAACATTCTATTCTGTAATCACGATTCTTTTTATGTTCTGGGTCTAGTACATGTGTCAGAAAAGTTTGGATAAAGGGGACAAAGATATACTAAAACATTAGCTGGGTTATTAATCACACTTATGTGAGCATCATAAAGCCAAAATATTTAGAAGTAGACTGTTAAGAGAGCAACCATTTCCACCCTTTTTTTTTTTAAATATAATTGGAAGCATAGCATATGTACTCATGTCTAGATTCTTTTGCTCAACATTATGCTTATTGTGTGATTGTAATTCACTTGTTTTCATTGTTATGTGGTACTCAATCATGTGAATAGACCAGTTTGTTTATTGGTTCTATTGTTGATGGGCATTGGGGTAACTTTCCAGTGTGGGGCTATTATGAATGATGCTATTGTGAACATTTCTGTCCCTGTCTTTTAGTGAGTATATATAGGAATGGAATTGCTGGGCCATTGGGTATTCATTTTTCAATTTTAGCAGTTAAAACTAGACAGTTTGCCAAAGTGATGTTCTGACGTATACCTCAATAGCAGTGTGTGTGAGTTCAGTTGCTTCACCTTCTTTCAACACTTGGAATTTTGACTTTTTAAATATTAGTCATCTTCCTTCATTTTATGAGGAATAGAAACTCAAATAAGTGAAATCACCTGTCCAGTACCAGACTTGATTCTAAGAATGCAAAAGACCTTGCAATCAGAATTAAGCACTTTTTTCTCTTTAACTGGAAAGGACTTGTACAGTCCGATTTGATCTATGGATCTTTTCAAAGAAAATTATGAGCAGCTATTTTATTTTTTTCTGATCTGAATTTAAAATAGTCTTTTGGACACTACTGTTTTAGGGTCGGTGAACAGTAATGATTTAGATATACAGCTAGGACCTACATTTAAATTCTTACCTATTTACTAAAAAAAGATTATAAATTTAAACCTAAGATTAACACTATCAGACTTTTATAAAAGAAGCCTGTTTGTTTGTTTGTTTGTTTGTTTGTTTGTTTGAGATGGAGTCTTACTCTGTTGCCCAGGCTGGAGTGCAGTGGCGTGATCTCAGCTTACTGCATCCTCCAGGTTCAAGTGATTCTCCTGCCTCACCTGAGTAGCTGGGACTACAGACGCGTGCCACCACGCCCGGCTAATTTTTTGTAGTTTTAGTAAAGACAGGGTTTCACTGTGTTAGCCAGGATTGTCTCCAACTCCTGACCTCATGATCTGCCTGTCTGGGCCTCCTGAAGTCTTGGGATTACAGGTGTGAGCCACTGTGCCCAGACCATTTATTTTTGAAGTTCTGTGTAGGGTAAGAATATCCCATCTTAGCTTTACACTGTCTTCTATAATAAAGTTGAAATGCCTTTAAATGTTATACTTAATGTAGTGCAATGAAAGGGCTCTGTCTAAGGGCTTTTCTTTGTATTAATTAATTTGAGATGACTTTTATTAAGTAGTAGGAAACCCTAACGGTTATTTTTTTTTTTTTTTTCATTTAAAATTTATTTATTCACCTAATACACTTAAACAGTTAGATTTTGGAGGGAAAAAAAACCTTAATATTTGTTTTTTAGGGTTGAAAACCAGGAAAAAGACTGATGTTTAAAAACAAAAATAAAAATTACAAAAATATTTTCAGTGAATATATGCAAAACCAGATATAGATACTGTATAGCTTTTTTAAATTACAAATTTAGTGAGATCGATTAGGGGAAATGCAGATAAACAAAAGGAAATAACATTAATAAATATTAACCATATATCTGCCAAATTGTAAACAGCAATAGTTGGGGTCTGTCCGTCCAGGTTTGTTTCAACACACCTGTAATCCTAGCACTTTGAGAGACCAAGATGGCAGATCACGAGGTTAAGAGATTGGAACCATACTGGTCAACATGGTAAAACCTCGTCTCTACTAAAAATACAGAAATTAGCTGGACATGGTGACGCCTTCCTGTAGTTCCCAGCTACTCAGGAGGCTGAGGAAGGAGAATTGCTTGAACCTGGGAAGCAGAGGTTGCAGTGAGCCAAGATCGTGCCACTGCACTGCTGCCTGGTGACAGAGTGAGACTCCGTCTCAAAAAAAAAAAAAAATAGGAATGTTGCTTTGGAAATTTTTAAAATTTATTTACCAGTATAAGAAGAAACCTTTATTATTTCTATATATCTTTCATCATTTTGGTACTTGTATGTTTTATAATGAGTCTCCCATTTATGGGGCATAACTCGGTGTCAAAATCAGCTTCCTTTTAAGCTTGGTGTGCTTCTGTGATCCCAGTTAAGACAGGAGAATCACTTGAGCTGAGGAGTTTGAGACCAACCTGAGCAACATTGTAAGAACCTGTGACAAAAGAAAACAAATCCTTGCATGTGTACACATGCACACACATACACATATACACACATGCACACACACTTTATTATATACATACAGTTATGTGCTGCATAACGACATTTTAGTTAATGACGGGCCACAAGTATGACGGTGGTCCCATAAGATTATAATGGAGCTGGAAAATCCCTTTCACCTATTGACCTTGTAGCTGTGGTAATGTTGTAGCACAGTGCATTACTCTTGTGTTTGTGGTGATGCTCCTGTAAACAAACCTGCACCTTCAGTCATATAAAAGTATAGCACATACAGTTATGCACAGAACATAATACTTGATAATGAAAATAAGTGACTACTGGTTTATGTATTTATACTATACTTTTAATCATTATTTGAGAGTGTACTCCTACTTATGAAAAATAAAAGTGAACTGTAAAACAGCCTCACGTAGGTCCTCCAGAACTTTCTGGAGGCAGAAGAAGGCAGAAGTATCCAGAAGAAGGCATTGTTATCACAGGAGATGACAGCTCCTTACATGTTATTGCACCTTAAGATCTTCCAGTGGAACAAGATGTGGAGGTGGAAAACAGTGATATTGATGATCCTGATTCTGTGTAGGACTAAGCAAATATGTGTGTTTGTGTGTATTCATTTTCAACAAAAACTTTTAAAATAAAAAATATTTAAAATAGAAAAAAGCTTATAGAATAAGGCCATAAAAGGAAGAAATTTTTTTGTACAGCTGTACAATGTGTGTTTTACACTGTTTTTGTAAAAGTCAAAAAGTTATTTAGATTGAACAGGTAATTACAGTTCTTGCCATTGAAAGTTGTGACAGGTCAGGCACAGTGGCTCACGCCTGTAATCCCAGCACTTTGGGAGGCTGAAGTGGGCGGATCACCTGAGGTCAGGAGTTCTACCAGCCTGGCCAACATGGTGAAACTCTGTCTCTACTAAAAATACAAAAGTTAGCTGGGCGTGGTGGTGGATGCCTGTAGTCCCAGCTAGTCAGGAGGCTGAGGCAGAAAAATCTCTTGGACCCAGGAGCCGGAGGTTGCAGTGAGCCAAAATTGCACCATTGCACACCAACCTGGGCAACAAGAGCAAGACTTCGTCTTAAAAAATAATAGTAATAATAATAATAACAAAACCCGCAATTACTTTTTGCACCAACCTATAAAGAAATTGGTTTATAAAGTAAAGAAGTTACAGTAAACTAATGTATTGCAGAAGAAAGAAAAACTTTTTTCCCTCAGAGTCTCGTTCTGTTGCCCAGATTGGAGCACAGTGGCACAATCTTGACTCTCACTGCAACCCCCACCTCCCAAGTTCAAGTGATTCTTGTGCCTTGGCCACCCAAGTGGCTGGGAGATAACAGGCGCCTGCCGCCACCACACCCGGCTAATTTCTGAATTTTTAGTAGAGACAGGGTTTCACCATGTTGTCCAGGCTGGTCTCAAACCCCTGACCTCAAGTGAGCCACCCGCCTAGGTCTCCCAAAGTGCTGGGATTACAGACGTGAGTCACCATGTCTGGCCAAAAACTATATTTTTATAGGTTTGATAAAGCCTAAATGTGCAGAGTTTGTAAAGTCTACAGTATATTAGTGTCCTGGGCCTTCACCTTCACTCAACACTCACTCACTGACTCACCCAGAGCAACTTCCAGTCCTTTAAGCTCCATTCATACTAAATGCCCTATGGAAGTGTACCATTTTGTATCTCTTTTGCTATATTGTTCTTGTACTTTTTTTATGTTTAGATATACAAATATCATTGTATGCAGTTGCCTACAATATTTAACAGTAACATGATGCACAGTTTGTAGCCTAGGACTAACAGGCTATATCATATAGCCCAGGTGTGTAGTAGGCCGTACCATCTAGGTTTGTGTGTACACTCTTTGATATTTACACAAGGATGAAATCACCTAACGACGCATTTCTCAGTACATGGCCTCATCATTAAGCAATATGACTACACACGCAGATTTTATGCATTTGTATTACTATTTCCTTAAATGAAATTTCTACAAGTGGAATTACAGAATCAAAGCATTTCTTCCTTTCTTTCTTACTTTCTTTTTTTTTTTGAGATGGAGTCTCTGTTGCCCAAGCTAGAGTTGAGTGGCGGGATCTCAGCTCACTGCAACCTCTGCCTCCCAGGTTCAAGTGATTCTCCTGTCTTAGTCTCCCAAGTACAGGTGCATGCCACCATAACCGACTTAATTTTGGTGTTTTTAATAGAGAAGGGGTTTCACCATATTGGCCAGGCTGGTCTCAAACTCCTGACCTCAAATGATCCACCTGCCTTGGCCTCCCAAAGTACTGGGATTACAGGCGTGAGCCACCATGTCTGGTCTTCATTTAATTATTTAAGACTTTAGAATTTCTCTGTACTCAATAGAAGTTTATTTCTACTCTGTGGCAGAACTATTTTAGGCACTGAGAATACGAGAGGAGGCTCAGTGAACAAAACAGAGTTCCTGTTCTTAAGAAGGTTGGTGGGAAGTCAGCATTAATAAGACAATAAATAAGTAAAAATATCAAGAGCTAATTTCAAGTAGTTGCAAGTGCTATGAAGTAAGACAATTTGAAGTAATTTCCGGGGTGGAAGTGTGGTGTAGGTGGTCAGACAAAGCAGTCTTCCTTGTAGAAAGTATGTTTGAGTTAACATTTGGAAGACAAGAAAAAGCATGGAAGGATCTGTGGTTAAAGTATTTCAGGCTGAGTAAACTGGTAATACAAAGACTTAAGGCAGGAACAAGTTTGACATGTTTGAGGAATGAAGTCCCAGTGTTGCAAGAATTCAGCATGGGAAGAGTAATAGGGATGAGATCAGAGAGCTAAAGGATCACAGTCAGACGCTTAGATTTTACCCAAAGTGCAAAATAGAGGTATCGGAGATTTTATGTAATAGAATGACATCTAATTTACATATTTAGAAAATTGTTTGGCTGCTATGTGAGGAATGGATTAGAGATGGGAGTCTTGGAAAAGACAAAATGGAAGCAGGGAGACAAATTGAAGTTTTGCCCTAATTTAGGAAATTGCTTCTACTTTAACACATTCATTTTCCATCTTTACCTGTTGCAAGTATCTGGAAGTAATAACAACACTAGCGATAAGCACTTTTATCATCCAGATAATGGTTTTTAGATATCATCTCTACTTAAAAGGAGCCAAGATTCCTTTTTAGACAAACAGTTCTAGGTTTGAAGAAAAAGAGTATAAAATATTGTGTAAGAAGGCAAGGAAGCTAACAAAGACTAGTTAGGTTCATATAGAAGGACACTGGGGCCATCTTGAAAGGGCTTTCGCTGGCCAAAGATTGGGTAATTTGACCATCATAAGAATAATGACTGTAATTCATTACATCAATTTGAGTTAACAAAAAGCCATGAATTCCTTGATAATACTAAAAATATAGGAACTATAAAAAAAATAAGGCAAAACCTATTGACCACCATTGTACATTTCTGTGGCACCAACTCATTATTGTGAAAGTTGATAATTGGCAGGAGTGGGGGGACCTTGAGAACAATGGGGCATTTATCCTCTTTTTCTAGTGTAAACTGTATTTGGGGAAACCAAATTGCTAATGTTGATAAGCATTGTTGCTGAAATTTCATTGCGAGGTTTAACCTTGCTAGTAAGATTCAAATTTATTCAGGACTTTTGCTTTGAGTTTTTTTCAAGTGTGCTTTAGATTGACTGCATGTAAAGTCATTCTATTACCAAGCCAGATTTAAATTTTCTTACCTTTTTGCTTTTTCTGTATGTTGAGATATGTAGTATATAGTATAAGAAAATGTATTTATGTTTTATTGTTCTTTTGTTTTGTTTTGAATTGCTCTTTCAGCACTATCCTGGTGTGAACCAGCTGTCCTCCAGTCTAGGAGGATTGAGTCTTCAGAGTTCTCCACAACCAGAAAGCCTGAGACCTGTAAACCTCACTCAGGAGAGGAATGTTTTACCCATGACTCCAGTTTGGGCTCCTGTACCTAACTTGAATGCAGACCTCAAAAAATTGAACTGTAGCCCAGAGTAGGTATTTATTTGTTTTATAATCTTTCTTAGGTGATGAAAACATTGTATGACTTTCAAAAATGGTGAAAGTAGCATGCTGTTTCTTCGGTTGGAAGTTTTGTTAGTGTTGACTTTTCTGTTTTAGTTTGTATAGAAGTTTTGTTTTTGTTCCCATCTCAGTCTTAATCCAGTCCCATCCCCTTATCACCTAATGTTAGGGAAATTATTTCTATTTGAATGAAGGGTTTCAGGAACCCAAATGTAACTATATTTTTTATTTCTTACATCTTTTTTCTCACTTTTCAATAATAACTTCTGATAAATAAGGTTGAATCTTTAAAATTTTAGGCTTTGCTTGAAAAAAACATAGACCTCACTTATGTAATCTCAGGAACAGGTTTAGAGAAATGGTTTATCTCAGAATTTTCTTTTCCCACTCAATACAGAGTATGAAGACCATTGACTCCCAGGCTTATTAATCTAGTCTGAATCTAGACTGGATTTTCTTTAATGGCGAAGTTTCGCTGTGGCAGACTGCACTGGCAGCCACCAAGCCCTGGTGTACCTTTGTGTGGATGAGCTCTGTTACTCACTTCACAATGCTTCATGTTCTTTGTTCTTGTAAGCTTTTAGTATTTCTCTATCCTGTGAATAGGATTTTCTCCTGGTCCTAGATTCTTTTTTTTTTTTTAAGAAGACATGTTCTTGCTCCTGGAATTTCTCCTCCTCATAAAGTAAACTCTGATTCACAGAACAACATTGTCTTTTTTTTTTTTTTTTTTTAATGGGGTTTCTCTTGCCCAGGCTGGAGGGCAGTAGCCTGATGTTGGCTGACTGCGTCCTTTGCCTCCTGAGTTCTAGTGATTCTCATGCCTCAGCCACTGAATAACTGAGATTACAGGTGTGCACCATGACACCTGGCTTTGTATTTTTAGTAGAGATGGGGTTTCGCCGTGTTCCTCAAGTGACCTGCCCACCTCAGTCTCCCTAAGTGCTGGGATTAGAGGAGTAAGCCACCACACTTAGCCAGCCTTGTCTTCCTTGCATTAGGAGAATTAGCATTTTTCAGGGCCAATATTTCCCTTTTCTTAAAGCAGTAGTTTTCCAGCTTTTAAAAAATGCTGCAACTACTCTTTCAACCAAAATATTATATAGAATTCCAATACAGAAAATAGGAAGTGGAGCCACTTTGAGAATTTCCCCTGTTCTTCCACTGTACTCTGCCACAACACACCATCGTGCCTCAGGTAGTGCCAAGATCATTTCCATAAAAGTATAGAGCATCATGGATTATAGGTTGAAAACAGCTACCCATCCTTTGAATATAAATTGTTACCAGGTTGATAAGTTTGTAAATTACGACCTTGTAGTATAAATGGTTAGGTAGCCCCTACATAAGCAAATGTAGTGTCTAGGCCATACACAATAGCACATGCCTATAATCCCAGCACTTTGAGAAGCCAAGGCAGGGGGATTGCTTGAGCCTAGGAGTTCTTGACCAGACTAGACAACATGGTGAAACCCCGTTTTACCAAAAAACAAAAAAGTTAGCTGAACATACTGGCAGGCACCTGTGGTCCCAGCTACTCAGGAGGCTGAGGTGGGAGGATCCCTTGAGCCCAGGAGGTGGAAGTTGTGGTGAGTTGAGATTATACCACTGTACTCCAGCTTGGGTGGTAGAGCAGGACCCTGTCTCAAAAAAGTAATTTTTTAAAAAAATATAGCATATGTATAAGAGAACCCATAAGTAAAGAGAAGGCATACTTTTTTCCACCCAGTTATGTGTTTTTTTGCAAAAATATATCTTTTATCAAAATAACAAAAAGATAAGTAGGAGCATAGACTTTAGAGTTGATCAGACCTAAGTTCTTGCTATGGTTCTGATGACAAGTAGCTATAAAATTTTGCAATTTACTTAACCTCTCAAAGTCTCAGTTTGTAAAACAGGAATAATAATAGTATCAACATACTAAGATGAATCATTAATTCAATAAGTATCAAATGCCTTCTAAGTTAAATGCAAAACACTGTTTTCCATCTGCTGGGGATAAAGTTGTAAACAAAACAAAGTTTCTGATCTCTATGGAATCACAGAACTACATTCTTTGAACAGTCAAAGTAGTAAATATATAATGTAATGTTCAGTGTATTACAATGAAGAAAAATAAATCAGAATAGGGAGTGTGGGTGGAGGGTGTCTTTTAAATTGAGGAGTCTAGACAGGTTTACCCAAAGACTTTAACATTTGAATAGAGATCTGGGTGAAGTGAGAGAGTAAGCCGAGTGACTTCTCTGGGAAAAAAGGGTTCCAAACTGTATGAATAGCAAATGTAGAGGTCCTGAAGCAGGAACAAGCTTTTTGTGTTCAAGGAGCAACAGTGAGCCTGCAATAAATAGATATCTCTGTATCTCTACATGGTATTAATGACTCTTCTTAAAATTTCTTGCCTGGCTTTCAGTACTTCTGCTTTTTACTTCTTTGGCCTCTCCTTTTTGCAATCTTTGTTTATTGACCTTAAAACTTCATAAGTTATAAGCACCTACTCAATGAGGGAAACTGGGCTAGGGTGATACAAAGACAAAATGCTCTCTGATCTCAAGTGGTGAAGACAGACAAACAACCAATTCAATTAAATCAGACTAATTGATATCATATAGAAGCATAAACATAGAGCATGGAGAAAGAAGTCATTCCTTCTGACTTGGGGAATTAGGGGTGAGAGTGGTTATAAGCAATAACCTTGATGAGTCTTCTAATAAGAATGGGAGTTTGACAGGTGCAAAGGGGGCAGTAAAGCAGTAACAGAATAATTAAAGACAGAAATAATGCCTTTTCACTCTTGTTTTCTATGTGCTCCTATTCATGTCCTCCAGGCTAGTCATAATGGAATAATTGGTCTCCCCTGAATGTGTACTACTTTTCCACCATGAAAGTATTGACTTTTCAACTTAGATCTTTTGGCATATATTACATACATGCCTAGTTAATCAGGACCTTCTTGCTTATAGTTATAATTACATGCCCAAGTGATTTTCACTTACGTCCCCTAAGTGCTCTTAATTATCTTACCTACTTCGGTGTATTTTTCTCTGATAGCTAATATACTCCATGTTGCTTATGTTTTTTGCAGTTCATTTCGGTGTACTTTGACAAATATTCCACAGACACAGGCTTTACTGAATAAAGCTAAGCTTCCTTTAGGATTGTTGTTACATCCCTTCAGAGACCTAACGGTAAAGTAACATTTTAAAGTATGGGTACTGTCATTTATGCGCATGTACAAGGTACTTAAATTTTATATTTTCTTAGAATTTTCTTTCCATTCTTTTATTTGAAGTTAGAAATAGTTATTTCTGTAACATTCAACTTGACAAACATTTTCTGAGCACTTGCCTTGTGACAAGCTCTAAACTAAGCACTGCTAGTACAAAGATGATCAAGTCATTGAAGTTGCCACCAAAAAGTTCTCATCTAATGGGACAAAGATGTAAAAACAACAATTAACAGTGCAGAAGAATTAATACATGTAATTAATAAAATTCTTTGAGATACTTAGAGAGTACAGTATGAGAAGTGATTCCCTGTGGATACAGTAGCAAAAGTTTTCTGTAAGTGATGAACTCTGGCCTTGATTTTGAAAGATCAGTAGTTTTGGAAGGTAGAATGGCCATGGAAGGTAGACACGCTTTAGGAGTTCTTTATTAAACACAAAGGAAACACCAACAATGTTGTCTACTATGACTGAAAAGCTGTCTGATCGTTTCTTAACAAATTAAACAAATCTTTAATTAAAAAATAAACTGTTACAATGGGGATTTTTAAACTTTTAAAGTTTTAAGAGTTTAAAATTTTTAAAACTTCAAAAATAATTTTATTCAGAGGTTTTGTTTGTACTTCGTAAGTTGTGTTTCTCGTTCACACTTTTTTACTACTGTTGTTTACTACCCTTCTTACTGGTGCTGAGTTTTCTTTTGCTCTTATTCATACAAGAAATATTGATTGACTACCTGTCAAGCTGGATGCTGGAGATAACAAAGCTTAAAAAGCTTCCTTGTGAAGCTTACTTTACTATTACGAAGTATAGAAAAGATCAAAATGAATAGAAAATAAAAAATTATAATATGTAATAAGTACCATGAATTTATTCATTCAGTAAATGTTTTTAATCATCTATAATGCTCTTAAAACCTTATATCTAAACCAAGACAGTTAATTTCCTATATACATAGGTGAGAGTTTTTTTCTAAATACAGAAACCATGCATGATACCTTCTCAAAGTGTATATACTGAATTGTTTACAGCGACATCCTCTGGGATGTAGAATTCTGTAATTTTTTATGTTTTCAGTCTCAGTTAACTGTATTTCCTGATTTTTTTTTACAACAGATATGTGGTTACTTGTGTAATAATAATAATATATGTGGGCCGGGCGCGGTGGCTCAAGCCTGTAATCCCAGCACTTTGGGAGGCCAAGGCGGGTGGATCACGAGGTCAAGAGATCGAGACCATCCTGGTCAACATGGTGAAACCCTGTCTCTACTAAAAATACAAAAAATTAGCTGGGCATGGTGGCGTGTGCCTGTAATCCCAGCTACTCAGGAGGCTGAGGCAGGAGAATTGCCTGAACCCAGGAGGCGGAGGTTGCGGTGAGCCGAGATCGCGCCATTGCACTCCAGCCTGGGCAACAAGAGCAAAACTCCGTCTCAAAAACAAACAAACAAACAAACAAATAATAATATATGTGAAAAAATTAAATACAAAGATCATAAATGTTTGTGTGCAGATATTAAAAAAACAATGAAATATACTAAAATGAACCAGGTTAATTCATGGACATAGAATAACGTGATCTCTTAATCTTTTTTCATATTTTCTAACTTTTCTTCATGAATGTAAAATTCCTTTCCCAAACCAAGCATAGAGATGCGTTTTTTTAAAGGCACATTGTGTTTAGCTGCTTCTAGCCTCAGCTCCCATCAGAAGTTACTGTAGCAGTCTAATGAGCAGTGCCTAATAGTGTAGTACCAGGTGCAGTCAACAAAGACAGGCATTTGTATATGGTATATGTTTCTCTCTCACTGTTATTTCTAAAGTTCAGCTGATAAGATCTAGCTTACATTATTTTCTTGGCCAATATTTGGTATGACTTTGTTTTAACATTACGATTTGTGACAAGAGGGAGAAAACTTGATGGCTGCATCTGTTGCTCAGCACATCCCTGGATTTTTATTAATATGCTTCCATATAAAGCCACATAAAAACAGTTAAGGTTTTTGTTCAGTATATGGAGCAGAGCAGTATACGTTCTGTTTTTCCTTGGGGTGCCTTTTTCTGCTACAACTTCTTTATTTTATTTCCTAGCAATTACCAGTGATAACATCAAATACGATTGTGAGGTGCCGATCTTGCCGAACATATATTAACCCCTTTGTATCCTTCATTGATCAACGTAGATGGAAATGCAACTTGTGCTATAGAGTTAATGATGGTGAGTTTTTAGATTCTTAAAATAAATGTGTTTTCATCCTGTTTTCAACGTTTTTTTGACATTTTTGTCATTTCCTGGTTTCTCTCTTGATTTCTTCAAAAAGAATTTTTATGCCATTTTTAGCCAAAGGAATATAGGCTAAGGCTAGGAGTAGGCTAAGACTTCATTTTGGCTGAACAAGGGAATAATTGACAGTGAGGAGCGTAACAGTGAGGACAAAATAAAAAAAAAAAAAAGTCAGAAACAGTGACATTCATGCAGGTGAGCTTATGCAGACTAATTATGTTTGCCCCCGACAATAAGATTGTCTTACATTTGTATATTTGGTTAATTCAACTCAGGTAGAATTTTGCCAGTATGTCTGAATGCATGCATATATATGTGTCAGTCTCTTGTTCCCTTTATTCATTTCTTAGGTTCCCCTACTAGAGTTGTTTTCAAATTTATGTTTCTCTGATTTTTTTTCATGTCATTGATAAAATAAATAGGACACAAGTCTAAGAAGGAAGGTTACTTGCATCCTGGTTTTCTCACCTGATTTGATAACATAAGTTTTTTTATCCTTGTGATCTTTTTTTTTTAAATATTTTATTATTATTATTTTTTTGAGACAGGATCTCACTGTCATGCAGGCTAGAGTTCAGTTGTGCATTATGGCTCACTGCAATCTCTGCTTTCCAGGTTCAAACTGTTCTCATCCCTCAGCCACCCGAGTAGCTGAGACTACAGGCTTGCACCACCATGCCTGGTTAATTTTTGTAGTTTTGGTAGAGACGGGGTCTCGCCATGTTGGCCAGGCTAGTCTCGAACTCCTGGGCTCAAGAGATTCATCTACCTTGACCTCCCAAGTGCTAGGATTACAGACATGAGCCACTGCCCCCAGCCCTGATCTATTTTTTAAGGAGGACTTAAGCTATTGATTTTTACCATTTAATGTTCACAGAACTATTGCTAAACCTCATGTAAATATTGATAATAGATGTTTATTTTTAGCTATGTATATATGTGTTTAGTTACAAATTGTGTCTTAAATTTGTACTGGGACCTCTTATCTAGTTCCTGAAGAATTTATGTATAACCCCCTAACCCGATCTTATGGAGAGCCTCATAAACGACCAGAAGTTCAGAATTCAACTGTGGAGTTCATTGCTTCTTCAGATTACATGGTAACTATTCAGTGTTAAAATTTGTTGTGAAACACAATTATATTGGTCATTTGTAATTTTCTGTTAAGTGAATTCTTATCAAGATTTTGAAGTTGCTTATACTTATAATTTTTAAAAACAAATTAATGCTAAAAGTTTATATTTAACAAATAGAAAACTCTTTCTAAAGGTTATTTGATCTCCTAGAAGACTTTCTGTGAATAATAAATATTAGTTCTGTCTGTCTTATGAGCACTAGCATCTATGATTTGTAGACATTTTGATTTGATTACTTGCATGGAGTAGATATAGATACTCTTCTATCATTTAACATTTAAGACTCTCAAAATAGAGAAATGCACATTTTTGCCCGAAACTTAAGTTTTCAAGATCTTAAAGATATCACTGTTTTACTGGTTTACCAAGTACAGATATCAAGATAAGTGGATATGGACTTCTCTATTTTTTCCTTCTGTTTCAGTTAGAAAATTCTGTTTTTTAATTATATGAACTCTAAGATCTCATTCTTCTTTTCACTTCAGAAACTAATTCTTGGCCCTAAGTTCTGTTCATCATCTTTATTGTATCTTCTCATTTTTAACATATTTATAAAAACTATCAGCTGGGCGTGGTGGCTCACACCTGTAATCCCAGCACTTTGGGAGGCTGAGGTGAGTGTATCATCTGAGGTCAGAAATTCCAGACCAGCCTGGCCAACATGGTGAAACCCCGTCTCTACTTAAAATGCAAAAATTAGCTGGGTATGGTGGCACATGCCTGTAATCCCAGCTCTAGGCTAAGGCAGGAAAATCGCTTGAGCATGGGAGGTGGAGGTTGCAGTGAGCCAAGATTACCCCACAGCAGCCAGCCTGGGCAACAGGGCAACACTCCATCTCAAAAAAAAAAAGAAAGAAAACAACAACAAAAACGAAACAAAAAACTGTATCTGCTGTCGCCTCACAAAACTTGAAACTGCTGCTAGTGAAAATGATGAAAAGGAGAAACTGATGTGAATTAAATATTTGGCACCTGGCTCATCTTTATTTTTGTAATTTTTATGTTCTTTTATGTCTAATTTGGCATATGCCCACCTAACTACCATTTTCATGTTTGTTTCTATATTAACTGTAATAAACTTCCTCTTGGTCACTTTTACTCTCAGGCTCTACCTTCTTTATAATTAATTCCCAACTCCATTCTGGGTCCTTAGGAATCTTAATCTAATTGAAGTGGTAAAGCAAGAAATAATCTTTTAAGTTTTGCCATATGATTCATATGGCCCTTGGTTAGCATATTTTAAAAAAAGATTTTATATATTCTTTTAATTTTACTTATTTATTTGTTTAATGTTTACTTGAGACAGAGTTTTACTCTGTCACCCAAGCTAGAGACAGAGTTTTATCATGTTGCCCAGGCTGGTATCAAACTCCTGGACTCAAGCAGTCCATCTACCTTGGCTTCCCAAAGTGCTGGGATTATAGGCATGAGCCACTGCCTATTTCAACTTTATATAACAGTAGTTTTCAACTTACTCCAAAGAAAACAGTGTAATGAACCATCCTTTACCCGTCACCAAGCTGCAATAATTATCAACATAAGGATTTTTTTAAAAAATGTATTTATAGGCCAAGCATGGTGGCTCACACCTATAATCTCAGCATTTTGCAGGGCTGAGGCAAGTGGATCACCTGACGTCAAGAGTTCACAAGCAGCCTGGCCAACATAGTGAAACCTCCCCCGCCCCTGTCTCTACTAAAAGTGCAAAAATTAGCCATGCATGGTAGTGTGTGCCTATAGTCCCAGCTACTCAGGAGGCTGAGGCAGGAGAATGGCTTAAATCTGGGAGGCAGAGATTGCAGTGAGCTGAGATCACAGCACTGCACTCCAGCCTGGATGACAGTGAGACTCTTCTCAAAAAAAAAAAGTATTTGCAGTATCATCACAAGGACTCTTTTTACACATAGCACTTAATCATTAGGATTCAGTCACCTTCAGATAAGCCAATAGCTAGTACTAATGTTAAGTTGTTGGGATGAAAATTTATTTTTAGGAAAAGGGAAGGGATGTACATCTAGAGAGCTTAGTATTAAATCATAACCCTAATTTTTAAAAAAAGGAACTCTTAACCAGTACTTCTTAACAGAAAAACATTTAACCCATCTATTTAACTGTGGCTGTGTATCAACTGCCTTGTCATGCTTAATCCACAACCAACTAAAAAGAAAAGAAAAGCATATCATTTTCATGAGCACATATTACAAAACAACAATCCTATTTGTGTATTTTTTTGTTTAATATATTCAGTAAATGCCCAGCAGTAATAATGATATATAAAAAGAATAAATTTTACCTACCAAATGAATTACTTTATTTTTATTCTTTTCAGCTGCGTCCTCCTCAACCTGCAGTTTACTTGTTTGTTTTAGATGTGTCTCATAATGCAGTGGAAGCTGGATATTTGACAATTTTGTGCCAGTCACTCTTAGAAAATCTAGACAAGTAAGAATATTTTCAATTCATACTGTGTGTGTGTGTGTGTGTATAAATGTATATAAATATGAAGTGTTAGCAGTTTGTGGGGTTGGTTTTTATTGTTTGGTTATATTTCTCTATCAGCTAAAAGAGTTCTACTTATGTACCATAGAATAAGGATCCTGATACTCAAGTTATGATTAATGACTTGTTACCTGACTTATAAAATCATAAAAGTCTACTATTTAGTCTGGAATTTCCATCTCATCTCACTGTATGACTTAGCCAATCTGAACACAGGGGCCAGTAAACTTGAGTTAGCCAGGATATCGGGAATCTGGATGAGACTTTGAAAAAGACAAAAGATAACATGTTGGTGAGGATATGGAGAAAAGGGAAACTGCGTACTTTGGGGAATGTAAATTCGTAGAGCTATTATGGAAAACAGTATAAAGGTTCCTCAGAAAATTAAAAACAGTTGTCATATGATGCAGCAAACTCACTACTTGAAATATATCCAAAGAGAAAAAAATCGGTGTGCAGAAGATATATCTGCACTCTCAGTTTATTGCAGCATGATTCACAAGAGCCAAGATACGTAATCAAACTAAGTATCCATCCGCAGATGGATGTATAAAGAAACTGTGGTATATGTACACAGTGGAATACTATTCAGCCTTTAAAAAGAAGAAAAATTTTCTCATTTGTGATACCATGGGTAAACCTGGAGGTCATCCCATTAAGCGAAATAAGAACAAATATTGTGTGTTCTCAATGAAAACGAAACTAAAAAGGTAAATCTCATAAAAGTCAAGAGTACAGTGGTTGTTACCAGGAATTGGGGTGATGGTCGTGGGGTAGGAGGTTCCAAGAGATGCTAGTCAAAGTGTAAAAGATAGGAGGAATAAATTCAAGAGATCTGTTGTACAACTTGGTGTCTGTAGTTAATGGCAATATATTGTATTCTTGGAAAAATGCAAGAGATTAAAATTGTTGTGTTCTCACTACAAAAATAATTACTTTGTGAGGCAATGCCTATGTTCATAGCTAGATTTAGCCATTCTACAGTGTGCGTGTATGTGTGTGTGTATATATATATATTATATATATATATATATGTGTATATATTTCAAAACACCATGTTTTACATGACAGATACACACACTTTTTTCTGTCAGTTTAAATAAAATTTTAAAAGATAAAAAGGATTTTTCTTTAAAAAAGGATCTGGATGAGAGAAATCTGGCTGTAATTTATGCCTGAGCAAGGAATTTTTTTCACAAACTTGTTTTAATTGCACTGATGACAGAATGAGCTGGTTAAAGGGAAAGAGGGAACTGATTTTGTGCTAAATAAGTTAGGAAACCAGAAACTGAGCATTTTGTTTATTTATTTATTTTTTGAGATAGAGTCTTGCTCTGTCGCCCAGGCTGGAGTGCAGTGGCATGATCTCGGCTCACTGCAACCTCTGCCTTAGGGTTCAAGCAGTTCTTTTGCCTCAGCCTCCCAAGTAGCTGGGATTACAGGTGCCTACCACCACACCTGGCTAATAAATTGAGCATTTTCACACATTAATAATGAGCCAGATTATGGAAATGGAAATAGCAAGTATAGGATGTATGGCTTATACCTGGCTCTAATTCCCTCCTCTGTGTCTACCAAGATTGGCCATGAAGGAGCCCCTCATCTAGCTTTAAAAATGAACATTCCAAGGCCGGGCTCGGTCGCTCAAGCCTGTAATCCCAGCACTTTGGGAGACTGAGGCAGGTGGATCACGAGGTCAAGAGATCGAGACCATCCTGGTCAATATGGTGAAACCTCGTCTCTACTAAAAATACAAAAAATTAGCTGGGCATGGTGGTGCATGCCTGTAATCCCAGCTACTCAGGAGGCTGAGGCAGGAGAATTGCCTGAGCCCAGGAGGCGGAGGTTGTGGTGAGCCGAGATTGCGCCATTGCATTCCAGCCTGGGTAACAAGAGCGAAACTCCATCTCAAAAAAAAAAAAAAAAAAAAAATGAACATTCCAAATCTCTAGAAAATACAGTTGTTTCCACATTTCTGTTTTGCTCTTAACACCCACAAGCGATATGACTTAAGATTGTTAGAAAGAGTGGTTCACCATTGCAGCGGTTCCTAACGTGTGGAAGTGTCGGGCTTGTTATATATGAATACTTTGTCCCAAGAACTTTGATGATTCCAAAAGATTCTCCTCTGTCTTCCATTTGAGCTTGAAGAGTACTTGCCCTGTGGAGTACAACTTCTAGTCACTATAGTCTGCATATCACTGATCTTGGCCTCAAAGGAAACTGATAACATTAAGATGTTTAACATTTTAAAAATTCAGAGATATTGAGAGGTTTGCTTTTAGTGTTTGTTACTAAGTGTTTTCATGGTTTTTTTTTGTATTTGAGACAGAGTTTTG
Organism: Saimiri boliviensis; assembly: GCF_048565385.1. Classification (NCBI taxonomy): domain Eukaryota; kingdom Metazoa; phylum Chordata; class Mammalia; order Primates; family Cebidae; genus Saimiri; species Saimiri boliviensis. Next base: position 101,824,768 of record NC_133451.1, read on the forward strand.
CTCTTGTTGCCCAGGCTGGAATGCAGTAGTGCAATCTCAGCTCATCGCAACCTCTGCCTCGCGGGTTCAAGTGGTTTTCTTGCCTCAACCTACCAAGTAGCTGGGATTACAGGCATGCACCACCACGCCCGGCTAATTTTGTATTTTTAGTAGAGATGGGGTTTCTCCATGTTGGTCTAGGTCTAGTCTCAAACTACCGACCTCAGATGATCTGCCTGCCTCGGCCTCCCAAAGTGCTGGGATTACAGGCGTGAGCCACCACTCCTGGCCAGAGTTTTCATGTGTTAATCTTTGGTTGAAGTATTTGCCCCTGCTTTACTCACAAGTGCTTACTTCAAAAATAGCTTTAACAGTGAGTGGCAATGGAAGACTACTCTACAGAGATACTTGGTTGGGTTGTTGTTGGTTTATTGTTGATATTTTTGTCTTTTTTTTTTTTTTTTTGAGACGGAATCTCGCTTTGTCACCAGGCTGGAGTGCAGTGGCACGATCTTGGCTCACTTCCACCTCCTCCTCCCAGGTTCAAACAATTCTCCTGCCTCAGCCTCCCGAGTAGCTGGGACTGCAGGAGTGCGCCACCATGCCCAGCTAATTTTTGTATTTTTAGTAGAGATGGGGTTTCACCATGTTGGCCAGGATGGCCTCAATCTCTTTACTTTGTGATCCACCCACCTCAGCCTCCCAAAGTGCTGGGATTACAAGTGTGAGCTACCTTGCCTGGCTTTTTTTTTTTTTTTCTTTTCTTTCTTTTTTTTTTTTTTTTTTTGAGACAGAGGCTTGCTCTGTTTCCCAGGCTGAAGTGCAGTGGTGTGTTCTCTGCTCACTGCAGCCTTGACATCCCAAGCTCAAGTGATCCTTTCACCTCAGCCTCCTGAGTAGCTGGGACTACAGGCGCACACCATCACACCCAGCTAATTTTTGTATTTTTAATAGAGACGGGTTTGCCATGTTTCCCAGGCTGATCTCGAACTCCTGAGCTCAAGTTGTCCACCCAGCTCGACCTCCCAAACTGCTGGGATTACAGGTGTGAGCCACTGCACCTGGCCTGTTTTCGTCTTTAAATACCGAGTTTTAATCCCCCAAGGGGTACACCGTTCTTGGAAGTACTACAGTACCAGGTTGATGTATGGAGTGGATGGATGGAGCAAGCTCCTATCCCGTCACTGTGCTCCAGAAATCCGTTTAATCTATTAGCCTTGTAATGAAAGTATGATATAGGAGCCACACTGACAGGGGTGATTGACAACTTGTAAATTAAATAGACTTTGCAAAAGCAAAAGTGTAAAACTGGGAGTGGAAAATGTTGTAAAAACATTTCTATTTTGATTACAGTGGAAAATAGAAGCACTGGGAAAGTAAAAGAAAAAAGTGATAGAATAGCAACAAATATATTAAGGGGCTCTAGAAAGCTTTGAGAAAGAAAAGTTTAATGTTGGAGCAGTTTCAGCTCAACTCTATATATTTTTAGCTTGGGGTAGGTCAGTGGTCTCTTCTAACCAGTAAGAAATGACCCCACCCCTCAGTGATCTTAAAAGTCTCACAGTGTGAAGATTAGTCTGTGGAAACATCACAAATATTGCCCATATTGGTAAGCTGATCATCCCCATAGCTTGTTGCATTCTATTTTCTGAAAATGCTCTTGACCTACCTTGCAGACTGTATCTGAATTAACTTGTCAATCATCCATAGCAGTAATAATGCTTCTTGCTTTGTTGCATGTTATATTTTGGCATCCTATAATATCCAAAAATATTGTAAAGACATTGCTAAAACAATAAATTATTAGTTGGTGGTACTGAGTAATATACTTATATAAGATGAAGCATCTATCTTATTAATAAAGAAAACCTGACAGGCAATGAAATGCTAATTTATTCTTTTATACTGTGGCATAGACTTTTGAAAACTGAGCTCTAACAACATTTTTAAAGATTAATAAAAATGTTTCGCCGGGCACGGTGGCTCAAGCCTGTAATCCCAGCACTTTGGGAGGCTGAGGCAGGTGGATCACGAGGTCGAGAGATCGAGACCATCCTGGTCAACATGGTGAAACCCTGTCTCTACTAAAAATACAAAAAATTAGCTGGGCATGGTGGCACGTGCCTGTAATCCCAGCTACTCAGGAGGCTGAGGCAGGAGAATTGCTTGAACCCAGGAGGAGGAGGTTGCGGTGAGCCAAGATCGTGCCATTGCACTCCAGCCTGGGTAACAAGAGCGAAACTCCATCTCAAAAAAAAAAAAAAAAAAAAATGTTTCAGTGTTCATAAATGTACATTTTGTTTAAAATTTTACACATTAAAATCTGATTTGCAGTTATATTTAGTCTTTTCTTGGAAAGTACTCATTTGTCATTCTGCCCTTAAAATGCTTAAGCAAGATATACTATTGTTCTAATATTGGAACTGGAAATATGAGTAAGTTTTCACTTTGGTCATCTTCTCTGATACATATTTGTTTAGATAGGGATAATTTTTCTGTCCCCTGTAAAAAGGCGTATGTGTAATTATCCTTAGACTTAAATTACTATTTCATTATTTTATGAAATATGTTACTCAGCACTTTGAATTTAAAATTGTCATTTTTTTCTTTAGGCTTCCTGGAGATTCACGAACAAGAATAGGATTCATGACCTTTGATAGCACTATTCACTTCTACAATTTACAAGAAGGATTATCACAGCCTCAGATGTTGATTGTGTCTGATATAGATGGTAAGCAGTCAATAAAATAAAAGTCCTTCTAACTACAGACTGAAATGGGGGCTACTTTATTTGCTATATGCTGTGAGGATAATGTCAGATACTTTAGTATTTTTTCAAAATAATTGTTTTTCTGGAAATACTTGATTCTAAGTTATTTACACCTGTGTATGTATTACACACACATATGTATAATATTTACAGAGTATGTGTGTTTAATAAAGCAATATTATGGTATACATTACGTGTATGACTTGATAAAAACTAAGATTTTCAATGTATTCTTTTGACTTCATTTGTTGATTAAAATATATGTTTTCCCTATAGATGTTTTTCTACCTACACCGGATAGTTTACTTGTGAATCTGTATGAAAGTAAAGAGGTAAGATCGATTTATTTTCTTAAAGCATAAAAATACTTACATTTCGACTGGTAACTAAAATGTTTAACGTTTATTTACTTGCTATGTTAATATTAAAATTAATAGACAATGTAAGTGGCGTATCTACTGACCACTCAGTTTCAGTCCCCAGAAATACAGTGACACATGATATATTATGGAATGTTTTAAAAGATTATTCCTTTGCCTTCTCAGTAACTCAGCTTTTGATCTTTGTTTTCCCAGCTTATAAAAGACTTACTGAATGCGTTACCAAATATGTTCACCAATACAAGAGAAACACACAGTGCCCTTGGTCCTGCGCTTCAGGCTGCCTTTAAATTAATGTCTCCAACAGGTGGCCGTGTGTCTGTATTTCAAACACAATTACCTTCCTTGGGTGCAGGACTTCTGCAATCCAGAGAAGATCCTAATCAGAGATCGAGTACAAAGGTATTTTATATTTAGTTTTTTGTCATATTCAAGATTGTGTAATTATTTGTCTACTTTATTTTAAACTTTTCTACTTCATTAATAATAAACTAACAAGAGAGTTTTTAGCTCACATTATGTTTTGTTTTTGTGTCACAGTATGTTCTTTTTATTACTTTGTAAGTCATAGAAATTTAGAAATCATTTAGTCTAACTGTTTCATTTTATAGATGAGGAAGTCGAGTATCTATCTAAAGGTTAAATAACTATTTAATGGTAAAAATATGACTTGATTTTCTGACTCCACTGTTCCTTTCTGTTACACAAGTGGTAAAACTTAGTAAATATGAGCTATTGTAATTCAACATGCACATACTAATAAATTGTGTGATTATAAAGATAACATAGATCATTGTATATAACACTTTGAAAGTGGAGAAAAGCATAAATCATCAGTAATCTAACAAGACTTAGTTATATAGGCCGGGCGCGGTGGCTCAAGCTTGTAATCCTAGCACTTTGGGAGGCCGAGGCGGGTGGATCACGAGGTCGAGAGATCGAGACCATCCTGGTCAACATGGTGAAACCCCGTCTCTACTAAAAATACAAAAAAAAAAATTAGCTGGGCATGGTGGCACGTGCCTGTAATCCCAGCTACTCAGGAGGCTGAGACAGGAGAATTGCCTGAACCCAGGAGGCGGAGGTTGCGGTGAGCCGAGATCGCGCCATTGCACTCCAGCCTGGGTAACAAGAGCGAAACTCCGTCTAAAAAAAAAAAAAAAAAAAAAAAAAAGATTTAGTTATATAAACATACAAATAAGCATAATTGGGCATCGTACATGCATATATATATATATATATATATATTTTTTTTAAACTGGCCTTTTTCATTGGAGTATATTGTGAGCATTCTCTGAAGTCACAGAGAAAGTAAATGTGAAAGTAATCAATTAATTGATTGCTTTTCAGCTATTGAATAGTTTGCCTTCAGTATTTTTTTTTTGTTTTGTTTTTTAAAAGTAGAGACAAGATCTTGCTGTGTTCCCTAGGCTGGCCTCAAACTGCTGAGATCAAGCAGTCCTCCTGCGTCAACCCTCCAGTTATGAGCCAGACCTGTATTTGCACGACTTTTTAAAAAGGGCTGAGTGTGGTGGCATCTGCTTGCAACCTTAGCTACTCAAGAGGCCGAGGCTAGAGGATCATTTGAGCTTAGGAGTTCTAAACCAGCTTGGGCAATGTAATAAGACCCTATCTCAAAAAATAACAATAATGGCCAGGTGCGGTGGCTCACACCTGTAATCTCAGCACTTTGGGACGCCAAGGAGGGTGGATCACTTGAGTCTGGGAGTTTAAGAACAGCATGGCCAACATTGCAAAACCCTGTCTCTACTAAATATACAAAAATTAGCCGGGCGCAATGGTGCATACCTGTAATCCCAGCTAATCAGGTGGCTGAGGCAGGAGATTCTCTTGAACCTGCGAGGTGGAGGTTGCAGTGAGCTGTGATCACTGACACTGCACTCCAGCCTGGGCAACAGAGTGAGACTGCCTCAAAAAAAAAAATAATAATAATAATAATAATAATAATAAAATATTATTTATTTATTATATAAAGCTGAACATTACTTGGGTTTTATGTGAAGATTTGGTCAGGGCATTTTAAAGCCCGTATTTCAAACAAATGAACTAAAATATTCATTTTTCTTCTGTGTAAGTTTTGTCTGGCTTCACTATTTATTTGAGAAAATGTCATAAGTAGTTATGAATATGAATTGAACAGTTTTAATAGTGTCATAAATCTTTAACAACATATCTAGTTTTGCCTTAGGATAAATACCTAGAAGTGAAATTATTCCTAGAAGTGAAATATTTGGATTAAAGGGCATAATCTTTATTTAAGTTATTAAATAAATAATGTTTTGTTTATTGGGTTTTTTTAAATCAAACTCTCTTCTTAAGGATTCTCATCCTGTAACCACCATTAGTGTTGCTTTTTTATTCTTCACCAATATGCTAGAGAAAAAAGGCACCATATTTCACTGTTTATAGAAATTGTATTTTTAAATTACATTTGAAAAGGAAGCTAATTTTAAGATAAGTATATTGTTTAAACTCATTAACAAGTGTAGCTGGCATTTAGTTCATTGATACATTAAATTACTGTGGTGTTTTGAACACAGGAAGCTGTTATATATTTACTGAATCATTTGATAGAGTTTCGTTTGTTTTTTTCTCATTTAACTTTCAAAAATATTTATCTGTCTGAGACTCTAAAGTTTCAGTATCTGTTCTGGTTTACATACTCCTCATTATCTTTAATTCCTTATATTAGAGTAAGCTCTAATATAATCATCATGCAGTATAATTAAGAGGCTTGAAACATTTCGTTAGGAAGTATAGCATGGTGATTAAGAATTTGGAGACACTCTCCCCAGTGTCACCTTCTCAGCTCAAGTCTTCTCATATCAAAAGAAACACCTTCTCTAATCTTTTACTCTCTCATGTTGTTATATAACAGTTTTTAATAATGGTTAATAGCACTCATGCTGTAGCCAGATTTCTTGGGTTTATATTCCAAGATTCACCTCTCAATATCTGTGTAATCTTGGTCAAGCTACTTTTTTTTTTTTTTTTTTTTGAGACGGAGTTTCGATCTTGTTACCCAGGCTGGAGTGCAATGGCACGATCTCGGCTCACCGCAACCTCCGCCTCCTGGGTTCAGGCAATTCTCCTGCCTCAGCCTCCTGAGTAGCTGGGATTATAGGCACGCGCCACCATGCCCAGCTAATTTTTTGTATTTTTAGTAGAGACGGGGTTTCACCATGTTGACCAGGTTGGTCTCGATCTCTCGACCTTGTGATCCACCCGCCTCAGCCTCCCAAAGTGCTGGGATTACAGGCTTGAGCCACCGCGCCCGGTCTGGTCAAGCTACTTAATCAGTTATTGCCTCAGTTTCTAATCTGTAACATGTAGATAAAAACCATGTGAGACATGTGTTATGAAAATTAAATTATTTAATTTGTGTGAAACACCTTAAATAGTGCTGGCACATAAGTGTTTTTTATAAAGATTAGCTATCATTATTATCATAGGAAACCACCAAATGCCTAGATGTTTCTTATGTGTAGGTTTTTTAGGTTTTTTTTTGAGACGGAGTTTCGCTCTTATTACCCAGGCTGGAGTGCAATGGCGCGATCTCGGCTCACCTCATCCTCCGCCTCCTGAGTTCAAGCAATTCTCTTGCCTCAGCCTCCTGAGTAGCTGGGATTACAGGCATGTGCCACCATGCCCAGCTAATTTTTTTTGTATTTTTAGTAGAGACGGGGTTTCACCATGTTGACCAAGATGGTCTCGATCTCTCGACCTCGTGATCCACCCGCCTCGGCCTCCCAAAGTGCTGGGATTACAGGCTTGAGCCACCGTGCCCGGCATGTGTAGGTTTTTTAATGTGATTCCTTCATTTGATTATTAAATGGCTTTTTCCATTAAAGAATAAAATATTTTGGACAATGCCAATAAATCTATGAAATTAGTATCCACATCCTAAATTAAGAGTGATGTTTAGCAGTAAATTACTATTTTGAAGTGATACACTGATGTCTTTCCTCCCCATCAACTTTTTTAAACAAAAAACAAGGCCTTTGGTTCAGACGGTGCCATCAATGGCCACCACAGCATGGAACCTGGGCTCAGTGAGAACTGCAATTTCCTGCCCACTGTTCTGTGTTTGAGCCATCTCTAGTGATTATCATTACTAGGCAATCCAGCTGGTTATACAGTTCAAGGCTTTCTTTGTTGTTATGAACCTTAAAATAGCCATTAAGACGTGAAAATAGCAGCAGATTACCAGTTTATGGGTAGTTCATTTATGTAAAACATTCAGAAAAATGAAATTTTAAAAAAACACCCGAGTTTGATAAGAGAGGCAGAGGACATCCTTTTTTTTTAATTATAAAACATGAAAATATGAGCATAAAAATTTCTAGTTCTTACTTTATGATCTGTTGACTTAGGTGGTACAGCATCTTGGCCCTGCAACTGATTTTTATAAGAAACTTGCATTAGATTGCTCAGGACAGCAAACTGCAGTGGATTTGTTCCTTTTAAGTTCACAATATTCTGATCTTGCTTCTCTAGGTAAGGAGAGTCATCATGTGTACATTTGTTTAAATAAACACGTTTAGTACATAATTAAATCTAAACTCCTCAGTAAGTGTTCTCAATATTTTAGAAAGAAAGGCATGTGCATTAGATAGATAACATCTACGAAGATTACCAGTAAACTTTAAAGCACTATACAAATATAAAATGTCACTAGTATTTTGTTTATATAGCATGGTCTCTTACCATTCTGCTCAACAGTAAACTTTATCGTATATTTTATAGATGTTACTATTTTCTCAGATGTATATGTTCTTATTTTGATGGCTTAGGTTTTCTCATGACTTAGATTTCTTCATAATATATAATCTAGAATCTGTACTACTCGGGCAAGTAGAATATTATTTCTGTAGCTAATACCTTTTATATTTTTCTCTAAAGCTTGCATGTCCAAGTATTCTGCAGGATGCATCTATTATTATCCATCATTTCACTCTACTCACAATCCTTCACAAGCAGAAAAGTTACAAAAAGACCTAAAACGGTATCTCACAAGAAAAATTGGATTTGAAGCTGTTATGAGAATAAGGTGTACTAAAGGTATGAAGTTGTAAAAATTATGCTTTATATTAAATACTTGTATCAAAGTCAGTGAGCATTCCAAGTATTGACTACCTCTGACTGTTTATTATGGAAGACTGTTTGATCTGGTTAGCCATACCATGTTTTAAATAGATACAGTTATTGAATAATCCTTGCCCAATTTTTAAAAATAGCTTGATTAAGTAGACAAAAGTAATGTTTGGTTTACTCAGAAGAACCTAAGAGAAAGCCTACATTAGAAATTATTTCAGAGGCCAGGCACGGTGGCTCACGCCTGTAATCACAGCACTTTGGGAGGCCAAGGCGGGTGGATCATGAGGTCAAGAGATCGAGACCATCCTGGTCAACATAGTGAAACCCCGTCTCTACTAAAAATACAACAAAATTAGCTGGGCATGGTGGCGCGTGCCTGTAATCCCAGCTACTCAGGAGGCTGAGGCAGGAGAATTGCCTGAACCCAGGAGGCGGAGGTTGCGGTGAGCCGAGATCCCACCATTGCACTCCAGCCTGGGTAACAAGAGCGAAACTCCATCTCAAAAAAAAAAAAGAAATGATTTCAGAAGGAGAATTAAGAGGAATAGGGAAGTCAAATTAAGGCTCTTTGCCTTCATGATCAATTAATGTATACTTCCTTGGTTTTATGTGAATACTTGTTTAATCTTTTATTTTACCTTTATATAACGTGCACTGGTTTTTTGAATTATTATTTTAGAAACTCTGCCTACGCTTGAAACTTACTCCCCAGTTACCCTTTTGATTCAAAATCTTGAACACCTTTGACTTTAAAAAGTAACTTTAGCTTGAGGTGAAGATACTTACGTTAACTTCATTTTATGTCATTTTCTTCTTTTTAGGTCTTTCCATGCACACTTTTCATGGTAACTTCTTTGTCCGTTCTACTGATTTGTTATCCCTTGCCAACATCAATCCTGATGCTGGATTTGCGGTGCAGTTGTCAATTGAAGAAAGTTTAACAGATACTTCCTTAGTGTGTTTTCAAACAGCCCTGTTATATACATCAAGCAAAGGTAATGTTAACAGAAATGAAATAAAGCGTGCAGCAGTAATTCTCCCCTCCTTTCACATGGCCTTTAGTGGAGTGGGGAGAAAGAATGAATACACAGTGGGAAGTAATGGAATTTGCATTAGTTAATCAAATATATGTTGTTATTTTCTTTTTTTAACTCCTATTTTGAATCTGCAATACACTGTTTTTAATTTACGGAAGACTTATATTCATAGAATCTTGTTTCAAAACAATTAATGCCAAGTCGAGCTGTGCCGTTCTTTGTAATATTTCTTGCCCCATAAAGTAAAAAACTGCTTAGCAATTAAGGCCTTCATTTGTTATTTGACAATCTAAGTTTTCGATATTTTACTCTTTGGGATATAATTTAGAATGAGTGATGTTAAAGTAAAAACTAGAACCTAATATTCATCTATATACAAAGTATAGCATATGTTCATACTCTGCAGATTTAGAGAGTGTTCAATTTTCTTTAAAAAATGTTAATTGTAAAACTTTTTTTTTTTTTTTTTTTTGAGACGGAGTTTCACTCTTGTTACCCAGGCTGGAGTGCAATGGCGCGATCTCGGCTCACCGCAACCTCCGCCTCCTGGGTTCAAGCAATTCTCCTGCCTCAGCTTCCTGAGTAGCTGGGATTACAGGCACGTGCCACCATGCCCAGCTAATTTTTTGTATTTTTAGTAGAGACGGGGTTTCACCATGTTGACCAGGATGGTCTCGATCTCTCGACCTTGTGATCCACCCGCCTCGGCCTCCCAAAGTGCTGGGATTACAGGCTTGAGCCACCGCACCCGGCCTAAAACTTTGTTTTTACATCGCAAAATTCTGTCGGTGATATAGTCTATTCAAAACAATAACTTGAATAAAAATTTGACTTGTAGCCAGGTGCAGTGGCTCACGCCTATAATTCCAGCACTTTGAGAGGCCAAGGCAGGCAGATTTCCTGAGGTCAGGAGCTTGAGACCAGCCTGGCCAACATAGTGAAACCCCATCTCTACTAAAGATACAGCTGGGCATGATGGCAGGCGCCTGTAATCCCAGCTACTTGGAAGGCTGAGGCAGGAGAATCACTTCAACCTGGGAGGTGGAGGTTGCAGTGAGCCGAGATTGAGCCATTGCACTTCTGCCTGGGCGACAGAGTGAGACTCTGTCTTAAAAAAAAAATCGACTTGTTTACTCTGCTTTATTTCCTTTTTGATCTAATGTATTTTCAATGACTTTTTTTTTAGGTGAGCGAAGAATCAGAGTACATACACTTTGTTTGCCAGTGGTAAATTCACTAGCAGATGTATATGCAGGAGTGGATGTACAAGCCGCCATCTGCCTTCTGGCAAACATGGGTAAGTAAAAATCAAAGGAACAGGTGAAATGTATTTTTCTACCTTAGAAACTGAAGCTTGGCCAGGCACGGTGGCTCACACCTGTAATTCTAGCACTTTGGGTGGCCGAGGCTGGCGGATCACAAGGTCAGGAGTGGAGTCTGAGACCAGCCTGGCCAACATGGTGAAACCCCGTCTCTACTAAAAATACAAAAAATTAGCCGGCATGTTAGTGTGTTCCTGTAATCCCAGCTACTCAGGAGGTGGAGGCAGGAGAATTGCTTGAACCTGGGAGGCGGAAGTTGCAGTGTGCCAAGACCACGCCACAGTACTATAGTCTGGGCAACAGAGCAAGACTCTATCTCAAAAAGGGAAAAAAAAAAACTGTAGTTAGGGTTTTCTCTTATTTAAAAAGTGTATAATTTACATTTTTATTTACTGCAAAATTAGTCTTTATATTTCTTTGCTTCTTTCAGAATCTTTGGGGGAATTCATAATCTCTAAAAATACAGTTAAAAACTGAAATGTCCTTTAAATAATGTATGCAGAAACCATGGTACACTCATACAGTAGAATATAATTCAGTAGTAAAAAGGAATGAACTATCAATACTTGAACAAACACAGCTGCCTCTCAAAGACATTGTGCTGAATGAAAGAAGCTAGACTTGAAAAGCTGCATAAGGTCCAGTGCAGTGGCTCATGTCTGTAATCCTGGCACTTTGGGAGGCCAAGGTGGGCAGATCACCTGAGGTCAGGAGTTTGAGACCAGCCTGACCAATATGGTGAAACCCCATCTCTGCTAAAAATGCAAAAATTAGCCAGGCATGGTGCCAGATGCCAGTAGTCCCAGCTACTCATTGCTTGAACCTGGAAGGTGGAGGTTGCAGTGAGCAGAGCTCATGCCATTGCACTCCAGCCTGGGCGACGGAGTGAGACTCCATCTCAAGAAAAATGAAAAAAACAAAAAACAAACAAACAAACAAAACTGCATAGGCCAGTTTTGGTGGCTCATGCCTGTAATCCCAGTACTTTGGGAAGCCGAGGTGAGTGGATCACTTGAGGTCAGGAGTTGGAGACCAGCCTGGCCAACATGGTAAAACCCTATCTCTACCAAAAATACAAGAAAAAAATTAGCTGAGCGTGGTGCTGCGTGCCTATAATCCCGACTACTTGGGAAGTTGAGGCAGGAGAATCCCTTGAACCCAGGAGGTGGAGGTTGCAGTGAGCCAAGGCTGAACCACCGTACTCCTGCCTAAGCGACAGAGCCAGACTTCTGTCTCAAAAAAAAAAAAAAAAGCTGCTTACAAATGATTTTATTTATATGACATTCAAGAAAAGGGAAAATTATCAAATAAAAGACTCATCAGGGTTGAGGCTGAAGGAGGGTTTTACTGCAAAGGGGCAGTATAGGGGAATAATTTTGGGGTGATGGAGCTATTGTGTATTCTGATTGTGGTAGAGATTACATAGCTATGCATTTGATACATAACCACTATAGAACTGTACTGAAATTAGTTTTACTACATGTAAGTCTGAGAAAATCCTTTTGAGAATTAACATAGCACTTAATGTTTTCTTTCTTTCTTTTTTTTTTTTTTTTTTTTTTTTAAATAAAGATGGGGTTTCACTGTGATGGCCAGGCTGGTCTTACACTCCTGACCTCAGATGATCCACCCACATTGGCCTCCCAAAGTGCTAGGATTACAGGCGTGAGCCACTGCACCTGGCCTTTTTTTTTTTTTTTTTTTTTTTTTAAGATGGAGTTTTGCTCTTATTGCCCAGGCTGGAGTGCAATGGTGAGATTTCGGTTCACTGCAACCTCTGCCTGCCGGGTTCAAGCAATTCTCCTGCCTCAGCCTCCTGAGTAGCTGGGATTACAGGCATGCACCACCAGGCCTGGCTAATTTTGTATTTTTAGTAGAGACGGGGTTTCTGCATGTTGGTCAGGCTGGTCTTGAACTCCTGGCCTCAGGTGATCCACCCGCCTTGGCCTCCCAAAGTGCTGGTGTTACAGGCATGAGCCACTGTGCCCAGCCAGTACTTAATGTTTTCAGTGAATTAGCCTTGTAGATTAATTCAGACATGAAACAAGCTTTGCTATTTTCCACGTAATCCTAGAAAAAGATGGTCATTAATACTAATTTGGGGAAAATTATAATAGCATTTACTAAAGGATCCAAATTTTTTTTAAATAACGGAAGTATTTAATCAGGCTGAGTGTGGTGGCTCACGCCTGTATTCCCAGCACTTTCGGAGGCTGAAGCAGGTGGATCGGATAACTTGCCCACAGGAGTTCAAGACCAGCCGGGTCAATAGGATGAGACCCTGTCTCTACTAAAAATACAAAAATTAGCCAGGCATGGTGGTGCACACCTGTGGTCTCAGCTACTCGGGAGGCTAAGGCAGGAGAATCTGTTGAACCCAGGATGTGGAAGTTGCAATGAGCTGAGATCGCACCACTGCACTCCAGCTTAGGCAACAGAGGGAGACTCTGTCTCGGAAAAGAAAAAGGATTTAATCAGATTATCTTAAATACTTAATTAAGATCAGACTTGTGTATAAGATTTTCAATGAGCTGAGATCGTACCACTGCACTCCAGCTTGGACAACAGAGAGACTCTGTCTCGGAAAAAAAAAAGAAAAAGAAGGATTTAGTCAGATTATTTAAAATATTTAACTAAAATCAAAGACTTGTATATCAGATTTTGTTTTATTTTTCAATTTTAACTTTTGTTTTTGATTCAAGGGATACATATGTAGGTTCATTGTGATGGGATCAGTTGTACCCCAAACCTCAAGATCCAAATTTTTAAAGTATAATTTTATATGTAGATTTTGAATTAATTATGCCATAACCAGTTGTTTTTCACTATAATTTTATTTTTAGTGCTTGGGCGCGTGTGTGTGTGTGTGTGTGTGTGTGTGTGTGTATGTTATCCCTATTTTAATAGAATATATTAGTGGAGAAGAATAAGTTTCTCATTACCTATCTTTTCAATGGTTGCATAAACACCTGTCTTCATTTTTCCCTTTCAAAAAATTTGTTTAGAATGCTTTACAAAAATTATAGAGGATCACAAGGTGTAACTCAAATTGTAGAATTTACATTGGTTGGGCAGAAAAAATGATACATGTGACTTGGTGTTTGAGTAATGGACACCTTCCCAAGTGTTTCTCAGAAGTAAATGGAAAATACGCATTTCACTCGTTTTGATAGCTACATGTTTCTTGGGTTTATTTTGTTTTTAGACAGGGTTCTGTTCTGTCGTCCATGCTGGAGTGCAGTGGTACGACCACAGGTCACTGCAGCTTCTACCTCCCAGACTCAAGCAGTCCTCCTACTTCAGCCTCCCAAATAGCTGGGACTACAGGCACATGCCACCATGCCCAGCTAAATTTTTTTATTTTTTGTAGAGATAAGGTCTCCTGTGTTGCCTAATCTGTTGTTGAACTCCTGGGCTCAAGTGATTCTCCCATCTTGGCCTCCCAAAGTGCTGGGATTATAGGCGTGAGCCACCATACTCAGCCTGGCTAAATAGACTTCAGAGATTAAAACAAAAATGTCCAAAATAATCTAGATTTTTTTCTGATTGTCTGATTTATTTCAGAAAAAAAAATTGTGTAAGAACACACTTGAAATGAGGGAGCAGATGAAATGCATTTTTTCGTCCAAAAAACTTAGCTAATTTTTTTTCTTAAATGATGCAAATAAATTTTCTCCCTTATAGTGCCCATTGGATTCTAATGGTTAAAATATCTTTTATTTTGGTTGCTTTATAGCTGTGGATCGGTCCATTTCATCAAGTCTATCAGATGCACGAGATGCCTTAGTGAATGCTGTAGTGGACTCATTGTCTGCATATGGCTCAACTGTCTCAAATTTACAGCACTCTGCGTTGATGGCGCCCAGCTCCCTCAAGTTGTTTCCTCTCTATGTTTTGGCCCTTCTCAAACAGGTAGCTTTTTATACATTGTTATCTTTAATAATGTATTTTAAAATTCTCAGATATGTATATGAAGAAAGGAAATCTAGGTTGTTTTTTAATACTTAACTAGAGGATTATTCACTTTAACATTGAAAGAGTTTTGAAGAATAGAAAAAGATCATTGGGGCTGAGCGTGGTGGCTCATGCCTGTAATCCCAGCATTTTGGGAGGCCGAGACAAGCAGATTGCCTGAGGTCAGGAGTTCGAGACCAGCCTGGCCAATATAGTGAAACCCCATGTCTACTAAAAATACAAAAATTAGCTGGGTGTGGTGATGTGTGCCTGTAATCCCAGCTACTCAGGAGCCTGAGGCAGGAGAATCGCTTGAACCTAGGAGGTGGAGGCTGCAGTGAGCCAGGATCATGTCACTGTACTCCAGTCTGGGCAACAGAGCGAGACTCCATTTAAAAAAAAACAAAATCAATGGAAAATGAAGATATGCAAATACATGACTTTAGTGAAACCATATTCTCACTTTCTTTAATGTGTGTGAGCAGTTTGCATAGTGGTGCAGTAATAGCTCATTCTTAATACGTCATTCTGGAAAGAGATTCTAAGGACAGAATCTAATACTTATCAAGCATCTTTCCATGTTTCTAGCACCATAAAAGGTGTTAGTACTTCATTTTATTTAATCCTTTGAACAGCCTAACAAGGTATTATTTTTCCTGTTTTTCTCATGATGACAATGTAGCTCAGTAAATAAGTAACTTGCTCCAGCCTCACAAACCTATTAAATGTCATAGCTGAGAATTGAATCAAGGTCTTTCTGATTTAAAGGCCATGCTTTTTCCATGACTGATAGGATATAACTGTTTTAATATTCATCCACTATGTTTGTATTTTACTGAAAATGTTTGTCTTTTTCCTTGTAGAAAGCATTTAGAACAGGTACAAGCACACGCCTGGATGATCGTGTACACGCCATGTGTCAGATAAAGTCTCAGCCACTTGTTCATCTGATGAAAATGATTCATCCCAACTTATACAGGATAGACAGATTGACAGATGAGGTATGCATTTTGGTGCATTTGAAATTTTTAAATTTGAATATATTTGACTGTTTTGATTCTATAGCTAAGATGATAATATACTATCAACTGGTTTTTCTTTTTAACTCTTTTCCCCCTTGTGGTAAATACATTAAATAAGGACATTGGCTGTGGATCTGATTGAATGGCAGGATTCTCAGATACCATTAATGGTTTGGAGTTTTTAAAAATAATTTCATATCAGAAGTAATTTATCCTGTAGGTTTAGTTATAATGTGTATTACAAAGCTAATTTGTAGAGTGGACGTTTCCATTTATATTTTATAGATATTGACTGCTTCAATTTTTTTTTTTTTTTTTTTAAAGACAGTCTTCTTCTGTCAACCAAGTTGGAGTGCAGTGGTGCGATCTCGGCTCACTGCAACCTCTGCCTCCTGGGTTCAAGCAATTCTGCTTCAGCCTCCTGAGTACCTGGGATTATAGGCACATATTGCCACGCCTGGCTAATTTTTGTATTTTTAGTAGAGACAGAGTTTCACCATGTTGGTCAGGCTAGTCTCACAACTCTTGACCAGGCTGGTTTCGAACTCTTGAAGTCAAGTGATCCGCCCATCTCAGCCTCCCAAAGCGCTAGGTTTACAGGTGTGAGCCACCACACCCAGCCAATATTGACTGCTTCTAATAAGATCAGTTGCAGTTTTGATTATACAGTAAACCAAACCTGATATCCAATAATAATTTTAATATGCAAATATATAGTGTCTTTTTATCTTCCTTGTGTGAAAGCTATATTCTTTGGAATTAGTATTAATTCCAGACATAATATATGTTGCCAAAGAAATGTAAAAAAGTAGCTGGCTATGCAACAAAGTCAACAGTCACACGTGTAATATATTCTGACCCCACCCTAAAAGGGAAGGGAATGTGACAGATCATTTTATGTATTCATGTTTTTACTTTTTAAATGTGAATACAGTTGAGTGTCTTGATTCTACAACCAAGGTGGTAGAATAAAATCAGTATTTTTTGCGTCATACAAAACTCGCAAGTATTATTTTCCAGTGCTTCAAAAAGGGTTACTGACCATTAGCTCCCAAACTGTGATGATAGTAATGTAATCTTATGCACATTCTGTCTTTTTCTTTTCAGGGTGCAATACATGTTAATGACAGGGTTGTACCACAGCCACCTCTTCAAAAATTGTCTGCAGAGAAGCTGACAAGAGAAGGTGCTTTCCTTATGGACTGTGGCTCTGTAAGCAACTTCTTCTGGCAAAGCTTAACACTGTTTGAGCTAACAAAAAAAAATAAAAAGAGCCGGGCGCGGTGGCTCAAGCCTGTAATCCCAGCACTTTGGGAGGCTGAGGCGGGTGGATCACGAGGTCGAGAGATCGAGACCATCCTGGTCAACATGGTGAAACCCCGTCTCTACTAAAAGATACAAAAAATTAGCTGGGCATGGTGGCACGTGCCTATAATCCCAGCTACTCAGGAGGCTGAGGCAGGAGAATTGCCTGAGCCCAGGAGGCGGAGGTTGCGGTGAGCCGAGATCGCACCATTGCACTCCAGCCTGGGTAACAAGAGCGAAACTCCGTCTCAAAAAAAATAAATAAATAAATAAAAAGAAATACTTATAGGATCCAGCTGTTATCACAGAAGCAGGCAGTGAAAAGTGAATTAGGATTAGGAGCTGAAATTGGTAACTGATACTAGAGGTCAATTTACTTAAACTTTTCTATTTGGACTTCATTTTATATTATGTTATTGATATTTGTATTGATAGTACTGATAGAGTAATATATTTTAATATGTATTGTTAACTGTCATGAATTATATATATTTGATGAAGAGAACTCATGAGGTGAATTCCTGTCTTCAGGGACTTTTCATTTAAAGTCTAGAATTTAAAAGTATTTCAAGAGTTTATCTAGTTCAACTTAGATTCATTGTCAGAAATCTCATTAATGATTAGGAGTTCAAGAGAAGTCACTGGTCAGGGGTAGTAGTTCGAGGGTGTCAGAATGGTTAAGATGGCTTCAAAATGATTCCTTTTGAGCAGAAAAAGGATTTGGATAGCCACAGAAGAGAGAGAAATGCATGATTTAAAATATACAGACAGTAATTGAAATAGTGGATGGGAAATACCATGAGTTAAATTACACTGATTAAAGGATTGTACGTCTATTGGGAAAATAAGTACAAAAGGTAAAATGTATTTTATGGGAAGCCTTAACATTTGATCAAAGAAGATGTGAACCACTCTGGATTCTTAGTATCTGATTCACAATGTAACAATTATAGATTTCCTTTTTACTCTTATGTTTGTTCCTACCTTATTTGAGGTGATAATTTTTATAAAATTAAAATGAGTTCTCTTAATTATTAGGGAGTTTTAATATGTTGCTTTTTATTTTTAGGTTTTTTACATTTGGGTTGGGAAAGGCTGTGACAATAACTTCATAGAGAATGTCCTTGGATATCCTAATTTTGCATCGATACCACAGAAAATGGTCAGTAGATTTTATACACCATTAACTTTTTGTTTGGTTCATTTTTATTTTTTAATTGATGTAAAATTCATATAATCATTTTAAAATGTACAGTTTAGTGTTTTTTAGTATTACACCATGTTTTACAACCATTACCACTGTTTAGTTTCAGAACATTAATATCACCCTAAAATGAATGCCGTATCTCGAAATTCTTCCCTATCCTTGCCCCCAGGCAGCTACTAATCTACTTTGTATCTGTGGATTTGCCTATTCTGGATATGTTATATAAATGGCAATATATGGTTTTTGTGTTTGGCTTCTTTCACTTTCTGTAATGTTTCTAAGATTCATTCATGGTGTAGCTTATATTAGTTCTTTTTCTTGTTTTTTTGTTTTTTTTTTTCTAAACAGGATCTTGCTCTGTCACCAAGACTGTGTAGTACAGTGGCTCGATAATGGCTCACTACAGCCTCGACCTCCTGTGCTTAAGTGGTCCTCTCACTTCAGCCTCCTGAGTAGCTGGGACCACAGGAGTGTGCCACCACATTAGGCTAATTTTTTAAAATTTTTTGTAGAGATGGGGTATCCCTGTGTTGCCCAGGCTGGTCTCGAACTCTTGGACTCAAGCAGTCATCCTACTTTGGTGTCCCTGGCCAGTTTGTTCTTTTTTATGACTAAAAAATAGTTAATTGTATGGACATACCACATTTTGATCATCCATTCATCTACTGATGGATATTTCAGTTGTTTCTACTTTGGGGCTTTTGTGAATAGTGCTGTGATGAATGCTTGTGTACAGTCTTTGCGTGAACATACGTTTTCAGTTCTCTTGGGCACATCACTAGGAGTATAATTACTGGGTCACATAACTCTATGTTTTAGCTGAGGAACTGCCAAACTGATTTCCAACAACTTTAACTTTGGATTTAAATCATTTTGGTAATACTAAACATAATTTTTTCAGTAGGATTTTACTGAATGTATGTTAACCAATACCAAGGAAATATGATTCTGAAAACAGATTTGTATAAATTAATTAAGTGAAGGCTGGGCGCGGTGGCTCACGCCTGTAATCCCAGCACTTTGGGAGGCTGAGGCGGATGGATCACGAGGTCAAGAGATGAAGACCATCCTGGTCAACATGGTGAAACCCCATCTCTACTAAAAATACAAAAATTAGCTAGGCATGGTGGCTCACGCCTGTAGTCCCAGCTACTCGGGAGGCTGAGGCAGGAGAATTGCTTGAACCCAGGAGACGGAGGTTGTGGTGAGCCGAGATGACGCCATTGCACTCCAGCCTGTGTAACAAGAGCAAAACTCTTGTCTCAAAAAAAAAAAAATTAATTAACTGAAAGGGAAGGCTGACCTACTTTATTGTGTTAGATACTATAAATATGTCCTTTTTCCTGAAATTAATATAAATTCAGTGTAATCCTTATTACAGTCTCTCATTGTTTTTTTAAAATGTTGACAAATTATCCAAAAGTTCATTGTTAAAACTCAACAAATGAGGATAATAAGAAAATGAAAAGGGAGAATAATACCAGCAAAGGGGGAAATATATGAAAAATAAATTCTAAGTAAAATAGTAAACCTCAATCTAAAGCTGTAATTATTTAAGTACCTTGATACTGGCATAGTAAACAGATCAGTGGAACAGAATAGAGTTCAGAAATAGATCTAATTAATGAAGAACACAGTGTGGTAAAGATTGTATTTCAAATTATTGTGGGAAAATGGAACATTAGAAAAATAATCTTGGGTCCACTGATTAGTCATTAAGGAAAAAACAAGGCTGGATATTTAACTTATTCCTTACATCAAAGTAACTTTCAAATGGATCATACATGTAAACTTGAAAAAGGAAACTATGTAGATCACTAGAAGAAATATTTGTGAATGTTTATGATTTTCTTATAATAAAATGATAAGGCCTTTGTAAGTCAGTGATTCAAAAGATCAAAAGCATAAATATAAAACATTTCTATTCGGTAAAAATAAATAAAGCCAAAATACAAACAAAATCTTAAGATTATCTGTAACTCATAGGACTGAAAAAGGGCTAACTTCTCTATAAAAAATTATCTTACAAATCTTTAAGACCTTCCTTATTTCTACCTCCTCTAAAGAAAACTGGGTAAAAGATTTTAACAGGCAATTTATAAAGGAAAAATAAAGTAGAGGTCAAATGAAACAATATTTAGCCTCACTCATAATTAGGAAAAAAGCAGTAATGTAGCATTTCTTTCATTTACCAGATTGTCAAAACTTTTTAAATTTGATACTAGGCAATTATGTTGACAGCATGTGGCAGTGGACACTGTTGAGCACTGTTGACTGGATTATGTAGTACTTATATAACCTTTCTGGAGGGCCATTTGACAATGTCTGTTAAAATCATGTTCTTTTTCACACAGTAAATTATTCTGCAAAGAATATATCCCGTAAGTGTATTCATAGAAGTAGGTATATGTACACACATGCTTATAGTATTAAATAATAGCTGTGAATTTATTAAAAAGAATACAGTCTGGGGCACTATGCTATGCACTTGTGGTTCCAGCTACTTGGGAGGCTAGGAGGCTGAGGCAGGAGGATTGCTTGAGCCGAGAAATTTAAAGCTGTAATGCACTATGACTGCACCTATGTACAGCCATTGCACTCCACTCCAGTCTGGGCAACCTAGCAAGACCCCATCTCTTTAAAAAAAAGAGAGAGAGAGAGAGAGAAGAAAAATACAGTCTGAAGTGAATAGTATCATATGATCCCCATTTGTATTTTCAAAAATGTGTTTGTGTACTTAGTAATAATTTCAAAAACATCTGAAAAAATTCACATCAAAATGGAAATGGTTTTTAAAATATTGACATGAATTACAAATATAATTAAGCCAAACTTGTCTATTTAAATCCTTATTTAAGGGTTTTTTTTAACTTTTAATTTACTATTTAATCTACAGTTGGCTTTGAAAAAGAAAGATAAATCTTACCTTTTTATGTATATATGTATATAAAAATAATAGATTGTTAGGTCCTTTTAAAATAGCTTTGCATATAGGGTTTGTTTTGTTTTGTTTTGTTTTGTTTTTTTCTCCCAAGACGGAGTCTCGTTCTGTCACTCGGGCTAGAGTGCAGTGGCAGGATCTTGGCTCACTGCAACCTCTACCTCCCGGGTTCAAGCAATTCTCCTGCCTCAGCCTCCTGAGTAGCTGGGATTACAGGCACACGCCACCATGCCCAGCTAATTTTTGTATGTTTAGTAGAGATAGAGTTTCACCATGTTGGTCAGGCTGGTCTTGAACTCCTGACCTCAAGTGATTTGTCTGCCTCAGCCTCCCAAAGTGCTGGGATTACAGGCGTGAGCCACCGCACCTAGCTGCATATAGTTTTAAAATATATATCCACACCGTTCTTTAAAATTATTTGCCTTGCCGGGCGCGGTGGCTCAAGCCTGTAATCCCAGCACTATGGGAGGTGGAGGCAGGTGGATCACGAGGTCAAGAGATCGAGACCATCCTGGTCAACATGGTGAAACCCCGTCTCTACTAAAAATGCAAAAATTAGCTGGGCCTGGTGGCGCGTGCCTGTAATCCCAGCTATTCAGGAGTATGAGGCAGGAGAATTGCTTGAACCCAGGAGGCGGAGGTTGCAGTGAGCCGAGATCGCGCCATTGCACTCCAGCCTGGATAACAAGAGCAAAACACCATCCCAAAAAAAAAAAAAAAAAAAATTATTTGCCTTTAAATTAAAGGAAACATGAAATTCTCCCAGAATGGCTATCTTTAGAAGAGGATATAGTAAGCCGGGCGAGGTGGCTCAAGCCTGTAATCCCAGCACTTTGGGAGGCTGAGGCGGGTGGATCACAAGGTCAAGAGATCGAGACCATCCTGGTCAACATGGTGAAACCCCGTCTCTACTAAAAATACAAAAAATTAGCTGGGCATGGTGGCACATGCCTGTAATCACAGCTACTCAGGAGGCTGAGGCAGGAGAATTGCCTGAACCCAAGAGGCGGAGGTTGCGGTGAGCCGAGATCACGCCGTTGCACTCCAGCCTAGGTAACAAGAGCGAAACTCCGTCTCAAAAAAAAAGAAAAAAAAAAAAAAAGAGGATATAGTATATAATTGCTAAGGGAATTTGGAACTTAATGGTATCCCCCTTCATTTGAATGTTTCTTCTAGAAGAAACATAAAGGCGCTACACAATACTGACATGCTAATTGTTGTTTATGTTTTATTTACTTCTCAAGAAAAATACAATATTCAGGTAAAGTGTTAGTGCTATACTTGTCAGTGCACATATTTTATTGACTTATCCAGAAAAAAACAGATTTTTCAACAGTTTAAATTTCATTTGTGTAGTTGCTGCTGTTGAGGCTAAGAAATTCTGTTGAGGCTAAGAGTTCTGGCAGTCGGGAGTGATAGTAGGAATGGTGATTTTGTTCTAATACTGCTAAAGTCTATAAGAAAGGAAATAGTTTTCTAATTGTATTTCTTTTACCAGACACATCTTCCAGAGCTAGATACACTTTCATCAGAAAGAGCCAGATCCTTCATAACTTGGCTTAGAGACAGCAGACCATTAAGTCCAGTCCTTCACATAGTAAAGTGAGTAATTTTGCAACTTAATTATGAAGTTGTCTTTCTCATACAGTCTGTGGAATTGCTTGTCTTCAAAACAAATTCTAAATGGTATCAAAATATATTCTGATGGTAGAATGTTGTTACTTGATTTGTATCCCCTGTATTTCATTTTCTGACATCCCCATGTATTAGTAATTTTTAATATTTATTTATTTAATTTGAGATAGAGTCTCACTCTGTCGCCCAGGCTGGAATTCAGGGGTACTATCACAGTTCACTGCAGCCTGGACCGCCCATGCTCAAGTAATCCTCCCAACTCAGACTCCCAAGTAGTTGGGACTGCAGGCACTGGCCTCCACTCCTGTCTAATTTTTAATTTTTTTTTAGATGGAGTTTCACTCTTGTCACCCAGACTGTAATGCAATGGCACAGTCTTGGCTCACTGCAATCTCCATCTCCTGGGTTCAAGCAATTCTCCTGCCTCAGCCTCCCAAGTAGCTGGGATTACAGGCACCTGCCACCATGCTCAGCTAATTTTTACATTTTTAGTAGAGACAGGATTTCACCATGTTGGCCAGGCTGGCCTCAAACTCTTGACCTCAGGTGATCCACCCCCAGCCTCCCAGAGTGCTGGGATTACAAGCGTGAGCCACCATGCCAAGCCAATTTTTAAAGTGTTTTATGAGATTGGGGATCTTGCTATTTTGCCCAGGCTGGTCTTGAACTCCTGAGCTCAAGCAGTCCTCCCATATTAGCCTCTTAAAGTGCTGAGATTACAGATGTGAGCTACTACACTCAGCCCAGTAATTTTAAAAATATGTAGTTACTCTTTTTAGAAATATGTGCTTTTATTTTATTTGTATAAATTTACAGGATACAAGTGGAATTTTATTAGATTGCAAAGTGGTGAAGTCAAGGCTTTTAAATATATTTTTAGACAAATGCCCTTTTCTTTCTTCCAGAGATGAGAGTCCTGCCAAAACAGAATTTTTTCAGCATTTGATTGAAGACCGGACAGAAGCTGCATTTTCTTACTATGAATTTTTGCTTCATGTTCAGCAGCAGATTTGTAAGTGAAGTAGAATAAAATTGAATAAGAAAAAGATCTATAACCTAGATAAAGCATAATCTGTCAAAGAAGCGTGTAGGAAATTTGAAATGAAGGAATTTGTTAATACAAGATGCAACGCACAGCACTCTGAGGCTTTGGTAAAAAGTCAAGGGGAAGAAAGAACCTGGCAGATTTTTTTCAACCCAGATTAACGGTAACGATGATGCTATTTCACCAAGTATATTTTGAATTGGTTTCTACACATTTCCAGTAGTATGGCAGTACAGTGCTCTGTTCATTGCAAGCTGGCAAATTTATGTAGCTATGTGGAATGATATGTCATGTAAAACTAGATAAATTCTTTTTTCTTATAATTAATATAACATTTCTGAACTTGAACTCTGGCAAGAGATGCCAAAAGGCAGTGGTACCGTGTTACTTGTTTATATGAATTACTTTTTAACAAGGAATGATTCTTATTCATTAAATGAATTCAACATTTTCCCTGTAAAAACAATAGAGTTTCAGTACATGAACTATAGAAAAAAATCTATATATAATGTACATAAATGTTACATTTGTAAAGAAAATGTAAAAATGTAACTATAGAATATGAATTGCTTAAACTGTGCTGCATTGTTGGATGACAACTCTTTTTGTCACAGTTAGAGAATGAGATTGACTAATGCGTATTATGAATTGAGTCCACAAAAGAACACAAAACTCTTTGTAATTCTGTTAAATCTTTTATGTGGATTTATTTATGATCAGCCTACTAATTAAAAATATTTCGCTTGACAGTATGGTTTGGTGATTTTTTGGGGTTTTTGTGGGGATTGGTGGATTTTTTTGTTGTTGTTGTTGTTTTTACGTACAGGATATATTGAATTTACTAATTGGGGAAATGCAGTGATACTGCATTTCAGTTAGTAATATATATTAATCAGACCAGGCGCAGTGGCTCACGCCTATAATCCCAGCACTTTGGGAGGCCAAGGTGGGCAAATCATTTGAGGTCAGGAGTTTATGACCAGCCTGGCCAACATGGTGAAACCTCATCTCTGTTAAAAATACCAAAATTAGCCAGGTGTGGTGGCAGCCATCTGTAATCCCAGCTAGTTGGGAGGCTGAAGCAGGAGAATCACTTCAACCCAGAGGCTGAGGTTGCAGTGAGCTGAGATCACGCCATTGCACTGGGCGACAGAGTGAGACTGTCTCAAAAAAAAAAAAAAAGAAAGTAATATATATGAATCAATACATTTTCATTATTCTGTGGACATTACGAAGTACTTATTCTGTTTGTATTCTAAAACAAATGGTGCTACTTTCAAAAATATTCTTAATACGTATAATCTTAAATTGTCTTTCTCATTTACGTTAGATGTTTTTGCCTGAACACTGATAGCTGGAAAATTCTGTGACATATGTGACTATCCCATTTATTTAAGTGACTTTAAGATTGCCATCTTCAATTTTGATGGGATTTTCTTCTGATCAAGAAATCTCTCTTTCACTAACAACTTATTTACTATAAAAAACTGTTAAGGATCCTTTAGATTATGGGACAGAATTTTATTCTGTACACTGTGAAAGTCCCCATCCAAACTTTGGAAGGAAAAGACTTGGCCAGGCGTGGTGGCTCACGCCTGCAATCCTAGCACTTTGAGGGGCCAAAGTGGGCAGATGGCTTGAGTCCAGGAGTTTGAGACCAGCCTGGGCAACATGGGGGAAACCCTGTCTCTACAAAAATACAAAGAAATTAGGGGTCATACGCACCTGTAGTCTCAGGTACTCAGGAGGCTTAGGTGGGAGGATCTCCTGAGCCAGGGAGGTTGAGGCTGGAGTGAGCTGTAACCACACCACTGCATTCCAGTCTGGCCAATAGATTGAGGCCCTATCTCAAAAAAAAAAAAAAAAAAAAAATCTTTCAAAAAAAAGAGGAAGAAAAAATACTTGGCTATGTGTAGTGAGTTCTTTTTACTGGTTTTGTGCTTTCATGGATCTCATCACATTCCCTGATGGAAATAAGCAGTTAAATGACTCACCCTAAATGATATTACTTACTAATTAGTAACAGTGCTAATAGTAAAAATCCAAATGTTCTCCCTAACCACAACCTCCTCCCACCTCACCCGCCACCCACAGGATCATGCTTGTCCCTATACCATGCTGCCCCCAGCAAGAGAGAATCTTACTGAACATTAAGAGAAACTAAGCTGGGCATGGTGGTGCATGCCTGTAGTCCCAGCTGTTTGGGAAGCTGAAGCAGGAGAATCACTTGAAATCAATGTTATGAAGAAAAATAAAGCTGGGAAAGGAGATGGAAAATACTGTTTTTGACAGTGACCAGGGAAGGCTCTTTAGAAAGGTGAGAGTTGAACAGAGAGCTAAAGCCACATAGATACCTAGAACAAGAGCTATTCAAGTAGGAGAACTTTGTGGTAGGTGAATGTAGAAGTCACCTTCTGATTCTTCTCTTCTCTGTGAAAGAAGCAGCAGAATTACCAGCTGGAAAGGGGTAAGAGGGTTAGAGGTTTTGCAAAATAGTCTCCTAAGAGAGTAAGATGTTGAATTTACTAGTAGTATGTAGTAGATTGTGAGGGCCCGTCTTGGGCTGTGAGTCACGAACTTAAAGTGAAACTAATAAGCATAACTGTGCTGCTTTCCTCTAGCTGTCTTCAGTGCTTGGCAGAAAGTTGGATTTAACCACAGCTGGGAACAAGGGAAAGAGGAGGAGCAAGGGAATTTAGAATGCTTACAAGGGAGTGACTCATTTAAGCTACAAGAGCAGAAAATGGGTGATAGAGGAGATGGGTAGTGCTGGGTAGCAGGCTTAGTTGTTTGGAAGTCCCGTTGAGGTCAAAGAGCTATTAAGACTAGATGTCGGCCGGGCACGGTGGCTCAAGCCTGTAATCCCAGCACTTTGGGAGGCCGAGGCGGGTGGATCACAAGGTCGAGAGATCGAGACCATCCTGGTCAACATGGTGAAACCCCGTCTCTACTAAAAATACAAAAAAATTAGCTGGGCATGGTGGCGCGTGCCTGTAATCCCAGCTACTCAGGAGGCTGAGGCAGGAGAATTGCCTGAACCTAGGAGGCGGAGGTTGCAGTGAGCCAAGATCGCGCCATTGCACTCCAGCCTGGGTAACAAGAGCGAAACTCTGTCTCAAAAAAAAAAGACTAGAAGTCAGAGAAAATGAGCTGGAAAGATAAAAAGTCGTGGTCAGGATATGAAAAGCTTGGAATTGAGATTTGGGGGAAGTTTAGATAATGACAAGACTAGGGGGAATGAGTGGTTCAGATATTATTAAAGATAACTGGAGGTAAGGAGGTGAGAACTTAGAGCCCCTGGTTTCAAATGGATCATCTATTTGTTTATTAAAATTGCTCCCCCAAAATGGCAGGAATAATGCTGGGGACACAAGGACTGTAAATGATTACAGTAAGGAGGAGTGGCAGGGGATATGCTGGGGATCTGAGGTAGGCAAGGAGGAAGAATAACCTGGACGACAACAGAAGGAGAGGGATGCCTGCCTGGGGTTTAGGATCAAAGACAGCCATCTTTTGACAGGTTTGGAGGAAGGTAATATCCTCAAGACAGCCAGGTTTCAGTTAGCGTGTGCAGAGACTGACATAAACCAGGATATAGGCATGACAAGAGTAATCCTAATCCTGATGGGAGCTGGATAATCCACTCTCATTGTCTCCTTGTGGGACAAGTCTCTTTGGCCATTTGCTTTGTGAGGCAGGGAGTGTTGGGTGGGAGGAAGGGGTACACCTGCCAGGAGTTCTGTGAGCTGCTTTTTTCAACTAACTAAAAGAAGATAGTGGTTCTTAGTGTTAGTGGTAGCGATGGGATCAGAATTTCCTGGGAGACTTTTTTTTTGATAACTCAATTCATATTCACCAGCTGATTAGGGGCTTGGCTGGAGATATATTAAAATGCATCCATTAATTTATTAAAAGTATTTGTACATTAATATGTATATGTATGTGGCAAACACTATTTGATGGCTGTTTGTAGATACGACTCTTACATATTCAACTTGTGAGGCTAAGAAATGCACATATTAGCAAAGTGTTACATGGAAGAAACTATGAACCCTCCTCTTCTGAGTATCTTCTCACTAAAATACTTTTGAAGACATAGGAAAAGATGAAAACTCTCAACAAAGTTGAAAATAACATTATAGACATTATCTAGATAGAACTAAAATTACTGAAAGAAGACAGTTTATTAAAAAACACTCAGCCGGGTATGATGGCTCACACTTGTAATCCCAACACTTTGGCAGGTGGAGGTGGGAGGATCTCTTGAGGCCAGGAGTTTGAAACCAGCCTGGGTGGCCTAGCAAGACCCCATCTCCTTAAAAAATCAGCCAGCTGTGGGGGTGCATGCCTGTAGTCCTAGCTGCGTGGGAGGCTGAGGTGAGACGATCACTTGAGCCTAGGAGTTTGAAGCTGCAATGAGCTAAGACTGCACCACTGTAATCCAGCCTGGATGACAGAGCAAGACTCTCTTAAAACACACACACACACACACACAGATTTTTTTAAAAATAACACCCAAGCTTTGTTTGACACATGAAACCTGAAAAACAAAAATAGGAGATAGTACATAATTCATTCATCTTTTACCTCTGAATTCAGAGACAGGATATGTATCAACCAGAAAATTGGTATCCTCCTCCTGCCTGTGTTTTTATAATACCTACAAGAAGTAGTATTTAATATAAAACAAGTGGATAGGAATTGTGTGTATATACTTAAGTGGAGAAGGTAGCCATAATCAGGGAACACAGGAGCTATTAATGTATGTATTCATTGCTTTCAGATGAGGCATGAGCAGATCCAAAAATTATTATTATTATTATTTTAGTTTCCTTTAGTAAACAGTGCACAGTTCTGCAGATTTTCATTTTTGGACCAATGAGCATTACTCACAAGTAATTACTAGTAATGTTATTACCTACTAATAAGTAAATTGCTAAAGTCCAATAAAATTTGTTTCCACAAATGAAAATCAGTGTTTTATTAGAGTTTACTTGGGACTCTGCTTCCAAGATACCTGGTTCCTGTACAAGGTTTGTAATTTTGCAAGAATGCATAAAACTGTGTATACAGATATTGTCACACAGATAGCAGGTCAGACAACTGACAGAAACTATCCCGTGGTCAGTCCTCAAGCATTTTCTTATGAATGTATCATCATTGTTGGGAGAAGCTTATGGTTTTCCTGCTATTTTTGCATTTCAGATATGTATTATTTTAGCTTGATAGCCATTGAGATTGCTATAGATTATTTGATTTGTGTGTAGTGATGTATATATGCATATTTTTCACTGTATTTTTCTAGTTTTCTATAACTGGGTTTTTAAAAATATTTTCAGTAGAAAAATAATTATGCGCTCATTGCTAAAAATAAATATGCGTAACTTACCCCTCTATATTGCTTATAACATTTTGATGATGTAGCCAGTGAATATGTGCTAATTTAAATAACTTGTATATAGAATTAAGCCAACTGCAATATTATAACTGGGTTCTTTTTAACTTAATAGGATATTGTTTTATAATATTAAATCATATGTTCAAGCTCATTCTCTTTAAAAAAATAAACAATAAGCAATTTCTGTGTATTCCTCTCAAGTCTTTATTACTTAGGAATTTGCTTTAGAGCAGAGATTGTATTTTGGATTTTCTTTAAACTTCTTATCCCACTTCACATATCCCCAAGTACTCCTCCCAAGACAGGATATATGGCAGGAACACATTTTTGTTTGTTTGTTTTTGTTTTTGTTTTTGTTTTTGTTTTTTGGCAGGAACACATTTAACTTAATTGAACACTGGAACAGCTTATTAGCCTTTCTTATAGTGGAGTCATTTCACAGTGACTCTTGGGAAATCTATAAAACAGTATTCCAGTTAGGAAGACTTTTTCCCAATTTTAATAAAAGTTTTTATGGATCTTTTCCCCCTGTAGTCAATTTCTTTCAAATTCTCCTTCTTTGGGGCTTAGGTCTTATGACTTGCATAGTAACAATAGGAAATGCTTATTACCTGCGCATTTTTTTTTAAATAGTTTGATGTATTTTAATAGCAAACATACAGGAACAGCAGAGAAGACAGATAACATTAAAAACATGTTCTTGCATGTAGAACAACTCATGCAAGAAAAGTATAGTGAATGGATGGAATCTACTGTATGATAAAAATGCTACAAACACCGTTTAATTGCCGTCAATAAGAAATTTACTTGTTTTTAAAAAATCCAAATGCTGGCATTGTCCAGAAAAATTTAACAGGTTTATTTATAATTATTATAAAGTTGAACCGCTGAAACTTGTGCACTGAAACATTTTAACTTGCATTAATGCTTTACATCTCCGCATTTATATTTAAAACTCACACACAAATGAAAATCGAAAAACTGCCAATACCTGATTTCTGTCCCCTATTTTTCCACTCGCAGTCATATATACTTAAGTACCTTTTGACCCCATGGAAAAAAAAATTATCTAACATTCAGAACTACCGGTAACAGGAAGAAAAGAATTTTTGTTGTTGTTGTTGTTGTTTTTTGAGAATGAAATGTTTCCCATCATAGTGGATTCTTAAGCACGGTCACCACGTATGAGGCGTGCTAGCTGGATGTCTTTTGGCATAATTGTTACATGTTTGGCATCGATAGCACAAAGGTTGGTGTCTTCAAAAAGGCACCAGATAGGCCTCACTTGCCTTCTGCAGAGCACCCATAGCTGCGCTCTGGAAGCGCAGATCTGTTTTAAAGTCCTGAGCAATTTCTCGCACCAGACGCTGGAAGGGAAGTTTGCAAATCACAAGTTCAGTGGACTTCTGATAATGTCTGATTTCACGGAGTGCCACAGTTCCGGCCTGTAACGATGAGGTTTCTTCAGCCCTCCAGTGGAGGGCGCACTCTTGCGAGCGGCTTTTGTAGCCAGTTGCTTCCTGGGTGCTTTACCACCGGTAGATTTGCGGGCAGTCTGCTTTGTACGAGCCATGGTATAGAGACCTCCTTTCTTTCTTTCTTTTCTTTTCTTTTTTTTTTTTTTTGTGAATAAGTTAAACTTTTATTTTTCAGAAACAAAAATGACAAGTGGCAACTTGCCTTTGTAAAAAATTTAAAGAGTATCAGGGTAATAAGCTATCTCTCATAGAGACAGAAGCCCAAGAAACACTATTACACAGCTCTCAAAGAAAGTCCTATTAAATAAATCTCAGAATAATATACTTTTAACTAAGTCAACAAAAACAAAAACCACAAAAATCAAGAGACCTCCTTTCTTACCTACCTTCTCCGCCTTCTCCTTCGGCTGGAGCTCGGCGAGCTAGAGGCGGCGCAGTGGCGGCTGTGAACCTACCTGCGCTTCTTAATGGAACCAGAAAAAATTTAATGGAATGGAAGACACTGGGCTCTTGTCTCCTAATAGTTATCAAAAGCTGGTAAGTAATTAATTACGTGCAGTTAGGAATAATAGGAATAAATGGAGAAGTTGATGAAGAAGTTCAAGTAAGAAATGTCAAAACTTAAAGCTGAGTTATTTAGTAACTAGGACCCTTAGTACTGTGTTCACAAGCCAAAAGTCGTCTTTCAAAAGGTATTTACCAAAAATGTGGTGAACCTAAATTGTCTTCATAGCGTTTATGGCACTCTTTTGGGTCATAGTCTGGGAAAGAGTGAAGACAAAATTGGGGTTGAGAATGAGTAGGAACCAGAAGGATAACCTGGAAAGGAAAAGAAGGCTAACTGTACATCATTATAGGGGCTCTTCTTTGTTCACATCCAGGCTTTGCAAATGCTGCTCCCCTGCTTGGAAACCCGTCTCTTTCATTCCCTTCCTGGCTTTCTTCACTGAATCCTCCTTATCCTTCAGAATTCAGCCTAGGGATCACTACCTCCTGGTAGCCTCTCCTGATGGCTCTCCCATCTGGATTAAATACTCCCCTTGGGCCGCGCGCCGTGGCTCACGCCTGTAATCCTAGCACTTTGGGAGGCCAAGGTGGGTGGATCACCTAAGGTCAGGAGTTCAAGACCAGCCTAGCCATCATGGTGGAAACCCCCTCTTAAATTATTAAAAAAAAAAAAAAAGATAAATACTCCCCCTGCATATATCTGTAACACATTCTTATCTCTACTATAGTCCCCATCAGACTGTGTTACAATTGACATTTTCCTTCAAATATGGGAACCAGTTTCTCTTTGTCGTAGTGCTCCCCATACCTGGCATATAGTAGGCATTTAGTAAATGTTGAGCCAATTTTTTTCCCCTTAAATACAGGGTCTTGCTAGGCTAGAGTGCAGTGGTGTGATCATAGCTCACTGAAGCCCCAAACTCCTGGGCTCAAGGGATCCTCCTGCCTCATCCGTCTGAGCAGCTAGGACTGTAGGTGTGTACTACCATGCCTGGCTAATTATTTTTTGTAGAGACAAGATGCTGCTATGTTGCCCAGGTTGATAGTGAACTCCTGGGCTCGAGTGATTCACCTCAGCCTCCCAAAGCACTGAGATTACAGGTGTGAGCCACTGTGTCCAGCAGAACCAATGTTAAATAATTCCAAGCTAGAGAGAAAATGTGTTGAACACCTGTGAATAAAAATAAAGGCAGTTTCAGTTGAATAAGCAGAGAAACATACTATACTACACTAGATAGAAATTGAAAGAAAATATGACATAGAATGGGAATGTTGCCGGAAGGTGGATAATAAACCCTATGAAAATTCAGGAGTATACCACCTCTGAAGTTGAGGTTCAGTGGTCTGGAGCATGTTGCAAGATTCCCACAAATATAGAAGACAAGCTGCTGCTCCCTGTGCCACTTCTCACAATGCTAGGCACAATGCTTGGTGGCTTATTATTATTTTTTTTTATGTTGAACTCTTTGTATACAACATTTCAGTAATTCATTACCAAGTAACATGTAAGGCTGCCAATCTGAGGTGTTGTTAGAGCAAAAGAAGGCTCTACATCAAGTCAGACTGCAGTGCAAACTGCTTTGCCACTTGGACTGTATTGACCCAGCAGATTCAACTCAGGAGTGTCTGTGGCAAATACAAATGCAGTATCAGCCCGGGCGCAGTGGCTCACGTCTGTAATCCCAGCACTTTGGGAGGCCAACGCAGGTGGATCACGAGGTCAAGAGATCGAGACCATCCTGGTCAACATGGTGAAACCCCGTCTTTACTAAAAATACAAAAAATTAGCTGGGCATGGTGGCGCGTGCCTGTAATCCCAGCTACTCAGGAGGCTGAGGCAGGAGAATTGCCTGAACCCAGGAGGCGGAGGTTGCAGTGAGCCGAGATCATGCCATTGCACTCCAGCCTGGGTAACAAGAGTGAAAACTCCGTCTCAAAAAAAAAAAAAAAAAAATGCCGTATCAGGCCTCAACCAGAGGGTCTTCTCTCGGGTTTTAGAGCAGAGCCATGTCCTTTTCTGAAAAACAACAAAACCTTATCTTTGTGAGAGTAGCTCTTAGATTGCTATTGAACTGTGTAGTGTAGGATGTCAAATGTCCTTGGGATTTATGCTGAACAGTGTGAACCAAGCAGTAGGAGTAAACATGCACAGTAACAATCTGTCATTACATGGCAGCTTAATGTTAGTATATAAGGAATCACACTCAGCAGATCCTGAAGTTGGTCGCACAGGCAGGCAGCTCCGACCCATAACACCTGCTCCTGCTGCGTTGCTTCCTTTCCCTGCATTCACGTTTATGGCCTCGTGGAGATGTTTTCCTATCGTCAGTTAAGGGAGAAACTAAAACTTAAATTTAAGACAAAATGCTGGCATCAACTGGTCTGCTATAGTATTAGTCTAATAATAAATCCTCCTTGTGGGCAAAACTTCAAGCAGTACATTGATTGCCACTTTGTCTACACTGTGAGATGTAGATCTCAAAGGATGTAGATCTATGCAGCTTCATAGACAATGGCAAGTGACTAATTAGGTAACAAAGGATTTGGCAGGAACAGGATTAGAAAATTGGTGGCAAGAAGGTTTGGAGAAGAGGGATTTGAATGGACTTCACGAAATGGACACAGCATATGAGATACTTGTGTTCTACATCAATGGACACCAAAGGACACCTGCAGCAAAATTTGTCCATCTCAATCAGGTAGAGAAGGTGACGTATCCTGCAAATGTCAGCCTCTTTCTGTAGCCACTCCAATATTTGCTTAATGGTTCATGTACAAAGTTACCAAAGGACAGAGGCTGTGTGGGGGCCAAATATTATGGAAGTCCCTTCACCAAGGCTGATCTGGCTACTGCC
Organism: Saimiri boliviensis; assembly: GCF_048565385.1. Classification (NCBI taxonomy): domain Eukaryota; kingdom Metazoa; phylum Chordata; class Mammalia; order Primates; family Cebidae; genus Saimiri; species Saimiri boliviensis. The sequence goes on from NC_133451.1 coordinate 101,858,721, forward strand.
ACTGTTATTTCTAAGTGTTGTCAGCTGAGACCTACTTTGATTCCTCAATATGACATCATTCCTTGGGGAAAACTGGTAGTCACCTGATAATGTTGATTACATTGTTCCCCTTTGATCATGGAGCATTTAGTTGTCCTTAATGGAATAGACACACAGTCTGGATATGGATTTGCCTGAGCTGCTTTCAGTGTTTCTGCCACCACCACTATCTGTGTGCTTACAGAATGCCTTCGTCATTGCCATATGACCTCCACAACATTGCTTCTCATCAAGGAACTCATAGCAAAAGAAGTGTGACAATGGGAATTCACTGCTCTTACTACATCCTATCACCCTGATATGGTTTGGATTTGTGTCCCTGCCCAAATCTCCTGTCGAATTGTAATCCCCAGTATTGGAGGAGGGGCCTGGTGGGAGGTGACTGGATTGAATCATGGGGGCAGATTTCCCCCTTGCTGTTCTTGTGATAGTGAGTTCTCTTGAGATCAGGTTGTTAGTAGGTAGTAGATAGTACCTACCCCAGATATCTCTTCCTCCTTCTCTGGTCACGTAAGATGTCCCTGCTTCCTCTTTGCCTTTGGCCATGATTGTGAGTTTCCTGAGGCCTCCCAAGCCATGCTTCTTGTATAGCTTGTGGAACTGGAAATCAATTAAGCCTTTTCTTTATAAATTACCCAGTCTCAATCATTCTTTATAGCAATGCGGGAACAGACTAATATAAACCACAAAAAGCCGCTGACCTGACAGAAAGGTGGAATGCCTTCTGATGACTCAGTTACGATAACAGTTGAAGTATCATCCTACAGGGTACAGTATATGCTTTGAACAAGCAACCAACATTTTTTTCCTATAGCCAGACACGCAGGTCTGAGAATCAAGAATTGAAAGTGAGGCCGGGCGCGGTGGCTCAAGCCTGTAATCCCAGCACTTTGGGAGGCCGAGGCAGGTGGATCATGAGGTCGAGAGATCGAGACCATCCTGGTCAACATGGTGAAACCCCGTCTCTACTAAAAATACAAAAAATTAGCTGGGCATGGTGGCGCGTGCCTGTAATCCCAGCTACTCAGGAGGCTGAGGCAGGAGAATTGCCTGAACCCAGGAGGCGGAGGTTGCAGTGAGACGAGATCGTGCCATTGCACTCCAGCCTGGGTAACAAGAGCGAAACTCCGTCTCAAAAAAAAAAAAAAGAATTGAAAGTGAAATCATTCTTTTAATATAGCCCCCTAATTTTAGGGTCTTAGTTTACAAAAGAGAGGTGCTTAGTTCTCAAAGGGACACAGCAATGTCTCCACTGTATTGGAAGTTATGAGTATTACCTGGCCATTTTGGGCTCCTTCTATCAACAGCCAGAAGGAAAGTGGTCCTGATTATGAAGAGGAATTGACTTGCTGTGACATAACAGGGCAAGAAGGACGATGTCTAACATCTAGAGGCTTTTCCAGAGTGCCTCAGTCCTTCTATGTTCAGTACTAAAAGTTAATGAAATACAGCAGCCCAATAAAAGAATGGGTCACTGATGATTCAAACTCTCAAATGTAAGATTTGCGTCTTCCACCAGGTAAAAAATGTCAACCAGCATTTCATACTGTGCTGAAGATAAATTAGAAGACAATCTGAGAGGTGTAGTGGAAATAAATTTGATAGTGTAAAAAAATTCAATTCTAGCAGTGGATCTGTCACATTGTGTTAGACTGGCTGTAATAGAAAGAATAAGGGTTTGCAAGCCAAACAGAACAAAATTTGAATTACAGTTCTTCTGTTAGCTGTGTGACCTGGGGCAAGTCTCTAAATTTCTCTGAGCCTTCATATCACTACGAGAGAATAATAGTTCCTTAGTAAGTGTGTTGTGAGAATTATATGGAACGTGTATGTAAAGTTTCCCGTGCAGCACCTGGCTTGTAATACATACTCAATAAATGGCAGTCAATTTCTTAACAAAATAACAGCACAACAGTAATAATAGTAATAATGTTTGCACATTAAGCCTGCTCTTTGCCCTCCTATCACCTGTTACTTTCCACCTTCACTGAAATTATTCCACACAGTACATGGAAAATCAAAATATTTTCATGTGGGCTGCTGCTTCCTCCACTGTGTACTGTGATCAGTGTATTAACTGCACTTTTTGGCTTCAGACCATCCAGAACAGATGCGTATACAGAAAGAAGCAAGTAGTCTCAGTTCATTACCTGCACATACCATCAGACTTAGTGCTCACCAGTAAGCCACAATTGTGGTTTTGTTTTTTCTTTCTATCTAAAGATTTATTCTAAAAAGACTTATCTCTGGCTTTTTACCTCTCTCTCTTTTTTTTTTTTTTTTTTTTTGAGACGGAGTTTCACTCTTGTTACCCAGGCTGGAGTGCAATGGCGCGATCTCGGCTCACTGCAACCTCCGCCTCCTGGGCTCAGGCAATTCTCCTGCCTCAGCCTCCTAAGTAGCTGGGATTACAGGCACGTGCCACCACGCCCAGCTAGTTTTTGTATTTTTAGTAGAGACGGGGTTTCACCATGTTGACCAGGATGGTCTCGATCTCTCGACCTCGTGATCCACCCGCCTCAGCCTCCCAAAGTGCTGGGATTACAGGCTTGAGCCACCACGCCCGGCTATTTGACTTCTTAATTATGGCTATTCTTGCAGGAGTAAGTCAGTATCTCATTGTGGTTTTAATTTGCATTTCCCTGATAACTAGGGATGTTGAGGATTTTTTATATGTTTTTTGGCTGTTTGTGTATCTTCTTTTGAGAATTATCTTTATGTCCTTTGCCCACTTTTAGATGGGATTATTTATTTTTTCTTGCTGATTTGTTTGATTTCTTTGTAAATTCTGGATATTTGTCCTTTGTCAGATACATAGTTTGCGAATATAGAAGCTCATCTTTTTTATTCATCACTCTACCATCGGCCTAGAACAGTGTTTGGCAAATCCTCATGCACTAGTAACCACAAGTATGTGTGTTCATATTATTTTTAAAGGTAGTTGTAGTTTTTTTTCTTGAGATAGAGTCTCCCTCTGTTGCCCAGGCTGGAGTGCAGTGGCGCGATTTCAGCTCACTGCAACCTCCACCTCTCAGGTTCAAGCGATTCTCCTTTCTCAACCTCCTGAGTAGGATTACAGGCATACACCACCATGCCTAGCAAATTTTTTGTATTTTGGTAGAGACAGGGTTTCACCGTGTTGCCTAGGCTGTTCTCAAACTCCTGAACTCAGGCAATCCACCCGCCTCGGTCTCCCAAATTGCTAGGTTTACAGGCATGAGCCATGGCGCCCAGCCTAAAAGTGTTGCAGTTATACTTAGAAATCCTGTTTTATTATTGTTCTATTAAATTTATTCAGCAGACATTTGAGCACCTACTACTTAGGTGCTGGTGATAGAGCAGTGAACAAAACAGACAAGGAACCTTCTGACATGGAGCTTACATTCCAGTTAGGGGAGACAGGTTTTAAAAGTATGTGTTGTGTTAGGTAATGATTAAATGCTAAGACGGGAAAAAAAGCAGAGTAAGGGCTAACTGGCAGGAAGTAGAAGTTAATGCAGCCAATAACGTTTTACAAGGCCTTCCACACTATGGTGAGGGCTTCAGGTTTCACTGGGAGAGAGGTGCAAACCCATTGAATGGCTTGGAGTGAAGTTGCGATCTGATCTGTTCTTAGCAAGATGAATTCAGCAAACCTATCTTAGGAAGCTAAAGAAGGCAAGGGTGGGCCGGGCACGGTGGCTCAAGCCTGTAATCCCAGCACTTTGGGAGGCTGAGGCGGGTGGATCACGAGGTCAAGAGATCGAGACCATCCTGGTCAACATAGTGAAACCCCGTCTCTACTAAAAATACAAAAAATTAGCTGGGCATGGTGGCACGTGCCTGTAATCTCAGCTACTCAGGAGGCTGAGGCAGGAGAATTGCCTGAGCCCAGGAGGCGGAGATTGCGGTGAGCCGAGATTGCGCCATTGCACTCCAGCCTGGGTAACAAGAGCGAAACTCCGTCTCAAAAAAAAAAAAAAAAAAAAAGAAGGCAAGGGTGGACAAAATAAACAATTTGTGAAAAAAATCAGCTCCCTAGATTGTTTAGGTGGAAGATATTTGGATTAAGAGAAGGTTACATTGCCCTGAAATTTGGAAATTAACTATGGCAGCTTGGATTAATACTTACTTGGTTATTCTTACAGTACTAGGTTTCTTTGCTAATATTTTATTTAGGATCTATTTCACCTACTTTTATAAGTAAGATTTGTCTATAGTTAGCTTTTGTGGTGCTTGCTTGCTTGTTATTAGCGTTATGCTACTTTTATTAGATGAGTTGGATAGCTTCCCATCTGTTTTAATGATTTGGAACAGTTTGTATAAAATACCTAAAATTTTGGTGTATAAGTTAGGTGTTATCTATCCTAGGGGCCTTCTACCAGGTAGCTCATTGACCACTATTTCAATCAATGACTATTAATCTAGTCAGGGTCTCTTTTCAAAAAAAAAAAATTTGTTTTATAGAGACGTGGTCTCGCTATGTTGCCCAGGCTGGAGTGCAGTGGCTATTCACAGGCGCAATCCCACTACTGATCAGCACGGGAGTTTTGACCAGCTCCATTTCTGACCTGGGCCAGTTTAGCCCTCCTTAGGCAACCTGGTGGTCCCCCACTCCCTGGAGGTCACCATATTGATGCTAAACTTAGTTCAGACACCTGATTGGCATAGCACACTACAGCCTAGAACTCCTGGACTCAAGTAATCCTCCAGCCTCAGCCTCCCGAGTAGCTGGGACTACAGGCACGCACCACTGCGCCAGGCTCAGGGTCTCTTTTCTGAGCCAAGTCGGATAGTTGTAACTTGATTGATGTAAACAACTATTAGAGGTTAGCTTTTTCTATCCTTTCTGTTATGTTTATATATTTCTTATTTCTCTTTTCTTCATTCTTGTTTCAGGCTTTTTTTTTTATCTGAGTCCCTTGTAAAAAGAACAATTTTGGGGTTTACTGACTCACTCTACTTTTTTTGTTGGGGGAGGTGGTTGCTATAGAGGAAGAGCAGAGGAAATTTGATTCATTTTCTGCTCTACCTTTATCATTTCCTTCCTCCTACTTCCTTTAGGTATATTTTTGCTGCCTTTTTTTTAGGTTCTTGGAGTGTAAGCTTAGTTTATTTTCAGCCTTTTCTGTTTCCTCATAAATTCATTTAACACTATACATTTTCCTGAGTAATAAAGATTTTAATATTAAGTGCCTTTTTGGTATTCAGTTTGAAAATAGTTCTGAACTTCCATTTATCGGTAATTTAATCTATTAATATTTATACATGTGTCAAAGTACTTAAATTCCAGTGGTAAAGATGGGGTAATGATGCTTTATCTTTTCATTAATTTTTTATTTTGTTGTGTATGTACACATTTAGTTTTATTGTAACAAAGCAATTTATACACTTTTAACATTTAAAACAGCATCATCTTTCCTTTACAGTGAAATAAAAAAATTAAAAATAAACAGGAACAAAATTACAATAGAGAATGTCAATTCCAAATGAGATCCTACAGGTTCTGATTCTCTCACTGAGTGTCAGGGCTCAAGTCATCATTAGGAGAGAATTTATTTTAAAAGTCTCATCTTAAACTGCAAGGATGTCTGTCAAACATCACAATTAGACATGCTAAAGGAGAAGCCATGTTGTCAAAATGCCCACTTAACCCACCCAAACGTCTCAAACCCACCCTTTACTGATCCATAACTCCCCCTTTTTTTTTTGAGATGGAGTTTTACTCTTGGCACCGGAGCTGGAGTGCAATGGTGTGATCTTGGCTCACTGGAACCTCTGCCTCCTGGGTTTAAGAGGTTCTCCTGCCTCAGCCTTCTTAGTAGCAGGGATTACAGGTGCCCACCACTAAGCCCAGCTAATTTTTGTATTTTTTTTTAGTAGAGACAGGGTTTCACCATGTTGTCTAGGCTGGTCTCGAACTCCTGACTTCAGGTGATCTGCCAGCCTTAGCCTCCCAAAGTGCTGAGATTACAAGTGTGAGCCACTGTACCTGGTAACCCCATTTTTAAAAGTTTTTCTTTTTTTAAACAAGAGAAAGTAGACAGATATATGTTGGTCAATGCTAAATGTCCATATTCACATACAGGCACAGTGTACTTTCTGAGCCCAATATACAGAGAAAGGAGAAAAGAAGCTAGAATTCTATGTACTGCTGCACAGGGGCCTAGCACCCTCCAGCTTCCAGAGAGCGAAGGGAGCAGGTTTTTCTTTTTTCCCACCGAGCTCTGTGGTATTGATTCCATATAGTTTTTGTTCAGACAGGAAGGGATAAAAATGAATTTCACACAGAAAGGGCTAGAGACTCTTCCCATTGTATTCTGCTCAAGGTATTTCTCCCAAATAAATTGAAAGCCTTGGTGTAGAGAAAAGAGACGTCAAGAACAGGGTGAATGAGTACAAGAGGCAAAAAAAAAAAAAAAAAAAAAAAAGCCAACAACAAAAAGACCGCACAAAAAACAGACAACAGACTACAACTTGCCCCAGGGACTGAAGAAAATTTAAAAAGGGGAAGCTTGGAATCCATCAGTGTTCTATTATTCATCTCTTTGATACTCCTCTCTATCCTCCCCTTCATCATCATCTTCTTCTTCTTCTTCTTTTTTTTTTTTTTTTTTAAGACCGGGTTTCACCATGTTGGTCAGGCTGGTCTTGAACTCCCGACCTCAGGTGATCCACCTGACTTGGCCTCCAAAGTGCTTGGATTACAGGCGTGAGCCACCACGCCCGGCCCATCATCATCTTCTTCACCTTCATCTTCATCCCCTTGTTCATCAATATCTTCTAATTCTTCCTCCTCCTCTTCCTCATTATCATCTTCTTTTTTTTTTTTTTTTTTTGAGACGGAGTTTTGCTCTTGTTACCCAGGCTGGAGTGCAATGGCACGATCTTGGCTCACCGCAACCTCCGCCTCCTGGGCTCAGGCAATTCTCCTGCCTCAGCCTCCTGAGTAGCTGGGATTACAGGCACGTGCCACCATGCCCAGCTAATTTTTTGCACTTTTAGTAGAGACGGGGTTTCACTATGTTGACCAGGATGGTCTCGATCTCTTGACCTCGTGATCCACCCGCCTCGGCCTCCCAAAGTGCTGGGATTACAGGCTTGAGCCACCGCGCCCGGCTCTCATTATCATCTTCTTCATCATCCATATTGGGAACCAAGTTGTACCGTAATGGGTTTGGCCAAATATCATCTTTGATGACCTCTCCTAACTCTTCAGCCCCTGCATCAGAATGGTCAATAAACCAGGTCAAGAAGCTCTCTGGTGCCTCACGCTGCCTCTTCCTGCTGGCTTTATTCTGCATTTGACTTGAACCTTTCGTTACATCCTTTCCAGATTTCCATTTGATTTCAGTGCACTTTGAAGATGGATTACCGCTCTCATTCAGATGAAATTCTTTGGAGAAAACTTTATTTTCAAAGTAAGGACTTTCATCAAGATAATAATTGATTTTGTAACCTGATTTAATATCTTCAAATTCTGTCACTTCAACTATGGTCAAATAATGCAGTCCCTCTTCGTCTTCTCCCCAAGCAGTGCAGACACTATAAATGACAAATGCTGTTACCCCAAAATTTAGGATTTTGGCAATCAATTCTGACCTCTTCTGAAAAAAATGGTTGGCGGAGTTTGTTGTATTTCTGTTCTATTTTCAAAATCGCCTCACTGGCTTCTTCATTAAGTCTATCTATTTCATTTTATATTTCATCAATGTGTTTAATTGCTTCTTGCTGTTCTTTTTTGCCCTGCTTCAGCAAGCCTATGGAGGCTGAGGTTTCCTCTGGTCTCAGAGCAGGATGTGATTTTGGTGTCTTCTTTTAAGGCAGGAGGGGAGATTGGCATTTGGAGGCCATGCTGCTAGGGAAGCCGAAGAACCTGACCACCAGTATCCCTGCTTGTCAGGAAGCAGGCGGAACACTCTAATTTCTTTTATTTAATTTCATTAACATAGCCTATATGTTAAAAAGTTTAAGGTCATTTTAGAGTTTTCCTTTGAGGCCTACTATGTGGTCATTACACTGTGAATCATCCATATGTGTTTGAAATAATATGTACTCTCAAATGGGTACAGAGCTCTTTATGACTATTAGAAATGGAGGTCTAGGACCTGGAGGCAGAATAGGGAAAAGGAATATCTTTCTCTATTTACCATTAAAATTCAAACCAAGTGGGAGGCCCAGTGGATAACAGGAGTATTCCTGGAAGCCATTCCTACATTGGCATGGCTAGCAATACCTTAACAATACATGGAAATGACCGTGAGCCACACAAAAATATCCCACTAAACCCAAAGTAAATGGATCTCTAACTCAGCTTGCTCTTTGGTTCCTAGAGAGACTAAAAGTAGATGATTAGTAGTTGCCTGGAGCTGGAGATAAGAGTGGAGAGTGATGCAAATGAGCCTCAGGAATCTTTCTAGAGCGATGGAAATGTTCTAATTTATTATGGTGACTGTTGCGTAACTCTGTAAATTCGCCAAAAATAACTTTTAATAAGTGAAAGTTATGATACATAGATCAAACCTTAATAGAGCCATTTACAAAAATTTTTTTTGAAAAGCAAGATCAGAGATTCGAATGTGAAAAGGCTGTGACATATAAGTAATACTTCTGAACTAGCTCACATTGAGTAATCGTTTTGTCTCATCAAGAGTCCTATATACTGGCCGGGCGTGGTGGCTCAAGCCTGTAATCCCAGCACTTTGGGAGGCCGAGGCAGGTGGATCACGAGGTCAAGAGATCGAGACCATCCTGGTCAACATGGTGAAACCCCGTCTCTACTAAAAACACAAAAAATTAGCTGGGCATGGTGGTGCGTGCCTGTAATCCCAGCTACTCAGGAGGCTGAGGCAGGAGAATTGCCTGAACCCAGGAGGCGGAGGTTGCGGTGAGCCGAGATCGCGCCACTGCACTCCAGCCTGGGTAACAAGAGCGAAACTCCGTCTCAAAAAAAAGAAAAAAAAAAAGAGTCCTATATACTATGGGAAAGTTTGTTGTGCACCCAAAACAGCTATGTGTGCTGAGTGACTTTGTATACAGTGCCTCCCCAGTAAACTCACTCTATCTGCAGTGTCCAGAGCTTCTTCCACAGTAGTTTGCTGATCCCACCTTTGCGGCCAGATTCTGTGCTGCAAAATGGGCATCTCCTCCCCTTCTTCTCCATTTCCCTCCTTCCTAATAAAACTCTTTTCTGAAGAAGCTGAGGTCAGCATCAGATTTGAAATATTTAAAGTGGATACAAAACTATTTCAGCAATGCAGACAATTAAGTGCATTGTTGTGGTTAATGAAGCTGTTAGTAAAACATGTCTCCTGATATCCTATACAACAAATTTCCATCCTAATACATACAGACTGTTTTTGACAACTATGCACTCACAGTATAATTGGTGCAGAGCCATATACTCTTGAATTTTTAATACTGCAGGGCAAGAGGATTATGACAGATTATAACTGCTGAGTTAACCACAAAAGGTATATGTCTAGTCTGTTTCTCAATGGTCTCTCCACGTTAAAGTGTGAAAGAAAAGTGAGTGCCTGAGGTAACTCACCACTGTCCAAAGCCTCCTTTCTTGCTCGTCAGGACCCAAACTGATCTCAGAGATGATCCATCTATTACTGAGAAAATCACCAAGAACAAACAGAAACCTGTCACTCCAGAGACTGATGAAAAGCCAGCCCGAAACCTGAAGGCTATCAAGTATATGGACGGTCCCGCACTCACACAGCAAGACCTAAAGAATGGATTTGACAAAGCACTATTGGCTGTCCTGGAGCCTCCAGAACTGAAGAAGGGCTGCAACCCTGTTATGCTATGAGCATCTCTCCAAAGCCCTTTCTGCACTGCTGATGTAACCATCATACTAAAATAAATGTTTAAATCTAACAAAAGATTAAAAATTAAAATTCGGCAAGGTGCTGTGGCTCACGACAGTAATCCCATCACTTTGGGAGGCCGAGCCAGGTGGATCACCTGAAGTCAGGAGTTCAAGACCAGCCTGGCCAACATGGTGAAATCTCATCTCTACTAAATATGCAAAATTAGCCGGGTGTGGTGGCACACGCCTGTAGTCCCAGCTACTCCAGAAGCTGACAGGAAAATTGCTTGAACCCGGGAGGCAGAGGCCACAGTGAGCCGAGATGGCACCACTGCACTCCAACCTGGGCAAGACAGCAAGATTCCAATCAAAATTCAAAATACGTATAAATTCATTTTTGCAATAATGAGAAATACACTGTATCAACCCACATGCATCCGTTTGAGACAGGGATTATAGGTATGGCCCCCTTCTCCTTCCCAATACTAGTTAATTCTGAGTAATTGTATATTGTTAGAAAAGTAATCAGTACTCATTTTTGGTTTTTGTTTTAAAAAACAATTTTGTTTCTGTTTAAAAGCAAGTCATGCTTGTGATGACTGTGTAACAGGCTAATTGGAATTGTTGAATCTGCTCCCTGACTCCATTCTGGAGAGTAATCTGGGGAATCTTAGTGGGGTTTTATTTTTCCTCTTTTTTTGGAGGGGGAGTGTTTGTATGGCTTGTTTTTTAGTCTTTTTTTTTTTTTTTTTTAAATTCATTAACCAGTGATCAGTCCATAAGAGGAGAAAGACAGATTGATTCCATATGCGACTTCCTAGATCTAGTTTAGAAAACATGTTCCTTATCTGGGTGCTTTTAGGAAAGAATATAGTAAATGCCTTATTTAGTATTTCTTTTTGAAATTTGCCTTTTATCTCCACCTTTGAGTAGGTTCAGTATTTGATGAAACTCGTGAAAGTGGGTGGAAATTGTCTTGCAACTGCTCTTTTCTGGGATCCACTAAATAATGTGACTGTGACTTTCAAGGTAGTTTGCCAGTTGCTGATTTTTGGGGAAGTTAATTTCTAACTTCTTTCACTGATGAATAAATTGCACCTTTGAAATGCAACAAGTGGATTGAGTTTGTAACTTAAAAAAAAATTTTCCCTGTCAGTCATTGTCTTATATGCTTATTATAGATTTGCAATCAACAGTCTATGGTGTTTCTAGAATGCAGCTGAAGACCTGGTATGTAGAGGGAATGTGAAGGGTGGTACCAGAGGACTGACGTCTATAGAACGATTCACACCCTCTCAAGTTATGAGGATGGAGACCTGCTTCGTGAAGAAGCTGGGGTGTGGTGGGGATGGGTAGAATACTTAACAACATGGCATCAATCAGGGGAATCCCCTTACTTCTGTTTCGCAGATGAGGAACCCTACAGCCGCCAGATGAGGCGCTCTAGTTTAATAAAAATCATGGAAAGATTCTGATCAAGACTCTTCTCAAGTGTTAGAGATTTTATCAGCTTATTTTAGTTGCAGTTTCCAATTTCCAAAAATGTTTAGGTAATCTTTACACCTTTCAAAACCTAGTTCATCAGTGCTGAACCAATGCTTTCTCATGTCTCAATTCTTTGTATAGGCATCCTTTCCAGATGTATTAAACAAAAACCCTTCACAACAACAAAAATACACATTTCATTTACTTTAAAAACCCTTCACAACAACAAAAACAATACACATTTCATTTACTTTTTTTTTTTTTTTTTTTGAGACGGAGTTTCGCTCTTGTTACCCAGGCTGGAGTGCAGTGGCGCGATCTCGGCTCACCGCAACCTCCGCCTCCTGGGTTCAGGCAATTCTCCTGCCTCAGCCTCCGGAGTAGCTGGGATTACAGGCACGCGCCACCATGCCCAGCTAATTTTTTGCACCTTTAGTAGAGACGGGGTTTCACCATGTTGACCAGGATGGTCTCGATCTCTTGACCTCGTGATCCACCCGCCTCGGCCTCCCAAAGTGCTGGGATTACAGGCTTGAGCCACCGCGCCCGGCGCTTCATTTACTTTCAAAAACCCTTCGCAACGACAACAACAAAAAAATAAAAACAATACACATGTCATTTACTTGGAGCTAATCGGAGCAAAAGATACAGGCAAGGTAATTTACCTTCCCATAAGAACTTAAAAGTTTAATGTGTCGCGCTATCCATCTAGGGCAACTGTATTTTGAAAGACAGACGCTAGTTAACACAGGTGAATCAGTCTTTAATGGTGATGAAGTCTTTACTACGGTAGAAACTTCCGATTCTTTCTCTTTTCAATACGGAAAGGAGACTACCGCCAGGAGTGATTTGCCACTTGCTGCATGTTTGCCAACTTTGATTGACTAACTGAAGCCTCTTGCAAATTCATCAGATAAAAATGCGGGGTGCCCGGTTAAATCTGAATTCAGATAAACACCAAATAACTTAGTACAAGTACAACCGATATTTCATTTTTAGAAGAATAAATGTGACCCATGCAATATTTGAGACATGCTTCTCCTAAAACACTATTTAGCTAAAATTCAACAGGGCATCCTATATTTTATCTAACAACCCTATTGTAAGCTAGCTGTGCGAAAGCTTGGTTTAGGTTGCTCTTAAATGCTTTTGGTTTGTGTTCAAAAACAAGAAGTCTCAAAACAAAGCATTCGATTTCCCAGCTGCTAGAAGGACTCAATTCCGGTTCCGAAGCTTCTTCAATGACAAACGTGCTTCAAAACAGAAGCCAATTGTGTGGGAGATACTTTCCCAAAGAGCTACCGTTCGGGCCGCTCTCCGTGAACTGCAAACCGCAGGGACAGGCCCGGGGCTGCCCGCCTGGCGCCGCGCTCGCCCTTGGGCGGGGACCCAGCACCGCAGCCCCCAGCACAGGCCTCGGAGGCCGCCGAGGTGGGGGGCCTCGACCGACCCGCCTAGCTGCGTCTTCTCCGCTCCCGGGCGAAGACCAACTTCCGGAGCGGCCCTGCCCCCTGCAGTTGCCGGACGCTCTCTTCCTCTCATCCCCCACTTCTCTCCCCGTGCGAGCTGCATGGAGAAAACGGCGCTCAGAGCACGCAGCCCCCAGGAATGAATTAACGGCGAGTTTTGAAGTCGAGAGCTCGCGCGGCGAGCGTCGCCTGCTGCTGTTCATTCCAGAGGGCCTTCTGCGGGAGGAGGAGGAGGGGGTCCTCGACACCTGCGATCCGGAGGCCGGTTTGTTCTCGGGCTCCCTCTCTTTTTTTTGGTCGGAGGAAAGAAAACAGCTCTGCGCCCGGATGCGTAGAGAGCCGTCAAGTGGAAACGGGGACACACCCTGTTTCCCGCCCGCCCCAGCTGGAGCCGCGGCGCGCGGAGCCGGCAGGCGGGGCGGGGAGGCGCAGGGCGGGAGCGCCCACAGCGCGGAGCCGCCGGGCGCTGACGAGGAGCCAGTCCGCGGGAGGATGCGCCGCTGACGCCTGCAGGAGCCGCGCGCCAGGGCGGGAGGATGCTCCCGAGGGGCCTTGGGTTGTGGCGCGCACGGCTGCTGCCGATCCGCGGCACCTGGGGCCCTGCGAGCCCGTGGCCGCTGCCGCCGTGGCCCCAGGTAAGGGCGGGCGCGGGGCCGCGGCGTTCCGGGGTAGGCGGGTGCAAAGTTTGCGTCGGGCAACTTCGGCGGGAGCCAAAGCCGAGCGGCTGAGCAGTCGCCTGCGTTTTGCTGGCTGCCGGGCTCAGCGCGCCGGGAGGTCCCCACAGGTGGTGGCCGGGCGGCAGACGTGGGTCACGGAGGCCAGGGCGGAGGTCAGGACCCCGCGCCCCGGGAAGGTGAAACCAGAGCGCCGCGGCTGGGGGCGCCTCACCCGGGCGGAGATGGGGTGCGGGGACCACCAGACTTCGGCCCGGGAGCGGCAGAATAACCCGGTAGGCAGTTTCTGCGCTGCAGCCCGTGGGCAGGCAGGGGTAAGTTTCCGGAACCGCGGCGCGGGGGGCCGGTTCCCTCCCAGGGGTCGGTGCCCGAGCCCCTAAGGGGGTCGGAAACGATGGTCCGGGCAGTGACTATCCTGAGTGAGGACGGTCGCAGGAGAGTGAAATTTCCATCCTGAAATCGGCGAGCACTTCCCTTTCCCGGAGGGAAGAAAAACTCGCGTTTGGTTCAGACGCCCGAGAGATGGGTGAATCATGAGTGTGCGGCTGGTGAGTAACAGTTGGCCCGACACCGTTGTGTTGTGGTCTGTGGAGAACCGTGGCTTGGAGGAGGAGGAGGGAGAGGATGTGCACCAAAAAAGACACAAGAAGGAGGGGAAAGCGCCGCGTTTAACTAGGATTACGATCGAGCCCGACGGGAGCCCGGGAGCCCAAACGCTTACCCTGATGAGGAAAGACAGCCTTTAAAAAAAAGCGTTCAGGCTGTGTGTGGTTGGGGAGGGAGCCGTTTCTGAGTTTTAGTTTGTTCCTCCCCCGCACTGTTAGATTAGTTTCAGATTGTTAAAGGGAAAAAGCCAAAAGTAAGCAGTGCTATTCTCTAGTCACTTTCACTTCCTCTTTATTTTGTTCTTTTATTTTTTTCTTTTCCCCATTTTCCTCTATCTCAGGGCTTCATTTTCAATTGATGCAGGGAATATATAAGTGTATTTTTATTCCTTTTCATTGCGTTTGTGCCCAGAGGATTTAATGCATTTAAACAATCAATTCTGGTAATGTTTGAACCAGAATGAGGAAGGCCATGTTGTTACTAAATGTAAGAAAAGGGGCAAACGCCTTACAGTGGAAAATGGTAGACTTATAAAGTCATTGGAGAGGTAGGCTTTTTACACTTTTAAAGATTGTACTTTTACTATAAGTGTTGCATTTCCTAGTCAAAGATACGCTAAACATTAAAACAACCCAATACAAGGAACACTTTTCACACACCATTTAAACACAGGTGATTGTTTTCTTTTTCTTTTTCTTTTTCTTTTTTTCTTTTTTGTTTTTGTTTTTGTTTTTTTGAGACCGAGTCTCTCTCTCTTACCCAGGCTGGAGTGCAGTTGCGGAATCTTGGCTCACTGCAACTTCCGCCTCCTGGGTTCAAGCGATTCTCCTGCCTCAGCCTCCCCAGTAGCTGGGATTACAGGCACGTGCCACCACACCTGGCTAATTTCTGTATTTTTAGTAGAGACGGGGTTTCACCAGATTGGCTAGATTGGCTGGTCTCGAATTCCTGACCTCGTGATCCTTTTGCCTTGGCCTCCCAAGGTGTTGAGATTACAGGTGTAAGCCACCAGCACCTGGCCCCAAGTGTTTTCTATGAAGCCCATCTAACACGTTGAGTAGCATTTTTATGAATCCCAGGACTGCCTGTCCTTTCTTAAATTATCAACTCCAAACCCTTTTCTCCATAATTCCCATCAGATGCTGTCTGGGGTGGTGCCATTGCATACCTTAGCAGGAATGTGGATGCCCTTTTAAAAGAAAATGGCCTAATAACAGGGAAACAGTAGTTAGTACTTTGCCTCTAGGAATTATCCTAAGAAGCCTTATGTTTGAATGTTTCCAATTTGCACATTTTTGTTTTAAGCCAGCTGTCCAGCTGTAAAGACAATTTTCAGAACTTAAGAAGTGGAAATGCTTCAAGCATCATTTTACTGGTCTGATAAAAGACCCGCCCCGCCCCCCCCCCCCCAGGGTGGGGGCGAATCAAACCTGTGAATCTGCTTTTTTTTTATTTTTTATTTTTTTATTTTCTTTTTTTTTTTTTTTTGAGACGGAGTTTCACCCTTGTTACGCAGGCTGGAGTGCAATGGCACGATCTCGGCTCACCGCAACCTCCGCCTCCTGGGCTCAGGCAATTCTCCTGCCTCAGCCTCCTGAGTAGCTGGGATTACAGGCACGCGCCACCATGCCCAGCTAATGTTTTGTATTTTTAGTGGAGACGGGGTTTCACCATGTTGACCATGATGGTCTCGATCTCTCGACCTTGTGATCCACCCGCCTCGGCCTCCCAAAGTGCTGGGATTACAGGCTTGAGCCACCGCGCCCGGCCTGAATCTGCTTCTTTATATACAGCTTTTAAATTTTACCATGAAGCAACCGATAGAAATATTCTGGCTCTTGAGGACTTTTTTTTTTTTTTTTTTTTTTTTGAGACGGAGTTTCGCTCTTGTTACCCAGGCTGGAGTGCAATGGCGCGATCTCGGCTCACCGCAGCCTCCGCCTCCTGGGTTCAGGCAATTCTCCTGCCTCAGCCTCCTGAGTAGCTGGGATTACAGGCACGAGCCACCATGCCCAGCTAATTTTTTGTATTTTTAGTAGAGACGGGGTTTCACCATGTTGACCAGGATGGTCTTGATCTCTCGACCTCGTGATCCACCTGCCTCAGCCTCCCAAAGTGCTGGGATTACAGGCTTGAGCCACCGCGCCCAGCCTCTTGAGGACTTTTTAGCTAGGACTACTAAACCATTTTCTGCAAATCATCACCTGGCTATCGGGACATTTTTCATTCTAAGGTTTCACTGTTTTGTGGTTTTCCCACTTGATATGAAATGTCCTGTGGCTAAAGGCAAGTATGATTTCTATATATTTTTCCCACAAACATTCAGACCCCTAGAGCTTATGAAGCAGCTAGAAAAACAAGTAGTTTGTGACCTGACAGCTAATAAAATCCTGGCTTGCAAGGACTTGTCATAAGCAGTATTTCAAGTAAGTGTTCCCAGTTATAATTGGTCTTTCTGAAGTCTTTCACACTCCTGTGAGTGTGCCTTACTTAATAACTTTGAAAAATCCACAATTCTTATCCCTCATGTGGTCCATGAGCAATTGTCTGCCAGTGTTTTCTGGGTGAGGGGAAAAAGGCTGTTGACATGGATATACAGAATTGTTTTTTAAAGAACACATTTAGTCTGAAGCATAGTAGAGCAAGAGCATATTGTATTATCTTTGGCCAAGGCATGGCCTGGTGGCCATAATCACATTCCATTGGCAGCATCTCTACTTGTCAGCACTCTAGCCTAGTGGTTGTCAGGGCAATCCATGGCTCCTGCTGATGTTTCTGTGCACAAGGACTCAGCTTTGAGTAATTATGGTGCTTGGTGAATTACATCTAAACAGAAAACTTCTGCCTAAATGTGCCTTTCTTAATTTGGGTTTTCTGCTACTTAGACTGAGAAACTCCCTGATATGATTTCATGTCCCTAATACAGCATTTGAGTCCCTACATAAGCTATGTTTAAAAAATTTTTGCATCAAGCACTTTGCAGAGCAGCTTAAGTATTGAGTATGCCTTTTTTTAACTTCTAAAAACAAAGTATATGACTGTTTAAATTCCACCATAAGATATCAATTTAGAAATTGTTTTCATCTTTTAATGTAATGAACACATTCGTTCTTGTTTGACATGTTCCTACTATTCTCTTGTATTTGCAGTTGGTGCCCTGTGTTCTATAAAACTAGCTTCAGAGCCCTCTCCTGAGGAGAGCAAGTTGGTTATGTGTTGGCAATTGTATTTACAGTATGGAAAAGACATTGATGCTTTGATCTCAAAGTAGTGCTAGACCAGCTTGTCTACTAAATATTAAACATTACCACCTTCACAGTATTTAAGCGTTAGTGCTTGATGTTATTTAGATTTTACTTTTTTATTATAATTAAATGGTATTAGTGCTGTTTTACATATATTCTAAGCTGGGGAATCATTTGCGTCTTGGCAGAAAGATATTTGTTGAATGAGGTACCTGTGAAACTAAGGTAGAAAACCTTGAGGTACATATTGATTAACATCTGCTATATAAACTAAATGCGTTTGGGTCATTGAATAGAAATGAGCAGCTAATTTGGTTGGTGTTAGGCTAGCAACGGGACACATGAATGCCTGCTAACCTGGTCCTACCACCACTTAGCTCTGTGAATTTAGTTGAGTCATTCAGTCTATTTGGGCCTGTTTTGTCCCCTTCTCAAAACAAGGAGATTTGTCTAATTGGCCCTGAAAGTTCTTTTCTTCTCTAAAATTGCCATTTTGTTGTTTTACCAGGGGAATATAAATACACCATTGAACAAAGTCTTGTCAATGTCAGAATAGTCAATGGTTGAAAAATTCCCTTTTATGATCTTAGGCAGTCAATAGAGTGGTAGTTTTACCTAGTGTTTGTAATAACTGTTTTTCCTTTCAAAAGAAATTGAAATTTTGCTGGGCATGGTGGCTCATGCCTGTAATTCCAGCACTTTGGGTGGCTGAGGCACGAGGATCACTTGAGCCCACAGAGTTGAGACCAGCCTGGGCAACAGAGTGAGACCTTGTCTCTACAAAACACACACACACACACCAGTTGTGTTGGTGTGTGCCTGCCTGTAGTCCCAGATACTTTAGGAGGCTGCTACGGGAGGATCACTGGAACCCACCAGGTTGAGGCTGCAGTAAACTGTGTTCACACCATTGCGTTTAAGCTTGGGCAACAGAGCAAGACCCTGTCTCAAAAAAAAAAAAAAAAAAAAAAAAAAGAAATGTATTTGATGGGGTTAGCATAACATAATGAATTATAATAAGTCTCTCTCTAATACTTCATTCTGTTAACAGTATTTTTATCTGAAATGTTGCTCATTCAGGAGTATCATCAGAACCCTAAAACCATTATGTAATAGACAACTTAGGTTATACTATAAGTTATCAACTGTTAGATAATGAACAAAACAGCTATCTTAGCCATATTCTAGAAGAATCTTTTTATCCCACTTACTTTAACTATTAATTTTCCTTGCTTTTTAAACACATACCAGCTCTCTGTTCTCTGAGCTATGTATTTAGCTTTGTGGCACAGGATCCTTAACCCAAATGTTTTCACTGAATTTTCCACGTTGGCATACCTTTTAAGAAAGAGGTCAGTTTGTTTACAAGTCAAGCGCTAAATAAAAATTAAAAAAAAAAAAAAGAGATCAGTTAAAAGGTGCCCATTAAGAGGACCCATGGAGGAAATTGCTGTCTAGTCTTAATTTTTGGAATAGTTGGGTTTCTCCAGAGCAGATGCGGGATTTGTTATATAGACAGTGAAGCGTATAGCCAGTGGTATTTATACAATGGATGTCAGAATGCTTAGGATCAGATTTTTGACCCACTTTTAACAAATGCGAAAGCCCTATGACAGGCATGTTATGTATTTATAGTACTCATAGTTTTATCTTCTCTACCTTCATTTTCCTCTATTCATGTCATCAGCCATTTTTCCATAATCATCTTTTAATGGAAAAAAAGTGATATAAATAAGGTTTTAAGAAATTTTAAAAATCAACTCTTTGATATTTGAACAAATATATTCTAAGTAGTTAATCGTGGAAGTGACGCAGACCAGTCTCTTTCTTGTTCACCTTGTCTTTGCTGTTTTGCCCATCGAAGGTGCTCAATACATATTGATGGTGTTACATGGAGTTGCTGTAACAATCTAATTTTGATGCTACAGTTATCTCTCAAAGAAAGGTGGGAGTACTGAAGTTACTCACTCTCCTCACGTAAGGAAATGGATTCCTCTTTTTTTCTGCTGCCCTCACCTGCCTTAAATCTTCCTATTTCCTAATGGCCGGGCGCGGTGGCTCAAGCTTGTAATCCCAGCACTTTGGGAGGCTGAGGCGGGTGGATCACGAGGTCGAGAGATCGAGACCATCCTGGTCAACATGGTGAAACCCCGTCTCTACTAAAAATACAAAAAATTAGCTGGGCATGGTGGCGCATGCCTGTAATCCCAGCTACTCAGGAGGCTGAGGCAGGAGAACTGCCTGAACCCAGGAGGCGGAGGTTGTGGTGAGCCGAGATCGCGCCATTGCACTCCAGCCTGGGTAACAAGAGCGACACTCTGTCTCAAAAAAAAAAAAAAAAAAAAAAATCTTCCTATTTCCTTGCTACCTCAACCCCACCTGTGCCCTGGATCACGTTGGGGTCACCACCTGCGAAGTCTGACCTGCAGACCCTGACTCAACGACGGTCGAATGAATGCACTTTCACACCAGAGTGTTTCAAGTGGGCTAGCAATTGCTGTTGGTTGCTTTTAGAGGGTGAAATGCAGCCAATCAACCCAGACCCTCTGTCCTTTCACACTTCTATCCTGTCAAGATTTTACAAAGAGATTCTAAGTTAATACACTTGTGGATAATTAAGATGGTTAAGAGAATGGTTTTACGACTGGTAAAAGCTTTAGGTTCTGGGGCCCAGAGTAAATGCTGTTATTAACAGTACTTCCCCTTTGATCTTCCCCGGATAGGGCCCCCCAGCACAAAATTAACATGAGAAAACAGAGCGGAGACGGATAAGTGTGGGGTAAGACCTTTGATCAGTCTCTGTTTCTTTCCTATGCTAATATGAATGAGGCAGCTGCCTTGAACCTGCCTAAATAAAAATTTACAGCCTTCCAAAAGGTTTGAGACTATAGTCTGTAACTTTCCCTAAATATGTTCTGTAATACTTTGCCAACCACCCCAAGTGAATAGCAACACCCACCTGAGTTAAAATGTAGTTTGCATCAACCACCAAGCCCCGTAAATCCATTTGCTCTGAGAGTTTCCTGTTTCATGAACTTCTAAATGGTGTTGATTTTGCATCATTTTTGCCTTAATTACAGGTTTATCACAAAGGAAATAGAATGTATTGCAGACAAGGTTTGTATTTTGGCAGCTCTTTAGGGAATAGATTTCTGGCTAGGATTCACAATATTGATAAATGATCTATGAAATCTGCATGATAAGTAAGGACTATTAAAGATAAGGTTTTTTAAAAATAGATTTGAGGATAAGAAATAGGGAACAGTGAAAGAGAGGCAAGATATGGGCTAGACTTAAATGCGTATAGCCTATAAACAGGAACAAATGACATAAACCATTGAACCTTACATCAAGAAACTGAGAGGTTCACAAAGCTTTGTTGTGGTAAACTTAGAGAGGCAAAGTCTTGAAGGCTGGCAAGGGTCACCCCACAAATATGAGTTCTTCCTTAGGATCTTATGATATTTACTAGATTGGGTAGATGGTTGGGTCTGGTTTTTTCCTTTTTTTTTTTTTTTTTTAGAAGTGCTGTGGGCTGGGTGCGGTGACTCTCACCTGTAATCTCAGTAATTTGGGAGGCTGAGGAGGGCAGATCATGAGGCCAGGAGTTCAAGACCAGCCTGGCCGATATGATGAAACCTGCTCTGTACTAAAAAATACAAAAAAAAATTAGCCGGGTGTGGTGGCGGGCACATGTAATCCCAACTGCTCAGGAGGCTGAGGCAGGAGAATTGCTTGAACCTGGGAGGTGGAGGTTGCAGTGAGCCAAGGTTGTGCCACCTCACTCCAGTCTGGGTGACAGAGGGAGACTCTTACCTCAAAAAAAAAAAAAAAAAAAAAAGAGGCTGGGCACGGTGGCTCACGCCTGTAATCCCAGCACTTTGGGAGGCCGAGGCGGGTGGATCACGAGGTTGAGAGATCGAGACCATCCTGGTCAACATGGTGTAACCCCGTCTCTACTAAAAATACAAAAAATTAGCTGGGCAAGGTGGCGCGTGCCTGTAATCCCAGCTACTCAGGAGGCTGAGGCAGGAGAATTGCCTGAACCCAGCAGGCGGAGGTTGCAGTGAGCCGAGATTGCGCCATTGCACTCCAGCCTGGGTAACAAGAGCGAAACTCCGTTTCAAACAAACAAACAAACAAACAAAAAAAGGTACTATGGACACAGGTGGTAGTCCTATTATATTCAACTACATATATAACTTTTTAAAAAAGTGATAAATACATTGCTCAAATTATATTTCTGGGACCTAAAGATTAAATTTCCTTATTTTCAACTTATTGGGCATAACAGTAAATAATGAATGCCCTGATCCTGTGCTGAGGAAGGAAGAAAGCATTATTATTTTTGACAAATCCTTCTTGCTTTTTCTCTGACTCTGCATAGTACTGTATGTGTTCCTGTGGGGCTCTCTCCTTTGTTAAACATTTTGTTTGTTTTTGGTTTGTGAGTTTTCCTAGTGGACTTTTTTTTTTTTTTTTTTTTAAATTTTGAGATGGAGTCTTGCTCTGTCACTCAGGTTGAAATGCAGTGGCATGATATCAGCTCACTGCAACCTCCACCTTCCAGGTTCAAGAAATTCTCCTGTCTCAGCCTCCTGAGTAGCTGGGATTACAGGTGCCCAACACCACGCACAGCTAGGTATTTTTAGTAGAGTCGGGGTTTCACCATATTGGTCAGTCTGGTCTCGAACTCCTGACCTCAGGTGATTGGCCTGCCTTGGCCTCCCAAAATGCTGAGATTACAGGTGTGAGCCACCACTCAGTGAACAGGGACTTTTTAAAGATGTTAAAAAATAACTCTTCTTTCTAGAGACTGTAATGTGACTATAAACCTGGGGGAAAATTTGTTTTAGAAAATGTTTTATAAACAGATAGCATTGGCCCTCTAAGCCCTTGCTAGAGAATATTTGTTAAGACATTTTATAGTCTAATACTCATTTCTGCAGCTCTGCTTTGGGAATGTTTTAGAAGATAGAATTGGTATAATAAACCCATTTTCACTATTCAAGAGAAAATATTGTTCCTTCTGAACTTGTAAATACTTTTTTATGGGTTTGTTACTGTGAAATAAAGGTAAGCAGGTAAGCAAGGAATCACATTTCTGGGTCCTAAAGATGAATTCCCTTATTTTCAACCTGGTTAAACTGCAGTTGAGCCAGAACCAAGCTCTGGCCTCATCCCTCCAGTTGCATGTTGTGCTCCATGCCTTACATAGCCCTGTTTCAGCATTGTCTGAACTAATTCCTCCTCCTCTTGTGGCTTGTCATATATTTTCAACCCTCACTGTTGATGTTTATGGTGTTCCCCAAGCGGTAGTGTCTCTCATCCCTTTACCCTCCTTCACCCTCCTGACTTCTCTTGTTTCAGGCCTGAGCTTCAATAGCCACTCTTCACATCCACACTGACCCCTCTTCAGTTTTCATGAGATCTCTTCAGATCTCTGCAAGTGGATTCAGTTTATACTTTGTTTTTCAGCCCCACAATACTTACAGAACT
Source organism: Saimiri boliviensis (assembly GCF_048565385.1). NCBI lineage: Eukaryota > Metazoa > Chordata > Mammalia > Primates > Cebidae > Saimiri > Saimiri boliviensis. The sequence continues at coordinate 101,881,534 of NC_133451.1, forward strand.
TAAATCATTTGACCATACATTATAGTTAGTTGTGCTTATATGACTTTCCCACCTGGATTCTCTGCAATTTGTGGTCAGAACTGTTTGTTCTCCATTTCTCATCACCTCTGCCCTGGCATAGTAGGTACATAACAAATGCTTGTTGAATAGAGCAATGAATGGATAGATGACAAAGAACAAAATAGCATATAAAGTTCCTTAATGATGTATTCTCTTCAAGTCTTAGCTTCTCAATTTCCTCTTCTCTACTTAATCTAGGCGGAAAACCTGAAGCATTCTTACCCACTTTTTTTGATATAAGCCTTGAATAATTGAAGATTTTTGAAAAGTTAACAAAAAGAACCTTTAAACATATTATATTTTCTATTAAAAGTGATTGGTAGTCTTAAATCATATTTTGATTTCAGATATACTTTCATATCAGGATTTTTAAAGGGCATAATTAACAAAATTTAACAAAACACAAATTATGAAAGGACTGCCTGGCTTTTAAGTATTTTCTTGGCTGTTCTTAAAGTGTGGTATTGATTTAGGAAGGTTGTTTTGATGTGAAGAAAACAGCACTTTTTTTCATAGATCAGAAACTTTTTTTTTTTTTGAGACGGAGTTTCGCTCTTGTTACCCAGGCTGGAGTGCAATGGCACAATCTCGGCTCACCGCAACCTCCGCCTCCTGGGTTCAGGCAATTCTCCTGCCTCAGCCTCCTGAGTAGCTGGGATTACAGGCACGCGCCACCATGCCCAGCTAACTTTTTGTATTTTTAGTAGAGACGGGGTTTCACCATGTTGACCAGGATGGTCTTGATCTCTTGACCTCATGATCCACCCGCCTCGGCCTCCCAAGTTGCTGGGATTACAGGCTTGAGCCACCGCGCCCGGCCCCCCTTTTTTTTTTTTTTTTTGAGACGGAGTTTCGCTCTTGTTACCCAGGCTGGAGTGCAATGGCGCGATCTTGGCTCACCGCAACCTCCGCCTCCTGGGTTCAGGCAATTCTCCTGCCTCAGCCTCCTGAGTAGCTTGGATTACAGGCATATGCCACCATGCCCAGCTACTTTTTTGTATTTTTAGTAGAGACGGGGTTTCACCATGTTGACCAGGATGGTCTCGATCTCTTGACCTTGTGATCCACCCGCCTCGGCCTCCCAAAGTGCTGGGATTACAGGCTTGAGCCACCGCGCCCGGCCAGAAACTTCTATAAATGAAATTCTCAGAGAATTAAATTTCTTTCTTTCTTTCTTTTTGAGACAGGGTTTTCCTCTGTCACCCAGGCTGAAGTGCAGTGGCATGAACACAGCTCACTACAGCCTCAACCTCCTGGGGTTAGGTGATCCTCCTACCCCAACCTCCCGAGTAGCTTGGACCACAGGTGCACACCACCATGCCCAGCTAATTTTTAAAACATTTTTTGTAAAGACACGGTCTCACTATGTTGCCCAAGTTGCCATTAAACTCTTAGGCTCAAGCCTCCCAAAGTACTGAGATTTACAGGCATGAACCACTGTACCCATCCTAGATCATATTTGTTTTAAATTCATGATGTATTGCTTTGTGATTGCCACAAATTATGAATATTAGTACTAAAAATTTTATTATTAAAATAATTTAGAACATTAATTTATAAATCAATTATAAAAACATTTATTTGTAAGACATAACTCCTGGGTAAAATATAAAACTGAGCTTTGGAAAATGAACCCCAAAAAAAGGGATATAAATTTTGATATTAGAAACAAGCAGATTCTTTTGGGATGTATTCCCCTTTGGTATGTGGAGTTGTTGTGAATAAGATTGTCATCCATTGGTCTTCCAAGGGCTTGGGAACCCATTGAAGGAGGCTCTTCAGGGTGCATAGCAAAGTTTGTCAAATACTTTTGAATGTCCAAATATTGGATAGGTAACCCAGCGCAGTGGTTGCCATTTATCCATTTAATTATGCAGCCTAGAATCTGAGGTCTTTTTCATGTGAATAGGGACTTAATAAATAAATCTAGAGGTTCGTGTAGGCACTGTGGCCACTGTTGCAATATTTCTAGACTTTGGGGAGCAGCATAGTTAAATAGGATAGTAGGGCTGCCACCACTGATCAGCTCCAATACCTTGTTCCACCTTGATTCCTAAAAATGTTTTAGCTGAAGGTTTGGCTCCCATTTCCTCCTTCCTTATTAGGTTGGTTTACTGTGATTTGTAGATATGGCTTCTCATGCTTCTGATCTTTCATAATAAGTCCAAGTTCATCATATTTTAATTGCTCATAATTCCCTTACCCCTAGAATGAATTTTGCCTTTTCCCTAAGCCCTGAGATCTCAGTGGGAGGGGTTTTAGTGGTTCATGTCAAGTCTGAAAGCTTGCATACAAGACCCTTAAAATGTAATAGAAACAAGATACCTACGTATAAAAGACATGTGTGTTCTTTCCTCGGTTAGCTCATGAAGGTCAAATAAATGTCAGAGACAATAAATACTAGGATAATTTAGAGAAGGAACATCATTAGAAATTACAGAGAGGAAGAGAGGTGAGATTTCAACAAGCACTGAAAGCAGGCCAAGGGCTTAACAACATATTTTGAATGGGAAGAAAGAGCATAAGCAGAGACTGGAGTCTCCAAGGGATTTGAGGGACTTGTAAGCGCTGATCAGATCAGGCTGCAGGAAGTATTCCCAGTGAAATGTGGTCATTTATTTTATTCCCACTAGAGTTTTAGACATCATGTTAAAATGTTAAATTATGTGGGTTTATTTATTTTATTTTATTTTGAGACAGAGTGTTGCTCTGTCACTCAGGCAAGAGTGCAGTGGTGTGATCTTGGCTCACTGCAGCCTCCATCTCCCGGTTTCAAGCAATTCTCCGACCTCAGCTTCCCAAGAAGCTCGGATTACAGAAGTACAACATCACGCCCAGCTAATTTTTGTATTTTTAGTAGAGATTGGGTTTTGCCATGTTGGTCAGGCTGGTCTTGAACTCCTGGACTCATGTGGTCTACCCGTCTCCGCTTCCCAAAGTGCTGGGATTACGGGTGTGAGCCACTACGCCCGGTAGAAATTGTGTTTATTAAACTGTGTCCACAAACTGATATCCTGCAGAGAATATTTCCTAGGATGTCAGTGTTCCTAGAAAGAAATACTTTGTTTTTATAATTCTGAAGAACTCTTTGCTTACCTATACCAGGTTAAATGGGTTCCTCTGCTACAGACTTTTTGGGATCTTTACTTTGCTAATGTGCGTTGTGACAATCTGAGAATGGGAAAGAGTTTGATCACAGACTCTTTTATTCTGCAGCATTCCCAATAACTTATCCCAGAATAGTGATCTAGAGAATAGTTTGGGAAACACCGTATTAAAAAATTAGATTAGGGATGAATTATGTTGAAAAACACACGATATCCTATTATTTTCTAATCTATATAACTTTGTCCTTCTGGTTGTTGCATTTTGGACTATTCCTGAATATTCTCTTCTTTTTTTTTTTTTGAGATGGAGTTTCACTTTTGTTACCCAGGCTGAAGTGCAATGGCGTGATCTTGGCTCACCACAACCTCCGCCTCCTGGGTTCAGGCAGTTCTCCTGCCTCAGCCTCCTGAGTAGCTGAGATTACAGGCACGTGCCACCACACCCAGCTAATTTTTTGTATTTTTAGTAGAGATGGGGTTTCACCATGTTGACCAGGATGGTCTCGATCTCTTGACCTCGTGATCCACCTGCGTTGGCCTCCCAAAGTGCTGGGATTACAGGCTTGAGCCACCGCGCCCGGCCTGAATGTAGCCTTCCTTGTAGCCGGGTATGGGCATATGACAAAATTCTGCATATCCTATATGACATGGAAGTAATAAGGGCAATGTTCAGTTCACATTTTTAATTAGGTGATTTCTCTTTTTGTTCTCCCTTCTGTGGGCTAGAATGCAGATGTAGAAGCAGGGAGGCAGCTTGGAACTTGGGAGAAGTATATAGCCCTGTCAAGGTGGTAGAGCACTAGATAGAAGGAACCTGGGAAGCTGGATGACCTTAAGGTCATCCTGCCCTCACCTGCCTCCTAGGAAGCAAACATCTCTTTTGTTTGAGTCCCGTTGTATTTTTGGGTCTTGTTTTACAGCAGCTCTGCCTGTGCCTTATCTTGTCCAGTGACTGACTAGCCAACCAAAAGTTTCTGAATAGATTTCGAGATGAATGCTATTGAAGGGTGGCAGGAAGCAATACTACAGAAGTCCCAAGAATGTTTATCCACGGTTAAACCTGATATCAAAGAGGGGATGTAATACATGTTATAGAGCATAACAGTTTGTCTCATGCTGTCTTGGCCTGCCGCTCACCCGTACTATTTCTGGTTAAAAATCCAGCTTTGACATCACTACTTCCATAAATAAAGCTTTTCCTGATTATCTAGATGAAAATCACCTTGCCTCCTTCTATCTCTATGTAGTGTATATTTTTTTATTGCCCGTTTGGTCCTTCTGTACTCCCTTGTATTAGGGCTTTTTGTATATTGAGCTTGCCAGCGTGCCTGCATCCCCACATGTACCTTCTCTTTCTCTGTACATTGTAATCTTGAAGATCAGGCGCTATATCTTTTATATCTTTGGGCATGCATATCTTTGTATTTCTTTTTTTTTTTTTTTTTTTTGAGACGGAGTTTCGCTCTTGTTACCCAGGCTGGAGTGCAATGGCGCGATCTCGGCTCACCACAACCTCTGCCTCCTGAGTTCAGGCAATTCTCTTGCCTCAGCCTCCTGAGTAACTGAGATTACAGGCACGCGCCACTATGCCCAGCTAATTTTTTGTATTTTTAGTAGAGACGGGGTTTCACCATGTTGACCAGGATGGTCTCGATCTCTTGACCTCGTGATCCACCCGCCTCGGCCTCCCAAAGTGCTGGGATTACAGGCGTGAGCCACTGCGGCCGGCCTATCTTTGTATTTCTTATTTTGCTAGTATGGGTACTTGTCCTAGTGTTAAATGAATGAGGTATAAGGAGATAGGTGTCATTGTCTTTATGAGAAATGATGTTGGTCTATACCAGAGGTTGGTAAAATCTTTCTATAAAGGTCCAAATAGTAAACATTTTCACTGTTGGTGGCCTATGACCTCTGTCCCAACTACTCAACTTTGCCACTGAAGTGCAAAAGCAGCTATATATAGTACATAAATGAATAAGTATGGTTGTGTTCCAGTAAAGTTTGTTTTCAGAAATGGCCATAGGCAAGATTTGGCCCATACGCTGTAGTTTTGGCCAGCCTCTGATCTAGACTCATTATCAAGATTTTGGAAGTACTAATACAGATGTTATACTAGAGGATTAATTTAGATATAGCAATCTGGTATATATAGAGTGGGATGAGGTAGGTGAGTGCATTAATAAGGACCAATCATGAAGTCGTGGTTATTTTACATGGAGTTGAAATAACAGGAATGGATACAATGGAAAAGCAAGAGGAAGAATGTGAAGATATGTGGAGATTTCAGCAGTTTTCTGTGTTAGACTTTAACCATGAGGCCACAGTACCTGGCAAGTATGAGAGAAGGAAGAGAATGGAAATGCTAGGACTAAGATATAGAATGAAGCCGGGCGCAGTGGCTCACGCCTGTAATCCCAGCACTTTGGGAGGCCAAGGCAGGTGGATCACGAGGCCAAGAGATCGAGACCATCCTGGTCAACATGGTGAAACCCTGTCTCTACTAAAAATACAAAACATTAGCTGGGCATGGTGGCATGTGCCTGTAATCCCAGCTACTCAGGAGGCTGAGGCAGGAGAATTGCCCGAACCCAGGAGGCGGAGGTTGCGGTGAGCCGAGATCGCGCCATTGCACTCCAGCCTGGGTAACGAGTGAAACTCTGTCTTAAAAAAAAAAAAAAAAAAAAAAAAAAAAGATATAGAATGAATTGCTGTCTGAAGTCAAGGGAAGAATCAAAGTCAGTAGTGAGTTGCATTTCCTATGGGAGAAGTGATGTGATAGGTGAAAAGGAAAAGACTTGGTAAAGAACGTTCAGGGCAATGCATTGGCACAGGTTTTTATTTCAATAGGTTTATTTCTCTTTGGAATCATCATTAAACCGTGGGTATCTTTCATCTAGCCCAACATTGGAACTTAGTATGTGTATTTTTTCCTTCTTTTTTCTTACCCAAACTGTTTTTTAAGAAATGAATTTTGCATATCTTTCTTGTTCAGAGTAAGCTGTGCTGCTGAAACAAAAGACCCAGTAATTAAACTTATTCATTGTTTTTTGTTTTGTTTTGTTTTTTTAAGACCAAGTCTCACTCTGTCACCCAGGCTGGGGTATGGTGGTGTGATCTCGGCTCACTGCAATCTCCACCTCCCAGGTTTAAGCAGTTCTTCTGTCTCAGTCTCCCTAGTAGCTGGGAGTACAGGCACATGCCACCACGCCCAGCTAATTTTTGTATTTTTAGTGGAGACAGGGTTTCACCATATTGATCAGTCTGGTCTCTAACTCCTGACCTCAGATGATCCATATGCCCCAGCCTCCCAAAGTGTTGGGATTACAGGTGTGAGTCACTGCTCCCATCTATTCTTAAAGCCAGTTTTTTCCTCTTAAGGAATGGTTCTGAGATGAGCTCTACAGGTAAAGCAGTAGTTCTGGTCTACACAGTCATTCAGGGACCTAAGCTGACCTGTTCCTTTGTCATCTTCTACATGTGACTTACAAAGTCAAAAGTGCACAGAGGATTTTTCAGTCTTGCAAGATGTTATGGGCTAGGCCTGGAGTGTTACATATCACTGTGTTCATGTTCCATTTGAAAATATAGATATGTTTTTTGAGACAGAGTCTCACTCTGTTTGTTGCCCAAGCTGGAGTACAATGTTCTCATCTCGGCTCACTGTAACCGCCGCCTCTCAGGTTCAAGTGATTCTCCTGCCTCGGCCTCCTGAACAGCTGAGATTACAGGTGCATGCCATCATGCCCAGTTAATTTTTGTATTTTTAGTAGAGACAGGGTTTCACCGTGTTAATCAGGCTACTCTCGAACTCCTGACCTTGTGATCCAACTGCCTCAGTCTCCCAAAGTGCTGGGATTATAGGCATGAGCCACAGTGCTGGGTTTCCATTGAATATTTTATTGAATTTATCACATTGCCACATTTAACTTCAAGAGAGTTGAGATTATGTAGTCTTGGCCAGGAACCACATTCAAGCTAAAACTTGATTTCTGTGGGAAAAGGAAGAATGGTTTCTAGCAGATGTTTAACTATACCTGCCACAGTCCCCTTCTCCAGAAACAGGGTAGTTTTGTTTTAGAGGTCACTGAATTTCCAAGGCACTACTGAGCATCAATTGTAAGTATTCCTCAGCAATAGATATTTACAGGAAAACTTTATTTCTCTCTGAGAAACTTAAAAAGCAATTTGAGCTAGAACAGGAACATTTTACACCTTATTGGGTTCATTATAAGCTGCCCTCCAGGCTGTACCATAATAGAAAAGGATGTAGTCATGTACACTTACACACTAAGCTAAGGAGGAGCAAAAAATACATTCTAATGGTTAAATTAGAATTTGAGGCCAGAACTCAAGTTTATGCAATGACATCTGACAAGGAAGAAAATAAATATAGCTGAGAAAAGATGCTGATGATACGGTTTTTGGGAGGACTTACTTTAGAGAAATTCTGGTGATTAATAGCTAAATGAGCAATAATAAAAGTTATTAAAAGTATTATGCGGCCGGGCGCGGTGGCTCAAGCCTGTAATCCCAGCACTTTGGGAGGCCGAGACGGGTGGATCACGAGGTCAAGAGATCGAGACCATCCTGGTCAACATGGTGAAACCCCGTCGCTACTAAAAATACTAAAAATTAGCTGGGCATGGTGGTGTGTGCCTGTAATCCCAGCTACTCAGGAGGCTGAGGCAGGAGAATTGCCTGAACCCAGGAGGCGGAGGTTGCGGTGAGCCGAGATCGTGCCATTGCACTCCAGCCTGGGTAACAAGAGCGAGATTCCGTCTCAAAAAAAAAAAAAAAAGAAAAAAAAAAGAAAGATGTTAACTATCTTATAATAAAATGTATCTTAGTTTGTAATATCATATGGAGACTAATTCACTCTAGTTCAGGGTATATTTAGAAAGAGATTTATTTGCATGACTTTGTATAATGTTTTACTATGTTACTTAATCACATCATTTTTTATACACATGGTTTTTAAATTTTAATTTGTCAGATTTGGATGTCATTGATCAGTTTCAGATGCATAACTTTGAGATATTAGAAATATTTTTCTTTTAATGATTTTTCATACTATTACAGTATAATTACTGTTTTATATAGTGAAATGGCTAGATTGTTATAGCTACATATGTATTTCTTGAACTAGTCATTCTGCGTATTGTCTGTGAAACATTTGTAAGACTTCAATTAATGAGTTGTCCAAAGTGCTATTTATAATATGAACATATGTATGTAGCATTAGAAGTATTGAATACTATTATTACTGATATAAACGTTATGAACTGTACCTGTGCCCAGCAATGTCAAAACATAAAATATCATTGTAGATCCTGTAGAATTGTCTTTTTCTGGAGTCTTCTTATTCTCATCCCACACTGCACCAGACTAATCTGGGCTCAGTAAGCACACATTAACTGTTGCTTTAAGAGTAGTAGGAACAAAACCAATTTAACAATGCTAGGAAAAGGTTGTTTCTCTAATGAAGTAAAAAAGTATGTATGGGATGAGTGAGTCCTGGCTTGGTAGTTGTATACAAAGGATCTGGGAGTTTCTGTTGATCCACTCATGAATGATGAGTTCCAGAAACTAGTATACCTCCTAACTAATCAAAGAGAAGTGCAGCATCTGATTACAGCAAGAAGCAGTTCCATTTCATTATATTGAGATTGTCACATTGTCAGACTGCATCAAGGGCATTATGTTTTGTTACTGGGGCAGTACTTTACAAAGGACACTGACGAAGCTGGAGAGGGAGATGCATTCAGAAGGTGATTAAGATGTTGAGGGTTCATGTAGTAGATGATTAAATGGGCTGAATTTTTTTTTTTTTTTTTTTTTGAGATGGAGTCTTGCTCTGTTGCCCAGGCTGGATTGCAGTGGCGCAATCTTGGCTCACTGCAACCTCTGTCTCGCAGTTTCAAGGCATTCTCCTGCCTCAGCCTCCCAAGAAGCTGGGATTACAGGTGCACCACCACCTGTGGTAATTTTTGTTTTTAGTACAGACAGAGAACCATATTGGCCAGGCTGGTCTTGAACTCCTGGCCCTGTCTCCCACAGTGCTGGGATTACAGATATGAGCCACCATGCCTGAATGTGACTGCCTCTGTGTGTGTGTGTGTGTGTGTGTGTGTGTGTATACATATACATACATATATATATATATGTGTGTGTGTGTGTGTGTGTGTATATATATATATATTTTGAGACGGCGTCTTGCTGTGTTGCCCAGGCTAGAGTGCAGTGATGGAATCTTGGCTCACTGCAACCTCTGCCTCCTGAGATCAAGAGGTTCTCCTGCCTGAGCATCCTGAGTAGCTGGGACTACAGGCCCCTGCCACTACTCCCAGCTGATTTTTATATTTTTAGTAGAAACGGGGTTTCACCATATTGGCCAGGCTTGTCTCGAACTCCTGACCTTGTGATCCGCCCATCTAAGCCTCTCAAAGTGCTGGGATTACAGGGATGAGCCATGTGCCAGGCCAGGGCTGCATATTTTAAATTTGGTGGAAAGGCAGCCAAGGAAAAGCAAGATATTTGTATTAAGTTATCTGAGATGGTTTCATGTGAAAGAAGGTTTTCATTCTGTGTTGCTTCAGGGCAAGGAAATTACTCCCAAGATAGAGCAGAATAGGTAGGCAGAGTTCAGCTCAGTTCAAGAAAATTTTTGTATCCATTCTGGCTGTTTCCTTTTTTTTTTTTTTTTTTTTTTTTGAGACGGAGTTTCGCTCTTGTTACCCAGGCTGGAGTGCAATGGCGCGACCTTGGCTCACCGCAACCTCCGCCTCCTGGGTTCAGGCAATTCTCCTGCCTCAGCCTCCTGAGTAGCTGGGATTACAGGCACACGCCACCATGCCCAGCTAATGTTTTGCATTTTTAGTAGAGATGGGGTTTCACCATGTTGACCAGGATGATCTCAATCTCTCGACCTCGTGATCCACCCGCCTCGGCCTCCCAAAGTGTTTTTCCTTTTTTAAAGATGGGGTTTCACCATGTTGGTCAGGCTGGTCTTGAACTCCCGACCTCAGGTGATCCACCCGTCTTGGCCTCCATAGTGCTTGGATTACAGGCGTGAGCCACCGCTCTGCCTCTGGCTGCTTTATTTTATTTTATTTTATTTTGTTTTTTTTTTTTTTTTGAGACGGAGTTTCGCTCTTGTTACCCAGGCTGGAGTGCAATGGCGCGGTCTCGGGTCACCGCAACATCCGCCTCCTGGGCTCAGGCAATTCTCCTGCCTCAGCCTCCTAAGTAGCTGGGATTACAGGCACGTGCCACCACGCCCAGCTAGTTTTTTTGTATTTTTAGTAGAGACGGGGTTTCACCATGTTGACCAGGATGGTCTTGATCTCTTGACCTCATGATCCACCCACCTCGGCCTCCCAAAGTGCTGGGATTACAGGCTTGAGCCACCGCGCCCGGCCCTCTGGCTGTTTTCTAATAGACTACTTCTTGAAGTATAGGACTCTTAGGTTTCTAGAAGAACCCAGGCAGAAGCTAAAGAAGCGCTGGAAAAATGACCAACACAGCTAGAGTCTGGCGTTGGAGAAGCCATCTGTATCTATGCAGTAGGAGCCTGCGAAGTGAACATAACTGAACCAGGAAGCAAAATCTTTTCCTCTGTCAGTGTCTCCCTAGTGTCCTCTACTGAAAAAACTTGAGTGCCATTCAGAAAACACACACACACACACACACACACACACACACACACACACTTAAAGATCCCAGATCTATTTTCATAGAGCAGTCAAAAAGGGAGAATTTGAGGATATATACAAGACATTAATAACCATCATACGAGGAATGAGGCAGCAGCTGTTGTTCAGTATTTGAAGGCAGCAGCTGTACTCATGAGCACTGCCACGTTGGTCAGGCCAAGGAGGGATAGGAGGCAGAGCCAGACTAGTCAGGAATTGATAACGAAGTGCTCATTTTAAATACAGCATTAGTGCCTAGAATAGAAATCAGGGAAGCAGCACTTGTTCCAGGGACAGAGAATCCAACCCAAAGATGGATTGGGTAAGACAGATCCAAAAAAAGTATGAGACTTATAATTGCATGAGCAAGTTAGACCGAGTAGAAAGGAAGATGGATAGATTATTGAGAAGGCAAAACGTTAGTTTGAGTAGTGGCAGTTGAGAACCAGGACAACCCCAGGTCAGAATGGAAGCTGAGGTGATCTTGATCGCTAAGCTTCCTTTCATCTCTGATGATCTCTGAAGTCCCTTGGGTACCCAGCTTTGATATCCATCACAATGTCAGAAACCGCTGACGTTCGGAGATTAATAAACTCAGATGGCTTGCTAAAATTAGCCTACTGCTGCCAGCATGGTGGCTCACGCTTGCAATCCCAACACTTCGGGAGGCCAAGGCAGGTGGATCACCTGAGGTCAGGAGTTCAATACCAGCCTGACCAACATGGAGAAACCCCATTTCTACTAAAAATACAAAATTAGCAGGGCGTAGTGATGCATGTCTGTAATTCCACTTGCTCAGGAGGATGAGGCAGAAGAACCACTTGAATCCAGGAGACAGAGGTTGTGGTGAGCCAATATTGCACCATTGCACTCCAGCCTGGGCAACAAGTCGGAAACTCCATCTCAAAAAAAAAAAAAAAAAAAAAAGAAAAGAAAAAAAAATTAGTCTGTTGCTCTTTATCCCTTGTTCTGCCCACTCCTTACCATTTGCCTTCCCCATCAAGGAGAAGCTTTAGCTTATTTATAGTGTAATAACTACTTAGCGGGAGTAATTTTGTTTTAGCTTTTTATTGACATATTATTAATCTTTCTGTAAATGGTCTTTTGGTGTTAGATTGTTTGAGGTTTTTCCTGTGAAAGCAGCTTGAGTTTGCTACTGATAACTGTTGTTCATTTGAACTTAAGCTTGGCTGCTGTACCGACAGTTACAGTCCATCTTGGCATATGAAATTCACTTTATAACGAATCAAGGCAGATTCGTTTCATTAGTTTATTCAATTTAGTGGGATTGTGCTGCCATTTAATTAGTGGAGTCTGAATTTGTGCCAGTGACAAAGCATTGTAATCAACAGTTGTTGTTATGGCTGCAATTATGTGAAAACTGATACCAAAGTCTAACCTCTATTGGAGAGAAATTATACTATCTTATTGTATCTTTCACCCTAAATTAGGGTGAAATATCTTAATATTTGTAGTTATCCCATTTTATTTATTTATTTTTTTGAGACGGATTCTTGCTGTCACACAGGCTGGAGTGCAGTGGCACAATCTCGGCTCACTGCAACCTCTCCCTCCTGTGTTCAAGCAGTTCTCCTGCCTCAGCCTCTCGAGTAGCTGGGATTACAGGCGCCTGCCACCATGTCTGGGTAATTTTTGTATTTTTAGTAGAGACGGGGTTTCACCATGTTGGTCAGGCTGATCTTGTTGCTGGGTTTTGGGGTGCAGGGGAGGCACAGCTCCCCTGAGGATGTTTTTCCAGGCTCTTGGTCCCTCACTTACCCAAGAATGGGAGCGAGGACCACACCAGGTGCAGTGCACTTGTAAATTAAATATCGGACTCCAAAGAGTTTTTGCAGAGAAGTGATTTATTTAGGTAGAGAGACAGAGAAAAAGAGCTAGCTCTCACACTGAGTGAGAAGAAGGAAAACAGCTTGCTCTCACACTGAGTGAGGAAGGGTTCCCAGAGGGGGAAAACCGGGAAGAAAAGCTGCTCTCACACTGAGTGAGAAGGGTTCCCAGAGGGGGAAAACCAGGGAAGAAGAGCTCCTCTCACACTGAGTGAGAAAATCCAGAAAGATGGAATCCAGGAGAAGAAAAGCAGCTTCCATGAGGATTGTGGATTGGGACCCAAGTATGGAATCCAGGAGAGGAAAAGCAGTTTCCATGAAAATGGAAGGGGACCCCAGAGGGGGAATCTACCCGGATGAGGGAGACAGGGACTTTTAAGCTGGGAGGAATTCCCACCTTCTCCAAGTCCCCTGGCCAATGAAAAGAGTTCCTTTAAACTTCTGCTGGAGTGATTGACCTTTGGTCCTTTCCCATGCCCAGAAAATTTAAACAAAGACCATTAAGTCTCCAGGAAGGAGAGAGGGGAGGTGGGCATTGGCAAGTTCTTGCCCTTGAAACTACGCCCCTTTGTGGACCTGGGAAGAGAATACATTCCCTCAATCTCAAACTCCTGACCTCATGATCCACCTGCCTGGGCCTCCCAAAGTGCTGGGATTACACATGTGAGTCACTGTGCCCAGCCAGTTATCCCATTTATTTAAGGCTAATAGACATTAGAAAAAGGGTCTTTCATAAGTATAGCAGTGGCCATTAAAATTATTAATTATAATAATTAGCATAGTAATGTTCTTGGTTTTGAAACTTTAGAACAGCTTTGTGGTCTATGCTAGTCACATTACTTTTCTGAGAACCTTTTCACTTTTATCAATCAGTTTAATTGAATTGGCCATCTTACTCCAACCAGACCTTCAGTCAACTGGCCACCTGACTCAGGAATTTGGAATTAGGGGATTCTCAGCTCTGCTGGCTGCTCTTTCGAATAGTAGAGTTGCACTTGGAGCCCTTTGGTGGTGACCATTTTCTTTCTTTCTTTCTTTTTTTTTTTTTTTTTGAGATGGAGTCTCACTCTGTCACCCATGCTGGAGTGCAATGGTGTGTTCTCGGCTCACTGCAACCTCCGCCTCCCAGGTTCAAATGATTCTCCTGCCTTACCCTCCCAAGTAGCTGGGATTACAGGCACGTGCCACCATATCCGGCTAATTTTTGTATTTTTAATAGAGGTGGGATTTCACCATGTTGGCCAGGCTGGTCTCAAATTCCTAACATCAGGTGATCTGCCCACCTCACCGTCCCAAAGTGTTGGGATGACAGGCATAAGCCACCGAACTGGCCTGTGGTGACCATTTCCTACCATGTGGACCAGAAAGCAGTGACAGTTCATTTTATAGTGATAAGTAGAATGATGCTGACAGGCAGACAGGAGGTGATGAAATATGGATCAAGGGGACTTCCCAACCTCAGTGTAACGCTCCAGTTCCTGATCCTGAGTCCATTCCTGAGGCTTAATTGAATCCTGTGTAGCCTCCATAAGAGACATTCCTAAGTCCTCAGAATAAATTTCCATTCTTACGGTAAGTCAAGTAGGTATTTGTTTCTTTCATCCAAATAACAAACATATATGAAGTGAGTGAGTATTCAGACTTATCAGAAATATATTAAGAGTTTAGTAGAGAAATGGGTAAAAGACGAATGGTTTTCAGAACAGGGAATAAAAATGCAAATAAACATGAAAAGTGGTCAGCCTCACTGATCATCAAAGAAATGCAAAACAGTAGTAGAAAAAGATAACATTTGCCCTTTTTTTTTTGGCCTGTCAAATTGCCGAAGAAAAACTAAAAGCTCAAAGTGTAAAGCAGGGGATGATGTGGGAACTCTTTTGAGTAGCTAGTGAGAGTGTAAAGTGATTGTATAATTCATGGTCCAACAGGAAACAGATGGCCCACTTAGATTAGGATAATTAGAGGGAAGTTTATACACAAAGGATTATTCACAGAGATGTGGGTGCAGGGGAACCACTAGGGATGGTGCACTAACGTTGGACTAGTATTGACGGGCGGCAAGACGAAGGGGTTGTGGAGCACAACCCTGTGTCAAGGGCCAAGCCAGATACTCAGAAATTATTTCTTTCTTTTTTCTTTTCTTTCTTTTTGAGATGGAGTCTCACTCTGTTGCCAGGTCAGAGTGCAGTGGCCCCATCTTGGCTCACTGCAACTTCTGCCTCCCGGGTTCAACCAATTCTCCTGCCTCAGCTGCCTGAGTAGCTGGGACTACAGGTGTGCGCTACCACACCCAGCTAATTTTTGTATTTTTTTTTTTTTTTTTTTTTTGGAGACAGAGTTTCGCTCTTGTTACCCAGGCTGGAGTGCAATGGCGTGATCTCGGCTCACCGCAACCTCCGCCTCCTGGGCTCAGGCAATTCTCCTGTCTCAGCCTCCTGAGTAGCTGGGATTACAGGCATGCACCACCATGCCCAGCTAATTTTTTGTATTTTTAGTAGAGACGGGGTTTCACCATGTTGACCAGGAAGGTCTCGATCTCTTGACCTCGTGATCCACCCGCCTCAGCCTCGCAAAGTGCTGGGATTACAGGCTTGAGCCACTGCGCCCGGCTAATTTTTGTATTTTTTTTTTTTTTTTTGAGACGGAGTTTCGCTCTTGTTACCCAGGCTGGAGTGCAATGGCGCGATCTCGGCTCACCGCAACCTCCGCCTCCTGGGTTCAGGCAATTCTCCTGCCTCAGCCTCCTGAGTAGCTGGGATTATAGGCACGCACCACCATGCCCAGCTAATTTTTTGTATTTTTAGTAGAGACGGGGTTTCACCATGTTGACCAGGTTGGTCTCGATCTCTCGACCTCGTGATCCACCCGCCTCGGCCTCCCGAAGTGCTGGGATTACAGGCTTGAGCCACCACGCCCAGCTCTAATTTTTTATTTTTAATGGAGACGGAGTTTCACCATGTTGGCCAGGATGGTCTTGATATCGTGATCTTGTGATCCGTCTGCCTTGGCCTCCCAAAGTGTAAACCTCAAATTTAAAGCAAAGCAGGACCACCACATAGCATTAGGCAGGTTTTGCACTTAATCTAGGGTACTTCATGTAAGGAGTGGCATTTTCATTGTGGATAGATAAATTTATCATGCTTTTCTGGCAAATGACCATGAATGCATCGAGGAAGGGGAGCCAACTTTTAAATTCACTCAAAGGCACCTGAGGGTCAGTGCAAAAATTGTGACCACTGCCACATAGAAAAGATCTGTGTGTTATTGCCAACCTTAAATTTATCCGGAGAATGAGTCAAAATAAAAATGGTATTTAAAGTCTGACTGAAAATAACAAAGAAGAAATAATCAGATCCCCCAAAATGACCTTAAAACTTTAAAAAAATGTTACAGTTTTGAAACAAAAGTTTATAGGAAATGAGAATATTGTCTTTAAAAAGTTGCAGTTTTTTAGTAAGAAACATAAAGTAACTAATTTATAAAGCTGTTTGAAGTGTTGCAGTAAGTATTGAGTTCAAAACCTTAACTTTTTCTAAGAAATAGACTCATAAAAATAAGAGAAACAAGTCTATGCTGGAAGCTTTGTAAATGAATTCAAAATTGTTTTCTCAGTTATAGTAAGTAATAATTGGGCTGCCTTATTGCACTGAAAAAATTGCAACAGTCAAAATGAAAACTTGATACCTATTTCATAGATTTGAAATAATTAGCAAAATTCTAAGTGGTTAGTAGCAATAATGTAATTTAAAATACAGAAACCTTGAAGAGTTGCATTAAGTGGACAGAGCTAAAAAGATTCATTTGTTTCTCTTTTAAGGAGTTTTAACTACTTAGTTTCTCAGTAGCCTTTACTTTGATAATTGTAGAAGCCAAATTAAAATTTTGTGATAGCCTCCTCATGTTAGTGTCCTAACTGAAGGGCAACATAGGATTGTGGTTGACCTGGCAAGAATATATCTTTAACAATTTGCCATCTATTTCTCATCTTTTAAAAATATTCATGCTAAAAGATGACACATTGAAGTGAGGGTGAAATTTTGCAGCCAAATAGATGTGTTCCTCATTTTGCAGTGGTGATGCAAATCGTCAGGTAACTCGTTCCCTGTCCTTGGGCAGCAGCCGAGAAATTGCTGTGTGACTGCAATGAGAATGAGCTCTGTGTTTGAGTCACTGAATTCAGTTGCATTTTACTCTGTGCTAGCTAATCTGACATTTCAGTGTTTCCTGTGGAGATTTTGATGTTTGCATTCTGATGCTAAAGCCATCAGCTTTTAGCAAAGTTTGATATTGGAAATGGGTAATAACATTGGAAAAAAAAAGATTTTGTTTTACTGCCTCTCCAACTCCCCAAATTGAAGATTCCATCTGCTATTTTATCTCTTATGAAGGATTACATTTCTTAGTTCAGTATCAGCAAAAAATTATCTCCTGACAAACTGACGTCTTTCTGTTAGGTAATGAGTGTACATATGTCAGCCTGACTTTTCCCCCGTCATTCGTATCAAGAAGACAAGGGCCAAGTTTTATGCTTCACTCTGATAGCTTTCCATAGCTCACACCATCAAATCTTGGCGTTTTTAAACACCTGCTTTGAATGTCTATCAGTTCTGGTAAATCCATATTTTTGTGGGGACTAAATTGGATATAAAGAATGATTGATAAAAAGGCAGTTTTTCATACAACCTATTAAAACCATTTTTGAAATTCATTGGAAAAAGAATAGAACAATCTAGACCATTCTGAAAAAGGAATAATGAGGAAGGGACTTGTCCTAATAGATGTCATTAAGGCAAGTTTAGTTAACACAGAGCAGCATTGAATATATTGTGCTTTTTGAAATTATTTTCATGTAACTATATTGGCATCCTTCTGATAGTCCTCCAAGTGAGAGTTACTGGTGCCTTCACAGATTTCTTTGTAAGGTAGAACCTGAAGTATAAGATCTTGACTCAGTTCTTTTGCCTCAAGGTACAGGCCATGCCTGACCCAGCAGTTCCTCCTTGGTGGCTGTTCCCAGAGAACCCTCATTGTCAGAAGGCAAGGCAGCACTAGTTTGACTCCTTGGTTTAGCTCATTATCTACACTCTGGCATCTATCTCCCCTCTACGAATAACTTTCCAGGGAGTTTACTGAAAACTCGGTTCATTCTAACCCAGGAAATGCTTCCCCTCTCTATAAATACGAATCCTATGCTGGATACTTGAGCCTTCATGCCACTTTAGAACAGTAGAGAAAGCCTTTAGTTTAGGGATCTTGGGCAGAATCTTACAAATAACATTCATTTTAGTTGCCATCCCTTGTGCTGGGATGTGGAAACTGAGACATAGAATGTTTTATTGAACTGAGTCTCTTCAGTAGTGTTGTTCACACGAATTCCTGGATAAGCTTTAATTGCAACTTACTGAAATCAGAATATTTCTGGTGGTGGTTTTTTCTTCTTTTTTTTTAGATCTGATCAGTAGGCTCTATGAGGGGAGGGATTACGTCCTATTTACTGTTGAATCCTCAGGTGCTGACAGGGTGCCTAAGCACAGAGTGGGTGCTCCATACATACTATTCACCTGACTGACTTTTGTCCATCTGCCTGAGCAGGCAGTAACTCACACTTCTTTCTCAGACATGGCCTTTATTTAGAACTGCCGTATCATATCTTAGATAAAAATGTTAGGAACATCTTGTGTTTCTTTCCTCTAGTTGATACAGATCCAAAAAATTTCCATCAACCAGTTTGTCTAGTGGTAAGCTCTCTATGTTGTTCCTTTTTTTAACTAGGGAGAAATATTCCTCAATTAAGAAAATTCATATCATTTATCTGTTTCATTTTTGTTATTTTCTAAGAAAGGAATATTCTTAAAAGTTGACTTTTAAGGACATTAGAATTATGCTAAAAACAATCCTTTTTCTTAATCCTGAGAGTTAAGTAATAACCCTCTAATTCTCAATTTCTTTGCCAATTAAAAAAAAGTATAAAACCTGGGATATATTTGAAAGTATTTTATGGTCAGTATGATGTTTATAATTGTCATTGCTCTATAATTGGCTTACCCTTTTGCTTTTGTTTGCTTATAGTTTAAATATTTTGTACTCCAGTTTTGAAACATTGATCAGAATAGTGAAAACTAAATGTAATGCAGTTTCCATGTGTTATCTAGCTTTTCTATGGGATTTTAAAAATTGAGCTTCTTTTAATAATATTAGAAAGCCCATGTAAAAGGAGTTAAAGAAAAAACGATTGGGTTTTTAAAATTTAGTTTTTATTCTTACCAGGTTTATATGTATGTACATTACAAATCAAATAGTTTACAAATTACTATGTAAGACAGCAGACCTCCATGCTTAAAAGAGATCACCGGCTGGGTGTTATAGCTCACACCTATAATCCCAGAACTTTGGGAGGTTAAGGTGGGTGTATCACGAGGTCAAGAGTTCGAGACCAGCCTGGCTAACGTGGTGAAACTCCATTTCTACTAAAGATACAAAAAATAAAAATAAAAATAAAAAAATGGTGAAACCCCATCTCTAGTAAAAATACAAAAATTAGCCAGGCGTGGTGGCAGGCGCCTGTAATCCCAGCAACTCAGAAGGCTGAGGCAGGAGAATCACTTGAACTTGGGAGGTGGAGGTTGCAGTGAGCCAAGATTGCACCATTGCAGTCCAGCCTAGGTGACAGGTGGAGACTCCATCTCAAAAAAAAAAAAAAAAAAAAAAAGCGTTCACTTACTACTATTAACTGGTAAGTTTTATTTACTTTCATGGCTCTGAATGATACGCTTCTGTTGCTGTCACTTGATATTTCAGTTTTGGCGATTTTTTTTTGTTGACCTCTATAGAAGATGAGGATTTAGCTCTTTTTACTCCTGCCCCATACTTGTCTCTCCTTTTCTCTATAAAGTGTTACCATAATCTTAGCTCAGTATTCAGGGTTTACTTTGTTGTGACTACATAAAGGCTGTTCACTGGTGAGCCATGTAGAGAACCATGATTACCTTGTCTTTTCTTCACGAGGTAATCATGTCTTGTCAGAAGATAAAAATTGTTGTTATGCATGCACCCACATTTGCAATTAGTTTTTCTTCATGCCACTTAGTAATTCAATATCAAAATCGTAAATGTTCCTTCAACTGTGTAAATCTCTTCTCAGTACATTGAAACTCATTGGAAATTCTTTCAGTTTTATCTTCTTGGAAATCTTCCCTGAAGACTTCTGACATGCCTTTCCCATCTACTGCACAACTGCCACTTTGTTCTTTCACCGTCATCATCTCTCATCTTAAATGTTATATTCTGAGGTGTTTGTTGTTGTTGTTGTTGTTGTTTTTACTTTGAGAGAGAGTGTCACTCTGTTGCCCAGGCTGGAATGCAATGGTGTGATCTCGGCTGACTACAACCTCCACCTTCCTGGTGCAAGCGTTTCTTATGACTCAGCCTCCCAAGTAGCTGAGACTGTAGGCGTGTGCCACCATGCCCAGCTAATTTTTGTATCTTTTTTTTTTTTTTTGAGACGGAGTTTCGCCCTTGTTACCCAGGCTGGAGTGCAATGGCGCGATCTCGGCTCACCGCAACCTCCGCCTCCTGGGCTCAGGGAATTCTCCTGCCTCAGCCTCCTGAGTTGCTGGGATTACAGGCACGTGCCACCATGCCCAGCTAATTTTTTGCACTTTTAGTAGAGACGGGGTTTCACCGTGTTGACCAGGATGGTCTCGATCTCTCGACCTCGTGATCCACCCGCCTCGGCCTCCCAAAGTGCTGGGATTACAGGCTTGAGCCACCGCGCCCGGCGCATTTTTGTATCTTTAATAGAGACAGGATTTCACCATGTTGGCCAGGATGGTCTTAAACTCTTGGCCTCAGGTGTTCCACCCTGCCTACCTGGGATTACAGGCATGAGCCACAATTCCAGGCCTCTCGTGTAAAATCCTGTTGTGTAGACTTTGTTGGTTCAGTTGTTCAATTTGGTAGAAGACCTCTTTCGGTAGACTTGGGGGACTGGGGTGCATATATGTGAGTGGTATATGTTTTTCAAAGACTACACTGGGTAGTTTGGTTGCATTGACTACGTTAATAAGTTGAGGGAGAATTTTTGAGGCATTTCTCCATTATAAGTCCCATTATTTGTTAGTTTTTTGAAATGAAGTCACCTCTGTCACCCAGGCTGGAGTTCAGTGGTGCTATCTCGGCTCACTGCAACCTCTGCCTCTTGGGTTCAAGCAATTCTCTTGCCTCAGCCTCCTGAGTAGCTGGGATTACAGGCGCCCACCATCACACCTGGCTAATTTTTGTATTTTTAGTAGAGACAGGGTTTCGCCATGTTGGCCAGGCTGGTCTTGAACTCCTGACTTCAAGTGATCCACCCACCTTGGCCTCCCAAAGTGCTGGGATTATAGGCATGAGCCACCTTACTCAGCCTGGGTCCCATTGATACTATTTAGCCCAGTACCACTCAGATTCTTGATCCTCAGTATGCATCCTATTTTTTATTTTTGAAAAGTTACAGGGTCTTTTCATTGTCCATGGTATTCAGAAATTTCAGAAAGATGAGCTTGGAGCAGATATTATTGTCTTAGTTATTTGGTACCCTTTCAATCTCAAAACTTGGTTCTTTCAGGTCTGGGAAGAGTGTGTGTGCGTGTGGTGGGGGGTTTAATTGATTATTTCCTCTGTTCGTTCTTCTGTATTTGAGCTTTCTAGAAGAAGTCTTAATATTTGGATATTGGACTTCCAGGACTCATCCTTTACTTTTCTACTGTTGTAATCTTTTTTCTTTTAATCTCCATTTCTTAGTCTTTTGCTTCCACTTTCTGGGAATTTTTTTTTTCTTTCTTTTTTCTTTTTTCTTTTTTTTTTTTTTGTTTTGAGACAGAGTCTCCTTCTGTCATCCAGACTGGAGTGCAGTGGAGTGATCTCAGCTCACTGCAACCTCCGCCTCCGGATTCAAGTGTTTCTCCTGCCTCAGCCTTCCGAATAGTTTGGATTACAGGTGCCTGCCACCACACCCAGCTAATTTTTGTGTTTTTAGTAGAGACGAGGTTTGACCATATTGTTGGCCAGGCTTCTCTTGAACTCCTGACCTCAGGTGATCCACCCACCTTGGCTTCCCAAAGTGCTGGGATTACAGGCATGAGCCACTGCACCTGGCGTCCAAGGGATTTTTCTTAACTTGATCTTTTGTTTATTTTTATTTCTATTTATATTTTTTAGTTGATTAAAAAATTTTATTTAATGTTGGTAACTAACAAAAGATTGATAAGTACTGTGACAGGATGGAGGCTGAACAAAAACGAACTAGAAGATACATAGCAACAGAAACATCACCTTAGGAAATGCTTTCCCCAATAGAGAAAATATGAAATTTGGTTAAGGTTTAATTAGATAAATATTAATACTTTTATTTTTATTTTTATTTTTTATTTTTTATTTTTATTTTTTTTTTGAGACAGAGTTTCGCTCTTGTTACCCAGGCTGGAGTGCAATGGCGCGATCTCGGCTCACCGCAACCTCTGCCTCCTGGGTTCAGGCAATTCTCCTGCCTCAGCCTCCTGAGTAGCTGGGATTACAGGCACGCGCCACCATGCCCAGCTAATTTTTTGTATTTTTAGTAGAGACGGGGTTTCACCATGTTGACCAGGATGATCTCGATCATGACTTTGATTTTTAAATCATACTAGTGTGACATCATATTTTTGCCAGTCTAAATCTTCAGTGGATCAAATTACTTGTGGTAATCATGGAATCTCCCTGGCACCTTTTAGTTGAAAAACTGTACAACAAATAGCATATAGCTATTTTTTTTTGAACACTTATTATTTGGCTATTATATACTTGGTAGGAGAGATTGTTTCTCTACTTATATTATTGGTTCTGTAGTGAGACTAAAATATTAAAAATTGTAGAAAAAAGAGCTGGGTGTGGTGATATACACCTATAGTCCCAGCTACTTGGGAGTTTGAGGTTGCCTGAGTCCAGGAGTTTGAGAACCACCTGGGCAGCATAACAAGGCTACATCTGATTTATGTATTTATTTTGAAAATTAGATACTAAGTTCTGGGGTACATATGCAGAATGTGCAGATGTTTCTGTTGCATAGGTATACACGTGCTATGGTGGTTTAACTTGATCTTTTAAATGTTCTTTTGAGGTTTCTCTTTCGGCTGTTTAATTCTTTAATTTCCAGGAACTGTATTTTATTTGCTGAATTTCCTCCTTCAATAAAAATGCAGCTGGGCACGGTGACTCATGCCTGTAATCCCAGCTCTTCGGGAGGCTGAGGTGGGCAGATCACTTGAGGTCAGGAGTTTGAGAGCAGCATGGCCAACATGGTGAAACCCCATTTCTACTAAAAATACAAAAGTTAGCTGAGTGTGGTGGCACATGCCTGTAGGTACTCAGGAGGCTGTTAGGAGAATACTTGAACCCGGGAGGCAGAGGTTGCAATTAGCTGAGATCAAGCCACTGTACTCCAGCCTGGGTGACAGGAGGAGACTCTTATCTCCTGTATATATATCTGTATATTTTATAACACACTGTAGGTATTTTTATGTAACACAAACATGCCACAGGTTTATATTTGAAATCAACAACTCCAGTGCCACACTTAAGATTACATTCTCATCTTCCACATTTCTGTAACTGATTATTCAACAGGAGGAAACTGACAGCCATTATTTCAATATATTTAAGCATTTGCTCAAGCCTAGAACACCCAGAGAGTAGTAGTTTCAAACTGCTATTCCATGCCACTGCAAAAAATAAATCTGTAGTTCCATACTTGTGGATAGTTCTTTTTTAGATAAAATTTACATTAAATGGGCCAGGTGTGGTGGCTCACGCCTGCAATCCCAGCACATTGGGAGGCCAAGGTGGGCGGATCATGAGGTCAAGAGATCGAGGATATCCTGGCCAACATGGTGAAACCCCATCTCTACTAAAAATATGAAAATTAGTTGGGAGTGATGGTGCGCACCTTTAGTCCCAGCTACTCGGGAAGCTGAGACAGGAGGATTGCTTGCACCCTAGAGGCAGAGATTGCAGTGAGCCGAGATTGCGCCACTGAACTGCAGCCTGGCAACAGTGCAAAACTCCGTCTCAAAAAAGAATTTTCGTTAAATGAAATAAACACATCCTATGTGCACACTTTTAGGGAGTTTTGATAATACACAGACCTATTAACTCATACTGCTATAAAGATATAAAACATTTCCATCAACACCAGAAAGTTCTCTCATGCTTTCTCTTAGTCATAGAGATAATTTGAAAACACTAATGTACACATGGATATTTTGAGAGTAACAGACTCAGAAAAAACATTTTTAAGGTATTTTCTGTTATAAATCCCTTTTTATGCATTTACTTGGGAGACACCACTCATGATTTAATTTTTTCTTCAGTTATTTCTGGATAACAGACGAATGCTTTTTCAGTGCTGAAAATACCAATGCTCACTTCAAGGCTAAAGCAAGTTGGCTCTGTGTGTGTACAAATATAAAGCATACATCTTTCTCATCTGTTGGCAGGGATGGGGGCCAGTGAAAAGGGGCAGTGTGGCTAATACCCAAAGGTATATTAAGAATCTTATTTCATGTCAATCAGTATTTTCCTATGTAATTTAAAATAGAGTTTTCCTTAAAGATTGGATGAGTCTATAGGGAATCACTTGGATAATAAGAAGCAGTATAGTCTTTCGTTGTAAAGTAAGCTTGAGAAAAGATACCCATTGTTGGTTATTTCCAGTTTTCCCATGGAGTTGGGTAAAGCACCTACTGGAACTTTAAGCCCCACTTGATACAGCACTATTTCCTTTTTGAAGCACCTAAGGGGGAGTGATTCAGAGACTGGATGATTATCTGAGATCACGCTGAGGCTTCTGAAAAGTGTGTCCATTCCTTTCCGTGTCTGCATGAATAGTGATCCGCAGGTAAAGTGCCCAAATTATGAAATGAATATTTTTATTGAAATTTGTTTAGAACACCAAGTGAATATTCTTACTCAGAAGGAAGGAAAAGACTTACTTGAAAAACAGCTCTATAATTAAGAAAACCTGATTATCTTAACATTGCTAATGCAATATACCCTTAGATCTCCCCCTTTGGATCTAGTCATAAAAGTAAGCTAATTATGTCACGTTAGAAGCTTCAGCTGTTTTGATTTTTTTTCTTTATTTTATCATCTTTAGTAATAAAATATAATAAATGGTTGTTTTACAGATCTTTTAGCTCAGTTTCTCCCAGGCATCATTTCATAGATAGGAAGTCAGTGGCTAGAATTTAAGTCTGTATAAATTTCACTAGTGTTGCCTCTGTGTCTTTTGGATACTATATAGTCTAGTCAGTCCAAGGGTAATGCTAGCACTCTACGAATACATGTCAGCTTGACCTGTTCCTTGACATGAATTATTGGCAAATGGTTGCTCAGTCTCACTAGAGAAGAAGAGCCTATGGGAGGAGGTACAGCCTTAGTTCTGGTATAGCTCAATGCTTCCATTTATTTTTAATGCAACCTGCTGCCAACCAGCCTGTCACTTCTCTTCCAAATTCAGCAGATCCCTGAGAATTTCTAAAACAGAGTATCATGGGTTACAATCTACGTGGATGTTGGGCATTCATTAAATATCTGTCTAAAAGAATTGCTTCATAGATTCTGTGAAGGTTGTCGAAAAGTATAATTTTGTTGTGAGGGTTACAGTAGGGTCCAGTTTGCACATGTTCTTAAGGAATGTCACAGCGGTCTACCTAGTGGCCTATTAGCCTCAGATTCCCAAAGCTTTTCAATAGAACTGTGAATTACTAGACACTGGCATTGAAAAGAGGGAGGGAAAGGCAGCCCCCTCAATAATCCCTGGAGAGAAAGCCTCAAGAAGACAGAGCAGCTCAGCCTGAAGTCAGGATGGAAGGGAGAGGCCTCCAGAAAATTAGGTCAAATTCTCTTTTAATTATGATCTGGGCCCTTGAATTTTCATATTGCTGGTGAATCCGGGTTACAAAGCGTTTATTAGAAAACATCAAACTGAGACTTCTCATTGAGTTCCTTGACTTTTAAAATACATACATGCTCTCAGCTACTTGGGAAAAGAAAATTTAAAAAAATACATATATGCAGTTGTTCTTTCCATAGTTAAGTGGTTAATTTTATTTTCTCTAAATTGGTAGCAAAAGAAATAATTGGAAAGCATATCCATAGACCAACATATATATCCAGCTGTTCCGAATATAGTAAATTAGCTATTCTCTATCAGCCAAATGTTGTCAGAATAAATAGGCTAGGCATTAATCATTTATGAAGGTTAAATTTTGACTTTTGGATGAAAAAGTATTGAATGTCCTTTACATTTAATATATTTTTAAAAACCTATCACTTCATTTGGGGAGAAAAGGTGAAAGTAGAGAAGGTCTTCTTAACAATGGATATTTAATTAAGCGCTGTGGTCCAAGAACAGAATTGAATATTGTGGCTTACAGTGGAATTTGAAGCCTTACTTAATCTAAGTGCTGAGCTTTGCTTAGGTTTGAATGTCAAATCAGGTGAAACTTGTTTTACGTAGTTTCCATTTAAAGCCCCATTTCACCCTTTGCAGCTTTGTTTGATCCTCTTCTTCAGCCTCCTTTGGCTGTGTGTCTTCTGTGATTGAAAACATCTTGGGCGTTACGGAGACCACCAGAACGACAGGAAATAATTTTGCAGCCTTTACTCTTTTTTCATTTTCAGCTCCGAAGTATGTGGTTTCAGAGTATCTGAGGACTTTATACTTAGTAGTGTTGAGGGAAGTCTATCTAGAAGGTCCTTAAATGTAGCTCTGCTTTTGAATGTTCTTTGATGAATCCTGTGAGACTGAGGATTCAATCTTGGTTTTGTCAGTTCCCTTGGGTAGTCTGACCCTAGAGAAAAGTAGACTGTGTTGGGCAAACTTATACCTCTTATTAAAATCATGTTGCTATTTATTCATTTAAGACAGAATCTGTGTTGCCCAGGCTGGAGTACAATAGCACAATCTTGGCTCACTGCAGCCTCCACCTCCCAGGTTCAAGCAATTCTGCCTCAGCCTCCCGAGTAGCTGGAATTGCAGGCATCTGCCGCCACGCCTGGGTAATTTTTGTATTTTTAGTAGAGACAGGATTTCACCATGTTGGTCAGGCTGGTCTTGGACTCCTGACCTCAAGCAATTCACTCGCCTCAGCCTCCCAAAGTGCTGGGATTACAGGCATGAGCCACCACGCCTCATGTTAATATTTAGAGTCTGAAGTGTTGTATGTTGTACTCAGGACAGTGCTTTCCTAATATTGAGGCATCTTGGAGATGCAAATCAATCAGAAAATTGTTTGTTGGACCAGGATTTAAGGAATATATTATCTAGGCTATAATGAACAACACATTTCCACTATAGGAAATACAGATTTTTAGTGGTTAAATGGCAATGGCATTTTATTGTGACACCATTTTATTTCATTTAAGAGATCTTGGTTCTAGTTTTAGTTCTGCTACTACCTGTGCTACCTTAGCAATACGTGCATCTTTTTAGGCCATGGAATCCTCATCTGAAAAATGATTCCTCAACAGATAGAAGTAGGTGACCTAGAGTCTATAAGCCTAGGATGCAGATTTTCCTTCTCTTACTAGTCCTTAATGCCTGTAACAAATTCCATTTCTCATTTAGATGCCATGAGTATGCTACCTTTCCGCTTTCTGCTTTTCTATTTCAATACAGTAAAATGGTAGATTCATAGGTTAAAAGCTCTTTTAAGGATCAGTCCAACATAGTATGTTGGGAGAAGTTCTTGACGTGTGTGTGGTGGAGTGTATGTTGTTTGCTGAGAGGCAGTGGAGAGGAACACCAAGCCATCTCCAGGTAGAAAACTGCTAGAATAGTAAGTAATGTGTATTGGTCATGCACTAGTTAAACCAGTTCCTCAAACACAGGATATATGACCTTGTCCCCATTGCTGACTTGAAAAGAGTGCTTTCTAGCTTATTTCTGTTTTAGTAGTGAACAGGCACTATCTGCTTGTTTAGTCTGTCTTTATTCTACAAAGAAAAACTGAGTACTTGCTTATTAAAAATAATCACTTGTTCACAAAGAATAAATACGTGGGTCGGAGTCTGCTCTAGGCTTTTCAGCTGGGAAATGCTGTCAGCCCTCTGATGTCTCACTCTGATCTCACTTTTGTACTCTTTGTGTCTGTTTCTTAATTCCTTCCACAGTGCCTGGGTTGGGGTCTCCACGACTGAGCTGGTCTCAGCACAGTCACCCATCTGATGCTCTGGGGAGCCCACACTGACCTAAATGGGGTTAGCTCTTTAGGAATAAAACACTGCTTTAGGTAATTGGATATTCCTGCATTTCTGTCAGCTAGTGGTAGGAATAGGTCTGAGAGGTGACTGAGAAAAACCCTGGTTCCTAAAGTTAGCTTTGAGAACAAGATCTAGTTAGGATGAGCTGGAATTGAGAGGCCTCCAGCTCTCCATGGGGTGACTTGAGTTTTTGACACAAGTTTTTACTGTATCTTTAAAAAAAAAAATTCTCAGTTTTTGTGGGTAAATAATAGGTGTATATATTTGTGGGGTACATGAGATATTTTGATACAGGCATGTAACGTGTAATCACATCAGAGTAAACGGGGTATCCCATCAAATATTGATTCTTTGTGTTATAAACAACCCAGTTATACTTTTAAATTATTATTGACTATAGTCACCCTGTTGTGCTATCAAATACTAGGTCTTATTCTTTCTTTCTTTTTTTTGTTTTTTTGGTACCTGTTAACCATTCAACTTCCCTACCCTATCCCTATTACACCACCACCACCCCACCTCTGGTAACCATCCTTTTACACTGTCTCTCTCCATGAGTTCAGTTGTTTTAAATTTTAGCTCCCACAAATAAATGATAACATGCAAAATTTGCCTCTTTGTGCCTGGCTTATTTCACTTAACATAATGATTTCCAGTTTTGTTCATATTGCAAATGACGAGGTCACATTCTTTTTTTATGGCTGAATAGTGTTCTGCTGTGTATATGTACCACACTTTCTTGATTAATCTGTTGATGAACACTTAGGTTGCTTACAAATCTTGGCTATTGTGAAGAGTGCTGCAGTAAACATCGGAGTACAGATATCACTTTGATACTGATTTCCTTTCTTTTGGGTATATACCTAGCAGTAGGATTGCTGGATTATATGCTAGCTTTATTTTTAGTTTTTTGAGGAACCTCCAAACTGTTCTTAGTGTGGTACTAATTCACATTCCTGCCAACAATGTATAAGAGTTCCCTCTCTCCACATCTTCACCAACATTTGTTACTGCCTTTTGTATATAAACTATTTTAACTGGGGTAAGATTGTATCTCATTGTTAGTTTTGATTTGCATTTCTCTAATGATCCATGATGTTGATAGACATTTGCCATTTGTATATCTTTTTTTGAGAAATGTTTGTTCACATCTTTTGCCCATTTTTTAATTAGATTCTTAGTTTTTTTTCTTAGAGAGTTGAGTCCTTAATATATTCTGGTTATTAATCTCTTGTCAGATGGGTAGTTTGCAGATATTTTCTCCCACTCTACGGGTTGACTCTTCACTTTGTTGTTTGTTTTCTTTGCTGTGCAGAAGCTTTTTAACTTGGTGTGATTCCATTTGTCCGTTTTTGTTTTGGTTGCCTGTGCTTGTGGGGTATTGCTCAAGAAATCTTTGCCCACTCCAGTGAGTTTCCCCAATGTTTTCTTGTAGTATTTTCGTGGTTCAGGTCTTAGATTTAAGTCTTTAATTCTTTTTTTTTTTTTTTTTTTTTTTTTTTTTTTTTTTTTTTTTTTTTGAGACGGAGTTTCGCTCTTGTTACCCAGGCTGGAGTGCAATGGCGCGATCTCGGCTCACCGCAACCTCCGCCTCCTGGGTTCAGGCAATTCTCCTGCCTCAGTCTCCTGAGTAGCTGGGATTATAGGCACACGCCACCATGCCCAGCTAATTTTTTGTATTTTTAGTAGAGGCGGGGTTTCACCACGTTGACCAGGTTGGTCTCGATCTTTCGACCTTGTGATCCACCCACCTCGGCCTCCCAAAGTGCTGGGATTACAGGCTTGAGCCACCGCACTGGGCCGTCTTTAATTCATTTCTATTTGATGTTTGTATATGTCAAGAAATAGAGGTTAAGTTTCATTCTTCTGCATATAGGTATCCAGTTTCTCAGTACCATTTATTGAAGAAACTGTCTTTTCCCCAGAGTATGTTCTTGGCACCTGTGTTGAAAGTGAGTTCACTGTGTGTGGATTTATTTCTGGGTTCTCTATTCTGTTCCATTGGTCTGTGTGTCTTTTTATGCCAGTATTACGCTGTTTTGGTTATGATAGCTCTGTCATATAATTTGAACTCAGATAATGTGATTCCTCCAGTTTTGTTCTTTTTGCTTAAGATAGCTTTGGCTATTCTAGGTCCTTTGTGGTTCCATATACATTTTAGGATTGTTTTTTCTATTTCTGTGAAGAATGCCATTGGCATTTTGATAGGGATTACATTGATCTGTAGATTGCATTGGTAAGTATTGACATTTTAACTATAATCCGTGAACATGGAAAATATATATATATATATATATAGTTGTTGTTTCCTTTTCAATTTCTTACATCTATGATATATAATTTTCATTGTAGGAATCTTTTACTCCTTTGGTTAATTCCTAGATACTTGATTTTATCTGTGGTTGTTATAAATGGGATTACTTTTTTATTTCTTTTTTCAGATTGTTCACTGTTGGTAGAGACAAATGCTACTGATTTTTGTATGTTGATTTTGTGTCCTGCAACTTTTTGAAATTTATCAATTCTAATAGTCTTTTGGTGAAGTTTGTAGGTTTTTCCAGATACAAAATCATATCATTTTCAAGTAAGGATAATTTGACTTCTTCCTTTCTAATTTGGATGTCCTTTATTTAATTCTCTGGTCTGATTGCTCTAGCTAGGACTTTCCATACTATGTTGAATAACAGTGGCGAAAGTGGGCATCCTTGTCGTATTCCAGATCTTGGAGGAAAGGCTTTCAGTTTTTCCCCATTCAGTGTGACACTAGCTGTGGGTCTGTTGTATATGGCTTTTATTATGTTGAGTTAAGTTCCTTCTCTACCCAGTTTTTCAAGGATTTTTATCATGAAAGGATGTTGAATTTTATCAAGTGCTTTTTCAGCATTCATTGGAATGATCATACGGTTTTTGTCCTTCATTCTGGTGATACGATATATTACATTGATTGATTTGCTTATGTCAAACCATGGTTCCATCCTTGGGTTAAAACCTACCTGGTCATGGTGAATGACCTTTTTAGTGTGTTCTGGATTTGGTTTGCTAATATTTTGTTGAGGAATTTTGCATCAATGTTCATCAGGGATATTGACCTGCAGTTTTCTTCTTTTGATGTGTCTTTGTCTGGTTTTGGTATTAAGGTAATACTAGCCTTCTAGAATAAGTCTGGAAATATTCCCTCATCCTCTATTTTTTGTTGAGGATTTTTGCATCAGTGTTCTTCAGGGATATTGACCTATAGTTTTCTTCTTTTGATGTGTCTTCATCTGGTTTTGGTATTAAGGTAATACCAGCCTTCTAGAATAACTTTGGAAATATTCCCTCATCCTCTATTTTTCACAAGTTCGAGTAAGATTGATACTAGCTCTTTTTTAAATGTTTGGTATAATTCAGCAGTGAAGGCATTGGGCTCTTGGGCTTTTCTTTGCTGGGGGACTTTATTACAGCTTCAATCTTGTTACTTGTTATTGGTCTGTTAGATTTCTTCATGGTTCAGTCTTGGTAGGTTGTATTGGTTCTTTGACCCCCTGGTCATTCAGGAGCATGTTGTTTAATGTCCATGTGTTTGTATAGTTTTCAAATTTCACCTGGCTATTGATTTCTAATTTTATTCTATTGTAGCCAGAGAAAATACCTGATATTATTTCAATTTTTTGAATGTTTCAAGACATGTTTTGTGACCTGACATATGATCTGTACTTGAGAATTATCCATGTGCTGTGGAGAAGACTGTGTATTCTGTAGCCATTGGATGAAATGTTGTGTAAATATCTATGAGGTCCATTTCGTCCATAGTGCAGTTTAAGTCTAATGTTTCTTGATTGATATGTTTCTTGATTGATTTTCTGTCTGGATGACCTTTCCATTGGTGAAAGTATGGTGTTGAAGTCTCCAGCTATTGTTTTGGGGCCTGTCTCTTTTGAGCTTTTTTTTTTTTTTTTTTTTTTTTTTAAGCTCTAATAGTATTTGCTTTGTATATTGGGAAGATCCAGTGTTGGGTACATATATATTTATAATTGTTATGTCCTCTTGCTGAATTGAGTCCTATCTCATATGAGAGAGAATATTACCTATTCTAGGGTAGTGACCTTCTTGTCTCTTACAGTTTTTGTCTTGAAATTTTTTTCTCATGTAACTGCTCCTTTTCATAGGGGGAAAGGCGAGGGTTCCATTAGCATGGAATATCTTTTTTCATCCCTTTATGTTCACTCTATGGGTTTTTTGTTTGTTTGTTTTGAGATGGAGTTTCACTCTTGTTGCTCAAGCTGGAGTACAATGGCATGATCTCGCCTCACCGCAACCTTCGCCTCCCAGGTTCAAGCAATTCTCCTGCCTTAGCCTCCCGAATAGCTGGGATTACAGGCATGCACCACCACACCTGGCTAATTTTGTATTTTTTTTTTTTTTTTGAGACGGAGTTTCGCTCTTGTTACCCAGGCTGGAGTGCAATGGCACGATCTTGGCTCACCGCAACCTCCGCCTCCTGGGTTCAGGCAATTCTCCTGCCTCAGCCTCCTGAGTTGCTGGGATTACAGGCACACGCCACCATGCCCAGCTAATTTTTAGTATTTTTAGTAGAGACGGGGTTTCACCATGTTGACCAGGATGGTCTAGATCTCTCGACCTCGTGATCCGCCCGCCTCGGCCTCCCAAAGTGCTGGGATTACAAGCTTGAGCCACTGCGCCCGGCCAATTTTGTATTTTTAATAGAGATGTTGTTTCTCCGTGTTGGTCAGGCTGGTCTCAAACTCCTGACCTCAGGTAATCTGCCTGCCTCTGCCTCCCAAAGTGCTTGGATTACCAGGTGTGAGCCACAGTGCCCGGACAGTCTATGTGTGTTTTTACTGGTGAATTATATTTCTTGTGGTACTAGATAATTGGGCCTTGTGTTTTTTTGTTTTTTTGTTTTTTTTGTTTTTTTTTTTAATCCATTTAGCCACTCTACGTCTTTTGATTGAAGAGTTTAGTCCATTTACAGTCAGTGTTGTTATTGTTAAGTAAGGACCTACTCCTGCCATTTTGTTATTTCTTTTCTGGTTGTTTTGTGATTTTCCTTTTTTTTTTTTTCCTTCCTGTCTTCCTTTTAGTGGAGGTAGATTTACTCTGGTGATATGATTTAATTTCTTGCTTTTTGTTTCTTGTGTATCCGTTGTATTTTTCTATTTGAGTTTACTATGAGCCTTTCAAGTACTGTCTTATAACCCACTATTTTAAACTTAACATTGGTTGCATAAGCAAGCAAACTACCAAAGAGGTGTAAAAAAGACTAATAAAAACTCTACACTTCAACTTCATCTCCCTGCTTTTTAACTTACTGTTATTTCTTTCTTTTTTTTTTTTTTTTTTTTTTTTTTTTGAGATGAAGTCTCACTGTGTTACCCAGGTTGAAGTGCAGTGGCACAATCTCAGCTTACTGTAACCTCTGCCTCGCTGGTTGAAGCAGTTCTGCCTCAGACTCCGGAGGCTGGGACTACAGGCACATGTCACCATGCCTGGCTAATTTTTTGTATTTTAGTAAAGATGTGGTTTCACCATGTTGCCCAGGCTGGCCTCTAACTCCTAAGCTGAGGAAATCTATTTGCCTCGACCTCCCAAAGTGCTAGGATTCCAGGCATGAGCCACCGTGCCTGGCCTGTTGTTTCTATTTATATCTTATTTTACTGTATCTTTAAAAGTTATCATAGTTATTATTTTGAGACAGAATTTTACTCTTGTTGCCCAGGTTGGAGTGCAGTGGTGCAATATTGGCTCACTGCAACCTCTGCCTCCTGGGTTCAAGCGATTCTCCTGCCTCAGCCTTCCAAGTAGCTGGGATTACAGGCGCCCGGCACGACACCCAGCTAATTTTCGTATTTTTAGTACAGACAGGGTTTCACCACGTTGGCCAGGCTGGTCTCGAACTCCTGATGTCAAGTGATTCACCCACCTCAGCTTCCCAAAGTGCTGGGATTACAGGCATGTGACACCACACCTGGCCCATAGTTATTATTTTTTATTGGTTCATCTTTTGGTCTTTGTACCTAAGATAAGAATAGTTTATACCCAACAATTACAGTGTTATAACAGTCTGTGGTTTTTTGTGTGTATTTATTACTGGTGAGTTTTGTACCTTCAGATAATTTCTTAGTGCTCATTAACATCCTTTTCTTTCAAATTGAAGAACTCTCTTTAGCATTTCTTCTAGGACAGGTCTGGTGTTGATGAAATCCTTCAACTTTTGTTTGTCTGTGAAAGTCTTTATTTCTCCTTCACGTTTAAAGGATATTTTCACCAGATATGCTATTTTGGGGTGAAACACTTCAAATATGTCATACCACTCTCTCCTGGCCTATAAGAGTTCCACTGAAACATCTGCTGCTAGACATATTGGAGCTCTATTGCATGTTATTTGTTTCTTTTCTCTTGCTGCTTTTAGAATCCTTTCTTTATGTTTGACCTTTGGGAGTTTATTAAATGTGTTGAGATAGTCTTCTTTGGGTTAAATCTGCTTGGCGTTCTGTAATCTTCTTGTATTTGAATATTGATATCTTTCCCTAGGTTTGGGACATTCTCTTATTTTATTGGTATCTTTCCCTGGGTTTGGGACATTCTCGTTATTTCCCTTTATTGAATAAACTTTTTAAACCTCTGTCTCTTTCTCTTCTTCTTCTTTAAGGCCAATAACTCTTAGATATGACCCTTTGAAACTCCTTACTAGATCTTGTAGGTATGCTTCATTTTTTAAAATTATCTTTTTTCTTGTCTCCTCTGTTACGTATTTTTAAATAGCTGTTTTGAAGCTCACTGATTCTCTGCTTGATCAGTTCTGCCAGTAAGAGACTGATGCATTCTTTAGTATGTCCATTGTGTTTTCCAACTCCAGAATTTCTGCTTGATTTTTTAAAATTATTTCAATCTCTTTGTTCAGTTTATCTGATAGAATTCTGAATTTCTTTTCCTTTTTATTTTGGATTTCTTTAAGGTTACTTAAAACAGGTATTTTATAATCTCTGTCTAAAACGTCTTGTGTCTCTGTTTCTTCAGGAGTTGTCTCTGATGCCTTATTCAGTTTGTTCATTGACGTCATGTTTTCCTGGATGGTCTTGATATTTGTAGATATTCGTCGATATGTGGGCATTGAAAAGTTAGGTTTTGTTGTGTGTGTGTGTGTTGTTTTTTTTTTTTTTTTTTTTTTTTTTTTGAGACAGGATCTCATTCTGTTGCCCAGGCTAGAGTGCAGTGGTGGAGTCACGGTTCACTGCAGCCATGACCTCTCTGACTTAATCTATTCTCCCACTCAACCTCTTCAGTAGCTGGGACTACTGGCATACATTACCTCATTCAGCTACCTTTTTTTTTTTTTTTTTTTGGTGCAGTGTTTTGCCATGTCACCCAGGCTGATCTCAAACTCCTACCTTTGCTTCCCAAAGTTCTGGGATTAAAGACATGGGCCAACATACCCGGCTTAAAGAGTTAGCTATTTATTGTAGCATTTGCAGTATGGGCTTGTTCGTACCCATCTTTGGGAGGGTTTCCAAATATTTGAAGGGACTTAGGTATGTGATATAAGCCGTATCTGCATTAGGGAGCACCCTAAGCCCAGTAACACTGTGATTCTTGAAGACGTGTAGAGGTACTGCCTTGCTTGTCTTGTATAAAACCCAGACTTCTCTGGATTACCAGGCAGAGACTCTGTGTTACCTTCCCTTACCTTCTTCTACCCTCATTCCCTCCCTCCCTCCCCATTCCGGTCTTCTCTCTCGCCCTCGCTCGCTCTCCCTCTCCCTTCTTGTCTCTCCCCCTCCCTCTTGCTCCCTCTCTCTTTCCCTCACTCTCCCTTTCCCTCTCCCCTCCCCCTCTTCCTCCCCTTCTCCCTCCCCTCCCCTCACCCTCGCCTTCCCTTCCCTCTCCCCCACCCCTCCCCCTCCCCTCCCTTCCCCCTCCCCCCTCCCCCTCTCCCTATCCCCTTCCCTCTCCCTCTTTCTCCCCCTCCCTCCCTCCCCTGAGCTGCCTGGAGCAGAAGCAAGGTGACACAATTACTAGAAAGGGCTCCCAATCCAGACCCCAAGAGAGAGTTCTTACGCCGCGCGAGGTGGCTGAAGCCTGTAATCCCAGCACTTTGGGAGGCCAAGGCGGGTGGATCACAAGGTCAAGAGATCGAGACCATCCTCGTCAACATGGTGAAACTCCGTCTCTACTAAAAATACAAAAAACTAGCTGGACGTGGTGGCGCGTGCCTGTAATCCCAGCTACTTAGGAGGCTGAGGCAGGAGAATTGCCTGAACCCAGGAGGCGGAGGTTGCGGTGAGCCAAGATCGTGCCATTGCACTCCAGCCTGGGTAACAAGAGCAAAACTCTGTCTCAAAAAAAAAAAAAAAGAGAGAGAGTTCTTGGCCCTTGTGCCAGAAAGAATTCAGGGTGAGTCCACAGTGCAAAGTGAAAGTAAGTTTATTATGAAAGTAAACGAATAAAGAATTTCTACTCTATAGGCAGAGCTGCCCAGAGGACTGCTGTTTGCCCATTTTTTATGGTTATTTCTTGATTATATGCTAAACAAGGTGTAGATTAGATTATTCGTGCCTCCCCTTTTTAGATCATATAGGGTAGCTTCCTGACTTTGCCGTGGCACCTGTAAACAGTCATGGTGCTGGTGGGGGTACAGCAGTGAGGACGACCACAGGTCAGTCTTGTCACCCTCTTGGTTTTGGTGGGTTTTAGCCAGCTTCTTAACTGCAACTGGTTTTATCAGCAAAGTCTTTATGACCTAAATCTTGTGCTGACCTTGTGTCTCATTCTGTGACTGGGGAAATGTCTAACCTCCTGGGAATGTAGCCCAGCTGGTCTCAGCCTTACTTTAATTGTTTTTTTTTTTTTTTTTTTTTTTTTTGAGACGGAGTTTCGCTCTTGTTGCCCAGACTGGAGTGCAATGGCGCGATCTCGGCTCACCGCAACCTCCGCCTCCTGGGTTCAGGCAATTCTCCTGCCTCAGCCTCCTGAGTAGCTGGGATTACAGGCACACGCCACCATGCCCAGCTAATTTTTTGTATTTTTAGTAGAGACGGGGTTTCACCATGTTGACCAGGATGGTCTTGATCTCTTGACCTTGTGATCCACCCGCCTCGGCCTCCCAAAGTGCTGGGATTACAGGCTTGAGCCACCGCGCCCGGCATCAGCCTTACTTTATCTAGTCCCTACTTAAGACGGAGTTGCTCTGTCTGGTTCAAATGCCTCCGACACAATCACCCCTATGGTCACCACCACTGGGACTGCACTGGCCCAGACCTGAAACGAACACAGCACTGGGTCTTGCCCAGTGCCCACTGCAGCCTCTCCTTGGCTACTGCCTGTGTTCACTCAAGGCCCTAGGGCTTGACAGTCAGCAGATGGCAAGGCCAGCCAGACTTGGGTCCTTTCTTTCCAGGCAGTGAGTTCCCCCAGGGCTGGAGCAGGTCCAGAGATGCCATCCAGGTGCCGGGGACTAGAGATGAAAACCTTAGAAATCTGCCTGGTTTTCTGTTCTACTGAAGCTAAGCTGGCCGTCAAACCACAAGACAAAGTTCTTCCTGCTCTTCCCTCCCCTTTCCACAGGCAGAGGAGCCTCTCCCTGTGGCCGCCCCCACCATAGGCCCATGGGGATTGCAGCCATGCTACTGCCAATATTAAGGCCCAGGGCTGTTCGGTGAGCTCATGGTGAATGCTACCAGGCCTGAGACTTGCCCTTGAGGAAGTGGGCTCGCCTCTGTCCTGGAGCAGGTCCAGAAATGCTGTCTAAGAGCCGGCGCCTGCAGTGGGGGACCTGAAGAGCCTGCTCAGTGTTCTACCTTGTGTGGCCGAACTGATACCTGATTTTTGGTTATTATAAAGGAACTTGTTTTGTGTAGATAGTTGCTAAATTTGGTGTTCCTGTTGGAGGTTGGGGATGATCAGTGGTGGCTTCTATCTGGCCATTTTCTCTGCCCCTCTCCTATTACATCTTTTAATTTAATGAGTCTATAAGCATCTCTCATCTCTGGGGAAGCTTTTCTCTTAAGATGAATCTGAAGAAATATATTGAGAGATAGTGTTCATTTTCTAGTGGATGTTCCCTTTCTAACCTGCTTATTTGATCTTAGATCTGCTGTTCCTTACTGTTTTGTCAAGACTGTGATGTTAGTATACTTGTAAAGTTATGTGAGATGCACACAAATAAATACAGTCACATGTCATTTAATGACAGGGATACATTCTAAGAAATGCATCCTTGGACAATTTCATCACCATGCAAACACCAGACTGTACTTAGGCAAACCTAGGTGGCGTAGCCTGTTACACACCTAGGCTATATTGTATAGCCTATTGTTCTTATACTACAAACCTATACTGAATACTGTAGCAGTTGTAATGCTATGGTAAGTTTTTGTTTATCTAATCATATATAATGTACAGTAAAAAATACAGTAACTGCAGAAAGATGAGCCTCATTCTCCATACCTAGATCCATAGGCATGTGATGAGAATCAATGGAAATCTTTATGCTAGTGGCAGGTTTCACCCCATGGGAAAGAGAGAGTAATGTATTTTCCCTTTATACAGAAAAAAGGTAGCTACCCACTTCCTCTTCTAAAAAGAGAGAAAAACTTTTGCTCCTTCAAGATAGGATAAGAAGAATCTTGAGTTCTTATAAACTATTTGGAACGTAAATATCACTTTCCAAGGGGCAGATAAGCATCTGTGTCATGGAGAGAGTGAGGAAGTTATTACCAGGAGATGTTTCCAAGGTCTAGGCTTTTGTAAATACCCAGAAAGAGTCTTTCTGGCACTTTGAAACTTAGCCCAGGGGCCTGTTCTGGGCTCTAACCATTTGGCCCACTTGTAGAGATAAGTTTTATCATCCTTTTGGATTAGAGCAATTAAGTAGACAAACGGCTATAGAGCTAATCCTCAGGGTATGTGGAAAGTAAAATGCTTCTAGGGGAAGTGAAAGCAAATTCTCTAGCTTTATGGTGTATATATTTCCATGTCCCCGGAGGCTAGGGCTTTTCACAGAAGCTAAGTAAAATCTAGAGAAGTCTGACATTTACAAAGAATACTTACACAATTGTGATGTTCCCTATTATTTAACAACAAAAAAATTGTGGCTTACTGGAGATAATAATGATATTCAGTTACTTAGATATCATACAAGTGAGGATTTCTCAAAATTAGGACCAAACCTCACTGTAGTTCAAATAGAAGCCACAATCTAGACATGTATTTCTTTTTCTCTCTGTTAAAAAAAAAGGCTGATGATTTGAAGGCTATTTCTTTTTATTGGTATGGTTCATGCCTGTGAAAATGAAGCAGATGGCAAACTGGGGCATTTTAAATTCTGCTAGCTAAAACCATAAGAAGAAAATAAAGCCCTATGATTATGCTACATTGATCAAGTGATTAAAATGAAAGAACATTTTGTAACATAGAATTTCTCTTGATCTCCTTGACTAGACTTGTAGTGTGAAAATTTTAGAATAACTCATTTAAAACAGACTGCTGGTTAATTTTGTCTCTCATTAATTGTGTTGGTCTTGTGGTGTATTAGTCTGCATAGTCTGCTGTAACAAAATATTATAGATTGGGTGGCTTATAAAGAGACGTTTATTTCTCACATTTCAGGAGGCTGGGAAGGTACAGGAAGATTTCCTGTTGAGGGCTCTGTTCCTGGCTTGCAGATGGCTACCTTCTTATAGCATTTTTCAACAGGGGGAGAGAGAAAGCTTTGGTATTTCTTTCTTTTCTTCCTTTTTTTTTTTTTTTTTTTTGAGATGGAGTCTCGCTCAGCTGCCTAGGCTGGAGTGCAGTGGTGTGATTCGGCTCACTGCAACCTCTGTCTCCTGGGTTCAAGCGATTCTCCCATCTCAGCCTCTCAAGTAGCTGGAATTACAGGCGGCCCCCACCATACCTGGCTAATTTTTTGTATTTTAGTAGAGATGAAGTTTCACTGTGTTGGCCAGGCTGGTCTTGAACCCCTGACCTCAGGTGATCCGCCTGCCTCGGTCTCCCAGAGTGCTGGGATTACCTGCATGAGCCACTGCGCCCGGCCTCTTCCTCTTCTTTTAAGGGCCACTGATCTTAACATGGGGGCTCCATACTCCTGACTTCTTTTAAACCTAATTATCTCTCAAAGACTCAGCCAGGTACCTTAGTTTATGCCTGCAATCCCCTTATGAAGGCCTAGGTGGGTGGATCATGAGGTTAAGTGATCGAGACCATCCTGGCTAGCAAGGTGAAAGCCCACCTCTACTAAAAGTTAAAAAAAAAAAATTAGCCCAGTGTGGTGGCACACACCTGTAATTCCAGCTACTTGAGAGGCTGAGGCAGGAGAATCTCTTGAACCTGGGAGGCGGAGGTTGCAGTGAGCCGAGATCATGCCACTGCACTCCAGCCTTGGTGAGAGAGTGATACTCCATCTCAAAAAAAAAAAAAAAAAAAAAAAAGGCTCAATCTACTAATACTATCACATTGAGAGTTAGGGGTGCAACATATAAACGAGGGAGGGGAGATATACATATATTTAATCCATAACAGGAGACCTGGGGTGATTTCCAGTAAAAGATTGCAGGTTTGACAGATACATAAATTTGGTTCCTGAAATCCTAACAAGAATACAGGAATTAAAAAACATATCAGCCCACAAGGATAAAGAGACTGGGAAAGGAGACAACAGCAACAAAATATTGGAATAGAGGGACAAATAGTAACAAGCTTCTATTAATTATCTACTATTGCTATTAATGTTGCCCAACAAAATATGCCAAAACTTAGTGGCTTAAAATGGCACATATTTATTAACTCTGTTTCTGTAGTCCAGGAATCCAGGTATGCTGAAGTCACTTGCAGGCTGAAATCATGGTGCTGGCTGAAACTGTAGTTATTACAAGGCTGTTGCAAAGCTTTCAAGTGCACTCACTGGTTGTTGGCTGGATTCAGTTACTTACAGGGGAATGGGCTTTGGATTTCCTTTCTCTCTGGCTGTTGCCCAGTGGTTGCCCTCAATTCCCTGCCACCTGGTCCTCTTCAACATGGAAGCTTGTTTCATCAAAATATGCAAGCTGAGAGGCAACAGAGTGAGTCTAGCAGACAGAAGTCAGTCATTTGTTATTTAATCATGGAAAACACATCCCATCATTTTTTCCATACTCCATTTAATAGAAGCACATTACCAGTCCTGCCCACATTCAAGAGGAAGAGATTATACTTACATAAGGGTCAGAATACCAAGAGACAGGATCACTGAGTGCCATTTTCTTTATAAAGTATTTATTGAGATAACTCCAGACTCACAGGCAGTTTGTGAGAAATAATACAGAGAAATCTGGTATATACTCTATCCACTTTCCCATAAAGGTAACATTTTGCAAAACTGTAGTATAATATCACAACTCGGATATTGACTGATATTGAAATTGATACAATCCACCAATCTTATTTATATTGTTCCAGTTTTTGTTTTTTTTTTTTTTTTTTTTGAGACAGAGTTTCGCTCTTGTTACCCAGGCTGGAGTGCAATGGCGCGATCTCGGCTCACCGCAACCTCTGCCTCCTGGGTTCAGGCAATTCTCCTGCCTCAGCCTCTTGAGGAGCTGGGATTACAGGCACGCGCCACCATGCCCAGCTAATGTTTTGTATTTTTAGTAGAGACGGGGTTTCACCATGTTGACCAGGATGGTCTCGATCTCTTGACCTCGTGATCCACCCG
Source organism: Saimiri boliviensis (assembly GCF_048565385.1). Classification (NCBI taxonomy): domain Eukaryota; kingdom Metazoa; phylum Chordata; class Mammalia; order Primates; family Cebidae; genus Saimiri; species Saimiri boliviensis. Next base: position 101,923,208 of record NC_133451.1, read on the forward strand.
CCTCGGCCTCCCAAAGTGCTGGGATTACAGGCTTGAGCCACCATGCCCGGCCCATTGTTCCAGTTTTAATTGTGCTTATTTGTGTGCATGAGTTTACTTCTATATACTTTTATCACGTGTAGGTTCATGTATCCACCACCACAATCAGGGATTTCTGCTGTTTAGAGGACTGTATTTGAAAGCTGCATACAATAGTCTACAATGGTTCACATCCCTCCAACATGCAAAAATACATTAACCTCTCCCAGTGCCCCAGAATTCTCAGTCCATTACAGCGTTAGCTCAAAGTCCAGAATTGTGTCATTTGAATCAAGTCCAGCATTGAGTACAGCTTCAAATGCAGTCCCTTTTCATTTATAAGCCCATGCTATAAGATTGAGGACTGAATGTTTGTGTCACTGTAAATTATATGTGGAAGCCTTAAGCCTCAATGCAGTGGTATTTGGAGATGGAACCCTTGAGAAGTAATTAGGTCATGAGGATAGAGCTCCCATGGTTGGATTAGTGCCTTTATAAGAAGAAACAGGACAGAGTTGCTTCCTCTTTCTGCATGCCGCTATGTAAGGACATAAAATAAGATAGCCATCCACAAACTCAGAAGATGACCCACACCAGAACCCAACATGCAGGCACCCTAATGGACATCCCAGCCTCCAGAACGGTGAGAAATAAATTTCTGTTGTAGATAATTAATAGAAAACCACGTAGTCGGCCGGGCGCGGTGGCTCAAGCCTGTAATCCCAGCACTTTGGGAGGCCGAGGCGGGTGGATCACGAGGTCAAGAGATCGAGACCATCCTGGTCAACGTGGTGAAACCCCGTCTCTACTAAAAATACTAAAAATTAGCTGGGCATGGTGGCGTGTGCCTATAATCCCAGCAACTCAGGAGGCTGAGGCAGGAGAATTGCCTGAACCCAGGAGGCGGAGGTTGCGGTGAGCCGAGATCGCGCCATTGCACTCCAGCCTGGGCAACAAGAGCGAAACTCCGTCTCAAAAACAAAAACAAAAACAAAAAAACAAAAAGCAAAAAAACAAAAACAAAAAAAAAAAAAACACGTAGTCTGTGGGTTTCTTTTACAGCATCCCTGACTGACTGACTGAGACCCTCAAAGACTCAAGGTTGTGCTTGTGGTTTTCATCTTGGTTTGCATTTCCCCACTTTGCATCCATCTCCCTTTCCTGACTTCTACCCTGTGGACTTCAGCTCTAGCATCAGACATGAAGAAAACAGCCTTACAGAGACTGCTTAACCAGCTCCCACAGTTGTGCAAGTCCAAGTCTTTGTAAGAAATCTTTATATAGTCACACATGTACATTCATAGTAGTTGCTTCTCTGCATGAACCCTACTGATACATAGCACAGAAAGCTTATCATTAGGCAGCAATGGAAAAAGCTGCAAATCAACCAATGTATACCATTTAATCTTAGGATTTGACAAAACAAGTCCTTTCAGAAATATGGGGTAAATTGTGGGCTATAAACATGGTAATTGATTGAAAATCTGCTTCAAAAGCTATTAGATTCCTAACTCCTTTTCTACTCTGCATAGCTGGGCAAGTGCTCTCTTTCCCATCTAGAAGGAATTGCAAAGTGTTCATTCTTTAGACTTGAGGCTATCTGGCACAGTTGAGAGCTGGCATACTCTGTGGGAAACATATTTGGGTGAAAGTTAACTTAGGGAAGTTGAGTCATCTTTCTTTACCCATACTGCAGATGTCCACCTCCAGGATTATATCTTCTAAGCAGATGAAAAGAGTCTTTTGTGAGGAATATGGCCAACACAGAAGAAGAGACTTAAAGAGACTGGCATTGTATAAAATTCTCAACCAAAAAAAAAATTCTCAACAATATTATTGTAATAGATGTGAATTTATTTGCTAGGTCTCAGCAAGCTAAAACAAAGATTTAAGGTGGTTTTAGGACAAGTATACTAATCAAAGAGAGTCTTCCTTTATCTGTGAAAGACTCTTTTCCAAGTGCACATCTGAGAAGGATTACTATGTGTAGTGCTGAGGGAGAGGGGACTCTTGACTAGCAACATCTGTCAGTCACATCAGTGCTGGCGATCAGTGACAGGTGTCGTCATCACCTGTGCAGCATAATGTCTATTTAGGACAAGAAAAGAAAGTATCTCCAACATGGTGAGTGGTAATTTATGAAACTGGTTGCCACAGAAAGGGCATAGCCAAAAATTTAAGTTCCAAAAGGATATATGTAAAATGATCAGTGATAAATCCATAGTGCCTTGCAGTTAGTTGTCATTCAGTAAACATTTGCAGAGTGAATAAATGAATATTTTGCTACTTGTTTTTCTCCTTTAGTGCATATTTCTAGATTGCCTTTTACTTATTTCCTTCCCCAGGAACCAGCTTTGCTTAAATTGTAACTACATCCTGCTAGGGAATTCTGCTTTATATTTACTGCTTTATCTTAGTAGTTGGACAAACTTTTATACCTTTATTATGTATACTGTCCCGACTAATGTACCTTTTACTTCTGTGAATCTTGCAGAGAATTTCTTCATAGTACCTACTTCTAGAGGAATATGCACAATGGGGCTGTATTGTCCATGTCGTGAGCCATTTATCACACAACAGAATAACCAGCTGTGAGAAGAAAACATAGCCCTAAATCTTGTCATCCGCCCCTTTCATGCAGCCCAGCTCTATTTTGCTTTAACTTGGACCTGACACTTTAAACATGTTTAACTTAGCCTGTCTTGCTGACTCATGCATTTTCTTGAGAGAGTTGCAGTTGTAGATCTTTCTTTAAGAAATTTCAGTTAAGAAGAAAAGGAAGACCTCTGATAATTCCAGCATTCCAAAATAACCATATTAATATTTTATTATCTTTTCTTCCAGTCTTCTCTGTGCATGTTTGTATATATTTTCTTAAAAACATGTACTAAAGTCAAAAGGACAAAAGTATAAAATATGGTTTCTATGGATTTGCCCTCTTCCAAAAAAGAACATGTATTAAAAAATTGCAAATTATATATTTTAGGTACACTTAGTGTTTATGAATTTCCAGTATTTGAACATGGGCTTTAATTTTGTTTTTAAAATTTATAACAATATATGCATATTCAGTTGGCCAAAGCCTGAATATCTAGTTTTATTTTAGTTACTATTCTTTGTACCGCTAATTGATTTCTTTGTCCTAACCATATTGTTGTGATTTCTTTGCTATGTAACACTATCAGCATTTTTTAATTTTTATTTATTTATTTATTTTTTTTGAGACGGAGTTTCGCTCTTGTTACCCAGGCTGGAGTGCAATGGCGCGATCTCGGCTCACCGCAACCTCCGCCTCCTGGGTTCAGGCAATTCTCCTGCCTCAGCCTCTTGAGTAGCTGGGATTACAGGCACGTGCCACCATGCCCAGCTAATGTTTTGTATTTTTAGTAGAGACGGGGTTTCACCATGTTGACCAGGATCATCTCAATCTCTTGACCTCATAATCCACCCACCTCGGCCTCCTGGGATTACAGGCTTGAACCACCATGCCTGGCCCCACTATCAGCATTTTTATTTACCTGTCTTCACTGTTTTACAAAATAATAATGATTTATGCAAATTAATAGACCCAGTTTGCCTCAACTCTGGCACAGATGCTTGCAAAACTGAGTTGTTGACTGGTATAGGATCATTCTACGTGTTTATTCCCTTAGGTCATTGTTTTTACTTACGGCACTCTGCATTTTGGTAGGGCAGTTTTTTGGTAGGTTCTGTTTAGTGCGTTGTAGAATGTTTATCATCTCTGGCCTTGTATACTATATGTTTTTAGCACCCATCAGTCAATGTGAGAACCAAATAAGGCTCCCCACACATTTACATTTAGTGTGTTGGGGGTGGGAGGGAAGACAATGGCTGGGTAGCTGATGTACTGAAGTCCAGATTTCATGTAAAGGTAGTGTAGAAGTGAAAATGTATAATTATCAAAGTGCTGGTTTTGAAATGTAAGAAATTTGCAGACCATATTTTCAGTCACATTATGTATAGTTTGGGGTCTAAAATCTTCCAAAGTGTCATTGTCACGAATCTTTTCTTGTATCATAAATATTTTCTTGAAAACAATTGTAATGAATGCATAATAATCCTATGTTACAGATTCATAATTAACCCTTTTATTATTGGACAATTGTTTTCCATTTTTTGCTGTTATAAATAATGTTGCAGTTAACATCTTTATACATGAAATCTAATTAGATATTTATTAAACCCACAATAAGAAATATGCAAATATTTTATTTTCTCTACTTTTAATCTCTTTTTATTCCTGCTCTAGGTAAAGATGTTCTCAGAGCTATTTGGGGAAGGTCAGAATAAAACTAGATCCTTTTATTTCTTGGAAAGGCCTGGGAAGTCGTCTTTACACATGTAACTTCTATGTGTAGGAGACGCCTTTGATCCTTGCTCGCTTTCATTTTTGCCCACCTCTGATTTCATTTGTAACTGGTGGATAGTTTCTTGCAAATACAGACTCACTTTTCATTGCTGGTGTTCCATCTCAAACCCACGCTATACCCAGTCTTTTTGTATCCTGTTCAATGCCTTCAGCAGCAGCATAGGAACTAGGAACTAGGAAGTTTGCTGAGCCTGTGTACCAAGTGCAGCCTGCAATGGCTGCTTTCCCACTCTACCTCCCTTCCACTCCCATATCAGGGAGCTAAGGACAACCCTCAAATGGCAGAATAAATGTTTCAGCCTCTTGTCTTTCAAATGGACAATTGTGAGTGATATTCTAAGTGCTACTCATAGGTAATGTCAGGATTCCCCTGTTGTCTATAGCAGTGACCTCAGTAGTTTTCTTACATTAGCTCTTCCTTCCCTGAATCATGCCTCCCATTCTCTTTCTCCTGCTTTATGAGATCACCTCCCAGAGAGTTACTACACCCAAATTCTTGTCTTAGGCTCTGCTTCTGGGGAAACCCAAACTAAGATTCGTATGTTAGGACATTTTTGTTTACTATTCTTCTTCTTAAATTCATGTGGTATACTTTAACCTAACTAAATGGCAAGTGAGAAAGCAGCCTGGTAACAGATTATATAATTAGCAAAGATAAAAAATCAGTGGGCCAAAGCTAAGTAGGACCTATAGGGGAAATAAAAATACTGTATGACCTAACTGAGGGTATTATTTTCTAGTAAATATCATAAGTCTTTAAATAGTTAAATAGTCTAAAATGTGCTTAGAAGTAATGATCTTTTTCTATAGAATCTTTCTTTCTTATGACTTACATGCAATAAATAAAATTGCCAACATATCTATAAGCTTCTTAGAAGATGCACTTACTACCTTCCATAAATGTATACACCAGAAATCCCAGCTGGTTTCAAGTTCATTATTGAGCATTAAATCAATCAGTCAATCAATCAATCAATCAATCTGTCTATCTGTCTGTCTGTCTGTCTGTCTGTCTATCTTCTATTGAGACAGAGTCTCACTCTGTCACCCAGGCTGGAGTGCAGCAGTATGATCTTGGCTCACTGCAACCTCTGCCTCCAGGTTCAAGCAATTCTCCTGCCTCAGCCTCCCCAGCCTCCCAAGTGGCTGAGATTATAGGTGTCTGCCACCACACCTACTAATTTTTTTGTATTTTTATTAGAGACGGGGTTTCACATGTTAGCCAGGGCTGGTCTCGAACTCCTGCTCTCAGGTGATCCACCCACCTTGGCCTCCGAAAGTGCTGGGATTACAGGCATGAGCCACCATGCCCAGCCCATTAAACCTCTTTCTATGGTGTGTTGCTCTTGAAACAAAAAAGCTAGGCCGGGTATGGTGGCTTATGCCTGTAATCCCAGCATTTTGGGAGGCTGAGTTAGGTAGATCATGTAGTCAGGAGTTCAAGACCAGTCTGGCCAACATAGTGAAACCCCATCTCTACTAAAAATACAAAAATTAGCTGGGCATGGTGGCACACACCTATAGTCCCAGCTACTCTGGAGGCTAAGGCAGAAGAATCACTTGAACCTGGGAGGCAGAGGTTGCAGTGAGCCAAGATCATGTCACTGCACTCCAGCCTGAGCAACGAGAGCAAAACTCCGTCTCAAAGAAATGAACAAAGCTTTTAGATCATCAATAAGTTAGTCTATAATTGTATTTTGGGGACGTGTTGCTTCTGCCTGAGAAGTTACAATAATAATAGTTATAGTAATAGTGATATTGTGGCATATATCAGTTTACAGAAAACCTGCTCATCTTAAATGATGTGTCAGCCTTGTGAAGTAGGTACTATTATCCCCAACGTATAGATAAGGACACTGAGATTGAGAGAAGTTAAGGTAACCTGTGTCACATAGCTATTGAGAGACAGTGTGGATGCCCATCCCGGCCTGCCTAATTGAGCTCTGCCTTTAAACTCCATGCCAGTTCCCTATCTCATTAGATAGTTCCTGAGCCCCCTAGGGATCAGCCAGATATCCCTAAGGATAGTGTTGGAGGAACTGCTGAGTGAATTCATGGTCAACTAACAAGGGTTCTGTTCCTTCTCATTTTGCTCACAGGCACAACAAATGCCAGACAGATGCCTTGATTATCTCCAACTCCAATGTTAATTTAAATTCTGTTATCCTAAAATAGAGATTTTCAGAGGGGCGAATCGAGGCACAGTAACTTCAGTAACAGGTCAGGAGTGAGGCCTGTCTGTGCAACCTGATTTCTTTCTTTATGGCACACTGTGGGCAGGAAATATTTCATCACTGGACAGTACTAATTACGATTAATTACTGCATCAAAATTTGACTCAACTATATCATAGAAGGATTTTAGTTGCCACCACTTGCCACTAAAATTTATTGTACATGTGCTCTAAAGAGCCATTTATGAAGAAACTTCAGGTAACTTACTAGATATAACAGGAGAACATAGTAGAAGGTAAGTGTTTGCTGAGACCCTTCCAAGTGCTAGGTCTTATAGTCTCATGCATGTGTAGATTAGCATTCAATTTTTGGGGTTTTTTTTTTTTTTTTTGAGATGGATTCTCACTCTGTCTACTAGGCTGGAGTGCAGTGGCATGATCTCGGCTCACTGCAACCTCCACCCGGGTTCAAGCGATTCTCCTGCCTTAGCCTCCCAAGTAGCTGGGACTACAGGGCACGTGCTACCACACCCAGATAATTTCTTTTTGTATTTTTAGTAGAGATGGGGTTTCACTGTGTTAGCCAGGATGGTCTTGATCTCCTGACCTTGTGATCTGCCTGCCTTGGACTCCCAAAGTGCTGGGATTACAGGCGTGAGCCACCATGCCTGGCCAGCATTCAGTTTTTATCATAACTGACTCTGTGCTTTAGTGATTCTATAGCAATAATTGTGTTTTTCTCTTTGTTTTGATGTAAAGACATAGATATTAAAAGTAAAGAGTATTGATTATATTAATAACACATTGTCTTTATGATACTTCATAATTCACAAAGCCTCTTGCTCTAAGCTTTTGAGCAACTCAAGGTAGTTAGGAGGCAACTTTTATCCCTACTTTTACAGGTTATGCAACTGAAGCTCAGAGAGGCTAAATAACTCACTCAAAGAACAAGAACTTCAACATTCTTCTAAGTGTTTTTTTTTGTTGTTTTTTGTTTTTTTGTTTTTGAGATGGAGTCTTGCTCTGTTGCCCAGGCTGGAGTGCAGTGGCATGATCTCGGCTCACTGCAACCTCTGCCTCCCCGATTCAAGTGATTCTTCTGCCTCAGCCTCCCTGGTAGGTGGGATTACAGGCACCCACCACCAGCCAAGCCAATTTTTTGTATTTTTTAGTAGATAACGGAGTTTTGCTATGTTGTCCAGGCTGGTGTTGCAGGTGATCTACCTGCCTCGGCCTCCCAAAGTGCTGGGATTATAGGCGTGAGCCACCACACCCAGCCACATTCTTCTGACTTTTAAACCCCACAGTAAATCTTACCAGTTGGATTTTTTTTTTCCAGTGACTATTAATAGACTGAATTGATTAGAAAGCAAAAATGGATGAAGAGTATCAATTAAGAGACTTTAGAGTTTAGTTGATTCCATAACTGGTATAAATTATACAATTGAAGGCTTCTCTTAGAGTCTAGGTGGTACAAAGAGTTTATATACTCATCTACCATCTTTATCCTGCATATTTGAGAATAAAGGTGTTTACCCTAATTATTTCTAATATATCACACAGAAATGTTGCAAGATAGATGAAAATGAATGCTGAATGACATGTTGAAATGCTTAGAAGAAAAAGTATATAAATTTAAGTCAGCAGTATTGAATTCTAATACCCCGAGAGAAAGGAACATAATGTTCTACAGTAGCTATACACAGAAGAAATAAAGCAAATTTTATCCCTTAAGCTTTTACACTGTAATAAAATAAGGGGCAGACTATATTAAATAGAGCATTATCATTTTGTACTTGTTCCTGCTTAACGTCAAGTCACAAAATATAATGTGCCTACCAGTTGTTACCCAGGGATAATTAAATCACAATGAAATGACTAGTGTACTTGCACCTCTGTTGTTTATCCATAGAAAACATGAGACTTAAAAAATAATGTGGGGATTTTAGAGTTTTTTTTTTTTTTTTTTTTTTTTTTTTTTTTTTTTAATTTTTAGATGGAGTCTCACTCTGTCACTGAGGCTCGGGTGCAGAGGTGCAATCTTTGCTCACTGCAACCTCTGTCCCCACTTCGGGTTCAAGCGATTCTCCTGCCTCTGCTCCCAGGTAGCTGGGTTTATAGGTGCCCACTACCACACCTGGCTGATTTTTGTATTTTTATTAGAGATGGTGTTTCACCATGTTGGCCAGTCTGGTCTCCAACTCCTGACCTCAAATGATCTGCCTGCTTCGGTCTCCCAAAGTGCTAGGATTATAGGCATGAGCCACTGTGCCTGGTGAGCATTTTTAATAAATATATGTATATGTTTCTTAATTATAAAAGTACAACATGCTGCTTATAGAAAGATCTTTCATTGTCTCTTACTTCACACATCCTGTGGCAACCTGTAGTGTATATTTGTTTATTTTAAACAAAAAGTTTTTAAAAAGGAATAGAAAATCTAATGTTTCTGAAATTTGGGATAAAATATGTAAAATAACCAATTATTTATTGGCCAGGAGATTTAAATGGATGGAAGCTAAAAGTTAATCTAGGAAAGATCTTTTTTTTTCTCTCTCTCTCTCTCTCTTTGAGGAAAGTAACTGGAAATACGAAAGATCTTTGGAACTTCAGGATTCTAAAAAGCAATTCTGGACTTAAAGGATGTTTCATTTCTTATAGAAATTTCAGTTTGATTTAAAATTGAGGATGATCTGAGGCACTTTAAAAACCAATCATCTAGATTGTAATTTTGGTAATATCTGCTGTAGTCAATTGAAGATTAAATCATGTATATGCCTCTATGGGTATGCCCATAGCACCCCAAACTTAATCTATCATAGACCTTATCACATTGTCCCTGATTTATGATGGCTTTGACTTTATGATGGTGTGAAGCCATGTGCATTTGGTGGAAACTGTACTTTGAATTTTGATCTTTTCCTGGGTTAGCAATATGCAGTACAATACTCTTTCTGATTTTGGGCAGCAGCAGTAAGCCACAGCTCCCAGCCAGCCATACATCATGCAAGTAAACAGCCAACTGTCCCTTGTGTACTGGGTGGCTGGTGTTTTTTGGATGTTGTGTTTTGTGCTTTCGCGTCCTGTCATGTCTACAGTATACCCATCTATGCCTCCTGCTTCTGGTGAGAAGAGGAGGAAGGCAATTACTCTTGAGAAGAAACTCAAGATAATTGCCCTGCATGAAAGTGGCAAGTGAGTAATGGTCATTGCACAGGAGTTGGAACTTTCATGATCCATGATATTAACCATGTTAAAGGATAAGAAGAGAATCAGGGAGGCAGTGAAATCATCAGCAGTGGTTAAATCCACTATCATCACGAAGAAAAGAGCTTGGCTGACCAATAATATGGAAAAATTACCTGTCCTGTGGATAGAAGACCAGATATAGAAGGGCATACTGCTTAGCTTACTGATGATCCCAGCTAGGGCAAGAAGTGTTTTTCATTACATTAAAAGAGTAAACAAATGTGCCGCTGATCCTATTATACACAAGTGTTTATGGCAAGTCGTGGGTGATTCTAGTGCTTCAAAAGATGTCATAATTTTCATAATGTGAAGGTCAACAGAGAGGCAGCAAGTCCTGATACTGAAAGTGTCAAAGCTTTTAGGAAGAACTGTGTAGGATAATTGTGGATAATACATATTTGCCAGGACAAATATTTAATGTCAATAAAATAAGGTTGCTCTTGAAGCATATACCAGAGCATACATACTATTTTCAAGAACTTAAGGCATTCAGACTGTGTAATGCTGCTTTCTGGTGGAAATGTTGCAGGGTTCAAATTAAAGCTTTTCCTAATTTACAACTCAGGGAACCCAAGAACACTCAAGAATGTGAGCAAGCATTTGCTTCTCATTTATTATCATAATAAGAAAGCCTGGAGGACCTCAGCATTGTTTGAAGACTGGCTTTTGAACTGTTTTTTTTTTTTTTTTTTTTTTTTTTTTTGAGACGGAGTTTCGCCCTTGTTACCCAGGCTGGAGTGCAATGGCACGATCTCGGCTCACCGCAACCTCCGCCTCCTGGGCTCAGGCAATTCTCCTGCCTCAGCCTCCTGAGTAGCTGGGATTACAGGCACGTGCCACCATGCCCAGCTAATTTTTTGCACTTTTAGTAGAGACGGGGTTTCACCATGTTGACCAGGATGGTCTCGATCTCTCGACCTCGTGATCCACCCGCCTCGGCCTCCCAAAGTGCTGGGATTACAGGCTTGAGCCACCGCGCCCGGCTGAACTGTTTTTTATTCCGCAGGCAAGAGAATATTGTAAGCGAAAAACCATTTTATTGAAGATTCTTTCTTTTTTATTTTTAAAGACACAGAGTCTTCTCTGTCACCCAGGTTGGAGTGCAGTGGCGTGCTCATAGCTCACTGTAACGTTGAATTCCTGGGCTCAAATGATCCTTCTGGCACAGCTTTCAAGTAGCTAGGACCACAGGTGCACACCAGCACATTAGACTGATTTTTTAAAATTTTTTTGTAGAGACAAGTTCTTACCATGTTTTCCAGGCTGGTCTCAAACTGCTGGCCTCAGGCCAGCCTCCCACCTCAGCTTCCCAGAGCACTAGGATTACCAGCATGAGCCACTGTACCTGACCGCATTCAAGATTCTTCTGATCTTAGACAGTGCTCCAGGGCACCCACAGCATATAGGTGACATGCATCCTCATGGAAAGTTATGAATTTGCTGCCAAACACAACCACACTCATTCAGACAGTGTATCAAGATACAATAGCTACATTCAAAGCATATCGTCATGCCAGGCATTTGCTCAGGGTGTTGAAGTGAATGGATCTGGCTGAACACTCCTAGGAGTTTTGGAAAAGTTTTAACATTTTAAATGCTATCCAGAATATCACTGGAGCATGGGAAGAAGTCACACGGCAATGCATGAATGGCATTTGGAAAAAAGTTTTGAACAGGTGAACACATTCAAAGGCCTTAAAGATTCTGCTGTTGATGAAATTAGTAACAAGATACTAGTGCTTGGAGACTAGCTTGAATTGGACATTGATGAAGAGGATATTTATGAGCTGCTTGGCATTGAATCTGAAGAGATTTCCAATGAAGAGCTGACCAAACTGGAAGAAGAAAGAAGTTGAGAAAGAGCAAGAAGTTTTATCTGAGGCCACAATCAGCAGTGTCATTAAGAAGTTAGAAGAAAGGAATGTCATTATTCACAGGAGCTGACATGCAGTATAGGTGCTCTTGCTTGCTATAGAGAAATATGTAATGAAAAGGAGAAACAAACTGTATAGTCCAAACTTGATGTCGGCCAGGCTGGTGGCTCATGCCTATAATCCCAGCACTTTGGGAGGCCGAGATGGGTGGATCATTTGAGGTCGGGAGTTCAAGACCAGCCTGGCCAACATGGTGAAATCCTGCCTCTACTAAAAATGCAAAATTAGCTGGGCATGGTGGAGTACACCTATAGTCCCAGCTACTCAAGAGGCTGAGGCAAGAAAATCTCACGAACCTGGGAGGTGGAAGTTGCAGTGAGCAGATTGCGCCACTACACTCCAGCCTTGGTGAAAGAGCAAGACTCTGTCTAAAAAAAAAAAAAGATAATAATTTTTAAAAATAACTTGACCTTTTCCTGCAGAACACTGTGCCTGCTAAATCGTTGACAAGTATTGATGCCCCATTGCCTTCTCCCAACCACTCTTAAGCCTCATCAGAAGAGAAATTGATGACCCTGTTGCAGTAGCATCCCCATCATCCAGCAATTAATTTTAGTTTAATGCTTCAAACATTGTTCAGACCCAGTGTGTGTTCACCTGTGTTTACTTAATGGTGAGTACCCATACAGCTATCCTGTTTTTTTGCTTTCAATGATTTTTTTTTTTTTTTTTTTTTTTTTTGAGACGGAGTTTCGCTCTTGTTACCCAGGCTGGAGTGCAATGGCGCGATCTCGGCTCACTGCAACCTCCGCCTCCTGGGTTCAGGCAATTCTCCTGCCTCAGCCTTCTGAGTAGCTGGGATTACAGGCACGCACCACCACGCCCAGCTAGTTTTTTGTATTTTTAGTAGAGACGGGGTTTCACTATGTTGACCAGGATGGTCTCGATCTCTCGACCTCGTGATCCACCCGCCTCGGCCTCCCAAAGTGCTGGGATTACAGGCTTGAGCCACCGCGCCCGGCCTTTTTTGCTTTCAGTACAGTATTTAATAAGTTACAAGAGATATATTCAATGCTTTATTATAAAATGGGCCTTGTGTTAGAAGATGTTGCCCAACTGTAGGCTAGTATAAGCATGCTGAGCACATTTGAGGTAGGCTAGGCTAAGCTGTGAAGTTTATTTTAATAGGTTAGGTGCATTTTCAACTTACAGTGCGTTCATGAAATGAACTCATCATAAGCTAAAGAGCATCATATTACAATTACAGTCACTCTTTGATCTCATGGAATAGGGACTGTATCTTGTTTACCAGTGTATTACCAGAGTCTAGTACATTATATAGCAAATACAATGAATGGTCAGTAAATGGTTTTGGGGGAAAGAGACCAATACAAGGTAAGGTAGAGCATCTCATCATTCTGAGGAATGCAGTTTCCACTGGGTAAACAGTAGTCAGAAAAATCTTTGTTTATATTGTCTTAAATGAATACAAAAGCTTTGCAGAAAAATTTTTGTTTAGGTTGTTGTCTTTTCCTTATTGATTTTTCCAGAATGCATTGGTCCTCCGTGTTAAAGCTCAGAAGGGATTGAGTTTTAACCTTTTTCTGTCATTGTTTTAATTACAAATGCATGTCCTAGATTATGGTTTCTGTTGGCCAGTGTCCTATATTCTGAGGTAACTCCCCCACATGAAATTTAGGTTCTAAGACTGAGACTAAACTGACTTGTTAGCACTGTTTACAATAAGCACTTCATTCTCTCCTGCATAATTTCCTTCTGACTAATTTTACAGTTCTCACCAATCCCAAATTCCTTCCTGAAATTCTTAGGGGAAATATGTAAAATTTGAAGATTTTCCTGGCAGAGAAAAATTACAAGAAAAAAAGTTCCCATCACAAATTTTCTTCTCTAGTGATTATAAATAAGCTATTTTAAAGAAGAGTGTTAAAGGTTTTATAGAAGAGATTTAATAGATTTAGTACTCAAAAATTTAATACTCAGGCATTATGGCTATAGTACATATGTGCTATCATCTTTTTCGCTACACAGATAAGTAGTTACAACTCTAAATACACAGACTCATGAAAAGTTTTTTGAGAATCAGGATTTTTTTTTTTTTTTTTTTTTTTATTAAAAAGAAATCCTGGACTGGGCGCAGTGGTGCATGCCTGTAATCCTAGCATTTTGGGAGGGTAAGACAGGTAGATCACCTGAGGTCAGGGGTTTGAGACAGGCCTGACCAACATGGCGAAACTCTGTCTCTACTAAAAATACAAAAATTAGCTGGGCATGATGGTGAACACCTATAATCCCAGCTACTTGGGAGGCTAAGGCAGGAGAATCACTCGAACCCAAGATGCGGAGGTTGCAGTGAGTCAGGATCATGCCACTGCTTTTCAGCCAGGGGAACAGAGCAAGACTGTTTAAAAAAAAAAAAAAAAAACCTGGATAGCCCTCGTGCTTGCGAGACTGTGGTCATCACCTTGAGAAGCATTTGCTGCAATTTGGCACATTATAATTAAAACAGGCTGATTTTCTTTATTTTAGGACAAAACAAATTTTATTTCACGATATTTGTTCATTATTAAGGGATAAATAGAGCAAAGAAGGACAAAACATAGGAATTAATGTGTTAAAATTGCCAATGTTATATGTTGAATTAATGAACAAATTTTTCCATTTGTTTGCTAGGGAGATTTTCAGTTCTAATATACCATTATTACTATTTATAAATTTTGTTTTTTGATATTTTCAGAAATTTTCTCATTATACTATGTTTATGCCCAAAGGAATTCTAATTCTTCACTTTTTTGTGACTGACAAAAGATGACCAGTGTTTGCTGGCATATATCTGGAAGCATTTTGGAAGGAATGACAAGAGAAGTAGTTTAGTTTTTTGTTGTTGAAGAAAATTAAATTAATCTCAGTGATTACTTAAGGATAAGGCCGTATGATACATGATTTCAGGGAATTGTAAGAGTAGATTTTGCCTCCTCAAATGGAATTTGTCAAACAGTTTAGGAAATGAACAGCTTTTTTCTGTGCTCCCATAGCCGTTTTTCATAACTCTGTTACAGTGGCTGTCACATTATATTGTAGCTGTTCATACAGTCTTTCCTCCATTCAGCAGGTGTTTTCATGAGTGCCTGCCATGTGTCAGGCATGGTCCTTGGTGCCGCAGATAAAGTTGAGAGCACAGAGACAATATCCTTGCTCTCTAGACCAAGCATGGTAGTTCACACCTGTAATCCCAGCACTTTGGGAGGTCAAGGTAGGCAGATCACCTGAGGTCAGCAGTTCAAGACCAGCCTGACCAACATGGTGAAACCCTGTCTGTACTGAAAATACAAAAATTAGCTGAGCATGGTGGCGAGTACCTGTAATCACAGCTACTCGGGATTGTTTGGCTTCATGGTTAGAATGATAATAGGCTGGAATCTAGGACAAAGGGCATTCAAGGCAAAGGAAGCCATGGCCAAAGGTATAGAAGCCACCAAGGAGCAAATCATTTGGAGCAGCAGTTTATAGTTAAGAATTATTTTGGGGACCTGTTAGATAGGGTCTTAGAGAAATTTAGATCATATTTTCTTCTTCTGTAACATAGCGAGCCTAAAGTTAGAACCTAAGCAACGCCATTTTATGAAAGAAAAAGCTGTTTTTGAAATAAGTTGTAACGGCTGCCCCATTCTCCTCACAATAACTGCTGGCCTTGGCTTCTGTAAATAAAACTGCTAGTTTGCTCTGCAAAATGCCCGCAAAAGCTGCTCACCTTCTCTTATCAGTAACTGCCAGAATTGCCAGCCTTTGCTTACCAGTAATGACCAGGACAAGCAGCTCAAGCTAATTCCATCTTGACTCCTGCGACTTGTAATAAGTAACTAAAGTCTGTAAACTAATGTTTATCTTGACTTCTGTAAACCACTTTAGTAACAATTGGAATGACAAAAGTCCCCTGGCCCTCAGAATGTCTGGAGCCTTTGTCTCCGCCCAGGAGGTGATTTATAGAATCCACAAGCCCTCGGAATGTCTGAAGCCCTTCGCCCCATCCCCACTCCTCACCCCCACTCCCAAGGTGGCTTTTTGGGTATTAAAAGTATTGGCACCCTCCTTTTGACGCCACAGGTTGGAGAGATGCGAGTCCTCCATGGCCGCCGGCAATAAAACCCTGCAATTTGGCATACTTTTGTCTTGGTGTTGACGTTCTATGCTCGGTCCAGTATAACACTTCATCTCCCTAAATAAAAATTTAGTCTGTCCTCCTTAGAACTTTTATTTTTTCTTATTTTTTATTTTCTTGAGATGGAGTCTTGCTCTGCCACCCAGGCTGGAGTGCGGTGGCGCAATCGCAGCTCACTGCAACTTCTGCCTTGTGGGTTGAAGCGATTCTCCTGCCTTGGCCTTCTTAGAACTTTTAAGAGCTTAAGTTTGAGCTTTTCTCCGGCCTAGATTGTTTATTAGAAATTTGATTCGAGGAATTTGAAAATACAGGAATAAAAACCAGTGTTTTTTTTCTATTCTCTTACTCTACAACAATAAACACTTCTGTGACCTCTAGTCACGAAGAATTGCATGGAGATTTCTCCCACCAGTAATCAGTCAGTTAATTCTGCAGTGGATACCAGCTGGGCATCCTCCAATTCAGTTCTGACACCATATCTGGAGATAGCTTCCCAAGTTAATCTAAAGACCCTAATTGTTTTACCTGTGCTTCTGACTGACTATAAATCAGGGTTCCTATTATAGTCTTCTCCTCGGGTTTTATTAATTTACTAGAGTGGTTCACCAAACTCAAGGAAACACTGTACTTACATCTACTAATTTATTATAAAGGATATTACAAAGGATACAGATGGAGAGATGCATAGGGCAAAGCATGTGGGAAGAATGTGGCACTTTCATCTCCTCTCTGGAGGTGCCACCCACCAGGAGCATCTATGTGTTCAACTACCTGGAGGCTCTCCAAACACAGTCCTTTTGGATTTTTAGGGAAGCTTTTTTATGTAGGCATGATTCATTAAACCTTTGGCCACTGGTGGTCAACTTAGCCTTCAGCCTCTCCCCCACTTCCTGTAGATTGAGTGCTGGGGCTAAAAGTCCCAGCTTTCCAGTCCTGCCTTGGTCCTTCTAATGAGTAGCCCCTGTCCTGAAGCTACCTAGGAGCTGGCAGCAATTAGTCAACACATTAGCATATAGAAAGACACTTAGCACTTCCAAGATTCCAAGGATTTTAAGAGCTCCTGCCAGGAAATGGGGATGTAGACCAAATACATATTTCACAGTATCACAAGAAACATAGCTGCTTTTTTTCTTTGTATCAGATTAAAAGACTCCTTTCTTGGTTGTGGTGGCTTGTGCCTGTAATCCCAGCTACTTGGGAGGCTGAAGTGGGAGCATCACTTGAGGCAGGAATTCAGGACCAGCCTGGTCAACATAGCGAGACCCTGTCTCTGAAAAAGTAAAATAAAGAACAATCAGCCAGGTTTCGTGGTGCAAACCTGTAGTCCCAGCTACTTAGGAGGCTGAGGTGAGAGGATAACTTGAGCTCAGGAGTTCAAGGCTGCAGTGAGCTATGATCATACCTCTATATTCCAACCTTGGTGACAATGTGAGACCCTGTCTCTAAAAAAAATTTTTTTCTTAATTATCTTTTTTTTTCCCTTGGGAGTTTTTTTTTCAGTCAATTATATAAGTCAGATGATACATAAATGATTTTGGCTGCAAAATTGTCTTTTTATTCTTGCATTAAATGTACTGCATTTCCTGAACTTTCTATTAAGAGTTCCTGAGCTTCACCATTTTACAGACTTCACAACATACAGAATTCCTTTTGATTCTTTATATGATAGTTTCTTCTCTTTTTCACCTTTTCTGCCTAGATAATCAATTTCTGGACAGAAGTCAGTGGAAACTCAGATGGGATCAAGCCAGTATAATTTGCCATAGAAGATAATCTTTCAGAGGAAGCAAGTTATGTAAAGAATTTCTGCTCAGTTAGAAACTGAGTATGCCCCCAATCTGTACAGTTCTGTTTGTTGTGATGTTTAACACCACACTACACACAGGCACTTGATTTGTGGCTTTTGATGTCAAAACATTTCTAGTTTATGAGCTTTACCCATTTCTTATGCTTTGTGACTCTAGAAATCTGTTTTTCAACTATCACATTTCTATTTTTTTCTCCCCAACTAGATAACTGGATAGGAATGTGAAACTCTTTCACATAGCTCTTTTGTTATTCAGAAAATAAGTTACATAATAGAGTAAAATTGAGGGCCCGTGGCATGTGTACTAACTATAGTAGTAAATATTAATATCATAAGCTTTGGACACAATACATCCTTGCAGGATTTTTCTTTTAAAAATGCAGTACAAAGTGCAGTAAGGGAAAAAAGAGGAAGTATAGTTTCAGGGGAGTGCCAGTTATTAATTTATTATCTGTCAGCTCCAAATCTATGGTTCTTTACCCTGCTTTGTGATATTGGAGTTGGACCTTGTAAACATTTCTCCTTTGCCAGCAGTGCGGCTTTAGGCTTTGTCAGCACAGGACCTGCGGGGGGACAATGCATGGTGATGATAGTAGGATGGCACTGTCCTTCCAGTTCTGGTTCACCTTCCTTTATTCAGCCCAGGCGTCCTCGCAGATCAGCTGAAGCAGCACTCTCAGATCTTTCTCTGCCCACCTGCCAGCTGTTTCTGAGGTAGCTCCAGCCTGGCCTTCAGGCTGGTTTCCTCTTACCAAGAGGGTCAGTTCTAGAAGACAGCTTGGTCCCATTTACATGGCTGACAAACAGCAGGCCCCTTTCATAGCCCACCTCTGGCTCTTTGGTGCCTGTGCTTGTGTATTTCTCATGTAGCCAATAACTGCACCCTCTTTGAAGAGGTCCAGATCTTAGCCTTAGATAAATACTATTAAAGAGCACTAAAATCCAAAGAACTCAATTGAAATAATATCTCCCTCCATTATGAAACTTATCTAGAGTAGAGGTCAGTGTACTTTCTCTGTGAAGGGCCAGATAGTAAATATTTTAGGTTTTCTGACCACATATGGTATCTGTTTTATATTCTTTTTTTTTTTTTAAACAATGTTTTGTAAAGGTAAAAAAAAGTCTTAGCTCATGGGCCATGGTTTGCTGACCCCTGGTTCAGAGTATGAATAAAGTAAAATCTTTTTTCAACTAGAGACATCTAAAATGGAAGTCTGAATTTTAGACTTAATTCTTCATTGCTGCATAACAAATCTCTCTAAAACTTAAGCAACAGTAATAATTTATTAGCTCCTACAGTTTCTATGGGGCAGGAATTTGGGAGCAGATTGCCTAGGCAGTTCCAGCTTATGTTTTGAATGAGGTTGTAGGTGCTGGTTAAAGTGTTGATGATTTTTTAGTGGTTTTAAAATTTTTTATCCCTTTTATGTCCTCTGTCATTACCAATTTTTATATCAACCCTGTCTTGATAGGTGTGAGGGTGGAATGGCCAAGCGCATGTCAAGCCCTGAGGCTGATAATGTCAAAACAATGACTGTGCAACTACGGTACAGGCAAGAAGGCGTGAGGTCAGAAAGGAGAGATGTAAGGAGGTGTTGTATGCTAGAAATACACATTGTATTATAGGAAGGGATACAGAATGAAAGGTGTGACTCTAAATTTACAGCATTAGGAGCGACAGAAGTGAAGAAATAGCTATTAAAAAAAAATTTAAAACATTCCAGTTTTCAGATGAGGTCTTTTGTTTTGCATGTATTTGAATAGAACATAATATTTTATAATGAATTTTTAAATGAAACTATAACTGCATCACTAAATGTGCCTGAAGTAGAATAAATGTAAAGCATTTTAAGTGTTGATTTGCACGACTTGAATAGAGTTGCCAACTGTGCTACCCCATGTGGCTCTCAGCCTTCTATCATCTCAGACACCCAGGCATCAAAGCAAAAAAGACAACTTTGCTAGCACCATCTGGCTAGACCGCCATGTAGATTCTCTTCCTTTGAGACCATGCTTGACAATAATTGGCTTAGGTTAGGAGGAAAAAAATTGGTATATATTCTTATCTAAGAGACACTCCTCAATATACAGTTTTCCTTCCTAAATTATTTCTTTCTCTGGGACTCTATTATACTTTATTCTCATTATTATCACACTTATTTGCATTATGTTATTCCTGTCCTAACATAAAGAAATCTCAGGTGGGTGTAGTGGCTGTCGCCTGTAATCCCAGCACTTTGGGAGGCCAAGTTGGGTGGATCACCTGAGGTCAGGAGTTCGAGACTAGTCTGGTGAAACCCTGCTTCTACTAAAAAAAATATAAAAATTAGCTGGATGTGGTGGCGGTCGCCTGTAGTCCCAGCTACTCAAGAGGCTGAGGCATGAGAATCGCTTGTTCTTGGGAGGTGGAGGTTGCAGTGAGCCAAGCTCATGCCACTACACTCTAGCCTGGGCAACAGAGCGAGAATCTGTCTTTAAAAAAAAAGAGAGAGAAAGAAAGATAGATCACCAAGGAGAATTTAAATATCAGTTCAGAGATCCAGTCCAGATTTAGCTGAGAATCTTGAAGAATAACATTCACACAGAAAATGTATAGTCCATAAGTTTATTGGGTGATCATGCCATGCAGTTAGAATCCAGGAAAAAACAGAATGCTGTCAGCACCTTAGAAGTGTCTCCATGCTCCATTTTAGCCACTACCTAAGCCCTGCAACGTTATCACCATCCTGACTTCCAACACTGTAGATTACTGTTGCCTATTCTTCAAATTTATAAGACTAGAATCTCACAACATACAGTCTTTTATGTCTTTTTGCTAAACTTTATGTTTGTGAGATTCATCCATGTTGTTCCATTGCTATCATATTCCATCTGATGAAGATGCTGTAAACCTTATGTTTGCCTTTTAAGAACATATGCAATTTATTCATTGTGTGGAAAGAGTTACTAAGGAATTATTTTAGGCCGGGTACGATGGCTCACACATGTAATCCCAGCACTTAGGGAGGCCGAGGCGGAGCGGATCACGAGGTCAAGAGATTGAGACCATCGTGACTAACATGGTGAAACCCTGTCTCTACTAAAAATACAAAAAATTAGCCAGGCATGGTGGCACATGCCTGTAGTCCCAACTACTCAGGAGGCTGAGGCAGGAGAATTGCTTGAACCCGGGAGGCGGAGGTTGCAGTGAGCCGAGATCACGCCACTGCACTCCAGCCTGGGCAACAAGAGTAAGACTCTGTCTCCAAAAACAAAAACAAACAAACAAAGAAATTATTTTAGGCAGATAGAAAGGAAAAGGGTCCTTAGAAAGTTTTTATTTTAAAGCAGCTCCTTTTTTTTTCTTTTTTCTTTTTTTTTAAATACACTTTTAAGTTCTGGGATACATGTGCAGAATGTTCAGGTTACATAGGTATACACGTGCCATGGTGGTTTGCTGCACATATCAACTCATCATCTAAATTAGGTATTTCTCCAAACGCTATCCTTCCCTGAGCACCCCCGCCCCAAACAGGCCCCAGTATATGATGTTCCCCTCCCTGTGTCCATGTGTTCTCATTGTTCAGCTCCCACTTATGAGTGAGAACATGCGGTATTTGATTTTCTGTTCCTGTGTTAGTTTGAGAATGATGGTTTCCAGCTTCATCCATATCCCTGAAAAGGACATGAACTCATCCTTTTTTATAGCTGCATAGTATTCCATGGTGTATATGTGCCACATTTTCTTTATCCAGTCTATCATTGATGGGCATTTGGGTTGGTTCCAAGTCTTTGCGATTGTGAACAGTGCTGCAATAAATGTATGTGTGCATATGTCTTTATAGTAGAATGATTTATAATCCTTTTGGTATATACCCAGCACTTCGAGCCAGGCCAACAACTTTTAATATGCAAATGCTGGCCATTAGAAACTGTGTCTACCCAAACATGGCAATTCCTGCAGCCATGTTGCTTTTTCTCAGGCTATGTAAATGACTTGCCTGATCAGTCCTCTGTGCCTTATGCAAATCAGACACTGCCTCCTCCAGCCTCTCTATATGCCTGGCTAGTTTCTGCCTTACTTGGGGTTTCCTCTTTTGGCTTTGGAGCCTCCCTCCCTCTATCTTTGTACAGGGAGCTGCTTCCGTCTTTCTTCTCCTATCCTTCTTGCCTGTTAAATTCTCTGCTCCTTAAAACTACTCTATGTGTGTCCATGTTGTTTCAACTAATACAGTGTGAAATAAAAGCCCTGGTGTTCCTCCACTTATCAGAGCCATATCATTTGTACTGATGACAAAGATTGTGTAGTTTCCAGTTTTGCTTATTATTAAGAATGCAGCTGTAAACCTTATGTTTGCCTTTTAAGAACATGTGCAATTAATTATTTTGGTTTATACTTAGGAGTAGAATTTCTGGGTCATTAGGTATATGTGTATTTAGAGATACTGCCAGTTTTCCAGTGTAGTTGACACTCCCAACAGTAATGTACAACAGTTTTATTTTGAACATGGACTTTTAGTCTCAATCTAATTCCTGGATTGGGAATCTAATTGACCCAACTTGGAGCAAGTTGTCTGGTCAATTACAATGAGGAAATTAAGGGTCACATAGTACAAACATGGTTTTGGGAGGCCCACTGTTGCTACCCTCTAGGTGGAAGTAGAGGCATTTTCTAAAAAAATAGGAGATTGTATGAACTGGGTAGATACCCTAAAATATTTCAGTCACATATGTACAAATTAGATGCACAAGGAGAGTTTCTGGATTGGAGATACAGCTTCAAGCCATCAGCAAAGTAATATAATTGAAGCACTGTGACTAGATGAGCTTGCCCAAGGCTGCTGCTTAGAGTGAGATGATAGAGAGGGTAGCCTGTGGTAGAACTCTGGAAAACATCAACATTTAAAGGATGACAAGAAGAGGAATTTCTAAACCAAGAAGGTTTAATCAGAAATCCAAGGGAATGTGATGTCATGAAAATTAAGAAAGAGAATGTTTGGCTGGGTGCAGTGTCTCACACCTGTAGCACTTTAGGAGGCCAAGACAAGCAGATCACCTGAGGTCAGGAGTCCAAGACCAGCCTGGCCAACATGACAAAACCCCATCTCTACTAAAAATACAAAAATTAGCCTGGTATGGTGGCGCACACCTGTAATCCCAGCCACTTGGGAGGCTGAGGCAGGAGACTCATTTGAATGTGGGAGGTGGAGGTTGCAGTGGGCCAAGATCGTGCCACTGCACTTCAGCCTGGGAGACAAGAGTGAGACTCCATCTCAAAAAACCACAAAAAAATGTTTCAAGGAGAGAGAGTGATCAAAAGTGGTGATTGCTTCTAGATCAAATGAAAAGCTTTCATTTGATCTAGAGACCAGTAGACCACTAGCCTTCTGAGAGTAATGTTAGTGAAATGATGGAACAGAAGTCAGATTGCAATTGATAAGGAATGTGTGAAAGATGAAGAAATAGAGGTAATGTCACCAACCCATTCAAGTCATTTAGCTACAGAAGGAAAAGGAAGTGGGCATAGAGAAAAGGCAGGCAGAAGGCAGGAAGATCTTGAGCAGGCTTACCTGCTGATGAGGAAGATGCAGTTGAGAAAGAGATTCAGTAAAGTCAAGTCACTCAGAAGGGGATACGATCCTGAGCTGAGGGGAAATGTGTCAGCCTTATGGGGACACAGGAAGACTTCTTCCATTGTAACCATAAGGGAGCAGGGAAAAATGGCTGGTTTGATGGCTAAAGTTTGAAAGAGGCTAGTCACTCAACACATACTAGGTGTTCAGTAAAATTAGCTGAATTAGCCGGGCGTGGTGGCTCATGCCTTTAATCCTAGCACTTTGGGAGGCCGAGGCGGTCAGATCACCTGACGTTAGGAGTTTGAGAACAGCCTGACCAACACGGATAAACCCCATCTCTACTAAAAATACAAAATGAGCTGGGCATGGTGGTGCATGCCTGTAATCCCAGCTACTTGGGAGGCTGAGGCAGGAGAATTGCTTGAACCTGGGAGGTAGAGGTTGCAGTAAGCTGAGATCTCACCGCTGCACTGCAGCCTGGGCAGTAAAAGCAAAACTCTATCTCAAAAAAAAAAAAATTAATTGACGACTAAATGACTTTAGATAGGTATCTACCCAGAGAAAAATAAGTCATTATATGAAAAAGATACTTGCACATGCACGTTTATCACAGCACGGTTTGCAATTGCAAAAATATGGAACCAGCCCAAATGCCCATCAATCAACAAGTGAATAAAGAAAATGTGTGTATGTACACACACACACACACACACACACACACACACACACAGTGAAATACTACTCAGCCATAAAAAGGAATGAAATAATGGCATTTGCAGCAACCTGGATTGAATTGTAGACTAGTATTTTAAGTCAAGTAACTCAGAAATGGAAAACCAAACACTTTATGTTCTCACTTATAAGTGACAGCTAAGCTATGAATACACAAAGGCATAAGAATAATACAGTGGACTTTGGAGATTCAGGAGAAAAGGGTGGGAGATGAGTGAAGGAATATATACTATACATTGGGTACCGTGCTGTTTGGGTAATGAGTGCACCAGAATTTCAGAAATCACCACTGAAGAACTAATTCATGTAACCAAATACCACCTGTTCCCAAAAACCCATGGAAATTAACATAAATAAGTAAATTTTTTAAATGTTTAAAATGACTGTTTGTTTCCAGACCACTACAATAAAGCAAGTTTTGCAACAAAATGAGTCACAACATTTTTTTTGGTTTCCTAGTGCATATTGAAGTTATGTTTACAGGTGGGGCCCAGTGGCTAACACCTGTAATCCCAGCGCTTTGGGAGGACAAGGCAAGAGGATCACTTGAGCCCACCTGGGCAACATGGTGAAACCCCATGTCTACAAAAAATACAAATTTTAGCTAGACATGGTAGCACATGCCTGTAGTCCCAATTACTAGGGAGGCTGAGGTATGAGCATCGCTTGAGCCCAGGAGGTTGAGGCTGTAGTGAACGGAGATCATGCCACTGCAATCTAGCCTGGGCGACAGAGCAAAACTTTGTCTCAAAAAAGTTACATTTATGGCTAAGCTTGGTGGCTCATGCCTGTAATCCCAGCACTTTGAGAGGCTGACGCGGGTGGATTATGAGGTCAGGAGTTCAAGACCAGACTGGCCAACATGATGAAACCCCATCTTGACTAAAAAATACAAAAATCAGCTGGGCATGGTGGCTCGTGCCTGTAATCCCAGCTACTTGGGAGGCTGAGGTAGGAGAATTGCTTGAACCGGACCCTGGAAGCGGAGGTTACAGTGAGTCAAGATCGTACCACTGCACTCCAGCCTGGGCTACAGAGCAAAACTCCATCTCAAAAAAAAAAAAAAAAAAAAAAAAAAAAAAGTTACATTTGCTAGTCTAAAAAAAGTACACGTACATTAAGATACTTTATTGCTAAAAATGCTAACAATCATCTGAGCCTTATCAAGTCATAATCTTTTTGCTACTAGAGGGTGTTACCTCAGTGCTGATGGCTGATGACTGATCAGGATGGTGGTTGCTGAAGATTGGAGTAGCTGTGGCAATTCCTTAAAATAAGAGAACCATGAAGTTTGCTGCATCAATCAACTATTCCTTTCATGATGGATTCTCTGTAGCATGTGATACTGTTTGATAACATTTTACCCATAGAAGAACTTCTTTCAAAATTGGAGTCAGTCTCTCCAAACCCTGCCACTGCTTTATCATCTAAATTCATTCTAAATCCAGCATTGTCACCAAGAGTAGATTCCATCTTGGGAAACCACTTTCGTTGCTTATCCCTATGAAGCATCCCCTCATCTTCTGGATAACTTGCTCCAACTTCTACATCAGCACTTGCTGCTTCACCTTGCACTTTTATGTAATAGAGATGGCCTCTGTCCTTAAACCTCATAAACCTACCTCTACTAGCTTTCAACTTTTTTTCTGCAGTTCTGTTTTCCCTCTCTCATACTTTACAAATTGAGAGAGTTAAGCCCTTGGTCTGGTTTAGGCTTTGGATTAAGGGAATGCTGTGGCTGGTTTGATATCCAGACCACTAAGAATTTCTTCATATCAGCAATAAGGCTGTTTCACTTTCTAATCATTCATGTGTTCATTGGGGTAGCACATTTAATTTTCTTCAAGAATTTCTCCTTTGTATTTACTACCTGGTTAACTGGTACAAGACCAGACTGGCCAACATGATGAAACCCCATCTTGACTAAAAAATACAAAAATCAGCTGGGCATGGTGGCTCGTGCCTGTAATCCCAGCTACTTGGGAGGCTGAGGTAGGAGAATTGCTTGAACTGGACGCTGGAGGCGGAGGTTACAGTGAGTCAAGATCGTACCACTGCCCTCCAGCCTGGGCTACAGAGCAAAACTCCATCTCAAAAAAAAAAAAAAAAAAGTACATTTGCTAGTCTAAAAAAAGTATAGTTTTTTTTAAAAACAAGAGGTCTAGTTTTCAGCCTATCTCAGTTTTTGACATGCCTTCCTCAATAAGCTTAATTATTTCTAGATTTTGATTTAAAGTAAGAGATATGCCACTCTTCCTTTCCCTTGAATACGTAAGGACCATTGTAGGCTTATCAGTTGGCTTAATTTTAATATTGTTGTTCTCAGAGAATAGGGAGGCCCCAGAAGAGGGAGGTGGGAAGCGAGAGGTTGGCAGAGCATTTAGAACACATACAATGTTAATTAAGTTCCCGATCCTATAGGGGCATGTTCCCTGGTGCCCCAAAACAATTACAGTAGTAATTGTTACATCAAAGATCACAGAACACCATAACAGGAATAATAGTAATGAAAAAGTTTCAAATACTGTGAGGATTACTAAGATGAGACATAGAAACAAAGTGAGCACATGCTATAAGAAGAAACGGTGCTTACAGACTTGCTTATAAGCGGTGTTGCCACAGCCCTTCAATTTGTACAAAAGGCAATATTTGTGAAGTGTGATGAAGCACAGTAAAATGAAGTATGCCTGTATTTTCAGGCACTATATACTACCATTTCGTTTATCAGTTATCTGTGTATCCAAATCTCCTGTGAGGGAATCTTCTGTGTTCCGTATTCACTACAAGAGTGCATAGTGACTTAGAATTCTGTGCTTTAGAAATTCAGTTGTGTTAGGCCAGGCGCGGTGGCTCAAGCCTGTAATCCCAGCACTTTGGGAGGCCGAGGCGGGTGGATCACGAGGTCAAGAGATCGAGACCATCCTGGTCAACATGGTGAAACCCCGTCTCTACTAAAAATACAAAAAAAGTAGCTGGGCATGGTGGCATATGCCTGTAATCCAAGCTACTCAGGAGGCTGAGGCAGGAGAATTGCCTGAACCCAGGAGGCGGAGGTTGCAGTGAGCTGAGATCGCGCCATTGCACTCCAACCTGGGTAACAAGAGCGAAACTCCGTTTCAAAAAAAAAAGAAATTCAGTTGTGTTATCTTCATGTAGTTCCCATTTGTTTCCCAGTTTGGAATTACTACCTTTGTCATGCAAAAATATTCAAGTACTTCAGCTTTATATAAAAGTTGTGACTATAAATACGTGTATTCATATAAATAGTATGTGTATGTATACCAAATTATATGATCTAGATGCATATCTAAGGAAATACTATCTTTGGTTCAGGAAAATAGATAATTGTCTTGATTTAACAAAATATTGTGACTGCATTTTTGGAGTTGTTTATAGATCTTGAAACGTATTTTGAAGATCTTTAATGGTGATAAGAATTTAACTTTTCAAGGGAAATTTGATAATTTTGAACAAGCAAATATTGAGAACCAAGTCTATTGCTTTTTCTTACCCGGTTTTCAGCTTCTGTCTTAAATCTTTTTAAAGGAAATTACATGATGTAATGATATCTGTGGAATATGACTGAGTGAGCCCTGAAACAGCAAGAATAATGGAGTTCTCACTCATGGATATGGAAAGGGCAAATTGTGGCACCATATTATTTTCGAAAGCTTCATACTGAGATGAGTGTCAGATGTGGTGCTTTTGTAGCAGGGTAATTAAAGTCCTTAAAAGACTTATATTTAGCAGTACATTGTTTTTATTTATTTTTCTGTATCAGTGTATTAGCTGTTGTTTTTCAACTAAGAAATCTAAACTGCTACCCTCTGATTCATAGTCATCATGAAAATTATGCTAATCCCTGCTGTTATCCATTATATATCAGTATTTTTTCTTCAACCCAGGTTAGAAATTGTTTTCCTTTTGAAATCAGGCTGCCGCATCTTATTTTCTGCTTGAGCTCAACTTCTTTTTAGGCTATACGTTCTACTTCTTGATGCTTGACGTTTTTCTAAGTCTTCTAGAATAGGAGGTTGGATCACAAAAAGCTGCTATTTCTACCTTAAAGAGATGAAGACTGACATTTTTTTTAACTGAATGTTCTTTTTGTCACACTCCCTGACATACTGATTTTTGGTTAAAATGGTATGTGGGCCGGGCGCGGTGGCTCAAGCCTGTAATCCCAGCACTTTGGGAGGCCGAGGTGGGTGGATCACAAGGTCGAGAGATCGAGACCAACCTGGTCAACATGGTGAAACCCCATCTCTACTAAAAATACAAAAAATTAGCTGGGCATGGTGGCGCGTGCCTGTAATCCCAGCTACTCAGGAGGCTGAGGCAGGAGAATTGCCTGAACCCAGGAGGCGGAGGTTGCGGTGAGCCAAGATCACGCCATTGCACTCCAGCCTGGGTAACAAGAGCGAAACTCCGTCTCAAAAAAAAAAAAAAAAAAAAAAAAAAAAAAAAAAAAAAAGGTATGTGGTAGAGTTATTGATATACAGTACTCTCAGCTAGATTTTAATGTAGAAAACAACTTTGTAACATTCAAGAGAAACAGTATTATTCAAATTTGAATAGTTCAGATTTGTTGTTATTTTTTTTTTAATTTTATTTTTGAGATGGAGTCTCACTCTGTCTCCCAGGCTGGAGAACAATGGCTACAATGGCACAATCTTGGCTCACTGCAACCTCTGCCTCCCGGATTCAAGGGATTCTCCTGCCTCAGGCTCCTGAGTAGCTGGGAATACAGGCATGCACCACCACACCCAACTAATTTTTGTGTTTTTAGTAGAGATGGGTTTTCACCATGTTGGTCAGGCTGGTCTCCAACTCCTGACCTCAAGTGATCCAACCCGCCTCAGCTTCCCAAAGTGCTGGGATTACAGGCATGAGCCACCACGCCTGACCTTATTTTACTTTTTTATTTTTATTTATTTTTTTGAAATGGAGTTTCACTCTTGTCACTCAGGCTAGAGTGCAATGGTGCAATCTCAGCTCACTGCAACCTCTACCTCCCACAAGCAATTCTCCTGCCTCAGGCACCTGAGTAGCTGGGATTACAGGCATACACCCCCATGTCTGGCTAATTTTTTATTTTTAGTAGAGATGGGGTTTCACCATGTTGGTCAGGCTGGTCTTGAACTCCTGACCTCAGGTGATCCGCCCACCTTGGCCTCCCAGAGTGCTGGGATTACAAGCATGAACCAACCGTGCCTGGCCCAGATTTATTTTATAAGTAACTGATGCTTGTTTTTAAACCATTCAATCTGTGGTACATTGTTACGGCAGCCCTAGCAAACAAATACAAACACTAAAGCTGTAAAACACGTTGGTAAATAAACTATTCACCATAAGACTTGCTTAGGAAAAATGTTAAACAAGATTTGGGGGAGCCTCTCTGAACCTATTCTGGTTTGGAGGCTGCCCGATTAAAAAAAATTAGGTAAGGCCGGGCGCGGTGGCTCAAGCCTGTAATCCCAGCACTTTGGGAGGCCGAGGCGGGTGGATCACGAGGTCAAGAGATCGAGACCATCCTGGTCAACATGGTGAAACCCCGTCTCTACTAAAAATACAAAAAAAATTAGCTGGACGTGGTGGCGCATGCCTGTAATCCCAGCTACTCAGGAGGCTGAGGCAGGAGAATTGCCTGAACCCAGGAGGCGGAGGTTGCAGTGAGCCGAGATCGCGCCATTGCACTCCAGCCTGGGTAATGAGAGCAAAACTCCGTCTCAAAAAAAAAAAAAAAAAAAAATTAGGTATATTATATTCAGTGGATTCTTAGAATATGTGAAAGTCTTTGTCATGTTCAGTAGAGGGGCAAAGATAAAAAATCGAGGCTTTGTTAGAAAAGTTATAGTTAAATATGTGTGTATGTTAGTATAGTTTAGTCAATAGAGTATGTGTATACTTTCTAAAGTGGTAGAAAATAAATAGGACAAACTTTTCCAGGAAAGTAGTAAAAGGAGCAAAAAAACTATAAAACAGAAAACTAAATAAAAACACGAAGGAAATAAATGTAATAAAAGTCATTGTGGCCTGTTGGTCTGCAGTCCAATGCTCTTGCGCTTGGAGGAGGCAAGGCTATGCATCCGAGGCCAGCCTGGGCAACATTAAAACCTCTCATCCATTAAAAAAAAAAAGTCATTGTGGAAAATTTGGAAAATAGAGAAGACAGAAAACGAGCAGCCACAATCCCACTAACTCCTGACTTTTTATGCCAATCTTTCTGTAGATGGATATGCTCACATTGTTACAGTCAACTAAGAGCTAATTACTAACATTTTCTAAACATATACCCATCTCATTAAAAACTTTCATAAGCAAAATAATTTAAATAACTCTTATCACATCTTGTCCTATGGATATAACAGAATTTACTGTTTACCTGTTTTTGGGCATTTCCGTCTTATATACTATTTCCAATTTCATTTTTCCTCTTTAGAAAGGAATACATTCTCATTTTAGAAAATGTGTAAATCACAGGCATGCAAAAAGGAGAAAATAAATCAATAATGGTGTTTGATGTATACTTTGCAGTTCATTTTCTATGCATTGTATGCAGTTTTTCACCATTACACCCAAATTGCTTCTAAACATCTTTGCACGTAAATCTTTGTTTGCATTTTTATTTCTTTAGGATAAATTGTGGAAAGATGGGATCATAACGTATGAATAGCTTTAGGATCCTGATAATGTGTTATCAAACTTTTTCGTGTTGTTTTTCTCAGCATAATCCCAGGTTAGTAGTAGTCTGAACCCAAACAAGCAAATCTTTATAAGGTTTGGAATCAAATAATAACACACACTTCAGCATTCCTGGAGCAAAAAGCCCCCCTCTTGATATTCAACTCCCACACATGTCTAACAGATGTCTTCACTGCAATAGTTCCCAGGCACCTCAAACTCAGCATATTTTGAACTGAGTTCTTTCTCATTCTTCTGTAAACCTGATTCTCTCCTTTATTCTTTTTCTTGATAAACTGGCTCCACTACTAATCATTAGAACTAGGAGGTTAAGAGTTTATCCTAAGTTAATATTCCCTAAAATCAACTGGTAGAGGTTGTACCAGTAGTTACAACTGAACTGTATTAATAGTTAGGAGCCCCTACCCTCTTAAATGTGCCACTGAACCACCACCTTATGGTGAAAGGGATGTAGAACTGCACGTGGCCCATGTTATTGTTTGTCCGCATCTGTTGGGACAGTTTAAGGAAGGGGTGCTGGGCAGATAGCAGTAGTAGCTGTTAATACCAGCTTCCACACTATTGAAAACCATATAAAAGAAGGCTACCAGGCATAATGGATCTGAACTAGAGGAAAAAGTACTAGACATTTCTATTACAAACAGATCGTAAGAAACTGCATTCACACAATGATGTTGAAAAACTTTATTAATTATAAATAATGTATTTTTAAGCCAATGTATAAATATTTCAATATTGTTTTCTAACAGACCACAGTAGGACAGGAAAATTAGTCTAACATCTCTTCTCTGAGTTGTAGTCCTTCATTATCTACTTTCAAAAACAATGTCCTGTTGAAAGGAATGGAGGGAAGGAGAGAGAGAAGGAGGAAAATGTATTTATACAAGAAAATAATTTCAGAGGTCCTGCTGAGATCAGTTCTGAAGGGATGACGGACTTTTAAATGCCTAGTTCTCAGAGGGATGTAAATGTGGCCTGGCCGAGAGGGATCTGGTTGAGAAATTTCAATATGTGGACGTTATTGTTAGCTACTAGCCAAATGTATATTACTTCTGTTTCTGTTCTGTTTAAATCATGTTGTGGATTAACTGCTCTTCTTGTACTGTCCAGACCAGAAGGAAAAATTTATTTTCACAGTGATGATTCACATAGTACTTGAGAGAGACTGAAATATTAACTGCTTAGTCTGTGCTACAAAATGTAATTTTTGTTAGGGGGAGATATATAGATCTAGAGGCAAGTAAGAGTTCAACAGAGAGCTCCTATCTAGCAGTTGATTTTTTTTTTTTTTTTTTTTTTGTACAGAGAAGAAAAAAAAAATCATTAAAGCTTGGAGCTCAGTGTGAGGTTCTACAAAAGATCATGATGCACCACAGGATGTAAAACTAATGAACCCAAAGACAAGCTTCAAAGCCAAACAACGATTTAACTGAGGAGTTTATAAAGCAGCCTAACCCCAAAAGCACCATTTTTCTTGCTACACAGAAGAATTTCTTGTTTCTATAGAGTACAGAAGTACTCTACATTAAGTGGCCCAGAAAACAGCATTTAAAATGATGTAGTTTTTATTCATTTTATGCATATATTTTACCAATTTTCTTGTTCAGTATTTCTCATGCATTCTGATTCCCTCTTTCTGTTACATTTTGTTCACTACAGCTTAGAATAGTGCCTTCAGTGAGAGCGTATGGGTAGTAAACCCTCAAGTCTGTGTTGTTATAAATCCAACAACATCTGCCCTTTTAAATGTTGAGTTTAATCTGTTTACATTTGTTGTGATTTCAGACAAATGTGGGTATCTATCTACCACCTTATTCTGTGCCTTCTGTTCATCCTGATTTTCCTGTGCTAATTTTTTCTCCTTTCTTGTCTTCTCATAATTTGACTAAAATTTTTTAATACCCTTTTATCTCTCTTGGTTTGGAAGCACACGTTATTTTCTGTTCATTTAGTTTTATACCCTATGGTGTGTGTAAGTTTTCTTACATCCTGTTTTCTTATGTGTTTGATTTCCTTTTTCCTGCAAAATGCTTTCAGTAAACATGTTTTAGTCCCTCAGTCTCAGTTTTGTTGAAAGTGGTAGCTTATCTGGCCATTGAGGTTGATTGTTACTTCCCCTCAGAACTTTGAAGATACTCCTTTGCCTCTGCCCTCTATTAATTCGCCTTCTATAAATTTAATGGTTTTCCTTTGTAGGCAACCTCTTTTTTTTAAAGTGTTTAAAGAATTTTTTGTTTCTGGGTTCTGCAGTTTTATCACATTGTGTAAGGGACAGAGTTAATTTCATTTTTCCTGCTTATGACTCATTTCTTTATTAATTTTACACACACACACACACACACACACACACACACACACTTTTTTTTTTTCCTTTTGAGATGGAGTCTTTCTCTGTCACCCAGGCTGGAGTGCAATGGCATGATCTTGGCTTTGTGCAACCTCCACCTCACGGATTCAAGTGATTCTCCTGTCTCAGCCTCCCAAGTAGCTGGGATTACAGGCGTCTGCCACCATGCCTGGCTAATTTTTGTATTTTTAGTAGAGACGGGGTTTCACCATGTTGGTCAGGCTGGTCTCAAACTCCTGACCTTGTGATCTGCCCACCTTGGCCTTCCAAAGTGCTGGGATTATAGGCGTGAGCCACCGTGCCCGGATGTATTTATTATTTTTTAAAGTTAAAATAGAAATAGGGTTTCACCCCGTTGCCCAGGCTAGTCTTAAAGCCCTGGGCACAAGTAATCCTCCTGTCTCAACCTCCCAAAAGTGTTGGGATTACATACATGAGCCACTGTGTCCAGCTAGGACTCATTATTACTTCTTAAATCTAAGGATTCATCCTGAGAATCCTTAGATTTGAGAATGGGGGCCTGATGTGGGGAATCTGAACCCAGGTGTGGTATGGAGGGGCAGCCTGGTTAACTGGATGACGTGAAAACACAACACACTTGGTTCTTACCATATGTTTGTTCAAAACCATCAAATCCCCCTTGATAGGGAATGGTAGGCTTTCCAGGATGGGTTGTGAGGTGAGGTGTAAACTAAAAGGAAGGACCTAAGTTTTGGTGAGTCATTCTTGAAATTCAGCTCTGCATATGTGGTTAGTTTGTGTAAAATTTTCAGAATTTTAATAATAACCCTCTAAAAAGGCTTGTTGTAGGATATGGTGGTTTCTCTGTTAAGCTTTACTAACATGTCTGAGGATTGTCAATGTTCTTGGAGTTTCTAAATAAAATCTTATACTGGAGTTTCTTTGCTTTAAAATTTTTTTTGTTTTCAATTTCCCAAGTAACCACAGTCTCCTACTGGCATGCAAAAAAGGTCTATTTAATATTTGACTCCTTCTTATTAATCACTTATCTCTGGATATGGTAATTTTTGTGTTTTTCTAAACCTATTATTTTTGAATTATTAATTTTTTTTACTTCTGCCTACCGGTCTCTCAGAATTGCGTGATTTTGAAACAGTCTCAAACATATAGAAAAGTTGTGACTGCAGTAGGAAGAATATTTTGTTTCTGAACTATTGGAGTATACATTGCTGACCTGATGCCAGTTCCCCTGAAATATAAGAACATTCTCCATTTTAATAACAACCATCAAAATCAGAAAATTACTGTTAATACATTACCACCATGTAATTTTTAGACCTCATTAAAATCTTGCCAATTTTCCCAATAATGTTCCTTGCTGACAAAAGTTCAGAATCACAGTTTAATTTAGCTGTCATGTCTCTTTCATTCTGGATCAGTACAACATTCTTTGACATTCATTATTAGATTCTTTCAAAGATTACAATTATTTTGTAGAATGCCTTTTTTATATTTCCTTGTGATTTGCTTCAGATTATATAGCATTTTTGTCAGGAGTATCACAGAAGTATGCCATATATTCTCATTGCATGATTTCAACTCACTCCATTACTGATAATATTAATTTTGATCATTTAAGATGATACCTGCCAGGCGTCTTCCCTTTGAAGTTATTTTTTCTTTGGGATTAATGCTTTTGTGTGAAGGCATTTTAAAACTGTAAATATCTCATTATTTATTAAACTTTATTCACTTAATTATATCAGAATACACTCATGGGTTTTTTTTGTTTTTGTTTTTGTTTTAGACAGAGTTTCACTCTTGTCACCCAGGCTGGAGTGCAATGGCGCGATCTTGGCTCACTGCAACCTCCACCTCCTGGGTTCAGGCAATTCTCCTGCCTCAGCCTCCTGAGTAGCTGGGATTACAGGCACGCGCCACCCTCGAGCTAATTTTTTGTATTTTTAGTAGAGACGAGGTTTCACCATGTTGACCAGGATGGTCTCGATCTCTTGACCTTGTGATCCACCCGTCTCGGCCTCCTAAAGTGCTGGGATTACAGGCGTGAGCCACTGCACCCGACCCTCATGGTTTTTTTTTAAATCTCCTTCAGTGGATTATAATTTGTTGCTATCATTATTTAATGCTAAAAATTGTTCCAGATTTAACCATCAGAACCCGCTTCGACCTGCCTTCTGGGTTCTTTTGATAAGTCTCCCATCATTGAACACTTCCTTGCTTTATAGCACAGCGAGATGTTCTAGGTTCATTTTGTCCTTTCCATGCTCAGCCCTAGAATTAGCCATTTCTCCAAAGAGCTTTGTTTGGTTCCTCTTAGGTAAGCAGATATTTGGTGCCAATATCTGGATGCTGGATGTTTATTATTGGGGGTGTCACTGCTCATAGGCTCTCTCAGAAAGACAGAATATACATATATATGTACATATATGTAAATATAAAAACAAATGTGCAAAATTTAAAATTTATACACACATTCTTGAAACATTTGCTTCTTTTAAAAGTTTTAAATTGATTTTTATTTATGTTTCTTTATATTTTTAAATATTAAAAACCATGATTTCATAATAGTACTTTCAGCTCCAATCTAACACTGCAGGGTTTATTCTAGTCCTTTTCCATAATTATAGTTCTATTCTTGGACAGCATAAATCTGGCTTCCATTATTCTTGATATATTCTCCTTTTTGGTCAGTCTTCTGTATGTGACAGTCTCCCAAGCTCCACCAGCCCTCCTTCCCCTGCAGAGGTGGCTTTCTTACCCCGGTTGGGCTCCAGCACTTTTGTTTGAGCCTATTTTCCATGCAGAGGCCCTCTTCATCCCATTCGGGCTATGACACCCACAGTAATTGCTCCTCCACTGTTTGGACACCCTCCTTGCCACGCTTCTGTAGGCCAGAAGTTAAAATCCAAGGTGTTGGCTCAGTGGTTTCTCTCTACTTGGCTTGTACATGGCTATCTTCTCCCTGTGTTCTTACACGGTCTTTCTTCTGGGTGTACATATCTGTCCAAATCACCTCTTCTTGTAAAGACACCAGCTATATTGGATTAAGAGCTACACTAATGACCTCATTTTAACCTAATAACCTCTTTAAAGTACAGTCACATTCTGAGGTACTAGGGGTTAAGACTTCAATATATGAATTTGCAGGGGCTGGGGCACAGTTCCGCTCATAATAGTGTTGTATTCGGCTTCCACTTGGGTTTAGTTCTCTTCTTCCTGAAGAAGTTCTTTCGCAAAAATTTGTGGAAAGAAGCCATGATCTTGGATATACCTATAAAGCTCATTTCTTTCAGCCTTGCTGTAATCTGTTTTGTACTGCTGTAACAAGAACCATAGACTGGGTAATTAATAATGAACAGAAATGTATTTAGTTCACAGTTCTGGAGGCTGGAAAGTCAGAGATTGAGAGGTCGCATCTGGTCAGGTTCTTCTTGCTGCATTATCGCATGGCAGAAAGTGGAAGGGCAAGAGAGGGAAAAAGAAAGATCAATCAAACCCACAGCCTCAGGCCTTTTTGTAATTGGCATCAATCCATTCACGAGGGTGGAGCCCTCATGACCTAAACACCTCCCATTAGACCCCACCTCCCAACATGGTTGCATTGGGCATTAGGTTTCTAACACATGAACGTTGGGGGACACATTCACATCATAGCAAGCCTGAAGTAATTTTCCTGAGTATAATATTCTAGATTGGTAATTATTTTCATGACATCTTGAAAACATTCCTGTGTTCATGTAACATGTATTTATTGAGGTCCTGTTATTTGTCAGGCGCTATTCTAGGTGCTGGGGATGCAGCAGTGAACCAGACCAAGTCCCTGCCTGCTCCTGGGGAGTATGCACTCTAGTGGGAGGAAATGAAATGGCATTTGTACAAGTTGTATGAACATGAGCTTTTATTTCTCTAGGGTAAAAAGCTAGGGTGGGATTGATGGGTTACATATACGTGTGAACTGCCAAATATTTTCCAGAATAATTGTACCATTTTACATTCTTGCCAGTGATGTATGCGAGTTTTCTTAGAGTTTCTATGTCTTACCTGTGTGGTACCTAGGAGAGTTATTGTCCAATTCATTTTCTTTTCTATTGACTTTATTCATACTAGAATTTGTCTAGGCTATTAAGTGGGTCCTGTTTTTTGTTTTTTTGTTTTTTTTTTTTTGAGATGGAGTTTCACTTTTGTTGCCCAGGCTAGAGTGCAGTGGTACAATCTTGGCTTACTGCAACCTCTACCTCCTGGGTTCAAGCAATTCTCTTGCATCAGCCACCTGAGTACTGTAACTGGGATTACAGGCATGCATCACTATATCCAGCTAATTTTGTATTTTTAGTAGAGACAGGGTTTCACCATGTTGGTGAGGCTGGTCTTGAACTCTTGATGTCAAGTTATCCATCTGCCTCGGCCTCTCAAAGTACTGGGATTACAGGCATGAGCCATCACGCCCAGCCTAAGCTGGCCTTTTTATATGTACGTAGACTTTTTCATTTCTAGGAATTCTAATTAGTTATTCATAGTCACTCATTTTTGTTTCTACTAACTTTCGTATCATAATTTCTTGTTCATTTTCTGGAAGCCAGTTAAGACCCCAAATATAATTTATGTTAACATCAGTTTTGCATGATTCTCTTATTTTTCTCTAAAGTAAATTATTCTTCAAAATAAATTTGTTAATTTTTTTTCTTAGCATTTAATTCCTCATGTATTAGAATTTTGGATTACAGATTCTAAGTAGGAATTTATCCTTCTTTCTGCACTTGCCCTTTTCTGTCTAGTTAAATTTCATATTGCCCCCAGCTGGATTCCTGTGGCCTAAGCCAGCTCTTACATTACCAGCATAAGGTCACTGTTCTGGATGTTATGGTGATACTTAAGATACAGATCGGCCAGCTGCAGTGGCTCACACCTGTAATCCCAGCACTTTGAGAGGCCGAGCAGATGGATCATTTGAGGTCAGGAGTTCAAAACCAGCCTGGCCAACATGGTAAAACCCCATCTCTATTAAAAATACAAAAATTAGCTGGACATGGTGGTGGGTACCTGTAATCACAGCTACCGAGGAGGCTGAGACAGGAGAATTGCTTGAGCCCGGGAGGCAGAGGTTGCCATGAGCAGAGATTGTGCCATTGCATTCTGGTCTGGGTGACAGAGTAAGACTCTGTCTCAGAAAAGAAAAAGATGTCATAGATCAGATTCTTAAATCACTAGAAGGCTTAGCTTCATCTAGACATGGGCCACTTTTAGTGTTTCCTACCAACAGAATGTCAAACTTTCAGTTACTTCTTGTTTTAGACAACTGCAAGATAATTTTCAGAAATAGGTAAATTCACAATGCTCATACAGGTTACTATGATCTGTTTCTACCCACAGAAAACTTTTGACAGCACATGTGTGGGTATTTTCCTCATACTAACAACCAGTTCTCCAACTTTTAAAACACCATCTGGGTGTCCTGCAATTTAAATCAATGCTGACACTATCTACTTGGAGTTAACATCAGATCCCACAAGTTAAGAGCTTAGTCCCACAAGACTGAGCCACTTAAAATGCCAATTATAAGGCCGGGCGCGGTGGCTCAAGCCTGTAATCCCAGCACTTTGGGAGGCCGAGGCGGGTGGATCACGAGGTGAAGAGATCGAGACCATCCTGGTCAACATGGTGAAACCCCGTCTCTACTAAAAATACAAAAAATTAGCTGGGCATGGTGGCGCGTGCCTGTAGTCCCAGCTACTCAGGAGGCTGAGGCAGGAGAATTGCCTGAACCCAGGAGGCGGAGGTTGCGGTGAGCCGAGATCGCGCCATTGCACTCCAGCCTGGGTAACAAGAGCGAAACTCTGTCTCAAAAAAAAAAAAAAAAAAAAAAAAATGCCAATTATAAGTCCTAGGCCTCTAATATTTCTCACAGGAGACTATAAATCAGGGGTTCCCATGACTCCCTCCTTGTTATGGTGAACCTCAAGTTTCTCTTCAAAGAATCAATATGTTAGTATATTCAACTGTCTTACTCTTTTTTTTTTTTTTTTTTTTTTGAGACGGAGTTTCGCTCTTGTTACGCAGGCTGGAGTGCAATGGTGCGATCTCGGCTCACCGCACCCTCTGTCTCCTGGGTTCAAGCAATTGTCCTGCCTCAGCCTCCCGAGTAGCTAGGATTACAGGCACGTGCCACCATGCCCAGCTAATTTTTTGTATTTTTAGTAGAGATGGGGTTTCATGTTGACCAGGATGGTCTCGATCTCTTGACCTCGTGATCCACCCACCTTGGTCTCCCAAAGTGCTGGGATTACAGGCTTGACCCACCGCGCCCAGCCTTCAACTTTCTTATTCTTTAATTCTCTGTTTTAAAGTTTATCTTCCTTGTAATTCCAGTAAACAACCTTCTCTACTAGTTCTAATCAGTAGTTCACATCTGTTCCCCCGGCCCCTGGCTCCATCCTGACTCATCCTGACCCTGACTCACCCCCGTCACCTGCTCCAGTCACTTTTTTTGACCTAGGTCACCCCGGCTACCTGCTCTGACCCACCTATAACCATCCTTACCACCAAAACACCCACCCTGCCACTCCAGCTCGGACCCCTGCTCTCTTTAAAATAACCAGTCAGGATTAGTCTAGCTTGTGCATTCTAGCCCTAGCCAATAGGAGAATGACACAGCAGTAGGGACGCCCCCATCAGGCATAAGTATCCCTTTCCCCCTTGTCCGAGCGTGTGGGCACCACTGCTCCATCTGTATGCTGCACCCTTCTATAGAAGTAAACTGCCTTGCTGAGAGGAGAGGATTTATCTTGTAGTGCTACTTCTTTTGCGGCATCGAAATTTTACTGATAACATCCTCAACCTCAGTTATTTACTAAAATGGCTCATAAAACTCAGGGGAACACTTTACTTATGCTTACTGGTTCATTATAAGGATATTCTAAAGGATATAGATAAACTGTTGGATTAAAAGATAAAGCAAGGTATAGTTTGTGTGAACATAAGTTTTCAATGTTTGGAGGTCCTGAGCCCAGAAGCTTCTGTCTCTTGAATTTAGGTTGTGTCACCCTCCC
The DNA here is from genome assembly GCF_048565385.1 of Saimiri boliviensis. NCBI lineage: Eukaryota > Metazoa > Chordata > Mammalia > Primates > Cebidae > Saimiri > Saimiri boliviensis. The sequence goes on from NC_133451.1 coordinate 101,963,263, forward strand.
AGCATGTGGTTACATTCACCAACCTGAAAATTCCCTGAACCTCATTGTTTAGGGACTTTCATGGAGGTTTCATCATGTGGGCATAATAGATTTGTTAACTCAATCTCCAGCCTCTCTCTCCTCCCTGGAGACTGAGAAGATGGGGCTGAACATTCTAGGCTTCTAATCAAGGTTTGATCTTTCTGGCGTCCAGTCCCATCCTGAAGCCATCTAGCATCCCACCAAGAGTTGCCTCATTAAAACCACTGAGACTTCAATCTCTGTGATTTTAATCACCCAGGAAATTCCAAGGGATACAGGAGCTCAGTGGTCAGGAAACCAAAGTGCTTCTGTTACTGTTATTAAAGAGAAGCCCAAATCATCTTTTGCCCTGATACCAAATTCCATTTAAAGGCAGTAACACTTGACCAGGCACTAAAATTTGGAATTCAGGATGATTCTGTGCAGAAATTTAGCATGGTGCCCTGAAGCCTGGAGTGGCAGCATATGTGATGTGTGTGGTGGTGTGAGTTGGGGAGAGGTTCACTAAAGCCCGGCTTCTCAAAGTGTGGTCCTCATGGTTGAAACTTCAGTTTACCTCTGGAGTTTATTAAAAATGCGAATATAAACTGACCTTTTAGATTAAAAATCTGTGTGTGTGTGGGTCCAGGAATCTGTGTTTTTAACAGGGCTTCCAGGTGATTCTTAGGCATGCAAAAGCTTGAGAAAGCCCTGCTGTTTTTCTCTGCCCACTCTGCCTTCTTTCAGCATCTTCTGGTTGTTGTGTGCCTCTTTACAGTACTTCTTCAGTAGTACACCTGAAATTTTATCAGTATATTTAACGATACTTTGTGATCACTGAATTATCACCAATGGCATTTAGGAACCTGACTCAAACTGTCTTTACCATTGTTCAGACTCTAGCATAGAATTTGGTAATGTGTAGAAAAAAATCTGGAAGGATACACGCCAAACTACTAGCCGTAGTTACCTCTGGGGAGACTTGCAGGATTATAGGGAAGTAAACGGAGGGGCTTTAACTTTCGCTCCTTTTTTTTTGAGACAGGGTCTCTCTGTGTGGCCCAGGCTGGAGTGCAGTAGCTGCAATCTTGGTTCATTGTAGCCTCCTCCTCCTGCCTCAGCCTCCCAAGTAGCTGGGACTATAGGCATACACCTCCATGGCAGACTAACTGATTTTTGTATTTTTTGTCAAGACAGGGTTTCACCATGTTACCCAGGCTAGTCTCGAACTTCTGAGCTCAAGCAATCCATCTGCCTCGGCCTCCCAAAGTGCTGGGATTATGAGCATGAGCCACCATGCCCTAGCCTACTCCCTACCTTCCTGTATTTGACTTTTATGCATGGAAAATTATTTGTCTCATTAAATATTTTTATAGAAGTATTTTGATAGAGAATTCTGATGTGTCTTCAAATGGATACATTTTATCTCATTTTTATGCAGTTTTGCTAAAAGTAGTAGACAGTATTGTAATATCCATTATCCACACTTGGAGAATGTCTACCTGTATTTTTTATTGAGATTTGCATCTATTTTAAGACATCATCTGCCTTTTTCTTCTCATCTTAGTAGTGAGCTACATTTTTAGAAATAAAGCTCTGGTCAGGTGTGGTTGCTTATACCTATAATCGCAACACTTTGGGAGGATGAGGCAGGCAGATCACTTGAGGTCAAGAGTTCGAGACCAGCCTGGCCAACATGGTGACCCTGTCTCTACTATAAATACAAAAAATAGGCCACGTGTGGTGGCAGGCACCTATACTCTCAGCTACTCAGGAGGCTGAGGTAGGAGAATCGCTTGAACCCGTGAGGTTGCAATGAGCCAAGACTGTGCCACTGTACTCCAGCCTGGGCAACAGAGTGAGACTCTGTCTCAAAAAAAAAAGGAAGCTCAAGTGAACAGCCTTACTGTAAAAGATGATGTTGTGTTGACACAACTTACTGCCTATGTTGTATTTAATACTAAAGTACATATTTGAATGTTTTGTTTCACTTATTTGATGAGATTCTTTTAATTTCGAGCATAATAGAGTGTCATTTGGGTCAGTGTCATCTTTATTTTTTGAAACAGTCAGCACACTTTTAACTGCTGATTTATTATTTTATTTTAGTTATTTATTTTGAGATGGAGTTTCACTCTTTTTGCCCAGGCTAGAATGCAATGGCACAATCTTGGCTCACTGTAACCTCCACCTCCCAGGTTCAAAGCGATTCTCCTGCTGTAGCCTCCCAAGTAGCTGGGATTACAGGTGTGAGCCACCATACCCGGCTAATTTTTTGTATTTCGTAGAAACGGGGTTTCACCATGTTGATCAGGCTGGTCTCAAACTCTTGACCTCACGTTATCTACCTGCCCTGGGATTACAGGTGTAATTTATTATTTTAATAGTGTACCCTCAGGCCAGGCACAGTGGCTCAAGCCTGTAATCCCAGCACTTTGGGAGGCTGAGGTAGGTGGATCACGAGGTCAAGAGATCAAGACCATCCTGGTCAACATGGTGAAACCCCGTCTCTACTAAAAATACAAAACATTAGCTGGGCATGGTGGCGTGTGCCTGTAATCCCAGCTACTCAGGAGGCTGAGGCAGGAGAATTGCCTGAACCCAGGAGGCGGAGGTTGCGGTGAGCCGAGATCGCGCCATTGCACTCCAGCCTGGGTAACAAGTGTGAAACTCTATCTCAAAAAAAAATTGTGTACCCTCAAATCCTGAAAAATTTTAAAATGCAATTTATAAAAGAATTATTTATTGCACAATTACTGGCAAACTTATTGTTAATAAACTACTGTAAGGTGATGCATGCAAAAATATGGATCAGGGCCGAGCTCAGTGGCTCATATCTGTAATCCCAGCATACTGAGAGGCCAAGGAGGGCAGATCACTTGAGGTCAGGAGTTTGAGACCAATGTGGCCAACGTGATGAAACCTTGTCACTAATAAAAATACAAAAATTAGCTAGGCATGGTGGTGGGTGCCTGTAATCCCAGCTACTAGGGAGACTGAGGCAGAAGAATCGCTTGAACGTGGGAGGCGGAGGTTACAGTGAGCCGAGACCATTCCACTGCACTCTAGCATGTGCAACAGAGAGAGACTCCATATCAAAAAAAAAAAAAAAAAAAAAAAAAAAAAAAACTACGGATCAGTGTACAGCCACCATGTTGTGACTTTGGTACTAATTTCTCTGGCACAAATCCTTTTGCGTTCCAAATGCCTATGAACCAATTCCTCAATGTCCGTTCTTTCTGCTCCCATAGTATCTTTGTTCACACAGTGCACCTCGATATCATTAGGTCTTCCTTAAGCACCAATGCAATTGTGTAAACACAAACACCAATGCAAGCCCCCAAAACATGTTCCATGGTGAGGTGGCCATTCAGATGTTGTCGACTCAGCACTGCTGTCCAGTAGAACTTTCTATGATGATAGAAATATTCTATTCCTGTGCTTTTGCTTTTCAGTGAGATAGCCAGTAGACATAGGGAGCTTTTGAGCACTTGAAATGTGGCAAAGGTGACTGAGATTCTGAATGTTTATGTACATAATTTTTTGTGGTTGCTGTTTATAGGAGACAGGGTTTCACTATATTGGGCAGGATGGTCTTAAACTCCTGAGCTCAAGCAGTCCTCCTGCTTCGGCCTCCCAAAGTGGTTGGATTAGAGGCGTGAGTCTTTGTGCTCCACCTGTACATAATTTAATTTAAATAGTCACATTTAACTAGTGTTTACCATGGTAGACAGCACAGAGCAGTGTGAACTCTAATGTGCATGTGACTCATCTAAGGATCTTGTTAAAATGCAGATTATAATTTAGTAAGTCTGGTCTGAATCTGTGACTCTGTGTTTTTAATGAGCTCCTAGTGGTTGCTGATGCTTCTGGTCTGGGGACCACATATCGAGAATCATGTATCTAGACTGTATATACTTTTATTTATTTATTTATTTATTTATTTATTTATTTATTTATTTTTAAATAAAGACGGGGTTTCACCATGTTAGTCAGGCTGGTCTTGAACTCCCGGCCTCAGGTGATCCCGCTCACCTTGGCCTCCAAAGTGGTGGAGGATTACCTGTAATCCAATCACGCTTGGATTATAGGCGTGAGCCACCACGCCCGGCCTAGACTGTATATACTTGTACCCATTTGTTTTCGATTATTACGTGAAAGGAAATAGTGTTAAACTTCTCACAGAACTCTGGAATTTTCAGGGGGCCTCATACTCCAGTTTGAGGACCATGTCCCATGTGTTACTGCTACAGCATACATAGTAGCAGGCAAGCATACAGGTGGGAAGGTTCAGTGAGTTTACCAAGGACTCACCCTGGGATATGTGACAAATTGAGTTTTCCATTGTGCTTTTCATATAGTATTAAGAAGAATCTTCTGGTAAAATAAACACACTTATTTCATCTTTTCCACTCTTTAAAAAAAAAAACAACTAATCTTTCCTTCTTGTAGGTTTTGTATGTGAAGCTATGTGGAAATCTGAAATACTACAAGTCACACCATTGTAGTACAGTGGTGCCACCTGATGGTAAGCTTTCTTAGTATTTATTCATATGTTAATTATGTTATTAATATGTTATTTTCCTTTCTTCTAAGTTAAGAGCTGTCAGTTTTGAGCAGAATAGATCATCTTACACTATCTGCATCCCACCCCACTCCCTGATTGGGTTCACTTTCATCCGTAATATAGCTGCTGTCTTTTGTCAAATATCCACCTCAGCAATCAGAAGAGTTAGAGATGATAAGAAATAGTTGGGTGGGCACAGTCACCTGTAATCCCAGCACTTTGGGAAGCCAAGGCGGGCAGATCCCTTGAGCTCAGGAGTTTGGGACCAGCCTGGCCAACAAAGCAAAACCCCATCTCTACAAAAAGTACAAAAATTAGCCAGGCATGGTGGCACATGCCTATAGTCCCAGCTACCCAGGAGGCTGAGGTGGGAAGATTGCTTGAGCCCAAATAGAGGCTGCAGTGAGTCATGATTGTCCCACTCTAGTCTGGGCAACAGAAAAAGACCTGGTCTCAAAAAGAAAGAAAGGGGAGTTGCGGGGAGGCAGGGGGAGGGGGGAAGAAAGAAAAAAAGTTGTTTCTGTCCTCAAAAACTTAACTAGAACTTAACTGTTTACCTGGGAAGACTTTCTTTTTCTTTTTCAATTTAATCAGGGTCTAGCTCTGTCACCCCAGCTGGAGTGCACTGGCACGATCTCGGCTCACTGCAACTTCTCCTTCCCAGGCTGAAACCATCCTCCCAGTTTAGCCTCTTAAGTAACTGCAACTACAGGCGCACACCACCGTGCCAGATTAATTTTTGCATATTTTGTAGAGATGGGGTTTCGCCATGTTGCCCAGACTGCTCTCAAACTCCTGGGCTTAGGCGATCCACCCACCTGAGCCTCCCAAAGTGCTGAGATTACAGTCATGAGCCACCCCACCCACCACTGGGAAGACTCTAAGCAGATAATAAAGTGTGGTACATGCTACACCAAAATGTTGCAGAGTGGTGGGGAATATGTAAGCTGTAGTATAATGAAGGCACTATACGAACAATTTACAGATTCTTATAGGACTTCAGAGGTTTGTGAATTTCATGTTTGAGGATTTCTTCTAGAATTCTTGTATTTTAAGTTTTTTTTTCTTAAAGTAAATTTTACCCATTCCTATATTATCTTTTTTTTTTTTTTTTTTAACAGAAATAGCAGTTAATTATAGACATGGCCTTCCCTTGATAACACTTACCTTGCCATCTAGAAAAGAACGCTGTCAATTTGTAGTCAAACCAATGTTGTCAACAGTTGGTTCGTTCCTTCAGGACCTGCGCAATGAGGATAAGGGTATCAAAACTGCAGCCATCTTCACAGCAGGTATATATGGATATATATATTTTACAACTTTGTCCCAGGGTTTCTGTCTTCTGAACTTTTTATTGGTTCTTTACTTTTCTAGAAAGAAGTATGTTCATTAGGTAATAAATGGTTGGTCCTTACTCTTTCATTTTTAGGCAACAGCACTATTTAAAAAACTGTTTTAATTTCATTGAGTGAAAAATTAATGGAATAAATTTAATGTAAATTTCAGTTACTTATTTTATAAACTTAGCCTTAAAGGTTTTTCTCAAGAAAATCTTAGTGGCACAGGCATTGGTGTGCAATTCTCAGCAAAATCTGAATAATTAGAAAACAAAATGCAGTTTTAATGATTAAAATAAGCCAGTACACAAAAAAATTCATTCAATTCTATTATAAAGCAGTTACAGTCTAGTATGTTTTTTCGGCAGAATTAGTTCATAGGAAGAATATACATTTTTTAAAAAACTGGAAGTATTGCATCGTTTTGACATTTAAAATTTAGAATATAGCTTTTATGCTCATGGTCTGAAGTGATCTTAGACCAGCTTTCCCTAAGATAAAGAATTATTTACCCTAGCCCAATATATAGAAACTGTAAATATAGATAAATTAATAAATTTGCATTATTTTATTATGATATTAAATGCTTAGAATAAAGTTATTTGAGTTGATGATTTCTGCTGCAGTTCTGAAAGGGAAATAAACGTTATTTTTCCCTATCCAAGTTCCAAATTAATTAAAGAATAGATACAAAAGTTGGAAAATGGAGATTAATTGGTTCGTTCAATGAATATTTATTGAGCACCTAACATAAGGCAGGCACTGTTCTGCATGCTAGAGGTAGTGCAAAGAACAAAAGGGATACAAACTCCTGCCCTTATGGAGCTCATATTTAGGTAAACAAGATAAATAAATTATGTGTTATGTTAAATAATAAGTGTTATGAAGAAAAAGCAGAATGTGGAAGGTGTGTGTGGGCAGGGTTGAGCTTGCTAAGACATTTGCACAAAGACCTGGGGGAAATGAGGGAGGAAGTCATGTAGAGGGAGGAGAGCTCAGGGCTGAACAGTGGCTCATGCCTGTAATCCCAGCCCTTTGAAAGACCAAGGCAGGTGGATCACCTGAGGTTAGGGGTTTGAAACCAGCCTGGCCAGCATAGCAAAACCCCTTCTCTTCTAAAAATACAAAAATTAACTGGGCATGGTGGTGCACCATCTGTAATCCCAGCTTCTCGGGAGTCTGAGGCAGGAGAATCGCTTGAACCTGGGAGGCAGAGGATGCAGTGGGCTGAGATGGCACCACTGCACTCCAGCCTGGGTGACAGAGTGAGACTCTGTTGAGATGGAAGCCTACTAGACAGTGGCTGCAAAGGAGGGAGCTGGGAGAAAGGAGGAGTTCTGAAAGGTGGGGAAGGGCAGATGAGGAAAGGCTTATTAAGTAGGTTGTTTTAGGATTGTAGATTTAGCTGGAAGGGGCCCTTTCTTCCTGCTGAAACCTGGATCAGAGAATAAGATTTTAGCCTTATGACACGATCGGCTTCTAATATTTCATCCTTGAGCTAAACAGACATTCTCCCCAGGCACAGGAACATTGGATGTCCGTGGGTGTTTTCCATGGATCAGGACCCACCTTTCTGAGCTTCTAGGGGCAGACAGATGCAAACCTGGAAGTCAGAAGGCATTACACTGAGCAGTGCTTGCCTGATGGTGTATACTCAATTATTATTGAAGCGAATGAGATAAGAGAGGTTAAAACAATGATAGATGTTTGCCCTGCTTATTTCTAAAAATAAAGTTATTAGCTTTGAAACAGCACAAAGAGAATAGAAATCTTAGAGAAAAGGGACTTTTTGGACTGATTGCAAACACCTTATTGGGGGTTTAAATTGATATCCAGAATACATGAAAAATTTAACACTGATTGCTAGTGCTTAAAAATGTTTCACGTCAATCTTTTGCTATTCATACCTTTGTATAAAGGATAATGTAGTATCTCAACTGAGAAATCATATTCAGTGGATGTCTTTTTATAGTAAGATTTTAAGGAGCTGGTTTGAAGTAATTTACATGTAAATTTTTTAAATGACACTTGGAAAGATAAAGCAATTGGTGTGTCGCTGATTTTTTTTTTTTTTTTAAAGATACTCTGTGGGTGGAATTTGCCTGCATTTAATTTGGGCTTGAAAAGAATGTTCTAAGCTTGTCACAGTTTTGCCCATCGTGTGGGTTGAATTATTTGGCAATTTTTTGGAAAATGATCTCACTGCAACTGATGAACAGCAACCCAAACAGCCAAATTCTAGGAACAGACGCAGGTGCAGACTTGATTTACAGCCTGATAGAACAAAAGAACTACAGGGAGGCAGAGAGGAGGCAGCAGCCAGGCTTTTTGGATGCTACTAGTGGTAGTCCTGTCATCACACATATTAATGGAGCTAAAATCGCTCTGGTTGAATGTAACCCAGTGAATGCCAGGCCAGGATTGGAAAATACACATCCAGCATTTTCCTGGACTTAATTTCATGTAATTATACATGAACTATTCTAAAGGGAAAATGATAGGAAAAGAAACCTTTGCCCAGCACCAATTTTTTGATTATCCTTCAGTGAGTTTGCTTTCTTAACACCTGGATTGCATTAAAGTTTGATTCAAGCCAGGTGTGGTGGCTCAAGCCTGTAATCTCAGCACTTTGGGAGGCTGAGGCGGGTAGATCACGAGGTCAAGAGATCGAGACCATCCTGGTCAACATGGTGAAGCCCCGTCTCTACTAAAAATACAAAACATTAGCTGGGCATGGTGGCACGTGCCTGTAATCCCAGCTACTCAGGAGGTTAAGGCAGGAGAATTGCCTGAACCCAGGAGGCAGAGGTTGTGGTGAGCCGAGATCGCGCCATTGCACTCCAGCCTGGGTAACAAGAGCGAAACTCTGTCTCAAAAAAAAAAAAAAAAGTTTGATTCAAAAATATAATAAAAACCAGGCTACATGAAAAGCTGTGCAAAGCACATTGTGGTTAAAAATTTTCAAGATTTTTTTTTTTTCCTGAAATACTCCTAGGATATTTGAAATTACTATTGGAATCTCTCGTACCTCTCTCCCCCTCCACAAAATAAACCATATAATGCAAACTTATTTCTTAGGCATAATTACATTCATTTATCCTCACCTCCTTGACAGTTTGCTTGTTCATTTTTTTCAAGCTCTAAAAGGAGATGAGGCTACTAAATTTTTAACCACCACAAATCAGTTACCTCTAATAATTAGAAATAAGAGAAAGGCAGGCTTTTAAAAAAGTTATACCCTTATGCCTACATGTGCCAATCAGAAGCTTGGCTGTTAAGCAGCAGAATGGACTCTGGCCAAGCAGAGGAGTATCTCAACAGGCTGTCATGTTGCAAGTGACAGAAGACAGTCTCAGAAGAGGGCAGGAACTAAGAGAAGACAGGAACAGAGACCACGTTAGCCCAGGAACCACTTGATGGGCTGTGCTGCCTACACTCCACCCCCAACAGTGCCACCCACCACTGCTCTGGCATTGCTGTGAACAGTTTTCACCTCCCCTGAATTTTTGCATGACCCTCCACAGATGCAGTTTCACCAAGGGCATTACTTGGATTCCAGCACAGCTGAAATGTGCAGTAAGGTGGGAGAGGGAGTGCCTGCCTGTTGTGTTTCATCCAATGAAATGGGAGGCAGAGCAACACAGGAAGATTCCCCTCAGTGGGAATAGTCTTTGGGTTTGGTGACACCCCCCAAAATGTAAATGTCCACTATTACATTGTAAAGACCAGGGTTAGTAATTTTCTCTGTGTTAGAAAATAGTTCTTACTGCTCTAAAACAAAGACATATGCTTGTATGATGTTTTTCTTTCAGATGGCAACAGGATTTCCGCTTCTACCTTGATGGATATTTTGCTAATGAATGATTTTAAACTTGTCATTAATGAAATAGCATATGATGTACAGTGTCCAAAGAAAGGTAAGAAACACAGGTATCCAACAATTACTTTTCTTTCTTTCTTTTTTTTTTTTTTGAGATGAAGTCTCACTTGCTCTATTGCCCAGGCTGGAGTGCAGCGGTGTCATCATAGCTCACTGTAACCTCAAACTCCTGGGCTCAAAGAATCCTCCCACCTCAGCCTCTAGAAAAGCGGGGACTAGCATGTACCAACATGCCTGGCTAGTTTTTTTTTTTTTTTTTTTTTTAACACTTTTTTAGAGATTGAAGTTCCCTATGTTGCCTGGCCTGGTATCTTAACTTTTACCTTTAGCTGTGAGGTTTTTAGAAGGAGCAAAGTTTATGGTAAAAATCTTTTAAATTTATCAGATGACCAAAAAGCCTTTGGAAAACCAGTGTTTAGGCTTTTCCAGCAGGGGTATAAGTGATCACTAGCAGTAGCCTAGCAGGGCTTTAAGTCCCATACCCTTTTTAGACTTTAAAAGTTTTACTTCGCCGGGCGCGGTGGCTCAAGCCTGTAATCCCAGCACTTTGGGAGGCCGAGGCGGGTGGATCACGAGGTCGAGAGATCGAGACCATCCTGGTCAACATGGTGAAACCCCGTCTCTACTAAAAGTGCAAAAAATTAGCTGGGCATGGTGGCACGTGCCTGTAATCCCAGCTACTCAGGAGGCTGAGGCAGGAGAATTGCCTGAGCCCAGGAGGCGGAGGTTGCGGTGAGCCGAGATCGCGCCATTGCACTCCAGCCTGGGTAACAAGGGCGAAACTCCGTCTCAAAAAAAAAAAAAAAAAAAAAAAAAAAGTTTTACTTCAGGATCTTGAATGCTTAATCCAACATTATTTGGTTAAGAGAGAGGTAGGGTCTGAAAATCAAGAATTCGGCCAGGCACGGTGGCTCAAGCCTGTAATCCCAGCACTTTGGGAGGCCGAGGCGGGTGGATCACAAGGTCAAGAGATCGAGACCATCCTGGTCAACATGGTGAAACCCTGTCTCTACTAAAAATACAAAAAATTAGCTGGGCATGGTGGCGCGTGCCTGTAATCCCAGCTACTCAGGAGGCTGAGGCAGGGGAATTCCCTGAACCCAGGAGGTGGAAGTTGTGAGCCGAGAGTGCCATTGCACTCCAGCCTGGGTAACAAGAGTGAAACTCCGTCTCAAAAAGATAAATAAATAAAAAAAAAATAAAATGAAAATCAAGAATTCAAGTTTAAATGGCTGTATAGCTCTTAACTTTTTTTTCCTTAAAAAAAGATGGGGTCTCCCCATGTTGGTCAGGCCGGTCTTGAACTCCCGACCTCAGGTGGTCTGCCCGCCTTGGCCTCCCAGAGTGCTGGGATTACAGGCGTGAGCCACCTCGCCCAGCCAGCTCTTAACTCTTTTTAAAAAAATAAATTGTATTATTTCAAGTAGTTTTAGGTTCAAAGCAAAATTGAGCAGAAAGTACAAAGAGTTCTCATATGCTTTCTGTACCCCATGCCCCTTACTATCAATATCCCACAGCAGGTTGGTGTATTTGTTAAAATTGGTGAACACACACATCATTGTCACCCAAAATCCATAGTTTACATTAGGATTTACTCTTGGTGGTGTACATTCTATGGATTATGACAAATGTAGAACTACATGTATTCATCATTAATGTACATAATGCAAATTATCTTGTTTTTATTAATCTTTCTTAAATGTATATATAGCTCACATTTATTTCCATATTTAACATTAAAAGTGTTTTTGGGTCTTTATTTACAAGTTTGGTGATGTTTTTATGACCAGAAATATGCTGTAAGAACCTAACTCTTGGGCTGGGCGCAGTGGCTCACACCTGTAATCCCAGCACTTTGGGAGGCCGAGGTGGGTAGATTACCTGAGGTTGGGAGTTGGAGACCAGCCTGAACAACATGGAGAAACCCCGTCTCTAAAAAAAAAAAAAAAAAAAAAAAAAAAGAACCTAATTCTTGCTTGTTTCAATTAGCCTACAGTAAAATTGGTTTCCTTGTAGTTATTTCACTTAAAGTTGCAGTTTTCAAGAACCTATCTATGACATTAAGAGTTATTCATAATAGGGCCGAGCACAGTGGCTCATGCCTGTCCTGTAATCAGCACTTTGGGTGGATGAGGCGAGTGGATCATGAGGTCAGGAGTTCGAGACCAGCCTGACCAACATGGTGAAACCCTGTCTCTACTAAAAATACAAAAATAGCCGAGCATGGTGGTGTACACCTGTAATTCCAGATACTCAGGAGGCTGAGGCAGGAGAATTGCTTCAACCTGGGAGTTGGATGTTTCAGTGAGCCAAGATCACGCTACTGCATTTCAGCCTGGGTGACAGAGTGAGACTCCATCTCAAAAAAAAAAAAAAAAAAAAATATATATATATATATATACACACACACACACACACACACACACACACACACACACACAGAATAATTTTGTTACCAACAAAGCTGTTTCCCCAAAAGATGAAATCTTTCCCTATTCGGTGTTGCAAAGCCAATATGTAAAATCAAAATTGGGTGTCAAGCAGTGCAGGCTTTAGTGCATGGCTGTGGAGTTGAGAAGCAGGATAGTGGCTCACAAATCAACTTCTCAGCTCATGAGAGCCTGGAAGCCACAGATATAGGACATCTTTGTTGTTGCTCTTGTTGTTTTGTTTTTGAGATGGAGTTTAGCTCTTGTTGCCCATGCTAGAGTACAACGGCAGGATCTTGGCTCACTGCAACCTCTGCCACCTGGGTTCAAGCGATTCTCCTGCTTCAGCCTCCCGAGTAGCTGTGTTTACAGGTATGTGCCACCATGCTTGGCTAATTTTGTATTTTTAGTAGAGTTGGGTTTTCACCCTGTTGGTCTGATGAGCTGCCCGCCTCGGCTTCCCAAAGTGTGGGATTATAGGCTTGAGCCACCCCATCTTTAATGAAGGGGTTGTGCATTAAAAGCAAGGGGAGAAATATTCATGTCTTGGAATGGGCAGAGAACCACTTGGAACCATTCCTTTCATGGTTTCTTCTGGTCATTGTCATGGTGATTGTCAGCTGACATGGTGCTGATGGGAGTGTCGTTTAGCATGGAAATTAGATTATAATGAAGCTAAACGTTCTTCAGAGGTCACCTGAGGTCAACTGAGTTGCTGTCTTGTATCCCACAAGTATCGACCAGTTTGGTCACGGGCGGAACCAGAGGCATCCTGTTTCTTTCTTTTTTTTTTTTTTAATGAGACGGAGTTTCGCTCTTGTTACCCAGGCTGGAGTGCAATGGCGCGATCTCGGCTCATTGCAACCTCCGCCTCCTGGGTTCAGGCAATTCTCCTGCCTCAGCCTCCTGAGTAGCTGGGATTACAGGCATGCGCCACCATGCCCAGCTAATTTTTTGTATTTTTAGTAGAGACGGGGTTTCACCATGTTGACCAGGATGGTCTCGATCTCTCGACCTCGTGATCCACCCGCCTCGGCCTCCCAAAGTGCTGGGATTACAGGCTTGAGCCACCGCGCCTGGCGGCATCCTGTTTCTTAACGATAAGTAGAGTTAAGGCAGGGTAGAAATTCAGCTAGGTCACATAGTCATTTCACCAGTAAAAGTTTCACTGCTCTTTAAATCCTCTCTGCTCCACCTATTCATGACCCTTCTTCCCTGCAAACCCTGGTAACTATTAATCTTACTGTTTCTGTTTTGTCCAGCCTGGAATGCAGTGGCATGATCGTAGCTCATTGTAACCTCGTTATTTCCAGGATGTTATATAGTTGGAATCATCTGGTATATAGTCATCCCTCGTTGCCTGTAGGGGTTGGTTCCAGAACCTCATGGATACCAAAATTCAAGTATGCTAAAGGCCCTGATATAAAATGTTGTTATATTTGCGTATAACCTACATACTCCTCTCATATACTTAAAATCTCTAGATTACTTATAATACCTAAGACTGTAAATGCCATGTAAATAGTTGTTATAATATATTTTTTAATTCTTTTTTTGGTGTTGTATTATTAATTTTTATTGGATTTTTTTCCCAAATATTTTCAATCCATGGTTGGTTGAGTTCACGGATGCGGAACCCACAAATAAGAAGGGCCGATTGTATAGCCTTTTCAGATTTGCTTCTTTCTTTCTTTTTGGTGGGGGTGGGTGCACATCACAGTAGGGCCAGGGACATGAGAGAGCTGGGGAAGAGAAAACAGAATATTTAAAAAAGAAGGTACAGGGCTGGGCGCGGTGGCTCGAGCCTGTAATCCCAGCACTTTGGGAGGCTGAGGCGGGTGGATCACGAGGTCAAGAGATCGAGACCATCCTGGTCAACATGGTGAAACCCCGTCTCTACTAAAAATACAAAAAATTAGCTGGGCATGGTGGCTCGTGCCTGTAATCCCAGCTACTCAGGAGGCTGAGGCAGGAGAATTGCCTGAACCCAGGAGGCGGAGGTTGCGGTGAGCCGAGATCGCGCCATTGCACTCCAGCCTGGGTAACAAGAGTGAAACTCCGTCTCAAAAAAACAAAAACAAAAACAAAAACAAGAAAAAGAGGTACAACAGGGAAAAATACTAAAGAGTGGGAGAGAGGAGTGAATAAAAGAGGGAAAGTGGGAAGTAAAAAAGGAGAAAGGCAAGAGGGGAAAGGAGGAGGAGGAGAGGAAGAGAAGAGACAAGAAAAGGGAGCAGCAAAGCAGCAAGGGAGGAGACAAGAGGAAGTAAAGAAAGTGAAGAGGAAGGCCAGATTGGCTTGTTTCACTTAGTAATACACATTTAAGGTTCTTTCATGTGTTTTCAGAGCTTGTTAACTCATTTCCTGAAAAACAGTCCATTATCTGTATGTGCCACAGTTTATTCATTCACCTACTGAAGGACATCTGGGATACTTCCAAGTTTTGGTAATTATGATTGAAGCTGCTATAAACACACATATGCAGGTTTCTGTTTGCACATAGATTTTTCAGATCATTTGGTTAAATACCCAGGAATATGATTGCTGACTCATATGGTGAGAGTGTTTAGTTTTGTGTAAAACTGCCAAGCTGCTCTTCCAAAGTGCCTGTGCCATTTTGTGTTCCCACCAGCAGTGAATGAGAATTCCTGTTGCCCCATATCCTTGCCAGCAATTGGTGACATCAGTGATTTGTATGTGATTTTCACCATTGTAGTAGGTGTGTAGTCATTGTTTTAATTTGCAGTTTCTTAATGACATACGATGTTGAGCATCTCTTGAACTGCCTATTTGCCATTTATGTCTTCTTTGTTGAGGTGTCTTTTCAGATCTTTGCCCATTTTTTGATCAGGTTGTTCATTTTCTTTTGAGTTCTTTGTATGTTTGGGATCGGTCTTGTATCAGATATGTCTTTTGCATATATTTTCTCCCAGGCTATGACTTGTTTTCTCATTGTCTTTCACTTTAAATCTCTAGATTACTTATAATCTAGAAGTTGAGAAATTGCCCTCTGTTCCTGGTTTGCTAGGAGTCTTCATTATGAATTGGTGTTGGATTTTGTCACATGCTTTTTCTGCATCATTGATATGATCATGTGATTTTTCTTCCTTAGTCTATTGATGTGTGATGGATTACATGAATTCATATTCAAGTGTTAAGCCTTGCATACCTGGATAAATCCCACTTAGTTGTGGTGTAGCTATCTTTTTAGACATTGTTGGATTTTATTTGCTATTATTTTGTTGAGAATTTTGGTGTCTATATTCATGAGAAATCTTGGTGTATGGTTTTGTTTTCTTATAATGTTTTCATCTGGTTTTAGTATTAACGTAATGCTAGCCTCATAGAATGAGTTAGGAAGTATTCCCTCTGCTTCTGTCTTCTGAAAGAGATTGTAGAGAATTGATACAGTTTCTTCCTTTGATGTTTGGTAGAATTCACCAAGGAAATCCATCTGTATCTGGTGCATTCTGTTTTGGAACTTTATTAGTTATTGATTCAATTGCTTAATAAGTATAGGCTTATGCAGATTGTATCTTTTAGTTTGAATTTTGACAGATTGTACATTTTGGAGAATTAATCCATTTTATCTTGAATTTGTGGTCATAGAGTTGCTCATAGTATTTCTTTATTTTCCTTTTAATGTCCATGGAATCTGTAGTTAAATCCCCTCATTTCATTTCTAACATGAGTAACTTGTCTTTTTTTCTTCATTAACGTGGCTAAAAGTTTATCAATTTAATTGATTTTTTTCAAAGAGCTAGCTTTTAACATCATTGATTTTTCTCTGTAGATTTCCTGTTCTCAATTTCACTGGTTTCTACTGTATTTATTATTTATTTTCTTCTGCTTGCTTTTCATTTCATTTTCTCCTCTTTCTCCAGTTTCTTAAAGTATACATTTAGATTTTTAAATTTTAGGTGTTTAGTCTTTCCCATTATATGTATTCAATGCTATAGATTCCCCTCTGAGCATTGCGTTTGCTGCCTTCCATAAATTTTGATAAGTTGTATTTCCATTTATTTAAAAATATTAAAAACATTTTTTTCTTGTGATTTCTTCTTTCACCCATATGTTAGAAGTGCATTATTTAATATCCAAAGATTTTGGGATTTTCCAGCTATCTTTGGGTTATTGATTTTTAATTTAATTCCACTGAAATCTGAAAGCATACATTGTATTTTTCTTTTTTTACATTTACTCATGTGAGTTTTATAGCCTTGAATGTGATCTGTTGGGTACCAGCCCCAACCCTGTACGTGGGTGCCCTTAGTTCCGGTGATAATGAGGGACTGAGAAAAGGAAATAAAGACAAAGACAGTGTAGCAGGAGCAGCCTCGGGAAATGGATCTCTCGGGCACCAAATACAGGAGGAAGGAGGGTTTATTTGGCCGGGAGCCTTGAGTGGTAATCTGTCCAAAACCCAGCTCCCCTAACAAAGGGAGGCTCTGCCTTTATATAGACTTATACTTTAGATGTTACACATGGAAGAATCTTAGGTTTATAGCTTTACATATGAAAAGGGTCTCAGTTTACAGTCTCAGGAATTACATATGAAAGGGGTTTCGGTTTACAATCTCAGAAATTACGTATTAAAAGGTTTCGGTTTACAGTTTTAGGAATCACATAGGAAACGGGGAAGTTGATCTGGGATGCCTTGGTCTCCCTCTTCAACCCAAGATAAGTTACAGCATGGGTCCAGGGGACCAACACAAATGTGGGAACCGTGATGACCTGGAGCTCTGGGCTCCAGACACTTTTATTATGTGCATAATCTCATTGATCTTATGGGCTTAGAAGGGAAGGATAAAGGGGTAGGTAAGATAACTGTGGAGAGAGCACTTGAGATCTTCTAAGACATGCTAAACTAGTGCTCTGAGTTTATTACCTATTGTTACCCAGGTGCAGCTGCATCAGAAGTTTAGCGAATGAGGAACCACCCAGTCTGAGGACACCCAATGCATCAAGGGGCTTTTGTCTCCTGAGCATTGAGGATATTAGAGCAATTAAAATCACTCCATATTCTGAGAACCTAGGCAGAGCCTGAGGTGTTCCATGATCTCTGCCCTGCAAGGTTTTTCTCCTCCTTCCTGGTTCCCATCTGCAAAGACCCTCCCTGATCTTGTGACCTTGTGAGCAGAGATCGTCTCCCTTCTCTGAGATCTTTGCACAAGCCCTCTTTGCGAGACCCTCCTGCAGTCTCCATGTTGAGAAGGCATTCATGGGACCATAGTAACATTGCCTGCTCTGCAACCACTCCTTGGTGTTCCCCCATGTTACTGTGCTCTTGGATGGTCTTTACCTTAGGCCTCCTGTTGCCGTTTGATTTCTAATTAACTGTACCAATCACATAGTTTAGTTTGGTGTATAAACTTCAATGTACTCTGAGCCAAACAAGCTTATAATTATTTAGCTAGAATTAATATAGGTCTCCCCCTGGCCATCTTGACCCACAGTGATCTATGTTGGTGAGATGTTTCACGTGAACTTGAGAAGAATGTATATTCTGCTGTTGTTGGGTAGTCTATAGATGTCACATTTATCTCAGTTGATTGATGGTGCTATCGAGTTCAACTGTGTACCTCCTGATTTTCTGCTTGGCAGATCTGTCGATTTCTGGTAGAGGAATGTTGAAGTTTGCAACTGTAATCATGAATTCATCTATTTCTTCTTGTAGTTCTATTAGGTTTTGCCTCATGTACTTTGATGCTGTATTAGGAGCATACACATTAAGTATTGTCATGTCTTCTTAGAGAACTCGCCTTTTTATTATGTAATGTCTCTCTTTACTCCTGGTAGCTTTTCCTTGCTCTAATGTCTGTTTTGTCTGAAATTAATATAGCTATTTCAGCTATCTTTTCATTAGTGTTAGCATGATATATCTTTCTTCATCTCTTCGCTTTTCATCTATATGTCTTCATATTTAAAGTGGGTTTCTTACAATATGTAGTTGGATCTGGTTTTTTGATCCACTCTGACAAGCTCTGTCTTTTGATTGGTTTATTTAGATCATTGGCATTCAAATTGATTACTGATATACATAGTATCTACCATTTCGCTGTTGTTTTCTATTTGTTGCCCTTGTTTTTGTTCCTGTTTTGTCTTCCACCTTTTTATGGCTTTTTTGGTTTTTATTTATTTATTTATTTATTTATTTATTTATTTTGAGACGGAGTTTCGCTCTTGTTACCCAGGCTGGAGTGCAATGGCACGATCTCGGCTCACCGCAACCTCCACCTCCTGGGTTCAGGCAATTCTCCTGCCTCAGCCTCCTGAGTAGCTGGGATTACAGGCACGTGCCACCATGCCCAGCTAATTTTTTGCACCTTTGGTAGAGACGGGGTTTCATCATGTTGACCAGGATGGTCTCGATCTCTTGACCTTGTGATCCACCCACCTCGGCCTCCCAAAGTGCTGGGATTACAGGCTTGAGCCACCGTGCCCGGCCCTTTTTTGGTTTTTAATTGAGCATTCTATATATTTCATTTTCTCTCCTTTTCCAGCATATTATTTATACTTCTTTTTTTAGTGGTTGCCTAATTGTAATATACACTTACAATTATTGCAAGTCCACTTTCAAATACCAGCATACTGCTTCATGGCTAATGCAAATACCTTATAATAACAAAATAATCCCAATTCCTCCCTCATGTCCGTTGTCTCACTGCTGTCATTCATTTCAGTGATTCATAAGCACAGGTATATAAGCATATATAGTGAAAAACAGTGTTACCATTATTCTTTTGAACCAACTGTTATCTACTAGATCAATTAAGAATAATAAAAATAAAGGTTTTTATTTTACCTCCACTATTCCTTCTCTGATTCTCTTTTTTTCTGTAGAGCTAAATTTTCATCTAAATCATCTTGCTTTTCTCTGAAGAACTTTTTAATATTTCTTGCAGGCCAGACTGCTCGCAATAAATTCAGTCAATTTTTGTTTGAAAATATCTTTGTTTTTCCTTTTGAAGGATAATTTCACAGGGTACGGAATTTTCGACTTTTTTTTTCTCTCTCTTCAACACTAAATATCCCACTTTTTGCTTGCATGATTTCAGAAAGTCAGGTTTAACTTCTTCATTTTCCTCTGCTATAGCTAAAGGCTCCCACCCCCGCACCCTGGCTTCTTTAAGAATTATATTCTTAGGCTGGGCGCGGTGGCTCAAGCCTGTAATCCCAGCACTTTGGGAGGCCAAGGCGGGTGGATCACGAGGTCAAGAGATCGAGACCATCCTGGTCAACATGGTGAAACCCCGTCTCTACTAAAAATACAAAAAATTAGCTGGGCGTGGTGGCACGTGCCTGTAATCCCAGCTACTCAGGAGGCTGAGGCAGGAGAATTGCCTGAACCCAGGAGGTGGAGGTTGCGGTGAGCCGAGATCGTGCCATTGCACTCCAGCTTGGGTAACAAGAGCGAAACTCCGCCTCAAAAAAAAAAATAAAAAAAAAAAAAAAAAAAAAAGAATTATATTCTTTATCTTTGATTTTCTGCAGTTTGCAAATAATATACTTAGTGTAGTTTTCTTTTGGTATTTGTTCTGCTTGGTGTTCTCTGAGCTTTCTGGATCTGTGGTTTGCTATTTGACATTAGATTGGGAGGAATTCTCAGTTATTAATCAAATAATTCTTCTGTTCCTTTCTTCTCCTTCTGGTGTTCTCATTGCATACATGTTATTCCTTTTGTAGTTGTCCTAAAGTTCTTGGATATTCTCTTCTGGGTTTTTTCTTTTTTCTTTTTTTTTTGAGACAGAGTTTCGCTCTTGTTACCCAGGCTGGAGCGCAGTGGCGCCATCTTGGCTCACCACAACCTCCGCCTCCTGGGCTCAGGCAATTCTCCTGCCTCAGCCTCCGGAGTAGCTGGGATTACAGGCACGCGCCACCACGCCCAGCTAATTTTTTTGTATTTTTAGTAGAGACGGGGTTTCACTCTGTTGACCAGGATGGTCTCGATCTCTTGACCTCGTGATCCACCTGCCTCGGCCTCCCAAAGTGCTGGGATTACAGGCTTGAGCCACCGCGCCCGGCGGGTTTTTTCCCCCCCAATCTTTTTTCTCTTTGCTTACCAGTTTTGAAAGTTTCTAATGAAATATCCTTAAGCTCAGAGATTCTTTCTTCAGCTATGTCTCATCTACTAATAAGCCCATTAAAGGCATTCTTCATTTCCATTACAATGCTTTTGATCTCTAGCATTTAATTTGGATTCTTTCTTAGAATTTCCATCTGTCTTCTTACATTACCCATCTGTTCTTGCACGTTATCTACTTTTTGTAGTAGATTGCTTAGCATATTATTTGTAGTTATTATCAAGTTGCTAGTCTGATAATTCCAACGTTCCTGCCGTGTCTGGCTCTGGTTCTGATGCTTATTCTGTCCCTTCAAACTGTGTTTTTTGCCTTTTAGTAAGTCTTGTAATTCTGTGTTAAAAGCTGGATACGATATACTGGATAAAGGGAACTGTAGTAAATAAGCCTTTTGTAATATAGTGGTAAAGTAAGGTTTGGAGGTAAGTGTTCTGTACTCCTATGATTAAGAGGGCTAGGTCTCAGTCTTTTAGTGAGCCTGTGTCCCTGGACTGTGAACTTCACAAGTGCTTCTCAGCCCTTCCCCTACCCCCCATCACCTTAGGCAGGATAGGATGGTTATAGGGTGCTGAAGTTGGGCTTTTCTTTTCTCCTAGGTTAACTAAGCTCTAATGAAATCCCAATAGGTTAGGCTCTGGAAAAATAATTTACCTTGTGGACAGTCCTTGTTAAAAATAACAGAATTTGGCAGGGCATGGTGGCTCACACCTCTAATCCCAGCACTTTGGGAGGCCGAGGTGGGCAGATCACTAGGTCAGGAGTTTGAGATCAGCCTACCAACATGGTGAAACCTTGTCTCTACTAAAAATACAAAAATTAGCTGGGCATGGTGGCAGGCACCTGTAATCCCAGCTACTTGGGAGGCTAAGGCAGGAGAATTGCTTGAACCCAGAAGGCAGAAGCTGCAATGAGCTGAGATCACACTGCTGCACTCCAGCCTGGGCAACAGAGTGAGACTCATGTCTCAAAAAAATAAAAATAGGCCAGGCGCGGTGGCTCACACCTGTAATCCAAGCACTTTGGAGGCCAAGGTGGGTGGATCACCTGAGGTCAGGAGTTCAAGACCAGCCCTACCAACATGGTGAAACCCTGTCTTAAAAAAAATAAATAAAAAATAAAAATAAAAATAAAAAAGCGAGGCACGGGGGCTCATGCCTGTAATCCCAGCACTTTGGGAGGCGGAGGCAGAGGCAGACTGATCATCTGAAGTTGAGAGTTCAAGACCAGCCTGACCACCATGGAGAAACGCTGTCCCTACTAAAAATATAAAATTAGCCGGGAGTGGTGGTGCATGCCTGTAATCCAAGCTACAGGCTGAGGCAGGAAAAGCACTTGAACCTGGAGGTGGAGGTTGTGGTGAGCCGAGATCGGGCCACTGCACTCCAGCCTAGGCAACAAGAGAGAAACTGTCTCAAAAGAAAGAATAACAGAATTCTCTTGTGCGTTTCAAAATGACTACTTTTCCTTTCCTAACGCCAGAAGGAGATTTTTCTTCAGTTTTTACTGTGAGAACCTAGTAGAGCTCCCAGAAGTAAAACTCACAAAAGTGTGGGTATGCCCCCATCTATGGAACTCCCTGAAGTGTTTTACATTTCGAGTTGTCCACACTGAGCCTCCAGCAGTTTGTCAGTTACATACAGTTCAGGTTTTTCTAGCCTGGTACTGATTCTTTGCAGATTTCTACTCATGAGTCTCTGCTTCACTAACTTGTGATTGTATTTATCTATCTCTTCAATTCTGGGGATAGCAGTTTTCCCTCTAACCTTAGTTTTCTTATGCATCAAGAAGAGTTGTTGATTTTCAGTGTATTCAGCCATTTATTAATTGTTAGGATAGAGTGGCAACTTCTGAGTTTTTTCTTTTTTTTTTTTTCCTGGAGACAGAGTCTCACACTGTTGCCCAGGCTGGAGTGCAGTGGCACAATCTCCGCTCACTGCAACCTCTACCTCCCAGGTTCAAGTGATTCTCCTGCCTCAGCTTCCCAAGTAGCTGGGGTTACAGGTGCCCACCACCATGCCTGGCTTATTTTATGTATTTTTAGTAGGGATGGGGTTTCACTATATTGGCCAGGCTGGTCTTGAACTCCTGACCTCATGATCCGCCTGCCTCGGCCTCACAAAGTGCTGGGATTACAGGCGTGGAGCCACCGCACCTGGCCACCTTAAGAGTTTTTTATGTCAGATAGGAAACTGGAAGTCTTGACTCTTTCTTTGAGAGAGCTTTTTCCATCTTGAACTACCATTTTGGCCACTAGCAATATTCTTTCGGACAATTTTCAGCCATTATTAGTTCAAATATCGCTGCTTTTCCTTTCTTTTTTCTTCTTCTGATAGTCCCATTATGCCTAAGTTACACTTTTGCAATTGTCCCACAGTTCCTAGATATTTTGTTGTTTTTTTTCCCATTCTGTTTTCTCCTTGACTTTCAGTTTGAGAAGTTTCTGTTAGCATACCCTGAAGCTGACTGATTCTTTCCTCCTCATTGTCTAGTCTACTGATGAATCCATCAAAGGCATTCTTCATTTCTGTTACAGTGGTTTTTATTTCTACCAGTTCCTTTTGGTTCTAAGTTTCTGTCTCTCCATTTACATTACTCATCTGTTCTTGCATGTTGTATACTTTTTTCCATCAGAGCCTTTAATCATAATTGTTTTACCATCTTACTCTGATAAGTCCAAAGTCTCTGCCACATCAGAGCCTGGTTCTGATGCTTGTTTTGTCTCTTCAGACTGTGATTGTTACTGTTTTTTTCTTTGCCTTTTAGCTAGTCTAAATTTTTTGCTGAAAGCTAGACATGATGTATCAGGCAGTAGAGACTGAGCTGAATAAGTCTTTAATGTGAAGTTTTATGTGGCTTCACATAAAGTTTTATGTTAAGTTTTATGAGTTAGATGTTTAATGTTTGCTGTAGCTGTCGGTTATCAGAGGCTTTCCTCTAATGTTCTTATTTTTGTTTCTACTATGTTTTGGGGTTCAGCTATAAATTATTTCTCAAATAGAATCTGTGCCTTATATAAAACTGGAGTTCTATTAATGTAGTAGTAAGATATTGAGGAGAAGAATCATTCTATAATCTTATTATTAAATATATATATCTTTTTAAGTGGGCTTGTATCTCTAGGCTGTGACCTTTACAAGAGTTTCTTAACCTCTTTTATTTTCCAGTGTGAGACAGTAAGGCTAGAGGGATCTGTAGTTGACTAATTGCCCTTTTTCCAGGTCAGATAAGGCTCTAGTTTCTATTATGGAGGATGTGTGCTCAGGGCTATGCTATTTCAGAATGGTTATTTTTCCTTTCCTCCTGCCCAGAGCAGGGACGGTATTTTTCTCTGATCTCTGATTTTCACTGTGAGAACCTAGTAAGATTCCAGGAGATAAAATTCATGAAAGTGTGGGGGTTTTTACTTCAAAGCTAGTTCATACTCAGTGTCCAGCAATTTACCAATTACAGTTTAAGAATTCCTGCTAGTATTGGCTCCTGAGGCTTCTCCCAGTAAGCCGCAATTATAGACTGTTAAGGGTAGGGGGAAGAAATTCGTAAGTCTATGCCTTAATAAATTGGTGATAAAATACATCAACAAATAATAGAAGGCTCTTACTTACAGTGAGATGCTGAGCATATTCTGGTAAATGTGGGATGGTTTCTGGAGCTGGAAAATCATCATTTTGCAACCAAATTCTAGATCAGGCAAGAGCCATCAACAGGGAGGGAATTTAGATAAGAAATTGATTTTTTAAAAAGACCTCTCATCTTTCTTTCTTTCTTTCTTTCTTTTTTTTTTGAGACGGAGTTTTTTTGCTCTTGTTACCCAGGCTGGAGTGCAATGGCGCGATCTCGGCTCACTGCAACCTCTGCCTCCTGGGTTCAGGCAATTCTCCTGCCTCAGCCTCCTGAGTAGCTGAATTACAGGCATGCGCCACCATGCCCAGCTAATTTTTTTGTATTTTTAGTAGAGACAGGGTTTCACCATGTTGACCAGGATGGTCTCGATCTCTTGACCTCGTGATCCACCCGCCTCGGCCTCCCAAAGTGTTGGGATTACAGGCGTGAGCCACCGTGCCCGGCCTAAAAGTCCTCCATCTTGGAGCAACTCCAGCTAGTCATATCTGGTACAGTTTGAACACCAGTGACTCCTGTGTCTTTGTTACTTGCTCCCTCTCCTGCCTTTTTTGTAAGCACTTTCTTACTTTTTGGTATAGAAAGATAATCCAGGTTGATCTTGTACCTATCATGTCCCATCACTGTTATCAGCCATTTCTCTAAGGATCTTTCAAACAAAAATAAATTTAAAAAATTTTAAATTGTATGTTTGAACATTATATGGGATTTTCAAATATAAACAAGAATAAAGAAATTAAAGTGAATTACTAAGGCTGGGTACAGTGGCTCTCACCTGTAATCCCAGCACTTTGGGAGGCCGAGGCAGGCAGATTATGAGGTCAGGAGTTTGAGACCAGCATAACCAACTGGTATAACCCCATCTCTACTAAAAATACAAAAATTAGCCAGGTGTGGTGGTGCATGCCTGTAATCCCAGCTACTCAGGAGGCTGAGGCAGGAGAATCACTTCAACCTGGGAGGTGGAGGTTGCAGTGAGCCAAGATCATGCCATTGGACTCCAGCCTGGGCAACAGAGCAAGACTCTGTCTCAAAAAAAAAAAAAAAAAAAAAATCACTCATTTTAACACTTACAAACTTTCTTCCATTCTGAATTCTCTTTTAACATCAGGGTAGTATTTAACTTTAAAGAGAGAAGGGGAACAGGAATTGAAAAATATGGAAGTAGAAATCACTGTTAAAGATTTTATACAACTTTCATGTCCAGTGAGTTTCGTTTTTGTTTTTTTTTCTCTCCCAAACCCTGTATCTAGTGAGTTTCTGACACCCTGGAAGGTCTTTCACTTCCTGTTCTTTGGGTTGCATGTATGAGCAAATAAGTGAAAATAGATGTTTACAGGCCATCCCATTACTCTACGTGACCTTCCCATCCCTCAAACCACCACATAGACTGTAAGCTTTAGGTCCAAGTGGAATGAAGCACGACCTCCCCACTCCTGCCAGCTCATTAGGAAACCCCTCTTGCTGCCTGGAAGGGCTGTTTGTTGGGATTGAACTTCTCAGGCAGAAGCCTCCCTGGAGATGGTAGGTCAGTGACCCCAGGTTTCACTGGAGCCTCAGCTTATGAAAACTGTATCAGACTTGCCAAGTCTCACAGTGTAAAGTAAACAGGGACACAGCATAGTTCAAAGGAAAACAATAACAGAGGAATCATACTGGCTTAACTGAACATGAAATTTATGAAATTACAAACTTGGAGTTTTCAAAAAAATTATTTAAACTCCATTTAAATGAAATATTCCTAAAACATTGCAAATTTGGATTTGAAAATTTGGGTTATAAAAATTAAGTTCACATAGAAGACACATATACAAGAAATAAGCAGTTTCTGAAGAAAAGGAAAAAAATAATTCTCTCTCATTTTTGGGCTTTATTAGGAGATGCCACAGACAAATGGTATGAGTCAGTTTAGGTTGGTGGTGTGACTACTGAATTCTGTGGTGCTCATGTTTCTTGAAGAGCAGAGCCAAGGCCACTCATTGTTGAACTCAGATAAACATTTCATGGCCACTTGACAAAGACTCTCCCCTTGACTAAACTTTATTCAGGTTCCTCTGAACCCTCTTCTCAACTAGGCATCAACCATGGCCTATAAAAACTGTCAGCTTCCAGCACAAATTTTGTCAGTACTGTCCCCCTCACACCACACACACTAAGAGACTTGAACAAACATTTGCATAGTTTCTAATAGCTCAAGGCCACATCATTTGGATGACAACTCCAGTTCCCTTATAATGCCTGTCTGAGAAAACTCAATACCATCTGGAAAATTTACTGTTTATTCCAGCCAAAACCTGGTGATAGGTCAGTAAGCCATAGAACCTCATCTTTAGAGTAATTCTGTACTTTGAATATATTCCCCAAAGTTTATGTGTTAGAAGCTTGATCCCCAGTGTTGTGATGTTGGGATGTAAGGCCTATTGCGAGGTGTTTGGCTCATGGAGGCACTGCCCTAATGAACAGATTAATGACATTTTCACTGGAGAGGTTCATTATCATGGCAGTAGGTTCTTATAAAAGGATGAGTTTGGCCCCTTCTTACGCTGTTGTGCATACACACTTGCTTTTTCTCTGCCTCCCTTTTGCCATGGGATGATGCAGCAAGAAGGTCCTTACCAGATGCCAACACCTTGGTCTTGGACTTCCCAGATTCCAGAACCATGAGCAAATAAAATTTTGTTCTTTATTAAGTTGCCCAGTCTGTGATACTCTGCTATTGCAGTAGAAAACATACTAAGACAGAAAATTGGTAATAGGAGTGGAGTTATTGCTATAACAGGTATCTGAAAAGGTGTTAAGTGGCTTTGGAATTTGGTAATGAGCAAAGGCTGGAAGACTTTGGAAGAACAGACTAGAAAAAGCCTATATTGCCATGAACAGAGTATTAAGGGCAATTCTGATGAGGGCTCGGAAGATAATAGCTGTAGGGAAAGTCTGAAAGTTTTTAGAGATTTACTTAAATGGTCATGATCAAAATCTTGGTAGAAATATAGATGGTAGGCTGGGCCTGGTGACTAATGCCTGTATTCCCAGCACTTTGGAAGGCCAAGGCGGGTGGATCACTTAAGGTCAGGAGTTTGAAACCAGGGTGGCCAACATGGTAAAACCCTATATATATAAAGATGATATATATATAATATTTTTAGTAGAGACATATGGCAAAGAATATATATATAATCTTTTTAACACACACACACACACACACACACACACACACGCACATGGCAAAGGCCAATCTGATAAGCTCTTTGAATGAGGAATATCTTAATGGAAGCTGGAATAAACACCATTCTTGTTATGGACTTGCAAAGAACTTCCAAGCCCTCACCAGAATTGCCCTTAATACTCTGTTCTTGCTAATGCAGGCCTTTTCTAGTCTGCTTTTCCAAACTCTTCCAACCTTTGCCCATTACCAAATTCCAAAGCCACTTACACCTTTTCAGGTATTTGTTATAGCAGTAATCCCACTCCTAGTACCAATTTTCTGGTAAGGGCCTTCTTGCTGTGTCATAATGTAGCAGAAAGCATCACATGGGTGAGAGAGAGCAAGCAGGGGCCAAATTTGTCCTTTATTAAGCAACCCACTGCCAAGATAACAAACACACTCCCATGAAAATGACATTAATCCATTCATGTTGGTCCTCATGACCTAAACACCTCTAAAATGTCCTACCTCCCAATACCTTTGCATTAGGGATCAGGTTTCTAACACATGAACTTTGAGGCACACATTCAAACCATAGCATTCTGTCCCTGGCTCCCCAAATTCATGTCCTTCTCACATGCAAAATATATTCACTCCATAGCAGTAGTCTCAAGCATCTACTCAAAAGTCCAATTCCAAAGTCTCATCTAAATCAGATATGGGCAAGAATCAAGCACAATTCATCCTGAAGCAACTTCTTCTCCAGCTATGAGTCTGAAATCAAACTCACAGCTGGTGTTTGCACTTCCAGAATACAATAGCTGTATTTTGGCAAAGCCACGAGGGCAGAACTGCATTGATCTTGGATTTCCCAGCCTCCACTAACAAATTTTTGTTCTTTGTAAATAAACAAATTTTTGTTCTTTGTACGTTACAGGGTCTGAGGTTTTTTGTCATAGCACTAAGTAGACACAGACAAGCAGTTACTTCAGAGAGCTTGCAATTACGAACCTTCTCTCCTGCTTTGAGGTATGATTTTTTTTTTTTTTTTTTTTGGAGACAAGAGTCTCCAAAAAAGCCTGTCCCCTAGGCTGGAGTGCAATGATGCAATCTCAGCTCACTGCAACCTCCGCCTCCCAAGTTCAAGCAGTTCTCCTGCCTTAGCTTCCTGAGTAGCTGGGACTACAGGTATGCACCACCACACCCAGCTAATTTTTGTATTTTTAGTAGAGACAGCATTTCACCATGTTGGGTGGGCTGATCTTGAACCCCTGAACCCAGGTAATCCACCCACCTTGGCCTTCCAAATTGCTGGGATTACAGGCATGAACCACCACACCCAGCCTGAGGTATAACTTTTTTTTATTACCCAGACCTGTCTTCTCAAGGACTTGGGAGTCTCTCTTTGAAATGCTAATGTTCAAGGACATACTCTTGCTCTTACTCCCAACCTATGGGTGCCTTGCTCTGACTGGCATCCTGTCATAAGATATGGTAAGTTTGTTTCTCTTCTGGATAGCTGCTAGTTAACAAACCCAGATGGCCCAGTAGCATTAACCAACTTCCCACTTTTTTAAGTTTTCACTTCCCTTACTCTGTTCAAGCCCCTGCTGTTCACCCTGCCTATTCTGCCACTCTCTTAAAACAGTCACCTCAGCCAATCACAGTGGCTCACGCCTGTAATCCCAGCACTTTAGGAGGCCGAGGTGGGCGGATCACAAGGTCAAGAAATCGAGACCATCCTGGCCAACATGGTGAAACCCCATCTCTACTAAAAATACAAAAATTAGCTGGGCATGGTGGCGCACGTCTGTAGTCCCAGCTATGTGGGAGGTTAAGGCAGGAGAATTGCTTGAACCCAGGAGGTGGAGATTGCAGTAAGCCGAGAACATGCCCTGCACTCCAGCCTGGCACCTGGCTGATAGAGCAAGACTCTGTCTTATCAAAAAAAAAAAAAAAGTCACCTCTGCACAAATTGAAGTTGAGTTCAGTTCATGCTGGACCCTATTGCAATAGTTATTAATAAAATTTACCCTTGCTGTTTTAGTGTCCAGCTTTGTCTATCTTTGTTACATACTTTACAGTTTTGGACCAAATTTTGTCCTAGCTATGCCTTTTCTCTGTATATAGCTCTTTTATGTATCAATACATTTTTTTTTTTTTTTTGAGACGGAGTTTCGCTCATGTTACGCAGGCTGGAGTGCAATGGCGCGATCTCGGCTCACCGCAACCTCCGCCTCCTGGGCTCAGGCAATTCTCCTGCCTCAGCCTCCTAAGTAGCTGGGATTACAGGCATGCACCACCACGCCCAGCTAGTTTTTTTTTGTATTTTTAGTAGAGACAGGGTTTCACCATGTTGACCAGGATGGTCTCGATCTGTCGACCTCGTGATCCACCCGCCTTGGCCTCCCAAAGTGCTGGGATTACAGGCTTGAGCCACCGCGCCCGGCTCAATACATTTTTTATTAACAAAAGGACACTCACTCTTCTATAGATTTCAAAGCCTAAAAGGGAACGCCCAGCTTTCATTCCTGTATGCAGCTATAGCTTAGAATATGGAAGAGGGTCAAGACCACAACAGTCTTGAATTGGGTAGTGGTGGAAGAAAAATAACTTAGGACTACTGACACAAACTGGAAAACTCACTAGGCTGATACTGACTCTAGACACACATCTGCTGCCTGGTGGGAAGGTCCCTCTCCCTCAGGTTCTCTTACAGTGATAATGAAAAATTACAGCCCTAAGAAAAGTATCAACCTGAAGGACTTCTCAGAGGCTGAACCTAATTTTACGTGGACTTAGAAACCCATAGAGAAGGCAGGAAGAGGGAAGTCTGCAATCAAAAAACTTTATATTAAAAACTCTGAAACTCTAACTCCTGTAAATATTAAAAAATAATTTTCCCTTTTCCCTTGGTTCTTAGCAGGGATGGACCCCTGTAACAGATTACTAAGAAAAAAACAGTAGTTTAGTAATGAGTGTATTTCATAAACACATGGGAGGTATCCAGGGAATGAGTAATTCTCAAAGAGGTGGCTCTGAACCTCAGATGATAGAGCATCTTCTACAAAGAACAGTACATCTTTAGAATTGTGACAATACAAAGGAAAAGGGCCTTGAGTCTCTAGGGGCAGCAAATTGTGGAAAAGCAAATTAGTTAGTTAAAGGTAGTTAAAAGCTACTAAAGTTTGTCATGTAGATTCCTCTGGTGCAATCTCTAAGCTGAAAAGGATCTAAAGTGTTTTTTCTGGTAGAGAGTCTTTGTCAATTTGTGTCCTGCTTTTAGGCAAATAGGGAGAGGTAAGAGAGCCTTTCTTGTATCTGTTTATTCTCAATTGCCTTCAGCTCAAAATAATCCTTATGCCAAAGTGGCATGTTTTTTGGTTACTTTTTTAAAACTTGTCTATGAACTGCCTTTCAGATCCACACTTTACTGTGACTCTCTTTGTTGAAAAGAACATACACTTGAACTGCCTTTCAAATGTATATTACACCTTTGTTTACATGTTTGTACGCCAGCTACCTTACCCTGTGGATTCTAAAATAATACTTGGAAAGGTAATTGGGGAAAGACTTACACACCCTGCAGGAACAATGTGGTGACTGGCTTGTTTCCCTTGTGTCTGTTCTCAGAAAAAACAAGTAATGAGCACACTGCTGAGATGGAACACATGAAATCCTTGGTTCATGGATTATTTACAGTCTTGCATTTAGAGGAGTCTCAGAAAAAGAGAGAGCACCATTTATTGGAGAAAATTGACCACCTGAAGGAACAGCTGCAGCCCCTTGAGCAGGTTAGGAAGCATCATGGTTGAGTATATTTAAAAATCATACCTAGTGTTTTTTAAGTGCTCCTCGTGTTAGCATTTTTCTGAATGCTTTCCATATGCTGATTTTCTCCTTTATTCCTCACAAAAAATCATGTAAGTTCAGTACTGTTATCTTCCTCATTTTTCAGATGAGGAAACTGAGCAACAAAGGTATATAGCTAATACAAGGTAGAGCCTGGACTTGAGCTCATGTGGCCTGTGTTGAGAGCTGCCACCTTAAACACTATGCCATGCTTCCTCTCCACAGATCAGTCATCATGTCTCTGTAAATAAGTGCAATAAGAGCAGGGAAGCACTAGCTGGAGTCCTACCTCCCTTTCCTTTTTAGAGAATAGGCCCAGCACCTGTGCTTTGCCTAACAGAATTGCAGCTGGAAAGGTGGTAATGGCTAGCCTCAAGTGAAATCAATAGTGTGGAAAAAGTAACTTTTGTTTGAGGGGATAGTTGGGGAAATTTGTTTCAAGGGAAAGAATTGCATTCTTTAGACTTACCCATTTGTGATTTTTATTTAAATGGGAAGGTATATGTGTATCTTTGAATATGAATGGAAAGTTTCTGGAGATGTAAGGAAGTTTTTTTTTTTGAAGACAAGAGTCTCACTCTGTCGCCAGGCGCCAGGCTGGGGTACAGTGGCACAATCTCGGCTCACTGCAACCTCCGCCTCCTGGGTTCAAGCAATTCTTCTGCCTCAGCCTCCCAAGTAGCTGGGACTACAGGTGCACACCACCACGCCCAGCTATTTTTTTTCATTTTTATTTTTAGTAGAGATGGGGTTTCACCACGTTGGCCAGGATGGTCTCAATCTCTTGACCTTGTGATCCGCCCACCTCGGACTCCCAAAGTGCTGGGATTACAGGCTTGAGACACCGCGCCCTGCTGATATAAGGAAGTTGTTTTTTTTTTTTTTTTTTTTAGACGGAGTTTCGCTCTTGTTACCCAGGCTGGAGTGCAATGGCGTGATCTTGGCTCACCGCAACCTCCGCCTCCTGGGTTCAGGCAATTCTCCTGCCTCAGCCTCCTGAGTAGCTGGGATTACAGGCACGCACCACCATGCCCAGCTACTTTTTTGTATTTTTAGTAGAGACGGGGTTTCACCATGTTGACCAGGATGGTCTCAATCTCTCGACCTCGTGATCCACCCACCTCGGCCTCCCAAAGTGCTGGGATTACAGGCTTGAGCCACCGCGCCCGGCCTCCATAAGGAAGTTTTAATAGCAATTACCTCTAAACATATTTGGAGGATAGCAGAGAGAGGGACTTGTTTTATTTTTTGATTGTTTACCATTTTTTTTTCTTTACTTGTAATATATTTACTTGGATTAAAATTTTATTTATTTATTTATTTTTATTTTTTTATTTTTTTTGAGATGGAGTTTAGCTCTTGTTACCCAGGCTGGAGTGCAATGGCGCAATCTTGGCTCACCACAACCTCCGCCTCCTGGGTTCAAGCAATTCTCCTGCCTCAGCCTCCCGAGTAGCTGGGATTACAGGCACACGCCACCATGCCCAGCTAATTTTTTGTATTTTTAGTAGAGATGGGGTTTCACCATGTTGACCAGGATGGTCTCGATCTCTCGACCTCATGATCCACCGGCCTCGGCCTCCCAAAGTGCTGGGATTACAGGCTTGAGCCACCGCGCCCAGCCTGGATTAAAATTTTAAAACCTGGCTGGGCGCAGTGGCTCACGCCCGTAATCCCAGCACTTTGGGAGGCTGAGGCCAGTGGATCACCTGTGATTGGGAGTTCCAGACCAGCCTGACCAACATGGAGAAACCCTGTCTCTACTAAAATTACAAAAATTAGCCAGACATGGTGGCACATGCCTGTAATCCCAGCTACTTGGGAGGCTGAGGCAAGAGAATCGCTTGAACTGGGAAGGCAGAGGTTGCGGTGAGCTGAAATCATGCCATTGCACTCCAGCCTGGGCAACAAGAGCAAAACATTGTCTTAAAAAATTTTTAATCTAAAATTTTCCTCCCACCTTATCTTCCCAGTTACTATATTCTCCACACCTATGAATCATTTCAGATTTTACCTATATACAAATATATTTTTATTTTGTTCTCTCAGAAAAGGAAGCACACTATTTTACACTATTCACATCTTTTTTCCCAGTGTATTATAGAAATCTCCCCTTATTGGCACAGAGCTTTGTTACAGTTGTGTAATGTCTTGACGGGCATATGGATTATTTTGGACTTCTGCTGTTAAGAATGAATCCGTAATAGGTTTTGTGTATGCAGTTGGGAGTTGTAGGATACATTCCTAGAAGTGGAATTGCTAAGTCAAATAGGCCTCTAATTTTAGCTGGAGTTCAGAAGATGACTTCTGAGTTTTTCATTGTATACTTTTCTATACGTTTCATTTTTTCAAGGGCAGCTATTACCTTTATAATTTTTAAGATTAATGAGCTGACTTGGAAATGAGTAACTCATTCATGTATGTTTCTATTGTTCTTCCATATATCTGACCTCTTCAAAGTAAGAGTTCCTTTTCATCTTGCTTATTGTCCCCTTTAGTTGGTATATCTGTAAACGGAATTAACAGTTTTTCATTCCCCCTCAGGTGAAAGCTAGAATCGAAGCTCATTCAGAAGCCAAAACCAGTGGACTCCTGTGGGCTGGATTGGCACTGCTGTCCATTCAGGGTGGGGCACTGGCCTGGCTCACGTGGTGGGTGTACTCCTGGGATATCATGGAACCAGTTACATACTTCATCACATTTGCAAATTCTATGGTCTTTTTTGCATACTTTGTAGTCACTCGACAGGTGAGTAGTTTGTTAGGAAAATGTAAGTTAGAACATCTTTGCAAATAATGTCTTATCTAAGCATTGAACAATAAAGCTTTTTTATTTACTGAATTACTGCCATCTGGGCTTTTATGAGCTGGTAAATTTTTTATTTGTTTTTCACGAGACTGGATGAAGACTCACAGAGAAACTATATATAACTTCTCTGGAGAAATAATTAGTATAACACAGAAATTCCTCCATTGGGATAAACATGTCAAATTTGTGTTCTGTGTTCTCATTTATAAATAAAACTGAATTTGCATTGTAAAACATTCAGTAACATTAACTTTGTCTCATGGTTATTTAATATGCCAAAAATCTCCCTTTTTTCTTCCTCCTGCTTTCCCATTATGTGTCATTTCTCTTTCAAGTTTGCCTGCTTTTGAAAGGAGCAGGAGATCTTAAATGAGACTGAATGTTTTACTTGTGTTGGGTTATGCTTACCCTCATGGCCACTGCAAATATTTTACTCATTCATCTGCCTTCTTTTGCTTTGGTGTTGCCGAGTCAAGTATCTTTCTTGCCAGAAGCATTATGTTCATTCAAAACATGTTATTTTCTTTTGTTTTTTTAAGGATTATACTTACTCAGCTGTTAAGAGTAGGCAGTTTCTTCAGTTCTTCCACAAGAAATCGAAGCAACAGCATTTTGATGTGGAGCAATACAACAAGTTAAAAGACGACCTTGCTAAGGTATTGTACTACAAATACATCTCATGGCTGGTTTGTTTGGGAGCCAGAACTTACTATCAGGGAGATACAATTGGTGGCTCATCCTCACAAGTTAAATCTTGGTCCTGGATTTCTATGTGCCGTGGGATTGTTCATTGAAACAGTTGACACATTTCATATTAATCTCATATCCCAGTTTTACTCTTCTGTACATGAAGATAGCTTTAAATGCGTGTGTTAAATTTTTTAAAATGACTTGAGATAGTAAATAAAAGTTTTCACTGGAAATCCATTTCTAAGTAAATAAAAATTAGAATTTTAGGAAGGCGAACACTGTGATAAGGAATTGAAAGCATGTATATGTTTCCTTTCCCTAAAGATAGAAGAATCATAGTATTCCTCCCTTCATCTTCTCTATAAAGTGAAGGAACCATGGTATGAACACAAGTTTGATTTCGGAGTCTATTTTCTTAAGTACTTTTTCACAATCTGTTTGTCAGGCAGTTACCTCTGGTCTCCCAACTTACTCATTAACTTTGTTCAGATGGTGACTTCTCAGCACATCACTGGATTTTTCATTTTTATCAGTAATTTCATAACAAAAAAGTTCTGATAAAAATATCCTCCATTGCTCAATGCATGCTTGTTTAGTATGCATCCCTAAAATTTAAAAAAGAATTACTCAAATTTTGTAGTCTAAAAATTGTAGAGCCTTTATTTATTTATTTTTCCCCTTGAGATGGAGTCTTCTTGTTACTCCGACTAGAGTGTAGTGGCACAATCTCAGCTCACTGCAACATCCGCCTCCTGGTCTGAAGCAATTCCTCTGACTCAGCCTCCTGAGTAGATGTGATTACAAGTGCCCGCCACCATGCCTGGCTACTTTTTTGTATTTTTAGTAGAGACGGAGTGTAATTGTGTTGGTCAGGTTGGTCTCAAACTCCTAACCTCAAGTGATCCACCTGTCTCAGGCTCCCAAAGTATTAGGATTACAAGCGTGAGTCACCATGTCCAGCCAAGCCTTTTTAAAAATATTTATTTTATATAATCTTTCTGTAGGAAAAATACAATGCTTTAAAAATCTTTTTTTTTTTTTTTTTTTTGTGTGTGAATTCCCTTATATTTGAATAATCCCATCTAAGAAGGCTAAGGAATATTCTTTCAGCTCATTTATATAGGACAGTACATTTGAGATTTAGAAGGAAAGCCTGGCATGATCCCAGTGATTTGGGAGGTCAAGGTGGGAGGATCTCTCAAGTCCACAAGTTGGAGAGAAGACTTCATCTCTACAAATGTTTTGAAAAAATTATCTGGGTACGGTGCTTGTAGCCCCAACTTTATAGCTACATGCTTGTAGCCCCAGCTACTTGGGAAGCTGAAGCAGGAGGATCCCTTGAGCCCAAGAGTTCAATGCTGCAGTGAACTATGATCACACCGTGGCACTCCAGCGTCAGTGACAGAGTGAGATGAGACCCCCATCTCTAAAAAAAGAAGTTTAAATGTAACACTTTGTTAAAGTTTTATTAAGGTAATAAAGTAGAGTTAAAAAGATAAAGTGGTAGGTTAAGGGTATTTTTTTTTTAAGAATATGAACTGGAAAACCATTATAAAGGGGATAACGTAGTATTTTTTTTTAAAAGGCCTAAGGATGAATTAGTAAACTTAAGCTCATCTTTTAAAAAGATCCATAAACAAAATTGAAATATTTATCCCATCACTTTGGGAAGCCAAGGTGGGCAAATCACTTGACTCCAGGAGTTCAAGACCAGCCTGGGCAACATGGTGAAACTCCATCACTACAAAAAATATCAAAAAAAATTAGGCAGTCATGATGGTAGGCACCTGTGGTCTCAGCTACTTGGGAGGCAGAGGCAGGAGAATCACTTGCACCAGGGAGGTGGAGGTTGCAGTGGGCCAGGATGGCACCACTGCACTCCTGCCTGGGTGACAGAATGAAACCCTATATCCAAAAAAAAAAAAAAAAAAAAAAATAGTTTAGCCATTTGCCAGTAGTAGTTTTAATATTTTATTGCCGTAAGGAGATGTTAAGTTTATAGAATTCCTCTCAAGCAGTAATGTTAGTATGTTTCTCATTCTTTCTGACCACATGCTTTTTCTTTTTCCCATGACAGGCTAAAGAATCCCTGAAACAGGTGCGCCATTCTCTCTAACTGCAAATGCAAGTAGAGGAACTCAATGAAAAGAATTAATCTTACATTTTTAAATGTCATTGGATTTTCCATTATGTATTAATTTTGCAACTTAGGATGGGACCATGGTTCACTTCAATTTGATCGTTCAGTTGTTTTTTTGGTTAATAAATTCTTGTAAAACAGAGGTATTGTTTGAAGTTCTCAACTGAGATTTTTACTTTGTGGATTTTTATGACTTGCTAATGTTAGAAAGGGCTTGTATGTGTCTATCAAAGCAATAGTGGCTGCTGTTAGCCAAAAATCCTTTCAGCTTGTCCCATGTTTATTCTCTATGTGGAGGTGAAAGGGTCTGTGCTTGGCATTCACTTTCACTCTTAGACTTCATTTGGAATCATCTTTAAAAAAAAAATTAGAGACCAAGTCTTGCCAAACCAAACTCCTGGGCTCAAGCGACCCTTCTGCCTCAACCTCCTATGGAATCATCCTGTTATTAACTTCTTTTTTTAATATGCAATCGTTGTGATTAAGACCTTTTTTTTTTTTTTTGAGATGGAGTTTCGCTCTTGTTACCCAGGCTGGAGTGCAATGGCGCGATCTCGGCTCACCGCAACCTCCGCCTCCTGGGTTCAGGCAATTCTCCTGTCTCAGCCTCCTGAGTAGCTGGGATTACAGGCATGCACCACCATGCCCAGCTAATTTTTTGTATTTTTAGTAGAGACGGGGTTTCGCCTTGTTGACCAAGGTTGGTCTCGATCTCTTGACCTTGTGATCCACCCGCCTCGGCCTCCCAAAGTGCTGGGATTACAGGCTTGAGCCACCGCGCCCGGCCGGGATTAAGATCTTTTTATCAGTTATCAAAAAGGCATAAATGTTCACTAACCATAAAGTATAGTTGATAGTTTTTGAGCTTCAACTGAAACTGTGTATATAAATGATGGCTTTTGAACCTGCAAATCACAAGTTTCAGGTATCAAAGCCCACTTAACCACCTTTGGCCTCTGTCAGGTTATTAACAAAACAGTATTATTCATATTCTGTATATCATATTAATAAGAATTGAACCTTAAGGGTAGCATCTATTATTAATGTGATCGTGTGTGAAGAATGGGTCTGATGACCGCTGGACTGTTTCTTGGAACTTAACATGGAAGATGCTGACACAATCAGAATTTGCAGATGTTCAGCCTATAGTGGCTAAGAATTACTATTTTTCTGTTTCATCCTCAGAATGACATATAACTCTGAAATGCTGATTTTTTAAAAAGTAGGAATTAAAGTCATACACAAAATGTGGTAATTCACATGTAGATGAAATATTAAACGTTTATATGACCAAGTAAAAACTACAAATTACACAAATGAATAAGAATGTTAGAAAAATCTAATCAAATATGAATTTCAAATATTTTATAAGGGATGATTTAATTCTTGGATTTCAAAAACCTTTAAAAACAACTTTTTTTAATAAAAACTTTCATAAAAAATGTGACAAAATACTAGTTAAATCAGCCAGATTTTTGTGTAATCCTGCAGTTTACTAAAAAATATTACAAATGCTTGTAAATTATTTTTCTAATTTCCTGAGGATTTTGTTTCTGCATATCAAACCCTTTCACCATGGCCAACATGAACTTTTTTTTTTTAAAGGCAGTTCTTTGCTGGGCATTAAACATTAAAACATTTGAATCACTGACCACACGCTTAACCTAACGATATTTACAGACTGTAAGATAAGATCGCCCCTATTAATTAGACTTTGGAAAGAAATGCAGCTTTTTAGTTAGCATTGAGGCAAAGCAAGGAACCTGCTTCTTCCCAATGGCACTTGGGTCTTTGCAGAAGTCCACGCGGCGCTGAGAAACTTTCCTGTTCACCAGTGTGAGGAGTTCTGTGAACTCTAAGGAGGAGCCATATTTTCCCAACATTTCACACAAATCTTGAATGTACCATGAGCCATTGATCGTTTCCCGGTGAGAATAATATCCTAAAAAAATGAGGAGGAAAATGTAGCTGTAGTTTTCCAGCTTTCAATTACTATGAGTGAGAAATAACTTTATACTTTACAGAAGTGTAAGTTCTTAAAAATCCTTAGAAAAGACTAAGATATGTCCATGATATATATGGTTAAAAAATTTTGACTCTTCTCAAATGGGGAAAGAGAGTAATTCTGTATAGTTTTATATATATGGGGTTAATTCTGTATAATTTCCTCCATTTCCTAAAAAATTCCCAAGATAGACAATGATTTTGAGAGACATGAGATTACTAGAAAGAAGTCAAACAAAATTATTTACTATGAAAGCAAAGAAGAACCATTATCAAAATATTTTTCAGCCAGGCATGGTGGCTCACGCCTATAATCACAGCACTTTGGGAGGCTGAGAGAGGCAGATCACTTGAAGTCAGGAGTTTGAGACCAGCCTGGCCAACATGGTGAAATCCCGTCTCTACTAAAAATACAAAAAATTAGCTGGGCGTGGTGGTGGGGATCTGTAATCCCAGCTGCTCAGGAGGCTGAGGCAGGAGAAACGCCTGAACCCGGGAGGCAGAGGTTGCAGTGAGCCGAGATTGTGCTACTGCACTCCAGCCTGGGAAACAGTGAGACTCTCTCAAACCAAAAAATATTTTTCATGCTGGGTGCAATGGCTCATGCCTGTAATCCCAGCACTTTGGGAGGCCACTGCCAGAGGATCACTTGAGCCCAGGAGTTTGAGACCACCCTGGGCAACAAAGCAAGACCCAATCTCTAAAGAAAAATTTAAAAATTAGCCAGGCATGATGGTACATGCCTATAGTTCCAGCTACTGGGAAGCTGAGGTGGGAGGATTGCTTAAGCCTGAGAAATCAAGGCTACAGTGAGCCATGAACATGCCACTGCACTCTAGCCTCAGGGACAGAGTGAGACCTTGTCTCCAAAAAAAAAAAAAAAAAAAAAAGCTTTCTATGACAATTACCACAATGGCACTACCACTCTCAGTAACTGATGGTAAGCTGCTAATATTAATACAATTAGACCTGTTGCTTTACTTAATATCTGTCAGGAATGCTTTTTCTGTAAGGTGTTTTACACTTTCACTTAGTCTGTGCCCTGTGGTCAAAGAAATTCTTTCTAACTCTGAGTTTCAGGATGGAATCACTATGTCCCAATAGAAAGACCTGACCCATTTAAATGAAAGTTGCCAGGAAAAAAAAAAAAAGACCTGACCCAAACCAATCAAAGGTGAAACTTACAGAACCTTAGACAAGAGAGGCAAATTATTTTGTCTTAAAACACCACACACCTTCTGCAACAGAGTAACACATGAGGAAGTCTGCTCCAGCAGGCAGTGTGTAAACGGAGGCTGCATCCACCTCAGTCACGTTCGTGTCCAGCTTGTCTGTCTGATTATCTACGACATCCAAAGGAATGACCGGTACATCGTGCTGGTTTCCCCGACACGCCTACAAGACAAGGAGAAGAAAACCCACCTCTGCCTACTGTGTCCTTCCTAGTGCTTAATGTGTTCAGTGAATGTATAAACCAGTACACCTTCATTACAACGGAAACCACATGCTGAGCATTTCATAAGCAATACGTTCAGGTTTAAAGGGAACTTAAAGCCAACGAAGTTGTTTCCCTACTTATGTTTTCTTTTAGTTAATAAGAACAAATTGGCATCCCCAAGTATACATTAAATTATGTTGGTTGAAAGGTATACTGTAGAGGAAACGCTTGTGGCACACCCAGGGCACACTGCGTTACCTTCCCTTTAAAAAGCTCTAGTATTGGCCGGGCGCGGTGGCTCACGCCTGTAATCCCAGCAGTTTGGGAGGCCGAGGCGGGTGGATCACGAGGTCAAGAGATCGAGACCATCCTGGTCAACATGGTGAAACCCTGTCTCTACTAAAAATACAAAAATTAGTTGGGCATGGTGGCGCACGCCTGTAGTCCCAGCTACTCGGGAGGCTGAGGCAGGAGAATTGCTTGAACCCAGGAGACAGAGGTTGTGGTGAGCTGAGATCGTGCCATTGCACTCCAGCCTGGATAACAAGAGTGGAACTCCGTCTCAAAAAAAAAAAAAAAAAAACCTCTAGTATTTACCTAAGCATTTCTATTTAGTCAGACAGTAATTCCAGATTGTTTTGCTTGCCTGGCTGCTGCTATAAATTGTTAGGAGTTAAAATGACATCCAGTCTGACCTGAGGAGATGCACCTTTTTCCTTGTGTGCCTGTTAAAAAGTGAGGTGTCCAGGCTGGGTGCGGTGGCTCAAGCCTGTAATCCCAGCACTTTGGGAGGCCGAGGCGGGTGGATCACGAGGTCAAGAGATCGAGACCATCCTGGTCATCATGGTGAAACCCCGTCTCTACTAAAGATACAAAAAATTAGCTGGGCATGGTGGCATGTACCTGTAACCCCAGCTACTCAGGAGGCTGAGGCAGGAGAATTGCCTGAACCCAGGAGGCGGAGTTTGCAGTGAGCCGAGATCGCGCCATTGCACTCCAGCCTGGGTAACAAGAGCGAAACTCTGTCTCAAAAAAAAAAAAAAAAAAGAAGAAAAAGAGAGGTGTCAAATGTTTATCCACTAATTCAGACCCAGAATTTACATTAAATTTAGACTCACTCAGAATTAACATTAAATTCTGACTCACAAGTGACTTCTTTACAGGCCAAACTGTGTTCCCCAAAAATTCGTATGTTGAAGTCCTAACCCTAATAAAATGAGATGGTATGAGTGACCCCAAATCCAACATAACCAGTTGTCTTCTTCATAAGAACCTGGGACACAGACATGCATAGAAGAAAAACCCTATGAAGGCACAGGGACAAGACGGCCACCTACAAGCCAAGGGAGGCCACAGAAGAAACCAACCCTCCCCACACCTTCATCTCAGGCTTCCAGCCTCCGGAACTGTGGCAATAAATCCCTGCTGTTTAAACCCACAGTCTGTGGTACTTTGTTATGGCCACCCTATACACGAATGCAGTCACCTAATACGATTGTTTTAACATTATAAATGCATCAATCAGTTCTGAAATGGTCGAAGAATTACAAGCACCAAAAAAGTCCCGATTTCAAATCAAAAATAGAAAATCCCTAATATCCCATTTTTATAGGGAGATTTTAATCTTGGTATCAGCAGGTTTATTTACAGGCCTTGTTTTCTACTGTCCTTCCTAAATATGACATAGAACACCTTTAACCTGATGACATCACCTGCCAAGTCAGCTGCAATAAGAGGGAGCCTTTACTGATGGCTTGCCATATGCCAGGCCCTATTCTAAGTGGCTTTCATTCATTAAGTCAGGTGATTTTGCCCTCAACAACCACCCCATGAGACAGGTGCTATTTTTACCCTGGTTTCACAGATAAAGAATCTAATGCATAGAGAGATAAAGTCACTTGGCAAACAACTTCCTTCCATTGTGACTTTCTTCCCATAGTAGCTCATTAGTTATTTCCAATTCTCTTGTTTGACAGTGTTGGCCACTCCTTTTTCATGAAACAATCATGTCATTCTTTGTGTCTGACTTTTCTCCTGGTGTCCATCCTCCTCAGTATCTTCCTTCTTCAGCCCATTAACTCATGGGTGCCCCGTGGTTTTGTTTTACACTCATTTTTCAGGCTATATTCAACATGGGTAAGCTCATCTAATCCCATGGCTACCTCCTGATTTATTTCTCCAGCCAAGGCCACCAGTCTTAGGTTCTACACCTGTATCACCAATTCCATGTTCTACAGATATTCCAATGCAGGTGTCCAAACCAGAAACAAGGCAGTCATCCTTCACTTTTTTTTTCTTGAGACCGATTTTCACTCTTGTTACCCAGGCTGGAGTGCAATGGCATGATCTTGGCTCACCACAACCTCCGCCTCCTGGATTCAGGCAATTCTCCTGCCTCAGCCTCCGGAGTAGCTGGGATTACAGGCACGCACCGCCATGCCCAGCTAATTTTTTGTATCTTTAGTAGAGACGGGGTTTCACCATGATGACCAGGATGGTCTCGATCTCTTGACCTCGTGATCCACCCACCTCGGCCTCCCAAAGTGCTGGGATTACAGGCTTGAGCCACCGCGCCCGGCTGTCCTTCACTTCTTATAGCCACTTCCTTGCCCCAAAACAAGGCTTTATGGTAGGATGCGA
Source organism: Saimiri boliviensis (assembly GCF_048565385.1). Taxonomy (NCBI): domain Eukaryota; kingdom Metazoa; phylum Chordata; class Mammalia; order Primates; family Cebidae; genus Saimiri; species Saimiri boliviensis. The sequence continues at coordinate 102,005,892 of NC_133451.1, forward strand.
AATGAGTTTCACGTTTGATATGGTTTGGATGTTTGTCCCTTCCAAACCTCATGTTAAAATGTGGTTCCCAGCGTTGGAGGTGGGGCCTGGTGGAAGGTGACGGGATCATCAAGGAGAAGCTCTCATGAGTGGTTTAGCATCATCTCCTTGGTGATAAGTGAGTTCTTGTTCAGGTCACATGAAATCTGATTATTTCTAAAAGAGTCTGGGACCTCCCCCTTGGTGAGCTCTTGCTCCCACTCACCATATCATATGCTGGCTCTCCATCGTCACCTTCCACCATGATTGTAAGCTGCTTGAGGCCTCACCAGAAGCAGATGCCAGCACCATGCTTCCCGTACAGCCTGCAGAACTGTGAGCTAATCAAATCTGTTTTCCTTATAAACTACCCAGTCTCAGGTATTTCTTTATAGCAATGCAATAGACTAACATAATTTTGTTTCATGTCCTCTATGCCATTCATGGTCATATAGAATTGTGGCACTGTGTCAGGTTTCTCTCTTGTAGGTCAAAATTTTTGGCTGGGTGCAATGGCTCACGCCCGTAATCCCAGCAATTTGGGAGGCCAAGGTGGGCAGATTACCTGAGGTCAGGAGTTCAAGACCAGTCTGACCAACATAGTGAAACCCCGTCTCTACAAAAACACAAAAATTAGCTGGACATGATAGTGAGTGTCTGTAATTCCAGCTACTTGGGAGGCTAAGGTGGGAGAATTGCTTGAACCTGGGTTGGGGGTGGGGTGGAAAGGTTGCAGTGAGCCAAGATTGCACCTTGCACTCCAGCCTGGGTGACAGAGCGAGACTTCATCTCAAAAAAAAAAAAAAAAAAAAAGCCTTAATGATGTGCCAATAATCTATGCAAAAAAAATTTTTTTGGTTTTGTTTTTCTGAGACAAAGTCTTGCTCTGATGCCCAGCCTTGAGTACAGTGGTGCGCGCTCAGCTTCCTGCCGCCTCCGCCTCCCAGGTTCAAGCAATTCTCGTGCCTCAGCTTCCTGAGTAGCTGGGATTACAGCTGCCCACCACCATGCCTGGCTAATTTTTGTATTTTTAGTAGAGATGAGGTTTCACCATGTTTCCAGATGGGTCTTGAATTCCTGACCTCAGGTGATCTGCCCACCTCTGCCCCTCAAAGTGCTGGGATTATAGGCATGGGCCACCATGCCCACCCAAAATACCTTTATCCCTAAAACCAATTTGGCATAGGGGAAACAATCTTGGTTTAAGGGGAAATGTGAAAGGCATGAGACAAGGCTTTATCTTCCATTCTTTACACTGCTTTATATGCTGTCCGCCTCCAAAGAAGCAAACTTAGTCTGATGATGCCTTGCACGGCACTCTTCAATCAGCAGGTACTTTTTCCAGTGGCTCTACCTTGATACCAGGCTCTGCCAGGGAGTAGCCTCCTAGTTACTTTATGAGTTGCTTCAAATGTCAATCCAAATGCTGTTATTTTATAATACAGATAATGAGAGTGTCAATTATTACTAACAGCTCAAAGTGCCACTCTGGCCAGAATTCAAAAGTGGCCTGTCCAATTACTGGAGAAAGTTACTTTCAAAATTGGCTTTTAGACCTTTATCACATGTTCAGAATAACAGACTTTATAGTTAAGATGATAATGTAGACCGGGCATGGTGGCTCATGCCTATAATCCCAACACTTTGGGAGGCGAGGCGGGTAGATGACGAGGTCAAGAGATCGAGACCATCCTGGCCAACATGGTGAAACCCTGTCTCTACTAAAGATACAAAAATCAGCTGGGCGTGGTGGTGCGCACATGTAGTCTCAGCTACTCGGGAGGCTGAGGCAGGAGAATCACTTGAACCCAGGAGGGGGAGGTTGCAGTGAGCTGAGGTCAAACCATTGCACTCCAGCCCAGGCAATGGTGTGAGACTCTACCTCAAAAAAAAAAAAAAAAAGATTGATAATGCAATCAGTCTTACCTGAATGATAAATATCTTAGGTTTTCCAACGAGGCTCCGACACTTGTCTCCTTTGAACAAGCCAGTTAATGTCTGAATTTCAATTTTAGCATCATATGCATAAATGTGATTGCCTTCGCCATGGCTCAGGAAGACACACATAAAGCAATCGGCATCTGTGTGGCTAGAGGCTGACACTATAAAGGCCCCAAAGAGAATATAGAAATGAAAATATGCCTGTTATCTACACATAAAAATTCTGTTTACTAATACTAAAGTTACAGCCACATGATTGGAAAGGAGAAAATATTATTACTGTCTCTTTTTTGTTTTTCTTGAGACAGAGTTTTGCTCCTGGTGCCCAGGCGTAGGCTGGAGTACAGTGACGTGATCTTGGCTCACTGCAACCTCTGCCTCCTGGGTTCAGGTGATTCTCCTGCCTCAGCCTCCCAGGTAGCTGGAATTACAGATGCATACCAACACACCTGGCTAATTTTTGCATTTTTAGTAGAGATGGGGTTTCACTATGTGGCCAGGCTGGTCTCGAACTCCTGACCTCAGGTGATCCCACCACCTTGGCCTCCCAAAGTGCTGGGATTACAGGTGTGAGCCACCACGCCCAGCCTATTCTCTAATACGTATAAAATATCTGTAATAAAACTTATTTTTGTCTGTAATCAAACAATAATTTATACCCTACTGTATCTGATTGTTTTAAAAATCCAAATTTATTAAAGTTCAGAGTAATAGAATTTGACCAAACTTCATTAGCCTTTTAAAACACAGAACGATGTGGAAAACATAAAGGGATTATGATAGGGAAGCTCACTTAAGATCCAAGTTACTTTGGCAATAAACTAAAAATTTCCTTGAATTAGCAGAGACTTTAGAGCAAACTGGAAAGACCCAGAACTGCTGCTCAACAACTCCACACGTGCTGCTGCACTTTCACTACAGGAATACAACACTCAGGGCTCGGCATGGTGACTCAAGCCTGTAATCCAGCAGGTAGATCACTTGAGGCCGGGAGTTCGAGACCAGCCTGGCCAACATGGTGAAACCCCATTTCTACTAAAAATACAAAAATTAGCTGGGCGTGGTGGTGAGCTACTTGGGAAGCTGGGGCAGGAGAATCGCTTGAACCCAGGAGATGAAGGTTGCAGCGAGCCAAGATCATGCCACTGCACTTCAGCCTGGGGGACAGAGGGAGACTCTGTCTCAAAAGATTACAGCACTTAGAGCTTCCAAAAGTGTACTCAAGGCCACGTGCAGTGACATAAGACCGATGTCCTCCAAAGCTGCTGAGCAAAGTTGAAAAGCTGGTAAGCAGACAAATTAAAATGATGTGCAGTTTAAAAAAGAGCTCTGAAGAAAGTTTAAAGTAATTATGCAAATATAATGGTTGGCAAATGATTTGAATACCCATGGCATGCAGTGATGATTATAATATAGGTTGTAATTAGAATACCTACCACATATTGATGTTGTGGGAATTAAAGGAGGTAACGTATGTAAACCAACATTACTTGGAAACCAGTGAGAAAATGGGGCCTGAAAGGAGTTAATGGGAAGATGTAGTTTGCATTTTAGGCTTTTACTGCCAGTTGAAGGGTTTATCTCATTCATTTCTACAGTAATAGACTGTAACTAGTGGTATGTTAAATATAGACTTTAGAGGCCCAATTCTTTGCAAGGGTCTCTAAACGTGCTGGCTAACAGAAACATAGATGCATACCCCAAACCTGTAACCTGTGCTAAATTAACACTATTTTTTGGTCACACAAGTAATTACTTGTACCTGTCTTTACAGAGAGGATAAAGGACTCAGTCTCATTAGAGGAAGATGAACTATGTAATAGCAAAACTACCTACCCTCATGAATTTTGAGCAGTAGTTCTTCTGCTTTAAGATCGTTAAAGCATTTCACTTCAAATCCTAGATCTGAAAACCTAGTGATATATTAAATGAAACGTTAGCCTATAAACTTTTCAAAGTCATCAAATACCCTTACTTTGGAGGAATCTATACACATTTTAATGACACATAAATTGCCTTCTTTAGGAGAAAAGAAAATAAATATAACAATGGTGATTTTCCCTTCATTCACCATGGTAAGAAAGAATTTAATCATAATGATAGCCAAATCAATTTAGAGTATTGTTCGCTACTATGCAAATGTTAGTAAAAATGCAAAGCCTGTCAACATTTAATAGAACAGACTAAGGAAGATAACTCAGACAAGTTCTTAAGGGAGGCTAACTGAGGCCCATCCTTAAACACTCTTGATCTGTTATCTCATTAGTGTTGACAAGTTATAAGTAACTTTTTTCCCCTACTTCTAGGAGTCTGGAATTTTAATTAAGAACTTTTTTTTTAAGTTTTCTTTTGGAAGCCTGGAAAAAAATTATTTCTTATTTTAGAGAGAAGGTCTCACTCTGTCACCCAGGCTGGAGTGCAATGGCATGACCACAGCTCATCACAACCTTCAACAGGATCCTAGGCTCAAGCCATCGTCTCCCCTTCAGCTTCCAGAGTAGCTGGGACCACCGCCACCATGCTCAGCTAATTGATTTTTATTTTTTGTAGAGACAGGGTCTCGGTCTGTTGTCCAGACTGGTCTCAAAATCCTGGCCTCAAATGATCCTCCCACCTTGGCTTCCCAAAGTGCTGGGATTACCAGCATGAGCCACCACACCTGGCCAAAAGTGATTGTGTTATCACTTAACTGCCTCATCTCGATATGCAGATAAAACTACTACCTGCGGGTAAGATTGTCTCGGTCTGCGCTGGTGCCCCGCCTATCTGGCAGTGTTAAGTGCCAAAGGAACCTCTCATGATTGAAGATTAAAGCGATTCCTCTCCTCCTGTGGTCCATTTTGTACTTTTCTGCCGGATCAAATATTTCTCTGTTAATGAAAAGTTCAAAAACAATCACTTCAAGTCACATTAAATGAGCCCCTCCAAGTTCTAGGTCAACATGTAGATAGAGAGCTGAGCTTCCTCCTCCTTGCCAGGCTGATGTTCCACTGGAGTGTTTAGTAAAGGCCACGCTGCTAAGGAAAGTCCTGAAACATCTCTCTGCCAATTGGTAAATGGTAGCCGTGTGCCATGCTGACACATCCCTAACCCTCTGCTGTCTTTCCCCGGACCCCCAGGATCCAGCAACCAGGAATAACCGTGTGGCTCAGAACCAAGCTCTCGCTCTAGGCTCATGCCATGCCAATTCAGACATACCGTATTCTGAACATCACTCCAGGTCCCTCGACAACCAGGGGCAGCACAACCTGTCTGTCTACAAATCACCTCCCCAAAGCTAAAACCTGGCCTACTCAGTTCTACTTTGCAGTGCCCAGGACCCATTCTTGCTTTTATTTCTGTAGGCTGACTGTGACCATCAAAGGAAGAGACCTTTATTAGAGAAGAGCACAGCTTTACCTTTTATAGAAGGCATCTGTTTCTGTCATGTTTTGTTCCCCACCTATTAAAAAAAGTTGATTTTTGTTAATTATTTTTTACTGTGGCGGTGAAGTCCAGTAGGAACTCCCATCCTCCTTCCAACTCCCAAACTCTAAGACCCTTCTGGTTTGATTAGTTTAAAAGCCAAAGTATATGACGAGAAGGAAATCAAAGAATATGGCTTACTAATAAACTATAAATTAACAGCTCTATGCTTTCTCACCCCCAACTTGACCTGCAAAATAACATAAACAGAAATGGAGAAAATAGTACACAAATGCGTTCACTGCAAAATATGCCTAGAGTAACACAGTTCTGTGATTATGGAGTTAAAATGAAATATGGGCCGGGAGCAGTGGCTCACGCCTGTAATCCAAGCACTTTGGAGGCCAAGGCGGATGGATCACCTAAGGTTGGGAGTTCAAGACCAGCCTGACCAACACGGTGAAACCCTGTATTTAAAAAAAAAAAAAAAAGCTCTAAAATGAAATACGAAGTTGCTTTGTTATACAGAAAATGTTTTTCCACATATTTTCTGAAACAAAGAATTGAGTCCTACAGGAGAACTGAAATTCAGTTTGTGGTTACTGCTGGATTACCAGTGGCGAAGGCCTGGAAGAGATGGACATTTGGGTGGACGAAGGGAAGGGCAAGGGCGAAGACATGGACCTTGAATCTCCTGCATGCCACATCTGCACTTCCAACCCTGTAAGGGGAGCCTTCTGCTCTCCATTCTCTCTCTCTTTTCTCTTTTTTTTTTTTTTTTTTTTTTTGAGATGGAGTTTCGCTCTTACTACCCAGGCTGGAGTGCAATGGCTCGATCTCGGCTCACTGCAACCTCCGCCTCCTGGGTTCAAGCAATTCTCCTGCCTCAGCCTCCCGAGTAGCTGGGACTACGGGCGTGCACCACCATGCCCAGCTAATTTCTGTATTTTTAGTAGAGATGGGGTATGTTGACTGGGATGGTCTCGATCTCTTGACCTCGTCATCCACCCATCTTGGCCTCTCAAAGTGCTGGGATTATAGGCATGAGCCACTGCACCCAGCCTGCTCTCCATTCTCAATCAATCGGACTTCCCTACTCCCTAGACAGCCTTCCACTGAATTCCTCTCCACTCTCTCTTTTTTATTTTTATTTTTATTGTTTTGAGACGGCGTTTTGCTCTTGTTACCCAGGCTGGAGTGCAATGGCGCGATCTCGGCTCACCGCAACCTCCGCCTCCTGGGTTCAGGCAATTCTCCTGCCTCAGTCTCCTGAGTAGCTGGGATTACAGGCACGCGCCACCATGCCCAGCTAATTTTTTGTATTTTTAGTAGAGACGGGGTTTCACCATGTTGACCAGGATGGTCTCGATCTCTTGACCTCGTGATCCACCCACCACAGCCTCCCAAAGTGCTGGGATTACAGGCTTGAGCCACCGCGCCTGGCCTCCCTTCCACTCTCTAGAGCAGTGCTATGTCATGGAACTGTCTGTGATGGCAGAATTGTTCTGCATTTGCACTGTCTCATAAGGTAGCCACTGGCCACATGTGTCTACTGAACACGTGAAATGCAGCTAGTACAACTGAGGAACTCAATTTTAATTTATTTTCAATTAATTCAAATTGGCCAGTGGCTTCTACACTGGACACTGCAAAAAGTGTGGCATCTTCTACAACAAAGGCCCCATCCACTCATGGATCTGTTTTACTTGATAGCTCAACAGCTTAGAGGGGAGACAATAATGAATAAACCAAAATATTAGCAATATAGCAAGATGAACACTTCCGCTGAGGAAGAATGACCCTAAAGCATGGACTCTTGCCCATCATCTCCTAGCTAAAACGGTTGTGTTCTCCTCTCCTTATGGATCTCCCCATTACTAGCCCCATCACCTGACTGTTCTAACCTCATTTCTCCTCGAAAAATATACAAGGTAGAGAATTCAGTTCAAGTCCCCTTTAGCCTACTCCTCCTCGAACTAACCCAAGCAGTCAGACCCAACTATGACCCCACTAAGCCATCCCTCTGTCCATACACCCTAAGTCAGTTTTGCTCAACCCTATGCATCAGAATTCCTGGTATAGGTGTTAAAATGCAGATTCCTGGATCCTGAGACAGAATCAGAATCTTGGAGGAAGGAGGTGACAACCTGCATTTTTCACAAAGCGATTTTTTTTTTTTTTTTTTTTTTTTTTTGAGACGGAGTTTCGCTCTTGTTACCCAGGCTGGAGTGCAATGGCCTGATCTCGGCTCACCGCAACCTCCGCCTCCCGGGTTCAGGCAATTCTCCTGCCTCAGCCTCCTAAGTAGCTGGGATTACAGGCACGTGCCACCACGCCCAGCTAGTTTTTTTTTTTTGTATTTTTAGTAGAGACGGGGTTTCACATGTTGACCAGGATGGTCTCGATCTCTCGACCTCGTGATCCACCCGCCTCGGCCTCCCAAAGTGCTGGGATTATAGGCTTAAGCCACCGCGCCCGGCCACAAAGCGATTTTTACACTAAAGTTTGAGAGCCAAAAGCAACCTCTCCAACTGGTCCCCACCCCACCCCCCACTCCACCGCGCCGCGCCCGGGCACAGCAGATGAGAAAGCTGTTTGGTCTGACCACTGCCCTAGGTGAGCATGGTACCCAGGTGCTTCCTACTCCACACACCGCTCTATTAAGACAGCACGGGGATTTCACTCTTTCCATTTTCAAAAGTTGTCGGGATCTACTGCCTTTTGATAACTTCACTTGTGGGTCAAGATGGCCAGGGCGAGACCCATGTTATTTCTAGCTGAATAATTATAAGCTTGCTTGGCTCAGAGTACACGAACTAAACCGTATTACTGGTGCGGTTAATTAGAAATCAAGCAGCAACAGGAGGCCTAAGGTAAAGACCATCCGAGAGCGCGGTAACACCGGGGAACACCGACAGGTGGTTGCAGAGCAGGCAATATTACTATGGTCCCACGAATGCCTTCTCAACATGGAGACTGCAGGAGGGCCTCGGAAAGAGGGCTAATGCAAAGATCTCAGAGAAGTGAAGCGACCTCTGCTCACAAGATCCGGGAGGGTCTTTGCAGATGGGAGCTGGCAAGGAGGAGAACAGCCTTGCAGGGCAGAGATCACGGAACACCTCAGGCTCTGCCTAGGTTCTGGAACGTGGAGTGATTTTAATTGCTCTGTGTTCTTAATCCTCAGGAGACAAAAGCCCCTTGATTTATTGGGTGTGGTCAGACCGGATGGTTCCTCATTCGCTAAAGTTCTGATGCAGCTGCACCCTGGTAACAATTGGTGATAAACTCAGAGCACTAGTTTACCATGTCTTAGAAGGATCACAAGTGCCCCACCATGTTACCTATCCCTTCACCCTCCCACACCCGAAAGATCAATGAGATTATGCACATAACAAAAGTGTTTGGAGCCCAGAGTTCAGGACCAACGGGGTTCCCACTTTTGCGCTGATCCCCTGGATCCATGCTATAAATTCTACTTTCGTGGCTCTCTGTATTTCCTTTTCTCAATCCCTCATCACTGCTGGGACTAAGGGCACCCATGCATGGGGTTTGGGCTGGTACCCGACACTCATCTCCTTATCTTTTAACCAATTATACTATAAAAAAACAATAGCTTCAAGAAAATTAATCCCGTATGTCCGAACCATCCTTACCCATCAAAATTCTGCACAACTTGGAAAGTACTCAGTGTCTTCCTTGGTGGTAGCAGGCCAGTGTCTCACCTCCTGGGGCTGCTGCTCCATACGGACTGCTGAGCAGAAGGCGGCACACAGCCCACCTCTAGGAAGCTGGGCCAAATGGCTGCTGAGCAAACTAACTCAAGTCCCTCAGGGTGAAAACACTGGAGATACATTCTTGCTTGGGTCTTTACAACTCCTGTTTCTCATATGCCCAAAGTAGCTTCACAGTTGTTAGCTGATATATTAATAATGGAAGACGTGAGTTTGGGCTGTCACAAATATGCTCATGTTAGTCAAGACCTATAGGCTTAGGAATGGCTAACTAGCATTAAGTAGCTGCTCAAGAAAATCTGTTGAAAATGACGTTCAGGCTGGGAATAGTTGCAAACTTATAGTCCCAGTTACTTGGGAGGCTGAGGCAGGAGGATTTCTTGAGCCCAAGAGTTCTAGGACCTAGTGTGCTGTGACTGCCGCTGTGAACAGCCACCATACTCCAGCCTGGGTAACAGAGCCAGACCCCATCTCTTAAAATAAGACATTCAGTTTCAAAGTTAACAGATTTGGCAACCTCAGTGAGGAATTTTTTAGGTCTTTTGTTGTTGTTGTTAATGCTATGGATGTAGGAAAAAGCCAAGGCTCGGGACACCTTGGTTCTGACCCTGGCCAGCTGTAACCTTCACTCTCACAAAGTGTACCCTGCACACTGCAGTACCAAGCAAACACTGAATCAGAACAAAAGGCCATGGAACAGATGTCAGGACCTAAGTTCCAGTACTTCTCTGGAGTTGATAAACTTTACCCACAGGTTTCAGAGAAAATAACACATCAGGACTACTGGCATGACCACCCTGAGCTATGTATACCAAGCAGACAAGCTTTCCAGAAAGGGGCTCTTAACAAGTATCATAATGCTGCATTAATATTTTTTATTTTATTACTATTTTTTTGAGATGGAGTCTCGCTCTGTCACCCAGGTTGGAGTGCAGTGGCCTTATCTCCACTGACCACAACCTCCACCTGCTGGATTCAAGTGATTCTCCCACCTCAGCCTCCCGAGTAGCTAGGACTACAGGCATGTGCCACCATGCCCAGCTAATTTTTTTTTTTTTTGTATTTACAGTAGAGACAGGGTTTTGCTGTTGTCCTGGCTAGTCTCAAACTCCTGGCCTCAAGTGATCCACCCACCTTGGCCTCTCAGAAGTGCTGTGATTACAGGCGTCAGCCACCAGGCCTGGCCTGCATTCATATTTAAAAACCTGGATAAAATCAGAAATAGCTTTGTTGACATGGAGAAAATAAATTTTAATGAAGGAGCTACCCTCTATAACAGATAAAAAAAAAATCCTTTTCATCTGTAATCTACTTATTAAAAATGTGCCCTTCATTAAACCTGATTCTTGACCTCTTTTCACCTTTTTTTGAAACAGAACCTCCTTTTGTTGTCCAGGCTGGAGTGCAGTGGTGCAATCTCGACTCACTGCAACCTCCGCTTCCCGGGTTCAAGAGCTTCTCCTGCCTCAGCCTCCGGAGTAGCCGGGACAATAGGTGCCTGCCACTGCGCCCAGCCCTTTTTTCGTTTCTGTTCCTTTCCACGATAATGTAACTATCACCTCCTTATTCTTAATTTAGGTCTCGCAAAACTCATCATTCCTTTTTCATCTCACTCTAATTTGATAATCCTTCCAGATAATTCTGCCAGCTACCATTTGTTGATGGCCTGACGCCTTAGATTCCTTATGTCACAGCTCCACAGCCCAGGAACAGGAACAGAGAAAGTGGTCCAGCTTTGTCAAGAGCGGCGCAGTGCAGTCGGAAAAGCCAGGTGCACCAGCAGATTCCAAAGGCTCTGCAGGCCCAGTCTCCACGCAGCCCCTCCCACCCCAGCCAGACCAGCTACCTTTCTAAACTTGGTTCAACTTCCCCAACTACTTCAAGTCATTCTACTGTCATCGTCTTCATTCACGAAAATCTCCCGATCGGCTCTATCAACAATATGTTTAGTAACCGTACACTGAGAAACCCCATCAGGCCTAGAACAGGTCCTGAGGAGTGGGATGGAGAAACAAGAGGAAGGGAGCAGGTGAGTGGAGGGGAAAAAAAGAAATGGAGTGGGAGAGGTGGTGACTAGTGGCGGCCATCCGGGACCCCTGCACCGGCTTCCTGACCCTCGAGATTGCGGCTGGATCCTGCACTGTGCCTGCCATACATGGCTACCTATCTACTTCCTCTGCGACCATGTGACTTTTACAACTTGCTTCTGGAGCACTGCTTCCTTTGCGCAGCAAAATATAAAAAGCTCTGAAATAAAGCCACTCTAATCGACTGCAGGCGTTTCTTTTTTTCTGATCCGAAATCTCACTCTGTCGCCGAGGTTGGAGTGCCCTGGCGCCATCTCAGCTCACTGCAACAACCTCTGCCTCCCGGGTTCAAGCAAATTTGCCTCAGCCTCCCAGGTAGCTGGGACTACATGCGCGCGCCACCACGCCCGGCTAACTTTTCTGTATTTTTAGTAGAGACGGGGGTTTCACCGTTTTGGCCAGGCTGGTCGCGAACTCTTGACCTCAGGTGATCTGGCCGCCTAGGCCTCCCAGACTGTCTAGGCCTCCCAAACTGTTGGGGTTACAGGCGTGAGCCACCACGCCCGACCGACCGCAAGCGTTTCGACCTTTCGTTTGTCTTCCTCTGGCCAGGTCTGAAGTTTCTGAACTTTACCAGTAATAACTAATAAGAGACACAAAGTACGCTCTCAGCAGTTATTTTGTAGAGAAAAGTTATTGTGGTTTTGGCTCAAACCGACAGACAGCAGCAGGTTTCCTGGATGCAGAAGAGATACCAGGTGTGCTGCCCGCCAGGAACTGGCCTTCGCCTCCAGCTTGAAGCCCAGGTGGACCCAGGGGCCTCTGCCCGGGCACCCCGCGGGTCAGTTATGCTTTCCTTATGACTCGGCGGAACCCCTCCTTTTTACTTTTCGAAGTGAGCAAACAAATATCCAATTCCAAAAGTCATCAATTCAAACGGCCAAGTGTGGGGGAACGCCCCGCCCGGGTGAGGCCAGCGTTTTCAGGTTTAAATAGCCGGGGCGCCCGGAAAGCACTCACCGCCCGGAGGACAAAGGCGGCAGGGGCACGCCCCGGCGCCTGCGCCGCTACCCCGGACCGCAAGGAGGCCGCCAAGTCCCGGAGTGTTTCTTAGACTGGAGCGCGAAGCCGTCCCCAGCGGCCCTGAGTGCTGCAATGCAAGCCCCCAACTTCTCCAGGCCGCCCCGCAAAGCCCAAGGAACCCGCGGCCCCGCTGCGGCCCGCGCGCCCGCCCCGCTAACCCTTGTTTCCCCCTAGGCTGAAGCAAGACGCAGACCCGCCCGGCGCCCCCTACCTACCTGCGGGGCGCACCTCGCGGGGCCCCGACGCCGTGCTCATCGCGACCAAGGTCGCAGCCAGACGCTCGGTCCTCCACTTCCTGAAACCAGGGTCTCCCCGTGGGGCCTGGGGGGACCCTGGCCCCGCCCCCGGCCCTTCCTTTGCGGCCCGCCCCCTGCGCCCAGAGTTGGGGCCTGTTGGTTCGGGCTGTCTTCGCGTCAGACCGGTCCCTCCCCAGTTAGCTCCTCCCGTTGGCTCCCGAGCCGCGGGGGCCGGGGCACGGGGGCGGGGAGAGGGACGCGGTCTCCGCCTCCGGACCCGCTGGGCCTAACCCGGCCCTGGAACAGTTAACACCTGGGGGACACTCAGACCGCCTAGCTCGAGGCAATTTCGCAGCACGTGTGTGAGCTCGGCCTCATTCAATCCCAGCAGCTGCAAACATTTGCTCTTCCTACGTAGATTGTTTTATACCGCTTAACAGATACTGCCTTTATTTCAACAACATTGGCTCACTCTGTGTCTCTGTGTCACACTTTGGTGACTCGCAATATTTCAAAATTTTTCATTGTTATTATGTCTGTTATGGTGATGTGTGGTCTTTAATATTATTTTAATTGTTTTGGGGGCACCGTGAACCACACTCACATAAGAAGGGGAAATGAATCCAGAAGCCCTGTATGTGTTCGGACTGCTCCACCGACATTTCCCTGCCCTCTCCCTCTCCTGGGGCTTTCCTGTTCCTGGAAACACAATATAGAAATTAGGACAATAATCCTACAAAGGCCTCTAAGGGTCCAAATGAAAGGAAGAGTGTGTCACTTTAAATGGAAAGCTAGACATGTTAATCATTAAAGTTAATGAGGAAGGAATGTTAATGAGGAAGGAATGCTAATAGGCAGAAAGCTAGGCTTCTAGCTCCAGTTAGCCAAGCTGTGAATATAAAGGAGAAAAGCCAAGTCATGAATGCAAAGGAAAAAATTTTGAAGGAAATTAAGAATGCTACTCCAGTAAACATACAAAAGATAAAAAAGCTAAACAGCCTTATTGCTGATATGGAGAAAGTTATAGTTTGTCTGGATAGAAGATAAAACCAGCCACAATATTCTCTTAAGCCAAAACCTAATCCAGAGCAAGGCCCTAACCCTCTTCAGTTCTACGAAGGCTGTGAGAGGCGAGGGAACTGCAAAAGAAAAGTTGGAAGCTAGCCGAGGATGGTTCCTGAGGTGTAAGGAAAGAAGCTATCTTCGTAACATAAAAGTGCAAGGTGAAGCAGCAGGTGCAAAGGTAGAAGCTGCATCAGGTTATCCAGATCTAGCTAAAATCATTGATTGAAAAAGGCAGCTACACTAAACAACAGATGTTTTGTTTTTGAGACGGAGTCTCCCTCTGTCACTAAGGCTGGAGTACAGCGGTGCGATCTCGGCTTGCTGCAACTTCTACCTTCTGGGTTCAAATGATTCTCCTGCCTCAGCCTCCCAAGTAACTAGGATTACAGGCATGTGCCACCATGCCCAGGCTAATTTTGTATTTTTAGTTGAGATGGGGTTTCGCCATATTGGCCGGGCTGGTCTTGAACTGATCTCAAGCAATCCACCTGCCTCGGCCTCCCAAAGTGCTGGGATTACAGGTGTGAGCCAACATGCCTGGCCAAAACAGATCTTAAATGTAGATGAAATGGCCTTCTATGGGAAGAAGATTCCATCTAAGACTTTCATAGCTAAAGAGAAGTCAATGCCTGGCTTCCAAGCTTTAAAGAACAGGCTGATGCTCTTGTTAGAGGCTAATGCAACTTGTGACTTTAAAGCCAACATTGATTTATCATTCTGAAAATCCTAGCGCCTGCAAGAGTTATGTTAAATGTGCTCTATAAATGGACCAACAAAGCCTAGTTACTAACAGCAAATCTATTTATAGCATGGCTTACGGAATATTTTAAGGCCACTGAGCTCGAGTGCTCAGAAAAAAAAAAAAAAAAAGTTCCTTTCAAGATATTACTGCTCATTGACAATACACCTGGTCATCTAGGAGTTCTGCTGGAGATTGTGTATCTGTATCAAACTGATGCTGTTACCATGCTTGCTAGCACAACATCCATTCTGAAGCTCATGGATCAAGGAGAAATTCTGACTTTCAAGTCTTATTTACAAAATACATTTCATGAGGCTATAGCTGTCATCGTGATTCCTCTGATAGTTGTGAGCAAAGCAAATTGAAAATCTTCTGGAAAGGATTTATCATTTGAGATGCCATTAAGAACATTCATGATTCATGGGAGATCAAAATATCCGCTTATGGTGTTTAACTAGAAATGAGGGGAGGAGGGGAACAAAAAAATGAAAATTTAAAAATTTATGTATTAGCCACAATGGCTTCTGCCTGTAATCCCAGCACTTTGGGAGGACAAGGTGGGAGGACTGCTTGAGGCCAGGAGTTTTCAGACCAGCCTAGGCAACAAAGTGAGACCCTGTCTCTACAAAAAAATAATTAGCCAAGAGTGGTGGCACATACTATTCTCAGCAACTCGGGATGCTAAGGTGGCAGGATTGAGTTCAAGTTTGAGGCTGCAGTGAGCTGACTGTGCCACTTCACTACAGTCTGGGTGAGAGTAAGACCCTCTTTAAAAATATATATACATAATTGGCCGGGCGCGGTGGCTCAAGCCTGTAATCCAAGCACTTTGGGAGGCCGAGGCGGGTGGATCACGAGGTCAAGAGATCGAGACCATCCTGGTCAACATGGTGAAACCCCGTCTCTACTAAAAATACAAAAAAAAAATTAGCTGGGCATGTTGGCGCGTGCCTGTAATCCCAGCTACTCAGGAGGCTGAGGCAGGAGAATTGCCTGAACCCAGGAGGCGGAGGTTGCGGTGAGCCGAGATCGCGCCATTGCACTCCAGCCTGGGTAACAAGAGCGAAACTCCCTCTCAAAAAAAAAAAAAAATATATATATATATATATATATAATTGATATATAAAAATATTTAAAAATATTTCAATTGGCACATTGGGTGGTATTTCACTGGCAGGACAACATGCCTACCCATTTTATATATACACACATACGTTATATATAAGTGTGTGCATATATATATATCTCTCTCCACATTAACAGAAGCTTAAAAGAAGTTGATTCCAACCCTCATCAATGATGCTGAGGGGTTCAAGACTTCAGTGGAGGAAGTCGCTGTAGATGTGGTGGAAGTAGCAAGACAAATAGAACTGGAAGTGGAGTCTGAAAATGCAACTGCACTGTTGCCGTCTCATGATAAAACTTTGATAAATGAGGAGATGCTTTTTACGGATGAGCAAAGAAAATGGTTTCTTGAGATAAAATCTATTCTTGGTGAATACTGTTTAAATGACAACAAAGGATTCAGGGTATTAGTTGACAAAGCAGTGGCAGGGATTGACCCCAACTTTGAAAGAAGGTGGTTGGGTAAAATGCTGTCAAACAGCATCACGTGCTTAAGGGAAATCTTTAGTGAATGGAAGAATCAATGGATGGCCAAATGCAGCGGCTCACGACTGTAATCCCAGCACTTTGGGAGGATAAAGCAGGCAGATCACTTGAAGACAGGAGTTCAAGACCAGATTGGCCAACAGGGTGAAACCCTTTCTACTGAAAATACAAAAATTAGCTGGGCACAGTGGCAGGCACCTGTAGTCTCAGCTACTCAGGAGGCTGAGGCAAGAGACTTACTTGAACCCAGGAGGCAGAGGTTGCAGTAAGCCAAGATCATGCAACTACACTCCAACCTGGGTGATAGAGGGAGACTCCATCTCACAAAAAAAATAAAAATTAGGCCGGGCGCGGTGGCTCAAGCCTGTAATCCCAGCACTTTGGGAGGCCGAGGCGGGTGGATCACGAGGTCGAAAGATCGAGACCATCCTGGTCAACATGGTGAAACCCCGTCTCTACTAAAAATACAAAAAACTAGCTGGGCGTGGTGGTGCATGCCTGTAATCCCAGCTACTTAGGAGGCTGAGGCAGGAGAATTGCCTGAGCCCAGGAGGCGGAGGTTGTGGTGAGCCGAGAACGCGCCATTGCACTCCAGCCTGGGTAACAAGAGCGAAACTCCGTCTCAAAAAAAAAAAATAAATAAATAAAAATAAAAATTAAAAAAAAAAAGCCGGGCGCCTTGGCTAATGCCTGTAATCCCAACACTTTGGGAGGCTGAGGCGGGTGAATCACAAGGTCAGGAGATCAAGACCATCCTGGCTAACACAGTGACACCCCACCTCTACTGAAAAAAAAAAAAAAAAAAAAAAAAGGTTATCTGGGCATGGTGGCATGCGCCTGTAGTCCCAGCTACTCGGGAGGCTGAGGCAGGAGAATCGCTTGAACTCAGGAGGCCGAGGTTGCAGTGAGCCGAGATCAAGCCATTGCACTCCAGCCTGGGTGACAAAGTGAGAATCCATCTCAAAAAAAAAAAAAAAAAAAAAAAAAAAAAATCTAAAAATAAAAAAAATAAATAAATAAAAAGCAAACTTCCTTAAGAAATTGCCAGTCACCCCAGCCTTCAGCAACCACCACCCTAATCAGTCAGCAGCCCTCAACAAGACACCCACCAGCAAAGACTGTAACTCGCTGAAGGCTCAGATGATCCCTAGAATGTTTTAGCAATATTTTTAAATTATGGTATATGCATTATTTTTTAGACATGTTATTGCATACTTAATAGACTACACTTTAGTATAAACAACTTTCATATGCACTGGGAAACCAGAAAATGTGTTGACTATTGGCCTGGAACCAAACTGGAAATCTGAGGTATGCCATAGGGGGTGGTGCGTGTGTTCCTGCACTGCCAGTTACTTTGTAGGACTTGCAGTAACCTCTTTTAAATGCTTTTTGTTTGTATAGGTGACTTGGGCCAAAGTAAACCGGATGTAGCTCCTGGTATTTTTTTTTCTTTCCTTCGAGACAGAATTTTGCTCTTTTTGCCCAGGTTGGAGTGCAGTGGCACAATCCTGGCTCACCGCCACCACCACCTCCCACGTTCAAACGATTCTGCTGCCTCAGCCTCCCGAGTATCTGGGATTACAGGCATGCACCACCACGCTCAGCTAATTTTGTATTTTAGCAGAGATGGGGTTTCTCCATGTTGGTTAGACTGGTCTTAAACTCTGGACCTCAGGTAATACGCCTGCCTTGGCCTCCCAAAGTGTTGGGATTACAGGCATGAGCCACCAAGTCTGGCTTTCATAAGTAGAGCTAATTCAGGGACAAAATCATGCAGAAATTCACAGAACGATGAGGTCTCTAGATTACGTCGTTTCTTGGAGCGAGAGTGTTGTCCTACCTATAAAATACGACCCAGTGTGCCAATGAGGTGCCATGGGGTGCTCAATATCGCATTTAATCTAGGTCCTCCTTGGGTGGCTGGCTGTTGAGACATTTCCTTTGGCAATGCTTTCAGATTTGATAAAATGGTGGCTTCATCTACTATAATTCCTCTGGACCTTGTAATTTTAAAAGCAACCAACCTTGGAGTGGGAAAAAAATTAAAATGTGTTAAGCCACCATTTCTTTCTTTCTTTTTTTTTTTTTTTGAGACGGAGTTTCGCTCTTGTTACCCAGGCTGGAGTGCAATGGCGCGATCTCGGCTCACCGCAACCTCCGCCTCCTGGGTTCAGGCAATTCTCCTGCCTCAGCCTCCTGAGTAGCTGGGATTACAGGCACGTGCCACCATGCCCAGCTAATTTTTTGTATTTTTAGTAGAGACGGGGTTTCACCATGTTGACCAGGATGGTCTCGATCTCTTGACCTCGTGATCCACCCGCCTCAGCCTCCCAAAGTGCTGGGATTACAGGCTTGAGCCACCGCGCCCGGCAATTTAAGGCACCATTTCTTAATACATTAAAATAAGTATAAGGAGTACTTAAGAAACAGGTATAAGGGACTCATCTCATACTATTATTTGGGAGAGAAACATCTAATTTGATAACTTCTACATATGCCTGTCGTTCAAGTCTTAATGTCATTAGAGTATGAAATCCAAGACGGGTTTTTACTCAAACCATTTACTGTTCATTTTATTGTGTGCATAAAATCAGAAATCACTTAGTAACTTATTCTGCAACTAAGATATGAAATATCCCTATCTCTCTTGTATGGTGGTTGTGATGATTGGGTTAAGTGACTGTGAAGAGCTCAATGAATATTGGTTATTACTACCATCTTGTACTCATTGGAAACAGAAGCGGCATTTTTTGGTTTGCTCATTACCTACCCCAGTTGCCCTGCATGTAGCTCAATATTTAGCCACTGACTATGATTCAGGGTTTTAACATTTACACTCTGGCTTTTATCTAGTCTGAATGAGTTATTTGACCACCAGAATTTCTGGTCCTTTGGCCTCACTTTCAGGGTCTCTGTTTCAGTCCTGAAAACACTCATTCTACAGGAGTGGAACTCCAGTTGGCTGACTTTTCACTTACCTGAAAAGAGCAGATGGAAGGAATTTGTCATTTTTTTCCGCCAAGTATCTTATCTCAGAATGTTACTACTGTAGTCTGTGGTTACGTATTTTAAAACGAGATTTTTGTCTACCTTTTTTTCCCTCATTCACCACTGATCAGAATTTTGTCAATCTTAAAACATAAATAAGCCAGGTGCGGTGGCTCATAACTGTAATCCCAGCACTTTGGGAGGCCGAGGTGGGTGAATCACCTGAGGTCAGAAGTTTGAGAATAGCCTGGCCAACATGATGAAACCCCGTCTCTACTAAAAATATAAAAAATTAGCTGGGCATGGTGGCGGGTGCCTGTAATCCCAGCTACTTGGGAGGCTGAGGCAGGAGAATCGCTTGAACCAAGGAGGTTGAGTGAGCTGAGATCGCACCACTGCACTCCAGCCTGGGCAATAAGAGCTTCATCTCGGGGGGAAGGGGACATAAATATGAAGCATTTTCTTGGGTACTTATTTTGGAGTTACAAATGTGTAATTTTAGCCTCTTAAAGCAACAGCTAGCTACAGTAAAATGGCTAAGTCCCTGGGACTGGGAAATGCGCTGCCCAGGTTCTAGTCACAGATCCCCCATTTTATTTGCTATTAGACATTCAATATGTAATACAACTTAACCTCTCATAGCATCAAACTCGTTGCTGTAATATGGGGCCCAAATCTACTTGAGTTTTTGAGACAGTAAATGCCCAACTCCTATGACAGTACTGAACCCATAGCAAGCTTTCAGTACATTATTTTCAGCACTGATGATCATCTAAACTACTTCCCAAGCTGCAGTCTATGAACCAGCAGTATTAACATCACCTGGGAACTTGTTAGAAGTGCAAATTTTCCCATCTTCCCCAGACCTACTGAATCAGAAACTCTGGGGGTGGGGTCCAACAGTGAGTTTTAAAAAAGCACTCCAGTGATTCTTACACGTGCTCATGTTTGAGAACCGCTAACAGACCGGAATCCAACCGATCACTCTCTTCCCTCTCAAAGAAAAAAATCCCCAAAGCAAATCTGTTAAAATTCCCATACACTAAGTTAACTGATAGGATGACTTGATTCCTCCTATATCTGAATAGTTTTCCATGAAAGTGACTTATTGAAACTGATTTGCCCTCGTATCTCAAGCATGTCTTCATTACAGATTCTCTGTGCTCAATGTCTCCTTTATGAAATAAACAGAGCCATCTCTGTCCCTGGAAGAAGAGTGTCAAAAGATTTTAAGTAGACGAGCATTATTCGAAGGCAATATATTACTTTAAAATATAAATAAAAGTGGAACTTTTTGAAACTGAAGGTCTTGGCTTGTCACTGATCATAGGCAGATGGCTGGTTTTTGTAGGGTTAAGCAGTGAAAAACAGCAGACTAAAGGGGCTACTTCAAATACAGCACCAGTCACTACACAAGACTTAAATCAATATACTGCAAGTAATTTCTATGAATTCTGAACAATGCAATGTAGTGTATGTGGAAAGATCTTGCCTAAGTTTCATTCTACTCCTCAGTACTCCTAGTTACTGAAGCCAGTCAACTATTAATAACAGAACTTTTTTTTATATAAAGATTCCATCTTCTTTACTAGATTTTATACCTGTCTTGTACTAGGACAAAATAATAATCATTGTGCATCACATCTTCTGATAATCTTGTACTTCTATATATGCTGAGAGAAATAATCATTTTTTTAAATTTAGGGAGAGTTGGTTTCAGGCTAGCAATTTTTTTTTTCCCCCAAGAATGAGTCTGGGTTTGTCACCCAAGTTAGCGTGCAGTGGTGCAATCTTTGCTCACTGCAACTTCCGCCTCCCAGATTCAAGCAATTCTGGTGCCTTTACCTCCTGAGTAGCTGGGATTACAACCATACGCCACCGTGCCCGGCTAATTTTTGTATTTTTAGTAGAGACAGGGTTTCACCACGTTGGCCAGGCTGGTCTTGAGCTTCTGACTTCAAGTAATCTTCCTGCCTTGGCCTTCCAGTGCTGGGATTACAGGCCTGAGCCACCATGTCCAGCCTCTAGCAACTAATTTTAACAAGTTTTACTAGACTAGTTTACAGGTTCACTGAAAGAAAGGTTACCTAAGAGGATGTGTTTATTAGCTTTTGCCCTCATATCTCAATTCTGTCTTCATTACAGCTCTATGCTGTTTCTCCAACTATGAAATAAGGAACTATGTCAAAAGATTTTAAATAGACAGGCATCATTTGAAGGCAGTATTATTATTATTATTATTATTTTTAATGAGACGGAGTTTCGCTCTTGTTACCCAGGCTGGAGTGCAATGGCACGATCTCGGCTCACTGCAACCTCCGCCTCCTGGGTTCAGGCAATTCTCCTGCCTCAGCCTCCTGAGTAGCTGGGATTACAGGCACGTGCCACCATGCCCAGCTAATTTTTTGTATTTTTAGTAGAGACGGGGTTTCACCATGTTGACCAGGATGGTCTCGATCTCTCGACCTCGTGATCCACCCGCCTCGGCCTCCCAAAGTGCTGGGATTACAGGCTTGAGCCACCGCGCCCGGCGTCAGTATTATTTTTAAATATCAACATTATATTTCTTGCAAAGAGCTGCTGAAAGTTAGTTTTTGGTTTTTTGCGCTTTTAATGAGTTTATTGTGTCAATAGGGAAAATATCAACTTTAAAATCTAAATATATGCCACAAAATTGTGGGACAAATTTTGAGTTGAAGATGGCAGTACAAACTCACGTTTAGCTTTGTACACACATACAGTATTTTAAATGTGCACATGTGCATGGATTAATACACATACGTATTTCTCAACTCTGCTACAAACAGGGACATCCCAGTAGCAACAAGCACATCTAGTGCCCAAATCTTGGTTTCTAAGTATCATTCTCCAACAAAAGGAACCAGGGCTCTTTAGAGCAGGGGCCAATTCTAGGGCTGAGGCAGGGAATATACAAGATGAACCTGGAGCATCTTGTAGTGCCAGAAAGTAAGGAAGTGCTCGGTATTCGTAAGGATGGGCAGGCACATCAAAGGAACATAGGAGCCAACCATGACAGGATTCCTAATAGCCAAGCTGGACAATGTAAGCAACAAAATAAATACTGTGTTACCCAAAATATAAAATATATATGAGTCCATACTGATGTAAACAAATCAGGGTGGAAGGGAGAGACAAATTTTCCATACAGAAAAATTCCAAGTACTATCTATGGATATTCCCATTTCCAGGAGGTTGAATGTAATCTTAACCACCCACCACCTCCCATGACTGGACTTAGTGACTGTTTTCCAAAGAACCAAAGTACGGAAAGGGAAAATAAACAGTAATTTTCAGCAGTGAAAACCAACAGACACTACCTTAACCAAGTGTCCAAAGTTAATACACCATCAAGCTGATAGTATGTAACTCCTGACATGATGCAGTGAGAAGGACCTTCACCTCTGATATTCTTCCTAAAAATTTGTAACCCCATTCTAATATTGAGGAAAACATCAGACAAACCCAAATTGAGGCACATTCTAAAAAACACCTGACCAGTACTCCTCAAAACTGTCAAGGTCAAGAAAAACAAAGACAGACTGTGGAACTATCACAGACCAGAGGCTGATTAGGCATGATGACTAATTCAGTGTGGTATCCTAGACTGGATCCTGGAAAAGGAAAATGACAATAAAAATACTAGTGCAGCCAGGCACAGTGGCTCAAGCCTGTAATCCCAGCACTATGAGAGGCTGAGGCAGGTGGATCACGAGGTCAAGAGATCAAGACCATCCTGGTCAACACGGTGAAACCCCATCTCTACTAAAAATGCAAAACATTAGCTGGGCATGGTGGTGCATGCCTGTAATCCCAGCTACTCAGGAGGCTGAGGCAGGAGAATTGCCTGAACCCAGGAGGTGGAGGTTGCAGTGAGCCGAGATCACGCCATTGCACTCCAGCCTGGGTAACAAGAGTAAAACTCCATCTCAAAAAAAAAAAAAAACAAAAAAACAACAACAACAACAAAAAAAAAACTAGTGCAATCTGAAAATAAAGTCAAGTTCCATTAACAGTTAATTACCAATGTTGGTTTCTTAGCTTCTGACAAATGCTTCATGGTTAAATAAAAGGTTAACATTGGGAGAACTGAGTGAGTGGCACACAGAAGCTCTCCATGTATCTCTGCAACTTTTCTGTAAATCTAAAATTATTCCAAGTTTTTTTTTTAATCTGAATTTAAAAAACTGTTTCTACTGATTTTTGTGTAATTTGTGATCATGAATTAATTACATCTTATAAAGATACTGCGTTTGTCCTTTTGAGAAAGCTAATGCTGCTAGGAAAATACCTGACTTCATTACAAGTTTAAAGTTACCTGGACAAGTATTTCAATAATAAATATTGATAAACCATTAAGTTGTTTTTAAGACAGAGTTTCGCTCTGTTGCCCAGGCTGGAGTGCAGTGGCACAATCTTAGCTCACTGCAACCTCTGCCTCCTGGGTTCAAGTGATTCTCCTGCCTCAGCCTTCCGAGTAGTTGTGACTACAGGCATGTGCCACCACGCCCAGCAAATTTTTGTATTTTTAGTAGACGGCATTTCACCATGTTGGCCAGCTGGTCTCAAACTGCTGACCTCAAGTGATCCACCCGCTTTAGCCTCCCAAACTGCTGGGATTACAGCATGAGCCACTGCACCCAGCTGATAAGCGTTAAGTGTTAATAATGGCTTACAAAACTGTACCTTTTATAAAGCTTTGAAATAAAGTATCAATTGAGAGTTCCAAACATTTAAATGGAATCCCAGTTTGCTCAATTAGCCACAAGGTATACATGTGCCTTGTCTCAGTAGAACAGACCAATTCAAGTTGGATGATACTAGGTTCCTGGCAATGACACATCTCCAAAGTGAGGAACATGGCCCTTTCTCCAGAAAATATTTTTTCTTCTGCCCTGTTCTATCTGTAATGACTTAAAAAGAACCACCTCTCCCTATGGTGTCCTTCTCTAACTTTGAAAGTCAGTTCATCTTAATAACTTTGGCCATGGGTTACCCAAAGGCTACATATGGCTTGAGGGCTGGCACCAGGGAAAGGTTAACAACAAGCAAAGACCAGCCTAGGAACAAAACTGAGCATTCCAAGAGATTGAAAAGTTTTCAACATTCATAGACATCTTCAGAAGCTGCTGAAGTTTTCTGGGATTTGCTCTAAACATACGGTAATAATTTTCAATGTAAATAAGAGATCTATAAAAGGCAGTCATTTATGTCTTGCCTTTTCCATCCCTTTGGCTCCAGTTAAAGGTTTTTTAAAAAGCAGTATCAAGCACAAATTTTAGTAAGACCACAGTTAGTAAAAGGTTACAGTCTTTAAAAAAAATCTATAAGGAACAAGTGCTGGGAAATAAATATCAAAGCACAACAGCAAATAGTGCCTTGATGAATTATATTAAATATATTTTCCTTTATCTCATCAAGTCCATCT
This sequence comes from Saimiri boliviensis, assembly GCF_048565385.1. Lineage (NCBI taxonomy): Eukaryota > Metazoa > Chordata > Mammalia > Primates > Cebidae > Saimiri > Saimiri boliviensis. The sequence goes on from NC_133451.1 coordinate 102,030,188, forward strand.
TTACTCCAATTTGGCAAAGGTTATAGCAAAATAGGACATTTATCATGTGAGTAGCTCATAAAATGAAAGTGGCTATAATTCTGAATTGTGTTCCCATCACCTTCAAGGCGTATGACATTTAGATATCCCGGGTTTGCTCTCTACGAGTTTATCAGCTGACAGTTCCAATTTTACAACTGGAAAAATGAAAACCTTGTCCTTGTAAGTAGTCCCAATAGAAATGTGACTTACTCAGATGCTCAACGGGCTACAGAGAAACAACAAACATTATGCTGTATTTTAATTACATATGTGTAATTAAAAGAGATAAAACAGCCGGGTGCGGTGGCTCAAGCCTGTAATCCCAGCACTTTGGGAGGCTGAGGCGGCTGGATCACGAGGTCAAGAGATCAAGACCAACCTGGTCAACATGGTGAAACCCCGTCTCTACTAAAATTACAAAAAATTAGCTGGGCATGGTGGCACGTGCCTATAATCCCAGCTACTCAGGAGGCTGAGGCAGGAGAATTGCCTGAACCCAGGAGGCGGAGGTTGTGGTGAGCCGAGATCGCGCCATTGCACTCCAGCCTGGGTAACAAGAGCGAAACTCCGTCTCAAAAAAAAAAAAAAAAAAAAAAGATAAAAAATTTTTAAAAGTCCGTTCCTTCTAGGCTTAAATGTGTATTTAAAATTTCGTAGTAAACAAATACTTGTAAGTGATGCTTTTCCCATATTTCCAAATAAGATAATGTTGAACAGACCTTATAATGAGTTTTACATTTGATCTGTTTTTGGTAAATATAGGTGTGCAAAACTGAGTTATATACTCTTCTTTTCAAAAATTCTCCCTTTAATGAACACTTGTTTTTGACACTGGTCAAGACGTTTGGCATACTAAGGGAGCAGTCTCCAGGAAGATACCTGAGAAGACAAGCGTGCCCTCCCCTTATTATCTCCCTTTTTTTCTTTGAGGTTTTAAGATCAAGATATAAGTTATTTTAAGGTCTCAAAATAATCCTTTCACAAAAATAAGAGAGTTTTATGTCGTAAAAACATTAGTTATTTGTCAAAGGTTATGTTCTTTGGTCTTCTTCCATCACCAGCTGTCAGCATCTCCTAAAGATCGGTTTTTTCTTCATAATGACACCTGCATGCGGCTCGCTGGCTGTCCAGATATGGTTTACAACCTAAATGTATAACACTGTCAAACAAGAGCTCCACTGTTGTTTCACAGGCTGCAAAATAAGAAAATGCGATTACTCTTGGGCAACTGCAAAGCACGGCTCTCTCTTCACCTATGTTACACATTACAGCACAGCGACAAGCACATCCCTAGTGAGCACTGAAATGTATGCTAGATCAAAGTACCGAACTGTCACAGGCCAGTAGCATATTTACATACACACATGTATGTATCTACGGACTTCCAGTTTTAGTCTTGTTATCATGCATCTTATTTTTTGTTTGCATTCAACTGTTCAACCCAATTTTTTTTTTTTTTTTTAAGACAGGGTCTCACTCTGACACCCAGACTGGAGTGTCACGGTGCAGTCACAGCTTACTGCAGTCTCAACATCCTGGGCTAAAGTGATCCTTCCACCTCAGCCTCTGAGTAGCTGGCACTATCATGGCCAGCTAATTTTTAATTTAAATTTAATTTTTAATTTTAAACAGACACATGACCACACCCAGCTAATTTTTTTACTTTTTAGTAGAGATGAGGTCTCACTATGTCGCCCAGGCTGGTCTTAAACTCCTAGGCTCAAGCAATCCTCCTACCTTGTCTTCCCAAAGTGCTGGGATTACAGGCATGAGCCACCATGCCTGGCCCAATTGTTTAAACTAGACAAATATGTCTTTTAAAATAGCACTGATTAATCAGTGTTAACTTTCTTTTTATTTGAAAAACATAATCACTAACAGATATGTCTGATAATACTCTTAAATTTTCATTTCTTGTTGTTGTTGAGACAGAGTCTCACTCTGCTGTCAAGTGCCAGGCTGGAGTGCAGTGGCGCGATCTCGGCTCACTGCAACCTCTGTCTCCTGGGTTCAAGCAATTCTCCTGCCTCAGTCTCCTGAGTAGCTAGGACTACAGGTGTGCGCCACCACGCCCAGCTAATTTTTGTATTTAGTAGAGATGGGGTTTCACAATGTTGGCCAGGATGGTCTCGATTTCTTGACCTCATGATCTGCCCGCCTCAGCCTCCCAAAGTGCAGGGATTACAGGCACGAGCCCGTGCACCCAGCCCTTAAATTTGCATTTTGAGAAAAGATGTTTTATGTGCAGAAGAAACAAAGTTTAAAAATTGAAACCTCAAAACATTTCATTATGGCCAATGGCTTCTGAGGACTGATCATATATCAGTTAAGAGGCGTAAAGTAAATGGAACCCAGTCTCTTTGACCAATGTCCAAATTTGACTGGGGGGCACAGGAGCATAGAAATAAAAAGTATTTTTCTCTAGTCAGGTTTATTTTATCTATTTATTTTTTGAGACAAGGTCTCACTCTGTTGCCCAGGCTGAAGTACAGTGGCATGATCTTGGTTCACTGCAACCTCTGCCTCCTGGGTTCAAGTGATTCTTCCACCTCAGCCTCCTGAGTAGCCAGGACTACAGGCATCTACGTCCGACTAATTTTTCTATTTTTTTTTTTGTTAGAGACAGGATTTCACCATGTTGGCCAGGCTGCTTTCAAACTCCTAGGCTCAAGTGATCCACCAGCCTCGGCTTCCGAAAGTGCTGGGATTACAGGCGTGAGCCACTGCACCCAGCCCCAGCCAGGTTTAAAATTTTTTTTTAAGACTATAAAAGGATAATTTATTTACTTTTCTTATTCTAAGAAACCTGAAACATCCAGGTGAGATTATCTTAATGTGTTACACTTACAGAGCTATAGCACAGACTGGATTTTAGTTATCTAAAAACTTTTCATTTCAAATATGTATGTTAAGGAAGAAACTTTTCATTACGAAATCTTAACATTTTCAAAGTTCTCCAAAAGGCTGCCATTAAGAAACAACCAATCACAGAAGTGCAGAGACTATGACTATTAAATAGGAGGTTACAGGATAATTGGTTTCACATTCTCCTTAAATCAGAAAACAAGAAATAAAAACAAGGCTGTGACTATTAAATAAGAGGTTATGGGCCAGGCGCGGTGGTTCACGCCTGTAATCCCAGCACTTTGGGAGGCCGAGGCGGGTGGATCACGAGGTCAGGAGATCGAGACCATCCTGGTCAACATGGTGAAACCCCCATCTCTACTAAAAATACAAAAAATTAGCTGGGCATGGTGGCGCGTGCCTGTAATCCCAGCTACTCAGGAGGCTGAGGCAGGAGAATTGCCTGAACCCAGGAGGCGGAGGTTACAGTCAGCCGAGATTGCTCCATTGCACTACAGCCTGGGTAACAAGAGCGAAACTCCTTCTCGGAAAAAAAAAAAAGGAGGTTATAAGATAATTGGTTTCACATTCTCCTTAAATCAGAAACAAGAAATTCTATGCTTCAGAAGTTTATAGCTGGTTTACCTTAGCCAAAAGCTGCAAAGGGATACAGAGGCTGTAAATTCAAGATTACCTGCAGCAGAGATTTCTTCCTTGACATGAATTACTGGGATATTAGAATCAGGGTTACAATGCGAGACTATTTGGAGAATATTGTGAAATAGACAGAACACAGATTTTAAAGTCAGTTAGGCTAAATGCTCACTTGGGGCAAGTTACTGTATTCTGAACCTTTGTTTCCTTCCTTCAAAAATGGTAATACCACCTACCTCTTTAGGTTTTTGTTGGCATCAAATGAAAACACGAATAAAGTGTCTAGCACAGTACCTTATGATAAGTGCTTAAAATGTTATTTTCCTTTCCCACCTTGCCTCTTCTGATTGCAGTGTATGGTATGTTCTTTGGCTTGACAGTAGAGAAATCTTGTAACTACTAGTATTTAAATGGTGATTTACTTGTATTTCTACAAATATTTCATTTCATTCTTATGACAACTCTATGAAGTGAGTATTATCATTCTCCTCATTTTAAAAATGACATCAAAGGGCCTTTTCCCTTTGCTAGTTTGGCTTCGTATCACTTCAACATATATATCATGGCAGGGAGTATATATGCTGAGTCCTGTGAGTCCTCTTAGTGAATCACTGAACCTGGGGGTCATCTGGGGACCTACCCAACAGAAGGGAGTGTTAAGTCTTCCAGAAATTCCTACTCCAAATCTAGTGTGTTAAACTCTTTTTTTTTTTTTTTCTGAGACGGAGTTTCGCTCTTGTTACCCAGGCTGGAGTGCAATGGCACGATCTCGGCTCACCGCAACCTCCGCCTCCTGGGTTCAGGCAATTCTCCTGCCTCAGCCTCCTGAGTAGCTGAGATTACAGGCATGCGCCACCATGCCCAGCTAATTTTTTGTATTTTTAGTAGAGACAGGGTTTCACCATTTTGACCAGGATGATCTCGATCTCTCGACCTCGTGATCCACCCGCCTCGGCCTCCCAAAGTGCTGGGATTACAGGCTTGAGCCACCGCGCCCAGCCGTGTGTTAAACTCTTAAATTCACTGGTGGTATGATCCAAATGCTGTCTCTCCAGAATTCATGTTGAAAACTTCACCTCCAAAGTAAGGAAGTAGAAGGTGAGGCCTTCGGAGGTGTTTAAGGTCAAAAGGATGGCGAATATGATTAGTGCTCTTATAAAAGAAGCCCCAGAGAGATATCTAGTCCTCTCCACTAAGTGATGACACAGTTGGAAGGTTATCTTCTACGAACTAGAAGATGCGTCCTCATCCTATACCAAATCTGCTAGTGCCTTGATCGTGGAATTCCCAGCCTCCAGAACTGTACAAAATAACTTTCTCTTGTCTATAAGCCGCCCAGTCTATGGTAGCAGTCCAGACGGACCAAGACAACTGGAATTAGAGTTTCAAACTTTAGCTACTTCAGGTTCTTACATGATGACTGGACATATATTTCAGGGCACAAGGTAGATGAATTCTTCTCTCTCTCGGCCTGACACCCCCACTATCCCAAGGTTTCCTAATGCTTTTTGCTTCTGTGACTATAAATCATTTTAAGTCACAAAATCATCAGCTCCTCACCCCAGAAAATTGAAGTCTGTGTCACAATAGATAATATATGCGAACATTTTCTATTGGTAAATTCTGTACTAAAACATAAAGCATTTGATAAAACTTTAAAAAGTATACTCATCCCCAAGCGGCCAGATCCTTACCCTGAACATGCTGAGTTAGTCCTAGTGTTTTCTGTACATCTCGGCAGATCTTGGAGAGGCAGTACTGGAACTCCTCGTCGCAGTCATTCTTGCTTTTGCCACAGGTCTCATAGCACCTGTCATGTTGGTTGCAGCATTTTGTCAGGGAAGGGATACCAATGTTAAGCTGAAAGAGGCAGTTGGATGGATTACTGTCAATGAAATGCTAAACTCCTCTGCTGAAGTACCGCATTCAAATAGACTAAATGGATACAAATGACAATGACTGCCGTAGAGATAGTTCCAAACTCTGTCTCTGCCTACAAATACTTTGTGTTATAAATCTCCTCATTACACTTACCCATACCCACCCATGTTACTCTCTCAGCCATGCCTCACTGCTCCCTATTCTGCAGCATTAGAATACTCAGTTACCTGTCAGTAACTAACACAATTCCCGTTTGTCCAAAACACAAAATGTAGTTTTAAAAACAGAAAGATAAGGCTAAGTCTATTAAAAAGTCCCCAAGGGCTAGGCAAGTATGATTTTTGGATATTCAAAGTGTTTTGTGGCCTCTTCTTTGAAATAAAATTTACTTTATGTGAAATACCACAGAAAACTTTCCTGTAACTCAAATTTTACTTTTTTCATCTTTAAATACTTCTACATTCCCCAAAGATACTATTATTCTGAATCTATAATTTCAATTAAATAACTTTATATATAAAATCCTTGTGTCTAGGAATCATTCTCATAAACACTTTTTTCCCATAATTCTTGGCTTAGATCCAGCCTTTCCTACAACAACCACACAGCTATCCCACTTGGCCTTGTTTTAATGTAGAAAACATGCTTTATCTATACTTTTTCCCTCTAAGTAGTATTACTTCTGTACTCCAAACTTTTCACCTATGTATGTGATATTAGGAAATATTATTAAAATAGTATTAACATCTATAAGATTCAAAAATAAAACAATTTACTTCATTTACTTTTGTTAGAAGTTTTGCCAGAAAGAATCTAATAAACCTGATCACTATGACGCCCAGCTAAATTATTTGTGTATCTGAGAACATGGTGGTAGTCTTATATCTCCCAGAAGTATTACATGATTTACCAGTCATAAAATTTATCAAATAAAAGACAATATTTACATGAACACCAAACAGTGGAGAGCCACATCCATTCGGTGGGGAGGGTTTATAACCATAACGTGGGAAAGGCTTAGATCCTATAAAATATAAATTGATACCATAATTAATTTTCAAATATGATAAAAATAAAATACATACTCAAAAATGTCCATAATATGCTAGACTAGCCTTAGCAATATTTAGTATTTATTTGGATGCTAACATAAGTGTACATGTCTTTATTCTGATGAGCATTAAGAATGCTAATTTGACTTTTTTTATTTCTCCTGTGGTGAGGAATATATACAATGTCCACATACATACACATACACATATATAGCAGTTCATAAAATGTAATTATTTGTAAACCTATGCCATACAAAACATACAAAAGCTTATCCTGCACTTCTGGAGATTTCAGAGGTCACTTGCCAGATGGGGTCCATATGTATGAAAGATAAATCCACCCTGTTTTCCTGTACATTCCAACACTTTGTATTTTTAGAGCTACGACAGTATCTTCCCAACCTCCCACAAATGCTTCATTGCATAGAAACCTCAATAACCATTAACTAACCAGTTTACCCGGCCAAAGCCTAAGGCTAAGGAAGACAAGGTCATCTGCTGATCATTTAATAACCTTAGTACTACAAGACATTACAGGACCACACACTCTGCCTGATGCCCTCCCACCCAGTCAACCATTTCACAAATATACTCCTTTTCTATCTAAGGAAAAGGTTACCTTTTCCTTAGATACCTGGAGAACTACAGAACTTCTGGGATATCGCAGTTCTAATGAAGTACTTCTAATGAACAGAAGACTTGGAAGGCTAATGTTCCCCAGTTGCATCAAGCGTTCGGTAACAAGGAAAAAGATGACATAATCATAGCAATCTTAAATTTTGAAGGGTACTTCAGAAACATCTCACCTCATTTAATACAGGCTTACCTCAAAGATATTGCAGGTTCAGTTTCAGACCGTCACAATAAAGCCAATATAACAATAAAGTGAGTCAAACAAGGTTTCTGGTTTTCCAGTTCATATAAAAGTTTTGTTGGCTGGGTGTGGTGGCTCACACCTGTAATCCCAACACTTTGGGAAGCTGAGGCGAGTGGATCATGAGGTCAGGAGTTCAAGACCAGCCTGGCCAATACGGTGAGACCTGTCTCTATCCAAAATACAAAAATTAGCTGGGCGTGGTGGCAGGCGCCTGTAATCCCAGCTACTCAGGAGGCTGAGGCAGGAGAACCGCTTGAACCTGGGAGGTGGAGGTTGCAGTGAGTCGAGATCACGCCACTGCGCTCCAGACTGGGCGACAGAGTCTAACCCCAAAAAAAAAAAAAAGTTTTGTTTACACTATACTGTAGTCTATTAAGTACTCAATAGCATTGTCTAAAAAAATCAATGTACAGACCTTAATTTAAAAATACTTTATTGCTAAAAAATGCTGACACAGAGAGACTAAGTGAGCACATGCTGTGGGAAATATGGCGCCGACAGACTTGCTTAATGTAGGGTCACTGCAAACCTTTTAATTTGTTTAAAAAACAACCACAATTATCTGTGAAGTGCATTAAAGCAAAGCACATTAAAATGAAGTATGCTTGTGTAAAAATCAGTTCAGCCTACCAGCCATCTAGTATCTTTTTGAATGTTTCTCACAATCCTCCTATATCAAGAAATAACCTATTCCACTGTTAAATGACATCAACTAAGGCCATCTGCCTTCTTGTAAGTTCTACCCATAAACAATCTTCTGCCCCTTGGGGAATGAGAAAAATAAGCCAACTCCCTATTTTACATAATAATCCTTTCAAATGTTTGGGGCTGCAATTTATCTTTCTTTCTAAATGAGATATTCCCAGGTATTTTACCCTAAGACATGGCAGTTTGCAAATACAACCCCACAGTTGGAAACATAGGATTGACACAAAGTATTCCACCAACTTTCATTTAACTAACATTTATTGGTAGGAGACTTAAATAAAGACAAGGTTACCCTCCAAAAGTAAACTGAGAGTAAAAAACAATGCTTTCAGTAATTAACCATCAAAATAAGTAATTCCTCAAAGTAATGATTGAAAATGGTTTCAGGCCAGCATGGGGGCTCATGCCTGTAATCCCAATACTTTGAGAGGTAAAACTGCCTGAGCCCAGGATTTCGTGACCAACCTGGGCAACATGATGAGACCCTGTCTTCACTTAAAAAAGAAAAAAAAAAAAAAAAAGAACTAAAAAAAAAAATTTTAAAAAGAAAGAGAAAAAAAATGGTTTCAGTGAGTTGCTCAGAAGTTCCATGCTCAACTGAGGTCACCACATACAGCCTCCATTGGGTAGTACAATCTCATGAAGATATAAAGCTACAGTCTGGTAGGGTTTGGTGGCTCAGGCCTATAGACTCAGCACTTTTGGAGGCTGAGGTGGGCAGATCACCTGAGGTTGGGAGTTCAAGACCAGCCTGACTGACATGGAGAAACCCTATCTCTACTAAAAATACAAAATCAGCCGGGTGTGATGGCGCATGCCTGTAATCCTAGATACTCAGGAAGCTTAGGCAGGAGAATCACTTGAACCCGGGAGGTGGAGGCTGCGGTGAGCCCAGATCATGCCATTGTACTACAGCCTGGGCAACAAAAGTGAAACTGTGTCTCAAAAAAAAAAAAAAAAAACCATTAAAAAGGTATAGCCTGCTCTGCCAATGCTAAAGGAACAATGTATACAAAAAGGAATGGTTAAGATGAGTCTAGAAAGGGGAAGGCCAATGACAGCACTTGGTCTTGTTTCTCCAGCCCTGTCCAAGGGGAAAGATTGTTTCTGGACCCTTGCAAGATGAGGGTAAGATGGCTCAGACTATCACAGACTAGTCACCATGATCCTTCAATTCTTATCTGCTTTAGTCTTTCATTCCTTTTTTTTTTTTTGAGATGGAGTCTTGCTTTGTCTCCCAGACTAGAGTGCAGTAGCCTGATTCTGGTTCACTGCAACCTCCGCCTCCTGGGTTCAAGCTATTCTCCTGTCTCAGCCTCCCAAGTAGTTGGAATTACAGGTGTGTGCCACCACTCCTGACCAATTTTTGCATTTTTAGTAGAGGCGGGGGTTTCACCATGTTGGCTGAGCTGGTCTCAAACTCCCGACCTCATGATCCCTCATGATCCACCCGCCTTGGCCTCCCAAAGTGCTGGGATTATACGTATGAGCCACCACGCCTGGCCTAGTCTTTCATTCCTAAGAAAACAGTTTATGACTTGGCTTCCTACTTACAAGGGCCTACAGAGGAAGAACATACTAACCATAAACACTTGGATGTTCAGTGGGCATCGCAACCTGTCCCTCCTGACATTTACCTCAAACTTGCTCCATTCACAGTTCCCTGTTTTCAGTTAATGGTGACTCTGTCCTTCCAGATGCTCAGAGCAAAATGTCAGCCATTTTTGTTTATGTTCTTACATTCTTACACCCCACATTCAATCCAACAGTGTAATCTGTTGACTCAACCATCAAAATATTCAGAATCTAATCACTTCTTACCACTACCACTATTTCCATCCTGCTCCAAGCCACACTGGATTATTGCTATAAACTCCTAACTAGTTGCCCTACTTTGGTTTCCCTGCCCCACACTAACCCCCATAATCCAATCTCAACACTGAGCATGAGTCATCTTATTAAAATACGTTAGAGCAAGTCTTTCTTCTGCTCATAACCTCTCCAATGGCTTCTCATCTTATTGACAGCAAAAGCCAAAGTCTATACAGCCTATAAACCCTGTATAACCTGGTCCTCCCATGATTTCTCTGACCTCATCCTCTTCCTATTCTCTCTCTTCCTTTCTTCCTCAATCCATTCCTCTTTGCTGTTCCACAGACACTGCAGGTCTGCTCCTGCCCTAGGGCCTTCAAACCTGCTCTTACTGAATATGGGTGCTCTTTCTCCTGATAATACATAGTTTCTCTTTTACTGCTATGGTTTGAAAGTTTGTGTCACTCCAAAATTCTGTTGAAACCTAATCACCAAGGTGATGGTATCAGGAGGTGGGACTGTTAGAGGTGATTAGGTCATATGGACATATCCCTCATGAATGGAATTTGTGCCCTATAAAAATGGCCCTGAAGAGCTACCCTTTCCCATCTACCACCATGTGAGGACATAGCTAGAAGGTGCCATCTATATACAAGTAAGTGGATGCATACCAAATACTGAATATGCCAAATGCTCCATCTTGGACTTCGCAGCCTCCAGAACTGATGAATAAACTTCTATTCTTTATAAACCACCTAGTTTAAGGCATTTTGTTATAGCAGCCTGAACAGACCAAGACACTCATCTTCTCAGCAAGTCTTCCCTGACCATACTATTTGTAGCACATATGACCTTCTAACATACTATATCACTAATCTGCTTATTTTATTATGTCTCCCCAGACTAAAATGTAAACAAACTCCTTGAGAGCAGATATTTTTGTGTTTTGAATTCCCAATGCCTAGAGCAGGGCCTGAAATAAGTATGTGATGAATTTTTGCAATAAGTATATGATGAATTAATGAAGAGAAGACTTGGAAGGCTAATTTCCATGCGGTTAGAATATTCATTATAAATGGAGATTACCCATTGAGAAATCCTGCTGTTTACCCTTCAGTCTCTTTTGAGTTTGGTGAGCATTCATCAACCTCCAAAGACTGATCATTTTTAGTTTGTCACATCTCTTTAAAATATGGCACCTAAAACTAAATATTGTAGGGTAAGATGGGCTTAACCTTTTGAGCTGGATAAAGTACGTGTATTAACGCAGCCTAACATAGTATATGTTTCAGCTGTGCCCCATTGCAAACATATATCAGACAGTAGTAAAAAAAATCCTCAGTTCTAAAATGGACTTTTTAATATCTACTGCTAGAGGCTTAGCACTTCTGCGATTTAAGTTTGAGCCTAAACATAAGATTGTATATAAGATTCAGCTTAGTTTCAGTTCACCATTCTCAACTGTTCAGCATTTTTTAAATCTAGAGCGCTTCACCCAATGTTACCTGTTGCTCTCAGACATTCACAAACTTAAGATGTAGGTATTAATCAGGACAGAGGTCCACTACAGATGAGTCCTCTCTCTAAGCAGCCAGGAAGTCATCAAATCATAACCAGTTTTTCTCACAGGAATATCATGAGAAACCATACATTTATCTATGAGTTTCTTTGCCCGAACACACTAGAAACCTCTTCACAGAAAAGGAGAGAGGCTAGATCAGCATTTAATTCTTGGGGAGCCCATTCGAGTTCCTCAAGTTCATCATGAACCTCTCTTTCTTCAGGGTTTTAACAATCAACTGTTTAAAATGTTTAGCAACTTATTTAGAAATACACATTAAATAATGGATCAAGTTGTTAATCTGAAAAAAGTACAACACACCAGAGAATGTTCAAGAAGTCTGGAAACAGGAATAGCGTATTTACAATATATGTTGTACAGGTTAATAACTGGACTGCTTTAAATTTAGAAGTATATCACCCAAAGAAGGTGTCTAGGCCAGGCACAGTGGCTCATGCTTGTAATCCCAGTGGTTTGGGAGGCCAAGGCGGGCAGATCACAAGGTCAGGAGTCCAAGACCAGCCTGGCCAACATGGTGAAACCCCATCTCTACTAAAAATACAAAAAATTAGCTGGGTGTGGTGGCAGGCACCTGCTGTAATTCCAGCTACTCAGGAGGCTGAGGCAGGAGAATTGCTTGAACCCGGGAGCAGGAGGTTGCAGTGAGCTGAGACCACGCCACTGCACTCTGGCCTGGGCAACAGAGGGAGACTCCGCCTCAAAAAAAAAAAGTGTCTAGTGGTTGATGAAAAACATATTGAGTGTGTCATTTGAAAATATAATGTTCATCCTATGTTTCCAACTTTTTAGACACCTTGTACATTCCCCCCTCCCTCCCATCTGTCAGTCTACAGATTTCTGGAACCTTACCCTCTTACATGAGGAGCAAAGATTACCACCCTCAGACAACTGATATGGGCCTAGGGTTTTAAAGGCATGTGTCTCAATTGCCTTTTTTTTTTTTTTTTAAAATCAGAAAAGTATTTCCCTCAATGTACATACAATAGCAGTACTTCTGTTTTTCCTTCCCTTTGTATTTTAGCAAAATCCATAGACTTTGATTTCAAATCTATAAAAACATTCCTAATGCTCTGATGTGTGTAACGATAGTGATACATATGTGTATGCATGTATATACATATATAGGCATTTTCTCATAAGAATTAATTACCTTTTTTTTTTTTTTTTTTTTTTGAGACGGAGTTTTGCTCTTGTTGCCCAGGCTGGAGTGCAATGGCGCGATCTCGGCTCACCGCAACCTCAGCCACCTGGGTTCAGTCAATTCTCCTGCCTCAGCCTCCTGAGTAGCTGGGATTATAGGCACGCGCCACCATGCCCAGCTAATTTTTAGTATTTTTAGTAGAGACGGGGTTTCACCATGTTGACCAGGATGGTCTCGATCTCTTGACCTTGTGATGTACCCGCCTCGAGAAATAATTACCTTTTAATGGGAGAATGATCAGACACAAATGAAGTGAGAAAAACTAAAAACATGTCCACCGTAGGAGAATAAAGAGGAACAGAGATAGTATGGAGGTCAATTGGCAAAAATGAGAATGGAAGTACGAGGAAGTAGGAGACTGCTGTGTCAAACAGGGCTAGTGGTTGTAATTGTCCTCAGGAAAAAAGTTGATAAAAATCAAGTAATAAAGAACCAACACCTACTGTACATGAAAAATTGGATAACACCATGACATAAATGCTGGTAAAAAGTGGCTCCCCAGTGTAAATGGCAAAGGGACATATGTGTTTGGTTTTTTAGTTTCTTTCGAAGCAAACTCCTGTCATTTTCTCAGAGGGGGCCTTCCCTTCCTACCTCATCTAAAATAGCACCCCCTCTCTTTCTAGCATTTACTGACCAAATTAATATTAACATTAGCCAGTTTTTATGAAGAAAGGAACTTAGTCTTGCTCACCTAGAAGATATTTAGCACACAGTGGGTACCCAAGAAATTCTCAGATTAAAGAAATGGGAAAGCATTCTTTGATGAAATTAAAATAATTCTTTATTCACAGCAAAGACTGAAAACTTGGAAGTAATTAGTTTCCTGAGAAATTCTGAAGTATTTTGAAGTTCTAAATTCACCTTTAAATTAAAATAGTTGTTTCTGAACCAGGGAAGTTATATAGACAGTTCTTTTTTTTTTTTTTTTTGAGACAGAGTTTCACTCTTGTAAGCCAGGCTGGAGTGTAGTGGCACAATCTCGGCTCACTGCAACCTCCACCTCCCAGGTTCAGGGAATTCTCCTGCCTCAGCCTCCCAAGTAGCTGGAATTATAGGCACCTGCCACCACACCAGCTAATTTTTTATATTTTTAGTAGAGGCGGGGTTTCACCATATTGGCTAGGCTGGTCTCAAACTCTTGACCACAGGTGATCCACCTGCCTCGGCCTCCCAAAGTACTGGGATTACAAGCATGAGCCAGCACGCCCAGCCTATAGACAGTTCTTTATTAGAGATTAAGTTGATTCAGATACCAATGTTACAAATGTATTAACATTTTAAGTTTTGTTATAGTGTTATAAATGGCTAAGCATTTTAAAAATTAGCATTTCTACTGGTTCCAGATTTTACAAATAAAGCAAAAACTCAATAATGGAAGAAACAAAATCAGAGTCACACCAAAACACCATGATGTGTTGGGGCCACTGTCCTCTAAAATTTGCAAGCAGACACAAACCAAATCCACTGTGTATAACTTCATGGAAAGACTATTCATCAATTTCAAGTTTTGACTTAACAAATAGCTCCTTCTCGATCGTTTTATCATTTACATCGACTGCTGAAATCTAAAGATTTTCGTAGACTGAGACAAACTTGATTGTTTTCCATGTATTTTTGCTAAATTCGATGCAAGTACTTCCAAGTAGCCCAACGGTTTTCACTGGAAAGAATATGAAGACGACAAGCAGAAGAAGTCGTCTGCTGGGTCACACAAAGATCTCACCACCAAGTTTTGTAAGATTCCAACCTACACTCCCAAACACTTGAGACTTTTTAAGTACTCATGATCGTCAATCTCCATAGGGTCCTTATGTGACTTTATTTTTGTAGTCTGTTCACTTTCCTATTTTCCTCAAATCTCCAACATCCCCATTCCCAATTTCTAGAAGAGCAGGCAATCAGGAGAACCTGAACATCCACCCACTTAAATGCATCAGGCATCAGTTATCATATCCGCTACCTGTGCTCCTATTAACAGGGCTATGCTACATGTTCTTGGCCAAACTCTCCATGTATATACTAGAAACCATCCCCTCTCACTTACCCAAGGCTATGACTCCAACAATTCCCTCCCTTATCAGTATTTCTACTCTCCACTGAACCATTCTCAAAAGCATACAAATACGTTATTTTTCCTAATGCCTGAAAACTATTCTTTCCATGGTCTTCCCCATTTCAGTTAATGGCAGTCGTTCCAGATGTTCAGGCCAAAACTGTGGTATTATTTTTGACTTAACTCACACCCAACTTACAAGCCATCAGCAAATCTTTGAGGTCCTTCCTTCAAAATGTATCCAAAATGCAACTACTTCTCATTACCTTTATTGCTACCAACCTGAACAAAATCACCCTGTCTTTTGTCTGGACTCCTGCATGTGTCACCTGCTTTCATTCTAACTCCCCGACCCCCTTGACCCCTTTTGTTCTCAGCACAACAGCCAGAGGGATCCTGTGAAAACATATATCACTGAATGAATTAATGACTTATTCATAATTCTAAAAACATTTACAAGCCAGTTTTGTGTTCTATTTTTCAAAGAAAATTGAAAAGTTTTCTTCCTTAAATCTTCCTTGTTGTCAGTGAGAAAAAAGTTTAAGAAAATAATGATCATCAAATTTATTCCCCTAAATACTTAACTCACTAAACAGAAAGCCTTTTTTCTACCCAAGAGGGGGTTGCCAAAAGTAAGGGAGCAAGTCTCCATAATGCCTGTCCCTTAGGTAAAGCAACGACATGTGCCCTTTATTTGACCAACCTCTTCCTACCATTAACTCAGTCTCTCTTTTTTTAAAGCTCCCTTGATCTGTTTCTTACAACTAAAAACACCCCTTAATCACCATGTTTCTCTAGATTTGGGATTGTTCTGTTTGGTTCTGATTTGCACACCTGAATTCCAAGATACAGGAAAGGCTGAATCATTGTTCGAGGGAAACTGTTCAAGTAACAGCAATTTTTAAATTATATTTACTTTTTATTTTTGGAGAATAAATTCTTGCTCTGTCACCCAAGCTGGAGGGCAGTAGCACCTCTCAGGTTCAAGCTATTCTCCTGCCTCAACCTTCCATGCAGCTGGGACTACAGGTGTGACCACCACCCCATCTAATTTTTGTGTTTTTAGTAGAGATGGGGTTTCATCATGTTGGCCAGGCTGGTCTCAAACTCCTGACCTCAAGTGATCCGCTCACCTCAGCCTCCCAAAGTGCTGGGATTACAGGTGTGAGCCACCACACCTGGCCTAATTTTTTTTTTTCATTGAGATTGATTTACCTCTCAGTATGGTGACTTGGACTTGAAACCACATGTCCACTGAACAAAAAAATTTTCACTGAGGCATATAACATTTCTTAAATTCCCAAATTCCTTTGTGTTTTTTTGTGCCAGAGACCTTCCTCTAAACTCCAAATAGTACATTTTGAGAAGCCTACAGAAGATGAAAAAGACTAAAAAGAAAGATTAAGCCAGGTGAAGTGGGGGCATGCCTATAGTCCTAGCTACTTGGGAGGCTGAGGCAGGAGAATTGCTTGAGCCCAGGAGTTGGAGGCTGTACTGAGCTATGATCATATCACTGCATTCTAGCCTGGGCACAGAGGGAGACCCTGCCTCAAAAATATTTATAAAAAATAAATGAAAGAAGCCGGGCACGGTGGCTCATGCCTGTAATCCTAGCACTTTGGAAGGCTGAGGTGGGTGGATCACCTGAGGTCAGGAGTTCAAGACCAGCCCCGCCAACATGGTGAAACCCCATCTTAAATAAATAAATAAATAAATGAAAGAGATTAAAACAGTATGTTAACAAGACTGGTATTCATTCGACCTCAGGGATGTTTTAAAAGTAAATAAACTCTAGAACCCTGGACTAATAAATCTACGAAGATGACTCCTTCCAAGCCTTCCCTACCTCTGTATATGGCAACTGTATCATTTCTTTGGCTCAGGCCAAAGCCTCCAGAGTCATCCTTGACCGGCCTTTCTCCTCAGGTCTGTTGCATTTGCTATTCCTTCTGCCTGGAATGCTTTTTCTCCAAATTACCACAGTGTCCCCCTTACCACTTGGAGATTCTCTCATCATTCGGCCTTAGCCAAACAACCCATTTAGATGAGTAAGTTGCCTCCAACATGGTCCTCATGTTCCCGGCTCAGACTCGAAACTCCCCTGATTTTACTTATTTACTAGTTAATTACTCATCTCTCCCTCACAAGAACTCAAGCTCCACAGAGATTTTCGTCTGTTTTATTAACTAATGAATCTCAAATTAGAACATCTGACACACAGTTGGGACTTAAACAACTGTATAATGAATGGAAGTGACTAAGTAAAACTATAACATTTGCTTCAAGAAAGGCAATCATGTGATCCTTAAATTATGCACTTAGTCCCCCTAACAAGTTCTACAAGAACGAAAAATATCTTTTTTTTTTTTTTTTTGAGACGGAGTTTCACTCTTGTTACTCAGGCTGGAGTGCAATGGCGCGATCTCGGCTCACCGCAACCTCTGCCTCCTGGGTTCAGGCAATTCTCCTGCCTCAGCCTCCTGAGTAGCTGGGATTACAGGCACGCACCACCATGCCCAGTTGATTTTTTTGTATTTTTAGTAGAGACGGGGTTTCACCATGTTGACCAGGATGGTCTCGATCTCTTGACCTCGTGATCCACCCGCCTCGGCCTCCCAAAGTGCTGGGATTACAGGCTTGAGCCACCGTGCCCGGGCTAAGAACGAAAATATCTTTATCTAGCATACTGGTGGTAACGTTTAGGCACAAATTTAAGAAGCAAGAAACATGCCTCAGCACCTGTTCAGCGCTTTAAAGCATACAGGATACAGTTCATCCTTTACTTCTACTAACATAAAACAAGAAATTATCTTGAAAATTGCAGGGAGCAGGTGGCATCACAGCTTTACATGATATCAGTTCCTTTTACATACAATCAGGTTCCAACCATGAAGTCACTGGATGCCCTATTATTTTCAGCTGCCAGCATTAATGAGACTCTAACCTTGGCTAATCTTATTGGAAACATGATCTCCCAAGTGCTCTGCTAACATTTTCAATTTCCAAATAAAAGTCCAATATTTTTCTGACCTATTAAAATATTTAAGCATTCAAAAATGTGCTACAAAAGAACCATCTCTGCCTGAAGTACTGAGTTGATTAGTACTCATATTGCCACCAAACAAGTTCTCAGATTCAAAGAGAAAGTTCAAAAAATATTAAAAGAGTAAATGAAAATAACTATTAACGTTAACTAACAATCGGTGGGGGGGGGGTCACTGATATCTAAGGAAAGAAGAGTTACGGAACTCTTTCTCAACACTCGAGTACACCAAAAGTCTGTACAAAGGTCGCAAGTTATTTTCTGTGGCTTTGCAGAAAAAACCATCTAATATCAGTTATCGAGAAAGTTAATACGGCATGGTTTTTAAATTCTCAGTTTCGCATGTTCATCCAATTTACAGAAGCAAAAACAGAGCTAAAATCAGTCTGTTCTACTCCATTTCCATGATTCCTACGTCAGTAAGTTCTTGGGCAACTTGGTGCAATTGGGAGAAAAAAGGTTAATTCAGAAACAATGAAAACGGAACGGACAGTACACTCAGGTGACTCTCACATTCTAACAATAGCGGTGCGAACTTGTTCCCTGCTTGCTCAATCACCAGAACGGCAAGGTTCTAGCAGTGGTGAAGCTTTTCCACAGCCGAAGGGCACCGTCAGGGTCCGCCTTGCAGCTGCCACTCACACCCCCATGACCTCCGCCACCCCCATCCCCCGAAAGCACAAGCCCTCGCTGGGCCCGGGTGGCCCCTCACCGTCACTGCATTTATACTGGCAGAGACCGTCCTCGCCTCCCAGGAGGTCCAAGGCGGCGTTCAGGTACGTGTCTATCTTGTGAACGCCGTTCCGGATGGTCTTCAAGGTGGCCCTCCAGTCGGTGGTCTGGGCCTGCTCCTGGCACCTGACAACAGCGGCCGCGAGGAGCAGCAGGAGGATGAGCGCGGGGCGCGGGAGCAGGGCCATCCGCGCAGCGCGGGGCTCTACGGGTCCCCGAGCCCGGCGGCAGGCGCGTCCCCACGGAGCCCCCGGGACGCGCTAGGCAGCGGAGCGGGCCCGGGGCTTGGCAACCGCCGGCTCCATATCCACGCCTCCTTCCCCGCTGGCCCGCAGGGCCTCGCTGGCTTTACGGGAACCGCCTCTGGGAGGCAGCGCAGTCCCAGAGACGCTTCCGCTCACCTAGGCCAGCGACCGTCCCCTGTGCGCCTGCGCCGGAGCGCGGCGGGGCGGAGCGCGGCGGGGCGGGGCGGAGCGCGGCGGGGCGGGGCGCGCAGGGGGTGGGATGAGGCGGGGGTGGGATAAGGCGGGGGCGGGGAGCCGGGGGTGGGAAGCGCGGAGCAGCGGACGGGGCGGGGCCTCCTCGCCTACAAGATTTCCCCGGTTCCCTCACAAGGCCCTCGGTCCTGGTTCACTAGAGAAGTTTAAAAAATACCCAGGCCCAGGCCCCTTTTCTGGGAACCTGATTACTTTGGTCCTAGGTAATAGGACCTCGGACCAGTGGGCGTCGGTATTTTTTAAAAGCTCTGCGGGCGATTAACCGTGAAGCTGGGGTGCAGAGCTAACCTCGGTGTCCTAACCTGACCAGTCGGGGTTTTCAGCACAGTAGCCCCGAGAGACAGACTTTTCTGGTTGTGGACCATATCGGAGAAAGTAACTCCTGTGTTCGCTTGCAGGGAGCGCTGCGAGAGGTCCAGCTGAGTCTGCGGCTGGAAGACGTGGTTCCGCTGGCAACGTGGGCGGAGTCGGGATCTCAGCTCGAGGAGGGCTTTGCCTCCTCGCATCCTCTCCAGGCCTGCGGTGGCCGCGGTTGCGGGAGCCGGATCTGGGAGATGCCAAGCCAGGCCTTGGCAATGCCTGACTCTAATCAGGACTAGCTAGATGCTAGTTTAGACTTTCTGGGAAAAGAAAATGGTCCAACAGTAAAACTCTTCCCTGGTAAGGAAGAAACAGTCGTGTAAACTTAAATATAGTAAAATAAATAAATAAACTCTTAACCAAGGAAATCACTGTTTTCCTACTCAAGGGATTTTGTAACTTGATAGTTCCAGTGACGTTTGTTTCTCTGTACCCACCCTTCTGCCCCAGCATTGTGCAGAAACCATAAATAACTATTGCAGTAGTACTTTCTACCAGTTATAAATACCTGGTTATCTTAGAATCACAGCAGTTTCCAAGAATTTTACAGTAAGATCCAGCGCAACGTTGAAAGTATTGGACAGGCCAGATACGTTGGCTCACTCACGCCTGTAATTCCCAGCACTTTGGGAGACTCTAGGTGGGTGGATCACTTGAGGCCAGGAGTTCGCGACCAGCCTAACCAACGTTATGAAACCCCGACTGTACTAAAAATGCAAAAAATTAGCCAGGCATGGTAGCAGGCACTTGTATCCCAGCTACTCAGGAGGCTGAGGCAGGAGAATGGATAGAACCCGGAAGGCAGAGGGTGCAGTGAGACAGCGCCACTGCACTCCATCCTGGGCAACAGAGGGAGACTCAGTCTCAATAAATAAATAAATAAATAAATAATAAAAATAAAGTATTGGGCATAGGTGTGTCCTTTCTATAAGAATTACCAGTAAGTTCTAGGTTTGCCCTTTTGTGTTTGTTACAAACTTAAGGAGCTTATAATAAATGTTCAGTGCGTAGTTCATAAAAATTTACTGAGTGCATACTGTGTGCCAGGCACTTCATGAATATGATCGGTTAAGTTCAGAACACTGCTTTACAAGGATGCAGCCTTTGGGTAAGTTAGAAACATAGAAAGGCATTCCCCCTCTACCAAAGGGGTAGCCCAACCCCAGGCTGGAGACTGCCTGGACTTGACTCAGCCCCTCAACGAGGAGTCTTGGGCAGTGATTAATTCCTACCACAATGGAGAATGGGGAAGAATGTTCCCTAGAAGGTATTATTATCTTCACCTTTTACAATCAAAGAGTTGAGGTGAGAAGTCATGTGACAGTATCTAGTCCAAACAAAGGCCTCTGTCTTCACAAAATACCAATGATATTTTTATTTTTAAATTTTTAGACAACACATTTCAATGCATTTAAAAAAGGGAATTTAGAATTACTGTCTTAGCTTTCTGGGACATTGGTTTCTGAGCTCCAAAGTATGGAAGTCAGATTAGATTACCTGTGAGATACCACCACCCGAATCCTTACACCAGGCTTAGTTCTTACAAGTCTTCTTCCAGAGAAACTCCCTAGGCCAGGGATAAGTCTTGAAAGAAAGGACAGAATGTTGTAAAATAACCTGGTTCCAGCTCTCAGTTATGACCCAAAGCCTCTCCTTCTCCCCCTCCACTTCTCTATTTATCTATTCCTTTGTGATCTTTAATTTCTTATACCTTAACTACTACTACTTTGAGGACTCAGAAGTAGTTTGTATGTCAGATCTCTCCTTAGGGATTAACTTCTCAAATGCCAGTTCTTCTGGCTGATGGAGCTGTTCTCCTTCTCTCGCAAGCAAATCTTTTTCACTATCTTTCCCATGGGAATCACCACCATTTTTGTAGAAAACAAGACTCTTAAGTTTTATTTTCACATCCTTTTCACATTTAATCATTATATATTTGTTGTTCTGCTACAGTAATTACAAATTACTTTTTCCTCTTAATTGATGCTGTCAAACACCAGGGATCTGCACTGACCACAGACTATCTATATAATTTGTAGGGCTCAGTGCAAATAAAAATAGAGACACTTGCTCAAAAATTGAGAATTGCAAGGTGATAACAGCAGAGCATTAAAGTAAGTGCAGAGCCCTTTTGAGTGTGCAGTCTTGTGCCATTACACAGGATGCATGCCCTGATTCACCATATCATATAACTTTATTTTTTTTGGACACCGAGTCTTGCTCTGTCATCCGGCTGGAGTGCAGTGGATCTCGACTCACTGCAACCTCTGTCTCCCAGGTTCAGGCAAGTCTCCTGCCTCAGCCTCCTGAGTACCTAGGACTACAAGCACGTGCTACCATGTCCAGATGACTTTTTTAAAAAGTTTCAGTAGAAATGAGGTTTCGCCATGTTGGCCAGGCTGGGGTCTCGAACTCCTCACCTCAAGTGATCCCCTTGCCTTGGCCTCCCAAAGTGCTGGGATTACACACAAGAGCCACTGTGCCCAGCCCATATCATATAACTTCTAGATGACCCACTTCCGTCCTTTCTTCCCAAATTTTGGCATAAAATGTTTGAAAAGAGCTTTCTTTACAGAAAACTTTCATTTAA
Source organism: Saimiri boliviensis (assembly GCF_048565385.1). Classification (NCBI taxonomy): domain Eukaryota; kingdom Metazoa; phylum Chordata; class Mammalia; order Primates; family Cebidae; genus Saimiri; species Saimiri boliviensis. The sequence goes on from NC_133451.1 coordinate 102,052,098, forward strand.
CCAGTAAAACCTGTTATTTTGATGACAGACACCATTAGTTGCAAATCCACAGCTGTCTTTCAGGTCTTTCCTGCTAGAGAGTGGCTGGCTTGTCTATATATTCTTTGACTGTGGTGGCAGGAGCTGAAGATAGGAAGTTACTTAGGATACAGTAAACTAGGTTAAGGCATTAGTATGGCTTGGTCCAGGAAAGGAGAAGTGGGGGTATGAAAAGTGGTCATATTCTAGATTTAACTTGATGGTAGAGCAAAAGGGATTTGCTGATGTGAGAGAAAAAGAGGAATCAAGGATGGCATTGAAATTTTGGCCTAAGCCTTATGATAGAGTTCTCGCTAACTGAAATGGGGAGGATTGTGGAAGGAGCAGGTTTTGGGGGAAAATTTAAGAAATTCATTTCGGTCACACCATGTTCAAGAAGCTTATTCTGAGTCTGCAGTTCAGCATACAGGTTGGAAATATATTTGGAAGCTGTCAGGATAGAAATGGCTTTTAAAGTCATGGGACTGGCCGGGCGCGGTGGCTCAAGCCTGTAATCCCAGCACTTTGGGAGGCCGAGGCGGGTGGATCACAAGGTCGAGAGATCGAGACCAACCTGGTCAACATGGTGAAACCCCGTCTCTACTAAAAATACAAAAAATTAGCTGGGCATGGTGGCACGTGCCTGTAATCCCAGCTACTCAGGAGGCTGAGGCAGGAGAATTGCCTGAACCCAGGAGGCGGAGGTTGCAGTGAGCCGAGATCGCGCCATTGCACTCCAGCCTGGGTAACAAGAACGAAACTCCGTCTCAAAAAAAAAAAAAAAAAAAAAAAAAAAAAAAAGTCATGGGACTTTGCTGGGCGCAGTGGCTCACACCTGTATTCCTAGCACCTTGGGAGGCCAAGGTGGGCAGATTGCTTGAGTCCAGGAGTTCAAAGCAGCCTGGTTAACATGGCAAAACCTTGTCTCTATAAAAAAATACAAAAATTAGCCAGGCATGGTGGTGCATGCCTGTAGTCCCAGCTACTTGGGATGCTGAAGCAGGAGGATCCTTTGAGCCTGGGATGCAGAGATTGCAGAGAGCCGAGATCGTGCCATTGCACTCCAGCCTGGCAACAGAGCAAGACCCCGTCTCAAATAAATGAATAAATAAATAACACGGGACTAAGTGAGATCCTCTAAGAAGTAAGTGTGCACAAAGAGGCAGAGCAAGGTCTAAGTCTTAGGAGGTCAAGGAACAAAGAACAAATAAGGATCCTAAGAAGGAACAGCCAAGTGCAGCAGAAGTGGAACTAAGAGAATGCTGTATTCTGGTGTGTCAAAGAAAGACAGAACCATCAATTCTGCTGATGCGAGGAAGGTGAGGGCTAGATATTGACTACTAGATTTAGTAACATGGAGGTTATTGGTGAACTTGACAAGAGTCTCATTGAAGTACTGGGGAGAAAACACAGTTGTAGTTAGAGGAAGAAAAGAATTAGGAATGTCAATTATAGTGAATATCAACATAAATTATGAAAATATAAAATGTACTATATTTGTGCTGATTCTTGTCTGAATGATATATTAATAAATGCCTTGGAATGGGAGATTCTGGGTGGCCAAGGCTAGGCTTTCTTTTCTTTTCTTTTTTTCAGAGACAGGGTCTTATTCTCTCACCCAGGCTGGGGTAGCATGATCATAGTTCACTGTAACCGTGAACTCTTGGGCTTAAGCAATCCTCCTGCCTCAGCCTCCTGAGTAGCGAGGACTACAGGTGTACGCTACCATGACTGGCTAATTTTTGCTGTTGTTATTATAGAGATGGGATATCCTTATGTAGCTCAGGCTGGTCTTGGACTCTTGGGCTCAAGTGTTCCTTCTGCCTTTGAGGGAATGTGTTCTCTTTCCGGGTCCACAAGGGCGCGTAGTTTTAAGGGCAAGAACTTCCCAGCGCCATGCCCCACACCCATCTCTCTCCATCTGGGATATTTAATGGTCTCTGTTTTAATTTTCGTGGGCGTGGGAAGAATCAAAAAATTAATCGCTCCAGCGGAAGTTCTTAGAAACTCCTTTCATTGGCCAGAGGTCTAGGAGAAGGTGGGGGTTTCTCCCAGGTTAAATTCCCCTTCCTCTACACCCCTTTGGACTCCATGTTTGGATCGCCTTCCAAGAACACTCTCTTGTGGAAGCCTGTCTTCCCCTTCTAAACTCCATCTCTCTCTGTTAATTCCTTTCCACCCAGTGTGGAAGCTCTTTCCTCTCCTGGATTCCATCTTTCTGAATTCTCTCACTCAGCGTGAGAGGAGCTTTCCTTCTCTGGATTTCCCCTCTCGAGTCCCTTTCCACGCACACACTCTCTCTCATGTGAATGTTTCTCTCTCTTCTCCTTTTTTTTTTTCTCTTTCTCTACCTAAATAAATTCACTTTCTGCAAAAACTCTGTTTGGGATCCTGTATTTACTTTGCGAGTGCACCTGGTCCCCTCTCATTCTTGAGAGAACAGGAGACCAAGAACCTTGGAAAAACGTCCTCTCGGGGAGCTGAGGGCACCCCTGAACCCCTGAACCTCAACACCTTGGCCTCCCAAAGTGCTAGGATTACAGTCATGAGCCACTGCACCCAGCCCTACACTATATTTTCTATAGTGAACTTCCCAGAACAATAATAAGGATAGGCAGTCAGATCTCTTCTAGAAACACCTAATGGTTTCTCCTATATATACGAACATCATGAAACATGATAGTATTAATGAGATAAGAATGCATAATTTGGGGGCTTTAATGTACCATATTAACTTAGAACGCTTGGAAACTACAATATTACACAATGCTTTGTGTTATTTTAAATCAATAAAATATTAATAATCAACATCAGTTTCTTTTTCTTTTTTTTTTTTTTTAGCTTTTTCCAGTGTCTCACTAATGGCCTCGGCAGTGTTAATTGTGATGAAAATAAGAGCCACACGGTGAAAACAGTTCCAGCCATAGTGGTCAATTTTTGTTCAGGATGAAAATGAAAGCCACATGGTGAAGCAATTCCATCCATAATGATTAATCTTTGCCTAGTGCCAAGGCCTGGAAGATTAATCTCTAAAAGGGAACTCAAATTAAAGAGAAATAAGTACTAGGTTCCAGCCTTGGCTAGAAAGTCAATGGCATCAATAGCTTTCAAGCTGGGACAAAGTGAAGGGCAGGAGATGGCTGCACCAGCTCTATGAGCATGGGCTAGCTCCAGAATATGTTGAAGATAATGATCCTCTGCTTGGGTATAGCGGAGGCTCTACCATCAAGAAAATTTGATCACAGAGATATTTTCAAGTTATCATTATTTTTATTATTTATTTATTTCTTAAGATGGGGTTTCAGGGTTTCACTATGATGGCCAGGTTGGTCTTGAACTCCTGACCTCAGGTGATCCACCCACCTTGGCCTCCCAAAGTGCTAGGATTACAGCCATGAGCCACTGTGCCCGGCCTCAAGTTACCTTTATAGGCACAATGTAATATTGCTTGGCACACAGAGAGAAAGCGCTGGAGGGATGGAAAGGAAGCCACTTAGGTGAGACTGCAGGGCTTTAAGCCATCAAGACAGAGTCAGTATGTAGTTTTTCTAATTAGGGTTCCTGACTACTTCCAAACCTCATTGATTTTATCAACCCTCGTTGATTTTCAGCTTTGTATTTCCTATCACATACTGTACACCTTCACTGGGCTTCCCCTAACTGTGTAAACTTGATTGTACAACAATAGGCATGTACTTAATGTCACTCAACTTTACACTTATAGTTAAAATTATTAATTTTATGTTATATATATTTTATCACAATTTTTTTTTTTTTTTTTTTTTTTTTAAAGACGGGGTTTCACCATGTTGGTCAGGCTGGTCTTGAACTCCCGACCTCAGGTGATCCGCCCGCCTTGGCCTCCAAAGTGCTTGGATTACAGGCGTGAGCCACCATGCCCAGCCTACCACAATTTTTAAAAGAAAATCTGGGCAGTAACTGATCATGGAACATATGCAAAAATCAGTATTTATATTATTAAATCAACTGGGCTGTATCCAAAACTGACCCCAAATAACATAGTAAAGATAATATTTATGTGAAACACATATGTCTACCTTCAAGATAAGAACAACTGTGCTTAAAAAAAAAAAAAAAAGGCTGGGTGCAGTGGCTCACGCCTGTATTACTAGTACTTTGGAAGGCCGAGGCGGGCAGATCACAAGGTCAGGAGATTGAGACTGGATACAGTGAAACCCCATCTCTATTAAAAATACTAAAAATTGAGGCTGGGCATGGTGGCTCAAGCCTGTAATCCCAGCACTTTGGGAGGCCGAGGCGGGTGGATCACAAGGTCAAGAGATCGAGACCATCCTGGTCAACATGGTGAAACCCCGTCTCTACTAAAAATACAAAATATTAGCTGGGCATGGTGGCACGTGCCTGTAATCCCAGATACTCAGGAGGCTGAGGCAGGAGAATTGCCAGAACCCAGGAGGCGGAGGTTGCGGTGAGCCGAGATCACGCCATTGCACTCCAGCCTGGGTAACAAGAGTGAAACTCCGTCTCAAAAAAAAAACCTAAAAATTAGCTGGGCGTGGTGGCACGTGCCTGTAATCCCAGCTACTCGGGAGGCTGAAGCAGGAGAATCACTTGAACCTGGGAGGCAGAGGTTGCAGTTAGCCGAGATCACGCCACTGCACTCCAGCCTGGGTGACAGAGTAAGAGTGTCTCAAAAAAGAAAAAAGCGGCTAATGTTTATTCACTGAGCACCCTTATGAGGCAAGTGCCAGCGATGTAGCCAGAAGACAAATTAGGTCACTCTTGTCCCGTGTCTTATGTCATAGTTGGGGGAGGCAGTGTTGGGAAGAGGTAGACAACCCAATCAAAACAGAATATACCGGCCGGGCGTGGTGGCTCAAGCCTGTAATCCCAGCACTTTGGGAGGCCGAGGCGGGTGGATCACAAGGTCAAGAGATAGAGACCATCTTGGTCAACATGGTGAAACCCCCGTCTCTACTAAAAATACAAAAAAAAAAAATAGCTGGGCATGGTGGTGCGTGCCTGTAATCCCAGCTACTCAGGAGGCTGAGGCAGGAGAATTGCCTGAACCCAGGAGGCGGAGGTTGCGGTGAGCCGAGATCGCGCCATTGCACTCCAGCCTGGGTAACAAGAGCGAAACTCCGTCTCAAAAAAAACAAAACAAAACAAAACAACAAAACAAACAAACAAACAAACAAAAAACAGAATATACTGGGGGAAGACAAATGCTATGCTGAGATTAAAGCAGGTGTGACAGAAGAAGACAGGGCTCCTACAGTAGCCCTGGCTGGGGGTGAGGGTGCTACTTTCTGTAGGTTAAGAAGGAGCAACCGTTGTGTTTAGGTTGACCACTTTGATTTTGAAATGTTGCTAGATATCCACATGGCAATGGTATATACTAGTGTTCAGTGGCATATACTAGCCTGAGGTTCTAGGAAAGGTCAGAGCTGAAGATCCAGGTTTGTGAATCACTAGACTGTGAGAGGGATTTAAAATAAAGTCCAGATCAGATTACCAGGGAAAGTGCAAAGTGAGAGAAGCAACCAGAAGGAAGAGGCTGAGAATAGCAGCAAGGGAGGAGTGTGATGCCCTGAGGGCTTAATGCTGCTGGGATGAGAACGGAAGTGACTGTGAGGTCTGACACCATGGAGGTCAGTGGTTGTACTGAAGTGTTTGTGGAGAGGTTTACAGAGAGGATCAAGGAGTACTTGTGAAATGGGGGAGCAAAGGCTAATTTTTCAAGAAATTTTAATATTTAAGCAGGGACCTGGTGTGGTGGCTCACGCCTGTAATCCCAGCACATTGGGAGGCAGAGGTGGGAGGATTCCTTGAGCCTAGGAGTTTGAGACTGGCCTGGGCAACAAAGCAAGATGCCTTTCTACAAAAATTTAAAATTAGCTAGGCATGGTGGTGTGCACCTGTAATACCAGCCACTCAGGAGACTGGGGTGGGACGACTGCTTGAGCCCAGGAGTTCGAGGCTGCAGTGAGCTATGTCCAGCCTTGGCAGTCCAGCCAGGGCAACAGAGGGAGACTTTGTCTCAAAAACAGAAAGACAGAGCAAGTGAGAGAGAGAGAGGAGAGAAAGAGAGAGAGAGAAGAAAGAGGAAGGAAGGAAGGAAAGGAAGCAGGGAAATGGGACAAGAGCCGTCAAGTCAGTTATTACCCTGTGACAGGTACCATGCCAAACATTTGTGTAAGTATGTAGTTTCATTTTCACACAATTCCAGTATTCATTTTATAAGTGGAAAAGGAGATACAAAGAAGATAATAAATTGTCCAGGGCATAGTAGGTGACAGAGTTAGGATTTGAACCCAAGCTTTGTGAGTTCAACGTTATTCAATGAGTTATACCTTTAGTCAATAAATCACTCCTGCGTTGAGATAAATGTAAAATTTTCTGATAAATAAAACTTGTATGCTTGACCAACACATTTATTTGAGAATTATACAACAAAACTCCAATATGTCATAAACTTTGTGGAGACCTTTGAAAATATCCTATGAGATTTGCTTTATTTTTCCCCTAGAGAATTATTAATTATTCAGTTTTATTTCCATTAAATGGAACTCTTGGGAGAAAAATAATAGAAAGAAGAGGGAAATCACAACTTTATATATTATGCTGAGAAATAAGAGGCCTTCCCACATGGTAGCTAATCCAGTCAAAATAATTGGCTACTTTGGTGTAAACACCTGGGAACTCTGGTTTTCCACAGTTTTCCCCCCAACTCACAACACCCCAGATGTAAGCCACATTGTTGGCATCCATACAGACTAAGGGGCCTCCAGAGTCCCCTTTACAGGCATCGATGGAACCATCATATGTACCTAAGAAAGAAATGGGAAAGAGAAATCACATATTTCCTTCCATTTGTCAAGGCTGCCATGCCTCCTCCATGACCTTTAATGACTCTGGCTTTCTTATACTTTCCTGACAGCAATAGCATGGGCTCTGCTTAGAAGCCCCAGCTGGGCTTGCAGAATTGAAGAGATGCAGGTTGGGAAATACTTAACAAGTTTTCCATTTATTCCCCCAATTCAGCATGTTCTTCCTGTGTTCTCTACTTTATGCAACTGAGTACTGAGATGAGATTGCAACGTGGAGGGTGCATCAAATGCTGAGTGGGAACATAATAGAAATACCTACTGCTTCCTGAGTACTAAATACGTATTAGTCATTTATTGTCTTAATTCTCACCACAACCCTGTTAGGCAAATATTGTTATTATTTAACTTGTCTAAGGTCACATAGCTAACAAACGACAGGGCCTGGACTTGAACCCAGGCACCCACACCCCAGAGCCTGTCCTCTTGACTATGATACTCCCTCTGGCAGATTTTGTGCTGTTCACCCCTTTGTCCACTGTAATCCTGAACTCCATTTCAAGATGGAAGACACTTTCTTCTCACTCATGACTTTCTGAGATTTAAAAATCACTGTATCCAAGAAGTTATAGGATGTCAATAACTACCCTTTTCAGTAATACACTATTTAGAAATGGTTTCAATAAAGCACCTAAATACACTATACTGGCTGGGACCCTGCCTTTGTATCACCGCCAAAATCAGGAGCCGCCATTGTTGTACTGGGCAGGAGAATTAGCTTAACCATGTTATCAAAGGAGTCTGTGGCATAAGAAATGCACTGTGATTTCCATGGAGGAAATATTTACTTCCAACTGGAAGTAAATCTCATCTCATTTGAGATGAGATAACTTGAATTTGTATTTAAAAGCAATATAGTTTTGATCCTGGGTATACCACCTCTTGTCTGTAAGACTTTGGGCAAATTATGTAACTGCTCTGCATCTCAGATTCCTTTTCAATGATCCTCAATTTTACAAATGAAGAAACCTGCTCAAGGTCACATGACTGTCAATTAATAAAAGCTGGGATCTAAAGCTGGGTCTGATTCCAGAGCTCGTTCTCCTAGTCACCTTGCTGTACTGCTATAGAATTGCTTAAGGAAGATTTTTCCTCATAGTATTAGAGGAAGAAACCTTAGCTACAGGGAAAGGACTGCAAGAGTTTGACAGTGCTACAGCTAAAAGGCAAACTGGAGGGAATTAGGGCCCAGCGCATGGGGGCCACGCTGTGGGAGGAGATGTTTGATGGTGGGGCGGGGTGGGGGGAGGGAGGGGGTGGGATATATACATCTTGGATAAACCACTTGGCACTTACCTGCGCATTCCATTTCTTTTTCATAGAAACGATTTCCGTAAAACTTAGAGCAGTTGCTTATTAGTTTAACTTCACCCCACTGAAGTGAATAGACTTTTTTGTTTTCTAAACAAAGTAAGAAAACAAACATTTAGAAGTCACAAATGAGAACTCTAAATACCTACTCTCATAACTTAATAAACTGTTAGGATTATGAAAGGATATATAGTCTTCAATACATATAAATTTTTGAGGACACTTCCTTAGCCTGTTTAATCATACCCTCTTCATATATCCACTTCTAAAATTGGATGGATAGTCAAGGGGGTCTATCGAACATATGGTTTGAAGTCACACTCATTTAATAAACAGCTGATACCCTAAGATGAATGAAAGAAAATCTTTCCCTTTTTGGCTGCAGAACTCAGCCAGGCAATTGGATAGGAATCAGTGATGAGGTCTTCTCACATAAATATGTCCTATCTTCTTACAGTCCCTTATTGGAGAGTTTTTGTTAAAGCAAAAACGTTTAAATGTAAGAATTTCAAATAAAGAAAACATATATGAGTTTTTGTTAAAGCAAAAACATTTAAATATAAGAATTTCAAATAAAACATATATGAAGTTATCAATATTTGTGTGTTTTTTGTGTGTCTGAGAAGAAAAATCCATCTCCTAAATGATTTGAAGTTATTTAAAATGGGATTTAGGATTTTCTTCCTCAAGTGATCTGCCTCCCTCTGCCCATCAAAGTGCTGGGATTACAGGTATAAACCCTTGTGCCCAGCCAGGAAGGATTTTATTTTTTTTTCCTTTCAAGCCCTACTTCAAGTTAGTCTCCAGATAGTTGCCTTCCTCAGAGCAAGAGCTTTTTAAAGATAGCAATTTATTATTTCCTCTAATTTTGGAAAAGCCTTTAAAACTGTGAGCAATTCTTAATGGCTCAGGAGATAGCTAGTGCTTGGCACTCTTGTAGGCTTCTTGAGGCACTTGTCACATTCTGCTCTCTGATGGTAGCTGAGGCAATGAAAGGGCAGAATTTTAACTACTAGACTTTCTTTTTTTTTTTTTTTTTTGAGACGGAGTTTCGCTCTTGTTACCCAGGCTGGAGTGCAATGGCGCGATCTCGGCTCATCGCAACCTCCGCCTCCTGGGTTCAGGCAATTCTCCTGCCTCAGCCTCCTGAGTAGCTGGGATTACAGGCACGTGCCACCATGCCCAGCGAATTTTTTGTATTTTTAGTAGAGATGGGGTTTCACCATGTTGACCAGGATGGTCTCAATCTCTTGACCTCGTGATCCACCCGCCTCGGCCTCCCAAAGTGCTGGGATTACAGGAAACTACTAGACTTTCAGGCGGTCAGTAAGCACCTTGAAAGCTGGCCTTCATCTTTCAGCCTTGGAAGTTATCCATTTCCTTGTTTGTTGACTGGGTCCATATTTTCATCAGTGAAATCCTAGCACTTTGGCATTGCTATCTGGCACACATAGTAAATCCTCAATAAATATGTTAAACCGTTATTGATAAATGTGTTAAACCTTAATCAATAAATTAATCATTGATTAAGGACATATCTAACTACCAGATTATATGAAGTACATGGAATAAGAGAACATGTTAAATGCTAGATCAGGCTGGGTGCAGTGGCTCATGCCTATAATCTTAGGACTTTGGGAGGCCGAAGTAGGAGGATCACTTGAGCCCAGGAGTTTTTAGACCATCCTTGGCAAACTGGCAAAATCCCATCTCTACAAAAAATACAAAAATTAGCCAGGCATGGTAGTCCTAGCTGCTTGGGTGGCTGAGATGGGAGGATCGCTTGAGCCCCGGAGGTCAAGGCTGCCGTGAACTAGGTTTGTGCCACTGCACTTTAGCCTGGACAACAGAGCAAAACCCTGTCTCAAAAAAAAAAAAAAAAAAAAAGCCAGATAAAGAATGTGATTAGCTAAATTCAAGGCACAGACATTCTAAAATAAGAAATACCCATTTTCTTTAGTGATTAAATTTTAAGTAAAAGGAAAGGGTAGCTAATCTAGATTAAAAGAGATTTAAGAAAAATAGCCACCAAATGCAATGTGTGGACTTTGTTTGGATCTTGATTCAAATAATTTGATTATAAAATTTTTTAAAAAATGAATGAGGAATATTAAACATGGGCTGGTTACTGGATCATATTCAGGAATCACCTTTATTTTGTGGGGTATGAAAATAGTGTTGTGTCCTTATCTGGTGAAGATACATACTGGAGTATTCATGGGTGAAATGACATGACATCTGGGATATGATTTAATATACTCCAGGAAAAACATGTGGGGGAATATGTTGAATAGCTTCTGAATGTGCCTCAGAGCCATTCTCTACCCTTCAATGCCCTGCACCCTGCCCTAAGAGCCTGACCTGCAGAGACTGCCTGAACAGGAGTCACTTGGCCTCTGGTTCCCAACTGGTTTTGAACAAAGAGAACCCTAGCAGGAGAAAGAAAAGGAAAGACGGAGGCTAGTGAGATTGGGCCTAGCTATATCTTTTAACCCAAGATCCTTGCTTCTCTCAAGGCAGCCTGCTCTACCTGAGACTACTTCTTCATCTAGTAACTTCTCCTACTTTTCCGCCTTCAGATTCAGGAGTTAAGACAGCTCTGATACCTTTAGTCCTGGGAACCTTCGTAGCCCCTGTGATTCCCCAACCCCTTAACTGTATCTCTGTAATAAACCCCGTTATAAATAAACCTTCCTAATTGCTCCATTGAGAACCTAATTAATACAGGGAGATAAAACAAGAATAGCAGAATGCTGATAACTGTGAAAATTGGATGAAGGATGAGTTTATTATATTTTAATCTTTACTTTTGTGTATACTTGTAAATCTACATAATAAAAGATGGGAAAAAAACTATCATGATGAATTAAATCCTAATACAATTTGGTGTTTTATAAGTTTGGGGTATTGAGACATACCACAAATCCAGATTAATTTCTACATATATTTTACACCTTCCAATGTGGCAATTATAATGAATGTGTTGGAATATGAGTCTACAAGATCAATGCAATGAAGGTACTTAGAGTTGCTGCTAACAAAGAGAGTTTAAGATGTTGAAAGAAGCCAAATTGTAAGGTTAAATCTTTTTTTTTTTTTTTTTTTTTTTTCTGTTATGCTTGTAGTTGTTTTGAGACAGCGTCTCCCTCTGTCACTCAGGCTAGACTGCAGTAGTACAATCGTGGCTCACTGCAACCTCAACCTCCTGGGCTCAAGTGATCCTCCCACCTCAGCTGTGCTCAACCTCCAGGAGCTGGGACTACAGGTACTCACATCTAGCTAATTTCTACATTTTTTATAGTGAGACCCAGTCTCACTTTGTTGCCCAGGCTGATCTCAATCTCCTGGGCTCAAGTGATCTACCTTGGTCTCCCAAAGTGCTAGGATTACGGACATGAGCCAATGTGCTCAGCCCAAGGTTAAATCTTCAAGATGAAGGGAATGATGTTGGCTAGTTTAATTCTAATCTAATCTCTAATTCAGCAGGGCTTTCTAATAATTTGTCTCTGAGTGTCTACATCTTTTATTCATATGAAGTATTCAACTCAAGTCTTCTTAGAAATTCAAAAAATGAATTCATGTTATTTTTTCTTTGTAGAGAAGGTAGGACATGGGGAATAGGGAAGGAGACAGGAGGGGAGTGAGAAGGAAGGGAGAAGGAGGGTTGTGGGCATCAGCGATTCAACATACACCACGGCTATCCCTTGGTAAACCTTTTTTATCTTTTACCCACATTTCCCAACAAATCCTAACAGTCCACACTATATGTCTCCCTGTCTCTATATTTTCTTTCTTGGTGAGTGGTTACCTTCCAAAGTTTGCCTCAGGATCATAGAGAGAATATATACGTCATTTGAAAGCCTAGATAAGGACTGCTTCCATAATTTGCAGAGTCCAGTGAAAAATGAAAATGTGGAATGGGGCCATTTCAAAAATTATGAAGAATTTCATGATGGTGACAGCAGAGCAACAAATCAAGTCTTGGGCCCTTCTGAGCATGAGGTGCTGGGCCGCTGCACAGGTTGCAAACCCATGAAGCCAGCCATGGCTGGATGTTTACTTTTCTGGATATTATGTTATGCTTCTTTCTGAGTGCTAGGAAATTAGCTCCCATGCATTTCTCTTCTCATTCATTTCCAATCCCTGAATTTTGATGAACAAATTGTAAAACATATACCTTTTTCTCGCCCCCAGCCAGAAACGATGCATGTGTCATTAGGTTGAAATAGATAAGGAGACCAGGGGACACAGGCAGGAACAGAATGAGGCAGCTCACAATCCTTTTGGTTTCCCTCTTTTTTCATTTCAATCAAAGCGATGTCATTCTGGAAGGTGTGTCCATTGTAGTTTTCATGGAAAATAATTCTATTCACCAATTCAACTACTATCTGTTCAGTGTCGGGATGTACCCAGTCTACTACTGTTGTCCATATTTGGTAACGGTGAGTTTTACTGGCTCTATAACAGAAAAACAAAAAGAAGAGAAATAAAACATACTGAGAAAAAAATAGGAATTCTGACACTTCACTTTTATGTTTTTCCGTTTTAAAAACCATTTTCATTTCCCCAGTTTTTTTAATCCTTGCTGTCATGAAGCAATGAGATTAAATTTACTTAGTACAGAATAAGGTCAATGGTAAATGATAAAGCTAGGAATAATCCATGTAACTGCTCAATATGAGTAACATAAAGAACTCACTAACACAACTAGAGATGCCCAGAAGTGGAATGAGTTTGCTGCCTCTGGAGTGAGGCTGCTGTCACTGCAGGTGTTTAAGCAGAGACCAGACAGCATCTTGCCATAAATGTAGCTCAGGAACTACGGAGCTGGACCACACAAACTCTTGACTCTGCCAACCCTGGAGGTTCTCAGGGTGAAGGCCACAGCAGTCATTATCCTGACCCTTAAGACTAACTTCATTCTAACATTGCACTGTATTTATTTGTTCACATGCTTTTCCTCCCACTAGACTGTGCCGCTTGAAGCCAGAGATGGGGTCTGATTCATTTATGCAACCCTGGTGCCTACTATTATATCTGGAACATAGTAGCTGTTTTAAAATCCTGTTGAAATGGTGAATGAGCTAAATATTGCCTATTTTTGTGCTTCACTCCATTTTCATACCAAATTTCTTTCTTCCTTTCTTTCTTTTTAAGACACAGACAGGGTATCACACAGACAATGTATCACTCTTTTGCCTAAGCTGGAGTACAGTGGTGTGATCATAGCTCACTGTAGCCTTGACTCCTGAGCTCATGAGATACTTCCACCTCAGCCTCCCTAGTAACTAGAACTATAGGAATGTGCCACCACACTAAGCTAATTAAAAAAAAAAATTTATTGCCGGGCGCAGTGGCTCAAGCCTGTAATCCCAGCACTTTGGGAGGCTGAGGCGGGTGGATCACGAGGTCGAGAGATCGAGACCATCCTGGTCAACATGGTGAAACCCCGTCTCTACTAAAGATACAAAAAATTCGCTGGGCATGGTGGCACGTGCCTGTAATCCCAGCTACTCAGGAGGCTGAGGCAGGAGAATTGCCTGAGCCCAGGAGGCGGAGGTTGCGGTGAGCCGAGATCACGCCATTGCACTCCAGCCTGGGTAACAAGAGCGAAACTCCGTCTCAAAAAAAAAAAAAAATTTCTTTAGAGATAGGGTTTCACTGTGTTGCCCAGGCTGGTCTCGAATCTACTGAAGTGCTGGGATTACAGGCATTAGCCACTGCACCCAGCCTCATACCAATTTTCAACTCATAGTTTCAAGCAAATTGGGCAGCTACCATCCTCTTCTGATGGAAAAGTATAGAGTCACTCCAGCAAAGTATTATAGCTTAGTATTTTTGGTTTGATTTGAAGTAAGGTGCTAAACAATGACCTCATAGTCTAACATTTCCAAAAAATAAATTATTATATAGAATGAATTTTCCTTAAGCAATAAAACTTATTTTTAAACAGTTTAATGGGAATCTTTTCAAAAAATATATTATTTATATCAGTGGTTCCCAACCTTTTTGGCACCAGGGAAGAGCAGGTTTTGTGGAAGACAATTTTTCTATGGAACTGTGGAAAACTGGGGTGAGGAGATGATTTCGGGATGAAACTGTTTCACTTCAGATCACCAGGCATTAGATTCTTATAAAGAGTGCACAGCCTAGACCCCTCACATGTGCAATTCACAATGGAGTTTGCACTCCTATGAGAAACTAATGGCACTGCTGATCTGACAGGAGGTGGATCTCAGGGGTAATGCTTGCCCACCGCTCACCTCAGTTCCTAACAGGCCACAGATCAGTACTAGTCCTCAGCTCAGGGGTTCAGGACCCCTCATCTATGTAACTTTTGCTTTCTCAAACAGCATTAGCTGAACAGAATTTATCTGTACATAAGGGTGATTCAGATAATCACCTTACAGTTAAACAGTGATGTCCCAGGAAATAATGAGATGTTCAGGATCCATTTATTTATAGTGTTCCAAGAATGCTATCCTTCATATTAATTTTCATGGTTTTTTGGGGATCACAGGTTCTAAATATTACTTATTTAGACAATTTATTCAACAAATACTTAGTGTGAACCTATATGTACCAGGCACTGCGTTAGGCACTGAGATGCAGAAATGAGCAAAATCAGAAACAGTTCCCGCTTTCATGGAGTTCAGGGTCTAGGGAAACATGCAGCAGTAAGTGGGTTATCACACTGATGCATCCCACCCTGAAAAGTGAGAGGAATGAACAATATGTGGACTTTTAAGAACTTATCAAGAGGGCTTTGACTAAAGGGAATCACGGAAGGTTCCCCAAGGAAGTGAAGATGGAGCTGAGATCTGAATAAAGGGTAGTACTAAGTAGGGAAAAAGGGTAAGGAAGATCATTTCTGGCAGGAGAAACACATATGGAGGTCCCTTTGCAGGAGGGGCAAATACACTTGAGTAGCAGAAAGCAGTCCAGAGTGCAGGTGGTGGAGTGGGGAGCAGGAGGTGGCTCTGGGGGACAAGATAAGACTGGCAAAGGTTAGCAGAGGTCAGATTACATGGGCTCTCATGGGCCATGTTAAAAATTTTTGTTCCAATTTTTTTCCTAAGGGGAATGCAAAGTCATTGCATTTTAAGTGACAAGTAATCAAAACTAGGTATGGAAACATGACTCTTGAGCCACACAGCAGAGAAAATACAGGTGCGGGACAGTGGAAAACAAAATGTATGTAGTACCTACCCACTCTCCCACCCTGCAAATGAGCCAAGTGAAGTAATTTGGCAGCTATGGGTTTGATCTGGCTTTGCCAGTGAGATCAGCAATTTGGTCTGCGGAGCACACAATAGATTCTATGGGATTGGCCTCTGGAATTCCGGTCGTGAATACAAGAGGATCACTTGCAATTAATATGCTGGAGTTTGTCAATACCTTTTTCAGATATGCTTTGCCACAATCTCTATTACTCACTTTCATTGTTTCAGGAAATCTAAAATGTACTGAAGAAATCTTTTACCTGAGACAATGTGCAGCAGTCAGAATCCAACAGCCACCAATATAAATTCCCCCACAGGTGATTCCATTGGCATCCTTAATTCCCACCTGCCATGGGAGGTCTCCCTGTAAAAGACATTTGTGTGGTCACTGCCATTCTAACAGATGACGATACAAATAGCCCTAAGATATTTCTGTGGCAAGACTCCTGGTCTCTTGTAACATCATCTCTCGGCCCCCTTTTCCCTCAATTTAGGCTGCTTCTGGGCAGTTGCATCGTGGCTTTTCAGGCGAGCTTACCAGTTTTGCTGGCTTTCCTCCCACAACTCGCTTCCTCCGTACGTGCATTCTGTTTTTAACTCCGCAAGATATTGTAGGTAATAATGACTTTATCCGTCTTCTTTCTTCAAGAAAGGAAGAGATTACATCATTATTATTTTGAAACCCTTTTTAACACACTTTTTTTTTTTTTTTTTTTTTTTTTTGAGATGGAGTTTTGCTCTTGTTACCCAGGCTGGAGTGCAATGGCGCGATCTCAGCTCACCGCAACCTCCGCCTCCTGGGTTCAGGCAATTCTCCTGCTTCAGCCTCCTGAGTAGCTGGGATTACAGGCACACGCCATCATGCCCAGCTAACTTTTAGTATTTTTAGTAGAGACGGGGTTTCACCATGTTGACCAGGATGGTCTCGATCTCTTGACCTCGTGATCCACCTGCCTCGGCCTCCCAAAGTGCTGGGATTAAAGGCTTGAGCCACCGCGCCCAGCCACACACTTCTTGATCTATGCAATAAAGTCAGCAGTCACAGCTAGTAGTAGACAGGCTGGAATCATTAGTAAGTTATTTTGAATGCTAAACCATACTATTTATTTTATTTTAAAATTCGAGCTTGATATTAAAATGGTCTTGATTCTCTGAAGTTCTGCCTAAAGATGGACTAATGGCAGAAAGGGGCTGGCCAAAAGGTTAAACATTTACCAGCCTCTAGCTGATTAAGGATGCCACATCTCCAGGCACTGTGACAGTGGCAGCTCAGAAGGGAATCACATTCTGAAATCATCAGGATAAACTGACAACATGGCAAACTGTATCTTTTCGCTCTCATAGTTTTTCCTTTTCTTTTCTTTTTCTTTTTTGAGATGGAGTCTTGGTCTTGACGCCCAGGATGGAGTACAATGTTCCCATCGCGGCTCACTGCAACCTCCGCCTCCTGGGTTCAAGAGATTCTCCTGCCTCAACCTCCTGAGTAGCTGGGATTACAGGTGCCCATCACTACACCTGGCTAATTTTTATATTTTTAGTAGAGATGGGGTTTCACCATGTTGGCCAGGCTGATCTTGAACTCCTGACCTCAGGTGACCTGCCTGCCTTGGCCTCCCAAAGTGCTGGGATTACAGGCATGAGCCACCATGCCCAGCCATACCTTTTATTTTCTAGAGGCTCTTTACATGGAACTCTTTTATTAATATCAATGTTAACATAGTGAGGTTAGTATCAAGTACTTTCTATATGCCAGTACTGAGTCTTTGTATATAGTTTATCTCATTGAATCACCATATTAACCCTGAGAGGTGATGTGCCAGTGACCCCAAGACAAGTGGGTCAGCGGGCTTGGGAGTGTTTTTTAGCCATTTGACATCTGACAATATTTCCTTCCTCTATCTGTGAGCATGCAGACGTCTAGCATATTTGTCACTGAGAAAACATGGTAGAGCAAAGTTTATGACATGAATTTGCAAGAGAATTTATGACAACTGAAGAATGTAAAAGATACCCCCTTTATTTTCTCTCTGTATTTTAACATGTCATAAAAATTTTTGTAAACTTGCTTCTTAGCCCCAGATGAGAAAGGAAAATGAATATTGCTGTTAATAATTTCAGGCATACCAAAGGGAGTTAGGCTTCCAAGAAAGAGAGGTTGTAGTATGGAGGTTGAAGCAACTCCGTCTTGGATACTAATCTGCCATGTTAGCTTCTGATTAGCCCCAATTCTGGGAAGGCCCCGAGATTTCCAGCTTATCTATTCTTCCTTACGTAACAGCATGTACTCACTGTAAATCCTGCCATTAGGGCAAATTCCTACCCATTAGCTCTGAAGCACTGTGCCCTTCCTCTACGGTATGTAATCCCTGGGTCCATAGAGAACTAGCACAAGGATCCGCCATCTTCTCTCACCATTGCCCAAAACACAGACATGGCTTCCATTAGTAAGTCCCTATTAAATGTTCTTTGTAAGGAACTGGATATGTCAGCCTCTTTCTTAGGCTTCTCAGCTTCCTCAGACTTTGGGGGCAGGTTTGTGTGAACCTGCCCACTGTGAAACACATTGATAGAAGATAGTTTTTTTTTTTCTTTATTCTTACCCATCCTAAGAACTGGGATGGGGGAAGAGTGTGATGGTAAGTTTTTGCTTAGACCTTTGAGAGAAGAGGGACCACATGCTCTGAGGACTGTGAAACCAGCTTAGGTAGTATCTGAAAATGAATGTTATATTGTGTAAAAATAAAGGACCTTTGTTGAAAATCCCTTTTGACTAATATCTATAGCTTTAGATCTAAATCTCTCTTTTTTTTTGAGATGGAGTCTTGCTTTGTTGCCCAAACTGGAGTGGAGTGGCACAATCTCGGCTCTGCAACCTCCAACTCCCAGGTTTAAGCAAGTCTCCTGCCTCAGCCTCCTGAGTAGCTGGGATTACAGGCACCTGCTACCACACCTGGCTAATTTTTGTAGTTTTTTAAAGTTGGGGTTTCACCATGTTGGCCAGGCCGGTTTTGAACTCCTGACCTCAATCCACCTTCCTCTGCCTCCCAAAGTGCTGGGATTACAAGCCTGAGCCACTGCACCAGCCTTAACTCTTTTACTCACTGCCTGATTTTTAAAAATTGTTACTTAATTTTGGTTACTGACAATTAGAAAGAAGTCTTCACAAACTTATTTAAAAAATTCCACTGAAACAGGGAGCTATTTTATTCCCAATTTATATTTGAGGTCAAGTTACTCTCTTAAGTTACATAATAGCTAATACATAACTGAGTCAGGATTTAATGTAAGTCTGTCTGACTAGAAATCTCTAATCAATTGCTATCTTTCCAAGAACTTAATACTTTAATTTAATTTGGCGCTCTTAGTACACAACTGGCCAAGGTACAGATCTTCAAAGGTCTCCTATTACCATGATTTAAAACACTGTGAAAGAATGGCTAATTCAATTAACATCTATTATTTTTTCATTTAGAAAAATTATGTCATGAGTCATGCTTGAGAGCTGGTTGTTTTTGACAAAACTGACCTGACAAAGTTCATATCAAATAGAAAAAGCTTATATGGGACTAAAGTATTGTTTTCACTTCAAAATTAGCCATATGAATTAATCCAGTTTTAAAAGCAGTTCTCAAGAATTACTTAAGCTTACTTTCCTTAGAAGTGGTAGGGAAAGGAGAAGAATAATGCTATATTTTTCAATTTAAATTGATAGCAAAATTAATTGTTGCTTGAATCAATTATATATAGATGCAAATGACATTGAAATTTCAGCCTAGACCAGTAAGCAAACAATAAAAAAGGATAACGTCAACTTACCTGCATCCATATCGGCAGTCAACATTTCTGTTTCTTCTATGATAAAACAAAAGATTCCAATGTTTAGTTGTTACTTATAGTCAAATTAAATCATTAAAATCATTTAAACACTGATAATAATTTTCTGCCTTAAAACTTGTCCTCCTTTTATAAGGGACTGTACAAAATCCCCAGGGCATGCCATCTTATTTCCTTTCTATAATGAGGTAATTGTAAAGACTCAAGATACACTGTATGGAAATTCCTGCTGGCACAAACTAGAGATATCTGTTGGTACTAGTGAATATGGAGACTCATGGTGTCATTGTTTTCTGTAGTTAGAGCAGGCAAAATGCACGGCCCAGAGAAGGAAGGCTTCTCTTTCAATGCTCTGCATCCCCAAGGTGTTTACATAAGGTAGGGAGCAGTCATCTGCAGTGACCAAGGAAGTCGTGAGCTGACGTGGAAAAGGCTCTCTCAGTGTGTACAGGCATGGGTTAGCATTAGGCATCTGGGATGCAGAAGTCAAAAGAAAAAAGTAATCGTTTCTTCTTTCGATTTTTTTTCTTGAAGTTATACTGGATGTTTTCACCTTTGCTCTGCCATTCTAGAACATTTCTGTGGACAGAATCATGATTTCCTTGACCTGGGGATCTAAAGGTGAATTCCCACCACGTTGCTCTGTCATGGATGAGGATACGGCTGGGGATAGCATTGCCCAGAATGGCAGTGTCACTTTGCTGCAATCCTGTGTCCCATCACAGAATTTGCCAAATTCTCTTTGGGGTAGGCATATGAGTATTTGTTATGCCACACACTAAATTGTTTACTGGGGCAGAGAGAGGCTCTGCTCAGATGTATTCACAAAAGCACCTTTCTGAATCAAATTTGAGTCTTCTTGAGAGAAGACTCAAATATTTACATTCAAAGCCCAACAAAGGAAGAAGGGAAAGTCCAATGTAGCTGAGGTATACTGGGTATTAGAAGAACAGGACAAATTTGATTTTATATAATCAAAGCTAAGGTGTACTAGGTATTAGAAGAATGGCTAGTACACATTGGATTATATAAAAATTAAGGATTTCTATTCAACAAATCTCACAGGAATAGAGTTAACATATGAGTGACGGAATGGAAGGAGGTATTTGTAATGTCTAAAACTGTTAATGGATTAATTTCCAGACTGTAAAAGAAACCCCTGAAAAGCAATAAGAAAGATTACAATGAAAGAAATATAAAATTAAGCAAAGGATGTGAACCAGTGAAAGGATAGAAGAAAAAAAAGGAAGATGAAACTAAAAAGCTAGTATGCTCATGCAGGGAAACTCAGAATCTTTGGTTAATATAAAAATTCAAGTTAATAAACAATGCCATCACTTGACAGCTGGAGAAACGTGCTTGATGTTGGTGGCACTGGAGAGAACCCTCAGGCTATTGGTGGAAGTAAGGACTGGTATATAACCGCACTGCCGAAGAACATACTGGCACTAGCCATCAAATTAAGCATGCATACTCCAAGACTCAACTTGCTACTATGGGTTGAATGTGTCCCCCAAAGTTCATGTATTGGAAACTTAATCCCTGACACAACAGTGTTGGGAAGTGGGGCCTAATAAGAAGGGATTAGGTCATGAGGGCTCTTCCCTCATGAATAGATGAATGACATTATCTCAAAAGTGGGTTAGCTATAGTGAGAGTGGGCTTGTTATAAAAGTGAGTTCAGACTCTTCTTGTTCCCTTGCTCTCTTGCCTTTCCACCTCCTGCCATGGGATGCTGCAGCAAGAAGGTCCTTGACAGATGCAGGCCCTGTGACCTTGGACCTCACACCCTCTAGAACTGTAAGAAATTAATTTATTTTCTTCATAAATTGTCCAGTCTGTGGTATTCTGTTATAGCATCACAAAACAAAAGAAGACACTTGCCCAGCTAGATGCCTCCGAGAAATCCTCCCACACATACTTAAGGAGAAGATACATCATAGAGTGAATGTGGGCTAAAAGTCCATTACTGTGAAAGTGGAGAGTAAATTGTTCAAGATAAACACAGTGGAGTATTTTATACAGCAGAAGCAACAGATTAGATGAGCACAGAGCAACATGGACAGGTCTTTAAAATGTAATGAGTTGTGAAAAGAGGAAAAAGAAATATAGATCTATAACACCAAACTATGTGAATAAAAAACGTATGCTTGCAAAGTAACAATACACATTGGATAAGAATGCATACAAACAAAAAGACACGCACATTAAATCACTTAAAAATGGCTGCCTATTGCGGGAGAGGAAAGGGAGTGAGCTTTAGTGATAAAGATGGATAAATGATTCAAACAAGACAGGGGCCTTGCTGGACCCCTGATGACCATGTATAAAGAAAGAGCTGAGGAGTATCATTAACTCGTCACTTTACCCCTGAGATCTGAAACTAGGGAGGAAGGAAAGGAGGGAGGGAAAGAGAGAGGGAGGGAGAAAAAAAGGAATAGAGAAGAAGAAGGAGGAGGAGGAAGAGGAGGGAAGAGAAGGAAGAAGGAGAAAAGAGAAAAGAGAAAGAAGGAGGAGGAAGAACAGCAGCTTCAGAGGGCAAAATGACAAGTGAGAGGGAATACAATGAAATAATAGGCATTTAGAGCAAAGGGTGGTCTTGAGCTAGCAAGTCCCTCAGGAATCCTAAGAAATCCTGAGGAGGATCATGAACTTTGACATTATATGAACTGGGGATGTGAGTCATTTTACATGAAAAAAAATTTTTTTAAGGTCTATGTTCTTTCTTTTTTTTTAAAATTGTACTTTAGGTTCTGGTGTATGTTACATGAATATTTTTTAAAAGGGTGGTCCCAAAGAGCTGGAGGATTTGGGGATATCTGGCTGATACAAATAAATAAGAAAATGCCTATCACGAAAAGATGTTATCTTTTCTCCAGTGGTAATTTCTTGAGGAGCTACCTTGAATTTGAGGAAAAATGAAGAGGAGAAAGGTATGTGGCAAAGGTGAAATGGGCAGGGAAGAGTCTACTCTGGGTGGTGTTTTGGTGAGCAGGCTGTGGATGGGGTGTGTAAGAGTGAAAGTTTATCACACTGAGAAAGGGCCTCTATGCCTAAGCTAATGTTGAAGCTGGTTTATTGCTAAAATGTGGTCATATCATGCTTCATTAACACTTACATTAAAATATAAGAAGACAATAATAAAACCTGAGTTTTGTTTCAATTTTTCAATATCCCAAAATTTTAATAAAAATTTTACCTGGAGCCACAGATGCAAAACCTGAAGAAAACAAAAACAACAGAAAATATCACAGCAAAGGATACTTTTTAATTGGGAAAAATGAATACTATATCAATATACTATATATATGTCATGAAAACCATAGCACCTTATTTCTGTTTTCTTTGGTAATATAATTTTTTTATTATAAAAATAGATTTACCTTGAATTGTAGAACGTCCAGCTGCTAAAACAAAACAAAAAATTCACTATAGCAAAGAGATCACTTTGATTTAAATAAAATATGCACAAATTATTGAATTTCAGACTAGCACAACTTAATAGTTAGAAGCATTACTAAAATGTAAAAGGCAGAGCTCATCCCCGAATAAGAGTAAACTGAAGTAACAATGATAGTTGGCTAAACGTGTTTTTGTAGATTTTAAAAAGATAAAAGGAGGTTGAGTGCAGTGGCTCACGCCTGTTTATCCCAGCGCTTTGGGAGGCCGAGGCGGGCGATCACTTGAGGTCAGGAGTTAGAGATCAGCCTGGCCAACATGGTGAAGCCATGTCTCTACTAAAAATACAAAAATTAGCCAAGCATGGTGGTGAGTGCCTGTAATTCCAGCTACTCCAGAGGCTGAGGCAAGGGAATGGTTTGAACCCAGAAGGCAGAGGTTGCCGTGAGCCGAGATGGTGCCACTGCACTCCAGCCTGGGCAACAGAGCAAGACTGCGTGTCTCAAACAAACAAACAACAAAAAAGATAAAAAGAAACCACAGTATGTCATCTTACTTTGATTTTTAATACTGCGTAACAAAATTTTCAAACACGTCAATTTCACCATGTCTAGGAAATAGTTTTAACTTGAATTTTAAAAGCAGCTTAGTATATAGATGCATTTAAATACATATTCAACAAGAAACTTACTATACTGTTATACAAAATTTATAACTATTTTTAACTTATATTAGATAAAGGACAGCTTATAAAAGATAAATTCCTTGAAGATCTAATACAAACCTCCCTCGATTTAGTGATTCTGACCTGGCCACTTAAAGAAGTCAATGAATATATAATGTTTATTTTGCATCTCTGTTCTCACTTGTACTTTTTTAGAGAGGGAAAAAATAGAACCATTACTGAAAGGCAGAGCTCATCCTAAAGAGGGGTAAGCTGAAGTAAGAATGACTAAATGTATTTTTGATACAGATTCAAGAAATCGATGTGAAAACAAGATTTACATTATAGTTACTCTTGCAGTAAGATTTTTTTTCTCATAAACTAATAAATTATGCTCCTTGACCTTAAACTTCAGAGTTTTAAATTTAGGGAAGGAGAAGGCCAAGAATAAGAGGAGGAAGAATTAAAAAACCACCAAAGTATTATTTTACTGAATAACTCAAACTGTAGAGCTTCACTGGCAAAAGTCATGCAGTGGCTTTTGTCCTCCTGGCTGAAAAATTTTTCTTCCTTCTTCTCAAGGACTGAACTAAATGTAATGACCATAAAAGTGCTTTTGCTTAACTGCTTATAAAGCCTTCAGCAGAAATAATATGATTTAAAATTCTAAAATGTGTATTCTTTAAGAACTGATATCAATGGAAAACTAAAATTTCACTAAAGTCTAATAAACTCACCCACTTCTCCTACAGCCTTCCCCATCCTCGTGGCTAGCCACTCCCTTTCCATTCTCAGGCCAAAAACCTGGCAGCCATCCCTGACTGCTCGTTTGCTTTCCTACCCTATCCAGTCTATTGGCAAATCTTGTTGGTTCTGCCTTCAAAATACATCCTGAATCTGACCGCTTCTCCTCATTTCCATTACGACCAACTTGCCCTAGTCAGGCTCATGCCTACCTTGAATGGCTGTGGTACTTTCCTAACTGGTGTCCCAGCTTCTCTCCTTGCCCTTGTACAGCCTATCCCACAGCCAGCACAGTCTCTGTCTCTGTTTTTTTCTTTTCTTTTCTTTTTTTTTTTTTCAGAGTCTCTCTCTGTGGCCCAGGCTGGAGTGCAGTGACATGATCTTTGCTAATTGCAACCTCTACCTCCTGGGTTCAAGTGATTCTTCTGCCTCAGCTTCCCAAGTAACTGGGATTACAGTTGTATGCTGCCACACCTAGTTACTTTTTGTATTTTTAGTAGAGACAGGGTTTCACCATGTTGGCCAGACTGGTCTCAAATTCCAGACATCAGGTGATGAGCCTGCCTGGGCCTCCCAAAGTGTTGGGATTACAGGCGTGAGCCACCGTGCCCAGCTGCAGTCTCGATTTAAAGTGAGTCAGATCATGTCACTCCTCTGCTCAAAGCCATGGAGTGGCTCTGCACTTCAGTTGTTAGCAAGCCTTACTTGACCTGCCCTGACACTTCCAGTCCCTATCCCTCTAGCCTCTCCTGCTGTTTGTCTCTTAATGTCTCACTACCACCACTGGTAATGACTGTCACACTAACCACCTTACTGCTTGTTTCTCAAATAGCAAGAATTCCAGGCTATTGCTTCTGCCTGGAACTCAGTTTTGCAGATATCTGCATGGCTGGCTCCATCATTTCTCCAGATCATTATGTAAAAGTAGCCTCAGCGAGAGAGGTCTTCCCAGGCCACTTTACCTAAACTTCAAAACTTACCCTACACATTTTATACCTTTGTCCTTGCTTCATTTTTCTTCTTAGTACTTGTTATTTTACTTATTTCTCCTATTTATTGCCTTTCTTCCACCACTAGAATGTAAGATTAGTGAATGGGCAGGGATTTTTTTAAAAAAACTAATTTGTTTTATTTTATTTTATTGGTTTTTGAGACAGAGTCTCGCTCTGTCACCCAGGCTGGAGTGCAGTGGTGCAATCTTGGCTCACTATAACGTCTGCTTCCCAGGTTCAAGTGATCCTCCAGCCTCAGCCTCTCAAGTAGCTGGGATTACAAGCACGCACCACCATGCCCAGTTAATTTTTGTATTTTTGGTAGAGATAGGGTTTTGCTATGTTGACCAGGCTGGTCTTGAACTCCTGACCTTATGTGATCTGCCTGCCTCAGCCTCCCAAATTGTTGGGATTACAGGCCTCAGCCACCGTGCCTGGCCAGGGCAGGAATTTTTGAAGTGTTATTCACTAATGAAACCCCAGCACCTAGAACAGGCACTGGCATACATAATAGCAACTGAATAAATATTCATTGAGTAAATGAATGAATATAATAACTTAAAGAGATTTTTCCTCCAGAAAGCATTAATGGAAGCAGAGTCAGTCTGTGTAGCCTAGAATAGGTACATAAGAAATATTTTTCACCATTGGAGGTTATCCAGAGCACCAAATCATTGCTTTGAAACTTGGTAAGTAAAAGGAAAGAACTAAGCATTATTTTGTCTGTCTCTAGATTTCTAGTAAATAAGTCCAGAAGGCATGGTAAAATTAGAAATTGCCATTTTACAGCCCCTATAGACAAAATGGATGTAGGCAACAATTTAAAAGGCTGCTAAAACCGTTAGGAAAAAGATTGTGGGGGCACTTTTAAATGGACACACCAACCTGATCTGGTAATCATCTTAGCAGCACTAGAAGGACAGCCAGACAAGAAGACATTATGTGTAATAGGAAATACATACAATACTCATCAAGAATTCTTGCCTAAGACCAGGCACAGTGGCTCACACCTGTAATGCCAGCACTTTAGGGCATCGAGGCAGGCAGATCATTTGAGGCCAGGTGTTCAAGACATGGCGAAACCCTGTCTCTACTAAAAATAGAAAAATTAGCCAAGTGTGATGGCACACGTCTGTAATCCCAGCTACTCAGGAGGCTGAGGCAGGAGAATCACTTGAACCCAGGAGGTGGAGGTTGCAGTGAACTGACGATGCACTACTGCACTCCAGCCTAGACAATTGAGCAAGACTCTGTCTCAAAAACAGAAAATAAAAAGAATTCTTGCCTAAAATATTAAACCTTGCTCTTTTTTTTTTTTTTTTTTTTTTTTTGAGACGGAGTTTCGCTCTTGTTACCCAGGCTGGAGTGCAATGGCACGATCTCGGCTCACCGCAACCTCCGCCTCCTGGGTTCAGGCAATTCTCCTGCCTCAGCCTCCTGAGTAGCTGGGATTACAGGCACGCGCCACCATGCCCAGCTAATTTTTTGTATTTTTAGTAGAGACGGGGTTTCACCATGTTGACCAGGATGGTCTCGATCTCTCGACCTCGTGATCCACCCGCCTCGGCCTCCCAAAGTGCTGGGATTACAGGCTTGAGCCACCGCGCCCGGCCCAAACCTTGCTCTTTAAAAAAAAAAAAAAATTGTCACTGACTCGAAGCTCAAAACCTTGCTTATAATCAAATCTCTCTAACTCCAGGAGTATCCAATAGGCAAAAAAAAAAATTAGGGTGGGGAGGTAGGGAAGATAACTCTTAATGAATAAAGAAGACTTAAAAAACTTAATAACCAAAGAGAACATTCAGATTCTTTTAGATCCTGATTTGAATGCATTCATTCAAAAAAGACATTTTGGGGATAGTTGAGAAAATTTAAACATGGCTGTTACTAAATGATGTTAGTGAATTATTATTATAGTGAATTATTATATCTAAAAATATCTATTTTAGATACACTAATGAGAGAATGGTTTTATATATATAGTGCTTTTATTATTGGAGATGCATATAAATAATGTGATCTGATATCTAAAATTTACTTTAAAATATTCCAACAGGCTAGGTGCGGTGGCTCATGCCTGTAATCCCAGCACTTTGGGAGGCCGAGGTGGGCAGATTACCTAAGGTCAAGAGTTTGAGACCAGCCTGGCCAACATGGTGAAACCCTGTCTCTACTAAAATACAAAACTTAGCCAGGCATGGTGGCAGGTGCCTGTAATCCCAGCTACTCAGGAGGCTGAGGCAGGAAAACCGCTTGAACCCTGGAGGTTGAGGTTGTGGTGAGCCAAGATCACGCCGCGGCACTCCAGCCTGGGTGACAGAGCAAGACTCATCTCAAAAAAAGTAATAATAAATAAAATAAAATAAAATCCTGCAACAAACATACAAACAAACAAACCGGAAGAGAGATAACAAGATGGCCAAACTATCAGTAACTTGCTGGCGGAAAATGGGTACTTTGGGGTTTGTTCTAATGGTCTATTTTTTGAATGTACAGTGAGAACTTCTTTTAATAAAAAGCTCTAAAATAACAAGTAGATATTTAGTGGATGAAAATATGAGGAGATGAATATTCTGTAGTTCTGCCAATGCTACACCCACTAATGGTCCTCTTAAGATTATATTTTACCTAAAGAAAAGTTTCAGAATCCCTGGATTCAATAATGAATGAAATCACCCCAAGACTTAAAATTACCTTCACAGCCAACTTCATCTTCCCCTGTAATACAGTCCACCTCACCATTGCATCGGTACTGGCTTGGAATGCAAACACCCGATTTACAATGGAAGCTCTTGCCTCGGCATGCTGTGCAAACATAAGTAGCAGAGGTATTTTTCAATCCTTAAAATTGAATGAGCTACAGTATGAAATTCAGTGGAAAAGCTGTTTTTCCTCTTTTACTCAGAAAAATGAAGAGCATTTGGAGGCTAGATTTATGCCTACCTTTACAACACAGTTCATCACTTTGGTCTCCACAATCATTGACACCATTACAGGCCTCCGTCTGAGAAATGTATTTCCCATTCACACACTGAAAGGAGTCATCAGTTGGAGAATCTGTAAAGAAGGAATTATCTTTATGAAATTTATTTATGGAGTGATGGCACAACATCTTTATCAGATCTTTGGGATAATGGAGTCATTAAGAGAAAGTTAAACTTCAAAAAAAAGATGTAAAATGTATTGGTATTATCAACATAGTATATATGACTCATACAGAAAATAAATGTCAAAGTTGGCTTATGGAGGCCCTTTTATTATGTCTGAAAGTCAGTATTTATTGTGAAAGCCTAAATTTGCTGAAATGGGGAGAAATAAAGAATATCTGCTGACATTGACAAATGCTGTTTTCCACCCACCCATTTCTTTCTTCCTTTTTTTTTTTTTTTTTTTTTTAAGACGCAGTCTCGCTCTGTTGCCCAGGCTGGAGTGCAGTGGCATGATCTTGGCTCACTGCAACCTCCACCTCCTGAGTTCAAGTGATTCTCCTGCCTTAGCCTCCTGAGTAGCTAGGATTACAGGCACAGGCCACCATGCCTGACTAATTTTTGCATTTTTAGTAGAGACGGGATTTCACCATGATGGTCAGGCTGGTCTTGAACTCCTGACCTCAGTTGATCTGCCCACCTTGGCCTCCAAAGTGCTGGGATTACAGGCATGAGCCACCATGCCCAGCCTCCACCCATTTCTTTCATGCTGCTATACTCAGTCATCCTTACCCCTACTCCCAAGACTTGCTTGGGTAGAGCCATTTGTTTACATTTTGATGGTACTTCTTTTTAGCACTGAAAAGGGATGGGTATAGCTTTGGTCTTTAAAACTAAACATGTGACTAAAATATTCCAGTGTCAGGAAGGAGGAGAAAAGTGGCAATGACCGCCTGAAAACTGAGGCACCGATGTGGTCACTTGAAAGTTTTAAATAAATTTATATACACTGGCCCTCTTAAAGGAGATGCTGAGGTTTCTTCTTATGTTTGATTAACTTGTGTTTGCTGTAGTAACTTTAATCCAAATGTTCAAATGAAGCAAGGGGAGTAAGGCAACTTTACTTCCCATATATGAACCTGTAGAGAGGCAATGTTTGAATGGCAATAAGGGAAAGGCACCAATTTAGACTCTAAAGCCCAAAACTTGATAGAATCCATATTATTGCCTCTGTGACTGGCAACTAGACATCAATCATTTGTTTACTATAGGCTTGATGTAAAATAAACAACCTTAAAGGAAGGGAAAATAATAGGCAAATATTCCACCAACCTGCTTTCTGTGTGTAACACACCACATCAGCTAAATCCTGGTAACCCACAGTTCGTCTCTTAGTAAAAGTGCATTCACTCAAACTGGTCTCTAATCCCCGGCAATGCACATGTAGACATTCAGTGGCATTTATAGAGAGATTAGACGACTGAAACCTTCTTTGAGTATCAGCACCTCTGCAAATAGAATAAAGGAAACATTATGATAGAATAATTAGTACTTTGCATTTATAACCCTACTGTAGCAGGGAAGAAACTAGAGCAATGTCCTCTCAATCTCTATATAGGAGTTACAGATTGGGAAGATACTTGCCCTCTGTAGCATTAGTGCCTTCATCTATAAGAGGGAATATAAGTACTTGCCTGGATTTTGTAAAGGTTAACTAAAATTTGGCCAGGGGTAGTGGCTCACACCTGTAATCTCAGCACTTTGGAAGGCTGAGGTGGGTGGACTACCTGAGGTCAAGAGTTTGAGACCACCATGACCAACCTGGTGAAACTCCCATTTCTACCAAAAATACAAAAATTAGCTGGGTGTGGTGGACCATACCTGTAGCCCTAGCTGCTTGGGAGGCTGAGGCAGGAGAATTACTTGAACCGAGGAGGAGGAAGTTGCAGTGAGCTAAGATCACACCACTGCATTCCGGCCTGGCAACACAGCAAGACTTTGTCTATTAAAAAAAAAAAAAAAAAGGCTGGGCATGGTGGCTCACACCTGTAATCCTAGCACTTTGGGAGGCTGAGGCAGGCAGATCACAAGGTCAAGAGATTGAGACCATCCTGGCCAACATGGTGAAACCCCATCTCTACTAAAAACTACAAAAATTAGCTGGCTGTGGCAGCACATGCCCATAGTCCCAGCTACTTGGGAGGCTGAGGCAGGAGAATTGCTTCAACCTGGGAGGCAGAGATTGCGGTGAGCTGAAATCGCGCCACTGCACTCAAGGCTGGTGACAGAGTGAGACTCCGTCTCAAAAAAAAAAAACTTTTCCATCTTTTCCTTTGCCTGTCCCATGCTGTAAACTTTGGCTGGTTGATTCCATTATTGCCTAAGACTTGGGAGGTTAGGTTAGTTTAATTCCTGTAGGTCAATTTTGCTTTATAGTAAGCTACATTTTCACTT
This sequence comes from Saimiri boliviensis, assembly GCF_048565385.1. Classification (NCBI taxonomy): domain Eukaryota; kingdom Metazoa; phylum Chordata; class Mammalia; order Primates; family Cebidae; genus Saimiri; species Saimiri boliviensis. The sequence continues at coordinate 102,082,533 of NC_133451.1, forward strand.
CAGCCTTGACAGTATTCAGGTGATATTTTGGTATCTGTATGCCACTGTTTAGACTTCTCAATTTGTTCAGAATTTGTGAGAAGAGGCTGCCTCAGTGACCTATCATCCTAAAGATGATGATTTACAGTGAACTAGTCTTCTAGGACTTTCTTTCTTTTTTTCTTTTTCTTTCTTTCTTTTTTTTTTTTTTTTTCTGAGATGGATTCTTGGTCTGTCACCAGGCTGGAGTGCACTGGTACGATTCCAGCTCACTGCAACCTCTGCTTCCCAGGTTCAAGCGAGTCTTCTGCTTCAGCCTCCCAAGTAGCTGGGACTGCAGGAACGCACCACCAAGCCCAGCTAATTTTTGTATTTTTAGTGGAGACGAGTTTCACCATGTTGGCCAGGATGGTCTCCATCTCTTGACCTCATGATCTGCCCACCTCAGCCTCCCAAAGTGCTTGGGATTACAGGCTTGAGCCATCGTGCCCAGCCTCTTCCAGGACTTTCAATTGCTCCTTGCTTCTCTCTAGAAGTAAATGGGGAAAATAGGTTAAAAATTAAAAATTGAGTGAAGGTCCACCAGGTAAATGGAAACAAAAATAGAACAGTAATAACAATATAAATATTAGATAGACTAACTAGGATAAAAGGCAAAAAGAGAACAAGGAGGGTATTTTTTTTTGTTTTATTTTTATTTATTTATTTATTTTTGAGACAGAGTGTCGCTCTTGTTACCCAGGCTGGAGTGCAATGGCGCGATCTTGGCTCACCGCAACCTCCGCCTCCTGGGTTCAGGCAATTCTCCTGCCTCAGCCTCCTGAGTAGCTGGGACTACAGGCATGCGCCACCATGCCCAGTTAATTTTTTGTATTTTTAGTAGAGACGGGGTTTCACCACGTTGACCAGGATGGTCTCGATCTCTCGACCTCGTGATCCACCCACCTCGGCCTCCCAAAGTGCTGGGATTACAGGCTTGAGCCACCACGCCCGGCCTAGGAGGGTATTTTAATTATTTCAAATCATGAATCTGTGTCATGAGAACCAACAAGAACCATCTGAGGCAATCTTATAGGTTAATAATCTAAAAAACCTACCATCCTAAAAATATCTAAAAATACTATATAAAATGTCATCTTTTTCCTCAATGAGTTCTTAAGGAAGTAAGGGAAATCTATACTGGTTAAAATTAGAGATGTCTGTTCATTAGCTTATGTAAAATACAAGAGCAAAATGCTGAGAAATCAAATACTAAGAAAATCTGCCAGTAGGCTGAACCATAAGTTGTAGGTAACAAACTGATGAAACTCAGAAATAGTCTATGGCTCAATTTAACAATATAAGAGACTCTCACTAATGAACTACTAGCAGATGTGCTTTAAGAAGAAGAAAACTGAACCTAGAAAGAAGGGGTAAAATACAAGAAGGAGCAAACCAAGGAGTTGGTAAACATTAAGTAAATCTGAGTAAGCAATGACTTAACAGTAAAATAATGGCTTATTATACCATCATAGTGATTAACTTCTGGGATATAGAAAAATAAGTGAAACTCAATATTGGAAACTTCATGGGCTAATTACATTTCTTCTATTATTACTGAAGAAGCTGAAGACTTCCTAAATCAAGGATTTATGGTATAAATTCAAAGGTAACTAAAGAAATAGAAATACGGACTCTCGCCAAGACGGCCAAATAGAGCAGCACAGCGCCAGTCTGCAGCTCCCAGTGAGAGCAATCCAGAAATTGCGTGATCTTCACATTTCCAAACGAGGTACCAGGTTCATCTCATTGGGACTGGGTAGACAGTGGGAGTAGCCCAAGTAGGGCAAACCAAAGCAGGATGGAGCATTGCCTCACTTGGAAGCACAGGAGCCAGAGAACTCCCTCTCCTAGCCAAGGGAAGCCATTAGGGACTTTTCTGGACACTCTGGCACTCTGGATTAGACACTGCTTTTCCCTTGGTCTTCACAAGCCGCAGACCAGGAGATTCCCTCTGGTGCCTACAACATCAGCACCCCGGGTTTCCAGCACAAAGCTGGGCAGCCATGGTAGCTGCAGCAGAGACAGAAACATTCATTCCCCTGAAAAAAAGGGGACTGAAGCCAGGGAGCCAACTGATCAGGCCTGGTGGGTCCCACCCCCAGCGAAAACCACCAAGCTAAGATCCACTGGCTTGAAATTCTCGCAGCCAGCACAGCAGTCTGAGCTTGACCTGGGACGTTAGAGATCAGTGTGGGGAGGGGCATCCACCATTACTGAGGCTGGGGTAGGTGGTTCTAAACTTGCCTGTGTAAACAAAGACACCGGGAAGTTTACACAACAACCAGGCAGAGCCCAAGGCAGCTCAGCAAAGCCTCTACAGGCAGACCGACTAGACTCCTTTCTTGCTGGGCAGGGCATCTCTGAAAAAAGGCAGCAGCCTGTCAGGGACTTATAAAAAATGCCCCCACCTTCCTGGGACAGAGCACCCGGGAAAAGGGGCACTGTGGGTCCTGCTTCAGCACACTTAAACGTCCCTGCGCAGCAGCTCGGAAGGGACCAACTGAGCTCAGAGCATAGCACCTGAGCTCTGAGCTCTGCCTGCTCAAGTGGCTCCCTGGCTCCCATTTATCATGAATAATAGACAGCACATATGGGAGAGCTCTGGCTGACATCTGGCAAGTACCCATCTGGGACAAAGCTACCACAGGAAGGAACAGGCAGCAACCTTAGCTGGTTTGTAGCCCCCATGTGTGATTTCCAGGCAAGCAGGGTCTGGAATGGACCTCCAGCAGACCTGCAGCACAGGGGCCTGACTGTTAGAAGGAAAACTAAAAAACAGAAAGAAATACCTTCAGCATCAACAGAAAGGGTGTCCACTCATAGACCCTATCCAAAAGTCACCAACTTCAAAGACCAAAGGCAGATAAATCCACGAAGACGGGAAGAAACTAGCACAAAAAGGCTGAAATTGCCAAAAACCAGAATGCCTCTTCTCCTCAAAGGGATCACAAGTTCTCACCAGCAAGGGAAGAAAACTGGACAGAGAATGAGTTTGACAAATAGAAGCAGGCTTCAGAAGATGGGTAATGACAAACTTCATGGAGCTAAAGGAACATGTTCTAATCCAATGCAAGGAAACTAAGAACCTTGAAAATAGGCTAGATGAAATGCTAACCAGAATAACCAGTGTGGAGAAGAACATAAACAACTTGATGGAGCTGAAAAACACAGCATGAGAACTTCGTGGCGCATACACAAGTTTCAATAGCTGCCTCAATCAAGCAGAATAAAGATATCAGAGATTGAAGATCAACTCAATGAAATAAAAAGATAAGGCAAGATTAGAGAAATAAGAGTGAAAAGAAATGAACAAACCTTCCAAGAAATATGGGATTATGTGAAAAGACCAAATCTACGTCTGATCAGTGTACCTGAATGTGATGGGAAGAATGAATCCAAGCTGGAAAACACTCTTCAGGATATCATCCAGGAGAAATTCCCCAACCTAACAAGGCAGGCCAACATTCAAATTCAGGAAATACAGAGAACACCACAAAGATATTCCTCAAGAAGAGCAACCCCAAGGCACATAATCATCAGATTCACAGGGGTTGAACTGAAGGAAAAAATGCTAAAGGCAGCCAGAGAGAAAGATCAGGTTGCTCACAAAGGGAAGCCCATCAGACTCATAGTGGATCTCTTGGCAGAACCCTACAAGCCAGAAGAGAGTGGGGACCTATATTTAACATCCTTAAAGAAAAGAATTTTCAACCCAGAATTTCATACCCTGCCAAACTAAGCTTCATAAGTGAAGGAGAAATAAAATCCTTTACAGACAAGCAACTGCTGAGAGATTTCATCACCACCAGGACAGCCTTACAAGAGCTCCTGAAGGAAGCACTAAACATGGAAAGGAAAAACCACTACCAGCCACTGCAAAAGCATACCAAATTGTAAAAACCATTGACACTATGAAGAAACTGCATGAACTAATGGGCAAAATAACCAGATAGCATCAAAATGGCAGGATCAAATTCACACATAGCAATATTAACCTTAAATGTAAATGGGCTAAATGCCTCAATTAAAAAACACAGATTGGCAAATTGGATAAAGAGTCAAGAACCATTGGTGTGCTGTATTCAGGAGACCCATCTCATGTGCAAAGACACACATAGGCTCAAAACAAAGGGATGGAGGAAGATTTACCAAGCAAATGGAGAGAGAAAAAAAAAAAAAAAAAAGCAGGGGTTGCATTCCTAGTCTCTGATAAAACAGACTTTAAGCCAACAAAGAACAAAAGAGACAAAGAAGGGCATTACATAATAGCAAAGGGATCAATGCAACAGGAAGAGCTAACGATCCTAAATATATATACACCCAATACAGGAGCACTCAGATATATAAAGCAAGTTCTTAAGACCTACAAAGAGACTTAGACTCCCACACAGTAATAGTGGGAGACTTTAACACTCCACTGTTCATATTAGACAAAACAGCGAGACAGAAAATTAACAAGGAAATCCAGGATTTGAACTCAGATCTGGACCAAGCAGACCTAATAGACATCTACATAACTCTCCACCCCAAATCCACAGAATATACATTCTTCTCAGCACCACATCACACTTACTCTAAAACTGACCACATAATTGGAAGTAAATCACTCCTCAGCAAATGCAAAAGAATGGAAATCATAACAAACATTCACTCAGATCACAGTGCAATCAAATTTGAACTCAGGATTAAGAAAATCACTCAAAAACGCACAACTACATGGAAACTGAACAACCTGCTCCTGAATGACTACTGGATAAATAATGAAATAAAGACAGAAATAAGGATGTTCTTTGAAACCAATGAGAATGAAGATACCATGTACCAGAATCTCCGAGACACATTTAAAGCAGTGTCTAGAAGGAAATTTGTAGCACTACATGCCCACATGAGAAGCAAGGAAAGATCTAAAATCGACACCCTAATGTCATGATTAAAAGAACTAGAGGAGCAGGACCAAACAAACTCAAAATCTAGCAGAAGACAGGAAATAACTAAGATCAGAGCAGAACTGAAGGAGACAGAGACACAAAGAAGCCCTTCAAAAAATCAATAAATCTAGGAGCTGGTTTTTTGAAAAGATCAACAAAATAGATAGCCCACTAGTCAGACTAATAAAAAAGAAGAGAGAGAGAAGAATTGAATAGATGCAAAAAAAAAAAAAAAAAAGGTAAAGGGATATCACCACCAATCCCACAGAAATACAAACTACCATCAGAGATTACTACAAACATCTCTATGCACATAAACCAGAAAATCAAGAAGAAATGGATAAATTCCTGGACACTTATATCTTCCCAAGACTAAACCAAGAAGAAGTTGAATCCCTGAATAGACCAATAACAAGGGCTGAAGTTGAGGAAGCAATTAATAACCTACCAACCAAAAAACGTCCAGGACCAGATGGGTTGACAGCTGAATTCCACCAGAGGTACAAAGAGGAACAGGTACCATTCTTTCTGAAACTATTCCAAACAATACAAAAAGAGGGAATCCTACCTAACTCTTTTCATGAGACCAACATCATCCTGATACCTTGCAGAGACACAACTAAAGAAGAAAATTTCAGGCCAATATCCATGATGAACATTGATGTTAAAATCTTTGATAAAAAACTGGCAAACTGAATCCAACAGCACATCAAAAAGCTTATTCATCACAATCAAATTGGCTTCATCCTGGGGATGCAAGGCTGGTTCAACATGCGCAAATCTATAAATGTAATCCATCAAAAACAGAACCAAAGACAAAAACCACATGATTATCTCAACAGATGCAGAGAAGACCATCAACAAAATTCAACAGCCCTTCATGCTAAAAACTCTCAATAAACTAGGTATTGATGGGATGTATCTCAAAATAATAAAAGCTATGTATGACAAACCCACAGCTAATATCATACTGAATGGGCAAAAACTGGAAGCATTTCCTCTGAAAACTAGCATAAGACAAGGATGCCCCCTCTCACCACTCATATTCAACTTAGTATTGGAAATTCTGGCCGAAGTCATCAGGCAAGAAAAAGAAATAAAGGGTATTCAGCCGGGTGCAGTGGCTCAAGCCTGTAATCCCAGCACTTTGGGAGGCCGAGGCGGGTGGATCACGAGGTCGACAGATCGAGACCATCCTGGTCAACATGGTGAAACCCCGTCTCTACTAAAAATACAAAAAATTAGCTGGGCATGGTGGCGCGTGCCTGTAATCCGAGCTACTCAGGAAGCTGAGGCAGGAGAATTGCCTGAACCCAGGAGGCGGAGGTTGCGGTGAGCCGAGATTGCGCCATTGCACTCCAGCCTGGGTAACGAGAGCAAAAACTCCGTCTCAGCCGGGCACGGTGGCTCAAGCCTGTAATCCCAGCACTTTGGGAGGCCGAGGCGGGTGGATCACGAGGTCAAGAGATCGAGACCATCCTGGTCAACATGGTGAAACCCCGTCTCTACTAAAAACACAAAAAATTAGCTGGGCATGGTGGCGCGTGCCTGTAATCCCAGCTACTCAGGAGGCTGAGGCAGGAGAATTGCCTGAACCCAGGAGGCGGAGGTTGCGGTGAGCCGAGATCGCGCCATTGCACTCCAGCCTGGGTAACAAGAGCGAAACTCCATCTCAAAAAAAAAAAAAAAACTCCGTCTCAAAAAAAAAAAAAAAAAAAAAAAGGGGTATTCAATTAGGAAAAGAGGAAGTCAAATTGTCTCTATTAGACAATATGATTGTATATTTAGAAGACCCCATCATCTCAGCCCAAAATCTCCTTAAGCTGAAAAGCAACTTCAGCAAAGTCTCAGGAACAAAATCAATGTGCAAAAATCACAAACATTCTTATACACCAATAACAGACAAACAGAGAGCCAAATAATGAGTGAACTCCCATTCACAATTTGTACAAAGTGAATAAAATACCTAGGAATACAACTAACAAGGAATGTGAAGGACCTCTTCAAGGAGAACTACAAACCACTGCTCAAAGAAATAAGAGAGGATACAAACAAATGGAAAAACATTCCATGCTCATGGTTAGGAAGAATCAATATTGTGAAAATGGCCATACTGCTCAAAGTAATTTATAGATTCAATGCTATCCCCATCAAGCTACCATTGACTTTCTTCACAGAATTGGAGAAAACCACCTTAAACTTCATATGGAACTGAAAGAGAGCCTATATAGCCAAGACAATCCTAAACAAAAAACAAAACTGAAAACAAAACGACAACAACAAAAAAATAAAGCTGGAGGCATCAAACCACCTGACTTCAAACAATACTACAAAGCTACAGTAACCAAAGCAGCATGGTGCTAACACCAAAACAGAGATATAGACCAATGGAACAGAACAGAGGCCTTGGAAGTAACACGACACATTTACAACCATCTGATCTTTGACAAACCTGACAAAAACAAGCAATGGGAAAAAGTTTCCCTATTTAATAAATGGTGTTGGGAAAACTGGCTAGCCATATGCAGAAAACTGAAACTGGATCCCTTCCTTACACCTTATACAAAAATTAACTTCAGATGGATTAAGATTTAAACACCCAACTTAAAACCATAAAAACTCTAGAAGAAAATCTAGGCAATACCATTCAGGGCATAGGCATAGGCATAGGCATAGGCAAGGACTTCATGACTAAAACACCGAAAACAATGGCAACAAAAGCCAAAATAGACAAATGGGATCTAATTAAACTAAAGAGCTTATGCACAGCAAAACATATTACCATTAGAGTGAACTGGCAACCAACAGAACAGGAAAAAATTGTTGTAATCTATCCATTTGACAAAGGGCTAATAACCAGAATCTACAAAGAACTTAAACAAATTTACAAGAAAGAAACAATCCCATGAAAAAGTGGGCAAAGGATATGAACAGACACTTCTCAAAAGAAGACATTTATGCAGCCAACAAACATATGGAAAAAAAATCTCATCACGACTGGTCATTAGAGAAATGCAAATCAAAACCACATTGAGATACCATCTCATGCCAGTTAGAATGGCAATCATTAAAAAGTCAGGAGACAACAGATGCTGGAGAGGATATGGAGGTTGGAGGGGTGTAAATTCGTTCAATCATTGTGGAAGACAGTGTGGCAATTCCTCTAGGATCCAGAACCAGAAATACCATTTGACCCAGCAATCACATTACTGGGTATAAACCCAAAGGATTATAAATCATTCTACTACAAAGACACATGTGGCTGGGTGTGGTGGCTCACACCTGTAATCCCAAACACTTTGGGACACCACAGTGGGCAGATCACAAGGTCAAGAGATCGAGACCATCCTGGCCAACATGGTGAAAACCCATTTCTACTAAAATACAAAAATTAGCTGAGTGTGGTGGTGCACACCTGTAGTCCCAGCTACTTGGGAGGCTGAGGCAGGATAATTGCTTGAACCCAGGAGGCAGAGGTTGCCGTAAGCTGAGATCATGCTACTGCACTCCAGCCTGGTGTGTGGAGACAGAGTCTTGCTTTGTCTCAAAAACAAAACAAAACAAAACAAAACAAAACAAAACACAAGTACACATATGTTTATTGTGGTCCTGTAGACTTGGAACCAACCCAAATGCCCATCAAAGATAGACTGGATAAAGAAAATGTGGCACATATATACATGGAATACTATGCAACCATAAAAAAGGATGAGTTCATGTCCTTTGCAGGGACATGGATGAAGCTGGAAACCATTATTCTCAGCAAACTGACACAGGAACAGAAAACTAAACACTGCATGTTCTCACTCATAAGTGGGTATTGTGCAATGAGAACACATGGACACAGGGAGGGGAACATCACATACGGGGGCCTGTCGGGAGATGTGGGGGTTAGGGGAGGGATAGCAATGGGTGAGGGGATTGGAGAGGGCTAACATTAGTAGAAATATCTAATGTAGGTGACAGGGTGATGGATGCAGCAAACCACCATGGCACGTGTATACCTATGTAACAAGTCTGCACATTCTGCACATGTACCCCAGAACTTAAAGTATAACTTAAAAAAGGAAAAAAAAAAGAATACAATGCATAATTTTCAAACCAACTACAAGTGGAAAAGAGGAAAGATTTTTAAAAAATCTTTAGTAGAAATTAGAAAAGAAAAAAAGACAAAAGCACTCAAAAAGTAGGCTAAATAATAAGCCTAAAAACAAGAGGAAAAATAAATTCAACAATATAAGTAATTACAATAATGTAAATGGACTAAACTCTTCAGTTAACAGTGATTATAATCCTGAATTAAAACAAATTTACATATGTGCCTTTTATAAGGAACATGCTTAAAATCTAAAGATTTAGAAAGATTCAAAGTAAAGAAATAGAAAAAGAGCTAAACAAAGCAGCTATCAACTTTGCTAATTCTATTAATAACAAATAACATTCTTATTATTTAGAACCCTGCACTTGGAGCATTTGAAAAATACTCTGCTACAAAGCAAGTCTCAACAAATATTTTAAAAAATTGTTGGCCAGGCGCGGTGGCTCAAGCCTGTAATCCCAGCACTTTGGGAGGCCGAGGTGGGTGGATCACGAGGTCAAGAGATCGAGACCATCCTGGTCAACATGGTGAAACCCCGTTTCTACTAAAAATACAAAAAATTAGCTGGGCATGGTGGCGCGTGCCTGTAATCCCAGCTACTCAGGAGGCTGAGGCAGGAGAATTGTCTGAACCCAGGAGGCGGAGGTTGCGGTGAGCCGAGATCGTGCCATTGCACTCCAGCCTGGGTAACAAGAGCGAAACTCCATCTCAAAAAAAAAAAAAAAAAAAAAAAAATTGTTATTATACAGAGATATTCTCTGACCGCAATGCAACAGAAAATCAATAACACAAAGTTAACCAAAAGCAAACTAATATATTAATTAAAACAAATATTATAAGAAAACTTCTAAATTATACATGGAGCAAAGAAGAAATTATATTGAAAGTAAGAAGATATTTTGAAGCAAACAATAAATAAAATACCACTTATGAAGGCTGATGGCATGCAAATCAAACATTACCTAGAGGGAAATGTTGAACCTTAAATATTTATGTTAGGAAAGTAAGTAAAATTGAAAATGGTCAAGCCAAGTATTCAACTCAAGAAATCAGAAAAAATACAATAGGGATAAGAAGGGAAAATAAAAAATTACAGCAAAGATTATTGAAGTAGAAAATAAAGAAACAAAAGACCATTTTAAAATATAAAAATCAAAAAGACCAGTTAAATAGACAAACCTCTAGAAGGTTGATCAAGGAAAAAAGAGAAAAGGCATATATAAACTATACTATAAATATAACTATATAAACTGTAAACTATACCAGTTATATATAAACTATGTCGTTTATACTACGTGAAGTATAAACTATACCATAAACTTATACTAGCTATATAGTTCATACTATAACTATATATTTTATAATCACTACATAAACACAAGTATAGTTTATATAGTTACTATAAACTATACTCACACCCAGTATATATAGTACACTGGGTGTGAAAAAGTGTACATAATTATAGATGAGTAGAGACAAACAGAAATGAATGTGTTTGTGACTCTCAGAATCACTGAAGGATTCACATCCAGATACTTCAATAGCTTTATTATCCATGCTCTGTGGTCATCAGGGTTCCAAGGGCTGGGTAAACACGAATGCACTTCTTCCTCATAACAATGCTATGATGCACGTCGTTCATTTTCTTAGGTTATATATGTGGAAATTAATACACATAAAGATTAGGTAATCAAAAAGCAAACAGAACAATGAAATCAACCACGAGAAAATCCACTGATACAAGCACTCACTGTTGAAATCCAAGGTCAAGGCAGGCCACGTTGGCTTCCCTCATGGTCCAACTGCTTTTGCATATGAACATTGTCTTATCTTGGTCCACAAGTTTTACTTCAACTATTCCCTCTGAATCTGTACTTCCATACTTCAAGGAAACACTAAACTTTCCTAAAATTAAAAAAATAACGAACAATAGGTAGCCATTCACTTTTTCTCTCTTAATTAAAAGTCTTTAAAAATAATAATGTACTTAATTTCATGTGAACTTTGAACATCATGACGATTTTAACCGTAATAGTAAGCAATTATGTTAAGAGTGCTTACTATGAGTCAGTAGCTGTGCTATTTGGTTCTATAGAGGATCATTAAATCCTCACATCAGCACTATGAGGATTAAGCCTATGTTTATTCTCATTTTTACACATGAAGATCCTAAATCGAGGGAAACTTAAGTTCACGGCCCAAGTGGTGAAGCCAGGATTTGGAACCCATTCAATTGATCTCACTCCAAAGTTCATGCTCTCAAAAGCAAGCCCAACAGTGAAAATGTAAAAATGTAGAAAGAGCTTATGTATTCTCATATATTTAAGGCATTTAATGCCTCAAGAGAAGAAAAGTCTGACACTGATGAAATAACCTCCACCATTGCCTTTCTCCTTTCCCACAGGGATTACAGATGAGCTCAAACAGGGAGCTGTCTCCCTCCTTTTCCACAGTATCTCAACATCTTGACTCAGCATCTCACAAACATACAGGCTGCTGTGAGCTGGTATATGTCATGGTGCCTTTAAAAAGGATGTTTTAAGGGTTTCTATGGCCGTGAAGTGTCCATAACAACTTGGTATCAGAAGATAATTTGCCCAAGCTTTGCTGTCATACATAAAATGTAACAAGTACTTTCTGCATGCCGAGCACTGTGTGAAGAGCCTTGCATACATGTTTTATTTAAGTTTCACAAGAACTGTTCAACTTAGAAAATTCTATTATTCACATTTTTCAGAAGAGGGAACTGGAGTCCAGTGAGGTCTCACAACTTGTCAATAACCAAGGCGGGGTTTGGAAGGACTTGAAACTCAATTGGACTGACAGTGAAATCCCTAATCATAGCTGCCCACTAATCTGAATCTGAGGGCCCCAGCCTCCTCAGTACATGAAGCAACTGGAGGGGCTGTAGACATGCTCTCTGCTCTGACATCTGGGTTTGCTAGGTTGGAGTATGTCCCAGGTCAGCAGTGGCTCAAGTGCCCCTTGGATATTTAGGGACAATAGGGTCAGGGCTCAGGGAAAGAGTTGGGAGGTGGGGGGATGGATGTTGAAAGAAATCACTGGGGCCACAGGGGGGCCAAGGCTTGACTAGCCTATATGTGAGTATCAACCTTACTTGAAGACTTTCACTGGGTTCTGAACCAGCTTGATGGGCCTGGGAATAATCTCATTAACCAAGTAGAAGTGAGGGTGGGGACAATTCTAAAGGGCTGGGCAGCAGAGAGTGGCATAGGCACTGAAGGGATGGTCTGGACTCAGCATCCCATGCTCGGCACTCAAAGACTGGTTGGATTCTGGTGACCCCTGATTTCTTTGGTGATTACCCCAATTATTATTGAGAGCCAAGAAAAGAATTTTGAGTTGTCATAATATACACAAGAGAATTATTTTCTGATAGAAAGCATGGCATACAAATGGCCTCTTATATCACAGAATGACTTGAAAACTAGGCTTTTGCTACCTTCAGCTGTGCATGTTCCATTATTTAAAAACTTTGTCCCTGGACGAAGACATTCCAAACTCTTTAGTTGACAGTATGTTGGGAAGTTTCTCCTGTTAGTTGCACACACCGCAGTGCCATTCTTTGGGCACTGATATGGTAGTTTACAAATACAGGTGCCCTCAATGCATTTCTGCCATGGCTGGCAGAAGACTTTATTGCAGGAGAGGTGAGTATATTTTTTTGCTAAGCACTTTTTCTCCACCAGTTCCTCTTGAGATGTATGCAATGTTAAAGAGACCTGTAAAATGCAAAATAAACATTAACTTAGCAACAAACTAAAGACTCCTGTTTGAAGATGAGTAAGTGAAGGAAAAGAGCAAAACAGATACAGCCCACAGTACAGATGAGGGTGGTGTGGTCTGCTGGCTTTAAGAATCAGACAAACCTGGCTTCTAGACCCAGTTTTAGCATTTACTGTTATATGGCCCAGGGCACGTGACCCTCATGAAAAGTGAATTTCCTCAACTGTAAAATGGAGGTAGTATCTCCTATTTTGCAAGACTAGAAATACCATGTGTGTAATGATTGGCAGGTACTAGGCATGACATTTATGAGAGCTATTATTACTCTGCAGGACTCCAGTGGAAATAATATGAGGGCTGGGAACAGGCCAATTGGATCAAATGTCAATTTGCGAAGAAAAGCCAGGGTTCTCTCCCTGTCCTCCAGAGCTTCCTCTAAGGATGCACCTCCTGTCCTCTGGTCTCCCCTGCTGCCCGCAGTGAGCCCTGCTCCTTCCTCAGTGCCCTGCAGCTGCAAACCATCACACTGGGGCAGACAGAAATCAGACAGTCTTTAAATGCCATTATTAAGACAAATAAGCTGATTAAAACCATGCAAACATTTGGAAAGGCTGTCAAAGTCATTCTCTGTAACTTACTTTTCAGTAACTTTACAAATAACTACACACACACACACACACACACACACACACACACACACACACAATGACAAATTGGTCATTTGGAAACTGGCCTTCAATATAGTGATCCAGAATGAAATACGCCAGTTACACGCTTTTCATGGTTCTACGTATCTCTTTTTGGCACTTATTAGAGTTGGAATTTTTGTAATAATTTATTTTTCTTTTCTGTATCTTTGACTGACCAGCTTGCAAGTGTCGTGACAGCAGAGACATTTTATTGAAACAATGATACTCTCATTGGGTGAGATATGCACATAGAAAGCAACTTGATTTTTTTTCTACCTTTATTCCTTTAAATCCTTTCTGAAATCTTATTCCCCTTGATCTTTGGATATAAACTTTGGGAAGTGTCATAACTTTTTCAGTCACTCTTAGATTTAAACAAAAACAAAAAAATTAAAGGATGTTTAGTCCCAGGAATAGTCACTAAATAGCAATGACAATGTCTAGTGCTGTGGAACCACTGAAGCTGTCTTCATGTCAGGTGAAAGCCTCTCTTTCCTTCCAGCTCAGACTTGCTTCCAGGGTGTGTGATGGGTTCTTTCTCAGTTCTCCTCCATTCCACAGCTTTCAGGTCACGCTTTCCACCTCTCAGAAGGGGAAGAAAGGGACAGCAGCTGGGTCTCATCTGATTCTTATGGCAGAACTAGCCTTTGCGAGGTTGGGGGTAGAGCCAACTTTCTCATGTGAGGTACTGTGAGGTTCTCTGGAGATTGCACTACTGCGAACATTTGATGTCAACTCACGCAATGCTGGGAGTGCTTCTCCTCCAGCTGGCTACTCATGGTCCATGTCTTCTTAGCTCCAGTATCCAACAGTACTAGCTCCTTTCTGCTGAGGTTGCTTACCCTTGGCAGGGAGCCAAGGTCTTGGGCAAACGTCCTATTTCTGATGGTCCCCAGGATCATTCCCTCCTGAGGGCCCATACCTGTCTGTTGCCTGCCCTGCTTCCTACCATTGAAACAGAGCTTGCTCCAACACAGCCGTCTCTCTTTTCTCTGCCACCAGGCACCTCCAGCCTTGGGTCCTTATTCCTTTCAGGTATGGGTCAAATACCAGTTCTTTTGCCTCCTCAGGCTTTAGGGAACACCATGCTAAGCACTCCAAGGGAACCTATGGGAAGCCCTTTCACAATGAAGAGAAGCATCGGCACCTTCCATCCTCATCGCCTGTGGTGGAGGTGTTACTCACTCTGTTACATAAAATTATGGGAAGGCATTTTTTTGAACTGCACTCCTGCACCAAGCCCAACAGACCAAACCAAAATGGAGTCACTTATGCTAAATGCCATGTAATTCCTGAAACTTTAAGGAAATGGGAAATCACACATTGGTGAGTTGAAGCTGGAATAGGAGGTGAGGGAGTGGAAATAGTAGCTTGACTGGTTTTGGCCAGCCGAAGTGACTCATGCCTGTAATCCCAGCACTTTGGGAGGCTGAGGCAGGCGGATCACTTAAGGCCAGGAGTTTGAGACAAACGTGGCCAACATGGCAAAAACCCATCTTTACTAAAAATACAAAAATTAGCTGGGCGTGGTGGCACCTATAATCCCAGCTACTTAGGAGGCCGAAGCAGGAGAATCACTTGAACCTGGGAGGTGGAGTTTGCAGTGAGCCGAGATCGCACTATGGCACTCCGCTTAACAGAGCAAGACTCTGTCTAAAAAAAACAAAAAAGTTTGACTGTTTTTGCCATTTAGACATGAGGACATGAACACAGACCAAAAAAAAGTGAAAGAAAGAGAGAGAAATAAAGAAAGAGAGAGAGAGAGAGAAAGAGAGAGAGAGAAAGAGGAAGGAAGGAAGGAAGGAAGGAAGGAAGGAAGGACATCTTGTCTCTTCTCCAAGCTCTGTTAAATTGAGAATTAAGGAATTTTTTAAAGGGCATAAACAATAAGATCAAAGAGAATGGAGAGAGGACTGCAGGGCATAAGATATCAAAATGTTGGAAACTAGAAAACAGATGGGCTAGTGGTAATGGATTTAGCAGAGAACTGAAAGCTAAGCCCCACAGAACCCCAGAGAGGCTTAGGAACCAGGGGACCTAGTACCCCTGAAGAAGGAGTGGCTAAGTTGAAAGAAATGGTTGTATGAACATGTCACTGAGAAATCGGTTGTAAACAGCAGAAGAAAGAGCAAAGATTTAAAAGTGGTTGCCCCTCGTGATAAGGGTGTTTTTCATTTTAAGTAAGGTCTGATGTCCTTATGCTATCAGTAGAGAAGTAGAAGATTAGGGCTGGGCGCAGTGGCTCACGCCTGTAATCCCAGCACTTTGGGAGGTTAAGGCAGGTGGATCATGAGGTCAGGAGTTTGAGACCTGCCTGGCCAACATGGTGAAACCCTATCTCTACTAATACAACAACAAATAATTAGCCGGGCAGGCTGCAGTGGCTCTTGTCTGTAATCCCAGCACTTTGGGAGGCCGAGGTGGGCAGATTGCCTGAAGTAAGGAGTTTGAGACCAGTCTGGCCAACATGGTGAAACCCCATCTCTACTAAAAATACAAAAAAAAAAAAAAAAAAAAAAATTAGCCAAGTATGGTGGCATGTGGCTGTAATCCCAGCTACTCGGGAGGCTAAGGCAGGGGAATTGCTTGAATCAGGAAAGTGGAAGTTGCAGTAAGGTGAGATCACACCACTGCACTCCAGCCTGGGTGACAGAGCGAGACTCCATCTCCAAAAAAAAAAAAAAAAAAAAGAAGTAGATGATTAAGTGCTAGGCTCTAAAGGAGGAGAACATTTGATGGGATAGTAGTGTAATATGGGGGTTCAGGGTGCCCTCAGCTCCCCTGAGAGGACGTTTCTCCAGGTTCTTGGTCTCCTGCCCTCTCGAGAATGAGAGAGGGGACCATGGCGCAGTGTGCAGAAAATGCCAGACTCAAAAGTGTTTGTATAAAGTGATTTATTTAGAGAGAGAGAGAGAAAAAAAAAAAAACAGGAGAAGGAGAGAGAAACAGCTAACTCTCACACTGAGTGAGAGAATACAGAAAGATGGAATCCTGGAGAGGAAAGCAGCTTCCAGACTGAGTGGAAGGGAATAGAGAGAGAGATGGAGGTTAGGAGGGGAAGACAGGCTTCCACAGAGAGTGTAGAAGGGGACTCCAGAGGGAAAACCCAGGATAGAGAAAAAAAGCTTCCACGAAGGGATTGTTCATGGAAGGGGATCCAAACATGGAGTCCGAAGGGTTGTGGAAGAAGGGGACTTTTCACCTGGGAGGAACCCCCACCTCTAAGACCCCAGGCCAATGAAAGGAGTTATTTAGAATTCCGCTGGAGTGATTAATTTCTTCCCATGCACCCCGAAAATTCAAAGGTAAACCATTAAATTTCCTGGATGGAGAGAGATGGGAGGGGGGCATGGTACTAGGAAGTTCTTGCTCTTAAAACTATGCCCCCTTGTGGACTGGAAAGAGAACACCTTCTCTCAGTAGCATAAAGGGTTACAGAGTAAAGAAAGGGTTTTGTTTTCATTAGGATAGAAGACATTTCATCATGATTACAGGCTAAGGGGAGGAATCTAACAGAATGGGAGAGATTGCATTTTTAAGAGGGAGAGAGGGGGAATGGTTGAAACAAGGTTAAGGAGGGGGTAGGAGAAGCAATCAGAGCATGGCAAAGTTCATCTTAGAAATTAAGCAGTTTCCTATATTTACAATTTCCTATTGCAAGTTGGAAGCAGCTTCTTTTTTTCTTTCTTTCTTTCTTTTTTTTTTCATATTCACAGCAGTTCCCAGGCAAGTTGGAAGCAACTTTATGATAACATTACCATTTTAAATTTCAGATGGGTGGTAAAGGATAACACCAACACAGTGGCTGTTAGTTCACAAGGGCAATATTAATCAACAAAGGGACAGAAAATCACTGTGGGACAATAGCTGGGCATATCAAGAGTGTTTTTTATTTACACACTGTCTAAAACATGATGACAGTAGCTTTAATTTAAAAGAATTGGTAAGTCACATGTAACTCAATGTCTAGAACAGTAGCTGCCAAAATACGGGCTGATGATCTTTGAGGATATTATTAAAGAGGTTTGTAAATGCATGTGTACACCAGGCTTTGCCTGAAGACAAAATATAAATGATATGGGTATGCCTCATATGTTTATGTACACCTATCTTTTGAATGTAAATGCTATTATGGTTAATAAGAAAAATTATTTAAATCATCCTTGAAACTATAGTGACTGTCATTTCAGTCTCTCCCACAATAACAGATATTAAAATAACAACTAGTATTATGTGTGTTTTGGGTGGCTTAAGATGGAGTGGTGAATCTAATCATCTCTTTTTTTTTTTTTTTTGAGACAGTCTCACTCTGTTGCCTAAGCTGGAGCACAGCAGTATGATCATAGCTCACTGTAACCCTAAACTCGTAGGCTCAAATGATCATCCTGCCTCAGTCTCCTGCGTAGCTAGGACTACAGGCAAATGCTACCATGCTCAGTTACATTTTGCTTTTGATTTTTTTTGTAGAGATGGTGTGGTGGTGCATGCCTGTAATCCCAGCTACTCAGGAGGCTTGAGCCAGGACCTGGGAGGCAGAGGTTGCAGTGAGCCCAGAGAGCACCACTGCACTCCAGCCTGGGCAACAAGAGCAAGACTCCATCTCAAAATATATATATATATATACATATATTCTTCTTTCAAGGAAGTATGTAAGGCAACCCTTTTTTTTTGAGATGGAGTCTTGCTCTTGTTGCCCAGGCTGGAGTGCAGTGGTGTGATCTCAGCTCACTGCAACCTCCGCCTCATGGGTTCAAGCGATTCTCCTGCCTCAGCCTCCTGAGTAGCTGGGATTACAGGTGCACGCCACCATGCCAGGCTTATTTTTGTATTTTTAGTAGAGATAGGGTTTAACCATGTTGGCCAGGCTAGTCTTGATCTCTTGACCTCATGATCTGCCCGCCTCGGTCTTCTTAAGTGCCGGGATTACAGATATGTGCTACCACATCCAGCCTAAAAATTCTTTCTTTGGTATTTGCAGTGACATAGCAATTATTACATAAATTTTATCTTTTTTCTCTAGGCAGGAGACCAATGAAACAATTTTAGATCATTAGATCTAAATTAAAATCATTAGTTGTTCATTAGAAAACAAGAAATAAAACAATCTTCTCTTTCTGAACCTGATCAACTCAGTATATAGCTACATACCTTATCTTCAGGTTTCTTCATTGCCCTGTTTTGTCTGTCTGTTCCATATTTAGCCTATAAACAAATTAAAAAAGATGATCAACTATGATTAAAGCAAGGAAAAGTCCACCCCTTTCTCTTTCTTCTGGGTATAATCGGAATGTTCCCCTTTTATTGCTAATTAGTTGTATGATCTTGGATGACTATCATTGTGATCCTGTACTCTCTTACATAAAATGTAGAAAATAAAAATAATGTTCACACAAAGATACTGTGAGGATCAGATGAAAATACATTGGAAACACAAACATTTAAGATCCTGTATAAACGTGAGTATGATGATGATTTTGGTAGATTGCCTATAACGCCCCTTGTTCTATCATCATTTCATCCTAGTTCTTTACTGTATGCTTTACTGGGGACAGGGTATATTTCCCTGTTCTTTGAAAGATGCTTGGAAAGTACTTGTGCAACTGGGTTTGTCCTTGTGTTTCTCTGCCATAGCTAGGAGAAGAGCATGACCAGGCTAGCACAGACATAAAAAGAACCAACCCTGCTGAGCCCAGCGTAGGTCAGCTGACTCCCCACTGACCTACAGACTTGTATACTAAAGTTGTGTATGACTGAGATTATGTGGTGCTTTTGTTATTATGGCATTAACCAACTGGTACAATGACAATTTCCCTGGAAAACACTGAGAAAAAAACTGGAAAACTTTCAAAAACTGTCAACAATATAAATGTTGTCTTTCTTCCCGAAGTGAATGAGCAACTTGGATCCCAAGAGTTAACAACTCTATCAGAAACCTTTCCATTCAAAGAGTTTTAGGTCCCCTATGGCCTTAGTTCTCCCCATCATGGTCTTTACCAGCAATTTTTCCTTCACTTTTTTCTCTCCTTGGAGCTGCCCATTTTGCATTGTACCTGGGAGCAACACTGCTTTTGACATAGCGATGCCACAGACACCCTTCAAACCAGCAACCATTCTATTCAGATTAAAAAATAGGGAGTACAGAAAAAAAAAAAAAAAAAAAGGAAAGGCTGAGGCAGGAGAATTGCCTGAACCCAGGAGGCGGAGGTTGCGGTGAGCCGAGATCACGCCATTGCACTCCAGCCTGGGTAACAAGAGCGAAACTCCGTCTCAAAAAAAAAAAAAAAAGAAAAAGAAAAAAAAAATAGGGAGTTCATGTTTCTCTGATAATACCTATGAATGAGTTGTTCCAATTCACATAAGAAATTTGATAACTTGTTGTTTTTTGTTTTTATTTTAAAAATAAATACCCTTCTGGCCGGGCGTGGTGGCTCAAGCCTGTAATCCCAGCACTTTGGGAGGCCGAGGTGGGTGGATCACAAGGTCGAGAGATCGAGACCAACCTGGTCAACATGGTGAAACCCTGTCTCTACTAAAAATACAAAAAATTAGCTGGGCATGGTGGCGCGTGCCTATAATCCCAGCTACTGAGGAAACTGAGGCAGGAGAATTGCCTGAACCCAGGTAGCGGAGGTTGCAGTGAGCTGAGATCGTGCCATTGCACTCCAGCTTGGGTAACAAGAGCGAAACTCCGTCTCAAAAAAAAAAAAAAAAAAAAAAAAACAACCCTTCTTTTTCCAGAATCAGCATGTTGTTGGGAATTGTGGGAAGATGAATGTATGCTGTAGTCAGGTAGGATGGATTCTTGAGTGCTATTTTTTAGTCTCTAAAAACTGGAAATATTGTTTTGGGATCCACTTCATTATTTTTGTCTCAGAGATTAAAAATAAAACCAGTTGTCTAGTTTTCTGGTCTTGTTTTATTCATAATGAATGCAAGATGGCTAAAATTTTGTCTATTTTTAAGTTTTTAACAGATATTTTTTGAATAGGAAACAGAAATGTTCAAACAGGTTCAAAAATGTGCCTGTAAAAGTTATGTTTCCTTACTTGGCTTATCCTCTCAACCCACTCAGGTCCCACTTCAAAGGTAACCATTTAACAGCTCTTTATGAGTCTTTCAGAGATCATGAATGTATACATGAGCCCATGTAACTCTCCATTGTGTACCCCAACATCAGTGCATTTGTATCTAGTGACCCTATAACCAGCCCCCAAAGAGCATTTAGATAGTGTCTAATGTTTTGCTATTATAAATAATGCTATGATTAATATCCTTAAATAATACACATCATTTCTCACATATGCTAAGTATATCTGCCAGATACTTTCCTGAAAGTGAAATTGCTGAATCAAAGAAATCAGTAATTTTAATATCCTGAAAGATACTGGCTAATTTTGCTTTACAGAAGTTGTTTTAAATTTCATTTTCATCATCAATATATGACAATACCTAGTTTCCATACTCTTGACTACAGAGTATATATTATCATACTTTTTGATCTTTGCCAATTTGATATGTAAAAATGTTACCAGAGCACACTTTTACTTGCATTTTTTCCTATGAGTGTAGTTGAGCATCTTCAGTATGCTCAAATTTTAAGAGAGATTTTTCTTCTTTCTTCACATGCTAACCATATCTTTCACTGATGTAATTATACTTTTTTCTTGTTTTTTTTGTAGTAACTCCTTACATATTAAAGAAACCAGCATTTTATCTGGAATATGACTGGCAAAAATTGCTCGTCTACTGACTAAAGGCAAGTCTAGTATATTTCTCACACAGCACAGATACTTTTAAAACATCCTCATACCAGAAATTATTTTAGCAAAAATGAATTATGAAGACAATGCAACCAATGAATATTTTAAAATGGAAATTCAGATACATAATCAAATCTGTAAACTTTTAAAAAATTAAATTTAAAATACATATTATAGTATGAACAGCATCCAACAAGGCAAAATTAATAATATTTGACATTTAATACAAAATAGTAGGGCATGCAGAGAAATCATAAAATATGACCCATGATATGGAGAAAAAAACAGGCAATTGAAACTTACCTAGAATTCAAAAACAGATGTTAGCATTACCAGGCAAAGAGATTTTAAAAGTTATTATAACTGTATTCCACATGTTCAAAAATAGAGACACAGATAATATAAAAAGATCTAAACTGAACTTCTAGGGAGCAAAACTACAATACACTTGATGAAACCAAAAACAAATAAGACACTGCAGAAGAAAAGACTGGGAAACTTAAAGACATATCAGTGGAAACAATCTACAATAAAATTTTAAAAAATAAAAAAAATGGCCGGGCGCAGTGGCTCATGCCTGTAATCCCAGCACTTTGGGAGGCTGAGGTGGGGAGACTCCAAGGTCAGGAGTTCGAGACCAGCCTGGCCAATATGATGAAACCCCATCTCTACTAAAAATACAAAAAACTAGCTAGGAGTGGTGGTATGTGCCTGTAATCCCAGCTACTCTGGAGGCTGAGGCAGGAGAATCACTTGAACCCAGGAGGTGGAGGTTGTGAGCAGAGATCATGCCATTGTACTCCAGCCTGGGTGATAGAGCAAGACTCTGTCTCAAAAATAAATAAATAATAAAGAACAGAGTATAAGTGAACTGTGGGGCAACTTCTAGTAGATCTGAAATTTGAGTCTCCAAAAAAAAGAGGACAAAATGAGGGAACAAAAACCATATTTGAAGAAATAATGACTGAAATTTATCCAAATTTGAGAAAGTTATAAACACACAGATCCAACAAATGGGGAATGGACCCTAAGCAGGAGAAACATGAAGGAAACTCCATCAAATACACCATACGCAAATTACTCAGAAACCAAAAACGAAAAGAAAATCTCCAAAAGAGTCAAAGAAAAAAGACAGACTATGTACAAAGAAACAAAGATGGGTATGACATTTCTCATTAATAATGCAAATGAGAAGACAATGCAGCAACATTTTAAAAGTCCTGAAAGAGAATACTGGCAACGTATAATTCTATACCCAGCAAAACTACCATTCAAAAACTTCGGCAAAAGAACAACCTTTTAAGACACACAAAAGCTGAAAGAATTAGCCAGCAGCATATCTGCACAAGAAAATTTTTCTTAAATTCTTTCAAGAAGAAGGAAAATTATCACAGAGGGAAATCTGGATCTACACCAATAAACTAAGGATACTGGAAATCTTTGGGAGTTTTTGATATGGTGTGAAGATAGTCTTTATCTCTATTCTGCAACTTTTCTTGTGGTATCTTTGACTTTGGTATTATGGTAATATTGGCCTCACAGAATGCACAGGTAGATCTACCTTTTGAAAGTGTTTGAGAAAATTTAGTATTAATTATCTTTTTGTGTTTGGTAGAATTCACTAGTGAAGCCATTTGGTTATAGATAGTTCCTTTTTGGGAAATTTTTAAATTACTGACTTAATACCTTGACTTGTTACAGGTCTGTTCAGATCTTCTATTACTTTTTAAATTAGTTTTGGTGATTTGTGTGTTTCTAGGAATTTATTAATTTATCTAGGTTATCTAATTTGCTGGCATATAGTTGCTCATAGCATTCTCCCCCCCCTTTTTTTTTTTGAGATGGAGTTTCGCTCTTGTTGCCCAGGTGGAGTGCAATGGCGAGATCTCGGCTTGCCACAATCTCTGCTTCCCAGGTTCAAGCAAATCTCCTGCCTCGGCCTCTTGAGTAGCTGGGAAAACAAGCATGTGCCATGATGCCTGGCTAATTTTGTATTTTTGGTAGAGATGGGGTTTCTCTGTTGATCAGGCTGGTCTTGAACTCCTGACCTCAGGTGATCTGCCCACCTTGGCCTCCCAAAGTGCTGGGATTACAAGCGTGAGCCACCAAGCCTGGCTGCACTCTCTTATCATTCTATTTCTGTAAGAACAGTAGTAGTATCTACAATTTCACTTCTAATTTTGGTTACTTGTATCCTCTCTTTTTTTTCTTTTTCAGTTTAGCTAAGGTCTGACATTATGTGGCTATTTCCAAAGAACCAACTTGTGATTTCATTGATTCTACTGTCTTACTATATATTTTTTCTTTAATTCTAATTTATTATTTCATTTATTCCGCTAGCTTTGAGTTTAGTTTGCTCTTCCTTTTTCTAAGGAAGTTGTGCTTCCTAAGTTGTAAAGTTAGGTTATCAGTTTGAGATCTTTACTCTTTTTTAAAACTTTTAAGTTCAGAAGTACATGTACAGGTTTGTTATATAAGTAAACGTGTGTCATGGGGGTCTGTTGTGCATATTATTTTATCACCCAGGTATTAAGCCTAGTACCCATTAGTTATTCTTCCTGATGCTCTTCCTCCTCCCACCCTCCATCTTCTGATAGGCCCCAGTGTGTGATGTTCCCTCTATGTGTCCATGTGTTCTCATAATTTAGCCTTCACTTATAAATGAGAATATGTGGTATTTGGTTTTCTGTTCCTGTGTTTGTTTATTGAGGAAATGGCCTCTAGCTCCATCCATGTTCCTGCAAAGGATGTAATCTTGTTCTTTTTTATGGCTGAATTGCATTCCATGGTGTATATGTACCACATTTTCTTTATCCAATCTACCATTGGTGGGCATTTAAGGTGATTCCATGCCTTTGCTATTGTGAATAGCACTGCAATGAACATATGTGTGCATGCATCTTTATGATAAAACAATTTGTCTTCCTTTAGGTATATACCCAGTAGTGAGATTGCTGAGTTGAATGGAATTTCTCTTTTTAGGTCTTTGAGGAATTGCCACACTGTGTTCCACAATGGTTAAGCTAATTTACACTACCACTAAATATGTGTAAACATTCTTTTTCTCTGCAACCTCACCAGCATCTGTTATTTTTTGACTTTTTAATGTAGCCATTCTGACTGGAGTGAGATGGTATTTCATTGTGGTTTTGATTTGCATTTCTCTAATGACCATTGATGTTGGGCTTTTTTCCATATGATTGTTGGTGCACATAAGTCTTCTTTTGGAAAGTGTCTGTTCATGTCCTTTGCCTACCTTTTAATGTTTTTTTTTCTTGTAAATTAGTTGAAGTTCATTATAGACACTAGATATTAGACCTTTGTGAGATGCACAGCTTGCAAAAATTTTCTCCCACTTTGTAGGTTGTCTGTTCACTCTGTTGATAATTTCTTTTGTTGTGCAGAAACTCTTTAGTTTAACTTGATCCCATTTGTAAATTTTTGCTTTTGTTGTGATTGCTTTTAGTATCTTCATCATGAAATCTTTGCTCATTCCTATGTCCAGAATAATATTGCCTAAGTTGTCTTCCAGGATTTTCATAGTTTTGGGTATTACATTTAATTTTTTTAATGTACCTTGAGTTAATTTTTGTATATGGTCTAAGGAAGGGGTTCCAGTTTCAACTTTCTGCATATGGCTAGCCAGTTATCCCAGCACCATTTATTGAATAGGGACTCCTTTTCCCATTGCTTCTTTTTGTCAGATCTGTAGAAGATCAGATAGTTATAGGTGTGCAGTCTTATTTCTGGGCTCTCTATTCTTTTTTTAATGTAGGCATTTACTGCTATACATTTCTCTTTAATGCTGCATATTATATGTTTTGGTATGTTGTGTTTTGTTTTCATTTATCTCTAAGTATTCACAATTTCCCTTGCGATTTCTTATGTGACCATTAGTGGCTTAAGAATGTGTTGTTTAATTTCTACATTTGTACATTTTCCAATTTTCTTTCTGTTATTGGTTCCAGTCTTATTCCATTGTGGTTAGAGAAGCCACTTTGTATAATTCCAATATTTTAAAAATATATTAAGACTCATTTTGTGACAAAAAGTCTTACACAGTCTATCTTAGAAATTGTTCCACATGCACTTGAGAAAAATGTGTACTCTGCTATTATTGAGTGCAGAGTTACATATATATCTAGTTACTAGGTCTACTGGGCTAAAAGTACTGTTCAATTTCTCTATTCCTTATTGACCTTCTATTTACTATAAAAAATGGAGTATTGAAGCATCCAACCAATATTATATTCTTGTCTATTTCTGGTCAGGCATGGTGGCTCATGCCTGCAATCCCAGAACTTTGGGAGGCTAAGGGTAGATCATCTGAGGTCAGGAGTTCAACACTAGCCTGTGCAACATGGTGAAACCCTGTCTCTACTAAAAATACAAAAATTATCTGGGGGTAGTGGTGCCAACCTGTAATCCCAGCTACTCGGGAGGCTGAGGCATGAGAATCACTTGAACCAGTTGCAGTGAGCTGAGATCATGCCACTACACTCCAGCCTGGACAACTTGGTCTCAAAAAAAACCCAAAAATCAAAAACAACAACGAAAAAACGAATTGTCTATTTCTCTCTTCTATTCTGTCACTTTTTGTTCGTATCTTTTGGGGCTCTATTGCTTAGCGTATAATGTTTGTAATTGTTATGTATTCCTGATTAATTGATCCTTTTATTAATATACCATGTAATTTATCTCTTGTAACAGTTTTTGACTTAAGGTATATTTTGTCTGGTATTAGTATAGCCAGTTTAGCTCTTTTTGGTTGTTATTTGCACATAATATCTTTTCCATCCTTTATTTCTTTGGACCTAAAGGGAGCCTCTTTAGACACCATATAGTTGAATCATAATTTTAAAAACATTGATTCTGACAATTTCTGTCTTTTGATATCAGAATTTAATCCACTTTCATTTAAAGTAATTGCTGATAAGAAAGGGCTTACTCTTCTATTTGCTATTTGTTTATTGCATGTCTTTTAACTGTTTTGTTTCTCATTTTCTTCATTACTGCCCTTTTTTGTGTTTAGTTGATTTTTTTGTAGTCAACTCTTTGGGTTCCCTTTTTATATTTCCTTCTGTATATATTTTTTAGGTATTTTCCTTTTGGGTGCTACGAAGATTACAAAATTATAATTACATTTGTAATTACAATAGTAATTACATTTATAGTCTAGTTTGAATTGATAACAACTTAGCTTCAAGAGCATACAGAACTCTGTTCCCATACTGCTCCATCACCTTTTATGTCATTATTGTCATACGTTACATCTTTATATATTGTGCACTGTTAACACAGATTTATAGTAATTTTATACAGTTGTCTTTAACTCATGTGGGAAAGAAAAAGAAGAGATACAAACCAAAATAATATAATACTGGCTTTTAATATTTACCTGTGTAGTTACCTTTATTGAGGTTCTTTATTTCTTTACTACTTTATTACTTCATTTCTCATATTACTTCAAGTAACTGCCAAGTGTCCTTTCACTTCAGTATGTAGGGTTCTCTGACTTGTACTGCATTTCTTTATTTTAAATTAATTTTAGAGATGATCTCATTCTGTTGCCCAGGTTTGAATCAAGTGGTGTAGTCAGAGCTCACTGCAGCTTTGAACTCCTGAGCTCCAGTGATTCTCCCACCTCAGCCTCCTGAGTAACTGAGACTACAGATACATGCCACCACATATCACTAATTTTATTTTTTATAGAGATGGACTCTTGCTGTGCTTTCCAGGCTAGTCTTCAACTCCTGGGCTCAAGCAGTCCTCCTGCCTCATTCCCCTAAAGTGCTGGGGATTATAGGCAATGAGCCACCACATCTAGTTATTTGTAGCACATTTCTTGTAGGTCTATTAGCAGTGATCTCCCTCGGCTTCTATTTATCTGTGAATTTCTTCATTTCTCCTTCATTTCTGAAGGATAGTTTTGCCAGATATATAATTCTTGGTTGACAGATTTTTACTTTCAACAAATAAAATTGTCATTTTACTCCCTTTTGACCTCCACAGTTTCTGATGAGAAAGCTGCTGCTAATCTTATGGAGAATTTCATGACTATGCTGTTTTCAAGACTTTCTTCATCCTTGGTTTTGACAATTGGTGTTGAGATTCACTTGGGGTGGTTGGCAAAATGTTACAGAAAATATTTAGGGAAAGTTATAGATTATATAGATTATGGTCTCAAACCTTTTGGAAGGTAGAAAGGTTTTATTAAGTTAGGGAGAAGATAGAGACAAGGCTTTCCCAGTTAAGTCTGTTTACCCCACATCCCTTTGTCTCCTGTTTACTCATGTAAACTTTGTGCCGGATGACTCTCTCAGTGGGAGATCAAAGGGGAATTACCTGTCAAAAGTGTTTACTCTGGGCCCAGAACCAAAGCTTTTATCATTCATATAACCACTCTTTTAACCATGTTAATTACCCACAGTGTGTTAACTTTGAACCTCTGTTATGAATAAAAGTGTGGATGAACAGGGAGTCTGGTTCAATTGGTTGCATTTCGCCCTCTGAAAGCAGCCAATGGCCATCTGTATCCCACTTGAATCACTGCAATGGTGTGAAAGTGCATTCACTCATTCATCAGTCCTTGAGTCAGGGTCTGCAGGTCAGACTTCAGCAGGTGGTGACCCACATCTCAGGTGGTGACCCCAATGTGATTGAGGTCATAAATTGGATTATAATATGTCTTGGTTTGGACTTTTTTGTTTATCCTTCTTGGATTGCATTGAGCTTTTTGAACGTGGACAGCCATGCATTTGATCAAAATGTGGAAAGTTTTCAGCCATTATTTCTTTATCTGTTCTCTCTTACTTTCTCATTTCTCCTTCTGGGATTCCCATTATGCATATTTTGGTATGCTAGATGGTGTCCCACAAATCTCATAGGCTCTGCTTAGTCTTTGTAATCCTTTTTTCTTTCTGCTCCTCATACTGGATAACTAATTGAATGATCTTTAAGTTTGTTGACTATTTCTTCTGCCTGCTCAAATCTTCTACTGAAACCTATTAGTAAAATTTTCATGTTTGTTATTGTGCTTTTAAACTCCAGAAATTTTGTGTGGTTCCTTTTAAAAATTTCTCTTTGTTGGCAAGGCATGGTGGCTCACACCTGTACTCCTAATACTTCAGGAGGCTGAGGTAGGTGGATCACTTGAGGTCAGGAGTTGAAAACCAGTCTGGCCAACATAGTGAAACCCAATCTCTGCTACAAAAAAAAAAAAAAAAGAAAGAAAAAAAAATTAGACCAGTATAGTTCTAGGCACCTGTAATCCTAGCTATTCGGGGGGCTGAAGCAGGAGAATTGCTTGAACCTGAGAGGCAGAAGTTGCAGTAAGCCAAGACTGTGCCAGCACTCCAGCTGGGGTGACAGAGCAAGACTCTGCCTCAAAACAAACAAACAAAATACATATATAATATATGTTTTTATATATATATATATATATATATATATATATATATATATATACACACTAATATTCTATATTTGTTTATACATTATTCTCAGGGTTTCCTGCAGCTCTAAACACATTTAAGACAGTTGAAGATGTGACACTGATAAGATGGTGGAACAAAATGTCCCAGCACTTGTCTTCCCACAGCAACACCAATGTAACAACCATCTGTGAATAAAAATACCTTTATGAGAGCTCCAGAATCAAGGTGAGAGGTTACAGCATGTGAGTGGAACAAAGATATGAGAAAATATTGAAAGGATAAGAAAACAAGTTTCATTTTATAGAGTCACCCCTTACCCTACACAGCATACACAATGCTGAAAGAGATTCCTTTGGATCATGAGCTCTCCTATGGGGGGAAAAGAGAGCAAGTCTGACCCTGGACACTAGTATCAAGATTGACTGTCCACCCACCCAGTGACCATGGCACCAAGTCTGCCCATGGACTGTAGCACTGGGCCCACTGACAGACCCAGGTACCAGGTCCACCCACATGGTCTCAAGCAACAGGCCATTCACACAGGTCCCACCAGCTGGCCAACCCAGAATCTCTGGCTGGGCTGACCGGTGAATGGCTTTTTCTGCCAAAGTCAGCCTATGAAAACTGAAAGAGGTGGCTGCTTCTTCAAACATGCAGACACTAATACAGGCTATAGGATTATGAAGAAAAAAGACACCATCCAAGGAACAAATAAAGCTCCCAGTGACTTTAAAGAACTGGAGACATATAAATTGCTTGACAAAGAATTCAAAGTAACATCTTAAAGAAACTCAAAGAGCTATAAAAGAACACAGATAAACAACTACACAAAATTAGGGGAAAATATTTCATGAACAAAATGAGATGTTCAACAAACATATAGATATCATAAAAAAGAATTAAAGAGAAATTTTGGACGTAAAAAGAATACAATAATGGAAATGAAAAATTCAATAGAGAGCTTGAACACCATACTTAGTCAAATAGAAGAGAGAATCAGTGAACTCAAAGACCAGTTATTTGAAATTATAAAGTCAGAGGAACAAAAAGAAAAAAAGAATTAAAAAGTATAAAAAAAGACTACAGGACTCATAGGATACCATCAAGCAAACCAGTGTATGCATTATGTTATTTATAGAAGGAGAGGAGAAAGGGAAAAGGAAAGAAAGTTTATTTAAATTAATAATGCCTGAAAACATCTCAAATCTAGGGAAGGAAATGGACATCTGGATTCACGAGGGCCAAAAGGATCACAAAGTGATTGAACTGAAAAAGGTCTAGACTGAGACATGTTATGATTAAATTGTCAAATGTCAAAGACCAAAAGATAATTTTGAAAAAAAGAGAAAAACAATTTGTCATATACAAAGGAATCCCTATGAAACTATCAGTGGATTTATTCTTTAAATTTCTTCTTCTTCAGAAACCTTGCAGGCCAGGAAAGAGTTCAATGATATATTCAAAGTGCTGAAAGAAAAAAACAAAAAACCCCAAAACCACTGCCAACCAAGAATATTACACTGAGAAAAACTATCCTCTAAAAATGAGAGATAAAAACTTTCCCCAATAAACCAAAACAGAAAATACATCAACTGTCTTCCAAGAAATGATAAAAGGTTTTATTCAAGTTGAAATGAAAAGATGATAGCAACGTTAAAGCTTCAGGATATAAAATCAAAATACAAAAATCAGTTGTGTTTCTATACACCAATAATGAACTGTCCCAGAAAGAAATTAAGAAAACCATCTCAGGCCAGGTGTGGCAGCTCATGCCTATATCCCAGTGCTTTGAGAGGCAAAGGTGGGAGGATCCCTTGAGGCCAGAAGTCTAGACCAGTCTGGGCAACATAGTAAGGTCCTAATGCCACAAAAAATCAAATGGTTGGGCATGGTAGTGTGCAATTTTGGGTCACAGTTACTTGGGAGGCTGGGGTAGGAGGATCACTTGGGCACAGGAGGCCAAGACTGCAGTGAGCTATAATTTGTCATTGCATTTCCACCTGTGCAACAGTGCAAAACCCTGTCTTTAACAAAACAAAATGAAACCAAATAAAATAATCTCATTTACAATAGCAGTTACAAGAATAAAGTACTTATAAATAAGTATAACCAATGAGGTGAAAAACTGGTACCCTGAAAACTGTAAAACACTGCTGAAGGAAATTAAGGTAGGCACAAATAAATGGCAAGACAACTCACATTCTTTCACTGAAAGAATATTGCTAAAATCTTTATCCTATCACAAATAATCTACAGATTCAATACAATCCCTACCAAAATCTCAAAGGCATTTTTTTACAGAAATAGAAAAAATAATTCTAAAATGTATATGGAATTTCAAAAGACATCAAAGAACCAAAACAGTTTTTTGAGCAAGAAGAACAAAGCCAGAAGTATCACACTTCCTGATTTCAAAAAATGTCACAAAGCTGCAGTAATAAAAACAATATTATACTCTCTTAAAAACAGACATATAGACTTATGGAACAAAATAGAAAGTTCAGAGATACATCCATGCATACATAATCAATTTCTCTTCAACAAGGGAAGCAAGAATGTACAATGGGTGAAGGATAGTCTCTTCAATAAGTGGTAATGGGAAAACGAGAAATCCACATGCAAAAAATGAAATTGGACCCTATATTTTTCACACAAAAATCAACTCAAAATGGATTAAAGACTTACATATAGATCTGAAATCATAAAACATTTTATGGCATTTTATTTTAGAATAAAACATAAAGAATAAGCTTCTTGACATTAGTCTTGGCAATAATTTATTGACTATGATGACAAAAGCATAGCCAACAAAAGCAAAAATAGACAAGTGGCACTATATCAAGCTAAAAGCACAGCAAAGGATACAGTTAACAAAATGAAAGACAACATACAGAATGGAAGAAAATATTTGCAAGCTATATAGCTGGTAAGAGGTTATTATTTGCCTAAAATACATAGGGAATTCCTACAACTCAACAGCAAAAAACCAAATAGTCTATTTTAAAAAGTAGACAAAGGAGCTGAATAGACATTTCTTCAAAGAAGATATATAAATGGTCAATAGGTACTAGAAAATATATTCTAAATCACTAACCATTAGGGAAATGAAAATCAAAATCACATACCAGTTAGGATGGCTATTGTCAAAATAACCAAAGGTAACATATGTATGTAAGGACATGGAGAAAGGGAAGTTCTCCTATAGTTGTGGAAGAATTGATAAAGAAAGTGTGGTATATACATGCAATGAAATATTATTTGGCCTTAAAAAAGAAGGAAACCCTGCCATTTGTGACAATATGGATGAAGCTACAGGACATTAATCTAAGTGAAACAAGGCAGGCGCAGAAGGATAAATATCCCATAATACCACTTATATTAGGAATCTAAGATAGTCAAACTCATGGAGCCACAGAATGGAATGGTAGTTGCCAAGGACTGGGCAAGAGGGAATCAAAGTGGTAGTCAAAGGTATACATTTTCAGTTATGCAGGATGAATAACTCTTAGAGATCTAGTCTACAGAATAGTCCCTATTGTTCATAATATTGTATTGTATACTTAAAAATTTGTTAAGAGTATAATTTTTTGTTAAGGTTGTTATATATACACACAAAACAATGAGGGTAAGAGGAAACTTTTGGAAGTGATGAATACGTTTATGGCATATGTTGTGATATTTTCACAGACATATACTAATCTCCAAACTCATCAAGTTATGTACACTAAATATGTATTGTTTATTATATGTCAATCATAATTCAATAAGGTGTTTTTTTTTTTTAAAGATCATTGATTAAGTCTTTGTTTAGTGAGCCCAAACTTTGTGCTTCTTCTGGAACAGATTCCATTCATTTCTTTTGTAAAGGGGCCATACTTTCTCATGTCTTTGCATGCATCACAATTTTTGGTTGAAAACTGGACATTTTGACTATTATAGTAACTCTTGAAATCAGACTCTCCCTTCTGCTTGGAGTTTGTTTTTATTGCTTGGTGTTTGATGACTTTTGTAAACTATTTTTGGTAAGTCTATTCTTTAACACATATGGTTTTTGAAGTCTGTTTCTTTGGCTTATATTCAGCTAGTGCTTAGACAGAGATTTCCTTCAATGCAACAGGAGAGACG
This sequence comes from Saimiri boliviensis, assembly GCF_048565385.1. Taxonomy (NCBI): domain Eukaryota; kingdom Metazoa; phylum Chordata; class Mammalia; order Primates; family Cebidae; genus Saimiri; species Saimiri boliviensis. The sequence goes on from NC_133451.1 coordinate 102,115,338, forward strand.
GGGGGGGGGGGGGGGGGAGGGGGAGAGAGAGAGAGAGAGAGAGAGTGAGTGAGAGAGAGAGAGAGAGAGAGAGAGAGAGAGATGCAGGCTCAGAGTCTTCTGAGGTCTTTCTGAACACGTGTCCTGCCCTGAGCGTGTATGTTGCTTCCTAAACTCCCCAATACACACAGGCACTTTTGAATGACCTAATTTCCCAGAGGATCTCTCTGTTTTTCCCCATGCTTTGGTGTTCTGTTGTGTGCCTCCACTGTAATCCTTTGCCCCAGACAGCTGAGATTGTTCATTAATTTCACAAGGCCTGTGCTTTGTAATACTGATGCTTTTCTTCTCTGAGTTCTGAGTTAGGTGAAACCATGACAAGTGCCTGGGGTCTGTCCTTCAGGTAGGTCTTAGGATAGAAAAGACAAACACAATTCTTTTTGAATAAGGTCTTCTCTCTTCTTTCCAGTGCTAGGGAACAGGGCCCTCCCTGCGTGAGAAACGTACACAGCTATTCTTCAAGACCAATGCCAAATCAGGGAGAGTATGGGGCAAGGACACAAAAGACACACACACAAAATGCCACAAAGCTTTTCTACCATTTTTAGTTGCCTGTTCCTTCATTCAACATTTGCTTAGGTGCTATAAACCTTTGACTGTTTTCCAGAGTTCTAAAACAACTTGGATCTGACAGCTTCTCTTTGGTTTTTGTGGAAGTGGTTTTTTTGTTTTCGTGGATCTGCCTACTCTGCCATTTCCGCTGCCATCACTTGCACTGCACACCCTCCTGTGTGCCACCCCTCCTTTCCAGGATGCTGTCATTCTGCTTAACATTATCCTGGTTCTTTCTCTCTAAAATACCACCCTTATATGCCCGAGTTTGTAATAAAATTTTAGGGTAAAATAAAATTTAGGGTATCAATTGGGGATTATGTCACAGCACAGTTATAGTAGGTAATTATGCTGACTGAAACATTTGGCTTCTGTTTTATTTTATTTATTTATTTTTGAGACAGGATCTTGCTCTGTCACCCAAACTAGATTACAGTGGGATGATCATAGCTCCCTGCAGCCTTTAACTCCTGGGCTCAAGCAATCCTCTTGCCTCAGCCTTCCAAAGTACTGGCATTACATGTGTGAACCCCCAGACTCAGCCAGCTTCCTTGTTCTTGAACATCCTTTGGTTACTCTTACTATCAGAAGGTCCCAGCAGCCACTCCCACTGTGCTGTGGGTTTCTTTTTCATCTTTTCTGAATCGCCTAGTTTCCTTTTCTGAGTAGGTTCAGTAAAACTGCTTTTCTTATTTTACTATTCAGAACGACTTCATTCTATCTCACTGCCATCTATCCCAGTCATTGATATCATCTACCTTTGCATCAGTCCCTCAGGAGGTTCTGATTAAACAACAAAAAATAAGGAAGGAGATACTTTGTATCCCTCAGGCAGAAATCTACCTCCAGCTCTTACAAATTTATCCCAGCTGTACATACTTCATTTAGTTTTGAAAACTTAGATTTGCTTTAAAACTATATGAACACTAATTATACTATCTGTAAGAGGAACCATTTAAAATGGTTACTTCTCAGCAAGCAGAATTTAAAAATTCCACTTTCTTTCATAAACAAGTATTTTAAGTTCTGAAATTTTCATGAATTTGAGATTAACCCTTTTTAAAATGCTGTTTCTTAAAGCACTGAAGGCAACTTTGTTTTTGAAAGACTGTTCAATAAAAGAAAGAGGCTCTTTTCAGGAATGGAAAAGGGAGCTGAAATATTTCTTATTTTCAAAAAAGTAATTTTTCTAATTATAAAGTAATGTATATTCATTTTAAATAAAAAAAGAAAAATTTTGAATTCTGAAACTCAGAAATGTATAAAATAGTATCACCAGTAATCTTATTAGCCAATGATAGCAACGATTAACTAGTTGATGCATGTACTGCAAGATCTTTTAGTCATATGTATAAGTAGGTATAAGTATGCATTTATGTATGTATGCATATAAACACACATATGCCTGTGTTTTTCTTCAATAAAAACAAAATTGTAGTAAGGACTTCATTTCAACAAATATGTCATTTCAATAGCTACATACTGGTTCAATTTTGGATATACAATAATTCAACCAGAGTCTCCCTCTGTCACCAGGCTGGAGTGCAGTGGCACGATCTTGGCTCACTGCAACTTCTGCCTCCTGGGTCCAAGCAATACTCCTGCCTCAGCCTCCCAAGTAGCTGGGACTACAGGCGCACACCACCAGACCCAGCTATTTTTTATTTTTTGTATTTTTAGTAGAAATGGGGTTTCACCATGTTGACCAGGATGGTCTCGATCTCTTGACCTCATGATCCACCTGCCTTGGCCTCCCAAAGTGCTGGGACTACAGGTGTGAGCCACCACTCCTGGCCTCCAGTGTCTTATTAATAAGAATTTAGTTATTTCCATTTGTTCTCTATTACAAACATTGCAATGATGATGCCAAGTATTTTAGAAATTACAAAAATCTTAAACTGTGTTTTCTTAAGTATTTAAATATTTTCTTCTACAAGCTGGCATTAAGACAAGATAGTTTTGGATTGCCACCAAAGTTGGTAATCGTCAGTAATTATCTAAAATGTTTTAAACATGTTTCACCTTAATAGACAACACTCTAACTTCACTATGACATGTCATTTCAGTTTCGAGTACCTTTGTACTCCACAAAGCCTTCATTATGATCAAATTGTTTCATTTATCTTGAGGGGCCTTGTACTTTGCTGCCTTCCTATGGTAGCACTTGCTGCTTTTCCTGGCTGGAAAAGCTGGAAATCATTCCTCTTTCTCACCACTGATCACATGTAATCCAGAATTAAAGGTTCAGCTCAAATCCTACTTACCTATAATCTCTTCATGACCTCTCAGCATGAAGTGATTTGTCCTCTCATTAAAGTCTTTTACTACATATTTGTATCACTTTTGGCAATTAAATGTATGCTGTCTTGTAACTTGTACTTTTGTGTTTTCAGGTGTTTCACATTTGCTTATTATTTTCCCTTTCTATAATTATAGAGTGTACTAAAGACTTGAAGGAAGAGATCAGTCTATCTTCCTAGCACTGCATCTTATACACAGGAGGCACTTGGTAAATATCTTTGATTTACTACACAGTAAATCTCAGCATTGTATTAGTAAAACTCTTGTTCAGTTCAATGTCTCTGCATGTATCAGCATATAAAAAGAAGTATTTTTTTAAAACTCTTTTATCCAGATACTAACATAAAACATTTGTGCTGACTATAGGGCGGCATTGTTGGTAACTGAACTATGTAGTATTTAAGTCAAAATTATATATTTAAAATTATTTTCTATATTTTTACTACTTTTAAACTATTAATTAAATAATTTGCATAAATGTTGATTTACTTACCTGGCAAAAACTTAAGTGGAAGCACAAAAATAACAGAAAAACATGAGGAAGCATGTTGGAGGTGTTCAGGGTCTCTGTCTCTGCTGAGAACTCTTTTCCACTGCAGATATTCTTTTGAAATTTAATTTTTAACCTTTGAAAAAATATTTCAAAAGAACAAGCCTCCTGAAGAGCTTTGTACTTTTGAACTCTGAAAGAAAGTGGCTGATATCCAGAGATTTACCGTAACTGAAACTAAAAACTGGCCGTCCCAGTAAAGAGCTGAGCAAGGTGACCAATAGGAATTTGTTTTCACCAGAAGAGACTGATTTTCCCCAACCCTGTTAATGAGCAATGCCTCCATTCTATATTCTGGGGAAGAGAGATAGTATACTGGAAGCAAATTTTTGATTTTTTTTGTAAAATAAAAATATAATTTTTTAAACTTAAGGTTGAAGACTAGGAGACAGTAAGACTAAAAGTAGATCATAGTGAAGGATATGTAAAATACATTTAAAACTCCCAGAAACCAGCTTCTTTACCATGCATTTGTTGTGCTGTGATCAAATTTTATTTTTGGAGTACAAGAAATTTAAAAACAAGTATTCTTGATCCAGTATCAACTATTATGCAGGATTTCTCTGTTTATGAAATAAATCTCTGATAGCAGCAATGCTGATACAGTTTGGGTTCACCAGAAGCAGAGACTTGAGACAGAGTGAGCATGGAGTAAAAGTGTTTGTTAGGGATCAACACCTGTGCAAGGAAGGGAGGGGAAGCAGGCGTAAGCCGAGGGAAAAGTTGAACTGGAGTGTGACATGTCACTGTATTCCTGGGTTCAGTATAAATGGCTGAGCTGTTATATTCTGTCTGGCTCAGTCCCCTACTATATGTTGCCCAGGAAGGGCATACACTTAGGTGAGGCAGTTTTCTGTAGCTGACGCAGTCACGGAAGGATCTGACACTTACGTACTATCAGGAGGAGGTATCTTCTGACTATATTCTTTACAGCCAGAAGCCAGGTGGCAAGACCCTCCTTGACATGGGATCTGGGAAACTCATCTCTGTGTCTTTCAGAGTACATACTTGCACCTTTTAGATCAATGTTCCATATGTACTCTAAGAGTGGCTCCTTAAAATTTTCAGTGGGCCTCTATTCTTAAGAGGAAACTTAGAAGAGGGAGTTAATGGGAAAAACTACAGCTCCTACCTTTGCAGTTGATCTTGGGGCTCACTCTCAGCTCCGCTCCTACCCATTTTAGATTCCCTTTACCCTGACCTCCCACCTCTGCTGGTCTCAGTGACTTACTGGATGACATGATCCACAATCTCTTTTAGGAGTGGTCTGTACTCCTGGTTACCTTTTACTTCTTAGGCAAAAGTTGCTATTTGTATCCCTACTGTCACAAGACGCAGGCCAGACATGGTGGCTCACTCCTGTAATCCCAGCACTTTGGGAGGCCAAAGCAGGAGGATTGCTTGAGGCCAGGTGTTTGAGATAAGCCTGGGCAACACAAGAAGTTGATGCTGCAGTTAGCCATGACTGCGCCACTGCACTCCAGCCTGAGTGACAAAAAGAGACCCTCTCTTAAAAAGGAAACCTCCAAAAAAGATACCCCAGTAGGTTATGTGGGTTGCACACATCTTTCTCACTGCCCATATAGTAGTAACAGCAGCCCTACTTCCTAGGAATGAGGAGGATCAATTACCCCTGTGGATTATGACTCTTTTTCTTTCTTGCTGGTCCCTAGACACAAAGAGCTCAGTGTACGCCAGGCAACAGCTCTAGTTTATAATTCCATGGGATTCTTGCTGTCTCCCTGGTGAAAGTATAGTCCTTTGGAGACCAAGACCAGGAACCCTGCAGAGTCTACAGTTGTGGAGACAAGATGCACAAAGCCTCCAATTGGTCAGTGGGAGTGATGGTAAGTATGGTCATTCTTGCCTTTATTCCTTGGTTCCCAGACCCATGTATTCTTCCTATTGGGAATACGGTGCTATATGAAGGTCTTTGACTGAATGTATATCCTGCTTCCTGGAGTACAGCACCCCATTCTCACAGTTTTGCATTTAACTGGCACCTCAGCTCTGCCCATTCCAACATTCTATCAGTCCACCAGCTTCTGAGTGGTGTGGTATGTGATATGACCAGAGGATTGCATGGTCACAGGCCCAGTCCTGGGTCTGCTTTGCTGGAAAGTGGGCACAAAGATCCCATCCTTGTCTGGCAGGATGTGATCGTCGCTAGAGGATTAAGCATTCTATAATTCTCTGGATTATAGTGCTAACGGAGGCCCTGCAGGCAGGAAAGGCACACCCATACCTCAAATATATGTTTTTTTTTTTTTTTTTTTTTTTTTTTTGAGACGGAGTTTCGCTCTCGTTACCCAGGCTGGAGTGCAATGGCGCGATCTCGGCTCACTGCAACCTCCGCCTCCTGGGCTCAAGCAATTCTCCTGCCTCAGCCTCCTGAGTAGCTGGGATTACAGGCACGCGCCACCATGCCCAGCTAGTTTTTTGTATTTTTAGTAGAGACGGGGTTTCACCATGTTGACCAGGATGGTCTCGATCTCTCGACCTCGTGATCCACCCGCCTCGGCCTCCCAAAGTGCTGGGATTACAGGCTTGAGCCACTGCGCCCGGCAAATATATGTTTATTCCTATAAGAATGGACCACTGACCCTTCAAAGAGTGAAGAAATCAGATGTCGTTAATTTGCCATTAAGTGACTAGTTGGTCTCCTCAATGAACTGTGCCATCTTGTGGGCACAGTATTAGTGTCAGCTGCTGTCAGGTTGGGTATTTAATGGTGGAAGCTAGATAAGCTTTGTTGGGCCAAAATGGCTGAGCCGTTTTGTTGGTTATTTTGTGCCTTTTCTCTGGTGGATGCTTTCTGGTAGGCCCGACATGTGATATAAAGATTTTTATACTTCATACCCACTCCTATATGTACATGTATCCATTCTAAGTTCCCTTCACTCTGACCTCGCACCTCTGCTGGTCTCAGTGACATACTCAATGACATGACCCACAATCGCTTTCAGGAGTGGTCTGAGCCCTTGGTTACCATTTGCTTCTCAGGCCAAAGTTGCTGTTTGTATCCCAGAACTTTTTGCTCTTGATTTTTGAATATTTTCATTTTAAGAACAAAAGATGATCAGGAAATCACTACTGCCTGTGATTCCATCTAAAGTCTAACCTCAGGCCACCTTTTTTCCACACAAAGTGGATGATCAGGTGTACCACCTGCAGCTCTGCCCACTGGGAGGACTTTCTCTCACCACTGTCTTTCAAAACCACTCCAAAGTGCGGCTGTAATGCAGTCTCTATTTTCAGCTTGTACTTATATACTGAGCCAATACATCTGCAAACAAAATGTGACCTTTCCTCTCTTTCTTTAGCTGGTCATACCAGATTCCCCAGAGAGCTACAGGTGTGAGCTGAGGAAGAAGCATGAGTGCAACTGTTTGGTTGCTGCGGACAGGGGGCAGTCTGGGCTACCTGCTACCTGCTTATGCACCTTGCTCATACCTCTGGTCCTGTTTGTGTTTGGCTCTGGATGTCGCACTTCTAGCTTACAATACATTTTTGCTAGGCTTGCTGGACCTTACACTTTGCAGGTCCATTTGGACTCAGATCATAACGGGCAGGTCTGGCCATATGGTGATGTAGTGTCCTATGATTCATTATTCTACATTTATCAGGAACCAGTAATACACTAATTGGTTTTCAAAAGGTATACCATTCTCTGCTGTAGATGGCATGGCCTTGCTCCAGAACCCTGAGGTCCTATATTGTGGTTCTCTCACAGGATCCTCCTCAAACACTACATAGCATTTTTCCCCCATCAATGAGACTTCTGATGCCATAGAGTCTGCTGGACCACTGCAGAAGCCTTTTCTGCTTTGGCAGCTGTGGCAGTATTCCCTAGTGCAGAATATTTGCCCCCAGAGTCCAAAAAGCCTCATCAGGTTTTGTGCTTCCTTCTTTGTTAAAGGAAGTACAAGATACAATATCTTTTACATTATAGAAGATGTTCTAGCAGGTTCCCGAACACTGGTTTCCTAAAAATTTTACTGATGTGCCAGGCTTTATCTCCGACCCTCTGGAGCACGTGTTTATCAAAGTATTTAGCATGCTCATCTCCTCTGATCAAGGTAATGCTATCAGTGGAAAAACAACCAGAATGTCTTACGGGAAATCCAGATGATCCAGATCTCTGCATATTACATTATGTCAGAAGGTGGCAGATAAGGCCTGGGGAAAATGTTAAGTGTATATGTTGCCCATTCCATGTGAATGAGAACTGTTTCTGATCCTTTCTGGTTAAAATATCCCCTCTCTCTTGCTCCTACTCCAGCCATGTAATGTGTGTTTCCATTTGCCTTCCGCTATGGTCATAAGTTTCCTGAGGCCTCCCCAGAACCTGAGCAGATGACAGCATCATGCTTTCTGTACAGCGTGTGGAACCATGAGCCAATTAAACCTATTTTCTTTATAAATTATCCAATCTCAGGTATTTCTTGATAGCAGTGCAAGAATGGACTAATGCAGCAGTTAACAAAAAGATAATGCAAACTGCGCATGAGGACTGACATTTCATTCAGTTTAAGTCTCTTTCCTCCTATGATTGTAATGAAAATAAATATAAAAATAAAAGTAATTCCATTGCACCATTGAAAAATGAGGAAGGATTCATTAATATGATATAAACAGTGAAGAATTACTAGAATACAGATAGCAGACAGGAAGATTAACTGCAAAACTTAAAGGAGTTTAAGAAGTGTCAAATTCATGTAAGTGACTAGTTGGTTTCCTTGATGAATTGTGCCATCTTGTGGGTGCAGTATTAGTGTCAGCTGCTATCAGGTTGGGTATAAGAAAGACCATAGGATAAATAGAAACAGTAGAATCTGAGAGAAGTGATGGACTCAGTAATTAACAAATAAAAGGAAGAACATTTGAGCCAGTGCCCCGCATGGGGGCACTTGAGCATTTATCCCATGCTAAAGGCTATAGTAATGCTCTCTGTAGCAGCACATGTTCTAATCCAGAACTCCTTGAGTGGACACTGAGGCAGAAGCAGAGAGGCACTCTAGATGACACTAGCCTTCACGAAGTTGAGGAAGTCTCAGCACTTAAGAGGCAAGCAATAGGCAAGGAGGCCTCGTATCCCACCATTCTCCTGCACAGTCATTGAAGGCAGAGCTCTATTATCAGAATCCGCAAAAACGAAATGCACAACACAACAAAAAGACCAACCTCACTTATGAATATAGATGCAAAAATTCTAAACAAAATATTAGCAAACTGATACAAACAAAATCTTAAGCACTACTCAGTAGTCTTACTGTTTTTTTGTTTTTTTTTTTTGAGACGGAGTTTTTGCTCTCGTTACCCAGGCTGGAGTACAATGGCACGATCTCGGCTCACCGCAACCTCCGCCTCCTGGGTTCAGGCAATTCTCCTGCCTCAGCTTCCTGAGTAGCTGGGATTACAGGCACGCGCCACCATGCCCAGCTAATTTTTTGTATTTTTAGTAGAAACGGGGTTTCACCATGTTGACCAGGATGGTCTCGATCTCTCGACCTCGTGATCCACCCGCCTCGGCCTCCCAAAGTGCTGGGATTAGAGGCTTGAGCCACCGCGCCCGGCGTCTTACTGTTAATAATAATACTTATTCGACAACATATATATATACATATATATATAACAACATAGGCCGGGTGCGGTGGCTCAAGCCTGTAATCCCAGCACTTTGGGAGGCCGAGGCGGGTGGATCACGAGGTCGAGAGATCGAGACCATCCTGGTCAACATGGTGAAACCTCGTCTCTGCTAAAAATATAAAAAATTAGCTGGGCATGGTGGTGCGTGCCTGTAATCCCAGCTACTCAGGAGGCCGAGGCAGGAGAATTGCCTGAACCCAGGAGGCGGAGGTTGCGGTGAGCCGAGATCGCGCCATTGCACTCCAGCCTGGGTAACAAGAGCGAAACTCCGTCTCAAAACAAACAAACAAACAAACAAACAAACAAATAACAACATATATATATGGAGGCTAAGGCAAATAATTATGCTAATGTCATAAGAAAATTTCAGGGCAAGACAGACACAAGTTTAAATTCAAAGAAACAGAAACTCTGTAGTTTTAACTTTGAATTGGAAATATCACTGTGAACCACAATTCTTTTCTTTTTTTAAAAAAACAATTACCTTCTAGTTGTCCATTGTACTGACAGGGCCTAGAAGTCGTAACAATCCAGAGCAATGAGCCGGGCTGTCTTCTCTACATACCATTTTCCACCTAAAAAACCAAGGCTCTTTGGAGAATGAGCTGATTCCATGTCTGGGCTTAAAATGTAAAAGAAATATTTTGTACCAGAAAGCAAGAAAGACATCAAAGGGGGTCGTGCACGGTGGCTCAAGCCTGTAATCCCAGCACTTTGGGAGGCCGAGGCGGGTGAATCACGAGGTCAAGGGATCGAGACCATCCTGGTCAACATGGTGAAACCCCGTCTCTACTAAAAATACAAAAAACTAGCTGGGAATGGTGGCGTGTGCCTGTAATCCCAGCTACTCAGGAGGCTGAGGCAGGAGAATTGCCTGAACCCAGGAGGCGGAGGTTGCAGTGAGCCGAGATCGCGCCATTGCACTCCAGCCTTGGCAACAAAAGCGAAACTCCATCTCAAAAAAAGAAAGACATCAAAGGCTAGTTGGTGATATTAAAAGACTTGAAGGGGCTCTCACAAGCCAAAGATGAAATATTTTAAGCATTATAAGGAACAATGAGAGGAAAACATTGAAATAAAAATATTAAAAAAGGAAATTTCTTTATTTCGGTCAATAGTTGCAAAATAAATGATAGAATTATCATATTACTATTTTGCAATACCTTATGAGTCAATTGATGATCAGCAACAGCTGCTAAAACCATTAGGTGAAAAGCTAGCAGGGACCTAATAGGTTGATGAGGCTGAAAACACTGATCCCACTGATTAATCTCCTTCCCAGAGAGAGACAACCAGACATTACGTGCCTCCCCATGGGACGTCTGGAAGTATTCTTGCAGGAGGAAAAAAAAAAAAAAAAAAAGAAAGAACCTGAACACAATCAAGTCTCTAGATCTTATTATCAATTAACTAACAGTTTAACAGTTTATGGGAAATACAGAGGATAGAAAAACAATGTATACCACCGTGAGGATGTAATCAGTGAGAAAGTGGGGAATTATACATGACAAAAGACTCAGTTTTTTCAACAAATAAATGCCATGGGAAGAAAAAGCAAAACAGGGAGAGGAAACTGACACAGAATACAAGAGACTTAAGAGATATATCAATAAAATACAAGGTATGGCCCTTGTTTGGATCTCAATTTGATAGATCCAACTATTTAAAGACATTTAAAAACCTGGGAAAATTTCACATGGACTAGATTATTTGCTAATACTAAGAAAATTTTATTATTATTTTTGAGATGGAGTCTTGCTCTGTCGCCCAGGCTGAAGTGCAATGGTGAAATCTTGGCTCACTGCAACCTCTGCCTCCGGGTTCAAGTGATTCTCCTGCCTTAGCCTCCCAAGTAGCTGGGACTACAGTCGCCCACCACCAGGCCAGCTAAATTTTGTATTTTTATTAGAGATGGGGTTTCATCATGTTTGCCAGACTGGCCTTGAACTCCTGACCTCAGGTGATCTGCCTGCCTCAGCCTTCCAAGGTGCTGGGATTACAGGCGTGAGCCACCGTGCCGGGTCTGATTTGTGCTTCTACAAGTTTTGGATTTCTGAGAAGAGCAGCTTGACATTTATAGGAAAGTAATAAACATTTTTGACATACTTTGAAATTTCTTGTTCAGGCAATTTTTTCTTATTGAGTACTTACGAAGAGCAAAGACAGCATCTCATTTCAGTTCAAAATGAAATCTGTGTGACAATCTTAAGTCAAACTCAGAATTGAGCAGATACACAGCAAAAGACAAGCAAAAATTTCACACTAAACATGTAATTTTCATTTTTTTCTTTCAAAAATAATACTTTTATGCATACACAGGCCCACAAAAGATCGACATTCATTAAAATCAAATTGCAACATTTACTAAATTAAAACAAAAAGAAAACGTGAAGTTTCCTCTCTCACTTGTTTTTTATTTGTTTGTTTTGAGACCAAGTCTTGCTCTGTTGTCTAGGATGGAGTGCAGTGGCGGATCTCGGCTCACTGTAACCTCCGCTTCCCGGGTTCAAGCGATTCTCCTGCCTCAGCCTCCTGAGTAGCTGCGATAAAAGGCGTGGACCACCATGCCCGGCTAATTTCTGTATTTTTAGTAGGGTGGCGGGGTTTCACTGTGTTGGCCAGGCTGGTCTCGAACTCCTGGCCTCAAGTGATCCAGCCGCCCCGGCCTCCCTAAGTGCTGGGATTACAGGTGTCAGCCACCGCGCCCTGACTACAAAGGTATTTTAAAACCCCATTTACAATAACCCTGTCAATTAGATAGGTACCAAGTTCCACCCTCTTCTAAACACGAGGTAGTCAGCTGTGTCAAATATCAAGGTAAGGTCTCAGAGGGCTTGGGTATAAAAGACTCCAACCAAATTTAATAAATGGAAGGTTACTACCTTTATTTGTGAGAGAAGCTCTGGAGAATGTGGGGGAAGCTGATGTCAAATATAAGGGGCTTAAGGAGAGAAGCGGGAGAGGAGCTTCGAGCGCAGAGTGGTTCACAGCCTGTCGGTGCTTAAAATATACTTGAATGAATACCTGATACAAAGAAAAAAAAGACGGTTTGGTTTTCTATAAGACAGCATAAAAAATTAAATAAACAGACGCATTGTTTTTCTTCCTCTAATTCGTGAGACCACAGAACAAAAGAACAGGCACAGTTCAACCCACAATTGTGCGAAAATCAATAGGTGAGAAGAAACAAGAACCTCAGATAAACGCTTCCGCCGGCTGTGACAGGTTCTGCCGCAGCCAGATCCACTGAACAGAGTGCGGCTCAGAAACCTTAGAGACCCGTCTGCACAGCTGCTGAAGTTAGCAACAAAGTGGTGAGCACGTTTGGCGACAATTTCGTGAGAAGGAAGCGCACCCCGCTAGTCGGCACGGACTTTAAGAACCAACCTTATTCCTGCAAGGTGCTTTCGTTCCGGCTGTCAGCGCTGGAAGCAAACTGGAACCCGCCCCGCCCCTGGGAGAGAGGGCGGATCTCTAACGCCAACTATCTCCAAGAGCAACATTTCAGCAGCACTTCCAGGACGTCGCCCTGCAAAGGACGCCGCTATTATACGTCACTTCCGCTGCTCCACTCTGGGCAAGTTGACTTCATGGTTGTAAATTAGTGGTTAAGGTTCGATATTATTGCCCCTTTTCCAGCCCTGAAGGCTGTTTTGGAACCAAGTGTCTCTGGTTTCGCGGGTGACTGGCTTTTTTTTTTTTTTTTTTTTTTTGGCAAGTCAGTCATTCGAATTTCTGGTATTAAAAAAAAAACTCTGGCGGTACGGTAGCCGAGGAGGTTCCAGTGCGGCGGAAGTACCCCGCGGGTGGGTGTGTGCGCGCGCAAGGCCGGGACCAGAGGTGCACGTGGCTCCGGTGAGTTGCCGCAGAAGCCGGAGGATCTGAAAATGCTGGACGCGGAACCCAGCTGCCTGAGGGAGGGAGGAAGAAAGGGGATACGGTGCGGAGACCTTGCTGTCTGTGGGTGGAGGAGGTACTAATCCTGGGGCGGCCAGGCTGGTGTGTGGTCGGTCGGCGCTCCCGAGACCATAGGGAAGTAAACTCTTCACCCTAAAGGTTGGTCACTGGCGGTCTGACCGTGGGTGACGTGACAGGGCTGCTATTGTTCCCTTCTGACGGCGGCTCCAAGGGGTTGGAGTGTACTCAGAGGCTACAGTGATCAGAAGATACTGCTCATTTATTTTTTCACCAGGGAGTGAAGAGAATGTCTTTTCGAGGCGGAGGTCGTGGAGGCTTTAATCGAGGTGGTGGAGGTGGCGGCTTCAGCCGTGGCAGCAGCAGCAACCACTTCCGAGGTGGAGGTGGAGGCGGTGGCGGAGGCGGCGGCAATTTCAGAGGCGGCGGCAGGGGAGGATTTGGACGAGGGGGTGGCCGCGGAGGCTTTAACAAAGGCCAAGACCAAGGACCTCCAGAACGTGTAGTCTGTATGTAGTCTTCAACATTTAGCCCATTTGAAGGAGCTGGGGTGGGTTGTGGGTTTGTGTTATTAGTCAGCAAGTTTGGGATACACAAGCCTGTGTGGAAAATGATGTAAACTGACCTCTAATCGTACAGTAACATGTAAAGGTGGGGATGGGGAGATGAAGAAAGCTGTGGGATACTTAAAATGCATCATGGAGGTGGAACTTGAGGGTTGACAGGAAGATATTAAAGACGGCAAGTGAGTACTTATCCCTAATACAGATGAGAAAACTGTGATTCAGAGTGAAATTTTTTTGCTAGGGTCATAGGGTTAGTGATAAGCGATCAGGTAGTGATACAGTTGAAATACAGGCTGGGTGCCGAGGCTCACGCCTGTAATCCCAACTTCGGGAAGCTGAGGCGGGAGGATCGCTTGAAGCCAGGAGTTAGAGACCAGCCTGGACAATAAGCAAGAGACTCCCTGTCTGTACAGAAAAGAAAGAAATACAAAGCCGAGTATTCTGAGTTCACAGCCCATGCTTTCGTTACTACTCAAAAGTAGGTGAGAAAAAAAATTTGCTTGAGAGGGAAACTGCTAGAGAGGAAGTCGAGAAAAAGACCCATTTAGGGCAGTTTTAGAGTAATTAACAATGAGATTGGAATGGAAGTCACAGAAAATAAAGCCTACTACATTAAAGATGAGAGAGGATGAACAGTGTCTAATTAAGGAGGATTTGAAAGGACCAGTGTCTAGAATAAAAGGTCCCAGCCCAGAAGATGTTGCACCAGTCCATATGTAAGGCATTCAGAGCGTGATTCAGGATGGTGACAGTGAGGAAAAAGAGGAAGGGTTAGATAGGAGAGATTTCAAAGGAAACAATCAGTAGAACTTAGCTAATACTGGCAATAAAAAGTTCCAGGTTTTGAGCTTGGGCGATAGGCATGGAGAGTTGGTTTTGCAGGAATGTGGTAAGTATTTAAGTTTGGGTGATAGTCTAGTTAGTTAGAAATAAAGGTAGTTATTTTGAGATTCCAGATGTCTTTGAAAAAAATGAATCATTGTTAAAGAGTTGGTAGTGGGAATTCGAAAGTTGAAAGGCAAGAGAAAAAAAAAGAACTAAGGCTGATTCAGTTGGGGGTTGAAAACAAGGAAGAACCAGGAGAGTGAAGCAGAGTTTTGAATCAGATAATACATTATAATAAGATAACTGTTTAGGTTGAATGGTCTCAGTGTGCCAGGCACTATTCTAAGCACTTGACATTCGTTATTCCATTTAGTCCTTACAGTACTCTTTTAGGTATAGATATATATGATATGTTATTAGTGCGTACTAAAGATGAGACACTGAATTAGAGACAGAATGGGTGACTTCTCTTAGGTCACAGAGCTAGTGTGTTGTGGAGTCTGTATACCAGCCCAGGAAGTCCACACTTTTTTTTTTGAGGCGGAGTTTCGCTCTAGTTACCCAGGCTGGAGTGCAATGGTGCGATCTCGGCTCATCGCAACCTCCACCTCCTGGGTTCAAGCAGTTCTCCTGCCTCAGCCTCCTGAGTAGCTGGGATTACAGGCACGTGCCACCATGCCCAGCTAATTTTTTGTATTTTTAGTAGAGACAGGGTTTCACCATGTTGACCAGGATGGTCTCAATCTCTTGACCCGCCTCAGCCTCCCAAAGTGCTGGGATTACAGGCTTGAGCCACCGCACCCGGCATGGAAGTACACACTCTTAATGACTGTGGTCTTCTGCCTCACAGGAGATTAGTTATGGTGAAGTGCCCAGTAGCCAAGAAGAAAGCTTTCAGAAGTTGGTCAGTATCATTTGAAATAGTTCTATGTTTTAACATTTTCTTGTCCTATTTCAGTATTAGGAGAGTTCCTGCATCCCTGTGAAGATGACATAGTTTGTAAATGTACCACAGATGAAAATAAAGTGCCTTATTTCAATGCTCCTGTTTACTTAGAAAACAAAGAACAAATTGGAAAAGTGGATGAAATATTTGGACAACTTAGAGATTTTGTATCCTTTTTAATTGGCATATTCAAAGGTTACTATTTGTATTTTTCTGAGGCAGTTAAGTATAAATTAAACTTTTTGTTTTATTTAATTAGACAGTATTGCTACATATTGGACCATGAAGGAGAATCAAGGGGAGAATGTATTTATCCATAGATATTAAAATGACAGACCCTAGAAAGGTGAGTTTTTTTGGGGAAAGTTGTAGAAATGATGGCCATTTGGCTAAGTCCTACAGGATTACGTTGGTCGATTTGGATATAGTGGTGCCACTGGAAATGTAGAATTAGAAGTTGCTTGGTGCCCCCACTACTGTGGAAACTCTTCTCTCCTCTTCCTCTTTCCCTTTTTTTGAAATAGAGACTCACTCTGTTGCCCAGGCTGGAGTACAGTGGCACGATCTCAGCTCACTGCAACCTCTGTCTCCTGGGTTTGAGCAATTCTCATACCTCAGTTTTTCAAGTAGTGGGGATTAGGTGAGTACCACCTTGCCCAGCTAATTTTTATATTTTTAGTAGAGATGGAGTTTTACCATGTTGGCCAGGGCTGGTCTCAAACTCCTGGCCTCAAGTGATCAACCTACCTTGGCCTCCTAAAGTACTGGGTTTGTAGGTATGAGCCACCATGCCCAGCCCCCTGGAAACTCATTTTTTATTTTTCCTATATATGTCCACGTATTCTAACCTTGTTTTTGAAATTATGCATAAAATCATAAGGTTCGATATTATCTTTCATCGTAATTGCTAATTTGTTCCTTAATGAAAGTAATAGTATTTTTCAGTTAAATTGTCAGAAAATATGAAGGCTTCATCCTTTAAAAAACTACAGAAGGTGAGTCGTACTTATGATACTTGGGATCCTTGGTTTTATAAGGGAATGACCTATCTTAGGAAAGTACTACTTAGGGCATTTGAGACTTCCCCAGTATATCACTAGCAAAGCTCTTAAACTGAAATATTCTCTGCTATAAATATTGAACATACTAATTTTTAAAAGTAAGTTATTTGATACAACCTTTTAGAAAGTAAAAGTGACAGATTTTGCTCATATTACCAAGACCTGTAACTGCTATAGTAAGAGTTTTTTGTTTATGTAGAACTCATATTGAAAAACTTTCATGACCAAACACTCTAGGTAAAATCTTATGTTATTTGAGAACGTAGGTACTGAATGATTTCCCAGGAAATCAATAACATATGCTGTGAAAGAAAACTATAGGTTGCCATGAGAAACTGTAGTGCCACCAACTTTAGTCTGTAGTGTTTCCTGAAAAAGTGAGCTTGACGCTTAGGCCTGATTGTTGACTAGAAGTGATTTCCACACCTGGTGGCATGTCATAGTTATCTTGGGGAGCTTTTAAGAAGATGTACTTCTAGTTTCCACTTGAGAAAATTTGACCTAGAAGCTCTTAAGTAGGGTCCAGGATTCAGTTGTAAAAAGGAAAAAGCACTTGGATAATTTTGATGTAGTTAGGCAAATACTTGAGAGCTGCTGAGCTAGTCAAAGAGAAAGAGGAAAGTACATTCCAAGTAGAGAAAAGAGTATATACAGTCTCTAAGACAGCAAGCAACTGAAAGGAAATAAAAAGGCGGAGGTATAGGTTGGGAATGAAACATTTAGGAGAGGTTGGGAAAGTTGTGAATTAAGACCAGAGAGGTAGGAGGGGGCTTGATTAACTTAAGCCTTCAGGTCATAGGAAAGAGCTTAGACTTTAGTTTCAATTGTGTTCTGCTTTTTTTCTTGAGATGGAGTTTAACTCTTGTTGCCCAGGCCGGAGTGCGACGGCATGATCTAGGCTCACCGTAACTTCCGCCTCACAAGTTCAAGTGATTCTCCTGTCTCAGCCTCCCGAGTAGCTGGGACTACAGGCATGTGCCACCATGCCCGGCTAATTTTGTATTTTTAGTAGAGATGGGGTTTCTCCATGTTGGTCAGGCTAGTCTTGAACTCCCAACCTCAGGTGATCTGCCTGCCTCGGCCTCCCAAAGTGCTGGAATTACAGGTATGAGCCACCACTCCCGGCCATGTTTTATTTTTGAATAATGGGATAATACAGTTAGTTGTATGGTTCAGAAGAACACTGGGAAGATAAAAAAACACCGTGGGAAGAGGTCACTATTGTGTGAGGAGACAGGTAGGAGGCTATGGTAGTTCTAACTATCAAAAGTGGGTGGATTTATGAAAGGTACAGGAAGTAGAATCAATAGGATAGGAATTGAAGAAGTAAAAAATATCACCATCTTTCAGATGTCTGATGTCAACATCTTTGTGGGTGATAGTACTGTTTAATGAGATGAGCAACAATGCAGAAGGGGGGTTTGGAGAAAGATAATGAGTTCAGTTTTGAACATAGTGAGGTGAAGGTACTTGTGAGACAGTCAAATGGTCAGGAGTTTAAAGGAAGAGTCTAGACTGGAGATAGATTTGGGAATTTGTTAAGTATACAGACAGTACATGAAACAGTGTAGGAAGAAAGAATGAGAGGAAAAGAGCACCTATGAAGAGTTTTGGGACACCTCCTAAAGCTAAATGTCTGTTAGTGGAAACTCAGTTAGTGGAAATTGCCAGTTTGAAAAAAAAAGGCAAACCACAAGCTTGTCGTAAAAGTGGTATCACAAGAATTGAAAGAGTGTTTCCAGGAGGGACTGCTCAGCTATGGCAAAATGCTGCAAAGTGTTCATTGGAAGACAGCCACGTAGACGTCAGGGAGTCAGGGAGTCATGGAGCCGGTGCAGTGGTGGGCCCAGGAGCCAGAATGAAATGGGAAATGAGAAGGAGACAATAGCTTATTGTTAGCATATGGCTGCTAGTTGTGGAAACCTTGGCAGGTACTCACAGGAAATTGCTTCAGGTGCGCCTGGCGCTGTTGGGCCCAGAAAGAAACAATGCTAACGAAGGATTCCCATTTTGTGACCTGAAATAAAAAATTGCTGGTAATAGCCACTTAAATTGATCAGAATCCCTCTCCCTTTCTCAGAATTATTTATTTGAGGGCTTATTATTTAGTTTTTTTCGTTTTTTTTTTTTAACTACAGATATTAACTTGAGTGCTTTCTACCTCTCCCAGTTTCCATACCCCCTGCTATGTTGAGATTCAGCCCTCCTTACCCAGCCTGCGTTACTGTGAAGTCTGTAGACCAGTGTCCTCTACTTGAACGTTCTGCAGTGATGGAAATCCCTGCCCAGTAAAGTAGCTCTTAGCCACACATAGATTTTGAGCACCTGAAGTATGGCTCATGTAACTCAGGAACTGAATTTTTAATAGTTAATTAATTTAAATATCAGTATTTAAATTAATACTGTGGCTCATGGCTACCACATTGAACAGTGTAGATGTAGACAATATTTTGAGATGATGGGCTATGAAGGGAAGATGAATAATAAGGTGATATCTAGAGAGGGATTCAGATATCTTATTATAAGTAATGTATCAGTTTTAAAATCCTCATGTGTTTTGTGTAGAAGAACTATGATACAATATGCCCTTTACATTTCATTATCTGAGAAATGTCCTCTTTAGCCGCAATTATAGGATGGGTATAGTTTCTATGTATGCTTCATTACTTTCTGTGTTCAGAAAATAGTTACCCTTTTGATCCTTTATTAAAGACTTGAAACAGCTAGTTTGTGAATGCTTTATTTTGAATTTTAATGCTATGTTTTTTATTTTATTCAAGAAAATGCTATGTTTTTAATAGTTTTATTTTTCTTACGGCGGTTCGTTGAGTGGAAATGTTAAACCTATTTCTAAAGCGAAATGAGATTGAATTGGTCTTGATTTTTTTTATGTGCATACTCTTTATTTTGTGCCAAAATGCAAGTGCCTTATATACATCACTTTTGATCATCACACAAACATGCAAGCTAGATATGTATTCTCTACATTTTACAGATAAAAAAACTAAGGCAAACTACCTCAGAAACAGAAAACCAAACACCACATGTTCTCTCTCGTAAGTGGGAGTTGAACGATGAGAACACATGGACACATGGCGGGGAACATCACACACCTGGGCATGTTGGGGCATGGGGGCAAGGAGAGGGAGAGCATTAGGACAAATACCCAATGCACGCGGGGCTTAAAACCTAGATGATGGGTTGATGGGTGCAGCAAATCACCATGGCACATGTATACCTATGTAACAAGCCTGCACATTCTGCACGTGTATCCCAGAACTTAAAATTTAAAAAAAAAAGATAAAAGAAAACTAAGGTAGTAAGAAATTAAGTCCTTACCCAGAGATACATTGTGGAAAGAATTAAATCGCAAAACAACCCAGTGGGTTTTGACTCTATCATGTAGCTTCTGAATTATTATACTGTCGTCCCCCAAGTCATCACACAATTGCTTCTATTATGTTTCCAGTTTTATATAGACCCGTATAAGCTGCTGCCACTGCAGAGGTTTTTACCTCGACCTCCTGGTGAGAAAGGACCTCCAAGAGGTGGTGGCAGGGGAGGCCGAGGAGGAGGCCGAGGAGGAGGTGGCAGAGGTGGTGGCAGAGGCGGTAAGTTACTTGGGGAAAATTTCTGATGAGATTTCAAAGTCACGACTAAATTCATATAGTACAATTTAGTTCTGTACATAGCAAATTCTCCCTTATGGTAAAGCTGCTTTCAAATATTGACAGATTGTCCATAATAATAATGCTTCATTTCAACAACTTAAAAAGAAAAAAAAAATCTACTGTAGTGTACTTTTGAGGGACTTTATTTCTTTGGGCTATTCATGTTTTCTTGGGCATTTTAATAAACCGTAAAATCATCTTAATTTTAATATCATTGAGTATAGATTGCATGCTGAAAGCTGGTCATACCTTCTTTTAATTTCTGTGTATATTCTTCTAATCTCAACGAAACCTTTTGAGATAGATGATATCCTTGTTTTATAAATGAGGAAAATGGAGACTTAGAGAAATTAATTTGCCCCCGTCGAACAGTTGTCAGACCCAGAATTAAAATGTGTATCTTCTGATGTCATGTCAAGAACTATTACCAGTAAATTCATTGCTGTGATCTCACTGTTTTGATTTATGCCTTTCCCCAAGGTTTTGGCACATTCGTCGTTATGGGCAGCTAGGTGATGAGCAGGGCTCTGGGGAGTGGGGCTGCCATGTCCTGTGAGTAGGGGGAGGGTGAGTGATGGGGTACTACTGGGCAGAGCCAAAGTGGAAAGGGAGCAGAGCTGAAAGTTGGGCTTGGACAGCTTTTGTTACTGGATCAGAAAAAGAGAAGGAACGATTCGCTTTTGCGTCTCTCAATTTAATCATCATTTCACTCCATAAATGTACTTGTTTGGATCCATACAGGTAGCAAGGAATATCTTTAAAAAATATCAACATATTTGTCTACAATATTTTCAGGGGTACCTTTTTGAGAATTTGATGAATAGAGATTCCCCCATTCTCATTTGAGTGTCATTTAACATTTCAAAAAATTCACAACTATCTTATTTTTTAAAAATCTTACCTATGTAGCTCAATTAACCTTAACTATCGTATTTATTATCGTGCCCCCAGAGCCAAAGCACCCATAGGTACCACCCTTTGTTCTTAGGATAAAAAGCCTCAGTTCCATCAAACTATCCGTTGTTCAATCAAAAAAGTCTTTGTCATAAGCAAGAGCTAAGGTGATAATCATACATTTAACAAAATTGAATTATACTTTAAAGTAGCATGTTTTCTAGTTTATTAAAATGGAATACTTGTTTGAAAGGATCTGGGGTTTTATTTAGCCTGTTGCCCAGTTGGTAAACTGCTACAGTCCCTCCATTTTTATCTTCTAAAATTTTTTCCATGATAAAATATATGAATCTATATTCATTATAATTATAGTTATTGTACTGATCTTTGTAGGCTTAACAGCGTAAGAGGTTATATGGTTAATAACTGTTAGTGTTTATTATTTATATTATTATTTAAATATTTTGCATTATTATTTCATAATTGTTTTTTAGGTGGTTTTAGAGGTGGAAGAGGAGGTGGAGGTGGGGGCTTCCGAGGAGGAAGAGGGGGTGGTGGTTTCAGAGGTGAGTATCTTAAAAAGTCTTTAAATTGCGGACTTTTAGAATTGATATTAACTGGCATTTTCTGTTTTTGTTTAAGTTTATTTTTCTCTGCCAGCAAGTATGTAGAACAAACACCATGATGTTCTTTGCTTAGCCTAATTTATGGTTTCATTTTATATCACTTTTGTTTTGCCTTTTCCTTTCAAGTTTTTCACCTAATTCTAATTTGGTTTTGCTTAATTATTAATTTGAAAAATGAAAGTGTAATATGATTGACAGTTAAGTTTGGTAAAATATGTTTGCTAAACGTTACAGAAACTAATGCTGATTTTAAACTTGAGTTTTAGGTTATAATACTATTAAGAAATCCATTTTCTGTGCGCTTAATACTTTAATTTTCTCTTAATCAGGGAGAGGACATTAAGTGAAATAGTTGACAGACATCACCAGTTGACTTCTGCATAAACCTGCATGATCTGTTTCTACTGTGGATTGGAAACTTGTTTCTTGAGCAAGTCTTGAAGATCTTGGTTGTTTTATGACAATGGATCTAAAATGTCAGCATTACACCAAGTGCAACGGAATAGTGGATTTTGCTCTAAAAGAGCATGAACAAATCTTTTTAATGTTTTGTATAGTGCCTGGCACTCTGTGGGTGCTTAATAAATGGACAGGAGTTTTCATTTGAAGCATATTTGAATTTTTAAAATAAAGTGTTTATTCCCTGATTTAGAGCGTGTTTATTAAAGAAACCCATTTTTTTGAAGTAGAAAGGAACAACTAAAGCTTAAACCCAGTGAACTGCAGATTGAAAAAAGGATTTGTTTACATATATTACCGATCTTTTAAAAAATAGGCTATTGGAACAGTACTTTAAGATTATTTACAAATTATTACCCCCTTTCGAAACCGTGGCCTTTTACATATGAGAACGTAGCTCTGTGTTTCCCTTTTGTGTTTTGATACATAAATCAGTTAAGCTGTTTCTATAATTGCATTTAATTATTGATTTAAAAATTTTCCATATTCGCAATGTATTGAAGATGGAGTAGCTCTGTTCAAGTGAAAACTGTAGTTCAAGAAATTTCTAAAGAAACGGTTAATTTTTCTCAGCCAACATAAATGGAATATGAAAAGTTTTACTGAACATTATTTCACTTTTACTTTTTAAAGGGACTCTAAAAGTTTAAGGTGTTATTTACTATATATGAATATCAATTGCATGCCACATGTTCAAATTGCTGGGTAAAGATGTTAAAAATGAAATTGGTTTTGGTCACTGTTGCTAGTGGAGTGTAAAGAAATGACCATGGTAGCAAGTTACAGTGCCATGGTATGGAGCTATTTATCCTGCCATTCGTTTTGCACTTCTCAGAAGGAATGATGTTTCTATATCATTTGTTAAATTTTCTAACATGCTTAACCCTTGAATGCTCTTTTGAGGAGCATACAGTGTTGTCTGTGTCAGTATTTGGGATTTTATATATTTTTTTAATTGATGGAATTGTAGCAGGATTAATAAATACATAGGCCATTAATATATATGATGAGTAAATGTGTTGAAAGTTACAGTTTTTACAGGAATAGGCAGTTATGCTTTTACAGCTTAGGATAGATCATTTGATTTAGAATTGTGGTGATGAAATTTTCATGGAGTATAGGGCCAGAGTTTTTGCTCTTGGTTTGAAAAGGAAGTTAGTGAGCATGGGTGATGGCATTGTCCCAAGGACAAATAGTAATAGTGCAACATTTCTACAGTTTTTTTTTTTTAACATTAACAATAAATCTATAACGGCAGTGTTGGATATAATGTGATTAGTAGACAAACCACTTGGAGATTTCAGCTTTTAGCTTATATATATCTTTTGGTCATTGGTCATTGGCCATCTTTAAGCTCTTATTTCTACATCTTTCCCTTTTTTTCCTTACAGTTTCTGGTTTTTTGTTTTTTGGTTTTTTTTTTGAGACGGAGTTTTGCTCTTTTTTGCCCAGGCTGGAGTGCAATGGCGTGATCTCGGCTCACTGCAACCTCTGCCTCCTGGGTTGAAGTGATTCTCCTTCCTCAGCCTCCCGAGTAGCTGGGATTACAGGTGTGTGCCAACATGCCCAGCTAATTTTTGTATTTTAGTAGAGATGGGGTTTCTCCGTATTGGTCAGGCTGGTTTCGAACTCCTGACCTCAGGTGATCATCGCCAGCCTTGGCTTTCCAAAGTACTGGGATTACAGGCATGAGCCACCGTGCCTGGCCTTGAGGCATTTTATTTTTAATCAAATTCACATGTATTCTAAGCCTTATCCCAATACAGCTTTTCTGTATCACTCATGAAGGAAGCATAAAAAAGAACTTTGACTGCACCTACCTCACTTATATCAAAACTTGCGCCTGCAGCAGAAAGCTGTCTTTGAAATTACCTTTGTTTCAGTTCTTAGAAATATTTCTGGAAAATCTTTAATGGATGCTACAACTAGGTATAACTTACTACAGAAGAGGAAGGTAGTATGACCCAAAGCGAATTTGAAAATTTTAAGTTTTATTTTGCATACTGAATGAAAGAGAAGCAAGCAAGAAAAAACAGATTTTTTTTTAAAAAAGGGAGTGATCTCCCCTTAGTTATGTTTATTGCTCTAGGGTCATTTGAAAACAATACTGATGAGATTTGCTTTTCTGGTATAGGTATGATAACAACATTTACATTTATAAAATGTGAGTATGGGTAGCTAAAAGATTTGGGACAGGTAAGTCAACCTGTTTACCTTGAGTTTATACACAGGCAAGAGAACTGAGGCGAAAGGATTATCTTAGTCAGGCATCCCCAACCTTTTTACACAGGGGGCCAGTTCACTGTCCCTCAGACCGTTGGAGGGCCGCCACATACTGTGCTCCTCTCACTGACCAATGAAAGAGGTGCCCCTTCCTGAAGTGTGGCGGGGGGCCGGATAAATGGCCTCAGGGGGCCGCATGCGGCCTGCGGGGCCCTAGTTTGGGGACGACTGACCTTAGGTTTCTTTCTCCTGTGCCATTCTAGGATTTACAAAAGATTAAACTAAGTGGGTAAATATAGCCCTCTAGTGGTTCTGTTTTATGCTTGCACTGTTAACTTTGGTGCATCTAAGCATTTCTCTAATGTTTGCTGATTTTAAGAAACTTGCTGAGAAGAATCAGATTTTAATAACGTGAATGGAATAAAGGATATGGGAAAAAAGGTAATAGGGATACCTTATTATTCTAACAAAACATGTTTGGGTTACTTTTCAGGTTATAATGTGATAACCCAGAATATTTTTACTCTGCTTTACAATATCAGTGATTGGATTCAGATACTTTGGCAATGTATAAAATGATTACTATCATCAGATAATTTTGATTACATGCATATCAAACTATAGGATAATTTTTTTTTTTTTTTTTTGAGATGAAGTCTTACTCTGTTGCCCAGGCTGGAGTGCAGTGGCACAATCTCAGCTCACTCCAACCTCTGCCTTCCAGATTCAAGTGATTCTCCTGCCTCAGCCTCCTGAGGAGCTTAGATTACAGGTGCATGCCACCATGCCTGGCTAATTTTTGTATTTTTAGTAGAGATGGGGTTTCACCATGTTGGCAAGGCTGGTCTTGAACTCCTGACCCTCTGACCTATAATCCTCTGCTGGGATTATAGGTGTGAGCCACCGTGCCCAGCCAACTATGGGATAAATTAACTGAGGTGGATGGTGGAGTTGATCATGTTATATCCATGCTACGAAATATAGAGCTACGAATAAATCAGACTTTATTACATTCTGAGATTATTGACCTACAATTTACAATACAGCCTTAGGGGAAAATAAGTTGCATTATATATGCATTATATATATACATATATACTTATTTTCCTCATTTTTGTTTATAAGAAAAAAGTGCAGGAAACCTTAAACACTTGTATGAATGTATATTTGTATAAGCAGAGAAAAGCATAAGAAAGAATATGCACCAAACAATAACTGGTACCTTTAGGAGGGGGAGATTCGAAAGTAGGAAGGAGATTACTTCTTTATCACTAATATTTTAATTAAGGAGAAACAAACAAAAGGAGCCGCAATGGAAAAACTTGAAGGGTCAACAGAAAACAGGGACCTTAATCTGAATAGTTTCAGAGGACTAAGACTGGCTTTTAATATCAGAACTGATTTCCAGCAGAAACCGTTTAAGTCTGCTCCTGCACTGATTTCCTGAGTTTGTTTATTGTTTAATTGTGATGTGTGTACTTGATAATCTCCTTAGACTGAAGACTGATGCCCAAATAGGTTAAAATGTGTAGTGCTTGGTATTTCTTTTTGTTTTGCTAATAAGCTTTTCCCTTATTCTGGGAATTAAAATCCTTTCCTCTTTAGCCCAGTTAAATCTGTTAAGGGAGGGCCTCTATGAAAAGGCCCTTCTTTGAGGTCTCTAAGTGGAAATGATTGGTCCTGAAAGATCTTTCCTCAGTAGCTCATAAAACAGTTCATAATTATCAAAGGCTTATTATGAAGGGTGTCTCAGTATCTTCCCTTCAAAATGCTAAGAAATAATTTAGGCAACAGTTCAGACTCTAAAAATGAAGATGGCTCGGTCTTTTCACAGACTGAACACAATATTGTTGCAACTTACTTGATTATGGCAGGTATGGATGTTTAACAGTTATCTTTCTTTAGGGCGAAGAAAGGCAGAAGTTTTCAGCATAAGGCATGCATTGTTTCAAGTTCCATATTATTGGCCAACCTTGAGAAGTCATTCATCCGACTTGGCTTGCTCGCTTGCTCGTGTGGTAAATGAGGATGAGGATATTCTATTTCTGGGCTGTAAATCAAATAAGAGAATGTGGGTGAAAGATAAGTGAAAGCATTAGTGATGGCCATTGTCGCAGCTTATTTTGATGTTTGATAATGTAAGAGCAGTGAAGTGGGGCTGGGAGAAGTTTTCTATGTAATAAATAGTTCTTTTATAAAAATCTATATATTTGGTTATTGCATTGTCAAAGTTTTTATTGGAGAAGAGCATGTACCATGGCAAAAATGTATTTTTGTATCATTTACTATTCTTACACATAATCCTCATATTTTTGTTCTTGGTGGTAGAATTTAACTAAGGACTTAAAGATTCTGGAAAGAAAAAGTCCTAAGAAGACAGAGCAGAGTATATTGTCGTTAAGGACAGAGTTTGAAAATTCAGCTTGCTCTAGAATACTTATTGGAAAACTCTTAAATTTTGGATTTCATGTTTTAGCATATTTGCAACTGTGAGCAAGTTCCTTCTCCTTTTTGTTTTTCCATTTTCTCACCTGTAAAACAAGGATAAGAATAAGTTACCTGTCATGATTGTTATAAGGTATAAAATTAAATGATATATAAATGCCAGTAGTAGGTGTTGGGCAAATATTTGTTTCTTTTTCCCTTTCCTCCTTAAGCACTCATTGATGTAAAGGATTATTTGCAGAAAAAAAGGGATGGGGGAAATGACAGTAGAAACTCCTTATCTTTTGATTGTATCATTGAATCGTGTAACTTTTATATTGAGCAATCACTTAGTTTTCAACTTTATACTCCGTAACGAGTTTTAGGAGTCACTGTATTATACTGGGTTCATTATTTTTCGGGTGGACTTTTATGAACATTTCAAACATATTCAAGAGTAGAGTGAAAAGTATAACACATCATCCTATACCCAGTTTATAATTGTTTAGTTTCTTCCTTATAATTCAGCATATTACTTCCAGTGCTAGAAATTGTGAGTTCCTCAGTTAAGTTTTGTGATTTCAGTGACATCTCGTTCATTTGAATACCTCTTTATGATAAGTACTAAACAAGTTCTAGTTTGTTATTGCAGAAAAGAGAGAGAGAAAATCTTGTAACAATTACATAGAAATACTTTGTATACAAGTGTTTAGTTTAGTTCTTTGTAGATGACCGGAAAAACAAACAAACAAACAAACAAACAAAAAAACCAGAAACAACCAGAACTATCCTTTTTTGACCTGGTTACAAAATTAGCATGCAGAGAATATTCTATTTAGTTCTTATCTCTGTAACAGTAGTAATAATAGTAATCTTACTACTGCTACTAATGTTATTATTTGAATACTTACTATATGCCAAGCACTGTTCTAAAACCTTACACGTACAGGATAATTCATCCTTACACTAATTCAGGAAGTTACTTTTCAGTTTTATTTCTCTAGTTTATACCGATGAAGAGCTTAAGAATCTTGTCCAACACACACATCTGAGTAGCTACACAAGGATCTGAACCCAGGCATTTTGTTTCAAGAGCCCTCACCTATAACTCCAAGAGTCAGCTTTATCAAGGTATACAACGAGTATGTGTTTGCTTGTGTTGCTTATGGAGCAAGTGAAGGAAGCAGATCTGACCTCTTCATGCTTTTGTTCAGACCCTGTATCAAGCATCTATTTTTCTTTAGATCCCCTAACTTTCCTCCTTTAACAAAATCCATGTAAACTTGCAAATCAAAACCAAAAGTATGAGGAAAGGGTGTAGTGAAAGCATTTACTTCATTTGTTACTTTCACCAAGAGCCTATTTAGATTTTTTATTTAATCTTTTATTTAGATTTTGGCTCCTATAAACTGTTAGCAACTTCCAGTGTGACAGACATTTTGTTAATTTAGTGTCCTTGAGCACTCTCCCTTTCCCCAATTAAGGCTGGGAGGTAAGAGGACATGGTGAATTTGAGGACCTGAGATAAATCATTATGGATGAATTGTAAAATGAAGGGTGAGAGATATGTTGAAAATGATGGCTGAGTATCAGACAGTGATGAGCCATGTAAGTTTTAAAGGTGACAGGGAGTCACTAAAGGATTTGAAACCGAAGTGACATGATCTGATTTGCGTTTTAGAAATGTGCTATAGTGGTAGCTAAGAAACCACATAGGAGGCCATTGCAGTGATTCTGAGGAGGGAATAATGGCAGTGGGGACAGAAAGAAGTAGATACATTCAAGAGCTAGAAGGTGGAATTGATGATTGGATGACAAGACCGTGGGAGGAGAGGAAGCATCAAAGATGACTCCTAGGTTTCTTTTTTGAGCTACTGAATAGACGGTGATGGTCTTCATCAAGATAGAAACACACCTGGGGAAGAACAGGTTTGCGGCAGGTGAAAAAGTCAGTTCAGTTTGAGAGGTGTCCAGTAAAAAGCTGGACACATGGGTTTGAGTGTCTGGAGGCTGGAAAGTATCAGGATATAGCCTTGGATATGAAGAAATCACTCAGAGTATGTGAAAAGAAAGGGATCCAAGACAAAGTTGGACAATGCACATATTTAATGAGTCAGATGGGGAAAGAAAGGCCAGGAAGTAGATCAAGAAGGGTCTGTCCAAGAGATTGGATGGAAATCACAAAAGACAAGAGAAAAAATGTTTGAAGGGTGAAGGAGAAGTCAACATCAAGTGCTACTTAGCGTTTAGACTGACTGTGAGATGGGACTTAACTAAAACCTAATGACTAGGTGAACTATTGCATACCCATTAGAAGACCTGCATCTGGGGAAACAAGGCAGAGTGATTGGCACAGCTGCAGAGAGAATAGAGAAAAGCACTAAACTGTTTACTTCATAACCCCCATTATTTCTGAGACTCCCAGGATTATCGTTACTTTAATCTAGTTGTGTACTTGGTAGGCAGCAATTTACGGCACTGTTTTTATCTAACTTTAAAAAAATCATTGAACCTGTAGCTAGCCCAGAAAGATTCTTTATTAAATTCTTCAGAGTATTTTTGCATACACGCAACAATCGCAGATGCTAAAAATAAGGCCAAAGAATCATCAAATTTGCTATCATTGTGTGCTCATTATCTTGAAGGAATGATAGAAACTAAGCAATGTGGGTTTTAGTTGTAGCCACTTGTTAAATCGCTGTATGTCACATAATCAAAAACCACAGAAATAATGAGGAACCTGAAATCTACTTGAAAAGACTAGGAAAAGTGACAGTTAAATTATATAGAGTCACGTAAGACTATATTATAAGCAAGTCATTCGGAAATTTAGCAAGGAGAGGATAGGGTGGGTAGGAGAAGGGTTAGGAGCTTGAACTGAAGTTTGAAGGATGGATGGCATTTGGATAGGCAGAAGGAAGGGGCAGGATGCTCCAAGTGGGAGAAATATGAGTCAAGCATGGTGTAATCTGGGACATAACTAGAATAGAGAGTTCATTTGACAAGTGTAGAAATTTGCTTCTAGAGAGTAACAACAGATTGAGGCAAAGAGCCTGGAATATCAGGTTGGGACATTTGGATTTTATCCCACGGCCAGTGGGGAACATTACAAGTTTTCGAGAGGAGAAGAACCGTCGTTAATTCTATGTTACAGCAAGCTGATTCTGCCAGAAGCAAGGAGGGGAAATGAACAGGAATCTGGAAGGTTAGCATAACAGGCTAAGACGGGAGTTCTGAATGAAGCGCCA
Source organism: Saimiri boliviensis (assembly GCF_048565385.1). Classification (NCBI taxonomy): domain Eukaryota; kingdom Metazoa; phylum Chordata; class Mammalia; order Primates; family Cebidae; genus Saimiri; species Saimiri boliviensis. The sequence goes on from NC_133451.1 coordinate 102,145,287, forward strand.
AGATATGATAAAAGTTTTTACTGAGCTGGTATTGTTGTATGTTGGTGCTTGGAAACTGTCCCTCTCTAACAATTATTGGGGATTGATCACCAAGTAATTCTTCTCTTGATGAGGAATTCAACTCTATTCCTGCTTGCTGCACAACCCTCCTTTAGTCTCTAATAATCCAGTAATGATTCTAGCTTCTTGGCTGAAATCTATTCACACCCCAGCCCCCACACCCCGTTAGGACCTAGTATGGCCCATATCTGGCTTTTGCCCTTTATAGCATGTAGGGGATGTTGAACATGCACATTCAGTACACTCAACAATACTTTTCAGTGTAAATTAATGCAGTGGCATTCTGGTTGGTAAATGTAGTTATCCGTCTGCCTCAGTGCAACCAATGTGGAGCACTGACAACCATGAGGTACTGAACCTGCAAAGAGTCGAGAACTTGATTAGGCTGGTATCAGCTGTGAGGCTTCTCTATGAACCAAAAAGCTGGCTCAACTTCCTCTCTGGATAGTCAAGTCTTATAGTATGCATTCTTCTATCGGGGTAGGGGTGTGTGTGTGTGTGTGGTGTGTGTTGGATGAAGAATTTGGACATGTTGAGTTTCAAGAAATACTGGAATAGTCATACAATTTTACATATGGTAAATGCTTAGTAAATGTTTAATGACAATGAGTTGAAGGAAAAGAGAAGATGTGGAACTGGAGCTTGTGTCATGACTGGAAATAGTGACAAAAATGCTATCAGGATAGTATAATAATTGAAGCTTGATAAAGGCAACTATAGAAAAACAAGAGCCCCAGGACCCAGGAAGGAAGAGAAGGAAGTTAAGCTGCCAAAAGGAGGGTATGGTCAGTCACACATTTGTCCTAAAAATCAGCAGGAATGGTGTGAAAGCCAATGAAGGAAGGTCAAGGACAGAACACTCAATAGTGATGACATTAAAACCAGCCTTCAGTGCTGGCTTGTGCAATTGGCAGAGTCTTTGTGTTTTAATTTTCTTGTTTCACAGAAGGGATGTGAATACTTTACACACAGTTTTAAGAACAGCAGGAGCTCTTCAAATAAATGAACTAAAATAGATCTGTTATGTTTTTAAAGGGGCTTAAATATTTAATTTTGCGTCTACTTTGAAACATTCAAATTAAGCAAAATGCATCATATTTTTTGTGTGTGTTCTCAGGTATGATAAGTATTCTCAGCAACATAATAGTTCTGGGCATCTTCATGAAGTACAAAGAACTTCGGACACCCACAAATGCAATTATTATTAACCTGGCTGTTACTGATGTAGGGGTCAGTAGCATTGGCTATCCCATGTCTGCTGCCTCAGATCTGTATGGAAGTTGGAAATTTGGATATGCAGGCTGTCAGGTATTGGAGATCATTAGAATGAAAGCAAAATAAATAGATTAAAGAAATGTAAATTTAAATGTCTAAAATGAATCCCAAGAGTCTAAATCGAATAAGATATTGTAGGAGAATAGATACAGTGCTTTTAAGGAAAACGACTTCAGAAGTGACTGGGAATATATTATTTAATAAGAGAAATAAAATTACTACTCATTGTTACATTTTCCAAATTCTCCCAACCCAAAGGAAGAAACAAACAAAACAACTAGCATTCAACTGAGTGAGAAGAGTGATGATTTGCATATTCAGCTGAAAATTTGCATATTGCAAATTAAGAAAGAAATACCCTGCTTTCACCTGAAACAATAAAGCATTTAGTGATTTAATCATAATATTATGGAAGATAGTTAAGCTACCATGTTGTTGAATTTTCTCCTATAGAAAGACCTCCATGAGAATTGTTACTAAATGTATTTGTTATTTTTTACTAAAAAGAAAATGTATTAATAGTAATTTGCTTTAAGATATTAGGCAAATATTACTTTTGGCCTAATTCCTTTAACAGTTTGCTATCATAAGCTAAAAACTATAGAGAATAATGTAGTAGTGAATACACAATATCCACATAAGTTCCAACCAGTTTTGTGAAATCTTAATGTTTTACAATCTGCTTCAGATTGTTTTACTTTTTAAAGATCTAAAACTATACAGATACTGATACAAAAGTGCTGTCAGGATAGTATGATAATTGAAGCTTGATAAAGGCAACTATAGAAAAAGAAGAGCCCCAGGCCCCAAGAAGGAAGAGGAGAAAGTTAAGCTGCTAAAAAGCAATCTTATTCCTCCCATGAATGTTTTTCTATCTTACATATGTGCTCATAAATCAGTTACTGTCTAAATACTTTAGGTTTTGTGTAAATGATGTCATATTGTTTGCATTATGCAATTTCCTTTCATTGTTAGATATTATGTTTTTGAGGTTTATGTTGATGGATATGGCTGTAAGTCATTCATTTTAACTGCTATATAATATTCCATTTTATGAACATAGCCCAATATACTTTTTTATTTTACTCTTATTGGACATTTGTACCCATTTTTTTTTCTATCACAGACAAGACTTCAATAAATGTTCCTATTATGTTTTCTTCTGCAATATGTGAGTTTCTCTAGACACATTGCCTAGGAGTGGAATGGTAAAGTTGTAGAGAATGTTCATCTTCAACTTTATCAGAAGTAGCCAAATTGCTGTCCAAAATAGTTATTCAGATTATGAGAATGTCTATTACTCCACCTTCTCCTTAACACTTGGGATTGTCAGACTTTTAAATTTTCATTTTCATGAGGGTGAAATGCCATCTGATAATCAGTATTTTTTTTTGAATATTTATTGTAGTTGTATGTCTAATGTTATAAATATTCAAATGCCAATGGGCCTGTGTGAATAACCCATTCATCATCTGGTCATTTTTCTATTGAGTTTGTCTTTTTTTCTGGTTGAATCGCCCATCTTCAGAGTACTACTCTTTTGCTGGTTTGTGGTTGTTCTGCATACTGTTTATAGAGTATTGTACAGAAATTTCACTGTAAGTCTTAAAATTTTCAAAAGGTTCATTTCAGTTAATAAAATTACAAACTACTTTCCATAAATTCTTTTATTAAACAAGTTACAATTTGATAATGAAGATATATTTTAAAGTAATAAAGTAAAAAACATTTAGTATATTTGAGATATATTCTAACAATGGTACAAAAATCTAAATGTTTCTTGGGAGGGTGTTTAGAATTGTAGAGTCTTTTCAATTTTGGTTTTCAGGTTTATGCTGGATTGAATATTTTTTTTGGAATGGCAAGCATTGGATTACTCACGGTTGTGGCTGTGGACCGATATCTGACCATCTGCCTTCCTGACATAGGTACAGCACTTTTCTCAGCTTTCTTAATGAATCATTTCTTAACTAATGACCACTCAATATGTGTACACAAATATATAAACCTAATGGTTTGTAGTTAGGGTCAGTCTTATTTCTTTGGCAATAATTGTTCAAATGTTTCAATGGCTTCCTATTGTACTTAGAATAAAATCCAAATTTCATAAGGCCACCCACACTTTGGGGCATGGACCAAGCCCAGAACGAGGCCTTCATATTTGCTGTTTTCTTAGGTCTGGAAAGCTCTTCTTCCTGCTTATCCTCTGGTTGATTCTTTTCTCCTTTAGGTTTCAGCTTAAATGTCATTTTTTCCAGAATGTGAACTTACATGTATAGGCTTGGTAAAAAGGGAGAATATAGTTGTTGTTTTATTTGGAGTTGCATCCATGTTTTGGCTCCTAAGGCCAACTAAAGTGCTCTGTAAAGAATTTACTTGCTAACACTTACGAATCAAGCAAGTTTTAAAAAGTGAGTCCCATCAATGGCAAATGGTGCTAATATTTTCTATGCTTGATAATAGGGAGGAGAATGACCACCAATACTTACATCGTCATGATTCTGGGAGCCTGGATTAATGGCCTGTTTTGGGCTTTGATGCCTATCATTGGGTGGGCTAGTTATGCCCCAGATCCTACTGGTGCTACCTGTACCATAAACTGGAGGAAAAATGATAGGTAAGAGACAAGTTTACATGTTATAATCAAATGCTTCTAAGGTAGACATTTTCTCACCCTTTCAAATTTAAGATGAGATCATATATTCCTCATAAAGAGAGAGCAAAGTGCTTACTTGGTAGTGATGATGTGATTCTAGCAAAAGTCAGAATTGAGAAAAGTGACTTATGCTTGTTTGCAAGTAAAGGTCATCCAGCTCTTTGTCTCCCTTACCCCATTCCTTCCTTCCTGCCCAGTGCTCTCTCTTAAGGCAGCAACGCAGGGTACCAATCACCCTTCCAATATCTGCACATCTCAAAGGTAGGATCATGAGCAGGGAAAGGGTTAGTGAGGCTAGACAGAGTGTACAGCTCTGTCAAGAGCCCAGGCTGCCTCCTTGCCGTCTTTTCAGGATGGTCTGGTGTTCAAGCACATTCTGAGAACTGCACAGCAAAAGTAGAAGCACTGCAAAGATTTGCCCACTAGTGAGGCTTCTGTATCTTTTCCAGGAACAAGAGGATAATTTAGTTCATTAAAAGAAATGAAGGATGACATTAAAAACTCCTAAAATCTCAAACCAGAAAATTTCTAAATCTCAAACCAGATCTAAATCTAAAATATCTTCTGTAGATTCAAAACTTAAAGGCTGGGCACGGTGGTTCATGCCTGTAATCCCAGAACTTTGTGAGGCAGGGGCGGGAAGATCACTTTAGCCCAGGAGTTTGAGACCAACCTGGGCAACATATTGAGACCCTGTCTTTAAAAAAAAAAAAAAAAAGAGGAAAAGAAAAATTAGCTGGGTGTAGTGGTGCAAGACAGTGGTTTCAGCTACTCAGTAGGCTGAAGTGGAGATTGGTTTGAGCTGGGGAGTTTAAGGCTACAGTGAGATGTGATTTCACCACTGTACTCCAGCCTGGGTGACAGAGCGAGATTCTGTCTTGAAAACGATTTAAAGTAAATAATTTAGGCTCTACAGGCCAGATGGTCTCTATCACAGCTCTTCAACTCTGTCATTATCCTGTAAAAGCAGCCATAGCCTATATGTAAATGAGAGCACATGGCTGTGCTTCAATAAAACTTTATTTACAAAGATGAGCGATGGGCTGGAATAGGCCTGTAGTCCACAGTTTCCCAATTCCTGGCCTAAATGAACTAAAAATCAAATATACTTCTTAAACTATTTAACAATATAATGACTACCGGTGTTATTTTTAATAATTATCTCCTCTTTCCTCTTTCCCAATTTAGTACATTAAATGAGCAATCATGATTGCCTTTTCTTATTTTCAGATCTTTTGTGTCTTACACCATGGCAGTTATTGCGATAAATTTTATTGTACCCTTGACAGTGATGTTCTACTGCTATTACCATGTCACGCTGTCCATCAAACATCACACTACCAGTGACTGCACTGAGTCCCTCAACAGAGACTGGTCAGATCAGATAGATGTAACAAAGGTAAGAGGTCACAATCCTTGAAAAATTGTTGTCATGGAGCTTTTACCCATTCATAGGTGAGAGTCCCTGGTACCACCACAGTCTTCTCCCCCTCATCTCCAATTCTCACTCCTCCGTTCTTTCTTCTGTGTTTGTCTCCTTATTTCTTTTTTTGTTTTTGTTTCCATTTTTTTTAAAAAATGGAGTTTCACTTTTATTGTCCAGGCTGGAGTGCAATGGCATGATCTAGGCTCACTGCAGCCTCTGCCTCCTGGGTTCAAGTGATTCTCCTGCTTCAGCCTCCTGAGTAGCTGGGATTACAGGCGTCTGCTGCCATGCCTGGCTAATTGTTTTGTATTTTTAGTAGAGACAGGGTTTCACCATGTTGGCCAGGCTGGTCTCAAACTCGTAACCTCAGGTGATCCGCCCGTCTCGGTCTCCCAAAGTGTTGGGATTACAGTCATGAGCCACTGCGCCCATCCACTTGCCTCCTTATTTCTGAATGATTATGCTGTTTGCTCTTTTGGATGTTTTTGTTGGCCACCATCTCTTGATTTCCTACTATGGATGGTGAGGTTGTATTCCCTTACACCACGCAGTTGCTTGCCCAACTTTTCTTCCACACCTTTCTCTCTCCTTCCCTGTCAGTATAATGTTAACAATATCTGGCTAAAGAGACTCTTTCCCTGCTCTCAGCATGTTTGAACACACCACAGAAGTGATGCACTTTATCCTCTTCTTGCAGCCATCCTCCTGGTTCTCTGGGGCCTTTTGCTCTGGTTTGAATTGGTTTCTCCTGAGGGCTGCTGCTCAGAAAGCCAACATCCTCAGGTCTCTCTTCATCACCAGCTTGGGATGCTTTTGCCTCCTTCCAGGATCAAATCCCCTGTTTTCTGGAATGCTTGTCTTCCTTTTTTTTTTCTTCTTAGTTTATTTTCTCTGATTTGGTGGAACACATTCTCCAATTAATTCCTGAGGTTACAGGAGAGGTAAATTTTTTAAGACTTTGCATAACTGAAAATGTCTTAATTTTGCCATCATGTGTGACTGTTTTCCTGGTCTAGAATTCTAGGTGTAAAAGTAATATTTGAAGAGTTTTGAAGGCATTGCTCTATAGTCTCCTAGCTTCCAGCACTGCTGCTACAAAGGCTGATGGCATTCTGGTGGCTGATGCTCTCTGGTAATCTGTGGGTTCTCTCTGGAAGCTTATAGGATCTTCTCTATGTCTCTAGTTTTCTGAAAATGTATACTGATGTGCCTTGGTATGAGTATTTATCCAGTGCTGGGTACTTGGTGAGTACTTTCAGTGTAGAGACTCTTGTCTTCCTCTTCTAGGATATTTCTAGTATGATTTCTCTGATGATTCCTGTCTCTGTGTTTTTTCTTTGCTCTTTCCCTGGAATTCTTTTATTTGGATATTTCATCTTCTAGACTTATCTACTAGTTTTCTTAAATTTTATCTCCCATATTGTCTATTTTCATTTGTTTGTTTTGTGGTGGTTGTTTGTTTTTGTTTCTACTTTCTGGGAGATTTCCTCAACCATATCTAGATCTAGGATAAGAGTGAGGAAAGTGAAGGCCAACCCTTGGGTACAAAATTCAAGCAAGCACCAAAAAACTCATTAATTAAAAAAAGTAGTTTAATCTAGTACTTAAAAAAACAATATTGGGCCGGGTGTGGTGGCTCACGCCTATAATCCCAGCACTTTGGGAGGCCAAGGCAGGCAGATGACCTGAGGCTGGGAGTTTGAGACCAGCCTGACCAACATGGTGAAGCCCCATCTCTACTAAAAATACAAAATTAGCCAAGCATGGTGGTGCATGCCTGTAATCTCAGCTACTTGTGAGGCTGAGCCAGGAGAATTACATGAGCCTGGGAGGTGGAGTTTGCAGTGAGTCGAGATTGCGCCATGGACTTCAGCCTGGGCAACAAAAGCGAAACTCTGTCTCAAACAAAAATCCAAAAAAACAACAAAAATAATATTAGTATAAAAATTATGTTGAACAAAATACAAATTTTAAATAAAAATGGGATCTGACCCTGCACTTAGATAATTTACCTGATTCACCTCCCCGATCCCACTCTGATAATATCATACAACCTTTCTGTTTTTAACATTCTACTCTCAACTTTTACAGATAGGATAAAAATCATTTTTAAAAAAAATTTCCAACTTTTATTTTAAGTTCAGGCGTACATGTGCAGGATATATAGGTTTGTTACATAGGTAAACGAGTGCCATGGTGGTTTGCTGCACAGATCATCCCAGGTATTAAGCCCAGCAGGCATTAGCTATTCTTCCTGATCCTCTCCCTCCTCCCTCCCTCTGCCCTCCGACAGGCCCCAGTGTGTGTTGCTCGCCCCCATGTATCTATGTGTTCTCATCATTTAGCTCCCACTTATAAGTGAGAACATATGGTATTTGGTTTTCTGTTCCTGCATTAGTTTGCTAAGGATAATGGCCTCCAGTTCCATTGATGTCTCTGCAAAGAACATGATCTCATTCCTTTTTATAGCTGCATGGTATTCCATGATGTATATGTACCATATTTTTTTAATCCAGTCTATCATTGATGAGAATTTAGGTTGATTCCATGCCATGTCCATGATTGCTATTGTGAACAATGCTGCAATAAACATACATGTGCATGTGTGTTTATAATAGAATAATTTATATTCCTTTGGGTATATACTCAGTAAAATAATGGCTGGGTTAAATGGTATTTCTGTCTCTAGGTCTTTGAGGAATTGTCACACAATCTTCCACAATGGTTGAACTAAGTTACTCCCACCAAGAGTGTAATAGTGTTTTCCACAGCCTCACCAGCATCTGTTATTTTTTGACTTTTTATTAGTAGCCATTCTGACTTGTATGAGATGGTATCTCATTGTGGTTTTGATTTGCATTTCTCTAATGATCAGTGATGAGCTTTTTTTTTTTCATGTTTGTTGGCTACATGTATGTCTTCTTTTGAGAAATGCCTGTTCATATCGCTTGCCCACTTTTTAATGGAGTTGCTTATTTTTTCTTATAAATTTAAGTTCCTTATAAATGCTGGATATTAGACCTTTGTCAGATGCACAGATTGCAAAAATTTTCTCCTATTCTGTAGGTTGTTTTCTCTATTTATAGTTTTTTTTTTTTTTTGCTGTACAGAATCTTTTTAGTTTAATTAGAGCCTATTTGTCAATTTTTGCTTCTGTGGCAGTTGTTTTTGGCATCTGCATCATAAAATCTTTGCTTGTACCTATGTCCTGAATGGTATTGCTTAGGTTCTCTTCTAGAGTTAAAAACCATTTTTATTGCTAAAACAACTATTTTATACTCTATTCTCTCCTTGTTTTATGGATGTATATTTTCTGTCATTTCTGTGACATTATGTATATATTTATATTTCCTTCTGTTTACCACATATTTTTGTTTCTCCTCAGTTCCTGCACTGTTTTTTTTTTTTCTTTGCCTGTCAATGTAAAAGTTTTCTTAATGTCTGGTGGTCAATGATTGTCCGCTCATACTTAAGAGTAATGCATTAAAAATGCTGATTGTAAGCATGGAGATGCTTATTAGTAAGATGTTTCTTTCGGGAGAATTTCAAGTTGTCTCTGTAGGTATTATTATTATTATGACCATTATCACTGTGATTATCTGCTAATCAAAACAACAACAACAACAACAACAACTTTCTAACTTGCATACTCAATCTGGAAACAAATATAATTCTGTCTTGAGCTCAGTGAATTCTAGCACAGGCCATTTCTGCTGGATATATATTACACACAATGCAGGTAATTTTGTAAAGGAGCTCTCTTGTATCTTGTTTAAATGGAAGAATATATTTTTCATGTTGCTCTCTCCTGATTGCCTTCTAAAATGATGGAATAGAGGTTTGGGAGAATTTCTAACTGTCTAGGTATTTTATTCTGGGCAGATCAGTTTCTTTCATGTTTCTAGGTAGGAGGTAAAAGTCTATGTCCAAGTTTTTCACACTCAGTGCAGGAAGTGGTCAGCACACAGACATCCCTCTTTTCAGTATAGTACTGAAGTGCTTAGCTGAATCTGGTGTCCCTGTGTCCTGAGTTTCCCAAACTAGCCTTTTTAAAAATATATATACTGCGCCTCTGGAAGTCTTCCAGGGAGAGGAAGGGAAAGTTATTGAGTAGACTGAGTAGACAGGGTGAAAGATTTGGAAGTCTAACTACTTTCTTTTCTTTTAGATTTCAACCAGTTCTATCGTGAGCTCCATGGACACCCCTACATCGAGAGTTTTCTGGTACCCTTTGTTACTAGGATTTCTGTAGCTCTGTAGTAGGGATTGATCTGCACTTGGTTTTCCCTCATAGTTGGCTTTTTAACATTATTTATCTACTTATTTATAAAATTATTTTCATGTTTCTTACATAATTTGCCACTTGTCCAATGGTCTTTGTTTCCATTAGGAATATATATTGTCTAATCTCTGAGTTCTCTGTCCTTATGGGTTTATGTCTTTTTTAACCTCTGTTCCCTAATTTTAGCAGGCAATCCAAAGAAGGAATATAAAAACATAATTTTTCCATTGAAACAGAATGCAAGAAAGCTCCTTTACAGAATTATCTGCACCGTGTGTAACATTTATCCAGCAGAAATGGCCTGTGTTAGAATTCATTGAGCTCAAGATAGGATTGTATTTGTTTCCAGATTGAGTTTAGAAAGTTAGAAAGCTATATTTTAGTTTAGCAGATAATTCCAGTAAGAGCAAACAATGACAGTGATAATAATAATAATAGCCATGCCAGCAGTTCATAGCACTATGACTTGAAGTGGGGTAGGGTGGGTTTTCATCAGTCTTTCGTTCAAGTTAGCTTTAATACTCTCTCCTAGAATACAGAAAGAAGAGGGCATTCTTACATGTGTGTAACATTCTTTTTTTTTTTTTGAGACGGAGTTTCGCTCTTGTTACCCAGGCTGGAGTGCAATGGCGCGATCTCGGCTCACCGCAACCTCCGCCTCCCGGGTTCAGGCAATTCTCCTGCCTCAGCCTCCTGAGTAGCTGGGATTACAGGCACGCACCACCATGCCCAGCTAATTTTTTGTATTTTTAGTAGAGACGGGGTTTCACCATATTGACCAGGATGGTCTCGATCTCTTGACCTCGTGATCCACCCGCCTCGGCCTCCCAAAGTGCTGGGATTACAGGCTTGAGCCACCGCGCCCGGCCATGTGTAACATTCTTAAAAGCAATGTTACATATTCTTGATATATCCATTTCGCAAGGTCTCATTATCACAGATGACTTCAGGCACCTGAACAAAGAACATGGAAGGCAAAAAACTCAGCTATTTCCTTTATGTCATCAACAACATAAATATATTCAAATTCCAACCGAGATAGATTTTTACCCTACTTTAGATATATTCATATTTAAATATTTTATATATTGGGCTTAGTGGATATTTATTTCTTTTCAGATGTCTGTGATAATGATCTGCATGTTTCTGGTGGCATGGTCCCCTTATTCCATCGTGTGCTTATGGGCTTCTTTTGGTGACCCAAAGAAGATTCCTCCTGCCATGGCCATCATAGCTCCATTGTTTGCAAAATCTTCTACATTCTACAACCCCTGCATTTATGTGGTTGCTAATAAAAAGTAAGTAATGTCTAAAATGCTTGCAAATACAAAATAAAACTGATATAAAAAGAATGTTAAGACTTTTTGGGAGAAAGTGACAGAAACCCACTTTCATCTAGCATAAAGGTTATTTGGCTCATGTGACTGGAGCAGCATCTAGGACCTTAAATGCCTAGAGCTCCAGATCTGTAACAGACTCTTCCCAAATAGTGGCAGAGATTATTGTGGGCAACCCAAGACCCAAGTTCTACCAGCAAAGCATCCCCAAATGCCAGCTGCATCTCAGCTCTCTGGCAGAAAAGCTCCTGGAATGTCAGTGGTCAGCTTGGTTCAAATGGTTACCCCACTCCAAAATACATGGAATAGTGGTTTCCAAAGAAAAGAGTGATTCTATTACTGAAAAATAGACGAGGCAATATTGGGCTCCCTTGGTGGATAGTATAGATGTATGTTTACAAAAAAGAAGACGTATCATTCAAATACAAGAGAAAAGTTCGGTGCCAACATGAAAGGCTTCAGGATACTAGAGAATTCTTCCATCCTCTCTTATTTGGATTTCTCAGCAAAGTGTTCCTTTCCTGCCTTCTCTGTGAAGTTTAGATTGTTTCATTTGTGTTACTGCTGGAAAGATGGAATAAATCAATCTACTGTGCTTAAATATTTGGCCAGAAAATTTCAGCAGAAGTTAGATAATTTTATCCTGGAATGACAATGTTTGGGAAAGCAGCTTTAGCTACAGGTATGTGAAGAAACATAAAATTTTACAGACCAAACAGACCACATAAGAAGAATGAAGAACACATTTTAAAATCAGAATCTGCTGGTAGTTCTTTTGGAAAATTCAGTCATTCCCAAATTCCCTTAATTTTGACTGGCCTTTGCTGGGAAGAACAGAGGCATGAAACACACATTGTTAGTTCAAATAAACAACTCATGGCGTCTGATATTAGAAGCATCCTTTTAAATATATATAAATATTTACCTTTATTAGATGTCTTCAATCTATAGAATCAACAGTGCAAAACTGGCCTTTAACTGTACCTTATATATGTATACAGGTTCTCAATAGGAAATCTGTAGAATCAACAGACAAAAGTGGTCTTTAAATGTACCATATACTTTATGTATTTATAAAGGTTCTCAACAGGAGATATTCAAGTGGGAAGCAGCAATCTATCCAGAGATGTAAATTAACGGTAGTGGCATCAGCCATATTTTAAAATGCTTTAGAAGTTTCAAATCATTATGAGTTAATGCCAGATTTTTCTTTTTTTATTGTAGGTTTCGGAGGGCGATGCTTGCCATGTTGAAATGTCAGACTCACCAAACAATGCCTGTGACAAGTATTTTACCAATGGATGTATCTCAAAATCCACTGGCTTCTGGAAGAATCTGAAAGGAAAGAAAAGGACATACTATCAAAACACTGTAGTTTTTGGCAATGCTTTTATTTTAAATATGAGTCAATTTAGATCAAATGCAGACATAGATCATTGATTGTCCTGTTAGACTGTAAGTTCCTCAGGTGCACTCATGCTTCTTTTGTTTGTGCCTTGGCTGCTGTCGTGCATGCTTCTCTATGTCCTGATATGTCAACTTGTTGCTTATCTCCTTTGATGAATTAGGATCTGAGGTTAAGGCCCCCTTTCTTTCTCCCTATTATGGCATGCATTACACTGCACTGATGACCTTTAACTTCTCTGGCTCCTCCATTGGAATAGAAGCAGTCACTAATTTAATGTCAGGATAAATTAATAATACCAATAATAATTAATAATTCTAGGTAAATATGAAATGATGTTGGATGTTCCCCGTTAGAATAGAAAGCATTTTTACATTGCAACATTTTAATATTTAAATCAATTATTAACTTATGTTATTAAACAAAAATAATCAAATGAACATTAAACACAAAGGTTTCTAAATAAAATGTTAAGTCAATTCATATATATATATATAATATAGCATTATAACCTCTGTGCATATTTTTATGTTTTCTGAAATTTTTATTATCATTTTCTGCATATCTACTCCATATATTTGCTACCAGAGTTAACATCAATCGGAGTGGAGATTTTTATGTTTGCTCTTTGATGGATCCTTATCACATGTACCCAATGCTGTCTGGTACGTAGTAGGCAGTCAGTAAATATTTTTTCAATGTTAAATGAATTTGGAGACTCACGTATTTGTCATTTTAAATGACTGTTAAGCATAGTACAATATACCATTGTTTATATAGCAGACAATTAAATTGCTTTCCAATTTTTAGTTTCGTGGATGTATCACTGAGAACATTTTAGTATAAATACATTTTTTCTTTGGGAGAAGTTATTCTATTTGAGTGGTTTTTTTCAGACTAGAAATACTGGATACAAATACAAAAACACTATTATTGTTGCTAGTTTGCTTTCTGGAAAGATAGAATTAGTTTACTCTGATACTGGCAGTATCTAAGTGAGCTTTTCACTGCATATTCCTGCTAATAGTGCTGTATATATTTAAATTACGAGTTATATACTCAAACTCAAATTCATTTTATTTCACATTGCTAGTGAGGCTGTGTCTTTGCATATTGTATTTTTTAATCTCTATTTTGTCTTCCCGTAAATTGTCTCTTTAGCATATTAAGTACAATCTAGGCATTAATTTTATGTGTACAGTCCTCTATGCATATGGAGAGGTAAACTGCTATAGTAATCTCTACCTTATCTCCTCCCTTTCTGGCTTTCCCACAGCAATCAATACATACAACTGCAAATCAATACAACTTCATAGCTAATCTTTTAAAAATAAAGTTCCAATGCCCGAAGTCTTACAAACCCCTCAGCTGGATTTTCAAGGCCCTCTTTAACATACCCCCAAAGGGACGTTTCAGCTTTTTGTCTTTCTTCATGGCTAAATAGAATGTTTAGTGTTCCCAGAGAGTTCTGAATGCATTGTGTCGCTAGCTCTTTGCTCATCCTGTCTACTGTAGCTGAACCTTTTTACAGGAAGAGTATAGTGAAATCTGTGCCCAGAGCCCTGAAATCTGTGCCCAGAGTCCCAAAGCCATTAAAAGGCCAGGACAACATCTGTAATAATGTCTAGAAAAATGGACTCAAGAGTTCCAGTTTGCAAGGCCGTGAACTCATTTCCAGTGATAAGTAAGAAACAACTTTGCCTCAAATGTAAAGGAGTTCAACGGTGTACAGTACTTATATTTCAATGCGATATTATCAATTAATTTGCTTATATGATAAAACTAGGAAGACCTGGCTTTGATTACATAGTTCCCTCTAACCTCTTAGTTTACTAATTTCTGATTTTTTTTTTAATCTTTAAACAGCATTTCTATACTCAATTCGACACGTTTTGCCTCCGTGTAAGTCGTGACATCCGTGAAATTAATAATTCAAAAAATCTCTTGGTCATTTGGTGATCAGAGCTTTACCCATCCTATTTCTCCTTCCTCTTGTGCTCAAAAACTCAGTTAGGGCCATCACCTCTCACTGCATCTCCAGCACTGGGAAACCTGAGGGTTGTTTTTTAATCCTTCTTCATCCCTACACCTAATCAATCATTTCTCTCACCTGCATGTTTCCTGAAGCTGCATTATCCTATTTCCAGCACAGCAGTCAAGGCTGTAGCCTGATGGCTGCTCTCCTGGACTATAACCACAGACATCCACCCGAAGCCTCCTGCTTTCTTGCTGCTTACTCTATCTAAACGTTTTCTCCACACAGAGAATTCTTCCTAAAAGGATAAGCTGATGTGCCACTCCCAAGTCTAACTTTTATTGCTCCCATTGCCTACAGGCTGAGCGTAAGCTCTCCATCCAATCAAAGGGTTTCCTTGAAAACATCATCCCCACTTACCTCTCCAGCTTTATCTTCTTTAACTCCCTGCCTCAAAATCTTACGCCTGAGGAACGAGAAGTGCTTGCAGTTTTCTGAAGACAATGCACCCATTCTCTCTTCTCTCCCTTTGTTTCCACTATTCCCTTTGCTTGCAATGCCCCTCTTTGGATTTTTCCATAATGCACCATCATGCACCCTGTAAATGGCAGCCAGGCACCACCCACCTCAGGAAGTCTTGCTTGACTAACAGCAGCTGGGTTTGATGCTCTTTTCCTGTGCTGCTTCAGTACTCTGTGCCTCTCTTTATCGTGTGAGTTCCTTACGTGTAATAACGGTCTTGTTCATCTTTTTACCCCTCAGTGCTCAGCAGAGAGTAAGTACTCAGTAAATATTTGATGAACAAATGAGTTGTGCAGAATCTGGAAACCTGCAGTGTTTTATTTTAATCGAGCACAGTTTGTCAGACTATGGTTCTTTTTTTTTTTTTGAGGAGGAGTTTCGCTCCTGTTACCCAAACTGGAGTGCAATGGCGCGATCTCGGCTCACCACAACCTCCGCCTCCTGGGTTCAGGCAATTCTCCTGCCTCAGCCTCCTGAGTAGCTGGGATTACAGGCACGTGCCACCATGCCCAGCTAATTTTTTGTATTTTTAGTAGAGACGGGGTTTCAGCATGTTGACCAGGATGGTCTCGATCTCTTGACGTCGTGATCCACCCGCCTCGACCTCCCAAAGTGCTGGGATTACAGGCTTGAGCCACCACGCCCGGCCCAGACTATGGTTCTTATATGAATTCTATTAGTGTTCAACATTTCCTGTAATATGCTTATTTTTATAGATTTACTTTTCTTTTTAAAAAGTTTGTAGTTTAAAGAGGATGCTTAGAAGTGGCCACTAAGAAGGTTAAATGACATATATTTATTTCTTAAATCCTTGAGTGACTTCGTGAATTCTCCATTTTATGTGTGTGGAGATAGTTTTATAATTTAATTACATATAATTCATATTTTCTGATAGAGCCTAATATAGCTAAAAGAATTAGAGTTGATCTTCAAATATGGCTTTGGTGCAGATAACTTGGGAAACTATTGAATAGCGATAGATGCCTGCATTAAAAATAAATGTGCTGGGATAAACCTTCCACACACTGAGATGATCTGGAAGAGTCTTAGAACACTTTCTCACTGGAGAACTTAGTCCTGCCACCTGAGTGGTTGGTTGAAGCATTTTCCCCATAAAATCTATGTAATGGACTTGTTTTACTTTATTTTTAGAGATAACCAGTATGTGGCAACATCAATACCTCTTTTCTAAATCATTCTTTTGTCATGTGCCTCTATTTTTAAAACTAAATTTTGTAGAGCCGGGCGCGGTGGCTCAAGCCTGTAATCCCAGCACTTTGGGAGGCTGAGGTGGGTGGATCACGAGGTCAAGAGATTGAGACCATCCTGGTCAACATGGTGAAACCCCGTCTCTACTAAAAATACAAAAAATTAGCTGGGCATGGTGGCGCGTGCCTGTAATCCCAGCTACTCAGGAGGCTGAGGCAGGAGAATTGCCTGAACCCAGGAGGCGGAGGTTGCGGTGAGCCGAGATCGCGCCATTGCACTCCAGCCTGGGTAACAAGAGCGAAACTCCGTCTCAAAAAAAAAAAAACCAAAAAACAAACAAACAAAAAAAACCTAAATTTTGTAAAACTGAATTAGTTATGCATGCTGGCAAAAACCAAATGTAAAATGTTTTATAATGTTGTAACATGTAAATAATCTACAGAATTTTCTAGCATCTGCCAAGATCAAATTATTTTTAATGTTAAGTATACTTTTAAGGTGCAGTGGTAAGTACATCCAGAGGAAAGGGATTTAATAGGCATTTCCTTGCAAATCAAGCTATGGATAACTATTGAAATTGCTTGTCAGGTGTTTGATTTTCATTTTCCTTAGAATGTGTTACTTTGCTGAAACTGTATTCAAAGGCTGGGTCAATTGATCTCCTGCAAGATACACTTGAAGGTTAAGTAACTACAGATCTCAGCTAATCCTGTGTAATCTGCTATTACTAAATGGCTGTTTGCATTCAGGGCACACCAGTTTCTGAATGCTTAGGACTTGGTTACCTTTTGTTTAAATAGCCTCTGAAAGGAGCGATGCATCTCTTTGCATGTCTGTGCATTGTCCTTAGCATTTTGGAAGGAGTGGGCTGTTCGTGTCCTTCACAGTGCACCTGTGATTATCACGGCAGAAATGACGGCTTGGGATTAAGGTATGCTCCTCTGCTTGCTACTAAATGTTCTCACTATTTTGACAAAAAGGACTAAAACAAGAGAGCCTACTTTTGAAAGCAAATGTTTGAGGATCAGAAATCACAGAAGAGAAGGTTTAATGTCCATAAAATTTAACTTAATTGTATTAATACTGGTCACCTACTCCTTCACTGTTTTCATTTCGAGCAGTTTGACTCTTAAAGGCCTCTCAAGTTACTGGAAATTTCTAAACACATTCCGTGTTCCCCAGTTTTTTTTATGCTCATGTTCGCAAAATGTTGCTTGAGGTCAAACCATTTAAAGATACATGGCCAGCTCAGCCCTTGATTATAGAAAGCCTAAGAGAGCAGGGCTGAACAGGAGCTGTGGGACATGCCCAGATCCTTTGCTTTCGGGGCTCTCTACTTCCTTTGAGGATTATTTGGCAGGAAGGAAGATCTCAAGCGTAAACTCAGAGAGGTTAATGGAATATTTCATTTTAAGCTGATTGAATTTACAAAGTAAAGAAGATTGAAAAAAAAAATACTGTTTGTTGCAGACACTGAAGGATCCTCACAGAAGTTATTCAATCTCTGGGTTGCTTTCGCATCTGCTTGTGTAGTGAGAATAGTTATTTGCTTATAATGTGCATGAGGCCTTTTAGATATGTGAAATGCAAAACAGAATTCTTGCTAGCTAAACACGGTAGAACTTGAATTTTTTTTTTTTGAGAGGGCATCTAATAACAAAATCAGACTATTTGTGACTTGGTTGAAGTAAATGGTGAGTCTCAGACAAAATAATTTGTGAAAAGAATTGCCCAATTTATGTCTTACAACTTTAAACAAATAAATAATAATAACTAAGCCATATTTGTTAAAAGCTTATCTTGTTATTATATAAACTTTACTTAACCAATTCTTGGTATTTTTTGAGATATTCACTGGGTGGTTAAAGACGATAAAGAGAATGTAGCAAATTAAAGATCTACTTGTCCAGGGATGTTCAGCAGTGAAGATCAGGCCAGGCTACTTTTGAGAAACAATCACAGGAACGTTTCCTTGTCTGTGGTGACCCCATTATTGATGGATTTTTATAAAAATTATAGAATATTAGCCCTAGTAAGAAATAATCTAGTTCAACCCATTGTCAGTTTATACATGAAGAGACTAAACTGTACGGAGACCAAGTGACTTGTCCTAGGTGATATAATTGTGTTGATGTAGTAGCTAAGGTGGTAAAGACGCTAGATCTTTTTGTGTACACACTAGGCTTTCTTCTATGATAGAATGCTGAAATACTTTCTTAATGAGTAGAAACTGGTATAAAGTAGTACTGAAATCTGTGATGCAAAATAGAGATGCAAAGTAAGAGATATCCCTAGAGAATTTCAAAGATTCCATGAGGTCTTCTCTTGAAGTTATAGAAAGGAGATAACACACTGCAGCTTTATGCTGCTTACATTTATATACATTATGAGCAGCTTTTTAGGTCCACCGATTTAATGTGATTTTCACTAAAGGGTGAAATATTTTTCACCCTTTTTATTGCAATTATGTATTGAATTTATAGTGTGCTATAATTTGTATGATATTTTGCAGAACTTCTTATTGTTCATTTTTAGTAATTCAGATGAGTGTATCATAGGAGACAAATAGGTCTTTTCCAGGCTAAAATGAATCTAAATTCTCAGATTCCTCATACTTTAAATTTACACATGGGACAGTGTTGTTTTTCTTTTCTCTTTCTTTCTTTCTTTTTTCTATTTTGAGATGAAGTCTCACTCTGTCACCCAGGCTCGAGTGCAGTGGTGCAATCTTGATTCACTGCAAACTCTGCCTCCTGGGTTCAAGCGATTCTCCCACCTCAACCTCTGGAGTAGCTGGGATTACAGGCATCCACCACCACACCTGCTTAATTTTTGTATTTTTAGTGGAGATGAGGGTTCACCATGTTGGCCAGGCTGGTCTGGAGCTCCTGACCTCAAGTGATCTACCCGCTTTGGCCTCCCAAAGTGCTGGAATTACAGTCACCTTGCCCAGCTGGTACAATGTTGTTTTTCTATGGCTGTTTTATATGTGCCAACAAACAAGATCAAAATGTGACTGGCTCAAGGTCAACTCCTAGTTTCTGGTTTATTCCTTAGACAGAAAGCAATGTGCAAGTCACATTGTTAAAACAGAGCTCAACTTTAAACGTGTACTGTGAACACTTGTTTTTTCTTTCACCTAAATGAAGTATCCTCTTAAAAAGTATTGATTTATGATTTTAACAGGCGATTCTTTTAAAATGGGCCATTTCCTAAACAGGTGCACTTTGAAGATGGACAGAAGTGGTTTTGAAAGGTGGCTACAAAACCCACTAGTTGGGTGACCTTGGGAAGTTACTGAATGTTGGTGGGCCCCCGTTACTTTCCATGTAAAACCGAGGTTATTGACAGTAACAGCAAACGCCTACTGAGTATATATTACGTGCCAGGAAGTTGTAAAGTTTTACATCCATTGTAACTAATCATCATAACAGTGCCAGATGGGAAAATGAGGTGGAGACACTGGTGAAGTGGCTTTACATGGCCACAGAAGAGGTGGCAGACTTTACACCCTGGATTGTTTTGATTCAAGATCAGTGTGAGTCTAAAGCAGGCACTTTTACCTGTTACCCAATATCTGCCTCCTGGGATTGTTGTGATGATTAAATAAAGTCATGGATGTGACCTTGTTGAGCAGGGCTTGCATGTAAAGATCTTCATAAACATTAGGTTGGACCACATGAAATTGCTGATATTTGATTATTTTTTACTATCTTGTCTATTTCATATGGTTCAACCCAAAAGTAGCTGCTGTCATGATGAGGAAGAAGATGATGCAATATTAGAGAACAGGTTAACCAGAATAAATATTTTTTGAACACTAAGAGGTAATAAAATTTTATATATATTGAGATGGAGTCTCACTTTGTCACCCTGGAGTGCAGTGGTGTGATCTTGGCTTACCGCAACTTCCACCTCCTGGGTTCAAGCTGTTCTCCTGCCTCAGCCTCTTGCGTAGTTGGGACTAAAGGTGCCTGCCACCACGACCAGCTAATTTTTATATTTTTAGTGGAGATGGGGTTTCACCACATTGGCCAGGATGGTCTCCACTCCTGATTGCAAGTGATCTGCCCATCTTGGCCACCCAAAGTGCTGGGATTACAAGCATGAGCCACCGCCTGGCTGAAAATTGATATTTTTCAAATGAGAAATATTTTTTTCAAATGGATGTTGGAGAGTGAGTTTCCTCATATTGCTCTTTTTGTGACACTAGGTTGGTGCTATGTAACGACATGGATATGAATGAGCTCCCTACAAACCTCCCCGTGGATACCGTGAAGCTTCGCATAGAGAAGACTGTCATCCGCAGAATCTCTGCAGAGGCCTTCTATTACCTAGTAGAGCTTCAGTACCTCTGGGTGACTTACAATTCCGTGGCCAGCATTGACCCCAGCAGCTTTTACAACCTGAAGCAGCTGCATGAGTTGCGCTTGGATGGAAATTCTCTGGCTGCTTTTCCTTGGGCATCTCTGCTGGACATGCCGCTTCTGAGGACCCTGGATTTGCACAATAATAGAATAAGCAGTGTGCCAAATGACGCACTCAGGTATCTGAAGAACCTTGCCTACTTGGATTTATCAAGCAACAGACTCACCACATTGCCACCAGATTTCCTGGAGAGCTGGTCTCATTTAGCTACAACACCTTCTGGAGGCTGGGACCTTTCCCCAAGCAGGGTTATTCTTGGTAAGCTTGTGAGCCTCTAGGCTTTTCATCTGTAGATAGTCTGCTATGCATAGCTTTTGTTGTCCAGTCTTTTAAAAATCTATTGGATTTGGTTTTTTACTCTGTGATTGCAATTTTAGTGGAATAGTACCTTACTGATTAACCTAGGTCAAGTTACCTCTTTCCCCTGTGTAAATTGTAAGGGCTGTGTGTGTGTGTGTGTGTGTGTGTGTGTGTGTGTGTGTGTGCATGCCTGTGCGTACATACATGAGTGAAGAAAGTGGAGGAGAACTTGCATCAGAAATGGAGACAGGACCATTTCTCTTAAAGAGCCTCCAGCTGAGAGACAGAATCCACCAACCTGCATAGACTCTAGTGAGCACAGTATTGCTCCATACTCCGGTACAAACTTCTGCTCAGTTTGCTTTTGAACTCTTCATTAGGTTCTTTCTGGCGTCTTTATGCGATAGCAGTGGCTTCATTAGTTAGGAAGAATAGTGTCTAAATTTCCTTAATCTAAAAAGAAATGGGGGAAACACCAGTTATTTTACTGGCCCCAAATGGTTCCCCTAACTGATTTGGTCTCTTAGTTTAGTTGTGACTAGTTTTGGAGTTTTGAACTTGGCCTTGTTTAGGTTCTATGTTAGGATTCTCTTTTTCTTTATTATACTTTATGTGCAGAATGTGCAGGTTTGTTACACAGGTATACTAGTGCCATGGTGGTTTGCTGCATCAATCAACCCATCATCTACATCAGGCATTTCTCCTAATGCTATCCCCTCCCTAGCCACCCACCCCAACAGGCCCCGCTGTGTGATGTTCCCCTCCCTGTGTCCATGTGTGCTCATTGTTCAACTCCCACTTCTGAGTGAAAACATACAGTGTTTGATTTTCTGTTCCTGTGTTAGTTTGCTGAGAATGATGGTTTCCAGCTTCATCCATGTCCCTGCAAAGGACATGAACTCATCCTTTTTATGGCTGCATAGTATTCCATGGTATATATATGCCACCTTTTCTTTATCCAGTTTATCATTGATGGGCATTTGGGTTGGTACCAAGTCTTTGCTGTTGTGAATAGTAATGCAATAAATAAAAGTGTGCATGTGTCTTTATAACAGAACGATTTGTAATCCTCTGGATATATACCCAGTAATGGGATTGCTGGGTCAAATGGTATTTCTGGTTCTAGATCCTTGAGGAATCACCACATTGTCTTCCACAATGGTTGAACTAATTTACACTCTTACTAACAGTGTAAAAGTGTTCATGGCCAGGCATGGGGGCTCATACCTGTAATCCCAGTACTTTGGGAGGCTGAGGTAGACAGACCACATGGTCAAGAGACTGAGACCATCCTGGCCAATATGGTGAAACCCCATCTCTACTAAAAATACAAAAATTAGTTGGGCTTGGTGGCACCAGCCACCATGGGAAACTGAGCCAGGAGAATTGCTTGAACTTGGGAGGCAGAGTTTGCAGTGGACTGAGATCACGCCACTGCATTCCAGCCTGGTGACAGAGTGAGACTCCATCTGAAAAAAAGAAAAAAAACATTCCTATTTCTTCACATCCTCTCCAGCATCTGTTGTTTCCTGACTTTTAAATGATTGCCATTCTAACTGGTGTGAAATGGTATCTCATTGTGGTTTTGATTTACATTTCTCTAATGACCAGTGATGAAGAGCTTTTTTTTCATATGTTTGTTGACCACAAAGAAGTGTCTTCTTTTGACAAGTATCTGTTTATATCCATTGCCCACGTTTTGATGGGGTTATTTTTTTTCTTGTAAATTTGTTTAAGTTTCTGGTAGATTCTGAATATTAGCCCTTTGTCAGATACATACATTGCAAAAATTTTCTCCCATTCTGTAGGTTGCCTGTTCACTCTGACAATAGTTTCTTTTGCTGTGCAGAAGTTCTTTAGTTTAGTTAGATCCCATTTGTCAATTTTGGCTTTTGTTGCCATTGCTTTTAGTGTTTTAGACATGAAGTCTTTGCCCATGCCTTTGTCCTGAATGGTACTGCCTAGGTTTTCTTCTAGGGTTTTTATGATTTTAGGTCTTATGTTAAAGTCTTTAATCCATCTTGAGTTAATTTTTGTATACGGTGTAAGGAAGAGATCCAGTTTCAGTTTTCTGCATATGGCTAGTCAGTTTTCCCAACATCATTTATTCAATAAGGAATTCTTTCCCCATTGCTTGTTTTTGTCAGGCTTGTCAAAGATCAGATGGTTGTAGGTATGTGGCATTACTTCCGAGGCCTCTGTTCTGTTCCGTTGGTCTATATCTTTGTTTTGGTACCAGTACCATGCTGTTCTGGTTACTGTAGCCTTATAGTACAGTTTGAAGTCAGGTAGCATGATGTCTCCAGCTTTGTTCTTTTTGTTTAGAATTGTCTTGGCTATATGGGCCGTTTTTTGATTCTATATGAAA
This sequence comes from Saimiri boliviensis, assembly GCF_048565385.1. Lineage (NCBI taxonomy): Eukaryota > Metazoa > Chordata > Mammalia > Primates > Cebidae > Saimiri > Saimiri boliviensis. The sequence goes on from NC_133451.1 coordinate 102,168,530, forward strand.
TTTAAAGTATTTTTTTCTAATTCTGTGAGAAAGTCAGTAGTAGCTTGATGGGGATAGCACTGAATCTATAAAATACTTTGGATAGTATGGCTATTTTCATGATACTGATTTTTCCTATCCATGAGCATGGAATGTTTTTCAATTTGTTTGTGTTCTCTCTTATTTCCTTGAGCACTGATTTGTAGCTCTCCTTGAAGAGGTCCTTCACATCCCTTGTAAGT